>NC_140588.1:218427696-219887696 GCF_964204655.1 Triturus cristatus
TGCCAATCATATCCCAGTTCTCAAAGCCTTTCGTTGTCCAGAGGCATCCCAATCCGTCCGACGCAAACAAGGGGGTCGCTCGTGTCAGGCGCTCATTCCAACCCATGGCAACATTAGCATCCCTCCACACACGTACTGCAATCTTAGTGGGTCCCGTTAGGTTCCTCCCAGCCGCCCGAGAATAGAGTGCTCTGTTGAAGTCGCCACCAGGCAACTGATATTTATCCATCTCGAAAGCCGGATTCGGACCCGGTGCGTAAGTAGCATGGTTGATAGCGGACAGCTGGGAGGCCCAATAATACCTCCTGATATCCGGGAGCGCAATGCCCCCGTCGTACCAGGGCAGAGTCAGTTTTGCGAGAGCTATACGAGCGCTACCATCCCAAATAAGTCTCCTCTGCAAACCCTCTACCTCCAGGAAATAAGCCGCCGGAATAATGTCAAAGGAGTTCTGGAGTGCGTAGAGAAATCGGGGCAGTGACATCCTTTTAAAAAGTGCCGCTCGACCGAGTGGCGACAACGGCAACCTACGCCAGCGGGCCACATCCAACTTCAAGCACCGAAGAGGAGGAAGGAGATTATGCTCATGGCGGACCGCCGGGTCCATCGATACATAGACCCCCAAGTACTTGAAACCGGATTGCGAAATTTGGATGGGAAACCTATTCGGCAGGGGGGGAAGGCCACCGGAAATGACATACACACAAGATTTGGACCAATTAATAGTCAACCCGGAGTTTTTCCCGAAAGAAGTGAGGACATCAAAAAGGACATTAAGGGATTCACGCAGGGAGGTGAGGTACAAGAGAATATCGTCGGCGTACAACGAGACTCGGTCCTCAAAGCCAGGGGCCCACTGAATACCCCTTATCGACGGTTCCCATCGGAACCAGGCTGCGAGCGGTTCTAAAGCAAGAGCAAAGAGCAGGGGGGACAACGGACACCCCTGCCTAGTGCCCCTCCCGAGAGCGAAGGGCTGGGACACCCTCCCATTGACAACAACCTGAGCTAGCGGATCCGTATATAAAAGTCTCACCCAACTGATAAATCCCGCCCCGAAACCGAACTTCGCCAGTGCGGCCCAGATGTAGGGCCATTCGATCGTGTCAAAGGCCATCGTGGCGTCCAACGAAGCCAAGATGGCCGGCTCGGAAAGAAACTTCGCCCTGGCGAGAACGCCATGCAAACGCCGCAGGTTGAGAGCAGTGTTCCGGTGGGGAATGAAACCGGACTGATCCGGATGAATCAAGTCACAGATAACAGCGAGTAAGCGATTAGCGAGGACCTTGGCAAGAATCTTCGGTTCAGCGTTTAATAGGGAAATGGGCCTGTATGAGGCACAACGATCACAAGGCTTGCCCTCCTTAGGAATCACAACTATGGTAGCCAGACGTTGGTCACTAGGGAGGGAACCGAGCTCACGCGACTCCAAAAACATATCGCGGAGAAACGGCGCCACTTTATCAGGGCATAATTTGTACAATTCAATGGGCAAGCCATTGGGGCCCATAGCCTTACCAGTACGAAGGGAACGAATCGCGGCCGCGATCTCGTCGGCTGACAACGACGCATCCATGCATTCTCGATCCTCTTCAGACAGGCAAGGCAGCGCAATATCCCTCAACAGGGAACAAGAGTCAGCCACATCTCTGTCGGACACCGGGGAGTAGATCACACGAAAATAGTCAGCAAAACACTCCACAATCTCGCCAGGGTCAGTCACACGCACCCCGTCGGGGTTCTGAAGCACAGGGACCACGCGATTCACTCTCTCCTTCTTATCAAGCCAAGCAATCAGTTTACCCGCCTTATCCCCGACATCATACAGTCTACCTTGCTGTTCCCTGTACAATGTCTTGGCGGCATCAGTGACAAGGGATTTGTATTCAAACTGTTTCAAGCTAAGGGCATGAAGCCCCTCATGAGTAACACCCGAGTCTAGCTCAGCCTCCAACTCCAGTATTTCAGCCTCAAGCCTCGCGACCTCCCCATTCCTAGCTTTCTTGGTCTCAGCTATTAAAGAGAGGGCCTGGCCCCGTATGACCGTTTTAAAGGCTTCCCACAAGGACACTGAGGACAAGACAGACCCCTTGTTCTCCAAGAAGTAGTGGTCGAGCGACTTCAGGAGGCTATCGCGAGTCTTAGGGCTACGGAGATGCCAAGGGTTAATGGGGGCGATCCGCCCCGCGGCCTGCATCCCCGTATCGAAATGCAGCCACACAGGGGAGTGATCTGAGATGCCCCGGGCCAAGTGTCGAACCTCACCAATGTGGGTGGCCTGGGCCGCGGGCATAAGGAAGTAATCAAGCCTGGAGAGACTCCCATGCGCCCCGGAGTGAAAGGTGTACTGACACTGCGCCGGGTGCATCAACCTCCAACAATCCACCAGCCCAAACGTGTCCAAGAACCCACCAAGCCATGATTGGGAAACGGGAAGGGCCCTGGGGGGATGACGATCCAGGTCGCCGGATAGCACAGAATTAAAGTCACCACCCATAAAGAGAAGACTATCCGGGAGTTCCAGCAACATCCGACCAACATCAGAGAAAGTGGAGGTCTGGAGGCCCGGGGGGACATATATCGTGACTAAAGAAAGGGTCCTACCCTCCCACCTCCCAGTTAGGGCGGCATAACGCCCTCTGTCATCAAGGATGACGTTGTCAATCTCTAGTGGGAGGCAAGACCGAACAAGAATACCGACCCCCCCTGGAACCGGTGGTGAACCCGGAGTGTGCAACCAGTCGGTATCCCCACCTATTCATAGCATGACACACATTGCCAACCAAATGCGTTTCCTGCAGGAGTACAACATCAGGCGCCAGACGACGCAAATATTGTAGTACAACACCCCATTTGATATGATCCCCCAATCCATTGACGTTCCAAGTTAGCAACCTCAACCCACTACCCCCATCCCCACAAAAGTAGCAGGAGTCTCCCCACAGAAAGCAGGACACCGGAAACAAAGAAAGAACAAATATGCCGCCTTGAGAGAAAAAAATAACACCCCCAAACACAAACACCCCCACCAAAACCCGTTACAACTCCCCCCTCCCTGCACCCCTGCAAACTGTAAAACCACCCCAAAATGCAGTGTGCCTGTCGCCCTAACAATCCCATTCTACAAAAAGACCCCGGAGGAGGAGAAAGGCCAGCCACCACCCGCCACCCAGACGAGAGCTACTATAAAACAAAATATACAAGAGAGGTAGAACCCAACTGAGTAATGTCCGAGTATCAAGGTTAGGGACCGAAAAGTCAATTCTGTAGAGGCTCACCACCCTCGGCACCGCCAGAGTGCCCCGCTCGATCACCCCGACCAGGCAGGGAGTCCAACCAGTCACTCACATTGTCCGGTCGTTCAAAAAAGAAGGTCCGCTCCTCATGTTCCACTCGAAGCCTGGCAGGGAAGAGCATCGCATACTTCAAGCCCAGGTCCCGAAGACGTCGCTTAACCCCCTGAAAGCCCATCCTCTGTCTCTGAACGAGTTGAGTGAAGTCCGGGAAAAAATTGACTGAGGAGTTTTCGAATTTCACCGGGCCGTGCACCCTCGAGGCCTGCAAGATCGCATCTCGGTCCCTGAAATGGAAAAGCTTGGCGATGATAGGCCTCGGGGGAGCGCCAGGCCTAGGCTTACCGCCCGGGACACGATGTGCACGCTCCACAGCAAAAAACTTGCTAAGTCCAGACGGGGCAAGATGGGTGAGGATTAGCTCTTCGACCAGGAGGTCAACAGAACGAGTCTCGGGATTCTCCGGAACACCTATGACGCGGATGTTGTTGCGTCTTGCCAGGTTCTCAAAATCATCCAACCGATGGGACATCAAGTCGTTTGCCGATTTCAGGGCGCCAAGGTCTGTTCGAAGTTCCGACACATCGGCTGTGAGGCTGGAGGTCGTCAAATCCAACGACTTCACCTTCTCGTTAGTTTTGGACAGGTCAGCCCTGATTAAAGTGACATCGATGGCGACCGTGTCAGGTTTACGAGCCAGGGCCTCATACTGCTGGCCGATGGTCTCCTTCATACCGGTAATGGCGCCCATAATGTCCTGCAGGGACAAGTCGACAGGGACAGATGGGCCGTCTCTAGCATCCTCCGGGGTATTGCTGGAGAGCCCTGGGGATCCCTTGGCTTGAGTGTAGCGGTCCATAACATTTGTCTGGAACTGTCCCCCGCGAAGAGACGTCTTGGTCTTCCGCTTCTCGGGTTCACCCCTGCCCGTCATGGTGGGAGATGCACCCCGGAGGGGCCCGCAGGACCGAGTGAAAATGGCCGCCGGTCGGCCGGGCACCAACCGGCCGAGAAGCTGGGCCGTGGGGTCCGGAGAAAGTCACGACTTGACTCAGTACTCCGTAGGGAGAAAGCAGTGATGACACCAGACTGGACTGGTCCCCGGCAGAGCGGAACAGACCCTCAATCAGACCGTGCCAGAAACCAAAAGCGAAACTGAAAGTGGGGGTACGCCCACTGGCTAGGTCCCAATGCCGTTGTTATTCAACTACGTCCCGGATCCACAGCGCACCAAGTCCTCGGCACTGCCCCAAGATGGGCCTCGAAAGTTCAAAATGCTGTAATTTCGGTCCCCTAAGTCCGATTCAAATTCTGAAACGAGTTATGGACTCAGTCTAGGTTCACCTTCAAAAGCCCGTCCAAGAAATCAGGATATCATCAGGATAAATTGCGAGGAGTAGCGAGGGTCCGGGGAGCCCTGTGCTCACGCGACCATCTTGGATGCGCGCTAAGCTCCTCCCGAGTGGCAGTCATTGACGGGAGAATATATATATATATATATATATATATATATATATATATATATATATATATATATCTTACCTACTGGCGGTCGCCAGTAGTTATAGTTAGGACCAAGTTTCCATAGGAAAAGCATTTTTTGATTTGCTAATAACTTTGGCGTAGTTTGACGAATCTTTGCGAAACTTTCCCCAAAATCGTTTTGCAGATCAGCTCCTATCTTGAAAGTTAGGGGGCTGAGAAAGAAGGGGGGTCCCAAAACGTGTTTTCTCCATGCAATTTCCATAGGAAACTTTAGACAAGGCTACAGGTCAAACTGCTCAACGGAATTATGCCAAATTTGTCAGGGAGAAAGGTATTGGTCCAGAAAGCACGCTTTAGTTTAAATGGTGTAAATCCGTTCAGTAGTTTTTCAGAAATATCAAAATTTACAGATATCGATATTTGAGAATTCTGACATCTGATTAGCTGAGGCGTTATGAGCACGAGCTTGCGGCTCATTGGCTGTGAAGTGTTGGCAGCCATTTTGTGACTGAGCTGAAAGGATTAGGGGAAAAAAGAGAACAATTGTATAAGAGGGTATAGTAGGAACACTGTGGACTTAGTTTAAGCAGTCTGTACGGTGCAGAGGCAGGGAGTTTGAATGTTGCATAGGCCGTGGAAATCACGTCCGCAGAACAACGGTGCGCGGTATTGCGGCAAGGTTACGTTGTTTCTGGAATGAGCCGTATTGCGGCAAACAGTGTGTAGGGTGCACACATAGGTAGTGTGAATGTTGCGTAGGCCGTGGAAATCACGTCAGCAAAACAACGATGCGCGGTATTGCAGCAATGTTCAGTAGGCTTGTGGAAGTCATATCGGGAAAACAACAATGCACCGTATTGCAGCCTTCCTTTAATATAATGTGCAGTAATGTTTACTTATAATGCGGTGTTCACTTTTAACACGGATAGTGTCACTTTGTTAGAGGAAATTTAATATTATGTGGGAGGGTGTGTTCTGTCCCTGTGCGTGGAACAAAATTAACGTTTAATTGGCTGAGGTGTTCCAACAACGAGCTCATTGGCTGCGAACCATTGAAAGTAGAAGTGTTGCTAGCCATTCCCTCCCCCTCCGCCGAGTAGCAAGGACATCTGATTGGCTCACATGTTCCAAGCAGGACCTTCCAGAGCTTAATGTTCATTGGCTGCAAACCATTGAAAGTAGAAGTGTTGTCAGCAATTCCCTCCCCCTCCGTGGAGTATCAGGGACATCTGATTGGGTAACGTGTTCCCAGCAGGACCTTCCCAAGCTTAATGTTCATTGGCTGTGAAGCATTAAAAGTAGAAGTGTCGGCAGCCATTCCCTCCCCCCTCTGCGGAACACCATGGACATTTTATTGGCTAAAGGGTTCCGAGTACAAGTTTGCTCCTTATTGGCTGGGAACGGTTGACTGTTGTCAGCCATTTTGTGACACACTTCAAAGGAGTACGGGGAAAAAAAGTAGTAGAGGGGAGGGTAGGAACACTATTAACTCTGTACAGTGGTCACAAGGTGGTGGACAGGGACTGTGAAGGTAAACATTGTTTTTATATATTTTAAGGGGCATTTATATTATTTGCATGGGGCCTACAAGTTACAGCGGGAAAATAACAGAGTGTGTTGCAGTCTTCTTTTTATTAAGTCCGTGAGTGGGATACTTCTCAGGAGCACTAATTACTTAGAATGTGGTGTTTACTTTTCTGACGGGGAGGTGTGCTTGCGCTGCAAAAATTTCAGTCTAAGTTTGAAAACGTTTTTATTAAGCAATCACAAATATACTTTCTTAGGAAAGGGAAGCTATATATATCAGAGTTATTTTTTTGTCGCCTATAGTTTGTAAAAGTGTTGTCCAATATTCTTGCTAATATAAAAGGGCATCAGTTACTTTTAGATAAAGTAGAAAAGAAGTGCTACAAGAAACACCCCCACACTACATCATCTCAGGTCACAACAACAATAACAAGTAAAAAACATTTAAACACAAATTATGTCATATTACATAGAAATGCACGCTTTATCAAAATATTAAATGAAGCACTATGTACACAATATTTTTTTTAGCAACTACTATTTTATAAAACATTAGCAGTGTTACAAACTGTGAGGTACTAAGTTATCAACGGAAATAATTGTAGTACATGTTGTTAATTTCTTGCACAGATAGATCTCCAACCCCTTTGAACTACTATAAAGTCACAGTATTAAAATATGCAGGGTGAGTTTATAGTATTCCACAGGAGAACAAGAATAAGGACCACCACAAAACAATCCAAGTTTTTACAATTTTTATTCTGTAGAACTCTGGAAAGTTCTGTCGTAGTGCTTAGAGGTCGCTCACTGCTACGCAAACAGATCACGTACTCCTTTAAGAACATATAGGATAGTAGTATAATATACACTACTATTCCTATATATTCTATAGGGAGAAGGAGAATATTTTCCAGCAGTGAATTTGTTCAAATCTTCTTTTCTCCAGGACTTCGAAATCTTTCATGTTTGCGCCGACGGGTGATGAACTCCACTGAGGTCAGTATGAATGTGAATATTACAATATACATACTCACGCTATATGATCCCAGGGGGGAAACAGAGTAAGAACCAGAAGCTGCTGACGTTACATATAAATCTTTAGTCTTCGCGCCCACGGGTCACCGACACCTCTGAGGTAAAGTATAGTGTCAATATTATAATATACAAAGTCACACTATATGAGCTCAAAGGAGCCAGAAAAGGAACAGTGTTTTCTTTATTCTGTCTGTTTCTGAATACAAGCTGCTGACGTTACATATAAATGGCAAAAACAATCAATAACACTTTTTTCTAAATACAAATCTTTAAATAATCGCAAATAGCTACGTATTAAAAATATCTGCTATGCCATAAGCAAACAACTTACAACTACGTAATATGTTTTGTTGTCGCAAAAGAAGAATCGGACGCTAGAAAACGAAACCTGATTCACAGAATTGACACGGGTAAATATCTTGCAAATACAAACTAATCGATCAACAGGTGTGGTTTATATACTT
Source organism: Triturus cristatus (assembly GCF_964204655.1). Classification (NCBI taxonomy): domain Eukaryota; kingdom Metazoa; phylum Chordata; class Amphibia; order Caudata; family Salamandridae; genus Triturus; species Triturus cristatus. The sequence continues at coordinate 218,435,501 of NC_140588.1, forward strand.
ATATAAATATTAGTGGTATGTACTTTTGAGTGAGTGTATGAAAGGTGTTATTTAGTTCTGAAGAACTGCATCAGATGATCACGTGAATGATGTAATCAGTGATGTCATCAGTGATGTCATTTGAGATGTCATCAGTGATGTCACTGAGCATGTCATGAGTGATGTAATATGTGACGTCATCAGCAGTGCAGGAATTAGCATTTAAAAAACCTTAGAAATTCACTGAAAAAACCATAGGTTTCAGGGGCGTTATAGTTAGCTGGACTTTTCACTCGTACAAAACCATTGAAATTCTCCCGTTATAGTTAGTTCAGCTAACTATAACTCGCGCGCCCGCAATGCACTGCTGATGATGTCACATATTACATCACTCATGACATGGTCAGTGACATCACTCATGACATCACTGTGACATCTCAAATGACATCGCTGATGACATCACTGATGACATCATCCAGTGAATGTGTGTTTTTCTGAAAATTACATATGTTTTATATATGTATATCTCAAGGTCCATAGATGAATAAATGGGTATATAAGTGTCTAAATGGATGATTTGTTTTTGAAAAATTGATTGTATAACTGACTGATTAAGTGTATCTTAGTGAATACATGGCTTAGTGAGTAATGTTTAAATATGTAAATATCTGTATCAGTCTCTCACTTTGTGTATAAGTGGCTGCATGGGTTGGTGAGTAGCTACATGAGTGTCTATATAGGTTATTAGTTGGTTTTTTGAGTATCAGTATGAGTGTCTGAGTGTTTGTATGGTTCGGTGGGGGGTATTACGTAGTGCATAGGTGTATGAATGAGTGACTCACTGTTTGTATGTGTTGAAGACAGCATGTGTGCAGGACTGTATGGGTGGATGAGTGTGTGCATGGGTTTGAGTAACTACATATGTTTTAAACTAGTATATGTGACTATTGGTGTATATAAGTGAGTATATGTGAGAGTGAGAGATTGAAAGAGTTCCTGTATGAAAAAGTATGTGTTGCTATAAGTGATTGTTTAAAAGACTAAGTATGTGTAAGTTTCTGTAGAAGTAAGTGTGGTGGTGTGTGTATAACTGTATATGCAAGTAAATGGATGTTTGATTCTTTATTAGCATGAGTGACTATGTGTGTGAGTAACTTTATGGATGAGTGGCGTTGTGTAACTGGATGTATAGGTGTATGAGTACATATGATGAGTGAGTACATGTATGAGTGACTGTATAGGACTGTTGGTGAATGAGTGGATGTGTATGTGGATCTTAGAATTACTGAATAGGTTGTTGTAACTGATATTGGTATGTCAATTGTTTTGAAAAATTTAGTTTCTATTTTTGAATGTGTGTATCAAAGGTTATATTAGGGGGAGAGGAGGTCTGCCACACTATCTCAAGGATGATGTCATCAGTGATGTCATTTGAGATGTCATCAGTGATGTCACTGACCATGTCATGAGTGATGTAATATGTGACATCATCAGCAGTGCATTGCGGGCGCGCAAGTTATAGTTAGCTGAACTAACTATAATGGGGGAATTTCAATGGTTTTGTACGAGTGAAAAGTCCAGCTAACTATAACGCCCCTGAAACCTATGGTTTTTTCAGTGAATTTCTAAGGTTTTTTAAATGCTAATTCCTAACTATAAGGTGCCTAAAACCTATGGTTTTTCAAGTGAATTTCAAAGGTTTTTTAAATGCTAATTTCTAACTTTGCCTACAGAGATAGGACATGTGAAGAAAGGAAAAAAAACGCACAGAAAGAAAAAATAAGAAATGCAGAAAGAAGCAACAGAAGTCCTCAAAGACGAAGAAAAGTGCAGGAAGAAGGATAACGTGCAGAAAGAACAAACAGAAGAGCAGAAAGAAGCCTTGTTGCAAAATCATCCTGTACCCTCAACTTTTTCAGACGGATGCTGGTGGTAACTGAGTCTGACTAACCAGTCCTAGAGCCAGTGCTATGTTAAAAGACACTCAGAATACAGTGAAACCTCCTACATACACTAGGGAACACTATGCGTTGGGATCACCGTGTGATCAGCATGACCTCCTCTGTAAGCCCCTAGTATATAATAGGGCAGGGGATTAAAACTACCTCTTAAAACGCGCCACAGGGCGAGTTTACACACGTCACCTCAGGCCCGTCCCCTCACTTCCCCACTGTGTAAACACACCCTGTGGCTGTTTTAAGTTGGGAGATTAAGTCCCCTTGAATCCTGAGGGTCCCTAGGGTCCAACTAGACCACTAGGTACCTCCAGTAAGCGCCACAGAGCTGCGTTGCAGAGAGATGTAAAAAGGAGCACGGCCTAGACCACCTCTCTGCAACACAGCTCAGTGGCGCTTACTGGAAGCACCTGGTGGGCTGGTTAGCCCCCAGGGCCCCTCAGGATTGAAAGAGAATTATTTCCCCAACTTAAAACGCGCCACAGGGCGTGTTTGCACACGTCACCTCAGACCCCGTCCCCTCCCTTCCCCACTGTGTAAACACGCCCTGTGGCCATTTTTTAAGTTGGGAGATTAAGTCCCCTTGAATCCTGAGGGTCCCTAGGGGTAAAATAGCCCACTAGGTACGTCCAATAAGCGCCATTGCAGAGAGGTGTAAAAAGGGGCATGGCCTGCACCACCTCTCTGCAACGCAGAGCAGTGGCACTTACTGGAAGCACCTGGTGGGCTAGTTGGCCCCCAGGGTCCCTCGGGATTGAAAGGGAATTATTTCCCCAACTTCAAACGCGCCACAGGGCGTGTTTGCACACGTCATCTCAGGCCCCGTCCCCTCCCTTCACCACTGTGTAAACACGCCCTGTGGCCGTTCTAAGTTGAGAGATTAAGTCCCCTTGAATCCTAAGGGTCCCTAGGGTCAAACTAGCCCACTAGGTACCTCCAGTAAGCGCCACAGAGCTGCGTTGCATAGAGGTGTAAAAAGGGACGTGGCCTCAGAACACCTGTCTGCAACGCAGCTCCCTGGCGCATACTGGAGATACCTGTTGGGCTAGTTGGCCCTCAGGGACCTTCAGTATTGAAGGGAAATTAATTGCCCAACTTACAACTGGCCAGGGGGCGCGTTTGCAGAGTGCTGCAAGGAGGGGGCGTGGCCTCCGGTGCAATGCCGGTCTTTTATTTATTTAATTTTTTAAGAAGGAGGGCTGTGTGGCCCCCCTTCTTTTTCAAATTTACTGGCCCTGGGGACCCCATCCCCCAAGGTCTGCACCCTAATTTTTTTTGTTGAAAAAAATTAATTTGGCCCTCCCAAGGTCTTAATCGGCCCCGGAGACCCCAACCTCCGGGTCATGGCCTTTTTTTTCAAAATTCTTTAGGAAGGGGCTGCGTGGCCCCTCTCCTCAGGCCACTTATGGCCCTGGGGACCCCATCCCCCGGGGCCGGCCATTGTTTTTTATTATTTAAAAAATATATATATTTATAGAAACACCTAGGACATGCTGGACAAACCGTATGTACCTATCACCATGACAATTTGCGTGATATTCATTAAAAGGCGACTATGCATAGAATGAATCACCTCTAGTGAAGCTCTGACGGGTCTGACGACCCACCGTGCCTAATCCCGGCGTCCCCGCCAGTGGGTACTCTCCAAGTAGACACCCTTGTCGTTTATTTATACAAACATGGATAGCTATTGATGGGCACATTTAATATACACGCACACCAAGCCATTCAAAGGGGATTCGACAAAAATTCGACCAAACTATGCAAGAAACCCCCCTCACGGTTAATAAAATACACATCCACCACCGGATGTGTAATACTTTTTATTTTACTCTCTGGAAAGGAGATGAATCTCACTTGAGAGTCACAGCGTGCTCCGGGCTGAGCCCAATGCTGTGTTACACCCACCAGTGCCCGCCGAGTGCCTCACACCTCTGTGTTGTATTCCACCAGCTAGTGCGTATGCTATGACACTCTCTAGCCCATGTGCACTGTAACACCACCCCGTGAATATGTCATGCCACACTTGCCTTCGCACGGGTTATAGTGCCCCATCTAACGTGCCTTCCTCGATGCCTATGTTATAACGCACAGCGCTATGCCATACATATTACAATCTGGGATCCATATCTTTGTCACAGTGCATATGCAACGTTACACTCCCCAGCACATATTTTATATTACAACTTTAGAGACTAGTTAGGTTACACAACACTGCCCTGTGCATATTACACTCCAAGGCGCATATTGCATAGCACATGCTAGTGCCTGTGCTATCTCGCGCTCTCCAATGAATCTGTCATTGCGCACAATGTATTGCATATTATATTTCAAGCCCCGGTTCATCTTATATCACACTTTTTGGTGCATAGTTTATACCATATACTATATCTAGTTTTCATTTTCAATCGTGGTCTCAGTACTGTGTTCTATATAACACTGCGTCCACCTACCCTTTTCATGGGCATTACATTTTGCGATGGGGGGTGGAGGGTCAGGGGGTGTTTCTGCCAAGGGAGCCCAGAGTCACAGTCACAAACGTCCTCTTCTTCCTGAATAAAAGTGAGATTATGCTGCATACTTGTTCATATTTTAAGTAGTTCGCACAGACACACATTTTAAAAACAATAAAGTTCCTAATACCCACCTTCTCTGAACAGTTAGCTTGCTGCCCCATCCACCTCCTCCCTATCCTCTGTTGTCTGAATCCATGGACTAGCCTCCTCCCTCCTGCCATGCATGGTCTGATGTGCTGCCACTGCCCTCCATTTAGCATGATGTACCAGTCCACTCCACCTGCCCTCCATTGCCCAATTCTATGGCCCATCATTGACCTCCTGCTTAGCCTCTGTGCTTAGCTTGCCACCCCTATTCTCCTTCCCCCTGCCCTCCGATGTCTTTGTGCATGCCCCTGCTCCATCCTTTTTGCCCACCATGTACCATGGACCTGCCACGGCTATCTACTCTGAGTGTTCTGTTGAGCTGCCACTCCCCTCCCACCTGCCTAGCATTGTCAGATGACTGTAACTTGTCCCTGCCACCTCCACCCTGCCTGTCCACATGCCATGCCCCTATCCCCTTCCTTCTGTCCTCCAAGGTCCATTTTACTGCCACACCCTTCTGCCCTCCCTGGTCTGTTGTGCTGCAACTGCTCCTCCTGCCTGCCCCGCGCGGTCTGTTGAGAAGCCCCTTCCCCTGAACTCTCTTGTCTGTGCCAGGTCCTGACCCTTCCTTCTATCCTCCATGGTCCTTTGTGCATGCCCCTGCACCCTCCTTCCTGCCCATCATAACCATTGTGCTGCCACTAACCCTCCCGCTTGCCATGCATGCTCTTCTGTGCTGCCATGGCCCCTCCCACCTTCCCTGTGTGCTCAGCTAGCTGCCCCTGACCACCTCCCACCTTCCCTCCATGGTCTGTGTGTATGCCATCATAGTCTCATTGTTGCTCTCCATGGTGTGTCTTGTTTCTAGTGCCCATCCTGCCTGACCTCCATGGTCATCTTGCTGCTCCTGCCCTGCCCCCTTGCCCCCAGCCCTCTGTTTCCATGTGCAGACCCCTATTCCCTCCCTCCTGGCTTGTCTGTTCCATTGTAATGCCCCTGATCCGTCCCTCCGACATTTATGGTCCGTTATGCTGCAGCTTTCTCTACTGTCTGCCATTATGGTCAGCTAGCTACCATTGCCTCTTTCCCCTCTGTTCTCTGTTGTCCATGTGCATGGTCCTGTTCCCTCCCTATTGCTTTCTATGGTTTGTTGTGCTGCACTCCCGTCCCGCATGCGCTGTGTGGTGTATTGTGCTGCTGCAAACCCTGATGCCTGCCCTGTAGGGTCAGTTTGGTGCACCTCTCCATGTCCCTCCTGTCCTCTGTTATCCAAGTCCATGTCCCTACCCCAACTCCTCCTGCCTACCATGATCCAATGTACCATACTTGCGAACATTTTGAACTTGGTAAGAGGGAGATTTTGAAAAAAACTGGGGTATTGATTTTCCCCTTTGAGTTACATTGAAAAAGAGGAGATTGTAGACAGGAGACAGATCAAATAAAGCCCATTTGAGCTTAAAAACATTGGACGTTTCCTAGCTGAAACGGGTCTGTTGGCATGTATGGTTGTACTATCACTGCCTCTTCCTTCTGCCCACAATGGTCTATTATATTGCCACAGCCTCTCTTGCCAGCCAGTCCTGTATTGTTGGTTTATTGCCCCTGCCCCCCTTTCCACTGCCCTCCATAGTCTGTTGTGCTGCCACTGCCCTTCCTGCCTGCCTGCCCAGTGTGGTAAAATTGTTGCCTCTGCACTCTCCTACTTGCCTTCAATTTTCAGAGTCCGTGCCCCTGGTCTCTGCCTCTCAACAGTATCCCAATGAACAACTAGATTGCTAACATTCTATATTTATTACAAAAGTGTGGAACGCCTGACGTCATCTTGATGTAATCAAAACTGTAATACCTAGAGTATTTCCTTTAGAAATTACATATATGAGAGGGTCTTATTTGCATCAAAATTATGGTTAGTGCTCTAAAAAACTAAAATGAGGACATATTTTCTGAGTTTTCAAATAGCGACAAAGAACTTTTAAATTATTTGTAATCTTTATGTTTTTTTATCCAGTTGACCACTTGATTAAATGTTGCACTTAGGGGAGAGGATGTGGTGTTACTTCCAGACTTTGCAACTGGGGAACCAGGTTGGAGTTTCTGCTTCAGCTCGACATTCTGTGATTCTGGTCAAATCCCTTAGTCTCCCCATGTCTACAACCAAAATGAATTTGATCTTGTGTGATGTAACCAATGCTCATGTAAAGCACTCCAATACCTGACAAGTCTGCACTATATAAAACTGCAAATACACAAAAAATAAATGTTTTGCACACTTCTGTCATTGGGCTACATGTGGGCTACATCTGGGTGATATTTGTGCTGCATTTGGGCTCTTTTGTCTCTGGTGGCCATCTTGGGAGATTTATTTGTTATGAAGTTTTAAGTGTTACCAGTTTATTCCAATCAAGATGGCTTCAGGTGCGCCATACTTTTGTCATAAGTAAGACTGTAAGCGCTCTAGTTGTTCTTAAGAACACTCTGGGACATTCTGTCATCTGGCTATACTTGGGCTACATCTGGGTGATATTTGGGCTACATTTGGGCTCTTTTGTCTCTGGTGGCCATCTTGGGAGATTTATTTGTTATGAAGTTTCCTAATTTCCTCATTTACTGCAGTCTCCTCAGTGGGAATACTTTCAGTTTTTTATTTTGGTTCCATCAAGAAGACATTCAGATGTGTCACACATTTGCCATAAATTCTGAATGTTAGCACTCTAGTAGCTCATTAGATCACTGTAGTAAAACTACTGCTCACCAGGGAAGTCTGCTGCTGGTATTCAAAGTGCATGTGTCAGTCTGCATGTCAGAATTTGTTTATGAAATAGAAGAGGATTTTAGAAGTCAAAATGTGCCCTAATTTTTTTTCTGCAGAACTAATCATAATTTCTATTGCAAAATGAACCCCCTCATTTTGTTCCTTTGTAAATTAAATGTTTTAAGTGTTACCACTTTATTACAATCAAGATGGCTTCAGGTGTGCCATACTTTTATCATAAGTAAGACTGTTAGCGCTCTAGTTGTTCGTTAGAACACTCTGGGACATTCTCTCATTGGGCTATACTTGGGCTACATCTGGGTGATATTTGGGCTACATTTGGGCTCTTTTGTCTCTGGTGGCCATCTTGGGAGATTTATTTGTTATGAAGTTTCCTAATTTCCTCATTTACTGCAGTCTCCTCAGTAGGAAATACTTTCAGTTTTTTACTTTGGTTCCATCAAGAAGGCATTCAGATGTGTCACACATTTGACCATAAATTCTGAATGTTAGCACTCTAGTTGCTCATTAGATCACTGTAGTAAAGCTACTGCTCACCAGGGAAGTCTGCTGCTGGTATTCAAAGTGCATGTTTCAGTCTGCATGTCAGAATTTTTTTATGAAATAGAAGAGGATTTGAGAAGTCAAAATGTGCCCTAATTTTTCTTTCTGCAGCACTAATCATAATTTCTATGGCAAAATGAACCCCCTCATTTTGTTCCTTTGTAAATTAAATGTTTTAAGTGTTACCACTTTATTCCAATCAAGATGGCTTCAGGTGTGCCATACTTTTGTCATAAGTAAGACTGTTAGCGCTCTAGTTGTTCGTTAGAACACTCTGGGATATTCTGTCATTGGGCTATACTTGGGCTACATCTTGGTGATATTTGGGCTACATTTGGGCTCTTTTGTCTCTGGTGGCCATTTTGGGAGACTTATTTGTTATGATGTTTCCTAATTTCCTCATTTACTACAGTCTCCTCGGTAGGAAAAACTTTCAGTTTTTTACTTTGGTTCCATCAAGAAGGCATTCAGATGTGTCACACGTTTGCCATAAATTCTGAATGTTAGCACTCTAGTTGCTCATTAGATCACTGTAGTAAAGCCACTGCTCACCAGGGAAGTCTGCTGCTGGTATTGAAAGTGCATGTTTCAGTCTGCATGTCAGAAGTTTTTAATGAAATAGAAGAGGATTTGAGAAGTCACTCAAAATGTGCCCTAATCTTTCTTTCTGCAGCACTAATCATACTTTCTATGGCAAAATGAACCCCCTCAATTTGTTCCTTTTTAAATTAAATGTTTTAAGAGTTACCACTTTATTCCAACCAAGATGGCTTCAGTTGTGCCATACGTTTGTCATAAGTAGGACTGTTAGCGCTCTAGTTCTTTAGAACACTCTGGGACGCTGCAGTAGAACACAAAGGAATCAACTGACAGTCTCTGCCCTTGTTGGATGTACATGTTTTATTGAGAATGTCAGACTTCATTCTCACGTGACTGAGAAAGATAATGTGAATTTACAGAAAATATGTTCTCAGTTTAGCTTATAGATCACCTTCCAAACCTCTGTGGGAAAAGCATGAGAAAATAGTTTTCTCTCAAACATTATTCATGATATCACAGCAGAAGGCTTTTTCACATGGTAAAATCACCTTAGAATACACCACAATACCTAAAATGAGTATGGTACCATCAACAAATGATTTATAATGTAACTAAAGTCTTTAAACCTTCTATTAACTGCAATGCTTTTTAATGAGGTGCTATCATGTATATTGGTCCCAAGATGGCTGCCAACACTTCTTGGATGAAGTGCTGACAGCCAATCAGATCTCACGATGAGATGTGTAGTTAGGCTCCACCCAGATATATATGTGATTTTACTTTTGATTTTCTCAGGAACTACTGAACAGATTGACACCATATATGCAAAAGGCACATGCCTGACCTGAGGACTACCTCTTTGCCAAATTTCAAGTAATTCTGTTCAGCCGTTCGGGCTGTACTTTCGACTAAAGGTCCTATGGGAAAATGCATGGGGAAAACGCGTTTTGGGACCCCCCTTTTTTCCTCAGCCCCCGCTTGACGAATCACCACGAAACTTTCAGGGTAGGAGCTGAGCGGAGCGCCCCATAAGTTTTGAAAATTTCACGAAGATAAGTCAACCGGCGCCAAAGGTATTCAAAATAGAATTTTCAGATTTCCTATGGGAACTCGGTCCTAACTATAACTATCTACTGGCGACCGCCAGTAGATAATGTACATATATATATATTACAATACCCCTTTGCCACCGTTCCCCTGTTGAATGCCGCCTTATACATATATATATATACATATATATATATATATTCACTGAAAAAACCATAGGTTTCACACACGTTATAGTTAGGAATTAGCATTTAAAAAACCTTGCAAATTCACTTAAAGAACCATAGGTTTCACACATGTTATAGTTAGCTGGGCATTTCACTCGTGAAAAACCAATGAAATTTCCCCGTTATAGTTAGTGCAGGCAACTATAACTCACGCGACCGCAATCCTCTGTTGATGCTAATACTGTATTTAGACACTTTTTTACCCATGTCGTCTTCCATTAATTTTTAGCTATACATATATTACAAATATTTTTTTTTCAGAAAAACACATATGTCATCAGTGATGTAATATCTGACGTCATCAGCAGAGGATTGCGGTCGCGTGAGTTATAGTTGTCTGCACTAACTATAACGGGGAAATTTCATTGGTTTTTCACGAGTGAAATGCCCAGCTAACTATAACATGTGTGAAACCTATGGTTTTTTAAGTGAATTTGCAAGGTTTTTTAAATGCTAATTCCTAACTATAACGTGTGTGAAACCTATGGTTTTTTCAGTGAATTTGTACGGTTTTTTAAATGCTAAGTTATGTATTTATTTATTTATTTATTTATTTTAAGGTTTTTCACCGTGCGCGTAAAAATTTCAAATAGGATAAAGTTGAACAGTTTTTTTAATTTTTGCAATTAATTTTTCTCCACTTTTTTTTTTATATAAATTCTTGGGGTGCGCGCTCTGAGCGCGCTCCTAGTACAATTTCGTAAGTTTTTTATGAATACCGTCGTACGTTATTTACGTACGCATATATACGTCATAGTGCGCGCTGGGAGCGCGCACCCAGTACGTATGCGTACATACGTACGCATGCGTGCGTGCGTCCTACGCGCTCCACGCGGTTTACTTCCGCATACGCTTAAATTACGCGCAATAACGTTCGCGTATACGCGTGTTCAACGTATGCGCGCTACGTGCGCGCATATGACGTATGCACAAGCGCTCCTACGCGTTCGCGCATGCGTAATCACGAGGTGCGCGCTCGGAGCATGCGCAGTGCCCGCACCTCGGGTTATATGCATAATAAAACAACACTTCTTATTGGTTATCATTACTTTCAGTTTCTGATTGTTTCAACACCACACCCAATCCCCTCATGGCAAGTCATGTGATCAAGAACATCACTTTTGATTGGTTTGAAGTACTTTCAGTTCCAGATTCTTCCCAAACCACACCTACTCCCCTCATTATTAGTTCTGATTCCTTTGGAGAAGGAGCTATTCTGTTGTTGAGAGACAATGGCTGAACAGCAACCATCTTCAGACAGTGACCAGGACACTCTTGAGAGGCAGAGGAGCAGGAAGCAGAAAGACAGCTTTATATGGCAGTTTTTCACTTTTCCAGAGGGACAAAAAAAGGTAAATGCACCTAAAGTTACATGTGTACTTTGTCAAAAAGTCTTGTCACGTGGGAATCCTAACAAGAAGTATTCTTTTATATTCACACTATGTTGAGGCATGTTGACAAAATGCATCCAGTGACTTTTCGTCGAGCTTCTGGAGCCAACCCTCCACCTGCTCAACCGACGACGTCTGCAGCAGCTCAGCCGAGCACATCTTCGGCAGCTCAGCCGAGCACTTCTTCTGCAGTGGTGCCTTTGCCTTCTTCCACACCTTGTTTTGGACCACCTTGTTTTGCGAGGTTGTCCACACGCTGCACTGATTGCGGTAAACTTATTTCTGTGTGTGAGACCAGTCTTGATCTCATTCAGAGAAAATTTGATGCCCATGAGTGCAGTAGGCCATAGATGTTTTTTCTTTTTTTTCGTTTTTCTCTTCCTGTTTCCCTCCATTAACTCAAGGGCTCTTTTAAGAGCCACTTAAAAACTAAACCCCAAAAATTTTTGGGGGGGATTTTTTTTTTATTTTTTGGGGGGTTGCGCGCACCCTGCGCGCACCCAAGGTTTTTAAAAAAAAAAAATATATATTTTTTTTTTAAATTTAATGTACAAAAAGAGTTGAAGAAATGGAAGCATGAAAAGGGAGGATTGAGTAATAGTAATATTTTTCACTTATTTTTAAACAAAAATAAAAAAATTTGAAAAAATTTTTTTTAAAGTATTTTGCAAGGGAACAGATTTTTTTTTTTTCTTTCCAGTTCTGCAAAAAAAGAAAAAAAGTATTAATATTCAATCATACATTACAAAAAGCATTACATGTTTTTACATATTTTACAAAGCAATTTTTTGCCCTTTTTTTGCTGTTTTCAGAATTTTTTATTTTTCACTTAAAATAGTGAAAACAATTGTATTCATCATTTAACAGCGGGCAAAAAAAAAAAACAATCTGAAAGATTGTTTAAAAAAAGCCCTAAAACTTTCCTCACTAAAATATACCTTGTTAGAAATATTACATATATATAACAAGTACTTTTCTAGATGAATAAAATTTTTCTAGACAAACCGTCTTTAAACCTTGTCGCAAAAGCACACATGCCAAAATAATTTCTGTCAAAGGAGTCCACAATTGTTTTTATTACTTTTCCTTTAGGCCAAATAGTAATTTCAAAATCCTTTTTAAGTGATATCTTCAATTATAATCCTTTAAAATTATAAAAAATGCTTTGTTCAGATGCAGTTTTTAGTTTTCAAAATTTAGGTTTCAGAAAAATTAAATAAGAGTTGGGTAAATCATAAGGCAAACGTTGCTTGAAAATCAATTGGGAATCATTACACAGTGTCCAGCCTTTTTCACATTTAAGATAAACTGTGTAATGTCCAGAAGTTACAGTAGGTCCTTCATGAAAAATTATTGCAACTGTAACAAAAGTTTTTCCAGAAATTGATAATTGTTGTCCTGTAAACTTCTTTATTAAAGTTTCCAATTTTGAACCATCAGCTCTACAATGTTGCATCATTAAAATTACATACTGACCAGTCAGTCAGTCAGTCAAAATTACTTTATTCGGTTTCATAACAAAAACCATAAAAGCATATAAATATATACAATATAAATAACATTTAGCATTAAAACACTACAAATGAATTAAAAAGGCATACAAGGTAGTGGTTACAATTCATGAATTACCCAAATAATTGTTATGTCCAAGAAATTTTCTTCCTTAATCTCATTGAGATTGCTAAAAATTTGGCAATATTAAAGATCTCCCACGTTGATCCCAGCAATTGTAAATATAAAAGGGCAGGTTTAACTTGCCTAAAACCTTTCTCCTTAATAAGGGGGATAATATGTTTTTTACGAATGGGAGACAAGTGTTTACAAAAGAAGATAAAGTGCACTGTATCTTTAAGGGAAAAACCGTCACAAGAACAGATTCCCAGGTCCTTCTCCCTTGACCACCCTGGGGAATCGGTGAGCAAAAGATGAAATTTGTTCAGTCTGAACCTGGTAAGTAAAAAACGATGATTCATGTTATTAACAATGACCAGGTAGGGTTCAATACTGTTTGAGGTGATTAATAACTGATGAGCCCTGACTGAAGGTTTAAGTAGCTCCTTATCTTCTCTTTCTAAAGTTATCCGATTTTTATGTTCAACTTTCACCCATTTTAAATCCCCCTTAGTTAGACTGCCAGGAGCATCAAATAATTCTGGACGACCTAGTTCTCTTGATAAATTCTTAACATAGTTTATCCAGGGGATGGAGGTGCCATACTCAAGAGATAAACAATCCTTTAAAATTGCGTGATTTAATTCCAAATCAGGGTTTAGCCAGGTTGTAATCCATTTTAACATGGGCGCTAGAGCAATACGGTCCCCGAGGTGGTCTAACCCGCATTCCTGATGAACAATAAAGGCAGGGGTTGACTGAGGAAGAGATAAAATAGATTTTAAAAATTTGTCCTCAACTACTTGAAGAATTTTTACATCTTTAATTCCCCATAATTCAGCCCCATACGTTGCTATAGAAAGACATTTAGCAACATAAATGTTCAAAATGGCCTGCATGGGCTTCACCCCCAATTTGCGGGCAAAGTCTAGTACAGCTAAGGTAGATCTAACAAAAGTATTACGCTTAGCCGCCAATTGCGGAGACCAGTTAAGACTATCATCAAAGATAACCCCCAAATAGGGAAATCTACTAACGCGGGATAAAACATGCCCTTCGCAATGCAAGCTCTTAGCTTTTTTTACTTTACTCCCCATAATCATAACATGAGATTTGGAAAAATTCACGCTGAGATCAAGTGCTTTCATAAAATTTGCAAATGAGTCCAGCAACCGTTGCAGACCCACAGGAGTACGTGCTAGCAAGGCGGCATCATCGGCGTATAATAATGCCGGAATGGAAAATTTGCCAGCTCTAGGAATGTCCTTGCACGATTTGGTCAAAACAGCACCTAGATCATTGATATATAAAGTAAAAAGCAGGGGGGCTAGAATACAGCCCTGTCTAACACCATTCGAAATTCCAATCCTACTAGTACAGTTGCCCAGGCGGTCATATCTAACAGTGGCGGTGAGATCCCTATGTAAATCAGCCAGGAAAAATACAATGTTTTCATCAATGCCACACTTAAGAAGCAGATCCCATAGCTTTGACCGGTTTACTCGGTCAAAGGCCGAGGACAGGTCCATAAAGGCAAGATATAATTTCCCTTTTTTGGCAATAGTGTATTTGCCTATTAATAAATATAGGTTCAGACTTTGATCTATAGTACCTCGGCCTGCTCTGAACCCATATTGTAGGCAAGATAGGGTCTCATTATCCTCTAACCACGCAGATAGTCTCCCCAAAACTACACGCCCAAGGACTTTGACTGCAGAATCGATGAGGGAGATAGGGCGGTAACAACTAGGATCCCCCCTGCAACCTTTTTTAAAAATGGGTATAATCACGGATTCAGACCAAGTATCCGGGATGCCTGAAACACAAATCCTATTAAAAACATTCATTAAAACCACAGACCAAGTCTCAAGGTCAGTTTTATAAAGATCAACCGGAACACCATCCGGGCCCGGGGCTTTGTTGCTTGTCATCTTTTCAATGGCCTCGACTACCTCGGTCTTAGAAACCGATAAAGTATATTGATTTACAACGGAGGAGGACGGGGGCTGTGCCCCATTTCTAACCCCTTCATAGACTGACTTAAAATGGGTACACCACAGATCTTCCCCTATGCCGCAATCTAATTGGCCGTTGCAAGCGTCGCTAAAATAGGGTTTGTTCACCACAGACCAGAACTTTGCACTATTTCTAAGAACATCCACGGAAGCTAGTTCCACCCAAGCCTCCTCTCTAATCTCTTGCTTTCTAGTTTTCAAAGCTTTGTCATAATCTTTCCTCAGCATAGCAATAATCGGCCTGTTGATAGGTTTACAACGTAAAGCAGCCTTCAGCCTTCTGTTAGCCAGAGAGCAGTTACTATCAAACCATCCCAGGTCTATATTATCATTACCCTTAACTGGGCAGCTGAGATCAGCAGAGATTTGTGAACAAATTACAGAGTAAGCCTCTAATACTTCATTATTACTGGCATCCGTATTCAAACAAGTATTTATCTCTGAACCCACCTTCCTTTTTAAATTAGAGTGGAAATCCTCCGGAATAATTTTGTTCCATCTAATCCTGCGATTCTGGTCAGAGGGGCGGATATTGGATTTATCCGTCCTGCCCGTAGTTTTAGTGTGGGTGATAAGAGTTTCTGAGATGCTAAGGACCACAGGGTTATGGTCACTGAAGTGTGACCACATCACCCTGTAACCGTGAATCATTTTACCAAGTGCAAAGCTAATAAAAATATAATCGATGACAGAGTGTTTAACATTCCCTTTAAAAGTGGGAATTTCCTCCGACGTCAAAGAAGGGAGTATAAGGCCGAAGTCTGCTAACAATGACTCAAGACATTCTCCCTGAACAGAGTGCTCAAAATGAGCATCACCTTGTATAGATGAGCCTAGTGGGTCAAAAGTCTGACAAGTGTCAGGACAGCCGTGGATATTAAAGTCACCCGAAATTATGATAAAACAGTCATTATGGTTAGCGTCTTTGTAAGCCGCCAAAAAGCGTGTTCAAGCTAAGAGATGATCCGTTGCGGTGACTCTTTCAAAAGAATTATAAAAATTTACAATTAAAAGAACGCCTCCCTCAGACAGGGAAATTTCTACAGCCAAACTGTTCCGTGAACCTGTGTCTATTTGGATCTGTTGACCTGAAATACTAGCGGAGATTAGAGTGACCAGCCCACCCTTTGCCCTCCCAGCAATTGAGGGTACAGCTGGAACAAAAAAACTCCTGTAGCCATCAACGAACAAGGTGTTCTCTGTATCCCAGGTTTCTTGTAGACTAATGATATGTCCTGAACCTATAAGTGCCCGCCAAGCTGGGTCATCAATTTTATTTTTTAGCCCGGCTATGTTCCAACTGACCAGTCTAAGTAAATTGCCCAATGAACCAAAAGTAGATACGTCAAGACTATCATCTGTTGGCTGCAATATATTTTCATCACAGCCAGTTGCCCCACTAACTCGGGTATTACACTCAGCCAATGTCCCTAGTCATTCGTTATCATTTAGATTTGAGAGAGCATCAAATCTATTAAAAATAGGGACAGCATAGTTGTTTAAGCTTGTACCTCTAGAGGGGTCACACAGTGGCGGTCCTGCTTGAGAAGGAGGATAAAAGAAGCCCAAAGGAAGAACATTAACAAAATCCGTCTGGATTCTCACTGACCCCGCCTGTTTCAGTATATCCTCAACCAGCCTTGGAGATCTGAAACTTATAACAATACAATCGCCTGTCAGACTCTTATTTGTTCTGCCCACCCAAGGAACCCTTCTAATCATCATAAAATTGTTAGCAAGATGTTGTCCCAAAACAGTTTTTCTAGATAAGAAGTGGATGGCCTTATTTTTAAGGGAAGTCCAATGTTCTCTTGTATCCCCTTCTAGTTTTGGGACATTAGCTAAAATAATGGTGTATGGACAGGCCTCAACGGGTAAATGCAGGGAGTCCCTCTTGTCATAGTTAGCTAACGAGCCGGGGCCCCTTTCAATATTCTGAGGGCCTGAGACCAGCGTTTGAGTTGTACTCATAGGATTTAAAACTAAAGGTAGTGTGTTAACGCCAGAAGCCAAGGACGGACCCTGATGTACTGGTTGTTGGGGTACAGTAATTATGGTATCCAGCAGATTATTAACCGTGGCAGTAACAGAGTTAAGAGAGTTAATTGCTCCGGTACTAGGACCAGGGAGAGAAACCTTAGGAATACAGTGTGACTCAATTATATTCAGCCGCTCCTCAATGCGCCTTAGGGTGACCAGTAACGGGGCAGTAAATGATTTCAGGTGCTCATCGAGAATGTTTATGAGCTCTAGCATAGATTTTTCGCTGTTTCTATCGGCAAAACTACCCAAAGCTGATTTAGTACTATCATTCCCTGCCGCTCCCAGGTTCTTACTAACCGAGGAAGGAACCTCGGTAGTGGTTTTATTCAAACCGGGAGCGGGATTGTTAGCCTTAGATAGTTTTGCCGGTTTTCTATTACCCTGTGGGTTGTCCTTCGCCTTCCTTTTCCCCGTGACAGTTTTACCCCCACCAACAGACAGATTAGACCTGATTCTTAATTGTCTAGTACGAACTACAGGGGAGGTTTGAGCAGGACTCACTAAGGTAGAAGGAGGTGTCATAATTGTAGGACTGACATTAATGCAAGAGCCATTCCTATTCTCAAGTATATGCACATCCTCCTCAAGAGTGTTATTTGATAAACAAACTACAGCGGGTGATAAAGGTACAGATGATCTAATGGGGTCTAGTGATAGTCTACGTTCGACTGAAGCGATCTCTTTTACAATGGCAGATTCTGCCTGTTTTAAATAGCTATCCAAGGTCCCCATACCCGCAACCCTTGAGCATGCCTTAGATGACCCTTTTGACATTCTTCCACCGAGCTGCACAAAACACGAACCAACCGACAAGTAACACCTGTATTGTTTGCAGGAAAAAAGAACACTCCAACAGTCACTTTACAGGGGGCAGCCCCAACCTCTATCGGCCTCTGAGGGCCTAAGAGGGCCCGCCCTTTGCCCGGGCTTAGCCCGGCGCCGCCCGCGCGCGTCCCGCGACGCGGGAGAAGCGCCGGAGCTTTATACGCGCTCGTGCGCGTGTGCGGCGCTAGGCAGTGTGGGTAATGGAGTCCCCAGCCGCAAGGGCAGCGATGGCGGAGGCAAGAGACACACAACAGCACAAGAGCCCAGGGCGCGACAGAGCCGCCAGCAACGAAGGAGCAGTTCCGCGGGAGTCCAGGCCAGCAGGTGGGCAGGTAGGCAGCAATTCCCAGGTTCGCCGGTTTCAAAGTTCCCGCTCTGCAAGGTGAGCGCCGGAGCTTTATACGCGCTCGTGCGCGTGTGCGGCGCTAGGCAGTGTGGGTAATGGAGTCCCCAGCCGCAAGGGCAGCGATGGCGGAGGCAGGAGACACACACCAGCACAAGAGCCCAGGGCGCGACAGAGCCGCCAGCAACGAAGGAGCAGTTCCGCGGGAGTCCAGGCCAGCAGGTGGGCAGGTAGGCAGCAATTCCCAGGTTCGCCGGTTTCAAAGTTCCCGCTCTGCAAGGTGAGCGCCGGAGCTTTATACGCGCTCGTGCGCGTGTGCGGCGCTAGGCAGTGTGGGTAATGGAGTCCCCAGCCGCAAGGGCAGCGATGGCGGAGGCAGGAGACACACAACAGCACAAGAGCCCAGGGCGCGACAGAGCCGCCAGCAACGAAGGAGCAGTTCCGCGGGAGTCCAGGCCAGCAGGTGGGCAGGTAGGCAGCAATTCCCAGGTTCGCCGGTTTCAAAGTTCCCCATACTGACCATATTTCTGTAAAAATAACGTGGAAAACATGTCAGATTTGCATTCAGAACATTCCATGTTGTGATTGGCATCTTTAACTAATTTACTAAAAGTCACTGATTTACTCTCTGGTAATGGTAAAAATATGAACCTTTCTGAATCAACATGACTACTACATGTGTTCATACAGTTTTCACAGCAATGTTCCCATTTGTAAGAGACACCAAATACGTTTTCTACTTCTACTCCTTCATCTTCAAGTACACTCAAAATATATATTAAGAATTCCTGTGCATCTTGCTGGACATTTTCTTTAAACTGTGTAGAACCACAACATACATCTAAAAGATTTCTAACATCAGTAGCACTTTCTATTTCAGTTTTATCAGTACTCAGCTTCTCAAAAAAGGAGACTCAGCAGAGAACACAATCTTTTTCCATGATTTACTATTATCTGTTCTAGCAACTTTTCAAGATAAAATACAACATTCAGCACTACATTTGCATAGCAGTTGACACCAGAGCTATTTTCAAAATGGCAACCAACAACCTATTCAACACTGTTCTTTTTCTTTTTCCTTGCTATCACATCACTGTCCTTTTTTTTTTGTTCTGTTCATCCACATTACAGATATTTTCAAATCTCCTTTTCCGAGAAGCAACATGTTTTTCAATCACAGGATACTGACCTAAATGAGGAGCATAGGTTCTTCTTAATCTATTATACTCCTTTACACAGTTTGTATCAGCACTAACTTTTGAGTCATCAAAGTCTATCATAAATAAACCAGATAATGTTTTCACTCGTGACAAAGCAACATATGCCATACCTTCTTTGAACACAGTAGAACCAATGTTTACAAAAGCACTATCTACAGTCAATCCTTGAGACTTGTGAATAGTTACAGCATATGCTAGAGAAAATGGAAATTGCTTCCTACGTACATATAAGTCTTTCACAAGCATGAAACGAACTGAACAACGACAAATGTCTTTAACTTCTTCTATCTGATCAAATTTTATTTTTAAACATTCAATTCCTTCTTTTTTCTGATAATTAATAAAACCCACAACTCTTCCCATAGCTCCATTCACTAAACCTTTTTCTACATCCAAATTTTTCCTTAAAATCACTCGACAATTCATGCAAACATATAGATTTTTTTCTAATCCAGCTGTTTTGGAAATGTTCTTCTCTAGTGAATCCAATTTATTTTTCAGTTTGCCTGTTAATGTAAAAGTAATTCTTTCATGCTAAATTTTGTCCTCTGCTTCCATTTTCTTAATCTCTTCCTTTTCCAATTTCAAAAGTTCCTCATTGAATATTGAGCACTCACGTAGTGTTGGCATTAAGCAGATTACAGTATTTTTTTCTGCAATGTTCTGGTATATTTTCTCTGCAACTATTTCTTCATTTGGAAATAAATTATGTAGCAACCGACTCTGTAATGCTTTTTTGCCAACTTCTGTGAGTAGTCCAATTCTGATATCTTTCAGAATACTTGCATAATCTTCGTCGTTTGCTTGTCTCATATTGGTAGTGAGTTCTTTGTACTCAAAGAACGACCAAATATTCGCATTACCAATGCTTCCTAATGACTTCTTTGTGTCTTCATGTGTCACAGTATTAAACACTGGTTGTCCTTTAACTGGAGTGAGCTGTAAAAGATCTCCAAAAACTATGACGTGTTTACCTCCAAATAACACGTCATAGTCTCTCTTAAGAATTTGTTGCATTCTTAAATGCACAAAGGCAAGCATTAAATTTGAAACCATGCTCACCTCATCAATAATGAGAACTTGCATCTTCTTCAACACTCTTGAAACTTCGAAGCATGCTTCTCCAGTTAGCTTGTGGTATTCTATTTTGTTCTCATGCTCCACTGGTAACATTAGCAAGCAATGTAAGGTAATTCCTTTTATGTTATAGGCTGCTAACCCAGTTGGAGCAGTTACCACACAAGACAAATTTGAAGCTGTTTTTTGCTGTAGGTAGCTTCAGATGACTTTTATTAAGAAACTTTTACCAGTTCCAGCTTGTCCACTCACATACATCCTGATTGGTTCAAATGATGTGCATGAGCACTCTTTCTTTTCATGTAGTAATCCATGATCAATTTTATTGGTGACTTCTTCATAAATTTCTTTTTGTTCTTCATTCAGTTGTTGTTCCAGATTTAGTAAGTCGATTGAATCTTCCTGTGCTTGATTCATAGCCGTTTCTACTTCAGTCATGGCTACTGCAGCTTCATTTTCTACGATTGGTTGTCCTAGGGGATCTTGACTAAGTGTTCCTGAACTTTGGCTGTCTTGAGAACTGTCTCTAGCTACTTCAGCTGCAATTTTTGCTTCCTGTTCATTTTCTTCATTTAACATTTGGACATAAGTTGTGAAAGTACTGCATTCTATGCTGTCTTTGCTAGCATCAAAAGAATCTTCATAGCTTTGAAATTCTCCCAGTAGTTCGTCCTCTGAACGCCATGGTTTAAACAGCTGTAAAAGAGCCAAGTAGTAAAATTCCTTTTTGTCAGTAGTGTCGCAACTCAGCTTCCTGTGATTTATCAAACTTCCTTTTGTTTGCTTCACCAAACATCCTTCCTCACCAATGACTTTATATTTTCCATTGTTGATGTCTTCTGTGGCTTTCCGTGAATAAATGTAGTTCTGCAGCACTTCATAGAGACACATATTCTCAAGATGATGACTTCTTTTTGGGTAATATGTGTCCAACATGTTTGTTTTCAAAATATCTGTACTTTCTGGGTCATTCTCGGCCAAATATTCAATTTCTCCAACAGATTTCAGTACCCGATTTCTCATTCCTGCAAGGCCTAAGCTTACCCAAATTATTCTTCTGGATTTTGAGTAAAGACTTGCAGATGATAACCTATCTGAGCATTCGTAGGATCCAATTTCTCGATGCGATAACATCTTTAAACTGAAACTGTACAGCTTCTTACTGACAGTCTTCTCGTGAGAAATCTCTTCCCACATTTCCTTCAATTCTGTTTTCTCAGATTTAGTGATGTAAGATGTGACATACCGAGCAACAGCAATAGAATTGTCTGCCACATACTGAATATCCATGTTAGCATTCCACATGGATAAAATGACTGGGTTGAAGTCATTTATACATTTTGACTCTTCTTTTCTTCTTAGGTTGTATGTATTTTTGGGAGATTTTTTAGTTATAGTATGTCGCACAGCTGACATAAAACTGTTGACTCTTCCTTTTGAAAGAACAGGTCTAGGAAATCCAAATCGACACTTTGTGTAGAATTTATCTTTGGTCTTGTACTTCCGGCGACAGTATTTTCCACACCGATGACTTTGGAAACGTAAAACTTGTTCTTTTAACTTTTTCTCTTCTGTGCTTTTAGGTATAGCACATGTTGTATATTATTCAATGAAAGATAACACTGCTTCATCAGCATCTGTTCCAAACTTTGGGGCATCCTTGATCCACAACAGCATATGAATATGAGGAGCACCTCTTGCCTGGTACTCTTTTCTCCAAAAGAAATCCATTACTTCTCCAAGAGGTGGATTTTTTTTATTGCAGATGAAGGACATCATAGCCTCAAATCTATGATTGAAATATCTGCAAACATTAACTGGATCCAATGAGCACAGTTCTCCAGCTGTCTTGTATTCAATGTTTTTAATGTTTGAATTTGCCTCTCGTAGAAAATCCAGTAAATCATCCCAAGCTTACTCGGCACAGCTTAGGGTTAGAATCCATGTAGGAGTTCCTAAATTCCGTAACATGCATTTTAATTCACCATGGCGTCGGTACCAATATTCATTTGTCCCACGCTGACAAGCCATCAGATTGATCAGTTGTGTTTCCAAATGATCATCTCGGTGCTGCACTTTCTCCATAAAATCCTTAGCAGACACATTATGTAGATGTACTCCACTTTTTAAAATGTGATTTACTGCATAAGATAATGCAGACAAGTCGCTTTCAAATAAAAGATGAAACAAATAAGGAATACTTTGACGAAATCTTGAATCTTAAGCATATAGTCTTGTAGTCCGATACTCAGAAGCTGGAATCTGTTCTGGGCGTTCATCGTATCGTCCACCTTTTCCTGTAGGAAACAGCTGAGGAAAACATCGAGCTTCCAAGCTCTTCTCCCATACACTCACGGGAGTTTCTTTTGCTTTCTTCATCTGAAACAGATCAATAGTGTCTCCCATAACTTCTTTTGAATGAAGAGGATGTATGCTAAAATGTTCATAAATTTCTTCTTCCTTTGACTTGTCCACTTTTTCAATTTGACCAGTTGGTGTTTCTGTGTCTTCTTGTAAATCTTCTTCTTCTTCATCTATATAAATTGATTCATACCATTTATTATTCCTTTTCAAATATAAATTTGCTTTTTGTACTTTCCGTACATCTACCAGCTCCTGCCAAATCTTCTTATTCTTTGTAGGTACACCATTAACCAGAATTACTAATGGTTCAGTTTCCAAAGTATCTGCATCAATAGTTTCCATATTTTTTTTCAAATCCAAGGGCAAATACACCACTCTTCCTTTTAAACCTCTCAGTAAATCAGAAGGAGGTAATTTACCAGTTTTGGGCTCCATACGTACTATGGTCTGGAACGGATGAACACATTGAATGAGAATAGACTCATATGTATTTAATTCAGAAAGTTCGGCAGGAATAGCATCCAATACTAAATTATTATGTACAGCTCTGGTCGGCATTCTATTTTCTTCTAACTTGTTATAACAGTATTTACAAATACGCTGATCTTCACCCAATTCAAAACAATTTTCAAGAAATATATATGTTGCAAAATCCTTCCACTTATAATTATCTTCATTTTCACTTTTTTTATACAGATCAACATTCCTTGTTTGAATTTTGTAATGGCTTCTGCGGCAACAAATACAAGTAATATTTGGTCTTTCATTAGAGGTGATAGTAAATTTTGTCATTTCATCCTCAAAATTTTTTGTAATAATGAGTTCTACATTCTGTTCCTCATTTTCCTCATTTACTGTGTCCTTTTCTGCACTTTCTTGTTCTGGACCAAAGTAACAAAACTGAATCTCATCAGTAACCTTCACTACATCTGATACAGATCCACGGACAGAGCATTATTCAACTCATTCAACTTTACTGCTGGACTTTTAGCAAAATACAATGTTCTCACAAACTTTCTCATTTCAGTATGATGAACAGCCAGCATCCTAAAATGATGAAAAACACTTTTACACACTTTTCTAGATAGACAAGCCAGAGAATGTCCCTGCAAACCAGTATTTTCTCTCACTCTGCATGGATCTAGTGTTTGAAGCACCTTCATCTTCTGTTTTACACTCTTTTTACTATATTCTCTTAGAAAGTCACGTAATTTATCAATAGATTCCTGACGCACAGTACAAATACTACTACAGTTCCAAGTGTACACTGGGGCTTTTGGACGTCTCCCCATAGCCTCAGCAGCCATTACTTCTTCCTCATTTCTTGGGACCATTTTCTCTTTTTCCATCACACAACCATCCTTAACTTCATATGCTCTACCATTGGTGTCAACTGCATGCAACAAACTATTACTTTGAAGATAACTCTCTTCATTAAAAAATGGTTCAGTACTTGAACTGTGCTTCCATTCTCCCAAGAACACTTTACAAAAGTTACTTTTTTTCACTTCTCTTTTCCTTTTGCTTTGTGACTTCATTGCATTCACTAATTTATCTAATCTACGCATCCTATTCGAAATTAGAATAAAAAGTTTTCTTTTTATTTCCAAAGCCTTACTTACAATATTTTCTATAAAAAAAAAATTCTTTATAAATTTTGTTTTTTTCTTATATTTTTTCACATCTTTTAGCAAATTTAACATCACTCTTCTCTGAAACATTTTTCGACGAATGTTTTTAAAATCTAATTTTCGTGTTAAATCAGTTTGACATACTTCTGATTGTACATTAGCTTTTTTTTTTGCTGTTGTCTGTGTTGTTGCTTTGTACATAAAACACTGTTTGTTTTACAGTTATTTTTGCCATTTTTTTGTTTTTTGAAAATCTTTTTTAAGAAATCTCTGCTCTGCTTACCAGTAGACTTTTTCTTTTTGCCATCACCAGCTTCTCCTCCTATTTTTTTTTCCCAGTTTTGTCCAGATATACTTGTTGTTGCTTTTCTTTCCTCTTTCTTGTCCTTAAAGGCATTTTTTTTTCACTGTTGCTCAGCAATACCTGCAAGGAACTTAAAAAAAAAATCCTTTTTGTAATTATAATTCATTAAAATATTTTTTTTTACTTTTCATTAATTTCAAATGTTTTTCCATTTGCCTCTCATTTGTGATTTACTAATTTGTTCACAGTGCTAACCACCACAGTTGAAAAAAAACAAGCTGCCCCTTTCCTGCAAGTGCATGTTTTACAGAACAACTGCAACACAAATTATATCTGTGGCCACAATTCCTGTGCGCACACAGCCTCATGGTGTGCTTCTAAGCAGAAAACAGAATTTGATTTGCAAATTCAAAGCACATTTACTACTCTGGTAGATCAAGTGATAATTGCTGTTACAGCCTTACACATTTTCCTTGTAGATCACAGAGGCAGAAAAGAGCACATTTCCTAACAGCTACTTACCATAAGCATCTGCAACCTGGGTGAGTGTTTAGAGTAGAGCAAAGAAAATGAGGCCTTGGTGACGTTGAATGTGTTTGCATTACACACAGCCCTGAGTAGTACGCATGGGAGTGTTGGAGAAGCTGCTGCGTGTGTGCCAAGAGTGTGTTTCTGCAGACTATGTATTGTCAGCTGCAAGAGAGATGAGCAAGGCGATTTCCAGAACTGCATGAAGACTGCAGGGATGTATGTAACAGTGCATGTGTGCTAAGGGATAATTTGTGTAAACACAACAGGCTGCCCCTTTCCTGGGACTGCAATTCTTACTGAACAACATCTTCACAAATTAAATCTCTGCCCACAATTCCTGTGCGCACACAGACTCATGCCATCATTTTAGGCACATAACACAGGCTGCCCCTTTCCTGGGACTGCATTTCTTACTGAACACCAACTTCACAAATTAAATCTCTGCCCACAATTCCTGTGCGCACACAGATTCATGCCATCATTTTAGGCACATAACACAGGCTGCCCCTTTCCTGGGACTGCAATTCTTACTGAACAACAACTTCATAAATTAAATCTCTGCCCACAATTCCTGTGTGCACACAGAGTCATATCATCATTTTAGGCACATAACACAGGCTGCCCCTTTCCTAGGACTGCATTTCTTTCAAAACAACAACTTCATAAATTAAATCTCTGCCCACAATTCCTGTATACACACAGACTCATGCTATGTTTTTTGGAACAAAACAGTATTCCTGAATAGTACCAAATTACTGTTACAGCCTGACACATTTCCCTTATCATTTACAGAAGCAGAAAACAGCACATGTCCTAACAGCTCCTTAAGACCATGACCATGTGTTACAGGGTGAGTGATTAGACTAGATCAATTTAAATGAGGCCTTGGTGACGTTGAATGTGTTTGCATAACACAGTGCTATCTGAAACAGCACACAGAGCTGAGTACTACACATGAGAGTGTTGGAGAAGCTGCTGCGTGTGTGCCAAGAGTGTGTTTCTAGACACTGTGTATTGTCTGGTGCAAGACAGATGAGCAAAGAGACTTCCAAAACTGCATGAAGACTGCAGGGATGTATGTAACAATGCATGTGTGCTATGGGATAATTTGTGTAAACACAACAGGCTGCCCCTTTCCTGGGACTGCAATTCTTACTGAACAACATCTTCACAAATTAAATCT
The DNA here is from genome assembly GCF_964204655.1 of Triturus cristatus. Taxonomy (NCBI): domain Eukaryota; kingdom Metazoa; phylum Chordata; class Amphibia; order Caudata; family Salamandridae; genus Triturus; species Triturus cristatus. The sequence continues at coordinate 218,461,706 of NC_140588.1, forward strand.
CTGCCCACAATTCCTGTGCGCACACAGACTCATGCCATCATTTTAGGCACATAACACAGGCTGCCCCTTTCCTGGGACTGCATTTCTTACTGAACAACAACTTCACAAATTAAATCTCTGCCCACAATTCCTGTGCGCACACAGATTCATGCCATCATTTTAGGCACATAACACAGGCTGCCCCTTTCCTGGGACTGCAATTCTTACTGAACAACAACTTCATAAATTAAATCTCTGCCCACAATTCCTGTGTGCACACAGAGTCATATCATCATTTTAGGCACATAACACAGGCTGCCCCTTTCCTAGGACTGCATTTCTTTCAGAACATCAACTTCATAAATTAAATCTCTGCCCACAATTCCTGTATACACACAGACTCATGCTATGTTTTTTGGAACAAAACAGTGTTCCTGAATAGTACCAAATTACTGTTACAGCCTGACACATTTCCCTTATCATTTACAGAAGCAGAAAACAGCACATGTCCTAACAGCTCCTTAAGACCATGACCATGTGTTACAGGGTGAGTGATTAGACTAGATCAATTTAAATGAGGCCTTGGTGACGTTGAATGTGTTTGCATTACACAGTGCTATCTGAAACAGCACACAGAGCTGAGTACTACACATGAGAGTGTTGGAGAAGCTGCTGCGTGAGTGCCAAGAGTGTGTTTCTAGACACTGTGTATTGTCTGGTGCAAGACAGATGAGCAAAGAGACTTCCAAAACTGCATGAAGACTGCAGGGATGTATGTAACAATGCATGTGTGCTATGGGATAATTTGTGTAAACACAACAGGCTGCCCCTTTCCTGGGACTGCAATTCTTACTGAACAACATCTTCACAAATTAAATCTCTGCCCACAATTCCTGTGCGCACACAGACTCATGCCATCATTTTAGGCACATAACACAGGCTGCCCCTTTCCTGGGACTGCATTTCTTACTGAACAACAACTTCACAAATTAAATCTCTGCCCACAATTCCTGTGCGCACACAGATTCATGCCATCATTTTAGGCACATAACACAGGCTGCCCCTTTCCTGGGACTGCAATTCTTACTGAACAACAACTTCATAAATTAAATCTCTGCCCACAATTCCTGTGTGCACACAGAGTCATATCATCATTTTAGGCACATAACACAGGCTGCCCCTTTCCTAGGACTGCATTTCTTTCAGAACATCAACTTCATAAATTAAATCTCTGCCCACAATTCCTGTATACACACAGACTCATGCTATGTTTTTTGGAACAAAACAGTGTTCCTGAATAGTACCAAATTACTGTTACAGCCTGACACATTTCCCTTATCATTTACAGAAGCAGAAAACAGCACATGTCCTAACAGCTCCTTAAGACCATGACCATGTGTTACAGGGTGAGTGATTAGACTAGATCAATTTAAATGAGGCCTTGGTGACGTTGAATGTGTTTGCATTACACAGTGCTATCTGAAACAGCACACAGAGCTGAGTACTACACATGAGAGTGTTGGAGAAGCTGCTGCGTGAGTGCCAAGAGTGTGTTTCTAGACACTGTGTATTGTCTGGTGCAAGACAGATGAGCAAAGAGACTTCCAAAACTGCATGAAGACTGCAGGGATGTATGTAACAATGCATGTGTGCTAAGGGATAATTTGTGTAAACACAACAGGCTGCCCCTTTCCTGGGACTGCAATTCTTACTGAACAACATCTTCACAAATTAAATCTCTGCCCACAATTCCTGTGCGCACACAGACTCATGCCATCATTTTAGGCACATAACACAGGCTGCCCCTTTCCTGGGACTGCATTTCTTACTGAACACCAACTTCACAAATTAAATCTCTGCCCACAATTCCTGTGCGCACACAGATTCATGCCATCATTTTAGGCACATAAAACAGGCTGCCCCTTTCCTGGGACTGCAATTCTTACTGAACAACAACTTCATAAATTAAATCTCTGCCCACAATTCCTGTGTGCACACAGAGTCATATCATCATTTTAGGCACATAACACAGGCTGCCCCTTTCCTAGGACTGCATTTCTTTCAGAACAACAACTTCATAAATTAAATCTCTGCCCACAATTCCTGTATACACACAGACTCATGCTATGTTTTTTGGAACAAAACAGTGTTCCTGAATAGTACCAAATTACTGTTACAGCCTGACACATTTCCCTTATCATTTACAGAAGCAGAAAACAGCACATGTCCTAACAGCTCCTTAAGACCATGACCATGTGTTACAGGGTGAGTGATTAGACTAGATCAATTTAAATGAGGCCTTGGTGACGTTGAATGTGTTTGCATTACACAGTGCTATCTGAAACAGCACACAGAGCTGAGTACTACACATGAGAGTGTTGGAGAAGCTGCTGCGTGAGTGCCAAGAGTGTGTTTCTAGACACTGTGTATTGTCTGGTGCAAGACAGATGAGCAAAGAGACTTCCAAAACTGCATGAAGACTGCAGGGATGTATGTAACAATGCATGTGTGCTAAGGGATAATTTGTGTAAACACAACAGGCTGCCCCTTTCCTGGGACTGCAATTCTTACTGAACAACATCTTCACAAATTAAATCTCTGCCCACAATTCCTGTGCGCACACAGACTCATGCCATCATTTTAGGCACATAACACAGGCTGCCCCTTTCCTGGGACTGCATTTCTTACTGAACACCAACTTCACAAATTAAATCTCTGCCCACAATTCCTGTGCGCACACAGATTCATGCCATCATTTTAGGCACATAAAACAGGCTGCCCCTTTCCTGGGACTGCAATTCTTACTGAACAACAACTTCATAAATTAAATCTCTGCCCACAATTCCTGTGTGCACACAGAGTCATATCATCATTTTAGGCACATAACACAGGCTGCCCCTTTCCTAGGACTGCATTTCTTTCAGAACAACAACTTCATAAATTAAATCTCTGCCCACAATTCCTGTATACACACAGACTCATGCTATGTTTTTTGGAACAAAACAGTGTTCCTGAATAGTACCAAATTACTGTTACAGCCTGACACATTTCCCTTATCATTTACAGAAGCAGAAAACAGCACATGTCCTAACAGCTCCTTAAGACCATGACCATGTGTTACAGGGTGAGTGATTAGACTAGATCAATTTAAATGAGGCCTTGGTGACGTTGAATGTGTTTGCATTACACAGTGCTATCTGAAACAGCACACAGAGCTGAGTACTACACATGAGAGTGTTGGAGAAGCTGCTGCGTGTGTGCCAAGAGTGTGTTTCTAGACACTGTGTATTGTCTGGTGCAAGACAGATGAGCAAAGAGACTTCCAAAACTGCATGAAGACTGCAGGGATGTATGTAACAATGCATGTGTGCTAAGGGATAATTTGTGTAAACACAACAGGCTGCCCCTTTCCTGGGACTGCAATTCTTACTGAACAACATCTTCACAAATTAAATCTCTGCCCACAATTCCTGTGCGCACACAGACTCATGCCATCATTTTAGGCACATAACACAGGCTGACCCTTTCCTGGGACTGCATTTCTTACTGAACAACAACTTCACAAATTAAATCTCTGCCCACAATTCCTGTGCGCACACAGATTCATGCCATCATTTTAGGCACATAACACAGGCTGCCCCTTTCCTGGGACTGCAATTCTTACTGAACAACAACTTCATAAATTAATCTCTGCCCACAATTCCTGTGTGCACACAGAGTCATATCATCATTTTAGGCACATAACACAGGCTGCCCCTTTCCTAGGACTGCATTTCTTTCAGAACAACAACTTCATAAATTAAATCTCTGCCCACAATTCCTGTATACACACAGACTCATGCTATGTTTTTTGGAACAAAACAGTGTTCCTGAATAGTACCAAATTACTGTTACAGCCTGACACATTTCCCTTATCATTTACAGAAGCAGAAAACAGCACATGTCCTAACAGCTCCTTAAGACCATGACCATGTGTTACAGGGTGAGTGATTAGACTAGATCCATTTAAATGAGGCCTTGGTGACGTTGAATGTGTTTGCATTACACAGTGCTATCTGAAACAGCACACAGAGCTGAGTACTACACATGAGAGTGTTGGAGAAGCTGCTGCGTGTGTGCCAAGAGTGTGTTTCTGAAGACTGTGTATTGTCTGGTGCAAGACAGATGAGCAAAGAGACTTCCAGAACTGCATGAAGACTGCAGGGATGTATGTAACAGTGCATGTGTGCTAAGGGTTATTTTCAGTTTTTAACATATGGCATCTACATGTGCCTTTGCTATTGTGAAAGGGAAATCTATCCTGTTGGTTTCAAATTTTTTAGCTTTTGCCTCCAATTTGCGATTAAGTGATTTCTGCTGAGTGCTAACCACCACATTTGAAGAAAACAAGCTGTCCCTTTCCTGCAAGTGCATGTTTTACAAAACAACTGCAACACAAAATACATCTCTGGCCACAATTCCTATATTCACACAGACTCATGCTGTGTTGGTAGGCACAAAACACAGGCTGCCCCTTTCCTGGGTCTGCAATCCTTACAGAACAACAACTTCACAAATTAAATCTCAGACAACAATTCCTATATGCACACAGACTCATGCTGTGTTGATAGGCACAAAACACAGGCTGCCCCTTTCCTGGGTCACCAATTCTTACAGAACTAATGCTAATTTCAAATGTGCTGCCATTTTCCTCTCTTTTCCTTCAAAGTGATTTCTGCTAAATCCTAACCATCACAATTAAAAACAAGCTGTCCTTTTCTTTCAACTGCAAGTCTTACTTTTCAACAGCAACACAAATTAAATCTCTGTCAACAATTCTTCTCTGCACACAGACTCATGGTTTGATGGTAGGCACAAAACAGTATTCCTCATTGTTACCAGTACACATTAACTTATGGTGAAAACATAGTCCTTAATATCTTACAAGTTCAAGACAGTTAAATATCTCCGAAACCTCAAAATGTAAAACATAACTTTTGAAGAAGATTCACAATTCTAATATTTATCTCAAAAATCACCACATACTTTCCCTCTCAAACTCATAACTCACCTTTAAAATTAGTTAGTTGTTTAAGAAATGTGCCACTCAAACAGCAGACTATCAGAGTCAGAATATCAGAGCTCTACACCTCTCTCCTCTCTGCAGAACCAGTAAATGGCAATGTTTCCCTCTCTTTTTTCACACATATACATGTTAATTTCAAATCTCAGTGCTTCCCACTTTTTTTCAAATGAAATCACACATTTCTATTGGTTGAAAACTTCAACCCCTTTCCAAATGTACCCTTCCCCCAACTTGTCTCCTGCCTGCTACCATAGCAACAGGTCATGGAACACTGCTGTGAGGAGAGAGGTCAGAAGTTCAGCAGACAATGTTTCATATCCAAAGAGCAAGAGTGCTTGACTTTTCAAACCTAACAGCCAATCCATAGTAATGTTCTTTGGTAACACATTTTTCTGTACCAATACAAAACATGCTTTTTAAAATTTAAACATACAGCCTAGTTTTTAGTGTAGAATGGTTTCAAACAGCCAATGAGTTCTTTTTATAAAAAAAACTATGTGTGCCCCCATTTTTCAACTGTCTTTCATTTCATATTGCCTTTCTACTGAAAGACACCTCCTGAGTGCATCCAGATCTCCTTGGAAGATGTTCACAGTGTGGATTGTAGGTCAAAGCTATGTCTTCTGGAGTGAAAAATTTGCAGAAAAAAGAGGTATGGTGAGAGACCTTGCTTTGCCAAATGTAGACATTAAATGGATTGGTCAGAGAGGGTTAAAGTGGCACCAATTAATGCCTTTGGTGAAAACCTTTCTACATCTCCCACAGCCTAACCTTATTATTGTGCACTGTGGTGGAAATGACCTAGGCACTTTAACTGGGGTAGGTCTGGAAATGCTTATTAAGGACACCTTTGTGCAATTGATGTCACTTTTTCCACAAACTGCCTTTGTATATTCTAACATATGCCAAAGGCAAAAGTGGAACTGGTCCAACCAACATTGTCTGCAGATTGACAAAGCAAGGAAGCACGTCAACAAATCTATTTCTGCTTTCCTCAGAGACTTTGGTATGGGTTCCATATACCACAACAACTTGCGTTACAACATGCAAGACATTTATAGAGGAGATGGTGTACACTTCACTGATGAAGGGAACAGAGTCTTCCTCTTGAACTTTAGACTCTGTATCGGTACTTACTTGTAGGTACCAAAAAACACACAATAAACACAAGGGCTCTTTTTAGAGCCACCTTATATCTAAACACTTAAATGCAAATTTTTATTATTTTTTTTTTTTAAATAATTCGGGTGCGCGCTGGGTGCGCGCACTCGGCGATATTTTTTTTCAAAATATAAATCTTTTTTTTTGCCCTACAAGGTCCTACTGTGACCCCCTTACAATGCCTAGTGGGTCAATATCTCCCCACTCTGCCCCCTTTTCAAGTTCTCCCCCTTTGTTTCTCACCCCCTCTTTATGCGAGAGACAAAATGGCGGCCGCCGCTTCCTGATTTCCACCGATTCGAATGTTTACTGACATCTAACAACCAATCAGAAGTGCGCTCGCGCACGGCAAGGTGCGTGCACAGGACTTGCTCAGTGCGCGCTTACAGATATATATATTGATTTAAATGCTAATTTCTCAGGAAATACTGAACAGATTTACACCAAACCTGCAAAAGGCACTTCATGGACCTTATGGCTACCTCTCTGCCAAATTTCACACAATTCTGTTTAGCCGTTCGGGCTGTAGCTGCGACTAAAGTCCCTATGGAAAAATGCATGGGGAAAACGCGTTTTGGGACCCCCCTTTTTTCTCGGCCCCCGCTTGACGAATCACCCCGAAACTTTCAGGGTAGGAGCGGAGCGGAGCGCCCCATTAGTTTTGAAAATTTTGCGAAGATTCGTCAACCGGCGCCAAAGTTATTCAAAATAGAATTTTGAGATTTCCTATGGAAACTCGGTCCTAACTATAACTACCTACTGGCGATCGCCAGTAGGTAATATATATATATATATCTATATATGACGCTCCAAAGCTCAAACGAACAAAAGGACCAGCACTCTGGTTAGATTCAAATCCCAATTTGGATTTATTGGTGCAGATAGAAAAACAGACGCGTTTCAGCCGTAGCTTTCGTCAGTGTCGGCTCGCGTTTGAAACGGAAATTCATTTATGCTCTATTGTGTAAACATAGACGAAGGACCCAGTTACGTGATTCTGGTCGCCATCTTTGAATGTGCAAATAATATTCTATTTACATGACGTTTCCTGTTCATTTCATCCTTAAACATTATCATTAATTTCTGATAATCAAGTCAAATTATTAAACAATACTCATTACATCATCATCTTGTACATGTTGATTGCTTATGCCTCTATAACAATTCATTTCCTCTGGGTGAATCATCATTGAATGTGTGTATCAAAGGTTACATTAGGGGAAGAGGAGGTCTGCCACTCTATCACAAGGATGATGTCATCAGTGATGTCATTAGTGATGTCATTTGAGATGTCATCAGTGATGTCATGAGTGATGTCACTGACCATGTCATGAGTGATGTAATATGTGACGTCAACAGGAATGCATTGCGGGCGCGCGAGTTATAGTTAGCTGAACTAACTATAACAGGGGAATTTCAATGGTTTTGTACGAGTGAAAAGTCCAGGTAACTATAGCACCCCTGAAACCTATGGTTTTTTCTGTGAATATATATATATATATATATATATATATATGTATATATATATTATCTACTGGCAGTCGCCAGTAGATAGTTATAGTTAGGACCTATTTTCCATAGGAAATCCGCAACGTTCTATTCCCAATATGTCTGGCGCCGGTTGACGATTCTCCGCTCCTACCCTGAAAGTTTCGTGGTGATTCGTCAAGCGGGGGCCGAGAAAAAAGGGGGGTCCCAAAACACGTTTTCCCCATGCAATTTCCCATAGGATCTCTTGTCGCAGCTACAGCCCGAACCGCTGAACGGAATGACACCAAATTTGGCAAAGAGGTAGTCCTCAGTTCGGACTCATGCCTTTTGCATAAATGGTGTGAATCTGTTCAGTAGTTCCTGAGAAAATTAGAGTTAAAAGTACATATATATCTATGGCCTCCGAGGATCCGTGCACCCTATGCGCACTCTGAGCGCACCCTCCCTGAACCGAGCGCACACCCTCCCGATCGCGCGCTGAATGCTAATTGGCTGTCGAGTGTCTGTCTACATTCAAAACCAGGTACTGTTGGCGGCCATTTTCTGCCTCGGTAGAAGCAAGGCTGAAGAAGCAAGGGGAATAAGTGTGTAAAACATATAAAGGGGGCAGAGTGGAAATACTCTGACCCTCTAGAGGTGCTGAGGGGGTCCCAGAAGGACCCCCTGGGGCCCCCTTTAAAAAAAAATAAATAAAAGGCGAAATGCGCGCAGGGTGCGCGCATCCTATCGCGTTTGGTGCACGGATCCTCGTGCGTTGGGTGCGCGGATCCAAGGAAAAAAAAATTGAAAAAAGACAAGAAATCATTGATTGTATGCCAACTTTCTACACTGAAAGGTAGGGTGTATATTTCAGTTTTTTAAATGCATGATTCTTATTGGTTAACAAAACTGATTGTAAGGAACATTATATATGATAAGCTGATATGTTGAAAAGTCAAGCACACTTGCTGTCTTGTTTAGCAACATTGTGTGCTGAACTTGTGACCTATGTGCTCAGTACACTGTTCCATGACCTGTTTCTATGGTAACAGGCAGAAGGCAGATTGGGGAAGGGTTGAAATGTATTTCATTTGGAAAGGGTTGAAATGTTTAACCAATAGAAATGTGTGTTTGCTTTTGAATTTATGTGTGAAGGATTGTGATTTGATGTTTACATGTATATGTGTGGAAAATGAAAGGGAAACTTTGCCATTCTTTGTTTTTGCTGAGAGGTGCACAGTGCAGAGATTCTGTATAAGAAAATCTGGTGTGTGACTGATATCTGGTGAGTGACTGATATACTTCTTAATCTAAAAAACAACTTGAAAGGTGAGTTATTTAATTGTGAGGGGATGTATGTAGACTATTTTGATTTTAATCAGACTAATGTATTTCTCCTGCTAAAGTGTAGGGAGTACTTTTTTCTCTACAATCTTATTGACAGTGTGTGCGCATGTAGAAACCATTCTGTGATAAGCATTTGTGTTTTTCATGTGTTTGCAGACAGATAACTGTGCTGTTTTTATATTTTGGTAGAATTAGAAACCAGTCATTGTTTATGAATTTGTGAAATGAGTTATGTTTCTATACTAAAATGTAGTACTCCTTCTAGATGAAGAAATGTGTTTTGGTATAGTTCAAGGGATAGTGTTGTTTGTCTAGAATCACACAGTGAGTATGTGTGCATTTGGGAACCACTGTGAGAGAAGCATTTGGTAACATCGTGTATTTGCTGACAGATAACTGTTTAAAACCTGTGATGTTGTCAAGTTTTAGTAGCATTAGAAGCCAGTCTTAGCTTATGCATTGATAAAATAAGTCATACTTTGACACTAATGTGCTGTACTTTAATATGTAGATTGTGTGTAGTCTCCTTACCCCTTGCACAGTAGTGAATAAGTTGTTGTAAGCTGCTAGGGATATTGTTGCTTGTCTAGAATCACACTGTGAGTCTGTGTGCATTTGGGAACCACTGTGAGAGAAGTATTTGGTAACATCGTGTATTTGCTGACAGATAACTGTTTTAAAACCTGTCTTGTTGTCAAGTTTTAGTAGCATTGCAAGGCAGTTTTTGCTCATGCTTTGATTAAATGAGTCAGGCTTTGACACAAAAGTGCAGTCCTGAAATATGTAGATTGTGTGCAGTTCCCTTATCACTTCCATTGTAGTGAATGAGTTTTGGTAAACTCCTAGGGATAGTGGTGCTTTTCTAGAATCACACTGTGAGTCTGTGTGCATTTGGGAGCCACTGTGAGAGAAGCATTTGGTAACATCGTGTATTTTCTGACAGATAACTTTTTTTAAACCTGTCATGTTGTCAAGTTTTAGTAGCATTAGAAGCCAGTCTTTGCTTAATGCGTTGATTAAATGAGTTAGGCTTTGACACAAAAGTGCAGTCCTGAAATATGTAGATTGTGTGCAGTTCCCTTACCACTTCCACAGTAGTGAATGTTTTTTGGTAAACTCCTAGGTAAAGTGTTTTTTGTCTAGAATCACACTGTGAGTCTGTGTGCATTTGGGAACCACTGTGAGAGAAGCATTTGGTAACATCGTGTATTTTCTGGCAGATAACTCTTTTAAAACCTGTCATGTTGTCAAGTTTTAGTAGCATTAGAAGCCAGTCTTTGCTTATGCGTTGATTAAATGAGTCATGCTTTGACACTAATGTGCTGTACTTAAATATGTAGATTGTGTGCAGTACCCTTACCTCTTCTAGACTAGTGAATGAGTTTTGGTAAACTCCTAGGATAGTGTTGCTTGTCTAAAATCACACTGTGAGTCTGTGTGCATTTGGGTAAGGATTGTGATAGAAGCATTTGGTAACATCGTGTATTTGCTGACAGATAACTGTTTTAAAACCGGTCATGTTGTCAAGTTTTAGTAGCTTTAGAAGCTATTCTTTGCTTATGCATTAATAAAATGAGTCAGGGTTTGACACTAAAGTGCAGTACCATGTACTAGTATCTTCACTGTGCCAGAACTGAAAATGTAAAAGTTTTACCCAGGCACTGTCCAAGCAGTAGTCTGATGATTTAGTCAGTTTCCAAGTACTCATGTTGTGAACCATACATTACCACATAGACTGCTTCAAATATCTATGCAGTATGCATGCAGTCTTCTAACATACTATACACTTGTCTTTCACACCTTCAATTCCCTAGTCAGTATCCATACAGTCCAGCAAACATCCTGTCACTCCCTTTGCACTCCTCTAGTTACCCTTTCAGTACCAAGTACTAATCCATTCACTGTGTCAAAAGCCAACTACTTATAAATTCACCCAGGCACTCTCCTTGCTGTACTCTAATCATTCCGTCAGTACCCAAGTACTCATGCAGTGAGCCAGGCCTTAGCACATAGACTGCTTCAAAAGCCTATTCACTATGGATGCAGTCCTCTAATCACTTACACAGTTATCTTTCACACCTTCAATTCCCCAATCAGTATTCATACACTTCTAGCAAACACCCTGTCAATCACCCAGTGTGTCTCCTTATAGTACTGTAATCATTCAGTCAGTTAGCATGTAGTCTTTTAGTGTGGTAGGCTTTAGGGCATGAACTGCTTCAAAGTAGTATGCACTATGCACGTAGTGTTTTAACCATCGTCACACTTGTGGTTAAGGGCTATAGTTTCTTAGTCAGTTTTTATATAAAATGTGTTATTAATTATTTAATTAAAATAAAAAGTTATTAATATACATTTATTTGTGATTCTTTTTTACAGATACTGTTTTTCAACGTAAAAATAGAGAAATCATGCCAGAAAAAAAAGAAAAAGAAAAGAAACTCAGAAAGGCGCAGGAGCAGGAGTGTTTCTCATCCGTTTGCACTCTTCACGTGCAAGATTGTTCGGATGAAGGGTCCTTAGGTGTTTCATCATACTTGCCGTGTCGTACGGGTATTTCTTGTTAGGATCCCCTCGCGACAGAACTCTTTTGCAAATCTTGCACGTGATCAAGGTGGCATTGGTCTTTGTTTGCCCCTCGGGAAAAGTAAAAAATTTCCACACCACTGAAGAAAAATGTTGTGGGCGTGGTGCCTTCTCCAAAAATGTATCCTCAGATTCGGTGAATATTTTAAAGCGGCAACATTTACAGTTTTTGTAAGTTAAACTTATAACATTTTGTTACCCGTAAGCATTTTATATATCTGTGATTTGTATCTTGTGGTATTTTGCTGAGAATAGCATGTTGGTTTTTTTTGCCCGCTGTTAAGTGATGAGTACAATTGGAATCACTATTTTTAGTGAAATTCAATATATTCTGAGAACAGCAAAAAAGGCAAACAAATTACTTTGTGGAAATTATGCTGTGTTGTAAAAAATGTATTATTACATGTTATAATTTTTTTTCCCTTTTCTTTCACAGATCCAAATTTTAAAATAAGCAATTTATATGAATTTATATTGCAATGAAAATCTGAAAAAATGTATACCATTTTGTATTCCTATTACTGTGAAGGTAAGTTTAACTAAGTATCAATATGCAGAATGAGGAGGTCTGCAAGAAGCTACAAAGTTGAAACACGTTTCTAAAAACACTCTGTTTATACCTATGTAGTTTTGAAATCTGACCATAATCAGATATCATGTGACCTGCAAAAAAAGAGATTTGAGGGCTTCATAATATTTCCCAATGTACCTATTGAAGGACCACAATCATTTCAATCATTCTTCTTTGAACATCTTTGCAGACAAAACTCTGTGCTTACCTTCTATCATTCGCAAGGAATTTTAAAACCGGAAATATGTCACTTTTTGTAACATAGTTATTGTGCAAGACACTCTTTCATATTTACAAAGAGAGGAAAAGGCACTCTGTTAACTTTTTATACTCCATGTAAATACAACCTCATTATGCACACCACTTTGCGTTGAAAGGGTGTTCTATAAGTGTTGTTGTGCATGATTGCACTGAATACTCATAGAACAAGACACATGTCTAGATTTATCAGAAATCATAAATCTCGATATGTGTGTGAATGCTGCACCATTCTAAAATTGGTGTAGGAAAGCACAACAAGGAGAATTGTTTTCATTTCTCCACATTTTTATATCTTCAATGCATGCTACAATGCTCAGCATACATTGAAAGAGAAAAATGCCTTTACTGATTGTTTTTTTGCAGGCAGGTGTGTCTTCCTGCACAAAAACAAACAGCACATGACACAGATATCCTTGCACTATGGTGGAAGAGTGCCTGTGTCACCACATGGCTGCAGTTTAAGCAGCCGTGCAGAGAGAAGCATAGATTTGCAACATATTTATGCACATATGTTGCATCCCTGTGCTTTAGAAGTACTACAGCACACTGCAGTTAAAGAGGTTACTGTGTGATGCTGCAGCACTTCCTCATAGTTCTGCACTTATACATTCACCATACGCTACTAATGCATTCATTCAGTCAATTACATACTACACATACATTCATCTAAACTTTCACACACTAACAAAGAAATGTAGCTCTTTTTTTAAACCAGGAAAGTTAATTCTTACGAGTACTTTTTTTTTTGGGGGGGGTTCCAACAATTTTGTGATTTTTTTGGATTTTTGGGAGAGAAAAAACCAAAAAACAAAACAGGAGGAACCAAACAATGAACTTCAGGAAACAATAAAAAAATAAAAAAACTAGCAAATGTGACTTTCTTGCCGGCGGCAGATCAGATCGATCGACTGCTCACCGTAGCACATAGTCGCATTGCACTTAGTGCAGAGCACTTTTAAATAATGAAATTGAGGATGGATGTCCAAGTTTTGGGCTGATGGATGCACTCTTGAAGTGCTTGGCTGCAATGAGGTGGAAGGCGCAGGAGTAGAAGTGTTTCTCATCCGTTTACACACTTCTCGTGCAAGATTGTTTGGATGAAGGGTCCTTAGGTGCTTCATCATACTAGCCGTGCCGCACGAGTATTTCTTGTTAGGATCCCCTCGCGACAGCACTCTTTTGCAAATCTTGCATGTGACCAAGGTGGCATTGGTCTTATTCTGCCCCTCGGGAAAAGTAAAAAATTTCCACACCACTGAAGAAAAACGTTCTTTGCGTGGTGCCTCCTCCAAAAATGTATCCTCAGATGTATGAGGAGATGCAGGTGATGCCTGCTGCCCTGAAGCCATTTTTAGTTGAAAAAAGTTAGAGCTAAGTGTAAACTTAGTCTAAAAAATCTTCTTCTCTGTAAAGAGATGCTCCTCCAAAGAAGGTCAAAGAAGAATGATTGAATTTGGTGGGGTCTTTCAATAGTTAGAACAGGAAGTGTAATGAACCAATCAAATCTCTTTTTTTGCAGGTCACATGGGATCCGCGCAACCTGCGCTTACGCATCACGCACCCAGCGCGCATCCGCGAAATTTAATAAAAAAAAAATATAGGATTACATGTAAAAATATATTACTTTTAAGACTAGTTTAGAGTTTGTCTTCAATTAATATTCACATGAAATGCAGATATATGTTTTTTTAAATGTTAAAAATTTCTCGGGATCCGCGCACCTACCGCGTCATAGACGCAGATGATGCATTGCGGAAGCGCGTAAATGTCGCGTTATGTACATCGAACGTGTGGCGCATGTAGGCTGGGAGTCGCGTACCGGTCGCATTGTGATCGCGCACTAAACACGTACCCAACGCATACCATGCGCGGATCCTAACGCGTAGGGATCGAGAACGGTGCGCATAGGTTGCATGGATCCAAAAACATGGAAGAAAAATATATAAAATAAAGTTTTGAACATATAGTTAAAAAAATATTTTGAAAAATATAAAAAAATATGTTTGAAAAACCTAATAAAAACAAATAATATTGTTTAAGTTTTTAAAAGAATTAATTAAAAAAATAAATTTAAAAAATGGTGATAAAAAAGAATTTAAAAAAAACATAATTAATGTAATTGACACACTGAATTTGACAAATATAGAAATCCAATGAAAATCATTGAACATGATATCTTTAGAGATAAGTTATAGATAGGAATTAGCATTTAAAAAACCTTTAAAATTCACTGAAAAGCCATAGGTTTCATGCACGTTATAGTTAGGAATTGGCATTTAAAAAACCTTTGAAATTCACTGAAAAAAACAAAGGTTTCAGGGGCGTTATAGTTAGAAATTGGCATTTAAAAAACCTTAGAAATTCACTGAAAAAACCATAGGTTTCAGGGGCGTTATAGTTAGCTGGAATTTCCCTCGTACAAAACCTTAGAAATTCCCCTGTTATAGTTAGTTCAGCTAACTATAACTCGCGCCCCCGCAATGCACTGCTGATGACGTCACATATTACATCACTCATGACATGGTCAGTGACATCACTGATGACATCACTGATGCAATCTCAAATGACATCACTGATGACATCACTGATGACGTCATCCATGTGATAAATTAGTGCATCTTCTCACACCCTAATATAACCTTTGATACACCGGCTCAAAATTTCAGACGGCCATTTTGAAAATCATAGATACTCCAATACCAATAACTACATACCCACTCATTGACTCTTAGGTCTACATACATCTCCACTCACTCACTTGTACAGTCACTCATACTTACAGTCACTCCGTAAAGGACTATTATGTGCATTTATACACCTATAGACACTCACACACCGCCAATCATCCATTGAGGTACTGACACACCTAGTCAGTCATGCAAATAATTAATCACAGTCCAATTTACTCACCTATACAATTAAACACACTCAAGTTCAATTACTCATAAAAATACTAACAAATTCTGACGCTCTTATACAATTACTGATACAAGCACACACTCATCCATACAGCCACTCCTGCAATCACACACTCTTACATATAGATAGTTATATACTCTTACACACATATACACTGTGTTTCAAATATGTAGTTACTGACACATGTACAACTGAGATATACATTCAATCACTAACACACCCATACATACACTCAATCAACCATACAGTCCATTACAGTTGCACTCTTAAAACTATGCACCCATAGAATCCCCCACTCACACATCTATGCACGGAGTCACACACACCCTACCCACACAAACACTCAGGCACCCATACAGATACTCAGACAATCAATCAATAATCAATATAGACACTCATATAGCTATTGACAAAACCATGCAGCCACTTATACACAAACACACAGACACATACAGACATTCACACAGTTTAGTCACTAGTCTGCAGTAAGATACATTTAATGACTCACTTATAGAGTCAGTTACGCACCTAGAAAATCATCCATTCACACACTTGTACACCCACTCATTCTTCAACCGGCCTTTCCCTAAATATATGAAACATATTAAAACTTTACAGAAACACAGACTCACTGGATGACGTCATCAGTGATGTAATTTGAGATGTCATCAGTGATGTCATCAGTGATGTCACTGACCATGTCATGAGTGATGTAATATGTGACGTCATCAGCAGTGCATTGCGGGGGCGCAAGTTATAGTTAGCTGAACTAACTATAACAGGGGAATTTCTAGAGTTTTGTACAAGGGAAATGTCCAGCTAACTATAACGCCCCTGAAACCTATGGTTTTTTCAGTGAATTTCTAAGGTTTTTTAAATGCCAATTCCTAACTATAATGCCCCTGAAACCTTTGGTTTTTTCAGTGAATATATATCACGCATAACCTTGTTTTTAAAGCTCCTTGAATGCCTGGAACAAAACAGGAACGGACTTCACTTCCTTGGTGCAATTTATTTTTCAAAGTTCAGCTATGAAAAATAGTGCGTGTGTGTGTACATATGTGTGTGTGTCACTCTAGGGGCTCTTATTGTTTGCAGGATCAGTTTTCTGGAATTTCTACAGACCTCATTAATGAAGCTGAGTCAAAATGCAGAAGTGATGTCTCATTTCTCCTTTATCCCATTCCCCTTTCCAAGCTTTTATGAGTGGCCCTCATGCTTTCATATGTTGTCAGTGATAGAGAAGGACAGAATAGTGAGCCTTGTTCCCATTGGATTCTTTATAAAGATTGGTACAAATCTGACAGGCTATACTGGGGGAAAACATATAAAGAACCATAAATTGTATGTCATAGAAATTAAAAAAGGAATTATAACAAAGATGTATTTAGTTCTAAAATACATACAAATTATAATATAATAGGTAACAACTGTCTACAATCAATCTAATCTATAAATCCTATATTGTCTCCAAATATGAATATTCTAATATTTGTAAGTTTTAAAATATTTTGTTACTGAATAATAATGCATGATGAGTATGTATCATTAACTGAAAGGACACTAAGGGGCTGATTCTGACTTTGGTGGTGCAGGAGCGGGGCGGCAGGACACTACCCGCTCTCGCAGTGCCAAGGTCGATCACCAGATTAGGAGTTTTCTCCTGGTCTGGTGGTTCTTTGGCTTATCCACGCCTCCGCAATAGGAACTCCAAAGCAGGTTCCTGCACGGCATGGACTGTTTTGTCCATGCCATGCAGGAACTGGGCGTACATGCACACATGGAGGCAATCCATGTTTTCCCCACCACCAGCCTTTTCATTGCAGGCTCACTGCCAAGGATGGTGGTGGGGGAACTCAGAATATGCTTAGCGGTGCCACAGCAGCACCGCCAAGCATATTGCTGCCCCAAACATGGTTCCCTGGTGGTTGCAGCGGTCCCAAAATGGTCCGACTGACGTACTTGTTATACAGAGGTTGGACTACTGGTGCGGCGGTCCCCGACCACCACCCCACCTCCACCATGGGTCTGGCGGTCCGATGGACTCCCAAACTTGTAATCAGGCCCTAAGTAAACTCAGAAAATTCACACACATGTCCAGTTCATAGTTGTTAATCAAATTTGGTGTTATCCCTAAAGTAAAAGCTGGGTATTCATCTGCCAAATTATAATGGGAATTCACACTGAAAGTTGTCCGCTAATAACTTAAACATGCAAGTGTAAATATTTCTAATGTACTTAATAATCTTTGGTTGAAGAATACTTATTATTCATTGCACAAATATGTAAAGAATATTATAAAGTTTATATATGGATACAATCTAGGACATACAACAGGCTATAAACATGGTAGAAAATGGTTATAAATATCATAACTTTTGATGTCTCCCAGAACAACAAAAATAACTTTGTTCTGAATTACTTTTTGAATTTTAATTATATGATTTACAACTTACTCTTCTTTATATGTTTTATTTTCCAAGTAGTGCTTCAAATCTTCATCATTAATTTGTTTCAAACACATGATGAAGTGGTCATTGTCCATAAAACACTTGTTGGCAATTGATTATTAACTGAAAATGAGGATCTTTGGAAACCTTTTTATAATGTGAATCAAATAAAGACTTCTGAAATCTATATATCACTTTTCCTATTAACATTACAAAGTGTGCTCTCTTAACTCGTACATCTTTGAACCCATGTGCTAATCTATAAGGGAGAAACGTGAAAATATATTCTGTGGGCGAACATTAATTTTATATATTAAAATAGCTTGTATTTTTTTCTTCTCTGCAAAACAGGCAAAAGCAGCATTGCGGACATATATCCAGTGCCCTGTTCTTATCAATAAAAAACTTTCCCCTCGAGATGTGAGTGCAAGGCATTCTATTACTATATATATCTTTTGAATAGATAATTGTATGGTGCATAAGTTTAAGGGGCATATTAGCTACAAACTAAGATAAATATCGCAAAACGCGCTTAGCGCGTTTTTCAGTATTGCCCTCTATCGCTGAATTTGCTCGCTGGGTTAGCGGTGTATTAGCAACGCTTTGCTAACAGGCGAAGTACAATCCAGTGATAGACTGCGATAATCCTCATTAGCATGTGAAATCCAGCGATTATTTCACAGCGCTAATGAAAAGTTTGGTAATAGGGGAGTGTGTACTTAACCTTACAATCCACCTCCCAAAGGCAATAATGCTACGTCAGGTTTTAATCAGGCGTTAGGATCATGCGATAATGGGGGCTTAGCGCACCTTTTCTCATCGCTTTGCGGGTCCGGGGCAGCGTTGAAAATACAGCGAAGTTGTGTTTGCGACGTTCTTCAATGAAGTTATTGTAAGGAACACCTACTTTGCGTCTCATTAGCGATGCATGTTAGCGAAGCCTTGTTAATAGGGCGATAAGAATATCGTCGCTTTAGCGGCAAAAAGTGCTGCTGAAGAACGCGATACTGCCCCTGATAGTATGCTCCTAAGACTGCTCGACCAAATTATTTTAACATCATTCGTGCAAAATATTTTTTTACACTAAGTACTTTAAAGGTTTACACACACTTTAAAAGATCAGGAGCTAAACCAGTCTGAGTTTCTTTAAAAATGATAACTTCTAGGCATCAAACACTTTTGCAGTGCACTGCATAACATCCTTCAGTTTAATTCCCCATGGCAAGAATCACTCATTTCATCTGTTGAAATTTCTTTTGTGTTGCATTCCAGTAATATACTGTTGACAAAGACTGGTCACAATTTGCAACTAGTATTTTTGCACCGTTGTAAAATTTATTGAACCGACCTATGTACTGATAAGCTGGTTTGCAAATTCCAATCAAATCAAGTTACAATTCAACCTACCTAAGTGGATGGTGGTCTGCAAGCGTCAACAGACCACTGTCTATGTGATTCCTTAAAGGACCAGAGCTCCTCAATATCTAAAGTGGAAGGGGCCGAAAGGGAACCAGTTCCCTTTTGTGAATGCGTTACCAACCCAAATTGGAAATCAATAACTTTTCAATGGTTTGAGACTGGAATTCTGGTCACAAACCATTGATCACTCAACACAGTTTGACTATTGACTCAAGTATAAGTATATGTAAGGTTCATATTGCACAAGTTATCCTTTCTATCCTAAGTAACTTGTTGTTGTTTTGTCTTGTCCACCAAACATGAACTTTCAATTTTTCAATTTTTGGTGTACCATTGCATGCCCTTCGGGTGCATTTTCCTTAGTAATGTAGTGGATGTTTTCAAGTTTGCACTGTAGCACCTTCATAGAGGCAACAGGCTAGGGAGATTGGTGGCTGAGCTGGGAGCGCTGACATGTTCCAGTCATAACCATGTGGCTGTAATCTATGAAAGAGATTCTGTATTGTGGGTCTGCTTTTAAGTTTTTCAAGTCAGCCCGATGTTGGTTTCCAACTTTGGACTTTAAATTACCGTAGTTAAAAGTGGAAGGTGTAAATTACACAATTAAAAAGCTTGCCAATTTCAATAATTATTTATTTATAATGTCTTCTTCATTAGTAATTTTGTGTAGATTAAGCTTTGGACATATTAACTCATAATTTCTTTGTTTTGTCTTTTCGATTCCTAGTCAGCAGACAGAGCTGATAAATCTTGAAGAGAGAAGGGCTTCTAATAAAGATCGTCAAGGTCCTCAGCTGCTAGGCAGCACAAGACATTACTACCAGTAGTGAGGAGAAGGAACCAAGCACCAGCAGGGGGAGGACACCCGCCTGGGACCGACACAATTTGCTACAAAAGTCTCCAAGTGGAAGCTGTTGAGCCCGATAAGTGGGGGGAAAAAGTGGACATCACACAACCAGAAGGAGATGGACAGGGGGGCTAGCTCATCGCTGAAAAAGTTACAGTGAAAGATATGAAGGAGGTAAGTGCTCAAGTGGGGGTAATTTAAGAGGCCCTAGTTGATGAGCAGTTTTTTTTTCTGCCTTCCTGTCCCCCTACACCTCCTGACAATCAGTTTGAAGAAATTGTTTCCCCTACCCCAGTGTATCCATTTCCTCTGGGATTGTCTGACTTATCCATACAAGTCACGCTCCCTCACACATGTGGTCACCTGACATGGTCAGCAGGTTGTCTATCACAGAGATGGCTGACACTGACAGGATGGTGGGGGACATTGGTGAATGGGTGAGACTTCCTCCTCACCAGGATTGCCATTTTCCTCAGATGAGTGAGAGAATCCTCATGCATACTATTTGTCCTTAGTCCCAGATACAAGGACTTGTACTACCTGATAATTGTTTCTGGTCTGAATTTCTCATTTAGATATTTTCTACAGAATGTTATGATCATTGATGGGAGAACAGTATAGAGGATAGGCCACAACCCCTTTCTTAATTGATTGTGAATTCCCATAACAGTTAATACTTGTTTGTGTACTTTATTGTCTTGATGAAGGTGGTGTAAATTATTGTACATCTACTGAATGTGTCAATGTGTGAGCGGTGGGAATGTGAAACAGTTCATGCGTAGCGTAGCAAAAATTCCATGGGCCATGGTGCAAGCAAGGAAAATGGCCCCTTTGACTGCTTTTGGGTAATATAATGCCGCTCTTGTCAAGGTTCAATGGGACCCTTAGGGCTTTGGGCCCGGATGTTGTTGTACCTGCTGCACCAACGGTAGGTATGCTCCTGAGTTTAGATGAGATTCCATCAATATTTGATTATCAATATTTGTTATTATAAATGAAAACGTAAAGCATAGAACTATTACAACTTTTGATACAACTGAATAGTAAAAAGATAATACGTTTATTCAATATACAATGTTATTTCTTTATGAGATGATCTAAAAATGTATTATTTCTGAAAAATGGAATAC
This sequence comes from Triturus cristatus, assembly GCF_964204655.1. Taxonomy (NCBI): domain Eukaryota; kingdom Metazoa; phylum Chordata; class Amphibia; order Caudata; family Salamandridae; genus Triturus; species Triturus cristatus. The sequence continues at coordinate 218,482,911 of NC_140588.1, forward strand.
ATTCTGTAGCATACTCTATTGTTTAATTGTTTGCAAATGCATTGCAGGTAAGCAATGTGTTTGTATATCTCTAATCCTCAGGAGAGTCCTTGGAGGAAGTCTGCTGTTCGTCCATATAGTAGTATTGGAGGATGGATCCTTAGATGGACCAACAATGTTCTGCTCCTCCTCCTGTTTAGCAGTAGCATATGATGAGACTACAGCTTGATTGAGGATTGGATTCTCTCCTGAGAGGGACCATCGTTTTTTGCTTGTGGAGGGTGCAGCATCCTTTGTCAGGTTTTCAGGCCCCTGGACTTGCAAGAGGAAGATTAAATAAGTTGTAAGTCAGATGATACATTTTTTGTGTTAAGATCATCGCAATACTTTTTTCACATTAACTATCAACAATAAGTCCCACTTTATCATAGTCACATGACAGAGCACTATTATTATTATAATTATTACTATTAGAAAAACGTATATTGTGCATCGCTTTCCCAGAAGTGGGTTCCCAATACTAAACAGAGATAGGTAACTACCAAGAAGGGCAGACAAAAGTCAGAACAGCCAAGTTTTTAGGTTATTGTGAAAAGTGGTCAAAGACTGGCAGCTTTTCAATTAATCGGGCCAGACATCGTGTTCCAAAACTTCAGGCCCAGGTAGAAAAATGAGCGTCCATCCAAGCAGGCTTTTTTAACTCTGGGGACCTTTCAGAGGTTGCGGTTGCTCGATCAAAGTGAGCGATTGGGGCAGTAGGGTTCCACTAGTTGTTGCATATAGAGTGGCCTGACATTCGACCTAGCTTTCTGCACATAGCATAAGGCTTTACATTTTATGAATTTGTCAACCGGAAGCCAGTGAAGCTTACAAAGAAGGCTAGGCACCGAGGAGCAACTGGGAAAATGAAATAGAAGCCTGGCTGAGGAATTCTGAATTACTTGTAGGTGTTTTATTGAGGACTTGCCAGCCCACAGATAGAGAATATTCCTTCAGTACAGTCTCGATAAAATCAAGGCCTTGATAATTGTCCTTTGAGCCGAAAAGGGTAGCATCCAAATGATTTTCTTTAGCCATTTAAAACTGTAAAACAAGTGGAGACTACCTTATAAATTTTGATTTTCATGGATAATTCAACATCCAGCCAGAAACCGAGGTCCTTAACCTTAGAGACTGGCATAGGAAGGGCTCCTAGGGTGTCTGGCGAGTGTTGGGGACCCGACAACAGGGGGCTGTTTCCCATTACCATAACCTTTGTCTTGTCTCTGGTCAACTTTAAGGAGTTACTGTTCATACAGGTAGACCCCCTTGAGGAGACAGGAGTTCATGGTATCCATGCTGTGACCCCCCGCAGATGACAAAGAAAAGAAGAATTGAGTGTCATCAATGTAGGAAACAAAAGTGTGGCAACAGCCTTCAACAATATCAGCAAGGGGACAGACATAGGTGTTGAATAACATCAGACACAGAGTCGAGCCCTGAGGCTCTCCAGAGGAGAGGGAGTGACACATTGACACAGAATTAGATGAAAAGACCTCAAATGTGTAATCCTGCAAGGACGAGTTCTCCAAAGACAGTGTTGTAAATTGGAGACTCATGTTCTCAAGTCTTTCTAGAAATGTTTTATGAGACACAGTATTGAAAGCTGCGCACAGGTCGAGCAGGATCAGCGCCGCCGCACCATCATTATCCAAAAGCCAACTGAGGTGCTCAGTAACTCAAAGCAGAACAGATTCAGTGCTGTAACCAGCTCTGAAAACAGACTGTGTCTGATGGAGAAGATCAGGAGATTCCATAAAGGCGGAAATTTGCTGGTTAACATGTTTCTCCAAGATTTTATAGAACAGCGGGAGCATATAATTAGACCAGTTGGTAGAATCTGAAATGGTTTTTTTTAGATGGGGCAGGACAATAGCATGCTTCCATGCTTGGGGAATTCGGCCCTCTTTCAAGGAGGAATTAAAGGAGAGTGGTCAAGATTTGTAAAAATTCAAGGCTAAGATTACTGACTTTTGCAGGAGGAAGACGGTCTCAAGGAGAGCCTGACTTTATGGATTACAATAGTACACAAAAAAGAGGGACATCCACAGGAGCAAACACATCTAGACATTGTTTATAGCAAAAGATAGTGGTATTAGCAGTGTCAGGATCAGTGCACGCAATCGATAAAACAGCATCAGTGGTTATTCCATCCAGCTGAGGCTTAACAGACAGGGCATTAGAGAGCAAATGGTGGATGTCGACCACCTTCTTTACAAAAAAGTATGACAGTTCCCTACATTGTGACTGTGAAAGAGAAGGTGGGGGAGATGAGTTACTAGGGTCGGATAGCTCTTCAACTACTCTTAAAAGAGTTTGGGGACATTTTGAGCAGCAGTGATTTTATCTGAATATAACACAGCATGAGTGGCTCTACATAATGTATGATATTTTTTCAGTGCTGTTCTATATTTAAGTTTCTCTTTCTCATTATATTATTTACTCCAGCTCTTTTTCAGATGCTTGCACTGCTTTTTTCCCCTCAGATGGTCTCAATAAACCAGGGGGCAGGAGGATACAGTTTGGCGAGCTGGTAGATCTACCTGGCAAACTAAGATCAAGAGAATCCTGAATCCAGGCATTGACCTTAGGTTGATAGTGATCAACAGACTGCACTAGACTGGGTAAAGTGTCTAGGAGTCGAGAGTTGAAGGTGAGAAAGTCAAGCCTTGACCAATTTCTTGACAGAGTGGATGGCCCAGAAGCAACAGCAGTGAGCAGAGTGGATTTCAGAATAGAGAAAGTAGCTGCATGATGATCAGACCAAGGTAAGGGGATAGGACAGACTGTTGTGAGACCCTTAAGATTAAAAAAAAGAAGGTCAAGTAGATTTGCACATCTAAAGATATAGGAGTACAGAATGTCTGGTACAATAGAACACCAATTACCTGCATAGCCTGGTGGACGATAGATAAATGCACCAGATAGAGTAAAATTATATGAGAGACAGAAGGAGGAGAACAAGGCTTCATAGTCTGAGATAGGAATATCTTGTATCTTACATTGGTAGTGCTCTTTAAAAACAGTAGCAATGCTGCCTCCTTTCTTGCCTTCCCGATTGCATCTGACCATGCGATTATGAGAGGGTTGTACTGCAATCATTTCTGGCGATGGGGTCTCATGAAACCATGTTTCAGTAAGAAACAGTGCATCTGGGGTACTGTCTATTAGAAAGTTGAAGAGGTGTAGTTGATGTTTAGGCAAGGAACAGCAATTGATGTTATAGAAAGAAAAATGTGTATTTTTAGCTTTAGGTGTGCCGAAGGCCACTTCCCTAGAGCCCTTAGGGGAGGATATCAACTTTCCAAGGGGAGTAATGAGTGCTAACATCTGTGGGGATCAAGAAATGACAGTAGTTACACTTCATGAGACTTTCCAAGGGGTTTATAGATAAGAAGCAAGTCTCTGGACTAGCAGGACAGCGAGACTTAAGCTGGCTTTCAGGGAAGACCTCTATTACAGTTGAACGGAGCAGCATTTCTGGCCCCTGGGCCCATTCGGGCACAGATGGTCACATGCGGATTTGCCTTTGGCGCACCTCTGGTGAACCAGCAGCGCATCCGGCGAACGGCCGCTCTTAAGTCGTGACCAGGAGTGGGAAATAAGAAGCTGAAGTGCAAACCACTCTGAAAACCATAGGTAGATAATATTTGAGCCATACAAGGCCCTATAAATAATATTTGATGGTTTCTGACTTGCTCCTGCCACATTAGTGCCCTGTGTGGAAGGATCCCCCAAACCCCAGGTGCTGAAGCAGTGTCCTTGAAGACGGTTGTTGTGATGTCTCCCCTGAAACCCCCCCCCCCGAGAGGGAATGATAGTACATTTTTTGTTATATAAGAATAAGACAAGAGAACAGTGTTAGACAGCACAAATGATGCCAATGCGACAGATGTATATAAGACATTGCAATATTCCTTTCAAAAGTACATAAGGCTCAATGCGTATACACTGATAAGATATGTGAAATTATGCTGAAAGTGTATATATGATACTGGATTCATAATGGTCACAGACTTACCTGGCCGACAAATGGTAGAGGGCCCACTTGCTGCTGCCAGTATGCCCCTAACGTCATTGCAGGTGCTGTTCATAGTGTCGACCAAATCGTATAATTATATGGTATTATGTGTTTGAAATACAGTTCATCATCAACATAGATTTGTTTCCTGAATGGTATAAATTGGGATAAAGGTGTTATAGTGTTGATTTTGCAATAACATGTTAGACCATTAGATACAGTGATAATGGAAATCTCATCAAATATTTGGAATAACAGGTACAGGGGTGGATTGACAGTTGGATGACATGAGATGTAAACATTACCTTCAGCACAATGTTTCAGATGGTGTAGCTGCATATGTTGATCTAAGGAAATAGACATGTATTATATTATTTTAACCATTCGACCTGTTGTTAAAACTAGAGCAACTTGTTGTCCAAATAGTGTTAAATTCAAAGTGAATATACATGTCTTAACAATTATGTATAGAGATATTTGATAAAATAAAACACAGAAAGGGTAGAGTTACCAAACTCTACCATCTGCCTGTTGTCTATGACCAGTCTATGTGTTGGTGCGGCTTTAGGAGCTGAAGAAGAGGTGGTGGTAGGAGGAGGGTGGATTGAAAACGCAGGATCTTTATAGTGGATTAAGACATAAACTGGATGAACATATTTTAGAACCACTGAATAATAATGCAAGTTAACGTGTAGTAAATGGGCTCAGCAAAAAATGTAAACATTGTATTATAGAAAGTTACTGAGCCTGATAACATTGTGACAAACCTGTGTGTGTTGGAGATGTTCCCTCTGTGTCACCCTGACACACCGTGAAATACTGCTGCCCTAGCTGTTGCAACTATAGATTTGTAATGGGGACTGCCCGAGAGAAATAATAGTATGTGGAGATTAGTATTAAGAGTTTACTCTGTAAAGAGGGGATGTTAAATGCTGTAAATTAGGGTTATGTGTGTGATGTTTGGCTAAGTTTGGCATTAGGAATGAGTTGCATGAATGGTTATAAGAGAGCGTGTTGGAAAAATGGGGTTTAGAGATACTAGCTGACCTGATACTGGAATTCTCAGAAAAAGAAGCAGGCAGTCGATATAGCATGTCAATGTGCATGGTGGAGAGAACATGTTCCTCAAGGGGGGTAAAATGGAAACGATATCCAGGATTAGCTTTTGCCACCTGAATCCTGGACAACTTCTCCTTCCCCAGCCATCTCGCATCCTGTCATTTTTTGTGCTGCTCCCACAGTGTGTGCCTTCTTCCCAATTAACAGAGTCTGTAACTTCCTATAACATGGGTGCCGTCTCTGCTGCACTGAGGATGTAGGGAGGCACACCACATAGTTGCCTTTAGTGATCAATAACAAAGTTATCTAGTAGGCCTGTTTCCTTCTCAGTGGAATTCCTCTTCCCCTTCAGTGGACCTGACTAGATCATGGAGAATGGAACAGGTGTGCTGGGTCCTGTGAGTGAAGCAATAAGGGTGTGGGCTTTATTTATGAGTTGGACATATGAATCTGTGTCAGGTATGTGTGATTTATCTCAGATGTTCACTATGTCCCTATTCACTTCCATAATGAGATCCATGCCCTGGTGGTGGATATGTCCACCACTGTGGTACAGATCTCCCCAAACATGCAGATAATGTTAACAGGTGTGTAGATTAGCTAGTAGTAAATCTACAATTAAAAATCAAGTTGTAAGACTTCACCCCCTCATTTTAGGGGGTGGAGACTCGAAAATCTACTATTAAACTGAGGTTTCTAGCAGGAATTGTGAATCCTATCTAAGAGGCATTCTCCGCCTACGTAGGCAGATATCTCTGCACACTAAGCTATCCATACGGAAGCTTGCTTTTGTGAATAGGTGCCTGATCCTCCAACCCTCTACCACCTCTCTCAGTAAGCCTTCAACTGATGTGCTTTGCTCCCCTCAGAATCCAGTGCTGTATAAGTGTACTTGGTGCTCAGGTTTGGGTTCATTAGCTAAATGCCGACAACACTAGAGGGAAACGGCAGTACCCTCAGCCTTTCCCATGCAATTTCCCATAGCATGGCAATACTAAATTAACATTGTGCAAACTTCAAAATGTAACACCATTGCAAGTCCATTTAATATCAAAAACAAACAGTCAAAACTGCACTCGGAAATTCCTAATCACTGTCAAAAGGTGTGATAATACACACTGCTAATGGAATCGTGATTTTCCAGTCATAATACAGGGGAAACTGTAATTTATTGTCAGGAGTTTAGGCGTAGATTATCTGCATTCTTAAAGCATATCTATCACATGTGCAACTGAATTGTGTGTTGGTATCCAATAAAATGTAGAGGACGTGAATGGGATTAGACAACCTGCTGACTTCATGATGTCCTGCAAACCTCCACCTGAAGCAAATGTTTTTAAAGACATTCCACCCATCAATGAATCCATGCTGCAAATCAGGAGATATATATATTTGTCCTATGCATAGCCATCCTTAACCCTATCACCAAGGTGGGTGAAGATACAGGACAAACGGTTTTATATATAGGATCAACAGCTAGTTCAAGCCCACTGAACTATGCTCTTCAGGCATGAACTCAAATTCCTTCAAATATCTCACAACACAGAGTTTGACTATTGTAAACAACTAGCATAAAAGACAGAGGAAGAAAAACTCCTGGTCTTTATTTTCAAGGTATATATCACCTTTCCTTAGTGTCTGAATATCTGAAACTCCTCTATATAAAATAAACATAGCACCATGCCTGAATTACAAGACAACTGTCCTCTACTATTTTCTAGATTTGCAGGCAAATCTATAAAACAAATAAAAAGCGCTGTAAACATCCCAAAGATGCAAATTCTTTGCCCTCAGGTGAGATTTCAACATCATACTCGTTAAGAATGTTCAAAGGATTTCTTTAACAGTAATTCCATTTACCAGAAACTGCTTTGCTGCTGTCTCGATCGATACAAATTTGCTGTCCTGTAAGACAGACAAATCTCTCTCAAACATAAACCTTCATAAAATGTACAACAGCCACAACAAGAGAATAAATGGGATCCAGACATCATACCTTGCACCAACTAACTCAAGCTGACCTAGATGAGTAATTATTGTATCCTTTCTTGTTCCAGTCAATCACAACTCCAGGGGCGGCTCCTCCGCAATGTTGGAGGAGTGTCGCCCCACTGGCTCAGAGCCAGCAGCTAAAAAATAAAACAATATTTAATTTTCATTTTATTTTTAATCAGCTGGCTCAGCCAGCATCTGCAGGGAGGGGCGGGGCCGGGGCATGGTAAGGGGAGGAGGAGTGCTATGTGCTCTCTCTAAGTGTGCATGTTTGTTTGGCCGGCCGTCTCAGGCCGGCCAAACACACATGCACACTTATGTTTCTCCAACCCAGTTGTATTGAACAGCCAGGGTAGAGAAACAGCACAGACTCCCTGTGCCAGAGTGATCATCTTTTCAGCCCGCTCAGGCCAGAGAGCAGCGTGGGTATTAGACAGGGAGTCTGATGCAGCCCCAGTGCCTGCTGGTATAAGGAAGTGGAAATACCAGGTGCGATGCGGCCTGCAACTTAAGGTAGGTTTTCCTTTTTTATATTATTAAACTGTGCCACACCCCTACGCTCCCCCTCCATGCGCCCCCACCTCACCACCTTTTGTATGTGGCGGCCGCTACTGCACAACTCACTAGCTAGATTGTTACCCTGCCTGTAAAGGCCTGGGACAAACCAGGTTCCCCAGAATTCTGAGATGACTGTTGCACTTTCATTCTGGGTTTGTCTTTTTTATGTTCAAATCTCTTAAACAAAACTAGTACTTGTTCAACAATTTGTTTAGAAGAAAGGTACTCACAAATTTGCATTGTTTATCATGATTTACATTATATTTAGGATGTGGTCATAAATATCATTTTTTTCTGCGTTTGTCTTCTATTTAAGAGTTTTGCATTTATGACTTCACAATACACTTTTAATAATGCATAGATTATCATTGGGTGACTTTATATTTTGGTCCACGATCTGTTCAATATGCATATTTTTTCCTCCTTTGGCCTTTTTTCTACATTATATCATTCTTTTAATCCTTGCATATGTTATCTCTTTACTTACTTCTCACCTTGATTACATAATGTAAGAATATAGTAATAGAATGAGTAAAAACCAACCATGGTTAATGTCCATCATAGTATACTAACAATACGAGTTCCCTACTTAATACATGTTCTTCTGTGCATCTTTCTGCTTTTGTTTTATTTACCCCACATTATGCACTACCTAATCCATATATTTGTATGTCACTATGTAATGTACAAAGTCTATTTGCCGAGGTGTAGTTTAAGATGATTTATTTAGTCTTAGTTGTAGGTTGGAAAGTTCATGTACAGCAGCCCAATCAGGAGCAGCCTGCCTGCTGCTCAGCCCATTACCAAACATTCCAGTCATCATCACCATACCAACATTCCACGCAGCACATTCACACTGGCTGAGCAGCTAGGCATTAACCAGAACACAGAGAAAAATAAAGAAAATGCATAGGTAAATATACAAGAGAAAATGAAGATGCATAGATAAATATACAAGATAAAATATCAAACATCCTTCCCTTTATAAAATTAATAAGATATGGCAGAAGAAATAAAATGTTATATGACAAACACAATCACAGCAATGATCACCAACAACCACACCCACTGGCCAGAGAGGCATGGGAGGAGGCACAACACAGCACGACATGAACTAGCCGTTTTAACGACAGACACACATATGTATAACATAAAAGTAATGGGTGAAGTACACTTAACCAAACATCCCCCAAAACAAGGGCGAGTGGAGTAACCTGTAGCAACAGGTGACACCCACACCCAACAAACATTCTTAGAGCAAGGACAAGTAGGGAAAACTGTGAAAATGGGTGACTCCCACCCATACAGCCGCTCCTCACGTAAGGGCAGCAAACGAAATGTGTTGCACAGAGTAACTTACACACCGTCCAGTCATCCCTCAAGTAAGGGTATGAAAGGTGATCTGTAGAAATAAGATTAGTACCCGTTTAGACACCCGCTCATGTAAGAGTCTGTAATGTAAATTGTAGAAATTGGACTAGCACCCATTTCCATTCTTCATGTAAGGGTGTGTAACGACTAACATGCAAATGGGGGACTACCACCCCCTTAGTCATACCTCATGTAAGGGATAAGAAGTATACTATGTTGAAATGAGTGACAACCACCCATTCAATAATCCCTAGTGCAAGTGCCTGAAACATGAAAAAGCATGTAAGGAAACAAAAGAAATGGGTAATTCCTACACATAACGCAATCCCGCGTGTAAAGTATATGTGAAGTCCCGATTGACTACGCACACCAGAAATAAATATCCATAAAACGCCAAAGTACACAGTTTGTAAGAACCTGGACATCCAATCAAACATCAGTTGGTAACGTACCCCAAATGACACGGTAAGTAAAATCACCCACACCACATGAAACGTCACTGATCAACACAAAGATAAATTCACCCTATAAGCCAGCAATCATGTAAGATACGCAGGAGCAATAATGTATGACATTGCAAATAATTCTTAGACAGATAACATTCATAAAGCATGTCAACATAGAAATTGGCTTGATACATGTGATAACCTCAATAGATCGGCATATAATGTAAAGCTGCAGACTCAAAAAACATATGGTAAAAATATGGCAGCACACATAAACAGGCAGTAAAAACATCATGACAAGCAAACACTATGCAACTGCAAATAATATCCAGATAAGGCACTCCAAGACTCCAGTGAGCGATATCTCACTCATTACAGAATGAGTTAGATTCCTGCAGTAATGGTCCCAATTCCAATATACTGGCAAATCGTGAGAAGCTTGCTGTACTTAGGGGTGAATTGGCTTCGGTGCTCAATCAGCGCATTCTCCAGAGGTGGGAAGCAAGTAAACTTGCGCATTTTGAATATGGAGAAGGGGCGGGTAAACTGTTGGCCTGGAAATCTAGAACGGACAGGTCACGTAATAACATCAACTCTATCATAACCAGTGCTGGGAAGGTATCCTCAGACCTAGAGATAAGATCTGCCTTCAAAAATTTCTTCCAAAACATCTATCAGGAGGATAAAAACATCTCCCCCGAGAAAATAAAAGATTGGCTAAATGGCATTGCGTTACCATCACTATCTTTAGAGCAGAGCTCCTTTCTAGAAAGCGCGATCACTGAAGATGAAGTAGTAGGGGCGATACAAGACTGCAAGGGGGGTAAAGCGGCGGGGCCTGATGGCATGCCCGCCGAGATATATAAACATCTTGTGGTAGAGGTTGCGCCCTTCCTTGCGGTTTTATTCAATCAAATCCTGCAAGAGGGTGTTCTACCACCCTCCTCTTGGAATAATGCCTCCATCACTCTTATCCTTAAGCCAGGTAAAGTCGTAACTGACTGTGGCTCATATCGCCCAATCTCAATACTTAATGCGGACTGCAAAATCTTTGCGTCATTGCTTGCCAAGAGATTGGGTCTGGTGGCCCCCTCAGTTCTGCATCTTAACCAGAAAGGCTTTGTTAAGGGTCGCCAGCTCTATGAGCTGACGTATGACCTTATAGGAGCTATTAATATGGCCACAAGTTCATCTACACCTCTGGCCATCCTGACGCTGGATGCCACCAAGGCCTTCGACAGGGTCAACTGGTTGTACCTGTCGGGGGCCTTGGAGAGGTTTGGTGTTGGTGGTGCTTTCCGCAGAGCAGTAGAACTCCTATACCATAACCCCCTAGCATCTGTTTTGGTTAATGGAGGCCTGTCCGATCCTTTTACTATCACAAGAGGAACGTGACAGGGTTGCCCACTCTCTCCGCTGCTTTTCGATATATTTATCGAGCCTTTTGCGCAAAAAATTAGAGAGGATAATGATATCAAATCTTTTAAATATAGGGATTGGGAAAAAAGAGTGTCCTTATATGCCGACGATATTTTGATCATGACATCGGAGATCAGTACGGCATTCCCTGCAATTATTAACTTAGCTCTCGAATTTGGAAGTATCTCAGGATATGAGGTCAGTTCTGCCAAAACCGAAATCATGGCATGGAATAGCGACCTTTCAGGATTTAATGAGCAAATGAGCAACAACTTGAGGTATCTGGGTCTGAGAATTATTAAAGATATAAACAAGATCGCCTCTTTGAACTTCTCTATTGTTGCTAAAGAATGCCGGAAGTTAATGGGATCTTGGGTCCATCTCCCCCTAACAGTTTTGGGCCGTGCAAACTTGGTAAAGTTGTCCATTTTGCCTAAGCTGACCTATATCTTTAACACTATTCCACTATATTTCGAGGCATCGCTTATTAACAAGATGCAGAGCGATATTTCCTCATTTATCTGGAAAAATAAAAACGTGAGGATAGCATGGAAAAAAATCAGACGGCGCAGGGAGAAAGGTGGACTGGCTGGTCCGGACCTCCAGATCTATGCTTGGGCCTTTCAGATGACACATGCTCGAATGTTGCTAAAAATTCCGTCATCCCATGGAATAGGGAATATGTTTTCGGCCTTATTACAGGGTGAAGGAGCTGGGCAGTCAGGTTTTCTATTTAAGTTTGGGGACCCCAAGTTTTTTAAAAAGATCAAACTGAAGGTGCTTCATGGCTTAGCTAAAACCTGGTCTAATCTTAGGGCTGCTATCAAACTAGGGTACTTTTCAAATAGATCTCCAATATGGGACCTTCCAACTCCCCCTGGCTGGGCTAATGACGCCTTGGTAACTCCACTAAAGGATGCCGGTATTCAATCATGGGGCGATCTGTTCCTGGAAGGGTCAATGTTTCCTTTGGAATATCTGGTAAGCAAGGTCGGCCCAAACCTTTCTAGATTAAAGTACATACAAATCTCAAGTTGGGCCCAGTCACATCCACCCAGTGCCCCTCGGAGTTACAACATGCCCCTAGGAGGAAATAGCCAACTGGTGTCAACATTGCTGGACAGAGCACCTCAACTTAAAGAAGTTTCCCTTTGGTACAATTTAATCTTGGATGAGATAGAAGGGGAATTTCTTCTCCCTGATCATCTGTGGGGCACCTTATTGCCAAATGAAAATCTGAATGAACTTTGGCAAGCATCATGTAACACCATGTGGGACTTGGTCAAGCCTGCCTGGCTCCGCAGAAACCATCTCTTCACTATCCATAGGGCCTATTATTCTCCTCAGAGGCTTTCTAAATTTACTCCGGGCGTTCTGGTGGCATGTCCCCGCTGTGGTTTAGTCGAGGCTTCTGATGCCCACATGTTTTTTGAGTGCCCCCATTTGTCATCTTTTTGGGATTCTATCAGCACTAAACTTTCATCTGCTGTGGGTTTCACAGTTGTTGTGGACCTGCGGTTAGTAATATTTGGGATCGTGGACCAGAAGCGAAGTCCAGCAAAAAATCTTGTGTTCTGTTCCATCCTGACGGCTCAAAGAGAAATATGTAAGCGCTGGAAAGAGGCATCTCCACCTTCTCTATATGACTGGCAGTCGTCAACGTTACAAATCCCGAAAATAGATCTCCTCAGGTCCGGCAATTTGAGCAAAAGAGCTTTCTGGCACTTACTTGATTGGTCTCAATAACAGACTGGGGATTTTTTTTTTTTCCCCAGGTCCTATGATTATGAAGCCATGGTTTATTCTCCCTGCTAAGCCGCATGGCATAGATGCCAACTTTCTCGCGGATTTCAGCTATGGTGGAAGTGGCTTGTGGTTGATGTGTGCTGAGTCCACTACAAGATGTTAAGATTGGTAGGACGTATGACATAGCTGTGGGGTCATGGTCAGCTTCTATTTACGGTAAGACCTCTCCCAGCTATCCGCTGAGACAGCTTGTCAATGCCCTATATGCCTTTCTTTTCTGTTCTGGCTTACGCAAGTTTCAGCCATGGTGAAGATGAGGAACAAAAAAAGTTTAAAAAAAAATAAAAATATGGCAGCACACATACGCAGGCAGTAAATACATCATGACAAGCAAACACTATGCAACTGCAAATAAAATCCAGATAAGGCACTCAAAGACTCCAGTGAGCGATATCTCACTCAAAATGGTAGAGAACAAAAACTGGTCCAGTCTTAACGGCATCAACAGATAGAGATTTAATTCAGAGGTAAAACGAATCCTGCAAGGCCATAGGTCCAAACCAAAGATGGGAGAATGTTTCCACTGTAAGCTTTGTATAAAATCAAAAGTAGACAGTTTGAAGACAGATGACCAAGCACAGTAAACTGTGTCAGCTCTATGACCCACGTGCCGCACCATAACGGCAGTACTCAAAACAGTTTTTTTTCCTCAGCACAGTACACAGTGCGTCATTCTTCACCTCACAGGCACCCAAACATTCGATTCATCATCACCACACAAACATTCCACACAGCCCATTCACACTGGCTGAGCAGCTAGGGAGAAAGCAACAGGAGAGAAGGATAAATGCATATACAGGATACTACACACTATAATTTTCAAACATATTTGATGTTTTGCCTGATCACACGCTATCAATCAACCTTATCAATGATTAGTTTTTACACACATTCCTTCCCTTTCTGTCACACTCACGTTTTCTTATACTCACTGATCTAAGACGGCACTTAAATAAGTATATCATTTTTTCACCATAGTGTGCCATCTCTTCTCTACTTTTTTCTTTTTCATCTTTCTTGTACTCACTGTGCTTGAGGCCTCTTTTTTTCAAACCTTCGAAGTGTGGCCTTTATAAGTTATTATTTGCGTTACTTTTCCATTTATTTTCTTTAATTTAAGCTGTCTTTTATGTTGTTTTGGTCTCTCTTCATAATTTTGTATTTATTATTGTAAGAAAAATGATTTTCATGTCATTATAAAGATTGTGACCACAATATAAAAGTCATATATATCACAGATATTTTTGCCTGCTCTGATTTACCTGTTTTCATTTCCAGTACTAGATATTTTAAGTATATTATACAATTGTTTACACTTATAATCCCACAATTTATATCACTATATATATTTTTCTTTTTTTTTCTTGATTAATTGGCTTGAATTACTCATACAACGAGCACTGTCTTTTATCTATTAGATGTTTTCTTTTTTTTACAGAGCATTCCAAGATGGTTCCCATTTCCAACACGTTTCACCCAGCATGCTGCTGAATGGCATGTCTGTTTAGTTTTTACTAGCGCATCGAATGCTTATGTTTCTGTCTTTGTCGTTTATTCGTTGCAGCTATCTGCCTTTTTCTCCATTTATAGTGAGTCTATTCCTTTTCTTGTGTACATTTCACCACCTCGTTCCTTAAGATTTATAGATGTACATAAACAACTTGTATATCAAAGAATTCCTATTGAAATGTTTACTTTACTTTTGACTCCAATCTATTGTTTCAACTTCCTATATTTTATACATGGTATATCCATTAATTGTATAATACCACTTGCCTTGATTGGGTTACACTTGGTTCTCCTTCAAATACAAACATACATCAAGGTTATGAGTAAATTTTCAATCTATATTTCAATCATTTTTACTATCCTTTGAATATCTCACTTTTACCTTACATTTCTTTCTTTTTGAGCATTATTACACTGTTACCATTACTTCACCTAAACTTTTCCAACTGGTCTATTACCGTCCTTGTATATGTCTGGAGCATCAGATCTATTTCATTCTTGTATAACAAACAGACTGGTTAAATTCCATCACTGTGTTTATCAGATCTAAAAATATTACTAGGCAATTGCTTTACCTTCACATTTTATCATGCAATCATGGACACTTTGAAGAACTATCCTTGTTGTGTTATGATCGCGTTAGCTAGCTTCCGCATTGTTGTTATGGTTAAAAAAATTATTGATTCCTTCTATTTGTCTTAATGTTTTGTGCAACCTGATCCATATGTCATTATTTTTTAGACCTTTGATGATGTACATTTTGAGAATCAAAAATAGACTCTATTTTGGGGATCTTAGCCTGTAAATTTGAATCAATAATAGCTTCCTGAACCTCTTGATTTAAAACATAAACCACAAAATCAGGGTCATACATATTACTCATCTCAAAATACAATGTGTTATCAGCCGTATCTTTGTGAGAATTGAAATTAAACTCATCATCTTTACTCACCTTCAGAGTAGGGGCTTTAGACTGCCATAAAGTGCACATTTCCAGTCTTTTCCTAGGCAGAGGGTGCATGAAATGCAAAACCTGGGTGTGCAAATGCAGGTGTGCACTTTACATACATGTCGAACCTGTCCCACGATAAAAAGATAGATATCTTCTCATGTTTCCTTCACAGCTTATTCAACACATTAGCTGCTTGGGGAAGAAGGTATAGAGACAAATCAGGCATCCATAATCAAAGAAATGTGTTGTCTGCAGAAGAAAGCATATAATTCTAGACAAAAAGATGTGCATTCTCACAAAGCTCTGTGGCACCCTGTTTATTAATATATTAATCATTTAACCTCTTCCTTAGCTGGGCCTTGTTTTTATTTCTTTTGTTTTGTACGCTAAGATGGCAGGAACTGCCAAGACCTGCATGGACATCAATTCTTCAAAATGCCAGCGGTGGTGGAACTGAATTCACATGCCCTTCGACCAATTATACCACACAGAAAGGGACATCACATAACCACACCCCATTTGCATAATAGGAAGAGATCTCACATGACCTATGACCCTCATCACCAAAATAATAAAAGTGACAATAATGGCAAAATTACATATAGGTTCAAGATTAACAAAACAAAGAAAAACATGCCACTGGACATAAAAGTCTATTTTACTTATTATAAATGTATGTATGTATGTATGTATGTATGTATTTATATTTGTAAAGCGCACTGCAACCCTAAGGGCATCCTGGCGCTGATGACAGAGTGAAGGAAGGAAGGAGGGGAGGCTGAGAATTAAACTCTGGGGAACAGCCAGGTTTTCAGCTGTCTGCGGAAAAGGGTCAAATCCTGAAACAGTCGTAGCTCCACGGGGAGACTATTCCATAGACGTGCAGCCGCAGTGCTAAAGGCACGACCTCCCAGGGTGGCTCTCGTTGTTTTGGGAGTCAAGGCCAGCCTAGCTGATGAGGAGCGCAGCATGCGCGTGGGAGTATACCATCTAAAGAGATTTTGCAGTGGTATAGGGCCAAGGCCATGAAGAGCTTTAAAAGCTACACACAGAGATTTAAACAAAATTCTCTGATGCACAGGCAGCCAATGGAGTTCGGACAAAGCCCTAGTGCTAGAGGAGAAACGCGGTCTCATAAGGGCAAGTTTTGCGGCAGCTGCCTGGGTCCGTTGAAGTCTCTGTATCAAATATGCAGGGGAGGCAAGCAGCAAGGCGTTACAGTAGTCCAGGCGACTAAGAATTGTGCATCGGACTACTGTACCTCGTACATGAGGGGGAAGAAGGGACAAAATCCTACGTAAGCCTCTCATGATCAAATAACAGTTTGAAACCACCTTGTTAACGTGCGACTCCAGACTTAGCTTCTCATTAAAGCAGACCCCCAGATTGCGAACAGTCTTTACTGGAACCAGAGGGGTATCCAAGGGGAGAGGCCAACAGTTGGAAGGCAGGGAAAAAGGCACCCTGCCCACTGAGCAATGTAAAATCTCAGTTTTGGCACCATTAAACTGCAAGGCATTATTTCTCAGCCAAGTCGTCATTTCCATCATGCAATTGTGGAAGGTGGATAAGGAATCCCCCTGATCACCATCCAGGGAGATGATCAATTGCGTATCATCGGCATAATTAACTGCCGTGATGTTACATGATTTGATGGTCTGCACCAAAGGGCGCATGTAAACATTGAACAAAATAGGGCTGATAGATGAGCCCTGTGGAACCCCCTGTTTGTTGGGCAGAAAATCTGACTGATATGGAGGCAGAAAAACCGCCTGCCGTCTATCCGACAGGTAGGAACATAGCCATTTTCCAGTGCTGCTACAATGCCAGTAATGCAGCCAGCACACACCCACAGACAGCCATCCTTTGCTAGATGCTGCTCCCTTAAAGACCCCAATGTTCAAATACAACCCCCAAAGTCCACGTACCGCCACACATCTTGGATTAGACTAACAAAAGTTTACTAATCTTCCCACATCATTGCAAGGATTGAAGATTTTCACGCCGTCCAGCAGAGTAAACAGAGCTGACTATGTCACATGCATTACTCTCACCCTGTGATCGTGTAACACTTCATTCCAGACAGGAAAGTGACACATCATGGCTGCTGGGACCGATACCTGCAACCTCATGGTTGCGGCATGATTCAGTACAATTAAACTAAGGCTCATCTCTATTTTGACAGAGACTGGGTAGTCTTGCCTCTTTACCTGCCACGGATTTGGGTAATTGTTGTTTCTCCATTGACCCAATCCCACATATGCTGTACAGCCACCACCAAGGGACTCTACAGTCATGAGAGGAGATAACTATTGCATTGTCGTGTTTAAAAGGGCCCTTGCACAAAAAACTTCCATTTTACATGTTTAGGTTTAAACTTGATATCTGTTTAGATAAGTGACTTTTTGCCTGCTTTGCACGTACATGATAACGTACTCAGAAAGTGTTCTGCTTGCAAGCACATTTCTTTCTAAGCAGTTTACCACAGCACTGTACTTTATGTTCAAGGCTAAAGTATACTGAGCATGCTGCCCTTGCGTCTAGTTGTCTGTACGGAGACACCTTTGAGTCAGAAATGCAAACAATGAATAGCTGAGGACCCCAGGCACAGTGAGAATGGGGCTAGTTTTTATATATAAACTGCTTCTGACATTTAGCTTGTCCAAGGAGCACTTTCATGGATTAACCTGGACATTCGCCTGTGTCTTATTTCCAGCCCTGCTGACTTCTAACACCATCCTGCAAAGGACGGAGGCCTGTCCCACAACAGGCTGGCTTCCTGATACATCACTCCTACAGGTAAATGGGGAGTGAAGCTACTCCAAGAGATCTGGCAGAATGCACGCTATATGATGCTCTCTAGGGTAGTTAGGGTTATTAGCATGATATATATTCATATAATCAGTGGAAAGTCATAATGGTTGAACTATTAATCTTTTTCACCATTCTTGTAATTCTTGTAACAATGCTTGGTTTCCTTTTGCTAATAATTGCAGCTCATGTTTTTTCCCCACAAGATTCCAGCAGCTTCAATAAATATTTGAAATGTAAATTTGTATATTTCTTCTGTCTCCCTTTGGGCATGCCTAAGGTAATAACAAAAGGATAGATATGTTTCCACAATTTCTCTGGGAGGGGGGTCGGAGTGGTCATGTTCTGAGGTTGCAGATACCATCAGTTACTCTGTCTAGGTTAGGGTTCCAGATGGTGCACTGTGAGCTAGCCAGAAATTCTGTCAATGTATTCTGATGGTATGAGTAGACTCAGTCCCCATACTCTGGTGTATATGCAGTCCAAACTCACAGTCTTACTTACTCAGTGGGAACCATACGACAATGGAGGAGTAGAGCACCTGCCTTATTACTGACGATGGTTCCACCATCTGAAAAGTGTGGAGAGTGGAACCAGTCAACAACCAGCACTGCCAAGCCACCAAAAGGAAAAGTACCCGCAAAGTAAGAAAAGATTTTATGTGGGCATATATGTTTGTATCCAAATATGCTTCTTCACAGGTAGGAGCTGATAGTTACCAGCAACTATCTCATGCACCCATCATCTGCAGGACAACAGTGATCAGCCTGAAAGCTGGCCCCTTGGCTGGCATCAGAGTGCACTCCTCTTTGAAGAAAGGAGAAATCCTGAAGTTTTTGGCTCTTCACGACCAGGCTCATTTGCACCAAGACTCTACAGCCTACAACAACCGCCAACACGAAGCTCCAATGAACCCGACTCTTCACGCTACAGCAACTATTAGCAATGACGGGCAATGGGAGATCTGCACTTCATGCCACTGTAACAACAGGCTACGGTAACCACCAATGCGAAGCTCTAGCAGTGACCATCTGCAATGCCCAACCGGATCTTCGGCTACAGCAAAGACACCTGGCCTACCGTTAATGCTTCAGCAACGACCATCCGCAATGCTTTCCCTGCACCTGGCGGCCTCCTCCACTTGGACCTTTTTCACCTGTTCGCTGTAACCAGCCTGCGCTCCATTGGGGTTGACCTGAACGTGTGACTTTCCTCCGGTTTAGGATGACCAGATGACACAGAATGGCACTCTGTGCTTTTAGGCGTCATATCTACTTAAAACGTTGAAACTGCACGTCTCCCATTCTACTGATTGGATTTTGTAATTTTTCTAAATTGGTGTGGAAATTTGTCTTGTGTTGTGTTTTCACTTTATTACTGTTTGTGTTCTGCATAGATACTTTACACATTGCTTCTAAGTTTTCCCTGAATGCTTTTGCACCATGCTACCAGAGGGTTAAGCACAGGTTGATTTAGTGGCTTTTGTAGTTCACCCTGATATGGATTGTGGTTGTTGCTTGGGTAGGGTTATCACTCCCCCGCCCAAATAATAACCCAGATTCTGTGATGTCACTTGCATTACTCCTTGCCTTTTCATCAATTGACATCCATGGCTCTTGTGTATCAAACACATTTGTTACTCTCTGACATGTACTTATATGTAATCATGAAACGATCCACTTGTTAAACCTGCTGGTGAAAAATACTACTGAAATGTAAGAACAGTGTACCAGATTTGTAATCCACTGTCTACACGTTACTGTGAAGGGATCACAGAACTTCCTCTGTGAGTCGAAGATAGGATTAGCTGCTCCAATGCCGCTGTAATAATATGTTTCTCAAAAGCCTCTCCAATGAGCACATAGTGTGGATGTATAAGTTGCATGTTCATTGCATCCAGAGTCAGCATAATTAGTAAATTAACAAAAGCAGTTTATAAAGCTCACTTCTACCCAAATCAGATGCCCTGCCTCTGAACAGGGCTAGCTGACAGTAGGTCCAATTGTTACTCTGTAAAAGAAAAGTCTAAATTACTTTTTTGAACCCGACAGACATATCTTTCATGCCTATGAAGTCTGGTCTTCATTGCATTCATGACAAAATCTGTATACTTGAAGATAAAAACCCAAGAATAACTGCAACATTGTATAAGTGTGTAGGGACTGAAGGTGAATTTGTATCAAGAAATTACTCCTGCCATAGATGGCACAGATATGATTGATGAACGTAAAGGCTACCCTCTTGCAACGAGGAACGTGTAAAGCTTTACTAAGTGTGAAAGATGGAAGAATGCAGATTTAACCTCAGAAAGCAAAGTGTGCTGAGGCATTCTGGATGAAGTGGAATCTTTCTATTTTGTTTGTAGGCATAATGTGGTAGAGAGCATTTTCCGAGACCAACTTAGATGTGATCATAGCCTGGGCCAAGGTTTTCCAACTTTGACTGTGGAGGGAAATGATTTTCCTGAGCATGCATGTCTAAAAGAAGTAGGATACCACTTGAGGAATGATAGGAAGTGACTTATCAAATCCGAAACCTTGATTGACACCTTGAATGTAATATTTCTATTGCCATGCGTTCAGATGTCAACTGGGGTATAACTGACATATGAATACAAAGAAAAACTAGAGGAACTGATTAGTATAGGTAACAGGCCATTTAAACATTTAAGACAGTGCGGCTCCATAAGAGGACCAGAGGAACGATGCAGTTAAAAAGATGGACATAAGAGAAATATGAATGCATAGCCAACAGCTGCTAATGAAGGTTCCCCTGATCTTCATCCTGGTCCTGGTCTTACTAGTTCTGATCACCCTGGTACTGGTTTCCTGAATCTGGCTGGTGTTCCTGGTTGTAGTTCTTTCAACCCTGCTCCTGGACCATTTTTGTGTTAGTCCTTCTTGGGCCTCCTGAACCTGGTACTACTGATCCTTTTCCAGACCATGATGGTCTGCTGGGTCCTTCTCCAACTAGGCCTGTTGTCCTGGTTATCCTAGGGCTGGCAGTCCTAGTATTCCTGGTTTGGGCCATCATGATCCTCCATGCCTTGGTCCTTGCCCTTGTGGCCTGCCTGGTAATGATTCCACTGGTCCTGACCCTCCTTATTAGGTCAACTTGGGCTGGTAATTTTGGTCCTGGTGTAATCCCATTGGTCCTCATGGCTGTGGTTGTCCTGGTTCCCATGTTCCTCCCCAGCCTGGTCCTAATACCCCAGTTCCTTGTCCTCCTGTTCCACTTGGAAATTCAGGTCCTAGTTCTTTCCTGATCCTCTTGACCATTGTCCATTTAACCCTGTCCTTCTGATCCTTCTGATCCTTTTTGGCCTTCTCATCTGATTTGGAGTCCATCAAGTACTGGTCCTGCTGGTCTTCTCTGTCTACCTGGCCTCTTGAACTCTAACCCTCTTAGGTCTTGCCCTCTTGGCTTTTGTCTACCTGCTATGGCTCATCCTTGTCCTCCTGGCTTTGTGTCTTGCTCTCATGGTCATTCTGCACTGCACCCAATGGTCTGGCCCCTGTTGGTCCTGGTACTCATTTTTTGGGTCCTTCTGGGCCTTGTCATATTGTCCTGGTTCTCCTAGATATCCAGGTCCATTTCCCTTGATCTTCCTGGTGCTGGCTGTTACGGTCCTCCAGATCGTCTTCACCCTGCTTCTGCCCCACTTTAGACTCTGGGCCCTAGTCCCCTGGTCCTCCAGGCTCTGGTCCTTCTGGCATTCTTGGTACTGACTCCCCTCATCGTCCTTGCTTATTCTGGCCTTCAGATCTTTTGGCCTGGATCTTGTCTTCCTGGATCTATTCCTCATCCTCTTGGCCCTGGTCTTCCTGCTGCTTGTGCTTGTGCTGCTACACAAACGCATCATGATCCCTCCAAACTGCTCCTCCTGGGCCTGGCCATCCTGTTGCTCATCTTCCTGGTCATCCTGTTCCTATCCCTGTGGACTGGATCTCCAGGCTGTGTTCATCCTGGTCCTGATGTCCTTGGTCCTGATCCACCTCCTTTTCCTCCTCACCCTGGTCCTCCTGGTCCTGCTACTCAAGGTCCTGATCCTGTTTGCCCTCATCTTCCTGGTCCCCCTAGTCCTTTGTTTCCTGGTCCTTTTAGAACTTTACCTTCTGACTCTGGCTGCCTGTGTCCCTTGTCTCAGATACCTAGCACTCCCAACCAAGGTCATATTATTCTTGTTTTTCGTAGTCTGTGTCCTTTTCAAGAGTCTGTGCCCATTGCCCATGATCCTCTTGGTCCTGTTCCTTATAGTTTGGGCTCTCCTGGACATAGTTCTCCTGTACCTGACCCATCCGCTATCTTAGTCTTGGTCTCCTTAGTTCTAGTCGTCCTGGTCCTTCTTAACCTATTGTGCTTGTTATCATAAACCTTGCCTTTTGTCGATCACGGCCCTTCCTGGTTCCCCAGGATTGGCCAGTATTGGCCATGTTCCTTTGTGGTCCTATTGGTCCTAGTCACCGTGTCCAGGTTCTCCTCTCCATCAACCTATTGGGTCTGGTATTCATCATTCCGCTGGCACTGGTCCTCCAAGTTCCTATGTTGTGGGTCACCCTGGTTCAGGATCGCCCTGAGTCGGACACCCTTAGACCTTCTGATCTTGGTCCCACTGGACCTAGACTTCCTCATCCTTTATAACCCCTGGCCCTTCTAATCTAGGGTCTCAAGGTGCTGCTCGTCCTAATCCTTTCTGATTGTGATCTTCCTGGTCCTTTTGTTTCTGGCCCTATTGGCCCTCCTTGATCTTATGTCTGTGGTCTTGGCCCTCCTATCTCTGGCCCTTCTCTCCATTGGTCTCCTGGTACTAGTCCTCTTTGGTCTGTCTACTTGGGTCTGTTACTCCTGGCCCTGGTTGCCTTGTCCCTTTGGTCCTGATTGATGCACACAGGCCCTCATAGCCCTCCTTGTCATTATGGTCGGGCCTTCTGTTTCTTTTATGTCTGTACCTTCGGGTCAGTGTCCACTGGGTCCAGAGCCCCCTGTTCCACATCCTTCTGGCCCGCTTGATCCTTCTCTCCTTTGTCCTGGTACCCCTAGGGCAGTTTTTTATTGTCCTGGTCCTCATTGTCTATTTGTTCCTGGTCCCCTCTGGCATTGGTAACCCTGGTTCTCATCGATTATGTCTCCCTGACTCTGGCTCTTCTTGTTCTGGTACTAAGTGGCTCTGGTCGTCCTAGCCGTCCTAGTGGTCCACCTCTTGGCCCTTATTCTCCTAATTGTTATCCTCCTCCTACTGCTTCCTTCCCCAGCCCCACTTCACAATCCATTTGTCAGTTACAGCCCCCAAGCCTGTAACGCAGATTTTTTATGTGGGCTCCCATAATTCTTTTGCTGAAACAGCACTGTCAAGTACGGAAATGAGGGTCCAGTATAGACAGACCTTGCCCACTTAAAACACTGCTTAAAATGTAAAAAATGAAAACTACCATTTCGAAGATGTATTGTGCAGGTGACTAAATTAACAGTGTGGATAAAGGGGCCGCACAAGACATGGGACCAATAAGCATCAATGCCGTAAACCTACTCTGCGGGATGAATATAATGAAAAAGTGTGTTTATTCACAGGCACCCGGTTGTACTCCTCCTTTGAATTACCCAGATGCATCACTTACCTGTCTTCTGCTTTCCCTTGTCCATTCCACAGAAGCTCCATTACAGTGTATCACTCAAATTACCTTCTGCAAACACCCCAAAGCACTGTGCCCCCCCCCAATTACCTACTATAGGTGTCTCTACCTCTGGGGCCCAGATTCCCTGTTTGCTGCTGCTTGGTGACTGCTGTTGTGTTGCCAAACTTGAAATACTAAGCCAGACAACCCCCCTTTACACAGAAGACTCAAGCTAGCGCAAGGCCATCCATAAGAAGCCCAAAAAAAGCCAAGCCCTCAAAAATCATCAAAAAGAGCATCATGATCATTAAAAAACAATGTAGCCTCATGAGTGAATAAAATGTGTATGTAAAATGCTTTGAAGGCAAACTCATTATTCTTTAGTGACAGCCAAATACTCCCTGACTGAAGCGCAAAATATCTGTGTGTCATATCCAGAAGCTTCTGTTTCCTTTCTACATGTCTACGTTGAATATTGAAATAACATCCTTTTATTAAAAATTGATTCTATGTTTTTTTATCTGTAAACAGCTTACCTTAATTCATGCACTTACCATTTTACAAACTATTGTAGATTTGTATATGTGCTTACTTTCAAATGCTGCATACATGTTGCTTCCACATTACAAGATGGCCACAACACTGCCATTGCCTGGAGTCCCTCTTTTTTTATGGTTGGCTAAATAAAGACCTCCTTCACACTATTTCTCCGGTCACTGGTCAAATTGTACATCATCTCTACAATGTAGTCTATGGCCAGCTAAACAGCAGAGAGTATGTATTATTTAGCTGGCTGACTGGTAAATAGTAGAGATTTTGCACTATTTGACCAGCGGCCGGGTAAATAGGCACTTCCTTAATTCATGGTCTCCTGGTGCACAGATAATGGACCCCGGCAGCGGAAGGTGAGAGGACCACCAGGGATAAAAATCAGCTGCAGAGAGAAACATTTCAGAGAGAGAATTCTATCCCGTTCTTGGCCAGCAGATGGCAACGGCCAATATCCATGACGGCTGCTGGCCGCCCTAACAGAGGTGGGTTAGGTCTGGAGCACTGGAGCAGGTTTGGGGGTGTGTGGTTCTCCTGATGAGGTGTCTGGGGAAGTGGTGACTCCCTCCCTTCTCAAGTAAACACCCCATAAGGTCTGGGTTGATAAGTGTGAAAATTGTTGCCCTGCACCACTGCCCCTTACAACGCAGCTGCCTGTCCAGAGTCAAATCGCAGTACCTATTGGTACACAGAGGGTGGGATAGCCTTTAAGAGACAGTATTCATCAACAACCAGGAGTGAACTTGACCGCTGGTGTTGCTTCTATCCACCATCCTGTGGAAATATGGATTTTTCTGGTCAGTTATGTCCCCTATCTTGGACCCCAACGGTTCTATTCGCATGTTACAAGTACATGTATGTTCCCTCCAGTTCCAGTTATGAAGACGCAAATACATGTGCGTCCACCGTTAACATGTCCTCTTTCAGACCTGCCATGAATGGGCCGGATATTCCATTCCTAAGTACGAAAGGCCACCGCCTTTATATGGTTCACTTATGCCATTTTACAGTCCAGGCAAGTAGGCCCTGATTCTGTCATCAAGCTTTTCTGCTTTCTGCCTCTGAAAGCTCCAGTCTGAGCCTGCATCTGTGACCATGAACTTTGTCTCATCCTCTGCGCGGCTCACAGTGCCTGACATCAGCTTGCTGCCTGCCAAGAACTGTATTTCACCTTCGAAATTATCTGCTCCGTTCCCTGCCCAATGCATTCCTGTCTAGTAGTTTAAGTAAACATTCTGCCAGCTACCGAGCAGAGGCCCGGCTTCTCTGTCTTTATACAAGTAATTCATAGCCCTATTACCATGGAAGACTTCTGCCCTCGCATCTAGTGTAGACACTTAGACGCTTGTACACGCACTAACAGTCAGTATAGTCAGTATAGAATAAGATTCTACTCCAAGAAGGCCTCTCTTTTGGATAACATAGTTCTTTAAACATAGGATGTTAGATATGATTTAGGATTAGGTTGACTTGACCCTCTAGACATCTGTCGCCACATGTAGAGCTAAATGTCAAGTCCCCTTCACCCCCTAGTCGCACGTCAATCACACGTCATGCTGCTGTGCACGCATTTCTGCCAAGTATTTCTGCTGACATTGCGAAATTCTTTCATGGGACCACCCTATTATGACATCACATCTGATGACGTACTTTAGCCACACCCAGTTACACCTACTTTTGCTACGTATGTATGTTTTATCTTCCTTATCAATTGTTACGCCTCTCGCATTTGCTTCACTGTAATGCCTATTGTATAAAAGTAATTAATTATCAATAATGTATGTTCCTCACTTCCTGAGCCTCCGTGGTGATGGAACCTGGAGTCCACGATTTCGAAATCGTCCATTGGAATAAAGCCCGTTCCTAACCTCTAATACCACGGATTCTGCCTCTTATTTATTGAGCTATTTTTATTATGTTCTGTATCAAATTAAGTCCCGGTAATTAAATTATTTACCACATGAATGGCGCCCGAACAGGGACACTTTCTCATCTCACGCGCCGGCGGTGCGTTGCAGGCCCGGTCTCCTGCCACAGCTGGACGGACAACAACGCGTACCAGCAGGATTTCCTGTATCTCCCTCCGGTCAAGCGGGGGCGACTGAGGCTGCGATCAACACCCAGACGAGGCGGTGAGAAGTGCGAAGTATCCCGACCAGAGCCTAGCTGAGAGAGCAAGATCCGAGGTATACAGAGGCCCACCAGGTTTCCGATGTCCCGACGTGTCCGAAGTTTTCGAGTCGAGTCCAGTCCGGTCCAGTTCAGTTCAGTTCCGTTCCGAGGCCTTCCGTTCCGAGCTACCCGGTGAGTACCATTACTGGGGAGGCGTTCTGGCGTGCACATAAGTTGTGCCGATCCAGACGGGTTTGGGTACACAAATCCGGTCTGCACTGTTTTAGCAGTGTATCTGTACTGCTTAGCAGTATATCTAGTATATCAAGTATATAGATTCAGAAAATTCCGTTAATGTCGAGAATTATGTTTTGTGATTAAGTTTTCTTAGATCGTCATCTTCATTGATGCTCATTTAAAAATGTTAAATGTTAAATGTATTAATACGTCCTGCATATTGTGGTGTGAATGACTGTTCATTATCGTGGTTTATTGTATTAAGTTTGTTCAAGACCAAGTATCAGACCAGCTCTCAATATGCCGCTCTTTTCGAAACTAAGACAGATCACAACTAGAAAAGGGGTACTCGAAGAAGCTGTTCCCATCCCTCCTAGGGACACTCCAGGGTATTTCATGTATCACAAACACGGCTTAGACGCTATATTATTTCTTGACCTATGGGTAGACTACACTAAGGAATTACCAGAAAGTCAGAGGTGGCCCGCAGCTGGGACCTGGGATGCAGATTGCATCGTTAAAGTAGAGGAAGAATTATGGAAAAGGAAAGCCAGACAGTCACAGAAAGACGCCATTGAATTATGGCGTAAAGAATCGTATAGACGAACAGAAAAAGCACGTAGACAGGAAGAGAAGAGTAAAGAGAATTCAAATAAAGTCCGAGAAAATCTATTAATTGAAGAAGGTATACGAGTGAAATCAGAACAAGTAGACAGACAAAGAAATGCCCTTATGAAGGGTATGTATCCCCTTCTGGCCGAGGGATTACCTAAGGCTACTCCGGGGATACCAAAAGACTTGCCACCCCCATTATTTCCAATAAAAGTACATCCTAAGGGGCATCCTAGAACCGCAGAAGATGTTTTTCTTTCCTCATATTTAGATGACGCAGCTCCCGAGTATGCTAACCCCGCCCCACATAGACCGTCGGCCGGGGAGGTTCAACGCCAAGATCCTGTATCTGTATCTCTACAACAACAAAACCTGACACAAAATCCGGCAAGCACGTCCGTTTCCACATCTGTTCCTACAGCTACTTCTATAGCTGTGTCCACACCTATAGTTGCTGTAGTTGCTGTATCGCGAATCCTTTCACGCCCGATACTCCAGACGGGGCTACTGAAGGTGCTACCAACATTTTTTCTACGCCACCCAGAGTAAATAAACTTACCTTTCTAGAGTCAGCACATCCACGTACCCCCAAACTCATAAATTCCCGCACGCTTAAGGAACTTCTAGTAGATTGTAGATATGACCCTGTGCCCGGCAAAGAGGACGAAATGATCATGGCATCATTACGTATCAGACGAGCCGCGGTGTATTTAGGGAAGTTACCAGGAATGACTGTGCATCTAGATAATATATATCATTATGTCCAAACAGGGCGAGATTCTGAAAGTATTAACAGAGCTATGGAATACCAGAAAGTGGAGATACAGGGGGAACTGCTACGTTTCCTCATAAATTGTGTGATCAGAAATCAAGACCGACCGGGGGTAGATCCGGAAATAATGCAAACTCTTACTAGATGGAGCCAGAATATATCAGAAGGGAGACATGATAGGCAAAAATGTATAATAGCCATGTGCAGAAAGATCCGAAAAGAAATAGAACGCCTACACGAAGAAAGATTAGCGGTAGACCAGTTTGAACAAAACGAGGAGGAAGAAGGATCAGGACCGTCCACAGGACAGTCAGAAACCATAGCCTATGTAGGTAGAGGAAGATCTTGTAATAGTACTAGATGTTTTACTGACCCGATACGTCCGATATGTCCAGATAATAACAGGAATTTCCAAACACCTATAATAAATATGAGGTCCCCCGAGCATTCGTTCCAAGCCGCCGACAAATTACTGCGAGAACGAAGGGGTTATCATTTACTCGATTCTATGGATGAACAAGAATTAGCCAGGTCAGCCGTTCATTGGGTTGACAGTCCCGGAAAATATGGTGATGATACAGTAGCACACACATTTTTGAACCTCACCCCAGATGAACAGCGTTTAGCTGGGATTTATATGATTCAACAACTTCTTATACTATATGAAAGCCAACATTCAGATCCTGGTCCCTTACCTGATATATTGACTGAATTACTCACGAATAGATGGAGAGGTTCAGGTACTAAGTTAATTAAGGAAATACTAGAATCCAGAAAGCAGTACATTCTTTTTGTATGTCCAGAACATGTTTCACTGCCCATCAAGGAAAGACCGATGTATTACATGGACAGACAGAATCCCTTACGAGAAGTGCACCCAATAAAGGGCGAGGACAATCAGTTTAAACGTGTATATGTATATACGCCCATATCGAAAATAGAATTGTTAGAAATGAAGAAAGTGGTACCCAGTCATGACAAAGACCCAGCGGGTTTCCACCGAGAAATTAAAGACATGTTACTCATGGGAGAGTATACCTATCCCGACATTATGACAATATTAAAGGTATTAATGCCTGCTGGCATTTATGAAAAACTCAAGGAAAAAGAGTGGGAGGTAGGAGACCAAAAGATAGATTGGACAGCATTAGAAAATGAAGAAAAGGCCCGAGGTCCAGGTTCGGGGCTTGGGGACAAAACTAAAGCACTACCAGGTTTACTAGTACAGGTACTGCCACGTTTATTAACTACAAAAAAGGAAGACTGGGGTGCAATCTCAGCCTGTAAACAAAAGCAAGATGAAGACACTAGTGATTTCTATGCCCGATTCGAAAAATGTTTTGGTATAAATAGTGGTATAAAAGCAAGTAGCGAGTCATACCCACATCTGTTTGTGACAAAATTAGTTGAAAATTCCTTGCCCCAAGTGAAGAATAGAGTATTAAAATTCGAGAGTACCTGGCAAGGGAATACCCCATCACAAATGTTACAAATGTTACAGTATCATTACAATAGAATTAGAGAAGAACAAGAACATGAACAAAGACGCATGAAAGACACAAAAATGAAAATGCTAGTCTCCCAGACAGTTCCAGCTGAAGGTCATAAAAAGGGTACGACACAGTCCGGTGATTCAGCAGGACCTGTAAAAGGGACATGCAACTATTGTAAACAACCAGGTCATTACATACACGACTGCCCAGTCCTGAAGCGTAATATCGCCATAGGTATTACAAAAGAAAGACCACGGCCACCGAGACAGGATCAGAATGAACAAGGAGCACCGCAGCATGCACAGGCCATGCCAGCTCCACAACAGTCTATACAGTTTGTGCCAGCCGCACCAGCGCTGCCGGCTGCTGCCACACAAACCACGACACGACAGCTGTACCAGACCGCACAGTATGACTATCCTGATTATCAACGATACGCATGAACCAGCCTAGAGAGGGAAGTTGACTTACCCCTTATCGAGGTCCCTGTAGACCAAGAAGGACCTTATGTACATAGTGAATTATTAGGCCAAGATAGAAAATTTTTACTTGATACAGGGGCAAGTCGAACAACTATAAAACGTAGTGAAGTTCCAGGGGCACCCCTCTCAGGCTCACAGAATATTTCCCTTGGTTTTTCAGGAAAACCTATTGTTAATGAAGTATCACAGCCTCTTCCACTTACGATAGGACCCTTGACCAGAACTACAGATTTATTGCTTACTAAATCATGTCCAGAGAACTTGTTAGGTATAAAAACACTGAAAGCTCTAGGAGCTATAATATGTTGTTCTCCGGAAGGAGTAAGATTGTTTTTACGTGATTTCAAAGGTCACTATGTGTCTCGAGATATGGATTCCCGACTGCAGACTTTACCCACACATTTATGGGCACAAGGCCCTACAGATGTTGGTTGCATGAACATTACACCATATCGAGTCACACTAAAGGCAGGAGTGGTACTACCACGAATGCGACAATATAAGTTACCCCCAGATGCTGTAATGGCTTTACTGCAAATCATTGACGAGCTTATTGGCCAAGGAGTGGTTGTGGAGACCGACTCCAATATATGTAATTCACCGATAATTCCGATTCTTAAACGAACTGATCCAAAGGCTCCCCCAGTATATCGATTGGTTATTGATCTGCGCGAATTAAATAAATGTATTGTACCACAATACCCCGTAGTTCCAGACATCTCTTCATTACTGACAGCTATTGATTCCGAAGCAACATTCTTTACTGTAATTGATCTCAAGAATGCCTTTTTCAGCGTCCCAATAGATCCAGAAAGTCAATACTTGTTCGGATTCAGTTTAAATGGACGTAGCTTTAAATTCACACGCGCACCTCAAGGATTTACAGAAAGCCCCAGCATCTATAGCCAAGCACTGAAACGAGAACTTGACAGTATACACATGCCAGTCAACACTGCTCTGCTTCAATATGTCGATGATCTGCTGATCACCGCCCGAAGCGAACCTGAATGTGAAAAAGCATCACTGACGGTTTTACAAGTTCTAGCCGCAAAAGGACACAAGGTGTCCCCTTCTAAGCTGCAATTCTGTGTCCAGCGAGTTATTTACCTTGGTCACTCGCTGTCCAAGGAGGGAAGGCAGCTTACACCAGATCGCATCCAGCTAATTGCAAATATGCCAATACCCAAGACACAAAAGGAGGTGCGGGCTTTCATAGGCCTC
Organism: Triturus cristatus; assembly: GCF_964204655.1. NCBI lineage: Eukaryota > Metazoa > Chordata > Amphibia > Caudata > Salamandridae > Triturus > Triturus cristatus. Next base: position 218,513,963 of record NC_140588.1, read on the forward strand.
ACTTCATATTGTAGGCAGTGGATCCCTCAGTATGCATTTCTAGCAAAACCACTCATTAAATTAACAACATAGGAGGCAGCCACATCGACTGTCCTCCCTTGGACTCAGGAACACACACTAGCTTTTGAAAGCTTAAAGAAAGCTCTATGCCAAGCACCAGTTTTAGCAACACCATGTTACAGAAAACATTTTACACTCTTTGTTACAGAACGAGAAGGTACTGCCTTGTCAGTACTCACACAGGAACAAGCAGGATCACACAAACCGTGTGCTTATTTTTCTAGTACATTAGATCCCGTAGCTCAGGCTCTGCCTGCGTGCCTGAAATCAGTGGCAGCGACAGCTTTAGCAATCAGACAAAGCGATGCCATAGTGTTAGGACATCCATTGACAGTACAAGTACCACATGCAGTAGAGGTTCTTGTGAATCGAACGCAAACACAACACTTGACTATAGCGCGACTTACAGGTTACGAATTAACATTGTTTCAGCCACATATAGAAATCAGACGTTGTAACACATTGAATCCTGCCACACTTTTACCTGTAAACGGAACAGACCCATTAGCTCATGACTGTATTGAAGTTATTACAATAACGACGAAACCCAGACAAGACTTGACAGATGTCCCATTGTCAGATCCAGACCTGACGTTGTATGTAGATGGTTCATGTATGAGAACAGGTTCAGGAGAGTTAGTGGCCGCTTATGCAGTCACAACAGACACTGAAATTATTGAAACAAAGTGTATAAATACCTTGTCCGCTCAAGCAGCAGAGCTCATCGCTCTGACACAAGCCTGTATTCAAGCCACAAATAAAAGAGTCAACATATACACTGATTCACGTTATGCATTCGGAGTTGTACATGACTTCGGCGTGCTGTGGCGAGAGAGAGGTTATTTAACTTCTCACGGTGCCCACATTCAGCACGGACCCCTTATTCATGCCTTATTAGATGCAATACATTTACCCACTGCAATATCGATTATGAAATGCAAAGCTCATACGAAAGTTACTGATATCATTTCTCAAGGCAATGATCTAGCTGACAGAACAGCTAAACAGACTGCTCAAACTCAAACATCCGACATGACAAAGACAATAGTCCAGACACCAACACATTGCATGATGGTTAAGGATCCCGCTCTTGATGTAATTGACATACAGACACATGCTACTCCAGACGAAATAAGGAAATGGACTGAATTAGGAGGGATCCAAACGGATCAAGGATGGATGACGAAGGAAAAATCTGTGTGGTTCCTTCCTGATTCAATGGTCCAAGTCATTATTAACACTGTCCATAGTCCAGCACATCTAGGAGAAAAAGCTATGCTAGACAGCATTCAACACATTTGGTTCAACAAACATTTACGAGCAGCAGCCAAACAAAAAGTTCGTACCTGTATGATCTGTTGTCAGTTCAACCCAGGAAAAAGCATTCCCGTAGAGCAGGGTGGATTTCAGCCTCCTGATCACCCTTTTGAAATTCTCCAGATGGATTATATCCAGATGGAACGATGTCGAGGATTCAAATATGTTCTCGTAGTTGTTTGTGCTCTTTCCCGTTGGACAGAGGCATACCCGGTTTCAGATTACGCTGCCCCGACTACTGCCAAACAGTTGGTTCGAGAATTCTTCCCACGATACGGTTTACCACGTGCTGTCTACTCAGATAACGGCCAGCCGTTCTCATCCGAACTAATGAAACACGTTTCACTTTTGTTAGGTTATCAGTGGAAATTCCACTGTGTCCGACACCCCGAGGCAGCAGGTCTCGTGGAAAGACATAATCAGACCCTGAAAATTAGATTGTCCAAAATATGCAGGGAGAAAGGTGTCGACTGGGTAGTAGCATTACCAGTTGCACTCTTTTACATGAGAATGGTAGCACACTCTCGAACAGGGCTATCCCCGTATGAGGTGATCTTTGGCAGACCACCAAATATGTGGGGGACGCCTATACCACGTAAAATAACTGATATTGACTGTAATATGCTGACAGATTATTTGGCTTCCTTGATGTCTGCACTACAATCTTGTCGTTCACAGGTAGCTGCAGCTTTTCCTGACAACACTGAGGTGAAACCCCACGACGTAATTCCGGGGGATCTCGTTTTAGTGAGGAACTTTGATCGAAAGACTCAGCTGGATCCTAGGTGGAGGTCGCCGCAATTGGTCTTGCTCACCACAAGGACAGCCGTGAAGATCGAAGGCAGGAAAGGCTGGGTACATTCAAGTCATATCAAGAAATTTTATGGACTACCATCGGATGTGAAAACCACACCTCGTGTGTCTTCACCCATTGACTCAAAACTTCCTTTGGTTGACTCAAGCAGTCACGAACACTATAAACTAAAACTTAGATCTAACCAGTCGGGCAATTTGATTGTTTAAGTCCTCTCCAAGGTGAAGCGGTTGAATTTGTCTCTGACATGTATCCCTTAGATCTGAATAGAGAAAGAACCCGAAAAATGTTGAAACGACATACATACTGTAAATCACTGCGTAGTCATTGCACAGTGACGTTACTGATTTTGCTTTTCCTAAGTCTTTTAATAATTACTGCAAGTATATTGTTGCACATATGTTATCCTATTTTTAGACATGTTTATAATGTTACTGCTGAACATTCTTTTAGTGAATTACCTCCGCATGAATTGTCATACAGATTTGCGCTGCGCAAGAACACTTTTATTAGTATGTTACATCATTCCCATCAGGTTAGCAATGCTACAAATTGTTGGATATGTGGCCGACTTCCTCCCTATCAGAACTATAAAGGAATTCTACCTCTTTTTCCATACCCGTTCACACACAACGGCTCCTGTGGAGCATGGTTTAGTTTACTTAATTCCCAAGATTCGAACTCCGCAGTTTATCAAGACAACGGGGTAAGGGGAAATCTGAACTTAGTTTTACTTAAAGTCTGCCACCCCAACAAGGAGGGACTTCCCAAAAGAACAGGAACTGATCTAGAAAATGAAGTATATGGATTAGGTAATTTTACGCTTAATCTCCTGATCTTGAATGTCGAATCCGAAGCTAATCCAAGTTTGCCCGCCATGTCAGTATTTCCAGTAAAAGGTGAATTATGTGTAAGAAAGAATGGTTCCATACATATGGGCCATAGTAGATGCACCATTGTAATAGAATTCAGTGATCAAGGCAAGTCGACATTTAGAGCTTCCCGCCATTCCTATTTTATATGTGGTCAGGCGGCATATGTACGCTTGCCTCTAGACTGGGATGGTACCTGCTACATTGGATTCCTTTTGCCACCTGTTTTTCTAGCTCCTCCTGATTATCACAGAAATACTCATTTAGTACACAATAGAGAAAGGAGAGATCTCCCAATAGTCGATTACACTGAAACAGCATGGGAAAAATACACAGATTTCAATAAAGGTCTCTTTCCCTATATAGGTACCGTTACTAATAGTAAGCTGATACGTAGATTAACTAGAACCCTTGAAGCAGTAGTGAACGAAACTATTTCCGCCTTAGGCAATTTAACAGAAGAGCAGTCTGCTATGCGGATTGTTGTGCTTCAAAATCGTCTTGTCCTTGACGTCATCCTGGCCGATAGGGGCGGAGCTTGTAGGGTCATCGGATCAAGTTGTTGCGTATTTATACCAGAAAATTCGCCATCTGTATATAAAGCTATAACGCGCCTTCATAAGATTGTGAGCCAGATACACCAGAATCCAGGCACTTGGACTTGGTCCGGGTGGTTTTGGAGCGTGTTATCAGCCTGGGGATGGAGAGTCCTATCCTTCCTAGGTATTGTCTTTCTCATACTATTCAGTTGCTGCTTATGCCTACAATGTGGACCAGCGATTTGTGGTCTGTGTGCCACATCGTGTATTCCACATCAAGATTTTCGTTCAAGATCCCGGAAGAAGAAAGAAGAACAAATGATGTTATATGAACAGATCAATGGATTGATGAAGATCGATATCTCTTGACGGGCAAGTAGGGGACAAGGAGGGAATGTGGAAATATGGATTTTTCTGGTCAGTTATGTCCCCTATCTTGGACCCCAACGGTTCTATTCGCATGTTACAAGTACATGTATGTTCCCTCCAGTTCCAGTTATGAAGACGCAAATACATGTGCGTCCACCGTTAACATGTCCTCTTTCAGACCTGCCATGAATGGGCCGGATATTCCATTCCTAAGTACGAAAGGCCACCGCCTTTATATGGTTCACTTATGCCATTTTACAGTCCAGGCAAGTAGGCCCTGATTCTGTCATCAAGCTTTTCTGCTTTCTGCCTCTGAAAGCTCCAGTCTGAGCCTGCATCTGTGACCATGAACTTTGTCTCATCCTCTGCGCGGCTCACAGTGCCTGACATCAGCTTGCTGCCTGCCAAGAACTGTATTTCACCTTCGAAATTATCTGCTCCGTTCCCTGCCCAATGCATTCCTGTCTAGTAGTTTAAGTAAACATTCTGCCAGCTACCGAGCAGAGGCCCGGCTTCTCTGTCTTTATACAAGTAATTCATAGCCCTATTACCATGGAAGACTTCTGCCCTCGCATCTAGTGTAGACACTTAGACGCTTGTACACGCACTAACAGTCAGTATAGTCAGTATAGAATAAGATTCTACTCCAAGAAGGCCTCTCTTTTGGATAACATAGTTCTTTAAACATAGGATGTTAGATATGATTTAGGATTAGGTTGACTTGACCCTCTAGACATCTGTCGCCACATGTAGAGCTAAATGTCAAGTCCCCTTCACCCCCTAGTCGCACGTCAATCACACGTCATGCTGCTGTGCACGCATTTCTGCCAAGTATTTCTGCTGACATTGCGAAATTCTTTCATGGGACCACCCTATTATGACATCACATCTGATGACGTACTTTAGCCACACCCAGTTACACCTACTTTTGCTACGTATGTATGTTTTATCTTCCTTATCAATTGTTACGCCTCTCGCATTTGCTTCACTGTAATGCCTATTGTATAAAAGTAATTAATTATCAATAATGTATGTTCTTCACTTCCTGAGCCTCCGTGGTGATGGAACCTGGAGTCCACGATTTCGAAATCGTCCATTGGAATAAAGCCGGTTCCTAACCTCTAATACCACGGATTCTGCCTCTTATTTATTGAGCTATTTTTATTATGTTCTGTATCAAATTAAGTCCCGGTAATTAAATTATTTACCACAATCCCTCCCACTCTGCCACTGAAATGAGCCCCTTTGAGGGCCTGATAAATCACCTGTAAGCTACGGGGCTAGTGGTAACTGAGATGCATCGCTGCTCTGCACTACCACCCTTACAGCACAGCCTCCTGCTCAGAATCAGATTGCAGTAGGTGCAGGACCCCACAGAGGGCAAGAGGACATAAGGGCCTATGAGAGAGATTAGACATTAACACCCTGGAGTGAATTTGACCACCAGTGTGGCTTCTATCCACCATTGCCCCCCTTTACTTCTGAAATGGCCCCTTGAAGGGGCTAATGAGTCACCAGTGAGTTTTGTGGATAGCAGCAGCTGAGACGCAACAGCCACATCTACAAGACAATATCTGCACATGGCACACAAGCAGAATGCAGCAAAATACAGAAACCAGCACAAGCTAACAAAATAGATAAATAGAGATTCAGTAGTGGTGTGTTAGCAGATATGGGACAGTGAGGGCAGAGGCAAAAACTGGGAGAAGGTTATGCAACCACACGTACCAAGAGACACTCTTCGACCCAAGTGACCGAAGGAGCGTTTGGACCATTAAAGTTCACAATAAGTTTTGATGAATGGAATAGGAGGGTGACAGACACCTCAAGTGTTGGGGATGTGGGAAGTTTCAAGCCTGGGGCCTGAGGTAGTAAAGAGGAGGAATTTCTGATGGGAGGCGAATCAGTGACATGCCAGGACACACACACAAGAAAGGATGGGGAAGATACCTAGGGATTCACAATATCTGTAAAGACTACGTCCACGCAGACACAGACTGATAACTATGGGTCAGGGCTCTCAATTTTATGTTGAAATGAAAACAGAGTAGGGCATAGGTTGACGAGAAGGGTGGTATTACAATACTTGAACAGGCACAACCAAGACATCATCTCACTACAAGAGACCCATTTAGTGGGGAACAACTGAGGGTTTCTGGGCATGGGCAAATATGTTTTTGTGCAGTCTGGATTCACCTTGGGTCAGAGGGAGTTGGTATTCTGGTACAGAGATCCCTCCCATTTAAGAACAACAACACATGGGTGGATCCAGGGGGCTGTTTTACTGCATTGAATGGGGCGTGGAATGGAGAATATCTTTTGATGGCCTCCTGGTACTTCCCGCCATGATTGCACTCACACATGCTGATGAAGTTGAGAGACTGATTGGTGAGGGTGCCAAATATGCTCACTATTATAGGGGTGATTTTAACCTCACAATGAGGGGAAAATGGGACAGACTGAGGAAGGGTAAACCAGCATAGTGGGGAGATAGATGAATGCATGCGTTCACCAAGGTCATGGGCCAGATAGATTTATGAAGCGGGGGAACCCCAATGTAAGACAATTATTTCTATGTGTCAGGAATGATGGGTTCAATGTCTCAACTAGATTATTTTTATTTTTATTACCCCAGAGTTGATTTCATGACACAAAATAACTAGCACAAGAGATTTTTGACCTCACCCCTCTGATTAACAGACTCACTGTACAAATATTCCAGAGACACCCTGAGTGTGATTAGACCCATGGTAATTAACTGATTGGCACATGAAGATTTTTTGGTACAATGACAGAGCAGTATTTTGAGGAAAATACTGCATTAGTTCAGTCCAGAATCAGTGTCTTGGAAGCTTCTAAATCAGTGGTCAGAGGACTCTTGATATTCTATGTTGCTGTGAAAATGAGGGAGCATATTAAAATAGTAACAGAGCTAGAGGATAACTATTACGCTAGGCAGCACAGAACATATTATAATCGAACCCTGACCTAACACACCCAATTGCGTTTGCAAGGGATACATATAGGGGAATGTTAGAGGGGAGAGAAGGGCACAGTAGAGAGCTAAACAACTCAGACTCTATGAGGTAGAGAGTCAAGCGGACAAATGACTGGCCTGGTTAGCCCTCGGTGTAAAGGGTCCGCACTGGATACCTAAAATTGATAATGAGGAATGGTTGGCTCAGCGGAGTACCAGGGTGAGGAAAAAAACGTGGATCAGGACCAGGAACATCGGGACCAGGATGAACACAGCCTGGAGATCCAGGCCACCGGGATAGGAACAGGATGACCAGGAAGATCAGCAACAGTATGGCCAGGCCCAGGAGGATCAGATTGGAGGGAATAGCTGAGGCCTTTGCGGCTCATTTTGCGAGTTTGTTCTGATCCAAGGCAGGGGCGAGATTAGCAGAATGCCAGAGGTTAGTCAATGATAACCCAACTCCAATTCTCGACAGACAGATGCTAAATGGTGAGCTCAGAATGGAGGAGATCGGGGAGACAATTTGACAATTGTCTGGGGAAGGCCCCTGGCCCCAGTGGGTTTCTGCCCAAATTCTGTAAATGCCTGGGGGAAAGGAGGTGGAGCCACTCAAGGATATGCTATAAGGAAGGGGACTGTCTACCGAGAGATTAAATAATAGCAACTATAGTGCTCATCTATGATGGAAAAGTTATACAGGCCCATCCCTTTTTCCTCAATTTAGAATGAAAGATCTTGGCGAAGATGCTAGTGAATCGCCTGATCCAGGTTATAGACAAATTAATAGTTCCAGCTCAGTTGGGCTTCATGCCTCTGAAGTCCACGTGACACAATCTTAAAAGACTATGTGGGTGCCTGGCAAGACGTGACACTCTGCAGGAACCAGTGATCCTATCAGTCTTAAATGCCAAAAAGACATTTGATTCAGCAGAGAGACCCTATCTGCTGACAACCCTACAGAAGATAGGGTTCTTACCTGAGTGTTCATCATCAAACAGGCCAATGCCAAACAGATGTCAAAAGTCAGAATTATCTGGCCAATGTCACAGAGGTTTGAGCTGGGGATGAGACAAGGATGCCCACTATCTCCCTTGAGGTTTTCTCTGGAATATTTGCCAAATTGGCTGATAGTAGACATCCAGCTCCATGGGCTAAAGTGGGCACCAGGTTGGGAGAATGCAATTTCACTTTATGGCAGGCACCGGTGTGGATACATATGTGAAGCTATACCCAGATGAATTTCAGTGACCTAACTCACGAGGGTTCTGGATGAATACAACATTTATAAGTGTAGTAACTGAATCCAGACATGGAGAGGATCTTCAGATGTTTATTTGTAGTTAGCTACAGGTCATGTAGTTGAGTCTAGTACAGAAACCCCACCAGGAGCAGCCAGCATGCTGCTCAGCCCTTCTCAACTGACATCTCTGGCTCCCAACATTCTGTAACACATCAATCATTGAAAATTCCACTGGCAGAGCAAGAGTTTATATGAATAACAACAAACCCAGGATACTACATATCCCCTTTCCTTCCATATATAAACAATAATAAAGGAAAACAGAGAGAAAACCAAGATAGAGGAAAGACAAAGAGTAAAAAAAAGAAACATCGCAAACCAATGAGAGAAGAGAAAGTGCAGGAATATAAATGAGAAGTAACAGGTGAGAAAAACTGATAAAAAGATAGATAAAAGGTGAGAATACCATCTTCCCTTCCAACACAACAACAGGAACGAAAAAAGAAAACACCAACAACTACCTTAAGAAATACTTGCTGGCCAGGCATGTATAAAAAGAGACTAGTCACAGCACAACACAATGACCAACAGACCAAAACCAGACACTAACAAAGGGATGAAAAAGAAAACCCCCAATGGACAAAATAACACAACGGTAAAAGAAAGACAGAGAATAACTAAGAGGGAACAGAATCCAGAATCCAGAATCCACAGATGACACCAGTAAAAGATATCAAAAGGAAAACTGAGCTGTAACAGGAAATAATGAGACAATTAAAATAAATCACTCATACTTCCCATTAAGTTAATAATCTCAATATAGTAAAAACAAAGAAGTTGAATTTCAGATTGGAAAATATGAACAAAATACAATAAACTAGAGAGAACACCAAATGGTATTCAGACCAAATACACCCTGTGTGAAGGAGATAATGTACTAAACATGTGGTGAAGGGATGCACACTGTGCACAGAACTGATGAGACCAAACCCATAAAACACACCATGTAAAAATGTTGTGCACTGTTGTGAAGGGACTAAAACCCGTACAACACACCCTAAGTAGGGTAAAACGTAAAAATGTTGTGCACTGTTGTGATGGGAATACCCCGAACGACCCACCTCGAAAGGAGGTCAAATATTGTGCACTGCAGTAATTGGACTGTAACCCATACTACACACCTCGAGGGGATGTAAAATGTTGTGCACTGAACAGAAGGGACTGTAACCCACGTGACACATCTCTTGTAGAGACAAAAAGAAATGTTGTGCACCGTAGAGATGGGAATGTAATCCATACGACACACCTCGTGTAGAGGCAAAAATGTTGTGCACCATTGAGATGGAACTGAAACCCAAACTGTACAGCGTAGAGACGGGACAGAAACCCAAACTGTACATCCTGTGAGTATTAACAAACTTGAAGACTAACGTAATAGGACAGGAACCAATTTTGTACACCCCGTGTGGGGTGCAGCATACTAAAATAGCAAACATATGGATAAGAACCCATGTTTTATCTCTATAAATATTCTAGAGAAGCATTCTATGAGAATGGGACTAATAGACACCCAACAAAATAAATGAATTAAGAAATGTGCATACAACATGCCATTAAAATTACAAAACACCATTTTTCATTTGGAGGACTTCGAGTAGGGACAAAGCAAAAAAAATGTTAAGAACATCACAAAGCAACCATAACATCAGCTGCACTGGCACGCTATTATTCAAACCATTGAAAATGTAGAGATGTGTGCCACCTCCTAGAATATAATAAGAATGTCAATATAAAAAATGTTCCTCTGACCAACGAGTGAATTTGATGCAGAGCGTCCATCTGTTCACCACAGAGCGTACATTAAAATGCACCGAGGATTGCTCATTTTAACAATCCTCTGACAAAATCCTCTTTCAGAAACGTAGTGCAGGCAAAACGGGAGGTGATGACGCGTAGCCAATGTGCCAAATGCTCGCAACATCTTTCCTTCAAGATGGCGGGATGCCGTGTCACGCCGTGTCGGGTGGCTTACGGCAGCAGCATCTCCCAAAACGCCAGAAGGCATTGCCATAGTTGAGGAAGCAGGAACGTCACACTGAAGATTCCGTAAGTGACATGGGCACACCGGTGAAGATACAGCACGCGACGAAGGACTGCACAAAGGTAAGCGCATGCAAAGCTTGTCACGAGCTTCGTTATTATTTAAACACGAAAATGTTGGTTGGGTAACGCTGCACCAAGTGGTCTCACCGTAGCCCAACAATTAAAGAGAAAGATGCGTCTCAGCTTGACATTGTCAAACAAGTACTCATAGCAAACGTAGTTCCTTAAAGTTCGTCAAGAAAACTCTGTGCTGAGTCCAAAACTCTCCATTGTGCGAGAAGCTGCCAAGGTCAATGTGAGACCAGTTGGAGAAACATGTTGCATAAGATCCAAAAGTCACAATTGGTGGAAACGTACTGGTAGCTTGTAGAGGCTCCTCAACACAAAGTGTCACATTACTATTCACCCTGTTGAGCATGAGAGACACCACCATTTCTCTGCCCCAAACATCTCTTGAGACTTGCACAGAATCTGCCAGGCACCGCTAGAAGACAGACGCAGCTTCATGTAAAAAAAAAACGATCCCCAAAACCATGTGTTTGTGCAAGTCAGCACCACCACAGCCAGAAATCAGGCAGCCACATGTAAAGTTAGTTAGAAATAAAATGGCCCTGTGAGTCACAATCTGCGCAGCGTCAGTGAAGTGAAAGCAGTGACTTACTGTACGTTAAAATTCACCCTGCGAAGCATCCATGACATATCTTATTGTAATAGGTTCTTGAAACGGAGTGCAGCACGCTTCTGTGGGGGCTGTCCGATGTGTAGCAATTTAGACAATAATACAGCCTTACCCTAACAGAAGGCAGAAAGCAAAACTCGTAGACTCTGGAGAGTAGACGCCCAAGATTGGATGGGCATCTCATGAGACAGCGCTTCTTCAGAGGCACAAGAAACAACTGGCAGACTGCTGAGGGCGACCGATGAAGAGGTCCCTGGTGGGGTCAAGGATGCCAGTTGCTTTAGCTTAACTTGAGTTGACATGCACCTTAGTGTTGCTTGAGGTTTTAAGAAATAGGTTTATGAGGTGACAGATGCAGGTTCGCTTCAGGATCGTCGCCAAAAATTGTAGTAACTGAATCCGGACGTGTAGAGGATCTTCAGATGTTTATTTGTAGTTAGTTACAGGTCATGCAGTTGAGCCTAGTACAGAAACCCCACCAGGAGCAGCCAGCATGCTGCTCAGCCCTTCTCAACTGACATCTCTGGCTACCAACTTTCCGTAACACATCAACCATTGAACATTCCACTGGCAGAGCAAGAGTTTATATGAATAACAACAAACCCAGGATACTACAATAAGCAACACTGGCGGAGGCTGTCTACATGACTGCAAGGTGGAGCGGCTTTATACAAAATGAAATCTCTGCCCAAAGTGTTGTAGATTTTGTAGATGCTGAAGAGCACATTTTAGGAGGTGTCGGTAGATGTGGTGATGAGATTGCTGTGATGGCATGGGTGCTCTTCACATATAGCTTTTGCTAACATTGACCAGGAACCCTTATGATAGGGAAATAGCTGCCCCAAACTTAAAGCAATACTATTGGGTGATCCAACTTCTAGTAATGAATAAATCATCCTTTGTCCCCCAGCAGGAACTGGCTTTGCAGTCGGACAAACATAACAAGGACCCGAGAGGCTGCCAATGCATACTATATAGAAATACGTGACTCACCCAGGCGTCTACCCAACTGAAGCAGTATAGATATACACAGGTGAAGCATGCAGTGGAGGGCCAAAGGGACAGGTTGCAAGATGTCCGCAGGTGACACCTCTAGCGTGTAGATTACTGGCATCCCCCTTACAATAGCACACAATCTCACAGATTTATAGAACACTGGTGATCAATAGTCAGTCTTCCATAGCCACAATGAAAGACAGGGGAGAACGAGATTTGGGAATCCTGCAGGATGAGCATTCCAAGGAGGCGAGCTGGTACCAAAGGGAGGTTGCCATCAGCGTGTGGTTCAGACAGTTGCAGATTAAAATATTTCATTGGACATATGTTACAAGGCCAGACTCTACTGTATGGGAAATATAGACACAGATAAATGTCTGAGAGGCTGTGAACTAACTGGGACATCACTCCACACCTTGTGGACATGTCCACATTACAGCACTTCTGGACTGCAGTAGGCTTCCAGATCTCGTCATTACAGGAGAACATTTGACAACAAGGCTGCAGTTGGTAACACTGGGCATCTGGAAGGGGAACAGACCCTACCCAAGTACACGTTGCTACTGTGCAACACTGTTCTTATGGTGGCCAGAAGAGACATTATAAGATTATGGGGTAGCCAAGAAGTTCCCAGACTGGAGTTCTGGTCAGCAAAGAGGACTGGTGAAGGGGATGCTCTCAGAAATTTGAAAAAGTGTGGGGACTATTCCAGGATAGGAATTGAGAGTTCCTAAGGGGAAGGAAGGGTGGACATGAACGAGTTGGAGCTAGTACTAGTCTAGGCTGGATGCTTGGCCCTCAACGGGGGAGAGGTAGGTAGCAAACACATTGGGCCCGATTCACAGAACAAACTTAAGACAAAATCCTAAACTTAGTACCATTTTGGAATTCACAGAATGCACTTACTACTTCTGGTATTCACAGAATGAACTTACTACTTTTGCGATTCACAGAATAAACTTACTACTTTTGCTATTCACAGAATGGATTTAAGACTACTAACTTTACGTCCGCACTCGGGCCGGAAATTCCGGCCCGGAGGCGGAGCTTCCGGCCCGGAGGCGGGGCTTCCGGGCCGGAGGCGGAGATATAAAATCTCCACCTCCGGGCCGGAAGCTCCGCCTCCGGGCCGGAATTTCCGGCCCGAGTGCGGACGTAAAGTTAGTAGTCTTAAATCCATTCTGTGAATAGCAAAAGTAGTAAATTTATTCTGTGAATCGCAAAAGTAGTAAGTTCATTCTGTGAATACCAGAAGTAGTAAGTGCATTCTGTGAATACCAAAATGGTACTAAGTTTAGGATTTTGTCTTAAGTTTGTTCTGTGAATCGGGCCCCTAGTTCACGAATGCTGCTGCATCTGGGAGCCTCCTGCAACCATCCAATTCCCTAAGGTGGAGAACGAACATGTGTCTGGCAGCTTCGAAATGTGGTGGAATGTTACGTTATCTATGTCATGGCTTTCACTACTTTTACCACTGATGAAAAACTTAATAAAAAAAGAGCATTAAAAAATTCCATCAATATTTAAAGTTTAAGTGGCGTAATAGGAACTAGAACAAGATAAAACAGTATTCCAAAGCCTTGACTTAACATCATAACGATATTTTTGCAGCTAAAATATTTTTTCACTCAAAATTGTTCCTGACATTAAAAAGCCTTGAGAGCTTTTCAAGTGTGAAAAAAGGAGCTCCCGCCTAGGAATTATTACATTAAAGATCACATATCAGCAGGCAGTTTGAAATTATTTTTGTCCTTTTTTTAAGCACGAGGCATAAGTAGTCGGTTTGATATTCAAAATAAATGAACCACCCGCTGTTCAAGGAAGTGATATTTTTTCTGCTACTTTAACTTTGTCGGCTCACGTGAGAGAACGCTCTTCTTTCACAATCTCGACTATCCGAGCTAATGGCGGTTGGAACTAGAGGTGCAGGGGTGCAGCAGCACCCCGCCACAACGTAAGGATATACATACCTTCAATAAAAGAGTATTCAATAAGGATGTATTTTAGGTGTTTCTGGTTTTCGGTATTTTTTGTGTGCGTCTACATTTATATTTTCGCAATGTGTGCGTAGTTTCTTAAATTGTATGCTGTCACATTATTGCTGGGTTCCAAACAGCGAATACTAGGGCCTGTACCAAAGATTACTAACACACACGAGGTTCGCTGGAGAATAAAATACGAGCTCCAGCAGTTTATTGAAATATCTTCTTATTTTTTTTTATAACAAAAAGGAGATAACAGGCCTGTTCATTTTTTTCAATTAATTCAATCGAAGTTTTACGTTCCATAACCTTTGTTTAAAAAACTAATCAATTCATTTCACGTCATTGGTTTTTGATAGGTGTTTCGCAGAATAAAATCTCTTTATCAAGGTGGGCACGATTTAAATGAGTTTTTCAAAATAATGATCCTTGTTGCCAACCCAAAATTATGTTAATACCACTTCTCAGTCTTGTAGTGTTATTTAGTAATATACCTTTCAGCAGGGAAATTATTTTGCATCGTTTGTGACCACGGTCTGTAATCTATTGTTCATTTTGAATTTTCGCCTCGTGATATGGTCTGTTGAAGTTCCCCGGGGGGGACCGCGTTCCAAGTAGCCATTCACCTGAGTAGCCATGCCATGTGCTCTGCTGCAAGTTCGGCAAATGATCCCTTTGACTGCTTTTAGGGATATTAAGGGTAGTAAAATATATCACTTAGCAGGGATCAATGCTCCCCCTCCCCCCCCCAGGGCAAGGAGCCCCAGTGCAAGTGGCGGCTCCCCGAGGGAGTGCTATGCGGCGGTGAGACGGGGAAGAGGGGTAGTGGAGTCCAACATACGACAAACACAAGTTAGTCAAGTAATGAGGGGGCATATCAACAACAACCGGCGATAATTATCGCAAAGCGCACTTAGCGCTAGGATAATTATCGCCGGCTAGCGTGGATTTTTATCGCTGAGATAGCGTGCTATTAGCAACGCTTATCTCAATAGCGATAAAAATCCTCACGCTAACTGGCTAACGTGAGATTATCGCTGGAAACCCAGCGATAATCTCACGTTAGCTTGTTGATAGGGACTCACAAACTTAGCCATGATATCCTCCTTCCATAGGATATCATGGCTAAGTCAGTCCTGAAGCAGGTGTTAGGAAAGAAGCGATAACAGGGGTTATCGCTACTTTTCCTGACGCTATGCTTCATAGCGTGGGGCTTGATGATAGGAGAAATGTCGCTTAGCGACATTTCTCCTATCATGTCAGGTCAGGAACGCCCACTTTGCATCTCATTAGAGATGCAAAGCTGGCCGTTAGAAATCCCCACGCTAAAGCAAGGTTTCACGCGTTAGCGTGATCTTGCTAATATAGCGATAAAATTATCGCCGCTTTTCCGCCGAAAACGGCCACTAAAGCGGCGATAATTTTTTATCGCCTCGTTGTAAATATGCCCCTAAATAAATAAAACAATTTACATTGTGCGCGCTGCATCGCCGCACGCAAGGTAAATAGTTGTATTTATTTAATTACTTACCTTACTCCTGTCTGTCGTATGTCGGACGCCACTACCCCCTCACCCTGCCCCTCCCCTGCCCCACCCCCACCGCCCCGCAGCACTCCCTCGGCGAGCCGCCACTGCCCAGTGCCACTACACCTGCTGCACCAATGATAGCTATGCCCCGGTTCCTCTTTTATCAGCACCACGCTATTTCCCCTGGCACCTAGATGGTTTGTAAACAAACATGCTGGCCTTTTTCTAATGCAGAAGTATCATGTGGCACATAGTTTTGCAATGGATTAAAACGAAGATTCCCTGAATTCCATTTTTTACTGATTTTTACAGATACAGACAGAAAAACATTTTTTTTCTTATCTGTATTTCTTTTTAAATGTGCATAAAAACGGAAATTGGAATGCTTTTTGAGTGATTCTAAATACTGTTCAATGACTACCAGACAAATAGCTGAGTGGATTGATAGATAAGGGGTCTATAAAAGAAAATAATGTTAGCAAAGAGGCTTAAACAGCAGTAGATATGCACAATGTTGATACTGAATTTTTCATATTTTCATATAAGTGCATTGATTTATCTTGGGTGGGTTTCCATGGCATTGAAGCCTGGCAGGCATTCAAGCATTTGTGCATCTTTATAAGATAAATAAATGAGGAAATATGCTAATTTCAACTATATTTTTTCACAAAATCCAAAATAGTTTTGGATAAATACAGATAAAAGTAGCAAAAATGGGTAAATACAGATGGAAATGTCAATCAGATAGATACCATAAACTGGGAGCCCTAATTAAAACATACACGATGCATTCATTTTGTCTTTGTGTGCTGCACACAAGCCAAAAACAAACACACACCTTTAGCCCCCTTTTAAAAATCTATCATTTTCAGTTAAAACCAATGCTACTGCAGTCACATACTCACATTCATTTTTTGATATTGTGTTTATTTTAACCTAGTGATCTTGTAGGTTCCTCACTCCTTAAAAATGCATATCACTAGGTTTGCTGTCATGCAGGAATCGAGTAGGGCGTTCACCTGTTCAGCAGGTGCAAAAAACAACCAAAGCACTATGGGCCCGAGTACACGTGAACCAGATTGGTCTGATGTGAAATAAATACCATTACCCATTGAAACTTGCTCTACCCCGTAACTAAGGAAACCCAAACGAGAATGCAAAAAATGTGAGCTGATCTGGAAACGAGAGATCCGATAAGAAACTCTTCTACTCTGCTGCTCTAAAGAAACACAAGAGATGAGTAAGGACATCTAAAGCTATTTTATTGGAAAAACAAATCACTTCCTCTATGAACTCCACAAAGGAAAATTTTGAAATAGGTGACTCCTCCTTTGATCCTAAGTGTAATTTCTCCGCTTTAGCCAATGCAAAATAAATATGTGATTCACTCCCTAACTCCTTTGCCTGTTATTGTACTCTGAAATACAGAGTACAAGAATATTGCAGCACACTAATATGGTGGACAAAATATTGAGGGACAAAATATCTAAAGGTAAGATCATGCAGGGAAAAATAGGTTTATTGTTTTGAATTCCACATCTATGTACCTTAAATAAATATTTATCTTTAAGCTATATAGATGTGGAGTTATGTGTATAAATCCATATATACATATTTACCTTTCAATATTTTGTCTATGATATATATTAGTGTCCCACAATATTCTGTATTCAGGATCCACACCTTTACTAGCAAAATCAATAAAGTCTGCTTGACTATTTATCTCGGGGAGAGGATATAGCCCTATGGCTAGGGCTGTCGGCAGTGGAGCTGGGGAAGCGGGTTCGAGTCTCAGCAAGAACGCTAAACATCTTGTGATTCTGGGCAAATCACTTGATCTCACTGTGCCTTACAAAAAAGAATGTGTCCTTGTGTAACAAAACTGGTGCTCATGTAAAGTTCTCTGATACCCGACATATCGGGTCTAGTTCGCGCTATTTAAAACTTTAAAAATATTTTTCTTACTTTTAAAGGATCCCTGGCCATTGACAGATATATTTCTTCTTTGAACAACACTCTGCCAGGTTTCCTTAAATTTGATTAAGTGATTCCAGAATTGACCCCAAATCTGTTTCTACCTGTTAAATCTGGCTCTCTTCATGAAGTACGGCCAGCCAGAGATTCCCATTTAGGAATTGATATGCTTGCTCCCATTTTTTTTTTTTTACTTTGTTTTTATTATTTTTCAAAAAGTTTGCAGTTTACAGTGTGTCTATTTTTTGGGATCACTAGTGTCACTACTGTTCAGATCGTAACATTACAGAGCTAGAACACTCATTTTCAGCTGACACTTCAGGCTGTTATATCAGTTACAGATTGTATCCATTACAGTTCTAATATAGTAACACATTGAGACAACTTATGCATTACTTATATACCAACAAAACATGAAAGGTTGAAACTCAGCAACAAGAGCCTTTACAATAGAGTGATACTTTTCCCCGTGTGCCATCCTGGCAGCTTTTCCCCACCGCCCACATGCTCCGCCCAGCATATCTTTTTATCCGTAGAGTGTGCTCACCCAGTCCCCCATTCCGTTCAATGTACAACAGTTGCAATTCAGAATGTGTATCCCTTGGTACGCGGGGGCTAAGTATATACATGGAAAGGAAGATGGAGAGGACCTTCATGGGTCTGCACAGAGCGGGAAGAACGCAGCGCCTAATTCTAACCCACGCTCTCCTTATTATGTGTCAGCTGTACTCTCATGTCTGAAATGAAATGAAATGAAATGAAATGAAACGTGGATTTATAAAGCGTGAATTGCTGCCCTGAGGCGTCCAAGCGCTGCCTGAAGAGTGAGGTAGGAGTATCCAAGTCGGTCCGCAAGGGTTAGTTTTGGGGGGTAAAGAGAAAAGTCTTTAGTTGTTTTCGAAAAGAGGGTAAGTTGGGATTGGATCTAAGCTGAGGGGGTAGGAGGTTCCACAGCTTGGCGGCGTTTTACGAAAACATCCTGCCGCCGGCTCTCGTTCTCCTGATTCTAGGGACTATTGCTAGGAAAGCCTGGCCGGAGCGAAGTTGTTTCCTAGGGTGGTATTGAGTGGTAAGATTACGGCAGATTGCCGGTCCTTTGTCCCAGAAGGCCTGATGGGCAATACACATTGCCTTAAAGGTGATTCTTTGCCGGACCGGCAGCCAGTGCAGGCTCCTTAGTCCAGGTTTGGCTGATAATCTCCGTGGCAGCTGTAATAGTGTGCGAGCGGCGCAGTTTTGAACAATCTGCAGCTTGCGAAGTGTGTAGTCAGGGGCACCGAGGTACAGAGAATTGCCAAAATCGCAGACAGTCATGGGTGTGCCTGGCTGCGACTGCAAATGGTCGCGCCAATCTGCGCGAAAGTCGGAGAGAATCGCATCCCATGCCGCAGCTAGCAGCTGCTTACGCAGTCCTCTACGGTCCTCTCGATGAAGAGCCACACTTTCTGCCTGTGCCCAGCACAGCAGCAATTGGTACCAGGGATAGCTACCGGGGAAGAAGAGATTTCCATCGGCGTGTAAGCAGCCGCTTGGCGACTATGAGTCTCAGGTCTATGTACCTGGAAGTCACCTTGTGCCCTTTGGATCTGGGGTACAGCCCCAAAATGCACTGTTCCCAGGTCCAGTCCAGTTCCCGTTCCGTGCACCGAGCCAAACAGCCGGTGACAGCGCCCCAGTATGTCTGAATGGCGTTGGAGGTCCACAACATGTGCAGCAGATCTGCGTTAACTTCATAACATCTGGCGCATTTGGCGTCAGTGCGACCAAAATACCGATTTTTCCGCTCCGGTGTCAAATAGGCTCTATAAACTATGTAATATTGAATGAGCTGGAAACGGACGTTCCAAGGTATGCGCACCGGACTTTCGAGAATGTGTGTCCAGTCCCGATCTGTAGTGGGCTGCTGCAAGTCCAAATCCCAGCGGGTACGGAGGGAGAGCAGCTGCGGCACCATGTGCAAGCGCAGAGATTCCGCAAACCACTTCGTTAACTACCAACTAGTGTCCAGCTCATGCAAATATTGAACAATTAAATGGGTAGCAGGTTCCTGCATCATATCCCCACACAGCGCGCCAAGGAAATGAACCATGGCGGTATGCAGCAGGAATTGACCCTGCTGCAATTCCATACTCTCGGATAGGTCCGCAAATGGGAGAAGGAGCCCGTCAACATATAGCTCAGTCAGAGTCTGTACTCCGGCTGCTTCCCAATGTGTAAGCTCAGCGCTTGTTATTGCCCGGAGCCTTCTGGGGGAGCCTACTATCGGAAGGTGTGGCGCGTAGGGTGTGACAGGTTTCGTAATATAAAGACTGCACCGATAACATTTATATGCCACCCCCGCCAGGAGCTGTGTAGGCGTGCTGCCCGTCCGGCCTGGATGAAACAGTGTCACAATCTGGGTATGAGTGAGCTCAGGGTTCTGTGTCGCCATGTACGCCAGTTGCCGTGTCCGCCAGTTGGCGTGCGGCCAACCAATGTGCCACCCACTGAAGCTGTGCAGCCAAATAATACTGTTCCATATGGGGCAGCGAGAGTCCGCCCTGACTGGTCGGTGGGTACATTTTGGCTAGCGACACTCTGCTCCGTGCCCCATGCCATATAAATTGTTGCATGTCTGATTCCAAAGTTTAAAAAAACGGTGGTCGGAGGTGCAATGGCAAAATTGTGAAGTAATATAGGAGGCGTGGCAGTGCCACCATTTTTAGTAGTGCAATTCTGCCCATTACCGCTAGCAGAAAAGTAAACCAGAAAGACATCTGCGCTCTAAGCGCTGTAACAGCACGGGTCAGGTTCCCCTCCAGTAGGTCCTGGGAGTCCCTGTATTTCAGGATCCCTAAGTAAGGAAACGCCTCAGTCTGCCAGGGAACCTCCCTGTCATTTATGAGCAGGTGTGGGTCGGGAGTAGAGTCTGCAAAGGGATATAAGCATGACTTGTCCCAGTTCACCCTCAATCCTGACACTAAAGCGAACTGGAGGAGCGTGGCCTCAATCGCTCGATGCACTTGCCTCACATCTCTAAGATAGATCAGCAGGTCGTCTGCATATAAGGAGACAGCATGTATACCGTCTCCGAGTGGGATTCCCCAGCCGTCCTGCCCAAAACAGAGCGCTACCGCCAATGGTTCGATGGCGAGCGCAAATAACAGTGGGGACAGGGGGCAGCCCTGTCTCGTACCCCGCTCCACGGAGACACTCCCTGAGACATATGGGCCGGTCTTGACCCTGGCCGTGGGACGCATGTAAAGCAACTTAACCATACCCAGGAATACATCTCCCAAGCCGTAGCGTCGCAGTGCAATGAACAGAAACTCCCACTCTAGAGTGTCAAAAGCTTTCTCAAGGTCTAACACCAGACACCCAGCTTGCGGCCAGTCCGTCCCTGAATAATGCGCCATGTGGAAGAAGCGGCGTAGGTTTAATGATGTACTGTGCGCCGGCACAAAACCATTCTGATCCGTATGTACCAGCTGTGGCATTAGGGGAGCCAGCCTATTCGCTAGTATTTTAGCGAGTATCTTATAATCCGAGTTAAGTAGCGCTAGTGGACGGTAAGACCCCAAGAGCTCTGTGTTTCTGTGCAGCTTTGGTAGAGACACTAGCAGGGACTTACGCAACGAGGCTGGTAGAACGCCTGTCTCCTGTGCATTTTGATATACCGCAAGCAGGTGCGGGGCTAGGACCTGTTGTTAGGCCTTATAATATTCGGCCGAATAGCCATCTGGACCCGGGGCCTTGCCAGTAGCTAATGAGCTAATGGCCAATTGCACCTCCACCAGCGTGAGTGGTTCGCCTAATTCATCGCATTGGTCTGTCGTGACCTGCTGGGGAAACAGCGTTTTAAAACGCTGTTGTTACCAAGCAGGTAGGTAACAATGCGGTTGTTACAACGACCGAGTTGTTACCATGCGTGGCTTCACAACGCAAGTCGTTTCTACGACTTGCGCTAGGTGGCGTGCAACACCAGGGAATGTGTTGGATTTTAAATCCAACACATTCTCTGCTGTTGCGCTAACTGGAGTAGGAATAGTAATTTTTACTTTTCCTAACTCCAGTGCGCCATCTAGCGCATGTGGTAGAAACGACTTGCGATGTAAAGCCATGCGTGGTAGCAACGCGGTCGTTGTAATGACCGCGTTGTAACCTAGTGCGGGGTAATAGATGGCGTAGTAACATTATACATTCGACCTGCTGCAGGGGCAAAGGGGCAAGGAACACATCTATGTCTGCCGGCATCGTACAGTTGAGTGATTGGTATACTCTGGTGTAATGCCCGGTGAACACATCATCAATGTCATGTTGAGCAATGAGTAGCTCTCCCTCCGCAGACCGAAGCCTCAGTATAGGAGTCTGTGCGATCTCCTGCCGTATCATGTGCGCCAGCAGCCTACCCGCCATGTCTGCCGCTGCAGCGTGTGACGCATAATTCAAGCAGCTTAGCTGCTCCATCACTTCTGCGTGTTTGGCACGCTGCGCATCTATTTAGTATTGTACCTCATCGCCCTGCCCCAGTTCGGCCTCCAGCCGCATTAATGTATCTTCTATGCCCTTTACCTCTACACCCAGCTGCCTCCTAATACTCCATCTCAACCCCATGCTGTGGCCTCTCACCACTGCTTTGCCTGCGTCCCATAGGGTGCCCACATCCGCAACAAAACCTACATTTTGCTCAAAATATGTTTCAAGCGCCGCATGTACCGCCTCCCAAAATGGTGGGTCCTCCAGTGCCAAGGGTTGTAATCGCCACAAATGAGTGATGCCCCCCCCTGCCTCTCCCTGTAGTGTCAGTGCATGTGGGTTATGGTCCGAATGTGTCTTACTGAGGTATTCCGCGTTGGTGCACTGCGGAAGCAACAGGGCGCTCGCAACAAATCGGTCTATGCGAACATGTAGTTTATGCCGATGTGAGTAATGTGAATATCTACGCATCTGTGGATGGAGTGCCCTCCATACGTCCGTCAGCCCCCACCTATGCAACCAGTCCCCCAAGAATCTGGCATTGGTTGTTGCAGCTATCTGTATTAGTGGCGGAAATGACCTATCCAGTGCTGTATCGAGAACCGCATTAAAGTCCCCACCCAGGAGCCAGGGGATATCACACCAGCATGCTAATATATCAGGCAGCGTCCTCCAGAACAGGCTCTGTTCTATGTTCGTAGCATAAATGGAGCTCAGTATTACCTGCTGCCCATTCAACTGCCCTTTAACAAACACATACCTGCCATAAACGTCTATGTCGGTGTCTTCCGATATGAAGTGTGTACCTGGGCGTATCCAAATCAGGGTTACCCTGGCATACGCCGAGTAGCCCGTAGCAAAGACCTGGCCCCTCCACCTCTGCTGTAACTTTTGAATTTCTGGTTGGGAGATGTGTGTTTCCTGGAGGAGCGCCACATTATCAGCATGGCGCTTCAGGTATGCGTATGCGTATGTACCATATCTGCGAGCTGGCGTATGCAGCCCCCTAACATTCCAGGTGACTACAGTTGTTGGAGGCATAGGATGTGGTGACAGGTGATAACATTTCGCGGGCCAGCGATGGGAGTGCGGGGGCAGCTTGTGCAGGGACTAGCCATGCCTGAGCACTGCCTAAGCGGCCATAGGTGCTGGTCTATAAAAACTCGAACATTGGGCAGAAAAGGAACCCTAATGTGGGTTAAGTGGGAAAGAGCAGATAAACAACACATACCCGTCCAAACTAATAATAATGCCAGGAGGCAACACACGGCTAGATATGCCACTAGGATCGAACTATAAGAAGGGGTGGGTTAAAGTTAGACGTGAAAAGAGTTTGTAATAATGGATCCGTGTCTACACCGAGTGCTTCATGTCCCGGTGGCTAGGTGCCAGCTATGGAGTCCAATCTACAGCGGCCCCCCCAAATGCCATGGGCCATCCCATATCACAGGGCCAATAACACATGTATCATGCGCAAGGCATAATTGTCACGATGGCACTCAGCTTCCCCAACTTATACTTGCGTGTCCTTGAACTGCATCACAGTTTCACATCAAATTGTCCGCGGTGTCACATCTGGGAGCGACTGTGAGTCGTAGTGAAGCGGCCACCCAGAGTGTGAGCCATCCTCACTCAGCGACCGCTCCGATGAGACGTTTGTATCCCTGTTACTCTGGCGTTCACCCATGTCCACAACCGTTTGCAGCACGTCTCTCCTCTCGCGAAGCACCTGGTCACGATCGGGAGCTGCCGCCAACTGCGTTGGTGTCCCTGCCTCCCGCCGTACACACCTGCTGCGTGGTCTTCGAGTGCCCGTCCGAGGGCCCATGCCTCAATGTCTTTGGCTCGGCGAGGTGTGATGACCCTTGGATTCTAGCTATTGCCATGCGTCGTCCGCCACGTCGAAAAAATGTGTGGAGCCATCCGCCACCACTCGCAGCATAGCCGGGAATATGAGGGAGTACTTTAGATTTAGGAAGGTACTCCGCTGTCGTTGCATGCCTAGGGCATAGTCCGGAAAGAAGAGTACTTGCAAGTTTTCCACTTTTATTGCTTCTAGCTTTCGAGCCTCACGTAGTATTGCATCCCTGTCTCTGAAGTTCATGAGACGGACTAAGAAGGGCCTATGACCAGCACTCGGTGGCAACTGACGCGCTGGCACCCTGTGCGCCCTCTCCACCACGAAAAAGGGTGAGAGCACTCCCACAGGCAGCAGCGACTTCAACCAGTTCTCAGTGTACGCAACAGCATCGGCCCCCTTAGTGCCCTCTGGCAGGCCCACTATGCGTAGGTTGTTACACCACGAGCGACCTTCTGTGTCCTCCACTCTACGCTCCAGGGACTGAAGTCTGTCCGTGAGGTCGCACACTTCTGTGGATACCGCCTTGACCACCAGGGAAATCTCTCTCACCTCTTTCTCCAGCTTGTGGACCTTCCCCGTTAGTTTGCTGTGATCCGCGTGTAAGAGCGTGAAGTCCAATGTGACCTTATCAATGCAGCCTTCCAAAGACGTGCGGATTTGTGTCAGCGCCTTGCCAATCTTCGTGACGGCCTGAAGTACTGAGTCTATTTTGGACTCCAAATTCGTAGTTCTGGAGACATACGTCATCTCAGTCTCTTGATCCGACTGGGTGTGGCCCATTGTCGAGCGCGTGGGCCCTGCACCCTGACCAACGCGCTGTCTACCCATTTGGCTGCAAGTGTAGTGCCCCCGGCACACGTTCGGTAGGGCGACAGTATGTGTGTCCCCACTGCGGTCACTCCTCTCAGGTGTTCACAGCGGGTGGATTCGCGTCCGGTGCCTCCGCAGCTAACTTAAAACAACTGGATGAGCTCAGTTTGCACCATGGGCCCTCACACCCCTCCTGCCAGACCAGGACCAGCAAGTTGGCATCAGTGGACGAAGCTCGCCCCAATGTTCGGCCATGTGATCCGGGGCCCTCCGCGCTCACGACACCAGCAGTTGCACATTCATCCACAGTTCCCAGACGTTTAACAGTCCGTAAATAGCCACCCCCCTGGCGTTGCACAGTTTATTATTTATGTCCCCCAGAATTGCAGTGCCTTGCACGATGCACACATGCCGCACTCACAGCTACGTCAAGTGAGTCACAATGCTGTGTGCACTGGATATGGCCGTGATCGCTCCGCAGGCCCCCGGCCTTAGTTGGCAAGGTGGGGGGAAATGGAGGCCCCCAGGGACTGAGCCTTATGTGGGACGTAGATGCAGCCCCTAACTGAGGAATCCTCACCGTGACTCACCAATGGAGAACCAGGGGGACGGACACAGGGCGCGGCAGCAATCGCTTCCCCAGCCCCCAGCGGTCTCCACTGCACCAGGACGTCTCTGGAGCACTTCCAGGAAGCCGGGGCAGCCCCTCTCGCCTCTTCTGTACTCAGACGGCACGCGAGTGGGGGCCGCGCCCTGTACTCCTCAGCACCGCTCAACCAGCGGCAGCCAGCCACAGGACACACACAGCCTCCCGAGGAGTACTTCTGCCTCAACTGGCCAGCCACACGCGGAGACGACGTTGCGTGCCCCAGTGCATCCGCACCTGGTGAAAAACGTCCCGCGAACAGCTCTGCAGTCTGCTCCAGCAGTCCGCGTCAGCACCTCACCAGTCCGGCCAGGATTCGTGCTCCGCAGGGCCCAAGAGTCTCTTCCCTACCGCCGGCCACTCCGCGCAGCAGGCAGGTGCCACCGCACAGCCACCAGTAGAAGCTCCAGCTCGTCAGTCTGACGGTCCCGTCAGACGAGGCCGATCAGCGCCGCAACCAGGCCCACAGCGCCAACTCCTCATCGGGGGCCACAGCAGGACAATGGCAGTCACCAGCTCCCGTTATTGTAGAGTTATGAAACTCATCCCTTGTCACTGGTCTGTGAACTTCATCTTAGAAGTACACTGTTGTCAACCCTATGCTGAAAAAGATCTCTCCCGAGCTCTATATTTCAAGTAATTATTTTCCAGTCTCCCTTTCACCAATTCCTATTAGTGCTTTAGAAACATGTCAATTTAGTCATTATCTTTGTCTGGAATTCAACTCTATACCCAATCAAAGTCAATCTGGATTAAGAACACTTCATAGACCAGAGTGGGTGCTAATTGAGGTGGTCTATGAACTATGCTGAATATTGGATGACAGCAGTAGTGTGGCTCTAATTCTACTCAATCTCTCTTTTATATTGTCAGGTACAGACTGGTAGGTCACTAACCTTAGGTCCTGAGTACAGTGGGGGCGATGTATGAAGCTAATGAACCCTATCCCTTGTCATGGAACCTCCTGAGCGTATATACATAGATTTCACTCAAACAGAAAACACTATTTTGAGGGAAAGGGAAAAAAGGGACAAAAGAAACAATAAAGTTGTGGCTGTGGTAAACACAAGATGAGAGACCTTCCTCAGGATGTAGAACTTCAATCCTATCCTCTCTACTCAGGCTGTCTTGCCCCATGTTCCCTGTAGTAAGACAAAAGAAAGACACATTGTACAAAACAACACATACCTGTATGCGTAATACAATTATTTATGTATGTGTGAGCACTTACTTCCACATTGCCACAATCATCCTTATGCCAAAACAGAAAATACAAAAATAACCAAAAGAAAATAAACAGGCTCACAATAATATGTGGTAAGGAGACAACACTCCTTGCCAGAAAACACACAAGTCTTATTCCAAAGCTCTTTAGTTGAAAAGAAAAGTAAAAAGAACTCTGCACCTTACAAGGTACTTATCTGGGCTTGGTTCATGAAATGTAAAATGCTCTCCTGTTCTGTTCACTTCACAGAACATGCACTCATATTGTTATTCCTTAATTTGTGGCTGTAAAAATGCCACAATATTGAGCGGCAAAAAGGTACCTCCAATGATCTCCGAGGGCCCTCGGAAGAAGGAAAAAAATATGCGGTCACAGGATGTCAGCGCATCAGCGCCGACATAGATTAAATGCACTCTAGCGCGGTGGGAACAGAACTCAGGAACAGCGAAGTTAGAGCCTTCCAACGGCTCGCTCGCTGAATGCGCACCAGCGCTGACACAGATTATGTGCGCTCCACCGTGGTTGGAATGAAACTTAGGAGCAGCGAAGTTAGAGCCTCCTAACAGCTCCCTCACGGAACGCGCACCAGAGCGTGCGCCGGATAAGCACTTAGAAGGCTGAAAAGGCAAGAACAAACACTTGCAAATAACGAATGCGTCCCAGTGCGGGTGTTACCAAGTGGCAGTCAACTAGGAATGCGCTCCAGCGCGGACAACTGGCAAGGTCTCACCGAAGCTGATTCAAATAAAGTTTGACAAGCACCTTTGTCTGCTGGAAGATGGCTCGTGGCCAAACTGAAGATTCTAGGCCGTGGCCTTACTCTGGCAGGATATTATGGTCCAAATAAGGATGACATTTCTTCCTTAGGGGAATTACTGGCCGAAATACTTAATTCTTCAGGCCCAATTATTATGGCAGGGGATTTGAATACGGTTCTAGATTGCACCCTAGATAGATCTTCTCATAGCAGGGCAGTGGTAAATCCCAAAATGTCAGGGTTTATTAAACAAATGATGGAGCAGTTGGGCCTGTGTGATATATGGCGTCAGAGGTCAGGATCACAAAAAGGCTTCACTTTGTACAACAAAAAATATAGTCACCAGTCGAGGATTGATTATTTCCTAGTAGATGGCAGTATGAAGGATTGGGTACAGCAAATTGACCATGTGGGGGTTCATCTGTCAGATCACTCGGCAGTGATACTTCAATTGAAGATATATGAGGGGGACACCAAATCTAGATGGACCTTGGACCGTACGATCCTGCGGGATGAGGGAGTCATAGATGTATTAAGTAGGGAGAAAGAAGAGTTCTTTGAGTTTAATTGGGGCTCGGCGGCAACTGGAATGATTTGGGATGCATATAAAACCTTTTTAAGGGGGAGACTAGGAGCATTAGCTGTGGAAAAAGGCAGTGATATCATAAAGAGGTGTGAACATTGGAAGAGTTGGGCCGTTCTTTAGAAAGGGACCTGATTAACCCTAGGGTAGATGAAGGGGTCTGAGAAGGATTGCTACAGAAAATAACAGAAGTAAAATCTAAATTGACTGCAATCTTACAGGACAGGGTTAGGAAAAGGTGGGAAGTCAGCCAGCTGGCCCATTTTGAATACAGTGAGGGATGTAGCAAGCTGCTGGCTTGGAAAGCTAAAAAAGAGTAGGTGAGAAACAGGATAAATCACGTCAAAAGCGATCAGACAGGAGCCCTAATTGGAGATAATAAAGGGATTGAGCAAGCCTTTTATAGTTACTATAGAAAAGTTTACCAGGAAGAGCTAAGCACCACAGAAGAAGAGGCGAAGTCATGGTTAGGACAAGGCTGGACTGATCCCCTTCCATCAGAAAAGAGTCGCCAGCTGAACAGGGAGATTAATATGAGGGAAGTAGAACAGGCAGTAGGACAGGGCAAGATGGGGAAGGCTCCTGGACCCGATGGCCTGCCCCACAAAGTCTATAAAGCTTTGGCGAATACATGAAACCCTATTTAAGCAAAATTCTTTAATGACCTGTTCGTTGAAGGGTCTGAAATGCTGGTTTCATGGAAGGACGCTACCATTACGCTAATTTTGAAACCAGGAAAGTGCCCAAAAAATTGTAATTCTTATCGGCCAATATCGCTTTAAGATTGCGATTATAAAATCTTTGCAAAACTTTTGGATGAATGGGTCAATGGCTGAGCTGGTGCATGAAGATCAAAAAGGTTTTATACAAGGAAGATCATTGAAGGAGTTGACCTATGCATTAATTGGCTCTATAGGCCTGGCAACCACCTATGAGCTCCCACTTGCGGTAGTGGCACTGGATGCCACCAAGGCATTTGACCGGGTCAACTGGGCCCTACCTACAAGGTGTGGTGAAATCTTCAAACCTTGGGTCAAAATTCTGTAGGGCCCTGGTGGGATTTTATGCCGCACAATAAGCCAGAGTTTTAGTTAATGGCTCCTTGACTGACCTTGTATGTATTACTAGAGGTACGAGGCAAGGCTGCCCCTTATCTCCGCTCTTATTCAATCTGTACATCGAGCCCCTAGCTGGAAAAATCAGGGAGCACCCAAATTTCATACCGTTTCAATATGATGGTTGGAGCAAGAAATTAGGCCTATACGCTGACCACATACTCATTTATACAACCCATCTACAAAATACCTTGAGTAGTATCATCTCAGGATATGACATCAACAGGGATAAGACGGAGATTATGACCTGGAACTTGGAGGCAGGAGATGGTGCTAGCAGAGGCGATATGAGATACTTGGGAGTCATGATATCACAGGATATCAACAAACTAACTAAAGTAAACTTTGAAAAAGTTAAGAAAGAGGGTGGTGGTCTTCTGAAAATCTGGTCTCAGCTTCCGCTCACCTTATTCGCACGAGTACATTTAGTAAAAATGATAGACCTCCCCAAGTTCACCTTTCTCTTCGACGCAATTCCCCTGCCCTTTAAAAAGGAATGGCTTAAGAAGATGCAAAGTCAGATTATCAGTTTTATTTGGTCATGCAAAGGCCCAAGGATAACATGGAAGAAATTGAGAAGGAGGGTGAATAAAGGAGGTTTAGCCCTGTCAGATTTGCTTTTTTACTTGAGGGCCTTTTTATTGACGAATGGGAGAATATTGCTAAACAGACCCATAGCCTCTGAGACGTGGAGATTGTTGTCTATGAAGTCGAGGCAAGAGGTAGAGGGCGAATATGGCTTTATGTTTAAATATGCGGACCCCATGTACTTCAAAAAGGTCAGGCTAAAGATCCTGGAGGGGCTGGCTGAGACTTGGTATAAGATCAAAAAAGGTTTACAATTACCATACCATAGCCTACTGGCTCCTATCTGGGACTCTCCCAGTTCCCCAGAATGGACAAAAGATGCATTGGCAGCCCCATTACTAGAGGCAAGTATTATACGATGGGAGCATATAATCCAGGATAGTCATCTGATCACATGGGAAATGTGTAAACAGAGATCAGATTACAAGATATCTAGGTTTAAATACCTACAAATGCAGAGTTGGTATCAAGCTTCGGGCACAACAATAGGGGAACGAAACGAGCTTGAAGACCGACTCATGTTAGGGACAGTAGGCAAGAAGGAACTTGCTGTCATCTACTGGTTGATGGTCGAATTGGAGGATGGTGCCTTTACTCTGCCAATGGAACTATGGGGAAGATGCTTACTGGAAACATCGCTGGAACATCAATGCCAAGTATCTATGTCTATGTTGTACAAAATAGTCAAACCAGCATACCTGAGGAGAAATCATCTTTTCACCATCCACAGAGCCTACTGGTCTGCGGGGGCAGAGACTATTGAAGTTTGGGAAAGGAGGCGCAGTAGCCTGCCCGAAATGCGATAGTAAGAAGGAAGACGATTTACACATGTTTGTGGATTGCCCTGAGATCCAGACATTCTGGAAGGACGTAAGTAAAGCTCTGTCTAGTATGCTGGGGATCAATATCTAGGTAATTGTCTTGCTTGTTATCTTTGGATGTGTGGATTTTCTGGTAAAGACTACAAAGAATCAGGCAAAGATGTTTTTTTACTCTATAATTTTGGCACAAAGAGAGATATGTAAACAATGGGTGGCCTCGGACCCTCCCATATTTGATGACTGGATACTGTCTGTTAAGCATATAGCCAGTTTGGACATGTCAGGGTTTAGAAAAAACGACTTCTGGCTTCCCATGCTTACTTGGAGCGAACAACAAGCTAAAGAAGACTTAGGGGTCCAATGATTAAGCCTACTCCGCCTCATCTGGCACTTTTTGTTTCTTCTTTTTTCTCTTCTTTAAATAAGTGGTGAGAATGGAAGGATAAAGAGTCAAATCGAAGAAGAGGGAGGTTGCAACCGAGGGCGGCAAAGTGAGAATCCCCCAAAAAAATCTTCTTTTCTTTTCAGCAAAAAAGGGCAGGATACCCCATTTAAGGTGCAGGTGGAATGGTGTTAAGAGGCAAATGAGGACAAAAGAAAAAAAAAGGTTTGTCAAGCACCTGATAATGTGAAGGCGGAGCTTTTATAATCTCGTGATTGGTGCTGACAGTGTTTGCTTCTCCTCAGGTATTCTGGTAGATGTGGTCCCTATACACTCTTATTTTCACTTGTTCAGTCATAACCCGTGCTGTGTCTGTGGATGACCTGCAATCTGCGTATGGTCGTGACAGATATCATATCCCACAATATTACATTGATCCAACAGCAGGATTTTGTGATTACTATTTAAACTAGAAGTTGTCATATCTACAGGACAGATCTCAAGCAGCTAAACTCTCTTTTTGTTATTCTGAAATCTGTAAAGCAATGTGTCCATCTGTACTCTGCACTCTGTTTAACACATACTATGATGAAAGAATTTTAGAGAGCATGTGATTACCATAAAAGGGTAAAATGGTGTCTTAGGGCTAATCAAAATAATGGTAGAGACTAGCAAAGACAGCTCTAGAGTCATAGTTGGAAAATGTGAGTTTTGAGATATTTGCGGATCACGAGGCGTGACCCCGTGTTCATGTGGCCCTCCTCAATGGATTCCACACCCCTCCTCACTCCCCTCCCATTTAATGCTACTTTCTGACTAATTGCATTGTACACAAGACCAGTTGGGTTTGGGTGGGGGGTATGCTGTTGATTTCCTTTTTTCCCCTTTTATTGTCTTTCGAAATTTCAAAGGATTGGCGTATTCTGAGTATCATGCAGTCTATGATCACCTTTTTAATACATATATATGTCTCCTTGTGTTATCTCATATCAAGCACTGATCACTGAGGCAGTGGTGTTTGTATGTCCTAAGATTAACAATGACTACTGTGAATGACTATTTCATGTGCTAATGTGAACCTTTTTTTCTCCTGAAAACCCAGTAAAATCTGTTTAAAAAAAATAAGAGATTTGTGGAAAACCCAGAAAATGAGAGCGAGATCCAATGTTTTGGCCCCAAATAAGAGAAAGCACATCCTCCTCTCCTTGACTAATGAGTCTTCAGAACCACGAGTTGGTGGGGCAAGCAGAAGAAAGTGATTGAATAGGTTGGTAGTGACGGATTCCATCCTACAGGTATCTAAGAACTAGGTCATGAATGGCACGGTGAAAGAGACAGAGCACTGTAAACAAACTGGGAGCATTTCACAAGTGGGATCCTGGTAAGATAGTCCAGAGGTGTGAAAATAGTCCATGCCAGAGAAGACTGAGGATGTGGGATGCAGCATTTTACAATGATTGCACTTGAGCTGTAAAACAGTAGGGGAGGAAAGGAAAAGGGAGTTTCTGTAGTACACGTGGGATAGCACCACAGACTGTAGTTCAAAATCTGATTGAGACAGTGAATCAGCAAAGATTCTGACAATATTTCAAAATCAGATGATAGAGCAAATAAGATCAGGGTTGCATTGCCGTTCTAGTCCAAAATTAATCGAACATCATCCACTACAGCCAAAATATCTGTTTCCATACTGTGACGGTGATGAAAGCCAGATTGGTATAAAGTTCAAGACTTAGTGAGTTTCAAGATAGGCAGAGAGGTAGCCATTTATATGCTTCGAAAAAATGTTTGGAGGGTTGGGGTGAAGCGAAATGGGATAATAGTTTGCAGGAACCAAAGGATCCGCTGTAAATTTTTTAAGGGGGGGAACAACAAGGCCTGACTTTCAGACAGAAGGAAGAGTGGCTGACATTACAAAGGCATTGCAGAGTGTAGTGAGAGTGGGAAGGATAGTAGCAGCTGACTTACTGATAATGGAGGGCATGGGTCAAGTGGGAAAAAAATTGACAAACGCCACTAATATAACTAATGAATCAATGCAGAGTAAAGGAAATTCAGAAAGACCAGCAGTGGCAATAGAACTGGCATCATTAGCAACATCATGGGGTAGAGGAGATAAATTAGTGAAAGTGGAGTGATTTTGGAGACTTTGTCTGTAAAAAAAGAACTCAGAAGTTCACAGAGATGTTCTGAGAGAGGAACTGAGGGAATCTTGCAATTGGGTAAGAAAAAGTCACCCATTTGGCTCCTTTTCCATCACTAGGTGTGTAGATGGAATGCAAATTATGGTATGTCGCACTCCAGGCACAGAAAACCTGTACCACAATTAACAAGCATTTGCAATGCAATCGGTCTCGCCTTGGGACCTTATATGTATTTAGCTATGCAGCACATTAGCCTGGGTGCTGAAACATCTACTGTTCTTTAACATGGAGGGAAAGTAGGCACCGAACTGTGTGGCACGACAGGTATGGGAACACATGGAGAGAAATATTGCCTTTCAGCGAGAAATGGTATAGTCCAAAGCTCTGTTTTTAATATAAAATCAGGGCCTTCGGTGGTCATATTACTGAAAATACAAGATTTGAAAAAAATATTATTGTCTACGGGTGCTTGTGGAAGACAATTTCTATGGACTGGAATCTAGAGAATGCTAAAGTGATTCTGATATTTTACTGACCTCAGCTGGTCGTTTTCTATCAAGAAAGTTAAATAGAGGCAGTTACCAGAAAACTAAAAATAAAAGAAAGTCTCTCAGTAGAAAGCAATTCTGGTATTTTGCTGACCTCTGCTGGTCGTTTTCAATCAAGAAAGTTAAATAGAGGCAGTTGCCAGAAAAAAAAAAAAAGAAAGCCTCTCAGCAGAAAGCAATTCTGGTATTTTACTGACCTCTGTTGGTCGTGTTCTATCAAGACAGTTAAATAGAGGCAGTTGAACAGAAAAAAAAGTCCCTAAGCGGAAGCAGACAAGGCTGATCTCCAGAGCCCACAAAGTACATACACATATAAGTATATACAAGAGGTCTCGAATGCTCGACCTA
The DNA here is from genome assembly GCF_964204655.1 of Triturus cristatus. Taxonomy (NCBI): domain Eukaryota; kingdom Metazoa; phylum Chordata; class Amphibia; order Caudata; family Salamandridae; genus Triturus; species Triturus cristatus. The sequence continues at coordinate 218,547,699 of NC_140588.1, forward strand.
AAAATAAATAAATACTTTAATTAATTAATTAATTAATTAGAATTCATTGCGTAGCATAGAAGTGGTGTGCAGGGTATAGCGCCTGATCCAGACAGTAACAATGATTCATTCATGTTCCACTCCAGAATGTAAGAGCATTTATCAAAAGAACTGCTTGAAAATGGTTGTCTCTTACATGCTTTTTAACCCATTACCCCCTGAGCATAATGTATCACCAAATCCAAAACGTGTCTAATGCCATGACAATTTTTGATGTTGACAATGCATAAGTCATATGACCATGCATGGTGGCATCATACCTGCATCTCCGAAACTCAAGGTAAAGGAGGTGCTACATCACTCAGATGTAAAGCATACATTTGGACTTCTGAATGATCAATTTAGGTGCCTACAAAAAAATGGGGAGCCTTGCGATATGTACTTGAAAATTTGTGTAAGATCTTTGCATACTGTGCTACCTATCTTGTAGTACATAGCAACACAGAAAGGCCTGATTCCTTTTAGTACCAAGGTTGTCCCTTAATCCTAACTGGGGGAGGCAGTAAACCAAGATAGGAACCAATTTATCGAAGGACACTGTTCCAAAATAAAGAGGAATCTAACAATAACTGAAGAGTTTATGTGATGTTTTACATGTTATAAAAGAAGAATTATGGGACAACCCTAGTCCTAAAATGAATACTATGTATTGATTTAATCGTTGGGCTCCGAGGAAGCGCATATTTTGTGTATCATGATATCCAGACCATGTGCAAATAACTCTAAAGAGAAGAATAAAATATAAACATTGAACTATACTGGAAAAGTGTGCACTTCAATTTTGATTGATATCATTTCGGCTCTACTCTGAGGTAGAGGCTCTGGGCATTTCAGAGCTGAGGGCACCGCACCTTTAGAGATTTGCCACTGAATTTTTTTTTGAGTGATTAGGTGCATGGATGGTAAATTAAGGCTTTTAGTTGTTCTAGTATGTCTTGTGGGAAATGCAGAGTGCCTTGAATTTCATCTGAACTCAAGTGAGAGCCAGTGGAGTGTTTCCAATGGTGGTTTGACTTGGTCATATCTCCTCAAGTTCTAGCAAAGTCTTGTGCCTTGATTTTGTAGTATTTTAATACTGTCCATCATATTGTTTGTAATGCCTGAGTACAGCACCTTCTTTTTCCGTAAGGAATGACAGAGAAAGAAAAATAGGCCATGAGTTGCAAAGGCAACATGATTTAATTAAGTGTCTTCCTCACACATTATTTGACTCTTTCATCTCATTTACAACTGCAGCATCCATTTTGAGAAACTGATCCAGCGCGAGGTCAATACCTGATCAGGGATCAATACTCAATTCATACATATACAATGGCCCATACACATTCACCCAGAATCCCTGATGCGCTGGTGTCAATTTGTTTCATTCAACGCTTTCCTCTTCTTTAAATCAATTTAAAGAGTTTTAAGTACCTATCAATTTAATTAATCAACTTTCCTTCTATTTGGTCGATGGACTAATTAGTTGAATAGTTGATGATAATGATTATCATAATCTTAATTAACCCTACAATTGTCTAAATAACCACAGACACTTGGTAGAATTAGTTTGCTTTATCTTAATAAATTGCGGTTTGCTCAAATGAATTCTGTTACAAATGTAAATAATGTAATCCACGAAGGATGACATACACATTAGTAACATAAATGAAATACAACTCATTAGACTAACTCAATGACATATTGCATGAAGGAGTGAATAAATTAAGAGACAGAAGTTTAAGCAAAATATTATGCAAAAACTGAATAATGCCTAACGGAAAAGATAGATGAAGAGACAAAAGTTTCATCTAAAATAATACTTTCAATTAGTCAACTGGAGTGTATAGGTGGAGAAACAAAAGATTTCTGGAATAAAATACATTTGCAACAATTTGCACAAATGAAACAGAGACAGAAATACAAACCTATTGGTTTGTAGAAAATCACCCTTTTGGCCTAAGTGATGGTTGGGGTTCCCCGAAAAACGATCAGGGAACAAAGTCTAAAAGGACAGACACAGGACAGGTCTGGTACAGCTAGGCCTCTCTGCAAACCGGCAGACAGCGACGCATCTCCCCTCTTTCTTTCCTGCCAGCCTAAGCGTAAACCACGCCCCTAAAGGCACCCCAACTATACCCTCAAACTTACATGTCCATCCCACATAACTGAAACATTTCTATAATCTAAGCAAATGATTGGTGGGCTTCGGGGGTGTCTCCGTCACACCATATACAGGTCAGTCCCTTTATTGTTCAATGTGTTTCTCACAGTTCACATCCTTAACACGTGTTCACTTTTCCTTCACCAGATAAAATTTTCATATTTTTATTCACAGAAATTGACAATTTCCGCAGAACATGAATCTGGTCCCATGTTCGACTTTATTCTTTGGCAGATGTACGTCATTGTGGCCTTCAACTTCAGGTAATCTTTCTGTTGAGCACAGCATGTCTGCCTTGCTTCTGTCAGTTCTGTTGCTCTCCGCATCATACCCCTCCCACTCGGGTTAGTTTTCTACATCAAGATGGAGTCTTATCTCGTACACTAAAGTAAATGCAAACGAACATTTATTAATTATATGACAATGTAGTTTTCACTGTGTACCCCCCCCTTGCACCATTCCTTATTACAGTTACCTAGCATAAGCTTTAAGCCCAAAACAGCATTATTCACTGTTTAAAACAATATGCAACATGCAATTCACAAAATGCTCATGCAGCCTAGTTTGTTTTCTCCAAAGCATACTGCAATGCGTTTAGTTCTTTCACATATTATTTCATATTAGTGCATGCATGCGCAAAGCTATTTCCCACGTGTTTGTGTCAGATGTACATTAGTCCACTTACTACTTACTGTTAGTACATATTATGGGGGTACTCAATTCGAACATGTTTCATCTTTGTGAAACCCTACTTTATCAAGATGAACCACCATGTAAAGCAGTTTACTTTTATAAAATAAAATAAAAATATATATTCAATTCATATCTCCATGATGTGTTGATTTTGATATGTTTTAAGTGTGTGTGTATGTATATGGTACCCAAACCTTGCCAAAAGGCAGTGCATGGTTGTACAGGGTCAATGGCAGAGGTACAAGCAGAGAACGATTCTATGTAGAGGTGTCATGCTTCGAGAGGAGAAAAGTAGTATTTACTGCATCACGATGTATCATTCTTTAAAGAGATGTGTCTTCAGATGTTTCCTGAATTAAATATTTTAGGATACAGGGATGTCATTCCACAAACTGGGTGAATAGATGGAGAAGGCCTGTTGCCTAGCTTTATTTTTTCTTGCACTTCTTCTCTTGTCTACTGCGGGTGTGCTGAGAACTGTTGGATCTGGTGAGCTTGTCAAGCAGCGAAGAGGGGGTGCTGGCTATGATTGACTTTAAGGTGAAGCAGATGGCCTTGAAGTAGGTGTGGGCAGGCAATAGGAGGCAGTGAAGTATGTGGTCATATTTCTTCAGGCGCGTCGAAGTCTGTATAGCAGATTCATTGGGATACCCAAATACACCACATTGAATAATCTAGACACCTTGGGGCAAGCCAGCCTGTTAGCTCAACCTAGTGAGATGTTTGCAAGGTAGTAAATATTTTCCAGAGTATCAAAAGTTGCGTATTAACCACCTTAACCACCGCATTGATAATTAGCGGTGAATGAGAGCTCTGCCTTAAAGAGGATCCGGAAACTTTGAGTGAGCCCTAGACTATGGGGTATAAGGGAAATCCGCATTTTCTGCGTGGTCACCGAGGATCTTTCACCTTTTGCTGGATCCTAATTTTGCTGGTTTTATAACTCTGTACTCTTTACTACTGCTACCTAGGAAGAAATGTTTTTGCTCCCCCTTTAACCATGATTAAATTGCCTGACATCTCATTGGCACGTGTAACTTGCCTGTAAATCCCTAGTGCATAGTGTAGAAAGTACACCTAGGGCCTGGAAATTAAATGCAACTTGTGGTCTTCAGCATTTATTGTGCCAGTCACTACAGTTGCAATACAAACATGGTTACAGGCCTAACATTTGTAGTGTGGCTGCTGCCAGGGTAACACTTGCCTGTCAAAATTACCCTTTTTGCCAGTTAACACCCTCCCTTTTAAATATTATGAAGTCACCCCTATGTAGGTCTGGTAGCAGGGTGCATGGTATTGAAAAATAGGACAAATAGAACATTAATATTACCATGTCCCTACGGTGACAACACCCTAAAAGCTATTTGTACTGTGTAAGGCCTAGAAAATAGGAGTCCAGATTAAAATACTAATACTAGATTTCAGGAATGAAGCCAGCTAGAAAAATAATTAAACTATTTTAACAGTTATTAAAATTCCAATTCAATGTTAAAGATGGATTTTTCATAAATATTAATGAAAAGTAATTTTTTAAAAGTTACCTTTCCCTGCCTGAATTTCCTCTAGACTATTTTGCATTAATTCTCCAGTAACTCCCAGCCTGTGCTCAGTCCAGGAAGAGGTGTGAGACACAAGTGAAATTCTGTCTAGGAGCACACAATAGCCTGACCTGAATGGGTATAGATGGCTCCTCTGAGCTCAATAGAAAGTGCATGGTGGGGGCTGTGGGCATTCTGTTGCCACCACTGTGTCAAATCCTGCCTGACAGGTCTGTTGAGCCACATGTAACACAAAAGGGAAAAAAGAGGATCCTCAAAAAAAAAAAGCAAAAAAAGCACACTTAAAAGGGAGCGAACAGGATGCCAGGACAAAACCATGTATATTCCTTCTCTGAGTGCTAAGGGACCCTGCTTTTGCCCTACCAGGCGTCTGTCTCTGGCTTTGTTTCGGGTGGAGGACCTGTTTCGAACTGGATTTTAATATTAGATGTGGGAGGCACTAGTTATTTCCCTATGACAGTGCAACACACACACCCTGCCCTCAGAGCCCAAGTTTAGTGTGCCTGATAAATGGTGCCATCTTGAAAAGTCCATGATGCATGGAATGTTGGGCATGTTTTTAGTAAGGCAAAACAGGAACTACTGAAAAAGTGAGTAGGGTTGGCCCCGGTGCCTTTTACTTTGGTTAGGGTGTCACACCCACCCACTAGTGGCAGGCATAAATCTGGCACCCCAAGGCACTCATTCATTACACTTTCTGGACCTGTAGCCTTGATGGTGGTTCCTGTCAATAAATTTAATGACCGCCTGTCTAACGGACATTTACACATTTCATTATCGGGACATCTGCCACGACGATGGAGTAATTTACTCCATAGCCCTGCCAGATGATAGCCCAATCTCGAAAATATAAATTGGGACCTAAGTCAGAAAGTAAAGTCTTTGACAGGGATGAAACAAATTGGTGTATCCGATCTGTGCTCCTTCACAGTCAGTCTGATATTGCACCTAGGTCCGGTCTATCATGACCATGAAATATCATTGGTGGTTATAGCTTTTTGGCTCTATTTCTACTTAAACTTTAATCATTTATATCTCCAGTGCCCCTTATTGAATTTTAAATATGTAAGTGTCATTTTGTTAATTACATTTTTCTCAGTTGTTAAAATTTGGGTTGGGATTCTTATTGCTTAGTATTTCGCCTTTAGTACTGTTTTGGCACTAGCAAAATACCTTACCTATTGCCCTAAGTTAAGCGTGACTTCTCTGTGCCATTTCCACCAGGGAGATTATGTCAGTTAAATTTAGTAGCTTTAGGCTTACAAACTGACAAGAGCTGTGATTATTCTTTGAGATGGGGAGTCACTCACCCCAAATAATAATATAATTTCTTACAGGGCCAAATAAACTGATTAATGGAAGGGATTGGTGCTCCTAGAAGCAGGATTCCTTTTTTCTGTCATGCTGACCTAGGAGTCACATCCATGTGACACTGCAGATTTACTTGTGAGACAAGATTTCTTAATGAATGTGTACCGGTTGATAGCAATCACTGAGAAAATAACTATTCAAGTTTAGGACCTTTTGCTTATCTCAAAGCATTCCTTTGGTCTGGGCAAAAATATGTTATGATCTACTGTGCCCTAGGCTATAGAGAGATTAAGAAGGATTAGAGCAGTTTGTTGGCCTTCACTAAGGGTAAAGAGGCATTCAGCTCCAGTATCAGCCAAAACAGATCTCATCCCTCCCATGGTCTGGAGCCCTAAATGAAGGTCATGAAATAGTTGCTTTTGCCCAAAAGATACTCTAGGTCTTTATTGTAATTATTTGTATTGTTCATAAAAATATCATTGAGGTTATTGAGATGACTCGTAGATGTGGGTTTTCCATGACTTTTTTGGTTTGTACAGTATGTCCATGATGTGCAATATGTCCATGATGTGCAATGAAATATAAGAATGAACAGACTAGATAAATGTTTATTGTTGATGCTGGTGTTTGCAATACTTTCTCTGACTAACAGGTCATGCATGTAACCCACAACATAAGTAGGACTACTGATAACATTGATGAACCTCAGCACATACACATTATTAGTCAATTCGGATGTTTTAGTGTTGTCACGTCTTTCACCCCATACATTGATTGCTGATTATCAGAAATTTCTGTACCAAGGTTTGCAGAGATATGATAAGGTGCTTAATTAAGTTGGTTTGTTCCCCCAAATGTTTTCTGTTTATCTGCAGCTTCTAGATGACGTGGATATTCTTTCTGTACTAGTGGTGTATCTCTCAAGATACATATAGAGGAAGACCTATTGTGAAGTGCTTCAGTGACTGTTTGGAGCTCAAGAAGTCATTCAAAGAAAGTTCTTGTAGTTTGCTTCTGTGGTGGTTGTTCTAGAAGCTAGGGAAGTCTTTTGCTTTATATAATAATTGGACGAGTATTGTTTTGTGTGGAGCTTTTAGTAAGAATGGGTCTTGTGGAGCCATGCCTCAAGGGATAGTTTTAAATGCAACATGAGTTCTTCTTTGAGGGGATCAGTGAGTCGGCATGTAGTCCATGTGACTTTTGTTGATTTACTCTGCAAATGCTCTTGGATCTGGATCCAGGTATGGATCCTGTAAGAAATTGGAATATAATTTGGGGTGGGTAACTACCCACCTCAAGGAATAACTACAACCTTTGTAAGGGTGATCCCTCAAAGTCACTAAATTAACCTGAGCTCAACCACCTAGTAAGTATGGCATAGAGCAGGCAGAGTAAAATATAATTATTGAGCAAAATGTATTAAACAAAATGACAAAAATCCAAAATGGGGAACCAGAGATATGATTTTCTAAACTTCTAAGTAGAAAATGCGCCCAAAAACACAAAGCACCAATAATAATCAACAGTTGTGGTAGACTGGAACCTGGGCAAAATTTGAAGCCGACTGCAGTGGAGTGTGAATTGGATACACCAACCAGGTTCATCCTGGTCAAAGATTTTACATTCTGTCTTAGGACCCGATTTAAGTTTTGATAGACGGAGTATTCTCTGTCGGTCTGGCAGAGGACTTAACACCTGCCAGGCCAAGGGTATTCTGCCCACCAAATTTAGAAATGACTACCAAGCTGATGGTCATTTCAAAAGCATTGGCAGGAACCGCTGTCACCGCCGTTCCTGTCAAAGCTTTTTTAAGTTTGACATACGGCTCTGTTATCATAACAGAGCAGTCCGCCAACCTTATTTTTTGTTATTTAAAAAAAAAAAATCCTAAAATTGTATTTTCTTTCTGAAAATAAAAGATAATTCTCCCCTCACCATGGGAGTTCTCTCCCATGGTAAGAGGAGCATTGAGTAGTTTTCATTGCCCCTTACCACCAGTTATTTTTTGGCAGTAAGAGGCAGTGAAAACTGCACTGTAGGTCTACCCATCTAAATTTGGTGGGCAGACATAGAGGTCAGCCTCTGACGGCCCTTACACTGTCGGGCCGGTAGAAGGGTGTAAACATGGCAGCGACAGAGTAGTCTCTGCTGTGGTTACACTAAAGATCCACCAGCATCTAAATCTAAATGATGGACCATTATGTTGACTGTAAGAATATTCCATCTCATTTGCGATATGGTAGCCTTACCCCAACATATGAATCAGTCCCATAGACTTTCAAGTCCCAAATAACCACAACAGTACAATTCAAAGGCCTACAGGAGCTCAAAGGAGGGTGCTTAGAGACTGTCCGATTATCAGGCAGAGGCCAACAACAAATTTCAGTCCAAGTCCAGTTGCCATTGGTCAGCTAGGCACTTCCATGAAAAGGTCTTTTGCAGCTTGTTGTCTCATGGTAGATACACTAGGATAAGGGAAACCAGGTTGGAGAAGGATCAGCAAGGGGAGAGCTCCAATAAGGCGTGAAACATGTCGACGTATTAATTCACTTCCACTCACCACTACACGTATTGAGCTGCAACAGGTTGAATTCGTCCTGTCAGCTGAGACTCAGGGAGACTTTTTTAATCATAGCATAGTGTCCAGTCAATAAAGGTTCCCTGGAGCAGTGATAGATATTTTTATTTCACATCTTGATGCACTACACCAACTCTACTCACCATTTCACGCCCCACCATCCATACACATAGGGCCTCGGGCAAAGAGCCCCAACGAGGAGCTGCCCTGTGATGAAGCATGACACCTCTCGGGGGATGTGAGGGCTCTTGGTCCTTATTGGAGCTCTCCCCTTGCTGATCTTTCTCCTACCTGGTTCCCCTTTTCCTTTCTCCCTCTCTTCTCCCCCCCCCCCTTCCCCTTCCCTTTAGGAACCGCATACTTCTACTTTGATTCACTTGTCCTTGGGCATGTATGCTGGACCTGTTTCTGAAAAGCCCTCGTTCCTCCATTATTGATTAGATACACAAGAATATCAGCTAGCTGATGCTTAGAATCCATTTCTTTGTTCTGGGTGCAAGAGAGAGCAGGTCCATGCCTTAAGGGCACCTCTCACATAACATAGAGCTGGTCAAATCCTCTTTTGATTTTCCACAGGTCGGGAAGGATTCTCAAGTGGATGCCAGGAGGTGCCACAGTTATGCTGGGCACTTGCTACTGGGAACTCCCTAACCAATGGGGTAATAGTTCTCGGCCCAATCCTACACACTCTTTCAATAGTTCCTGTTTGCCTTACTGCAAGGGCTGGTGGGGCGGGCAGTTGTGTGTGGGGGGGGGGGGTCTGGAGCAATGGTAGTGTCCTTCCACAACACTGAAATCCAGTTTGAGACAGGCACTGTTCTCACAACAGAACCAGAGACAGATACCTGGTAGGACAAAGGCACGGTCTTTCGGAAACCATATATAGGATCCACAAGAAATGTCTTGGCACCCTGTTCTCTCCCTTTTAAGTGTACCCCAGGTGTTATATGTAGTTCCACAGACCTGTCAAGCAGGAAATGACAGTGTGGTGTCACAGAATGCCCACAGCCCGACTCTAAATATTCCGTGGAGTTCAGAGGAGTCCTCTGTGTATTCAGATCAGCCTATTGTTTGCTACCAAGTGGCATTTCACACCTCATTCTCACCTATTCAAGGATGAGCACAGGATAGGAAAAGCTTGAGAGCTAATGCAAATTACTCTCTTGGACCTTCAGGGAAAAGGTAACTTTCTAAACATGATTTCTCCTCAATATTTTGAAACAATCTGACTCTACCATTGAATTGATACAGTATTAGTATTTTAGTCTGTACTCCGGTTTTCTACATAGGATAGCTAGGCCTGTCACGGTCAATATAGTGTTTCGGGCCTCGTCACTTTAGGGACATGGTAACATTAATTTTCTACAAGTCCCCCTTTTAAATACCATACCCTTTACCTTGTGGATTGCAGGGCCGATATATGGGTGACCTATTAGTATTAATAGAAATGTTTTCTCCTGTCAAAATATTTATTATAACAGCTTTCACTGCAAGCTTACACTGCAATAGTCAGGCTACATAGGATTGGCCTGAAGCCATGTTTGGACCGCCACTATAGTGAATGTTTTTTGAACTCCTCCATTCTCTTCAAATTCTCATAGTTACTGTCCTGCAGTCTTTTCATCCTTCTCTCTCTTTCACTTAAGGAGTTCTTCAACTGTTTTGCTTTGTGCCATTTGTATGACCTTATCATCCCTACCAAGATAATGATACAGATTATAACAATCATTATTGATTTCAATATTGTATCCAAAGATTCCACTTCCTAAATTTGCAAACCATATTCCAACTGCATCAAATCCTTTTCCAACCTTATCCCAAACTCCTTCAGCTGCCAAATCCTTAATTTCACGATGTATGTCAGGGATATTATGAATATATCCCTTCAGATCTTTACCTCTATAAGGGACATAAGTACAACACTGTTGGACCTTCAGCATCCAACAGGCTCCACCTTCTTTTGCCATTCATACATCATATGTGAGGCGATTCTGCATCATTATCGCCCTTATCGAGACCATCTCCCCATCTAAGAGTAATAAAGACTGAGCTGCGTTAACAGACAACTTATCCACTATTGTAGACAGCCTAATCTTGATGTCATTCAACACCACTCCCAAACTAGGTATTATCATTCCAAATATATCTCCCACAACCTCTCCTGCACTCAATCTATGTTCTTCCCTGCTGTTTGACTTTCCTTCCAAACTATCTAGATCCTTCACATGGTATATTTTCGGATACCAAACCGCCAAATAGTATGTACCATACCATTTGCTCGGTAACTGAATGTACGCATTCTTTCCACACACAAAATACACCCTGAGTACCATTTGAACTGACTCTTGCCAAAATGTCTTCCAAGGACCATTGATTAAGAAGACACGATCACACACGCACTCTCCCGTAAATACTGTATCATAACAACTCTCAGCTTGACATATGCAAAGCTTGCCTTGTAGTTGCCAATCCAAAGCTATAGGACCAGAACTTCCCTTAGCCTTAGGAGCTAATTCCTCCTTGGTCCACTCAAAATGATTGTCCTTGTTGTCAGTACTAACAACTAACCCCCTACGTCTAATTTCTACAAATTTCTTTTCTATGTCTGTTAGTATGCATGTTAAATTATGTATGTGCACGTAAGCAGTGTCTAGTGTCACTGTGGGTGAGAAGTAATTTTCCATTTTTTTTACTCTCTTATAGTAATTGTATTTATTCAGATGTTTATATACAGGAATTTCTGAAAGTACCACATCATAGTTTCGAAAGTAGTACTCATAAAACATACTAAGGAGTAAACTACAACTAATACCATAAGCCAAAGGTAAGTGACGGTAACACATACCCTCCTCGACTGAGGAAAGCAATTGCATGCACATATATCAATCTTCCACTTCCTTAGTGTCAACATACTCGTACAGCAACTTAGCATAAGCATTCAACATGTAATCACCCTTGCATAGGTCTACATGAAAAAAGCGACTAGTTTGCTCTATTAAGCCTTTCTCAGATCCTAATGTACCCTCTTTTGAGACAGCAGTGGTAGGTGTGGATGTCCACTGTTCCCCCAACCCATGCTCCTTGTTTTCGGATGAACTCAAAATTGATTCTATGATGACTACAGCTATTACTATAACCACCCCTACAATGAGTGCCCCTATAAGACATTTGTGTCTACAATTCAAATTTCCAGACTCCATTTTAAAGTAGCTCAGATCACAGATCGAAAGAAGATCAACACTTAAAGTCTCTTCTCTCTGTCTTCTTCATATATGATAAGGTTCTCGAGCGACTTTTGAAATCTTGGAAAGTTCTTTTTCAAAATGCCCCTGCTTTACAATATTTACACTGCATGAATGATCTCCTTAGCCCTCTTTCTTCTTCTTCTTCTAGATGAAACCCCTAAATGTATTCTTCTTCCACTCGGGCATAGGTTATCTTCTTCAAAGGTTATCTTCTTCAAACAAATTACTTACAATTCAAAGTTCAGTTCACATCCCTAATCAAGTCAGAGCCAACTTCTCAATAACACGTTGTAACAGTTCAGATCTCAGTGCTGCAATCTTTTGAAGAGACTGTGGTGCTCCAAATCTTGGAAATGTAATGTCTTCCAGAATCAGAATCCATAAGTTACTTACCCTTGGTGGGAATAGAACCGTCAATGACAGAAGTGTATTTGCTTCAATACCAGGAACTCTCAGCAAGATCTCAACAATCACTATCAAAATCTTAGACCTCGCTCTGCGGGGCATTTGTAACCAGCTAAGTCCACTTGGGGGTGTCTCCAACAAGGCACTCGAGCTCTCCTGGATCGTCTCGCACTCTGTGTTCTGCTCGATCTGACTTAGATCGGACTCTGATGATTCCCTTATTGGTGCAAATTTTCTTTCAGAGGCAGTCTCGGATTCCTTCTCTTCTGTATCACTGGCTAGGTCTCACCGGCCAGGTCTCAACTGCATCATCTTTCTTCTTTAACTGCACACAATCACTTGTCACACCAGTCTCTTCCACTGAGTCAGACTCTCTGTCACTCGCAATGTTACAGTCTTCCTCATAGTCTATACCAAGGTCTTGTATAACTTGAACCCCCTCAGATTAACTTGGTGTGTGTCCAGCCTCTTCAGGTACCTCTACAGCTTGGCTTGCCCTCTCCTGCGACTCCTCGGTCACTGCAGGAAGTTCTTCTTGGAGGGGAGCTGTTTCATTAGAGGAACCTAGGACTCATCTGGCGTGAGAGGCATGGTCCCAATCCGGCACTACACCACACTTCAAAACAGTCATAGTCACCAGTATCACTTGACATGGCCTACGCCAATGAGAGTTAAGACAGTTCTTTCTCACATGCTCTTTGATGAAAACACAATCTCACAGGTTCAGGTCGGAGCAGAGGTCTTTTGTGGTCTGTGCAGTCGCTGCTTCACCCTGATGACATACAGAACGAACCATGTCACCCAATCCGTTACAGTATTCATCTGTGCTGTTCACTAATGCGGTAGCAGCCACAGCAGGCAGACGCATTGCTCTTCCTATAAGTATCTCATGTGGTGACAACCCAGTTCTCTTGTCAGGAATGCTGTGCAGACTCATTGGCACTAGGGGCAAAGCATGAGTCCATTTCAAATATGTTAAAGGGCACACTTTAGCCAACCTTGATTTCAAAATACTGTTGGCTTGCTCCACTATTCCAGATGCCTCTAGCCTGTAACTAAAATGCAGTCTTTGATCCATATTCAAGGCGGTGCACAACAACTTCATGATCTGGTATTGGAAATGTGTACCTCTATCCAACTCCAATGTATTTGGAAATCCAAATCTAGGAATGAGTTCCCTCAGCAACAAATTAGCTACTGTGAGACATCCACTAGTCGGGTAAGCTTCGACCCATCGAGAAAAGATGCACACAACAGCCAGAATGTATCTCAGTCCATTACACACAGGCATCCCAATAAAATCCATTTGGATTTGATTAAAGGGATCCTCTGATCTGCTAATATGACTCAAGGCAACGACAGTCTTCTTCCCAGCATTCATTTGTTGGCACATCACACACCAATGACACACAGCTTCTGCAATCACTTGAAACCTGGGATTAAACCAAGTCTGTCTGAACAGTCTCACCATTGCATCCCTTCCAATGTGAGCTGCTCCATGAATTTGCCTCACTATTGGGTGTAACAAACAATCTGGTAATACTACCCTACCATCAGCAGATACCCAAATATCATCTTTCCCTTTTCACAGCCTATTCTGATGAAACCCGCTTGCTCCTCCTCTGTGACTTCCATTTGCAAACGCCTCATTTCATTCCACATGTCAGCTGCTGCTAGCATCATGTTGAGTTTGGTCTTCTCTGTGCTCTCACCAATATATTCCCCATTGAAATCACAGGCATGAAAAGCAGAATAGCGTGTGTCTTCGTCTGCGTACCTATTTCCGATACTCCTCATTTTGTATAGGGGACCCAGATGATGTTAGGAACCCTCTCTGCGACCATAGCTGTCCAAAGTCATGAACCACAACAAAACCATACTGGCTATCCATATAGATTGTGACTCGGATTTGTTCAGAAACTAGGCATGCATGGGTCAAGGCAATGATTTCAGCCACTTGTGCGGAGTGTACTCTCTGTAACCAAGCAGCTTCCACCACACCAGATATGGTACAGACAGCAAACACGGCTCTCAAGTGACCTTCATTATTTCTGAAGCATGAACCATCAACAAAAAGGTCTTGATCAGGATTGGGCAATGGCTCATCGACAATGTCATGTCTCAGTTTTGTGAAAAGCTCAGTGTCATCCAGACAGTCATGGTCTTCTCATTCTTTCCCATCAGCGTTTGGAATTGTAACAAGGTAGCAGGATTTAACACAGAACACTGCTCCAGAGTGACGATTCGCCACCAAGAAGCACCTGCTCATACCTTGTCAGCCTATAATTTGTCAAATGCTGGGTTTTGGTTCTCATCATCAAAAGGTCAACTGAATGTGGTACATATAATGTAAGAGGATGACCCATCACATTGCTCTCACATCGTTCAATACTGACACTTGTTGCAGCAACAGATTTGAGACATCCAGGCAACCCTGAAGCTACAGGATCTAAAGTAGCTGAGAAGTGAGCCATTGATCTACGGCCACCTCCATGTGTCTAGGTGAGTACACATAGAGCATATTACTCCTGCTCCTGGCAGAACAGTGAAAACGCTTTGTTGTAATCAGGCGTTCCTAAAGCTGGAGCACGACACATGCATTCTCTCAAGTCCAGGAAGGCAAACAGACAATTGTTATCCCAAGGTAGCGGATCACATACATCCTTGTGAGTCAGCATCTACATGCGTTTCGCCAACAGAAAAGTTAGGAATCCACTGTCGGCAGTAGCCAACTATTCCTAAGAACATTCTGACCTCTTTTTGGGTACTGGGAAGATTCATTTTCATGATCGCTTCCACTCTCTCTGGTGACACCTTTCTTTTGTCCTTTTAGGTTTGATGGGCCAAGTACTGTACTTCATTTAGACAGTACTGAAGCTTACTCAGAGACACCTTGTGCCCTTTGTCAGCCAGATGGTTCAGTAAGGTAATGGTATCATCCCTGCAACCATTTCCGTGTTTCAGATGCAATGAAAAGGTCATCAATATACTGGATCAACACTGAGTTCCGGAGCAGAATCAGGCTCTCAAGGTTCTTTTTCAAGATCTGATTGAATATGGACGGACTTTCAGTATGCCCTTAAGGGATACAACAGCACATTAAGACACGATTCTCCAGACAGAAAGCAAATAAAAATTGCCTCTCCTCGTGCAAAGGAATGGAGAAAAATGCTTGGCAGAGGTCAATCACCGTGAACCATTCAGTTCCGCAAGGTATCTGAAATAGGATTACAGATGGATTCGGTACCACAGGATAATATGGAATCATTATGCTATTGATCGTCCTAAGATCCTGGACAATGCAATATTTCCCACTCGGTTTCTGCAACCCCATGATAGGCCAATTGCATGGACTTCCCATGATCTCCATTTTGGGAAAACACTATGCACCGGGTTAAGTGCTATGATAGCCTAGAAGGGCCTATAAACTCTAGTCACACAAAAAGACATACAAATATTTTGAAAAAATATATCTATGATTTTATTACTTTTCCTTTAGTTTTTTTGTTTTTTTAAATTTTGGATATAAAAAAAACATTTATTATTCAATCAAAATTGATTTCGCTACATGAGTAGATACACATGATGAATATTTCCCATATAACTTAGAACCACCTGTCAATGAAATTAACAAAGCAACCTGAGGAAAATATGTCATGAATGCAAAAAGAAGATCCAAATATGTCTATAGTATTCTAAATTTCATAATCATTTGCATTATCTTTATGTAATAGAACATATAATCAAAACCATGTCTGAGGACACTGACAATAATTATAAGTTATAGGTTGAACATTAAATCAGAGTCATATCAGAGGACACTGGCAGTATTCATGAGATATCAACGCGTTTCGGCAAATCCTTCTTCAGGATTTTCATACCAGTGGTTACTTTAGTTGAATCTATAGATAGTGTAGTTATCAACCACTTCTCATTTGTAAAAGATCAGGAATTGTGTTCAATAGTTTCTGATGACAATCAATTCTTAAACGTTATAGATGTCTATTCCGATCTGTGAATAATTCCTTTGCCATAAATCAGTAGAGGCTTGGATTACCTTGATTATTTTATTATTTCTAGTAGCTGCTTAATGGCTCAATATGCTATTTGCATTTGATTCAATCGAAGTCTCAATGTTCATGATTTTCTGAAGAGATGGTCGAAACTAATTGCAAACTCCGGTCCAAGCAATAGTCGAAAAAAGATCCTGGACAATGCAATATTTCCCACTCGGTTTCTGCAACCCCATGATAGGCCAATTGCATGGACTTCCCATGATCGCCTTCAGAATGCCCTGTGCAATCATGGATTCAATTACAGGTGTAATCCCTGCCACTGTTTCTGGGGTCAGGTTGTACTGGGGTGTTATAGGAAACCCTGCATTTGGCTTGACCTCTATGCGAACTAGCTCAAATCCTCAAATCACTCTGATCTCTTCCCCTGTGAAGTCCCATACCACTAAAGAGATGGTGTCTCTGAGATCCAGCGGCATGTCTTCCACTGTTAGTAAAGGAAACATGGCAGTACAAAGATTCTGATTAGCCAATTTGAATGCAAAGTCCTTATCATTAGTCTGCAATTCGATTCCCTTTGGAGTTGATATGGATGGTACAATTCAATTTGCTCAACAAGTCACGCCCTAGCAAACATACTAGACTCGAATCACACACCACAAACTGATGGTGGTCCTGAAAGGTTCAGATTTTCACCAGTACCTCTTCTATCAAGGGCTGCATCATCCTTTTGTTAGAAACTCCTATAACTTGGTTAGATTTTCCCAGGTGGGGGTGGTTTGGGGCTACTGCGGATCTCACAGTAGAATGGGAAACACCAGTGTCAAGCAAGAATGTAATAGGATGACCTTCCATGTCTGCTTCTACATATGGTCCACTCTGGTCTACCTGTAAGACTGCTCCAAGGGTACATTCTTCCTACCCCCTCAGGCACTGTCAGAAGGACGGGTCCAGATTGAATCTATCTAGAGCTTCCATTAAGGACATCTGATGGTATGTTCGATTTTCCTGTGAGATTTTTGGAGGCTGAGGCACTTGCACTAACTGGTTGTAAATGATCTTGGCCTGGTTATTGTCTGTAACTGATTTACGCCATCTGCTACTTGCACGAGTTTGCTTCCCTGCTCTTCATTCGCAAGATTAAGGCAACACTTGCACCTCCAATGCCCGATCTTGTGACAAAAATGACAAGCAGTTGTCTTTTTCAGGGTCGCCACATCTACCCCTGTCTTTGGATCTATAGGGATACCTCTTCCTCTTACCTGGCCCATCGACCCTGCAACTGGTTGTACTTGTACAGCTCCTGGGGAATTTTCCTGGCCACGAGTTACAGCTCCCATCATTGCGTGCATCTCATCTCCTTTCTGGGCGTTGCGCATTTGGACCAACATCAGTTTCTCCTATATCCTCCTATGTTTTGATTCCACCCCATCACTGCCATACCTGCCATACCGTAAGATTTTGCCAACAGATTAGGTGCTGTTGGATCATGAGACTGATCTCTGGCCTCAACCCAGTCACAAATTCAGACACAAATTGTTCCATGTCTTTAGGGTTTAGTGTGTTTAACCCACTGTACTGCTTAAAGGCCTGTAGCAGCCTTTCATAATAAGCACATACTGACTCTTTAGGTTCCTGGGTCGTTCAGCCTATCTTATTTCAGACTGCAACCATGTAATCTCCTGTTCGTACTTCTTCATGACCATCGGCAAAGGACCATCAGTAACTGAGTCCCTTACTGGTTCAGCACCAGGCCACTTAGCAGCTATCTTACAAGCAGATCATAGATCAGTAGGAACCAAAATTTCAAACAAGGTGTTTAAGACAATCCACAACACTTTTGAGATCTTAACAAAGCTATAAACTTGCTTGTTTAGCTCTTATCCTGGGGAAACCATTTGTGAATGCAAGGTCACCCCGACTCCAAGGAACATGCACATATCCTCCACTAGGCACTTCCCGTAACAGATATGTCTCTGCTCCCTGGGTTCCCCCCTTCTGGAGATGGTGTTTCTTCTGTCACCTTTCTTATGCTCTTCTTCTTTGACCATCTTTCCTCCCACTTATCCAGCATACTTCAAGCCCTTATTCCTATTACCAGTTCCCGAATGTGTGTCCTCAATCCAGTCACTCTGTTTTCCTCCAACTCTGGATCACTGTAAGTTAGTCGGTGATTTCCCTGCAATGCCTTCATCCAGGATAGATCTACTCTGTACCTCTGAGCCACCTCTGACAGCTTCTCATGTGCTTGTTTTGCCCTTCGGGTGATAGAATCCCACTGATGATTTCCTCCAATTTAGCCTTCATCCTCACCACATCCACTAGCTTCGCTTTCATTGCAGCCTTGATGGTACCCTGACTCGACCTACTGTTCTGACTCTCCTTACTGTTACTGTGATCCTTCAACCATGACTCTAGGTCCACAACGTCTAGAACATGCTGGTTCTCTGACTTGTGCTTGCTTCTTGAGTCATGCCACTTGACCCTCTCACAAGAGTTTCCCACATTCGCAAATCTGAACCAGTGCTTACCATGGGTATAGACCTTATAGTACTGGAGCCAATCCGTACTACAGAAGAGTCAGCAGTAGTCATGAGAGGGGTACTGGATTCTATAGGTACTAAAGGATGAAACCCCCATTCGCACTCCCTGTTTCTCCTAAAAGAGTCCCTTCCACGTGGATGGATTGTCTCGGGTTATGACTTTCTGTTGGGCCTAAGTCATAAACAGGAACAACAGGTTCAATGGTAACCGGTACTGTATGAGTTTCTGGCAACCTTGAAGTAGCATTGTCACCATTCTGTACCACACCTCCCAAGACAGACACATGAAATTCAACTATTAATTCTGAAGCAAGAGTTTTCAGGGACTTGCACATCAGGCTTGTGAGTACCTGTATTGTTGAGTGGCTGGGTGTGTGAGTGGCTGCATGGGCGAGTGAGTGGCTGTGTGAGTGACTGCATAGGTGAGTGAGTGGCTGTGTGAGTAACTGCATAGGTGAGTGAGTGGCTGTGTGAGTAGGTGTATGGGTAAGTGAGTGGCTGTATGAGTGGCTGTACGTCTGTATGGGTATATGAGTAGCTCTGTCTATAAGTAAGTGGGTGTGTAAGTAGTTGTATGGATGTGTGAGTGGATATATGAGAGGATATGTGGGTGTGTGAGTGGGTGTGTGAGTGGTGCTGTGGATGACATTATCAGTGATGTCATCAATGATATCATTTGAGATGTCATCAGTGATGTCATCAGTGATGTCACTGACCATGTCATGAGTGTTGTAATATGTGATGTCATAAGCAGTGCATTGTGGGGTGAAATTTATAGTTAGCTCAGGTAACTATAACTGCTGAATTTCTATGGTTTTGTACGAGTGAAATCTGAGCCTAACTATAACGTCCCTGTCACCTTTGGTTTTTGCAGTGCATTTCTAAGGTTTTTTAAAAATTCTATTTCCTAACTATAATGGCCCTGTAATCTTTGGGTTTTTTTCAGTAAATTTCTATGTTCTTTTCAATTGTATTTCCTTACTTTTCCTGTAGCCTCTAAGTGTGGGTGTGTGAGTGGCTGTATAGGTCAGTGAGTAGATGTGTGAGTGGCTGTATGGGTCTGTCAGCGAGTGTGTATTTTTGTGGGAATGTGAGTGGGTGGGTGAATGCCTGAGTGGGTGTGTGAGTAGGTCTGTGAGTGCCTGTGTGGGTCTGTGAGTACCTGTGTAGATCTATGAGTGGGTCTCTGAGTGGCACAATAGGTCTGTGAGTGGGTGTGCAAGTGTCTGTGTGGGTTTGTGAGTGGGTGTGTTAGTGCCTTTGTATGTGTGTGAGTGGTGCAATGGAGTTTGGATATTTGCACACTTAGGGTATTTAAAAGAAAGAACCATGGATTCTGCGCTCACTAGGAGACAGTGAGAAAGAAACCACTCATCAGAGTCACTACAGATCAGATTTGCTCCATTAGTTCAACTATGCATACACCTCCATTAAGGATTTCATGTTGATTTTTAAACGTGGAATACAAGAGGAAAACACCTGCTTTGCCTTTGCCAAGTCCAAGAAGTTACGTTTGTTAGTGCTTTACTAAAGTAGAACTTAAACTACGGCACCTGCTTTGTTTCTAGTTGTAAGTGCTTCGCTTTGAGGCTTAATTCCTGTTAAATGAGCATCAAAGGCAAAATGGAAACTCTTTTTTTCGAAGAAGAGCCCACAGTTTTGCTGAAAATGTCTAATCAACTGGAGTACTTTCTACTGGTCTATTAGAAAGTGCTACCTGATTGGGTAAATGTCTCATGCATATTCTGTACTATAGCTGTGTAATGGCGCAGGAGGTAATGTCTCCATTGACCTTCTGTGAATGTAATTTCGGCAATGTGATTGTTCCTGCAGCATCTTAATCCACAAATATGCGAATACATGAAATGAGCAGAAATTTCAGATGATGTTGGACATTTGCATACTGAGCGTAATTCCAAGATAGACCTGTGGTCTCCCTTTTTATTTTTTTACAAGGAGGGCGTATGGCCCTCCTCCATGGGACGATTTCTACCCTGGGCACCTCATTCCCCGGGGCCCGGCCAAGACTTCATGAGGGAGAGGGGCCGCACAGCCCTCCTCCCTGGGACGATTTCGGCCCTGGTGGGAAAAAAGGTCAGTATAACCCAGAGAAGGGGGGAATATCCTGTATTTCCGGAGTTGATATATTGTAAGAGTTCTCAGAGAGGAATGTTCCTCACCCAAGAAAGCCTTCTTAAGAAGATCAAATATGTCCTCGTGGGATTGGGATCCCTGGGATGTTTAGCTATATCTTTTACATGGGATGCATATGGCCTCAGAGGTTGTGAGGACCCAGAAAGTCCAAGAAGTTCTTCCCTCTCGAAGAGAAGTTCAGTGCGACTGTTTGCCAACTCAAGGAGTTTCTTCTCCAGAGGCTCTAATCCTGTAACTATAGCTTTGTACACTAAGACATCAACCACCTCTGCAATGTGCACATCCCAGGAAACAAATTCAACCTCGTCCTCCTGGAGACAGGAGTTACCCCTTTGGAACATTATGGGGTCTGGGGCAAGCCAATTGATACATTGCATAGATGAAGGTATAGGGCTGTAGGCAGCCAAGAAATATGTCATATGATTGTGAACTCTGCTGGCCTGAGGATTATGGAATTACCTAGGTCGGAATCATGTGAGGATTACAGGGGTTTTTATTCTCCCTGCACAGTTACAGACTTTAGAGGCAGAGCCTCAGCATTCTCCATGTACATTTGACCAGATATAGACGCCAGGTGAGGCATCACACTTTAACAGTCAAAGGGCGCCGGTCCCAAAGCAATGCTTTGGAGGTAATAGGGCACCAAATAAGGCAAGCGGCAGAAACAAACAAGAAATCGATCACTGTGAAACCGCGTACTCTTTCCTGCCAAAAAGAAAGATTTGCGCCATACAGTGATAGCTGATGGTTCCTGGGACTGGGAGAGTAGTGCCCTCTGGTGGTCGGAGAACCGCTCTTGCAGGTGAAGCCTCCGCACTGTACAACAATGACCCAGGTGGTCTGAGATCCGATCCCACAGTTGATAAACACAATGATATCCCACAGTACTCGCAACCAATGATCCCTTCTATTAATAAATCTTGACAAAATGACTGCACAGTTTGAAGAGGACTCAATGAAAGATGCTTCTCTGCTTCTGGAACAGTGAAGAAAGAGGAGGGGCAGGAAGCATTCACCTCTCTTCAGGCGATAACTGTTACAGGATTGGACAGTCAATTGTTCTAAATGTCCCTAGGTTTATGAGAAATGTAATTCTGTTTGTTGTTCATGAGACTGCTGTACAAATAAAAAGAAGAAAGTTAATGCATATTCCTCGCCTCTAGTCCTGACATAAAATCAACATTACACAACCAAAAACCTCACATGCAGCATAACAGTACATCACACAGCAACCCCCACAATGCCTCAAAAACACACCAGAATCATTCTACCCTATTCAGAAGTACAATCTATTTTGCTCAGGAGCAATACTATAAGTCACAAGCTCAGCTAAATCTACCAGCATGTACAGGGCAAAAAAGGACGCATTTAAAAGCAGGAAGGAGGTGCTCTTAACTCGGAAGCATCCTCTTGCACCAAACGTTTGTGGGTGGGGGTTCCCGCAAAATATTGGCACCGCAAAATATTAGAACACCCACAGTTTTTTGATTTGGAGATGGTGTTAAACCTCAATTTCCTGAGCAATGTGCCCCCATGGTAAGGCACCTCCCAACAGATTAGAATAATCAAAAATACAGTCAATCAAATAAAAGGGCACAATCAATAATTAAGTTCTATATCAGCATATAAATTCAAAGAATTTATTTTAAAAAATCTAAAGAAGTGTGGTACAGAGTCAATGCCATGAAGGCTCTCAGCAGATAGATCATTACAGAGAAGTGGTAAATCAAAAAATATCTAAATCCCAAGTGGGAAGCTAAATGGAAAAAAAACCGGACAGCAACCCTAGCAGCATCCATGTCTTGAAGAAAGTCTTCTGACTCACTCCCAAAATCGAGGGATTATATACATTATTTTTGTATATTAAATTACTAAATTTGCGGAATCGCTATGGTGTGATTGGAAATGTTACATTCACTGCAAATCAGAGCACAATTGTACTAAGCATCATATTGCCTTTGCATTGAAGCACTATCGCACTACATGGATATTGATTCTGCTCACTCTATGCTAATGCCATCATGGCACAGCAAACTAGATAAATGAACAGCAGCAAGTTATTGTGAATGAATAGGGTGCAGTGAGTTATTGGAGGGATCTTGAGGCAAGGGTACAATTTTGTGACTGGACCGAAGAATATTTATCAAGAATAGCATGAACAATGACAATGGAAATAAACAAACATGATTCTGCTTGACTGTGATACAGAAATAACAGTAAAATGTACAGAAGGAAGTATCCACTTTGGACAATACGGATGCTAGGTCCTAATTGAGGTCTAGTTAAAAAGGATCATGAAAACACACTTATACCATAAGAATCTTGTTTTAAAGACAACAGCACAATATCTGTGTGCATATGTAGAAACAAGCTGAAATTCTGTCCTATCTAAAAGACACCAAAGATATCCTTGTGAAGGGACATGCCTTTTGATCCAGAAAGAGAGGTATTGTTGACGCTAGATGTGGAATCCTTGTATACCAATATTCCACAGGAGTCCACTGTAGCTGTTATTAAGCAACTATTCACACCAAGACAAGTCAAAAAACAGGAACCAGCGGATTTAATTCTTGATTGTGCCCACATGGTCTTCACTAGAAACATCTTTGAATGTAAGGGCGAGTATTTTCTACAGAGCCATGGCACTTCCATGGGCAGTAAATGTGCCTCAAGCCTGGCATGCCTGTACATCCATAACTTTGAGAGTAAATATATCTATAATGAGACCACCCCTTTTCCAAACCAGATGAGATTGTGGAAGAGATACATTGATGACATTTCCATTATCTGGAGATGCACAGAAGAGGAAGCAATGTGTTTCTCGCACTGGATAAATAATCTAGATCCCTTAGCGAAATGCCATTTCTGGACCAACGCATCTACCATAAGAATGGTATCCTCAAGACCGAGGCATATTACAAACCTACTGATAAAAACAGCCTCTTCAGATTTGAGAGTTATCATCCCCGCACATTGAAAGAGGAACTACCTATTGGACAATGTTTGAGGCTGAGACGGAATTGCACTGACACAGAGAAATTCAGAAAGCACGCAGAAATACTGAGTGAAAAATTGGAAGAAAGAAGTTAACTGGACAGTACCATCAAAAGAGCAAAAAAGAGGGCCTTAAATGACAACAGGGAGGCTCTCCTTGAAACATATGAGAAACCTAAAGACCCTAAAATAACTTGCGTAACAGCATTTACCCCAATATCAGAGTCAGTAAAAAACTGATATAAAAACATTGGCACAGGCAATTTAAAAATTCCATCACCCCTTTTTGCCTTTGAACGCAGCCGGAACATACGAGATGACATTGTGTGCACATGCCCCATGAAAAAAGGAGGAGAATCACAACAAAGACTATGGAATCGCCCCCCACCCACCAGTCACCAACCATGTGGTGGGTGTGGAGTATGCAAATACACACAAAAAATCCAATGTGGTAGACCTTGGTATACCAACTCCATGGAAATTAAAACATTTCATCAACTGTAATGCCAACAATGTGGTATATGCACTTAAATGTCCCTGCGGTCTGCGATATATATATGCATTACATCCCGCAAAATTAAGGTGCGAATAACTGAACATAGAAGCACAATGGAATGTAAGAAAGATAACACAAAATTGACAAGACACTACATTGGCGCACCGCACACCGAAAACGACATTGAATGGTTCATTATAGAGAAACTAGAACATAGGAAAACTGATATAACTAGGGCTCTCCTCACTTTCAAACAACGATGGGCGGTGTTCCGGCTGGGCACTGACAAACACGGATTATATGACGATATCCCAAGGGGGTCTCTGAGTAATCATAATTGTAATCTTAATGTCTTAGCCAGAATAATGCCAATACATTGTCTCACCCCATTGGGAAAAGAGAAAAAAGTAAGAGAAGGGGTTCCATAGGGTATAGAAACAACCATTGTATGTTAATTTGGTATCACATCAAAAGTAAGCAATGTGGCTTTTAATGTACAGGAGCCCCCTGATTATGAAGTGCAATTGGATATCTTTAAAACGGAGAGCTTTACCCCCTCGTTATGTGGTCGGTGTAAGTATCACCCACAGGGTATAGATAGGTGGTGTCCTCCCTTTTAAAGATTTATGATTATCATCAATGACCAAGAAACTGGTTAATAGGGACTACTGGTCCCCTAAGGCATTTGTACTATCTTTCAAGAACAAGCAAAGGAACAAACACAACGTACTACGGCACGGCATCAGACTTCAGTATACAACTTCTGGTGTCCTTCGATATCGAATCCTTGTATACCAACATTCCACAAGATGAGGCATTGGCTGTCATGCAATATAAACTGGATGAAAGAGATCGCCCCCATCAAGTTCCTACCGAATTCATAATAGCCCTAGCTACTTTATGCTTAAAAAATAATTTTTTTAATTTCAAAGAAAATTTGTACTTGCAAGTATCGGGAGTCGCAATGGGCTGCAGTTTTTCACCTGAAATAGCTAACCTAGTTATGGCTGAATTCGAAAAAAGATGGATATATAGTGACACCAACCCATTTTTAACCAATATTGGGTTTTGGTGTCGCTATATAGATGATATTTTTATGATTTGGGATGGAGATGATACATGTCTACAAGACTTTCACAACTGGCTAAACTCAAGAACAGCTGAATTTAACTTCACTAAAAGTGCTGACCATGACAAAATAAACTTTCTGGATGTCTTTATCCAACAGGAAAATGAAGTACTGGGGGTTTGTCTATACACTAAACCGACAGACCGTAACACTCTTTTACATTTTACAAGTAGCCACCCACGTACTTTAAAGGAAAATTTGCCGTACGGACAATTTCTCCGTGTAAGAAGAAATTGTACAAACAAAAAAGACTTTTTCACTAATGCAGAGATATTAAAAGACAAATTAATAACTCGAGGATACCCGAAAAAATTAGTGAAAGGTGCACTCAAAAGAGCGTGGTACACCCCGAGGGAAGTCTTATTAGTTCCAAAAGCAAAGGATAAAATCACTCCATTGACATGTGTGTTGACTTTTGATCCAAAAGCTAATAAAGTCAAAAAAATTGTCCAAAATAACTGGAAAATAATTGAGCCTTTGGGAATTTCGAAACCTTTGTTTGCTTTTAAAAAAGGTAAAAATATCCGACAACAACTCGTGAGGGCTACAAGACAGACAGAAATACCAAGAAAAGATCTGCGGAACCTCCTGCAATTACCACCGGTAGTTGGTCACTTCCGATGCCAAAACTGTGTGGCATGTAATCTAACAGAAGACTCCAAACAGTTGGAGATTAATGGCCTTACGCACTACCAAAAAACATTTTCCAATTGCAATTCAAAAAATGCAATTTATTGCATAAAGTGTCCTTGTAATAAATATTACATAGGCCAGACAACACAGCATGTAAAGAAACGTATATTGCAACACAAATCAAGAATTAAATGTAAAGTTCAGGGGGCCCCATTGGTGCAGCATTTTCAGAACCATCTGCATTCAGAAAATGACTTAAAATGGTCAGTAATGTGTTTAGTCGGTAATTTCGAAAAAACTGAGTTACAAACAAAACTTAACAGATTAGAGGCCAGACTAATAGCGAAATATCATACCACAACGCTAGGCCTTAATGATAAAGATGAGATCTGGGCTCTTATACAATAATGGAGCGTAAAAAGGGTTCACATGTTCTTCAGACGATGTTGCTTGCAATAGTCGGTTCGTACTTATCTACACTAATGTATTGTGGATAGCTAGAATGTAAGGAGTGGCGGTAATATACTGGGATATAAGGTAACTTCTCTACATTTTTTTGCACTTTATTTTCAATCTTGTTTAAGCAGGTATTTAATGAGTAAAAGAAAAGAAGAGCATATAACGCTAGTTTAGGGCATTTAATATTATTCAATTATCCCCACTCTGAATTGAATCCATTAGGACCTGATTAGGACTTTCCATGATGGCGGCAATAACATATATGTGCATTTTGGTGAATTTGGGTATTTATTCGTTTCCGTATGTATAAACTTACTGTTCTCCGTTTCAGTTGAATAGTAGTCCTTTTACTAGGTCTATGGTTGGCAATGTCGTTGTCTACCATCAACATAGAGAGAGTGGTCCTTTTATTATGTTTACGGCAATATTTGCCGGGTTTAAATAGACTTCCGCATCACGTGACATCGGACGCGATCCGTGTAGACTGGAGGGAGAAGGAACGTTAGAAGTGGGTCCTGTGTATAAACTTCGAGGTAAGGAGACGTACGATTCGGCAAAAGTGTAAATATACCTACCGTTACACCAAGGCTAAAGAGAATTGATACTTAGATTTGGTTTTTTTATTGGTTCTATTGACAGAGTTGAGAGCGAGGCGACCTCAAGCAGTGCTAAAACAGTGTATATGCACAAACATATGCAGAATACTTGAACCGTATAACGAGTGGTTTTGGAAGGGTCGAATAATTATACACAAGGTATGTACCACATATCCTTTTCAATAATAGGCAGGTTCTATTATCTAATTTCCCCTAATGGGTGTAACCTACGGTGTCAATTACTTTGGGTTTTCTCGTTTTAAATAACGATACAATCGATGCACTTTGAGATTATACTGACTTTAAGATAAAGGGTAACGGATGTGGGAGTCAGTGACTTGGAAATAGATACATTGATTATAGGTGGAGTGATTTTCCATTGAGATAATTTTTGGTTTTGATTGCTTTTAGCCCGCCAAAATAATTTATAGAAAAAAGAAAGAAAGAAAAGACGATTATTTGTTCCGACCATACCCTAATTGGACAATAGGTAATATGCAGTTTTCAATATAAGGTATTTTAAGTTTATTCAACATATCACATATTAATACACCTAATTGCTTTACATTCACTGTCGGTGATATATTAGATTGGGTTGTAAGGTTGTTATACACTCTGGGTGTTTTATTTGAAGTTCTACGTTTTGTTGTATGAGCCGCCACTTCAGTTTTGAACTGTTGTAATATAACTGTAATATAGTGTCTTTTAATATTATTCCTGTGTTTCTGTGTATATAATCTAAATAGAGATAAGATGGATATTAATAGGGACAATTAATTTGTTCTTACAGGTTGTAAATTATTGGTTCGGATGCCCTAGTCCTGATGAGGCCAAAAGAGTTATTTGGCTGAAACGCGTCGACATTTATTTTGAAGACACTCACTGGATTATGATTTATGTTTTGACTTATTTGTGAAAGAGCACTCAAAATAATTAGGAGATTGTAAACGACAAAATCTCGTAGTGCGTCTTTAGTAGTGATCTTCTATATATAGGAATGCTGTTTCAAAAAAAGCCCATAAGCATCCTGGTACATTAAAAAGGGCGTTTGATGATATGTATATGTTCAGTGATTGTGCTATATGTAAGTATTGTAAATATTGTATTTGTTTGTATATATATGTCTAAAAACAAAAGAATTTCAAAAAAAGTGTGGTAGAAAATAAATATCCTCACACTTATAAAAAGTAATTGATACATTTTTGGTTTTCATTGGAATCGCCGTTGACTTGGTCACAAAATTTAATAATACAGGTTTTGTTGGAGAAATAAATATTACTCCAGGGGAGAGATAATTCATCTATCTCTTCGCCTAAACTTATGTGAGAGTATCAGTCCCGAGGCATTATCTTTTTCTATATATCATCTTCAGTATACGTCAGGGCACGCCACAGGATCTGTGAACATGGTAGATGCGTTCACTTACACGCACGGCACGCAGCCTATGCCTCTACCAGTATAAACATGAGGATCCCTGAGAGATCACAAATACATGACTCGCGCTTCCCAGCTACCATACAGTGATGGGAATCGCGGACCAAGTAAACAACATGGGATTAAGCAGAACGGACTGTGTGAGTTAATCGCAGTCCGTGCCGCATTTTACTTTTCACCTGAACCACCTCCTTCACCCAGCAAAGTGAGGAAAGAATTAACCACTCAGAACACATCTTCAATCGGCCACTTCATAAGGAAGCATTGTTCGACATGAAGGCTCCTCCAGTCGGCTGTTTGATGGGGCACGGTTGGACAAGACAAGGGTTCTCTACCTTGATGAAGTAAGTGTGAAGAGAAGATTATAGATAACAGGAGTTGGTGTAGGCACAGAAAACCTCACAATACCAATTTATAGAGAGGGCCTAACTATTGATGGAATAAACATTTGCCCTTAATACGTATGCGAAACCCAAACATGTATAAGTAACCCTGTGATTAGAGCTTGAAGCCAGATAAGCCGTCTAACCGAATTGTCCTCGTATAAACCTCTATCAATCCTTAATACTGAGTATAAAATACACAGTAAAAGTCTGGCCTGTTTTGATTAAAAAAGTAGAGAGGCAACAAGAGACATTTATTGAAAAATAAACATACCATTGGACATTAAACAAATTCTTATAGATCTTGGTTGTTGACTTTATTTTTCACTTTATTGTGTATTTTCAAAGGGGGGTAGCCCACGAGTTTCACCTTACAAAGGGCTTCATCAGGGCTGCAAACATAAAAATACAAATGTACATAGCATATCAATAAACACAAGTCGCACTAATTATTTGAAGACTCACAGTAATCCAGACATTTGTTGAATACACCAGAACAGAGTCATGTTAAAAAACAACAACAGACAGTAGGCAGACAAGGTTAACCCAAAAGGGTGTCCAAGGAGGGGCTGGAGAGTGGAATCATGTCTATGCCAATTGCTACATATAGGTGTAGCTTGTTTGGTGTCAGATACGCTCTATGCAGTATTGAAAACTGGATACATTTAAATTGGGTATTACGAGAAACGCTTTTGGGGTACTCTAAAATGTAGGCCCATTCCTTGTCAGTTAGTTCCCTTGCCAGGTCGTATCCCATTTAAGTTTCAATGGGTTGAGCGAAACCATGAGGTGTTCCCTCAGACCACGATAGAGCCAGTGTCCCAAATGGCTCCCATGCCTCATTGTGTGAAGCACTTGGAGCAACTCGCACGACGCAGGTTCCTTATTATCCAATACCCAATGTTTGCACACATAATGGAGAATACTAGCGTGAGTCAGGAATGAAGAATCAGGCAACCCGTGGGCTTGTACAAACTCCACATGGGGCAGAAGGATGCTGTCCACGAACAGGGATCCAACTGGCGTCACCCCAGTCTGATCCCAGGGAGCCAGCCCGTGGGCCATCAATGTGCCCATGGATATCAGAAGACCATAGAGTGAAATGTTCGGTGCATATGGCACATGTGTGTTAGAGTACTTTAAGGCCTTTCTCCAATACATCAGGGCAGCATGCAACAATAGTGTGTCTACATCTGATAACAAGGTCTCTAGGCATAACAGTGTGTGAAGCTTCCCTCTGTTGCAGGTGCACGGTTGTATATTCTATTTCAAACAAATTATGGCCTGCTAACCAATAAGAAAACCATTGTGTCTGTCCAGCTATGCAGCAGGCTTTGAAATCTGAGGCTCCTAATCCTCCACTGGATGCCGGCAGTTGCAGTTTAGACAGACTTACTCTGCGTTGTCCCTTACCCCAGACAAGATTGATCAGCATGGAGTTTACAAGCTTAAACACCCAGGTTAGGACCACCAGCGGGACATTCACAAAATGGTACAGTAACCACTGTAACATCAGCATTTTTGCCAGTGCCATCCTGCCCACAATGGATATGGGTAATTTGACCCAGAACGACACCTGTGACCTCAGGGAATTAACTGTACGCACCAGATTTCCCTCCAGTATATCCTGTGTTTCCCTATAAACACGGATTCCTAAATAACAGAAGGAATATGGTTCAGTTTTCAGATGTAGCTCACCAAATTGGAGAGTGGGCTCTTTATAAGTGCCACCAAAGGAATACCCGCAGGACCTAATGGTGTTTATTTTCAGTCCTGGCATGGAGCCAAACTTTGAGAGCAGCTGGACCAGCCCAGCCATATCTCTCCGGAGATCCTTAAGATACAGGAGCATATCATCAGTGTTCAAGTACACCGAATGAATAACCCGTCCAACTGGGATTCCAACGTTTGGCATAGTATGACCGAGATGCTGGTCAAGTGGCTCTACTGCCAACACAAAGAGGAGCTGGGGTAGGAGACATCCTTGATGGGTCCCACAAAGTATCTGATAAGGTTGGGCTATATATTGGCATGTTTTGGCTCTGGCCATGGGTAAAGAATAGTTTCAACCTTTTAAAATATTACGGGGGGATCCTATACCACTGCAATGTCGCACGCATATAATCCTACCCCAGAGTATCAAAAGCTTGCCCGATGTCCAAGGAGAGGCAACCAGCCAAGGGGTTCTGACCATGGGCTGCACACATTATTCCAAATAGTTGACGTATATCCAGCAAAGTGATACGGTGGGGTACAAAACTGCAGTAATCAGTATGTATCAACCTGGGAGCAGCGGGAGCAGGCGGCGGGCCAGAATTTGAACAAGGAAGAAGAGCAGCCTGGGAATTCAAAGCCACACCACCTAATGTAGTCACAACAAATAAATAAAACTAGGACATTGCCCACCTCAATGGTCAGCTGCACATTGACCATGCATTAACAAGTTTTGATTAAAAAAGTAGAGAGGCAACGAGAGACCATT
This sequence comes from Triturus cristatus, assembly GCF_964204655.1. Taxonomy (NCBI): domain Eukaryota; kingdom Metazoa; phylum Chordata; class Amphibia; order Caudata; family Salamandridae; genus Triturus; species Triturus cristatus. The sequence goes on from NC_140588.1 coordinate 218,578,988, forward strand.
ATCCAAAAACACAAACACCATTGAACATTAAACAATTTCTCATAGATCTTGGTTGAAGACATTTTTCACTTTATTGTGCATTTTCAAAGGGGAGCAGCCACCGCGTTTTACCTTACAAAAGGCTTCATCAGGGCTGAAAACATAAAAAGACAAATGTACATAACATACCAATAAACACAAGTAGCACTAATTACTTGAAGACTCATTGTAATCCAGACATTTGTTGACTACATCACAACATAGTCATGTTAAAAAAACAACAGACAGTATGTAGACAAACCTAAGCCAAAGGGTGTCCAAGGAAGGTGCAAAGTGCCTCAATACCTACAGTTGGAGTACAAGTTGTAGAAATTTCCCAAAACACAAAGCCAAAGGTCACTTTGCAGGAAATGCATTCTCACACTGTGGCAGCAAATGTAGCTGGAAACTTTGAGGAATAGGCAGAGTGGATATGCTGGTGCTCTAGGGACTGTTGGAAAAAAACAAAGCCTCATCATCTAGTAAATGGTCCCTTAAAAACCTGTGAAATACTCGGATGCTGATGCAAAAACACGACAGACCAGCCACCCACAGCAGCTCAAGGACTGTATGTGTGTGTGTGGAAGCTGTCTCAACCTGGACTGACACACATGACAGGGGCTGAAGCCCATAAAGCCCTTTGGGTGTTGATTTTGATCAGAAAGTGTTCTGTATAGGCTTGGATTGGCTATGCGGGCAATTGGGCATTGGTCAATGGGACATGGCACCAGGGTCACCTGTGGGCCATGGTTTTATGGCCTTTGTAAACCACACCAAGAGACTGACTCACTTGCACAGTCCCCACCAGGTCACTGCAATGTGGTGCCAGTATGTTGTCCGCTCACCCGTTGTGCTGCAAATTGAGGCTGTGGGCCAGCCTTTGGAGCATACTCACCTTGGCGCCCTGCCTTGTGTGCCTTGACAGAAGCAAAACAAGTGGTTCTGTTGGATGAACAATTTCTTAGCATTCCTAAATTAATGTGTACCAAGAAACACACCGAGAGTATTATTGTCTGATTTCAACAATTAGTATATTATTAAATTTTTTTCTTTTTTATATATATGTAAGGCTGTCACATAAGCTTTTTCATCAATGAAAAGCGAGTGTGTGACTTTTGGTGAATAAATGAAAGTAAGTGACAAGGTGATAATGTGTGTACAATATATGCAGTGCGGTAATTGTAAAAAATAAAATGTATGAATCGATTGTCATCCGTCCCTATACAAAGTGATGTCAAGACTCCTGATCTGAGTCCTTTTTCAACTTTGGGGCGAGGAGACTGTAGGACATGGATTGTTGTGAGGCGTCGACAGTTCGACCCAGGAATGTGTGTTACTGAGCCAACGTCACACCGGGTCTTCCTCAGGACAGTGAGGTGGATAAGTACAGCCTATAATGGGAATAATTATTCATTGAATAAGTATGGTGTGTTTCAAAGAAGGGGAAAAGGAATATTTACAAAACGGTTGGTAGCAGTGACTTACCAATTGTCGGGGTGTTGATTTCCATGTGATCAGCTTGAAAACAAAAGGAAAATCCACCGTCAGGTTGGATTCTGTAATCAGACAGGGAACGAAATAAGAGAGTAAGTATTAAAATGCAGAGTTGCCTAGGAATGGAAAGAATAGGCGCTTAGGAGAAGAGGTGCCTACCTTCGCTGAGGCGGCGCTGGTGTCAATGAGGAGTCTTTGCGATGTGCAAGTGCCTGCACGTAGGTGATTAGAAGCTGGATTCCATCAAGCAGAATGTGATCTACAATCAAATGTAATACATATTTATGTGGTCTTGTTCAGTGATGTTAAAGAAAACGCTGCTTTTTTGAAAATCGTGCGTCTTACCTTCATGTCGAGGTAGCTAGGAGTGTGCTACCACCGAATATCTTCTCTTTATATGAAGGGAATCTGAAATTTAAAGTTGACCAAAAATGTGTAAGCTTGCCGGCTGTATGCTGAACTCTGCAATCAACGCCGTTGCATGAAAGTGTGCATCTTACCTTATGACTAAATCCCGGCTGACTCGAAAAAATAGAGAGCATGACTGTAAGAGACTGGCTTGGATTTAAATGATTTTAGAAAACACAAGAGCAACCCATATGTCCCTATGAACTGGGTAATTTGCACTAAGCAATAACAATGTTCACAGGGAACTTATTTTAAATAACAATTTTTCAATAAGGATTACAAATTTGTATACTCATAACTGATTCAATCCGAAAAAAACCTAGATACAAAAACAGGGAGAAAACTATTTCAAATCAATTGAGAATTTACTTCAGTAACCTTGAGAATTATTTACTTCAGCCGAAGTAAATATAGTTTATTTCATGAATAACAATTTACTCACAAAAATTGTTTCATCACAAATTTTTTGATGCTACAGGCACAGTGATAGAAAGTGAAAGGGAGAACCCAGTGAAGTGATCATAGCCTTTGAAGTGAAGAGTTTGTGAATAAAGAAAAAGGTCTTAAAAACAATGAGAGGCATTCAACAATAACATAATTCTTTGTTGCTCTCTCTTGGTTTGTGTCGACGACGTTTCAACCCACATTGGGTAGGGGGTCTCTTCAGGACAATTATCTGGGGACCAATGTTAGTCTCGTATCTCCACAGTATTCTACGTTGAACCCACTGATCGAACCAGGGTATGGGGGGGAGTTAATCACTTCAATTCAGCATACGTAGTAAGTCTCTTTCACTTGTCCATGATATAAATGGGCCGCAGGAATGATATAAAGTTTGTATGAATCCCTTGGACGACGAATTAAGCGTCTCCTTCGCAAATTGCAGCCGTTGCGAAGGAGACGCTTAATTCGTGTAAATTGTTATTCATGAAATATACTATATTTACTTCGGCTGAAGTAAATAATTCTCAAGGTTACTGAAGTAAATTCTCAATTGATTTGAAATAGTTTTCTCCCTGTTTTTGTATATAGGTTTTTTTCGGATTGAATCAGTTATGAGTATACAAATTTGTACTCCTTATTGAAAAATTGTTATTTAAAATAAGTTCCCTGTGAACATTGTTATTGCTTAGTTGGATTTAAATGATGCAGAAACGCTGCTTTTGAAAAAGTGCACAGCTTCCCTTTATTCGGAACGACAGCTGACTCATTCAGCTGGGAGATCCGATTTGTCAATGGTATTCTGCCAAAAAAGTCAAGGAGATGGTACCCGTCAGAAGAGGAAAGGGGCATATTATCAAGCACGGCGTTAAAATTATCACCGCTTTAGCGACAGAAAACTGCCGCTAAAGCAGCGATAATGGTCTTGATAATATGCCTCAGAGAATTCCAATAGAAGCCCATGTTGACACCAGAACATGGGCTTCTATTGGGAATTCTCAAGGGCATATTATCAAGCTCATTATCGCCGCTTTAGCGGCTAGCGGCAGTTTTCTGCCGCTAAAGCGGCGATAATTTTAGCGCCGTTTCTTGATAATATGCCCCAAAAACATTAAGAAAACGAGACAACGCGCAGCGGCTCGCTTGCATGTCTTACCTAATACCACGTAAGTCGGTGAATGTCTCAAGCGTACGTATCGGGTTGAAGTATTTGAAGTAGAGCCCATCAGCATGTAGCACATGATGACGCAGTTTACAGGTCTTGTCAAAGTGCGGCATGCACGCTAGGTGAAAAGAAACAGGCAGGGAGGGAGGAAACATAATTTGCCAATAGTATTTGATATTATTAGAAGAACATGTGTTATGTTGGTATCACAGTAACAATATTTGCCAATAGTAATTGGTATTATTAGAAAAACATGTTTCATGTTGGTATCACAGTAATCCGCCATGGATTTATGTGTAGACGGTGGTATACAGTGTACACTTGACTTCTGTCGACATAAATGGTTCACAAAGCATCTGGGAAGAAGGAAACACATATTTGCCAATCGTGTTCAGAAATTAATATGTACAACCTGGATTAGTAACGTCAATGGATTAAGGACTTCAAATAAATTTGATATGGCTTCTGTTTAGACAATAATAAAAACAACACACATTTAACTTTGGCGACATCAACAATATAATGTACATATGGCACCGAAGGGATCACTACCAATATTAGACACAGAAAAAGGAGGGAAAATCGGTAGGACTAGGTAAGGGAATGGGAGGGTAGGCTGGTTGCTGTCCTCTCTAAACTGATATTCCCACTAAATTATTCACTAAATTTGTCCTGCCCCCATTACGTATGAGTCTCCACTCCATTTTAAAATTGGAAACACAAGTCTCTCCCACCTTCAACCTTGTTTAAGCTAGCTTAACACATACAACTTGAACCTTGCAAAACACATCTGCAGCTAGGCCTCACATTCAAAAATCCACATCCTCCCCTGTGTGGCAACTAAACTAAGAGCATGGATGTTTCAGTGTTTCCTGTAGCATCTGCACAGCAGACAGACCCACAACACTTCTGTGTAATCACTGTCCACAAGGTATACCACATGTAGCACAATCTAACAGACATAACAGCACTCCTAGTGCAGCTCTGTGTGATCTTGAAGAGCATCAAGTATAGCTCAAAAGGACTCCATTGTCAGTCATCCACAAATGACAAAATACACACAAATCAAATGCTCAACTGCAACTGGTGTGTGGTTGTAAATATGAAATCCAAGCTTGGACAGACAACACACACCATCCACATGATGTATCCAAAAAAAAGCAAGATGGCATAACTGACATATAAATTAGAAAGCAATGGACTATTAAGACCACACACACCTTGCCGAACAGGAATATCTGCAGAAAGTGCAGTCCTTGGAGGCAACAGAGTCAGAAGACTGTGAGAATACTGCTCACCTTACACTCACCATGGGCTCGGGAAAAGTATCAGATGAGTACATAGCCATGAAGGGAATGTGCCTACAGTGGCATGCCACCTGTGATAAGGTTGTCATTGCCACTAGTCTCCTAGATCTAAAGAAGACACAGACATTGATCCACCACTATCAAGTCACATACAAGTATTGTACCATCACTTTGTGTACACAGGTGTGTCCAGAGTCACTACCATTTAGACAAACTCCATATGCACCCAGGTGTATTGATGTGACAGGTGTCTTTCTGCACATCACAAACATAAGCAGAATGCTTTTCCTAAACTGCTGCACTTTGAGACACTTGCACTATGTTGACATATGAAAGCCTGGCCTATGTGCAATTTGTATGTAAAAAAGTAAAGGCTTGTGACTTCATCTCATAGTCAAAACTGATGTGGACGATGACACCCAGCAAATGTAGATACCAAACTCTTGACAACATACTGTCAAAGGGCACATACTCCATTGACCATATGTAATCCATGCCATACTGACATCATTGTATACTTACACTACTAATTGTACATGATTTACAGTTAACTATAAAACAATTTGTTGGACACAGAAATCAGAAATAAAAAACTGTTTCATGCTTTATTCTGCATGAATAAACAAATGAATAAATAACACAAGGCCAATGGCCAGTCCAAAAATGTTGTGAGGATTTATGGGCCCAAACATCTTGCCCATCGACTCTTGACTCCATAAATACTGCAAAGGGTCACCTCCCCTGAGAGGGGCATCTAGGGGGCATGCGAGGTACCAAATGTACAAAATTAGGGAGGACTGGGTTGGGTTTTGGGAGGGATGGGATCAGAAGGGGTGTGTGGGTCCACTGTTGTGGTTAGGCCAGATTGAGTGGGCAGTGGGTCCACTGCAGTGGTAGGCTCAGACTGAGGGGGGGCAGCTGTAGTCTGAGGGCTCAATGGAGGGGGGATGAGCTGGGTTTGACCATTTTGGGGCTGGTGTAATGCTGTATGGTGCAGACAGGAATAGGGAAGGACTCAGACTTTTGGGGAGGGTGTTATTTGGTGTGGGGTACTGGGCTGGGCTGGGGAAGTATGGGTTGGTGGAGGGGGTTTGAGCTTGGGAGCCTGGGGGGATTTTTTTGTGGGGGGGGATTTTTGGCTTTGTTTTTTCTCCGGGGCAGATTTAGATGGCAGGGCTGGGGGTGGATTACCTCTTCTTCTTCTTGAGAGGGGATTTGTAGGTGTGGGTAGGGCAGAGGACCAGGGCATAGAGATGGAGTGTCTGGGCAGAGGAGGGAACAGGATAGGCAAGGATAGGGGTTGTGGGGGCAGAGGGTGCTGAGGTCTTCAGAGTGTCTGTGTATGCATGTGTGTCATCTGCTGGTATGTCCATAGTGGTGAGTGTGCTGTCTGTCTCCTGAGTGTGGTACGTGTGTGAGGGTTTCTCCTTGTGGCTGTTGAAGTGTGTGCACATGTATGTTTGTGGGTGCTTGGGTCAGGGAGGGTAGCTGGGACTGTGGATGGGAAAGAGGCAGGAGGGGGGAAGGAGTGCTGGAGCAGGGACACTTCTGCCGTCAGTGTGGAAGCCAGGGCCTGATTGGATCTGGGTGGGGCAGACATGTCCGAGTGAATGCCCTCCAGGAATTATACCATTTGTATCAAATGATCGATATGCACCTGGAGGACATTCAGCACTGCTGTCTGCCCCACAGAGATCTGCCTCAGGATGTCAATGGCCTCCACATTCACAACAGCAGGGGAGACCGGGGCAAGGGGTGAGGTGCCTGGTGTGAAGGAGACGCCTCCCCTTCCATGGGATTGGCCATGGACACTGGGCCTGGGAGCAGCAAGGAGGGTGGTGATGGTAGTGATGGTGGACTACTATATAGAGGATTCAGTCCCTGTCTCCTCCACCACCACAAGGGAGTCATCACAGGAGCAAGAGTAGTCTTCAGATGCTGCAGATGTTGTCTCAGAGCTGCCGTCAGTGTGGCTCCTCTCACCCTACCTGCCACTGGGTCCCTCGTCTTCTGTCTCAGCACTGGATCCAGACTGGCAAACTGCTCCCCCTTTATCCGTGGCACTGCCTCCTTGGCAGGCGGGTGCTGATGCTGTGAACAAGAATGAAAAAGAATCACATAAGTCATCCGTATGTACTTGACACATAGGTAACATCACAAATCTTCACAGATCAAACAAATTCAACATTCTGACTAGTGCTATTACCTTTTGATACATTTACATAGATGGCATATGTTAGTGTGCCAGTTAACCATTGCTCCCTCACACATGATGTTAACTGCAACATTTGGTGTATCAACATCAAATGACACACCCACAATGCCAACTACTTTACTATGTAGCAGGTGATGTATCGTGTTTTGCTCCTGGCGGTCTTGTGTCCTGACATACCTGTCTCATCTCCTGAAAAGGAGTTTAGAGCTCACAATGGGAATAGGATTCACACGATTGAATTGAGACATGGTATCCATTCTGCAATCCCTAGTCATCACATTGGAAACCATTGGCTCTGATGGTACAGGCCAAATGACTTCCTTGTCAAATGTTAACATTGCGTAGTCATTGCATGACTCATGTCACACAGACAACAGTGATTGTGCTAATTTATCCTGTAACTTAGGTTCTCTACTGTCAGGTCACACATCTGACTCTTATTGTGGAGACACCAAGGTAGTAGGCAAAGCTAAGATGTGTCATCTATGCACAGTGTAATGAAGATGAATCAGAATGTTGTGCACATTGTAAATAGCTACCATTTATAGATGTGAACAATGGTCAACACACTGCCAAGTCTGATGACTGCATCTTTACAATGCTTCAGGTGGAACGCCATGGCACTGGCCCGTCTGAGTGCATTGTCTGTACAGACTATTAGAAAGGACCTCTATTCTTCATGAGTCCAGTTATGTTAACTGGGCACCAATCCTGTCTAGACTGCAGAAGTCCCCATTTGTATGGCCCAAGTCTGAATGTCCCTCACTTCTAATTAGACAGATTGCACACTTTGTACAGCTTGCATTGCTCTTTTTTTCCATCTCGTTTGGTAACTTACTCCAAATGATGCACATTTGACATCTCTCAATCTGACAGTGATGCATCATTCACATGGTTTACAAAGCCCAAAATATGAATAGTCAAGAGTATTTACATATATGTCAACCACAGTAGCGGCTCCTGGTGGGAGTGCTGCCGGGAGGTGACGTGGGGCGGGGGAGGGGCAGGGTTGGGGGTAGTAAACACCGGAATACGGATGAATGCAGGTAAGTGGACAATTAAATCAATAAAATGGATTTCGTTGCGCGCGGTGCATCACATTTGGTGATGCAGCGCGCGCAACGAAATTAGTTTTATTGATTTAATTGTCTACTTACCTGCATTCATCTGTATTCTGGTGTTTACTACCCCCGCTCCAAGTCACTGCTCGGCAGCACTCTCACCAGGAGCCGCTACTGGTCAACCGTTGTGAATGTTTATCTAACATCATACCTTACAATTTCAGCCATGTTTCCATCAGTGACCACCTGTGTTTGACAATGAATGGCATGTGTTGTCACTGTTACAGAGTCAGACAGATGGACTCACTCTTTTGGATGAAGTGAATGGAATATTCCACACAATCATGTGAAAGGCCGGTGTGACAGGTGACCAGAGTAAGCAAACCTGTAATTGGCCCATGGGATACATTTGATTACACTGAGCAGCACAGCTGGGACCTAACATTAGCACACTGACCAAGCTAAACTCACCAAGGCCTCAACATTGATGTCACCTCCTGCGGGATGTATAGCATGGGACTTTCACACTTGAGTGCTCCAATAACAACATACTTCACAGATTTGTTTAAAGCACACTGAGAAAAGGCTCATATATTAGTCAATGGGATGACACACATTGAGCAGTTGCATTACTCCTGAAGTTTATCTCAATGCCCATGTTGTTGTAATTTATGCTGATCACATGAGCATACACAGGAAGGATAAGAACGAAACAGTTAATATAGAAATACAATGAGATCTATATTGTGTTCTCCTTCCCTACAAAATTATTTAATTTTTTTTTCAATTCAAAGAAAACAAAACAGTAAAGTGGAAACAAAAACCCTGCGACAATTAAAACAAGAAAAGAGGCTCAGACATTTTTGCGTGCTTAAGAAAAGTATCAGTGAATTTTTCAAGCCCATATGCAACAAGATACCATAGCACAATTCAACGCGCGAGTTTCCAACCCCATGAAGCTCACCTTCCGGGCAATGGTCTTCCACAGCTTGGCCTTCTCATGGGAGTTTACCTGTAAGGATTACATGGTGACAGACCCTTAGTTCACATGCAACATGTTTCTGAGTCAGACACTTGTACACATAGGTCATGGTCAGATTGGCAACAATGTCTAAGAGGTAGGCATATGGCATTATGTGCAGTTGTCCTGTGTTCAATGATAACTCCGTACAGTGATAAGATGTTTACCCCAGTACACACACTACCACAGCAGGTTACCTGGCCAAAATAGTTATCTACACACTTTTAAACTTACAAAAAACAGTTCACATGCTTGCAAATGAGATTCCTAATGCTAGTAGTGCATGGGAATTCCACATCTCCAATAAAAATGCAGTGTGATCATCACTCACCTGCTCCTCTGGTTTGCCATACAGCTGGCTGTACAGTGGCAGGTTGGGGTCCAGAAGGGCCTGGTTCTCCTCCTATGTGAAAGCTGGGGCCCTGACCACTGTACGTGCCATAGTAGCTCCCAGGGGATGTGGACACAGCAACAGAGAGATGGGAGGTGCAGTCAAGTGAAGTCTCTAGGGAACAGACAGACATATCTAAACAGCAGAGGCGGTCTTAACTCCATGCGGCCAAAGCAATAGGTTTGCATGGGTCACATTTCCAAATCATTCCAATGCATAACATTGCTTGCAGATGACACGCCTACCACGATGTTCAAAAACTCATCAGCGGACCACGATTGACTTTGATACATTGGTGATGAGAGATTACTGAGTTGGTTTCCATGCGATGAGGCTCCGAACCAAAACACGTGTCTGTCACCATAACAACTTGCAGCCAATGGCTGTGTCCGAATCGGTTAGGATGCAGCTACCGCGTCCTTTGAATAATCAGTCGGCAGGGCAGACACTTCTGTAATTGATGTTGTTTGTGCATCACATGTGTGGAGGCTTTTTTTCAAGATGACATGGACCTTTACATGAATATCTCACACTTCCATGAGGAGCTAACCTTGAAGGGCACTTGACACACTGATTTTGAGGCTTATACCAACAGGAGACAAACTACTCCATTTACCCTCCTAGACTTGTTCACAGTGACAATGACTTTTTGGAGATGTACATGTCCATTCTTGATATATTCACTGGATTTGGGGCCTGTGTGACCCAGTGTGCAATCAGTGTGATTTCTGGTTGTAAATGTTTGGTGTTTAAGCCATATAGAAAGCATTTCCCTTAGAATGAGTAGACCGTGACATGATACAGCTGCATCAGCTTGTGTTTGTTATTTCAATTACTAGTGTATCTTTGTCTCCAAGTGGATGATGGCATTATATATGCAACTCCTACATTGTAAATGTTTTGTGTATGTGATTGTATCTGTATTGCAGACATGCAAACATGACAGTGTCCACTCTGTGACAGTAGTGTGCATGATTCACATTGTGAGACGCTGTGTGAATTAGGGTATTAGGTATCCCACATATCTGGCATTACATGATCCTATTGTGGGTACCTTTAAACCATGTAATTGTTTTCACAAACCTATATCTTGGCTTATTTGGTGGTGAGTTGTGGAGTATGTGATGCTTGATCACATGAACAGTGGCGGACACTAGAGATTCTTACAGTACAGCACTCTAACTGACGTGTCACCATACCTTGGTAACATGTCTGAGAAGGGTCCTAATGTTGTGATATGTATCTAAGGTCAGCCTTTTTCTTTCAAATACGTATTACCAGTGTTCTGTAGCTTTAGTTGTGTTCAGATTTCATGTTCTGTATGTCTTTATGCGTGTTGCGTTGTACATTGTGAACTAACACCAACTGTGTTTACACTCTACACATAGGTATCGCAGACGACCTCCAGTGTACAGGCACTTTCCAGACCTACAGACCATGGAAGAACATGACACCATCAGGAAATACCGATTCACAAGGCCAATAATTGAAGAGTTGTCTGAGCAGTTGTCACCTCATTTGCAGCCTGGTCGCACATATCCAACTGCACTGACACCCAAAGTGAAGGTTATGGCAGCATTACATTTCTTTGCCACAGGTTCTTTACAATACACAGTGGCAAAATCTGGTGTAATGTCCCAAACCATGTTCAGCCATGTCCTTCGTGGTGTTTTGGAGGCATTGCTCTGTTACCTGGACCAGTGCATAAAGTTCCCAACACCAGGAGACTTTTCAGAGATCAAGGGGGAATTTTATGGCTTGGGAAGGATACCCCATGTCATTGGATCAACTGATGTAATGTTTGTCAAAAGAGGAGACAATGTGGTGGGCTTTTTTGAGAGGTCCAGCATACGTGCCCAAGTAGCAAGGTCAAGAAAGGAGTATGCAGTTCCTCAAGAGACTAAGAGTGACTAGAGGGTGTTGCAGGGATTCTGCTCATGCACAGAACTATGCGCAGGAAACCAGGACCTCAGTGAATTGTGGTGTACCAAAAACTCACCTCAGTACCCAGAACCCCTATCCGACCAGCATCAGTGTCCCATTCGTTATCCGTATTATCTCGGAGGTCCCAATGTATAGACAACCCAGAACAAGCGACTTAGAGTATTCTCAGGTATGGTGGGAATCAGAAATACCTGTTCGCTATTAGAGTGTTTTGCACATTATGTTCAGACCAAGGTCGCAGTGCACGTCCAGGGAGGTGAACAACAGACAGTTCCCATGTGAAGAAAAGGCAAGCAAGCAGTTCTCAAATAATAACATGTCTCTGCAGTGTAGTGTGCAAAAGTAGCAAAAGTGGCAATATGGCTTTCTAAAAGCTAGCGCGCTTATGCTAACATAGCAATGTATGTATCTAAATCGCTGCCTTCACTACACCCCCCCTTGATCGGACTACAAACAAATAGGGAAACAAAAAGGAACGCAGAGTTCAAGTTCGACAGAGCAGAACCAAGTGCATGTATTGGAAATCCAGAAAGAGCAGTGAAAGTTCGAAAAAAAACGTTTAAAAAAAACCAAAATGAAGGGAAAAAGAAAAAATGGCAAGTCACTACATCATGGAAAGGGTCAATGAGCCCCGATGTTGGAATACAAAAAAAAATGTTTGGTTTGTGCTAGGGAAGCTGGACGATAATCAAGTTAATCCATAAACGTGTAAGCACAGTACGTAGCAACAGCTTCCAAAAGGAAGTCATTGGAACGAGTTGCAAAAGGTTCCGCCATCCAGTTTAGCAAGGTAAACGAACATACATGTTCTTCGACCACTGGAGCCTCTAGCACGTTCAGAGGACAACTGGCGTGTTCTTCTAAATAACTTTGTGCCAAGAAGTCATACGCTGCCGTTCTGTTGTCCCAGTTCCCAAGGACTCCATGTGCCGCTCCACAGGCCATAATCCTAACACCAGAACAGTCCAACTCATGAGCCACTAATGGACTTATTACAAGCACAAATCCAGAGCCCATTCGAAAGGACAATCTAGGCAATGAAAAACAGGTTGTACGCATGTAAAGTAGGCAAACCGTAAGGACAATCCATAGGCTATGCTCAGGGTTGCCAGTGGTAAAGTTCCATAGTATTCAAGCATCCGGTTACGAAGATGGAGCAGCCGGGGCAGGCTGTTGCGTGACACACAGTGTGCAGCCATTGCGCAGTACGCAGACCAACAGCAGTACGCCAGCCACGAGGGCGAGAATCAATGGGAGCCCTCCAAAGACGCTGGAAAAAATAGAATGAAAAAAGGCCGGTATCAGTGCTTAATTTGTGCCGGTGCTTTCCGGTGCTAAGCACCGGCACCTATTTCTCAGGGCCGGGTCTATAGAATTGATGAGCATAGGTATGCTCCAGAGTGTTGCAGGTTCCGACTTTTTCAGGGTGGAGTTTCTTTCATTGCTTTGAGGCTTGATAGGAGTCGGTCAGCTGCGGAGCAAGGAGTGAAGTGGTGAGCAGGGCTGTGGTCGGAGGCACCTTCAAGGCTCTGCAGCGACAGGCAGGCCTCAGCACAAATGGAACAGGCAGGCCCGGGCGAACGGAACAGGAAGATCTCAGCGCAAATCGACTTCCGGGGCACTCCAGGCAGCAGCGTGAGAGCTGGTTGGTTGTCCCCATCCAAGCCCCCGGCCGCAAAGGAATCTTCCTGAATAGAGAAGGAGCAGTTGAGTTGGACGAGAGGACGCAGAGCAAGTGGCAGAAGTAACCGTCGTGAATGTCCTAAACCTCCGATGAGCAAGAGCGCTGGGTAAAAGGTCAGTACAGTTGGAGGTGAGAAATTTAAGACAAGCAATGTTAGTACCAGAAAAGGATACACGCTTAGAACTAAAACACATCTGATAATCAGTCTTTGTAAAACGGGGTCCATGTTGATATTATATACATTTTCAGTTTTCCCCAAGGTGACACATTGAAATTTCTTTGCAAGCAAACGTGCAGATTGTTGCTGGGGCTTAATTATGGTAGTAATATAAACGACGGTGATTAGCAGAGTCAAATGCCATATTTTGTGTACACATTAGGAAAAAATATTGCAAAGTAATTTGTGTACAGTTGCATACAAGTTAATACAATTAAAATGGCGCCATCTATGGATGCGAGGCAGATAGGAGTCAATCATTGGTATTAGTGTCTGATTCCTGAAGTCTGCATACGTGCCTTGTGGGTCTCCTTTCATAATCAGCCTCATGCATTAATCACCCATTAACAGTCCTGTGTCACAGCAGCAAGCCCAGACAGTACACAATGAAATGCATGATATGACACTGTAAATAAATGCTGCTCTAGGGAACAGATAAGCGTTGACCATGATTTCATGAAAAGCCAAATGTTCTCCGATGAACTCTTTTCCTTTGTAATGTACATATTTTTTAAAGTCTACTTTTGAAATATATGTTCAGCCATAACGCACAAAGACAAAAAATGCAAGGCATCACTCAGCAATTGCATATGAGATCCTTTCTTTATACTTTTTTAGGGTGGCACACCAGAGAGAATACATTTTTCAGAGATTCAGCAAGCAACACTAAATTAACGCATTTCACTTAATTAAGGAGAGCAGAGGCTGCCAGAAAAAGGACCGTGGTTTATAACTTTGAAGTTAAGACATCTGTAATTGAATTCCTCCACACTCTTCACTAAACTGGCTGGCCTGTCATTCTTTTAGTGTTTGGTTTATTTAATAAATTCTAAAGTAATAAATCATTAAGGGCCCATATTGGCTCTCTGAACGTCCAGTGGTCTCTCTGTCTATGTGTTAGTCTGTCGTCTTATCTATCGAGCCTTGCGTCAGTTTCATTGAATGTTTCTAGGCCTCTAGGTCTGTGTCCGAGACCATTGTAGGTAGAGCCTCCAAGACAGTGCATGCACCATTAAGATGCATATTGTGGGCTTACTAAGAACATACAGGAGCTTAGAGCCCTCCCATTGATTACCACTGATTGGCTTTCCTGTCATTGTCTTTTGCCTGCTTCTTATTCGATGGTTTTCCTTGTCCATCTTGTGGCTGTCCCTTCCAAGAGCACTGCCAATATACTTGCATCCTTCCCATTGCTTAATTTGTGCTGGTGGTGTCAGACAAGAAAGCCTAGGGTCTTGGACTGGGTAGACCCAACCCAGGTCCCCCCTTCTTTTCAAAACATTTGCGGAAGAGAGGAAGGCAAATTCAGAAAGGGAAAGCTTACAGGGATTCCATCTCTAACCCCGCAGGATTTGGTATCTGTCTCCCCCCCTTCCCCCAATCGGTCTGGCGATAATTATAACTCTAGGGATATCTGGAGGAAAGGAAGTAAGTAAATCAACAGAACATATAAAGATCACTCCCTCTCTACGCTCCTTTGTTTAAGGTTCAGTCCAAAAAGGGAGAGACACATAACTCCATATCACCTTAGTCCTCTCCTAGTGTTTGGAGCAGAGTCACAGGAAAGCTACACCAGAACTATGGAGGGGCAGGGGAAAAGGGGGATCTTCCGGCCCGGAGGCGGAGCTTCCGGCCCGGAGGCGGGGTTTCCGGGCCGGAGGCGGAGCTTCCGGCCCGGAGGCGGAGATTTTGGCCATGGCTAAATCTCCGCCACTGGCCGGAATCCCCACCTTCGGCCCGGAAGCTCCGCCCCGAGTGCGGACGTAAGTTTAGTAGTCGTAAATCCATTCTGTGAATAGCAAAAGTAGTAAGTTTATTCTGTGAATCGAAAAAAGTAGTAAGTTCATTCTGTGAATACCAGAAGTAGTAAGTGCATTCTGTGAATACCAAAATGGTACTAAGTTTAGGATTTTGTCTTAAGTTTGTTCTGTGAATCGGGCCCGGTGTGTTTAGGACACAGATATATATTTTAATCTTTTGTTTTTCAATTTCTTTGCAATATTACACTGTCATTATTCCCTGCTTTATCCACTACCTTTCATACTCGCATCCATTCCCTTGACCTCCTTTATTTCCTTCGTCCCATCCCATCCCATCTTTTTCCTTTTTCTCTTTCTCCGCACCTCAAGCCATGCCTCCCTTCTTCCATCCATTTTTGCTTCCATACATCCTCATTCATTCCCCATCCTTCTTTCCTTAGTGCATTTATTCCTTACTTTCTTTTTTTTTGCTCCTTCCTTCACCCCTTCTTTAATTTCTTCCTTTCCTATCCTCAACCCTTCCTTCTGCTGTTCTTCCTCCTTTCTTCTTTCTATTCATCCATTACACATCGTTCACTTCTTTTTTTGCACTATTCCTTAATTTCTTCCTTTCACTTTCTTTTTTTATTTTCTCCTTCTTTCATCCATTAATTGTTCCTCACTCCAGTACTCCCCTTCCCGTCTGTATTTGTTGCTGCCTTATTTAATGTAGTCCTTCCTTCATCCCTTCCTTTCTTTTGAACAACGCAGTGCATGCACATTCTCTTTAGTTTGCAAAACTGTTTCAAATCCTCAAATGACCTTTCCTGAAAGCTGCATTTTGAGAGTTACATACATTCTATAACTTGAGTTCATTTTTAAGTTGTTGTCATGGGCTTCCCATATGTAATATTCTGTTATGTTATATTGATTTGTATAATGCACTAATCACTCAAGTGGGTATCCAGGAGCTTGGACAGGTGTGAGGCCCCCGAGGGGCTTATGTGAAGAGCCAGGGCTTCAGCTTCTTGCGGAACTCAAGAAGTGAGGAGGTGGCTCTGATATGTTAAGGCTTATGGGTGTGGGTAGAGCCAATACATGAAGTGGGTGGAGCCACTGGAGGAAGTGGGTGGAGCCGGAGGAAGTGGGTGTGGCCTCCTAAAAAAATGTGAGCACCTGCACTTAAAATTTTACAAATTAAGCACTGGCCGGTATCACACCAAAAATAGTTTGGAAGGAGGTCACGAGGCCGGAGCCCACAATTTTGAAAAAATGCACCAAGCCAGTTGTTGACGAGGCGTTAAAGATAGTTTGAATCAGTGCACCAAAATGAAGTGGGAGATCAGTATTCAAAAGTGCCTGCACCTCGGTATGGGTGTTAGCTACGTGAAGGACAAATGTTTCACGGGACGAAGTCAGGGAGACCTCTTCTTGAGACAATAGAGCCCTTATTCTGCTCATCTTGTTGAACTCTGCCTTCAAGGTTGAAATGGAAGGCCAGATGGATACATCCAGCCGCCCATGCGGGGGTGGGAAAAGGACATTTTTACAGCAGACTACTCTCTGTGATACAGTCACAATGTAGGGAATTCCCACTAGCATTCCGCAGCAAGCCTCGTTATGCAAAAGCAAATAACTACCGTTAGCTAGCAACGTAAAAGAAGGTGTAATAGCTGGCACTGGAATCCCTTTCAGGACACATGCTAAATTAGGCGCTTGCACATAGCACGCGCCATGCAATTGGATGTGCCTACAGACTACAGAATGATCAGGTGAGGAAGAGCATTCCTCACCCTTCAAATAAACTTCTTTACCTTCTCTCATACACCTGTATGTAAATGGGAGTGACCATATTCATGCAGGAAAGCAGAACCCAATGGTTCATATCTGCCTAGGGCATAATGTTTCATGCACGAACTGAATTTAAACAATGTAAATGGCAATGTGATTAACCCGTGGATAAGCCACACAGCTGAGTTCAATTCGGCCACTGAGAAAGGCAAAGGTTCTAACTTTTCAATATGCAGTAATGAGTATGTTGCATCTTTCATGGACGTGAATTGTTGTTTCGCAGTTAGATTAAAGGGAAGGAATATTGATGAAGTATTCATATAGTCCCAGGGGACTTTCCCAGCCTTTAACTTTTGCAATGTCCACGCAAACTGCATTATAGAACGCAATTGATTCTGACCATGATATAAAACAGACACATCATCCTGCACGATATCAACAACAGATGAAACAATATTATCTAATGTGTAAATTCTGGAAGAAAGGGTGCTAATGCTATTATCTATAACCGCTAGCACTTTTTCCATATTGGCTTGATCAATAGCTCTCAATCTGGAAGCAGCTTCAATTTGTGATAACTTCCAAACCTCGTTATAAATAGCATACACCCATCTCTTGGACTTGCCACCCACAGGACCCTTAACAAAATCATTCAAATCTATTTTGTCATGTAATTTAGATAAATGAACTTTAACAGATGCCAAGCTGGAGTGTTGCAGCCAAGACTGGCATAACTTCCCAACGGAGTAGGTAGTAACCGAATGAGAAGATTCAAAGTGGGGGTCTACACGATCCTGCGTATACACAGGCGTCAGACCCAAAAAACGATGTTGACAGGAATCTGAACTCGTCTGCCAAGTCAACCATCCTTCAGATTTGAACTTAGAAATATTGAAGGATGAATTAGTAATGTAAGACTGCAATGCATCAAGGGACAGATCTGTATGATTAACCCAATTTGGGTAAGCACCCAGATCTGGAATAGACGGGGAATTCAGTTTTTTAGAAGTAGCCAATCCAAAGCAGGTGGTCTAAAAAATAGTCGAATTCAAAAATAACATGTGGTTCGGGATGAGGCAGGCACGATGCAAAGCTTCTGTTCCTTGTACCTGCCATGGTTTAGAACCCCAGGCAGATTTAAGATCAATAGTATCTTTCCACAGATCATAACCCCTGACCGCTAATTCATCCATAAAGGATTTGGAATATAATAATTTAGTGTGTGTCAGCCTAACCTTCGAGGCAGACTCCGCTGCCACTTTAAAATAAAAGGCGGCAGGTTTTGAAACACTGAAATCAGTAAAATAGGCAAATTTGTTCACCAATGTGCTTGGGCTGCCTAACATTGGTGTTGGACAATGTTCCCATTGTGTATAATTTACAAAATTAAAAAACGTATTGGCTTTATGTAAGAAATGATTGCCATAATGCTGATAGCAAAACAATTCTCCGTAATTAGCAGTGTCTAAATACAAATCTTCAGCTTCAAAAGCGGCATAATATTTCAAATCAGAAAACAGTGCTTCTATGGCCTGAACGTCCCAATCATCAGAGCGGATGTTTTGTTTGACCACATCTCCCATAGAAACACGAAATACATTTGGTACATTGATAACCTCAGTCGGTCCATGAATCTGAAATTTAACAGCATCCCATGCAATCCCATCTAACACAGGTCAGGCAGTAATGTTCACAAAAGTCTTGTCTCTTTTCATGATGTGTGATGAGGAGTGAGGGGCCAAAGTTCCATCAATTAGTCTAATTGTAGATCTTTCTTTTAGGTAGTGTCCGTTCACAAGACGAAAAAATACCACCACAAATCCGATGGACATAAATAAAAAAACACATATGAGCATCAGCCAAATGTAAGTCCAAGGGGGAATCAAAAAATGTCTTTTAAACCAAACAGCAAACATAGAAACTTTTGATGGGACCCTGGAAGTCATAGAGTTAGTATCAAAGGAGAAACGTGACAGTGTAACTGCGGTCAATTGTAAAACGGGTACTGTTACATCTGCAGGATAAGCATACTCAGTATCTTCAGGGAGACCACCAGCCGGTGGTAGCAATAAAGGATCAGTAACTGTATGCATCTCGATGGAAACATCAGGCATGGTGTTAGGAGCCGGAGCCAAAACAGAATTTCTCAGCATCGCAGGGCAAGAAACCGCTGGAGTCATACTAAGAAGAATCGGCCACTCGCTGTAGTGTGACATTGTCAATGGAGATGTACCTGTTATCCTTGCGACCAGGAAGTGGAGGTAAAATGACTGTTCTTGTACCCCGTATGACGAGCACTGGAACCGGGGCACGATAAGAGGGGCTGAACTCCTTCTTGTTCTCCACCTTCTCACGGACCAGGTCACCAACTCGAGGTAGCCAGCTGACTACCGGAATCTGAAGTGCAGCATCAGATGTGGAGGGTATGTGTTCCTTCGCGAGACTATCTCTAGCCTCTTGTAGAGTCTGTAACACAGCACAGTGATCATCTACGTCAAAGGGTGCGGCAGATGCCGCCATGTCTAGACCATCAAGGTCCGGGACAAACATTTTTATGCCAAAGAGCATCATGTATGGGGTCCGCCCACCCAGAGACCTTCTAGGGAGATTATTAAGTGCACGTTGAACGTTATACAAGTGGGCTAGCCAGTTCCGACCAGTGCCTAAAACCCTAGCTGTCAAGGATTGCTTTAAGTCACGGTTCATCCACTACACTATTACCCTCAGGTCGCTATGGAGACGAAAATTTGACTTGGACCCCCACATTTTTCATGGCTTCTTTGTACGCCTTAGAGGCGAACGCAGGGCCCTGATCAGAATGAAAGGTACCACACGCAAAACTTCCCACAAAGACACGCAAATCCCTGATGACAGTACGGGCATCAGCACTCCTTTGTGGCCATACCCACAGAAAACGTGTGCACGAATCCACTGCAACTAAGATATACTTATACGCAGTATCAGAAGAGAAAGGACCGCAGTGATCCAGATAAACACACCCCAGTGGTTTATTGGATATGTACAACTGAGTTTGTGGTGGACGCGCAGCAGTTGAAGGTTTGGAACTTTATCAGGACTTAAGTGATAATGGTAACGAGAAGGGAACCCTCTCGGGAAATTACCTCCCTTCTCTGTAGCAGCAATAGCTGCCAAGATGTCATCATCGAACTTACTTTTGGATCTTGTAACTGCTGCTACTAAATATGTCGCCACTGCTGTTTTCGCTGCTTCGTCAGCTAAGCTGTTTCCGACAGCGTGGACACCAACTCGCTGGTGCCCAAGAGTGTGAATTACATTCACGAGAGGCAGATGTTCTTTAAGTTCTGCCACTCGAACCCAAAGCATTTTATGCTTAATTGTGCTACCTTTGGAATCACGATATTCATTTTGAGACCAAAACAAAAGATTGTCGTTGAATGACTGAACACAATAAAACGAGTCACTTACTATAAGAGTAGTGACTCGAGGATCAGCAAACTCCAGTGCAAGCACCAGAGCACGTAGCTCCGCCAATTGTGCGGTACAATCACCCAATGACTGCGTATGCACGACATCAGATTGGAATTCACCATTTACGAAAGTACCTGCCACAATTGCGCAAGCTGCCGAATAGGCGTGCTTCGATCTCGTCGCCGGTTGTGCCGAACCGTCAGTATAAATGACACAATGGTAATCTTCGAGCGGGCGCAAAGACAGAGGAGCCGGATGAACAAATTCATATTGCAAGTACTCCTGCGTCTGTAATGATGCATCAAAGATGTAAGTGACATCTGGCGATGTCAGTGAAGTTGCCCATTGTATCCAATGTGGATGCAAAGCTTTCGAATTGGGTACACTGGCTTTCGTAACTGCCTCTAGGGCAGGATACGGTGTAACCACCAACATGCGTTTTCCTTGCGACAGCGCTCGTTCTTTAAGAATCGCCATCTGCACAGCAGTCCAAACTTTTTTGACAGAGGAAAAGCGCAGTTCAGCCGAAGTGTACAGGTGTGATTTGTATGCAATGGGGACGGTGTCGCCCTCTTTGAACGTTAGGTACGTGAAACCCACTGCGCCTGGCACAATTCTTATTACCAGGTTTGTGTGGTTATCACGTGTCAGTAAGTATTTTGAAGCAAGAAGATCAGCCTGCAATGACTGCAAAATAGCTGAATGTTCTGGCAGCCAGCTCGATTTGGAAAAAGTTGGTTGTACCAAGGCATAAAGCGGCTTGATACGCTGGGCATAGTCGGGAATGTACGTACGACCGAAATTCAGAAAGCCCAGTAACAATTGTAATTTTTTCAGTGTTGTCGGAGCACCAAGCATGCACACTTTTCCAGAAAGTGAGGAGCTAAACCTCGACCCTCATTGTTGAGCTCGTAGCCCAAAAAGAACACTGTATTATCCGCAATGTGAGAATTCGCAAAGTTGAATTTTTAACCAAAGTCTGCAAACATAACAATAATACGATCAACGCGACACAGATGCGGCCACAACTCGTCGTCCGTGAGATAGATATCATCAACATACGAGTACGCATCTGGGTCAATGCTCTCTAACAGAGAGACTACACGTGCGGCAAAGACACCAGGGCTGTTTTTATAGCCCATGGCCAGTCTTTTAAATTGTTTTTGCTTGCTGCCCGATGTAAATGCTGTCCACTGACTACTAATAGAGTACAGATTGTGGCTGTAGAAGCCATTTGATATGTCAAGTGTGGTCTTAAACCTTTTACGCACAAGACTATCAACTAGGGCAGAACTGTGGGTATTCTGTACCGCGCATGTCCGGCAATATGAGTTTAGGTGCCGGTAATCCAAAACTAGGCGGTACGACCCATCAGGCTTTGTTACAGTGAATAAAGGATTATTCATTGGTGACACACATGTTTCAATAACACCCTGATATTCCAATTGATCAAGGATTTCCGTGACGTGAGATCTAGCTTCGCGGCGCATGGGATATTGGGGTTGTGGTTGAGGCATAGACCGTAAGGGAATCTCATGGCTGGGGGACAATTTATTCCAGCCTACCTGAGTACGATACAAGGCCAGTGCAAGCACCTGAGCCCACTCCGCGGCAAACCTTTCAGCATGCTCCTTTGGCACAGTATGCGCAAAGGACGGGAGGATAACCTCCTCCCCTCTAGGAGCATCTAAAATGAAAGTCAGGGGCCAGTCCGCCTCCGCCAAGAGAATATAATAGGAAGAGGTCAGATTATCCCAAAAAATCCCTTGTATTGTGCGTTGTATGTCACCTTCGATTAAGAGGACTATATCATATAGTCTGTCAAGGGGAGCCACTCTAGTTTCCGCAGTTTCTACAGTAATGAACGTGTCAGTTGCTGTTGTGTCCAGATATGGACGTAGTGCTTGCCGCACTACTGTAACCTCCGCTGCGCTGTCGAGCAGCGTTATCGCCCATGTCAGGTTCCGAAGCTGCGTCCGTACTATCTGTGGCATACCTTGCTGTTAGCGCAGCAACCTTCTTCTTTTGAAACGGGGGACGTTGACGTGCAAACTCGTCTTGCTTGCCTCTACCTTCAGCCTGACGGGGTTGCTCACGACCTTGCTGGGCACCCCGACCTTTGCCACGTTCTCCTCCACCGGACTGCCAGGCCAATGTTTCCTGTGAAGAACGAGGAGAACGTTCAGTAACCTGAAATCTATCAGGTGACTTAATACTAGTGCGATCGCGCAAATCGTATGTGCGCTCACTAGTTGGCTATGTGGGAGACGCAGGACGAGACCCCTGTTTCTGCTGCTGCTTACCCTGTTTCTTTTGTCGCCAATTATGCTTTGGAAAATTTGGACGATCGTCTTTAACAGACGAGCTCACCTTAGTTTGTTGTATCAGGTCAGGAATGACTATAGTTGTTTTAACCCCTAAACTACTGCGGCCAATTGTTTTATACGCCTCCCCAATAATTTTAGGCAACTCTTTCGGCTTATCGAGTTCATCGACGCGGGCTAAACCATTAGCCACTTGAAATTGTACTGCATCTCCCTTGAGGTTACCAAGGACGAGAGAGGCAACTACGTCGAACACTCCGACAAGTCGCATTCCCAACTCAACCGCCGCCTCCGGACCGTGATTATCTTGAACACGTTTAATAACGGACGGGAGCACAGCCATAGACGGAGTTCCAAAGCACTTCGAATAGACCGCGGCAAAAACCTTACCCCATGTGTCACAATCGGACACTTCCGGGACCAAGTCTTTCGGCAAACTTATGGTGAGGATTCTGTGTTTCTCCACTGTTGTAGAGTGTGGAAAAACTGACAGTTGGTCACATTTCTCAGCAAGCCAATAAGGCAAATCGTCCTTATTCTGGGGGCGCTTGTCCATCACCGAATTAACTATGACTGGGCTAATAACAACCGCAGGATGAACAGCTGGTAAACCCGCAACAGCAGGTGCCCCCACCTGCACATTACGCGAAACGTATTGCACCAAAGCCCTATATACTGTAATGAGGGCTGTATGGAGTGTATGCAATTCATCCACCGCAATAGTCAAATAGCGGGGGTGAGGCGTAAATCCGGCCAGCACCGGCCACGTGGCCCCTGGAATTGATAAAGGGCTGAGTCTAGCCGGTGCAACCGCATGGGGAAGGGCGCCATTAAACCAAATGCTATGCTGCCAGGCTGAAAGTGGAATCTCCAGCGTCCTATATGGCGTATCATTTGCTTGGACCCGTGTGTGAGTATGAGTGAAACGTATTATCATCCGCATTCACTGCCGGCAGCGTCACCCAAGAGTAAAACAACTCATAAGGGTGTGACGCGTCCGCACTCACCGCAAAATTTACGGCCATCCCATCGTCCGGTACCCCATACTGCGTCAAATGACGCCGCAAAGGCGTATGACTATGTGCTGCAATTTCGACCGCCATAAGGACACAGAGAAGAACAACAATGGATATTACAGTAGCACAAGGGTTCAGAAATATAAAACACCTTTTTAATTTACAAGCTTGTATGAACCTATTAGGTTACTAACAGGTAGGTGAAATCCGTCACTCCCGTTATCCGGAAACCAGAGTGAGGGTGTTGTGGACTAATATAAGCACTACTAATCAAAAGACCAAACGTTAGGTGCGCCATGTTGCAGGGATTCTGCTCATGCACAGAACTATGCGCAGGAAACCAGGACCTCAGTGAATTGTGGTGTACCAAAAACTCACCTCAGTACCCAGAACCCCTATCCGACCAGCATCAGTGTCCCATTTGTTATCCGCATTATCTCGGGGGTCCCAATGTATAGACAACCCAGAACAAGCGACTTAGAGTATTCTCAGGAATGGTGGGAATCAGAAATACCTGTTCGCTATTATTCATATATCAATCCACAACAAAGTAATCAGAGACACGGTAAAGGTTAAAAGGTTTATTTTATAAACTACGGATCCTAAGATGCAGTACTTTGGCTAACATAAGCAGACAAATTATTATAATTAAAACCATCAGCATTGTTACAATACCATAGAAAATGAAAGGAGAAATCATAGTAGAAATGACAGTGGAATACAACCACCTTCCTTTCGCTAGTAAACTAATATTATTAGACTAGTAGAAGGTCTCTAGGCTTGAATGGGGAACCCCATACCGTAAAGATCAGCTTTATGTGGATCACATCACAGGATCAGCTTTGCTCTGCCCCTGGAAATGTTCTTCTCCAGAATGTGTTTCAAACGCATGCAAACTGTAATATTAAAGGCTCTCGACATTCAGGTATTTGCAGCTGTGTGCATATTATGACTAGAGAGTGGGCCGATCAACCTGGATTCAAAAACATACATTGTCTAGCGGCTCAGAGTGTTTTGCACATTATGTTCAGACCAAGGTCGCAGCACACGTCCAGGGAGGTGAACAACAGACAGTTCCCATGTGAAGAAATAATAACATGTCTCTGCAGTGTAGTGTGCAAAAGCAGCAATAGTGGCAAGATGGCTTTCTAAAAGGTAGCACGCTTATGCTAACATAGCAATGTATGTATCTAAATCGCTACCTTCACTAAAGGGGGAGAGTGCAATCAACTGACTACCAGGAAGGAGGATGGGGAATTCCTCCTTTCGGTTTTCGGGCCCTCACACAGCCAGCCCGCTGGGTGTCATGCTTCATCATTGGCCATGCTCCTCGTTAGGTCGGTGCTGCAATACCTGACGGGCACCCTCAGTGGGGGCTCTTTGGCGGAGATCTTTTAATCCTTGCCGTTAAGGTGAGTGCGTGTAAGGGGCCCTAGAGTGTAGAAGTGTAGTGAGTTGGTGTTCAAAAAGGTGAATTAAAACAAGGAAAGGGAGAATCAGGGCAACTAATTTAATAATCCTTTCTCCCCCCCTTGGTTAAAAGCGGGGTGTTGGCGACTGTCTATGGCGATGTTATAGGCAGCTGCTCAATATACATGTTTCTAGCCTTAATTGTCCCCTAGGGGATCAGCCGGCAATTCTTCAGGACCTAGAAAAATGTTGTTATCTACACTAAGTGGCTGATAATGAGGTGTATTATCCGAAATATTACCAGTCTGAATGAACCACTGGTGTCCGGTGTCTTTGGGTGCAGTAGTCAATCTAGGAGAGAGCACAAATACATAAAAACAATAGTCACTTAGAGCATGATTAACCCAGTTCGGATTGTCACAACGCCAATTATCTAAGTAGTAGCTATGAATCATTTCGCACAACTATATGGTACTACTTGCATGTGAAATGAGTCAGTGCGATGATGGCGTCTAGTCCAACAAGACAGAGCTATTTAAAAAAAAATATATTACATGGAGCGCCAGAGTAGTAAAAGGCTGTGGCCACTCACCTATATAAAGAACAGGATTGGCGCCATCGGGATTGCGGCATCAAGTGGACACGTTCATCCAACATGTGTCCTAAAAGGTGTGGCCATCAGGGAGGGTAAAGTAAAGTAGAAGGCAAGTTAAAAGCTTCATGCCAGTGTAGAATTAAGCTGGGAAGTGGTGGTTCCAGCGTTAAAAGTGATGGCGTTAGCGAGGTGATACATCTCTGAACGGAGGTGTGTGCCATTAGATCGCCCCATGGTGCGGCCCCACCCAGAGCTAAATGCCCACAGGGTGGTGTGCAGAAGTGGATAAGGAGGCGTGGGATCCGGATGGATCGTAGCGCCACCCAGGTCCAACAGTCCGGCGTCATGACTGTCAACAATAGCGGAGGCCTCCGCCCACAGCAGCTCGGAGGCACATTGTCGATTCCCCAAAACGTAGGGAACAATGACCGTTAGACAGCACGATGTTAACTGCCAAAGCATCAGCAAACGTTGGTGGATCTTACCTCTTTAGCTCCTGTGCACAAGAAGAGGTGAGGATACTTACAGCAACTCGCGCCCACTCGGCGGAAAACCTAACTCATTATGCCGGTTCCGGGATGGTAACAGACCTAACCAGAACCTGTAAAATGTATCATCGGAAATGGGACGCAGCGGCAAGCCTCCGCGTCATGGTGCTGATGTTGAAGCGCCTCCCCTCAAATCTTATGGTGTGTGTTATTGGTGGCCATATTGGAATTAGTGGAAGGTCGTGGAAATCGGCGCCATCTTGTAGTGGTGTAAGGAGTGTATGTATCCCCTCTTAATTGAAGTCAAACTTACTTTGTTGGTTGCTGCCTCAATTGGAAATCAAAACAAAATTAATGAAGAGTGGACCCTACGTTAGAGGGCCATATTCAAGGTAGAACGCTGCTGCAGGCAGGTCTAATTATGCTAAGTTGAAAAAATTTGCCATCACATGTGATGCAGGTCTGGAGTCTTGCTATGCTGGTATGAGCTCCCATTTACAGGGAGCAGTTGCTGTCTCAAGTCCGAGTTGGGCAGGACCCGCGTACAGCTAAGTACATGAAGTAACTGTCAGTGGGGCTCAACCTATGATTGTCTAATGTGAGGCTAATGGGATGTGTGTCAGTAATGATCCCAGCTAGTGGATATTTAAGGTGCTCCAGGGGTCTCCACATTTAACCCATTGATATCAGAATTAAGACGGTGGACCCGGCGTTGTTCAATTCGGAATAACACTTTAGGGGTGATTGATACATGCGCTTCCAGGATCACCCATTTGAATGATTCGCAAGTATGTTGGCAGCTTAAAAAATGGGTGTAGAGGCGTGTTGTGGTCTTGTGGCACCTAATGTTACTCTTATGTTCCGTTCTTGACTGGCCTGGTAGTCATACCCACGTAGGTGAGATTACATGGGCAGAATATCAGGTAGATGCAATTTGCCGTGTTGCAGTTGGTATGTTTCTGCATCTGCCATGTGAACTCGTTGGCAAAAGTTATCTCTTTGGTGCATTTAGTCTGGGGACACACTGAGCAAGATCCACACGGATAGTGGCCAGTAACTGGAGGTAAACCCCATAGGCTTCTTTGACTGGGAACATTTTTGGATCTAAGTCTAGTGTGTATTAGGAGATCCTTCAAATTGTTTGTTCTTTTAAAAGCAAACCTAGGTGGTAGTAGTGATAGATCCCCTGTGTTCAGAATGCCCCAGTGTTTGCGTATGATCTTTCTGATCTGATTTGACGCAGGTGTGAATGAGGTTACACACGTGATGGCCTCTGTGGGAGTCTTCTCAGTTTTCTCCAACAGTGCCTCTCTACTGTAATTTCTTGCTCTCTTCATGGGCAAGGAGACAGTCTGTTTTGGGTAGTCTCGTTTTCGTAGATCTGCTGCTAGTTTAGTGGCTTCTACTATGTAGTCCTCAATGAGTGTACAATTTCTTCTAATGCGGAGAAATTGACCGAATGGTAAATTGTTTTTGAGGGCCCTTGGATGGTGGCTGCTAAAAAATAGGAGGCTGTTGCAGTCAGTGGGTTTCTTGTAGAGTGTTGTGTTTAGTGTACCTGGCCCCAAATTAATGTTCAGGTCTAGGAAGGGGATGCTTGTGTCAGAGATTGTGTGGGTGAACTTGAGGTAGGGATTCAAGGTGTTAATCCATTTACAAAAGTCCACACAGCTACCCATGTCCCCCTTCCAGAAGACCAGAACGTCGTCAATGTACCTCTTCCACTGTGTCTGATGGTAAAGTTTTTTGTCATACTCAAAGGAATTTTCAGTGAGGGCCAGGGTTGCACATTCCATTACAAGCGTTATAGGTGTTGGCGATGTCCATTCTGAGGAACCCAAGGCATCCTCTATGACCTCTAGGGTGGCACGCTGCGGTATGTTCGTGTAGAGTGATTCCACATCTAGCGTCACTAGTAGGTCAATCTCGTTTTGTCGGGGAAATTCGTCAATTAGTTGTAATACAGACGTAGTATCAAGGAGAAAAGCTGGTGTTTGTTTCACCAGAGGCTGGAGGAAGTGATCACAGAACTTAGAGAGTCGTTCCAACAGTGACCCTATTCCGGACACTATAGGTCTCCCTGGTACCGGACTTATCCCTTTGTGTATTTTAGGGAGGATATAAAAGTACGGTGTCTTGTTGGACTAGACGCCATCACCACACTGACTCGTTTCACATGCAAGTAGTACCATATTGTTGTGCGAAATGATTCATAGCTACTACTTAGATAATTGATGTTGTGACAATCCGACCTGGGTTAATCATGTTATAAGTGACTATTGTTTTTATGTATTTGTGCTCTCTCCTAGATTGACTACTGCACCCAAGGACACTGGACACCAGTGGTGCATTCAGACTGGTAATATTTAGGATAATACACCTCATTATCAGCCACTTAGTGTAGATAACAACATTTTTCTAGGTCCTGAAGAATTGCCAGCTGATCCCCTAGGGGACAATTAAGACAAGAAACATGTTGACCGTGTGATATATTGAGCAGCTGCCTATAACATCGCCATAGACAGTCGCCAATACCCCACTTTTAACCAAGGGGGGAGACAGGATTATTAAATTAGTTGCCCTGATTCTCCCTTTCCTTGTTTTAATTCACCTTTTTAAACACCAACTCACTACACTTCTACACTCTAGGGCCCCTTACATGCACTCACCTTAAGGGCAAGGATTAAAAGATCTCCGCCAAAGAGCCCCCACTGAGGGTGCCCGTCAGGTATTGCAGCGCCGACCTGACGAGGAGCATGCCCAATGATGAAGCATGACACCCAGCTGGCTGGGTGTGTGAGGGCCCTAAATCCGAAAGAAGGAATTCCCCATCCTCCTTCCTGGTAGTCAGTTGATTGCACTCTTCCCCCTAGTCACTCTTAGTCTCTTTGAGGAACTGCATACTCCTTTCTTGACCTTATCAATTGATGGAACCCATGTTGCTTTGGTACCACCACAGGCAAATTAACAGGTCCCTAGCTCAGCACATAATGCCTACAACCTAAGGAACAGCATTATCCCCTATATGATGTCTTAGCTGCAATGTGACTGTGCCTGGATTGTTGGTAGGTGATATTGTATGTGTATGTTGTGGTGTGTGTTGATTGTATATCAGATAGTGTTCTGTTGCCAGATAACTGAAGTCTTTTCTGTGTTCAATGTAGGAGACTCTGGATGCCCCAACCCACCCTGGTTGCTGACACACCTGCACAACCCTGTCACCCTTGCAGAAGTGTGGTTAAATGAGGCCCATGGTAGGACTCAACGAGTTGTGGAGTGGACTTTTGGGCTACTGAAGACCAGATTCCGCTGTCTGGATTGCACAGAAGCAGCCCTCCAATATGCCCCATTGAAGGTGTGCAAGATCTTCACAGCTTGCTGCATGCGCCACAATGTGGCTATACGGAAGGAAGTACCTCTCATACAGGACGATGGAGACCAGCAGCTGCCAGAGAAGGAAGATCCAGGACTGGGACATGATGACAGTGGTGATGATGATTATGGTGAGGATTTAAGACATCAGCTTATCCACAACTTCTTCACATGAGTGTAAGTATGCAACTAGAGGAGGTGACTATCCCCAATTGGTTGTTGTTGTGTTGCTTGTGGACAATATGTATGTATGCTTGTGAGTGTCTGATAATTGTCCTGACGTTTTTTGTAAATTGGTCTGTAAAATGGTCAGGTTAACATGTAAAGTGTTACCATAAAGCCTAGCTAGTGTTCACATTTACATTCTTGTGCTTTAGATGACATAGTTTGCAAAATTGAACTACCTTATTCCTGGGTTCATTACGCTGTTCTATGTTTCTCCTTACCAGGCTACTTTGCCATGTCAACTGCAGAGTTGTGACCTTATCAGACCCATGATGCTGTGACACACTCCAACATTGAACTGTTGTGGAAATCCCTGGCACACACTTCCTTTTGAACTGATTGTATTTATTTTTACTTGCGAGCATTTTGTTGCTGTGTAATGTGATCTGATTTAGGATTAAGGCGCCAAGTTATATCTGGAGAATAAACCTGTACTCCACATTGAGGTGTCAATCAATATATCAATTGCTTTATTTCGACAATACAATTAAAATATCAGACATACATATTCAAGTGTTCATGAAATATCAATTAATTCTGAAGCGATAAAAAAGAATCACATACAAATCATAAGAGCAGCAGCAAGAGAGGTGTTCCTTGTCTGTTTTCACACATCCCAAGATAATTTTGAAACAAAACATGTACCATGATGATCTGATTTGCTGAAGATGATTGTTGATTGTGCTTGCAAATGGTGATAGTTTTGCCCACAGTAGACTTAAATTGAAGCAGTACCATGTACTACGAGTTGTGTGATAACCTGGCTGTGTCTATCTATCATGCTGTGACATGGTACATTTACTAACAAGATATTAGTTGACTATTTGGAAGGGAATTCTTACCAATGGTGTTGACACTTTCTTCTTTGTGATTTTGTGCATCATTTTAATCTGTACATTTGGGAATCAAATTCACGACACAAGCAAATATTTAGTGAAAAGTGATTTATTTTAGTGTAATAAGGTGGTAGATCATTCCACACAATGGCAGAGAGCTTAAAAGAAAGTGCAGATAAGAGTTTCTAGTGTTTGTAGAAGAAGTCTTCAAAAGTAAGTCCACAGTTATTTAAGTCCAAAGTCCAACTT
The DNA here is from genome assembly GCF_964204655.1 of Triturus cristatus. Taxonomy (NCBI): domain Eukaryota; kingdom Metazoa; phylum Chordata; class Amphibia; order Caudata; family Salamandridae; genus Triturus; species Triturus cristatus. The sequence goes on from NC_140588.1 coordinate 218,609,849, forward strand.
AGAATATCCATCCAATGTGGGACAGTTCAATGACAGTCAACAAAGTGAACGCTTGGCACACAATGGAGGATATCAGGGGCAGATTGTCACATCCTGGGGCTGATGCATTGCAATCTGTCCCTCAAGGATTCCTCCTCGGACGACCCTTACCACATTTTGTGGGGGACCCTCAGGTGCAGGCAGCAGAGGTGGTTGGTATTCTTTGCGATATTCCAGATCCCTCCCTGTGGCTTATGCTGATGTTGATGCACCAGATGTTGTGGGTGCACAGGGAGGTGTGGACATGTTGTTGGCAATCTGGTGGAGGCAGGTGACAATGTCCCGATACACCGCAGTCATGTCATCAGTTTTAGTTAGGAAACTGGCCAGTTTTTTTTATTTTGGGCTGCCTGTAGTTGCTCAATGTTCCTGAGGATCCTAGCGACCTGGCCAAATTCTCTCTTAAAACCCTCGTAGGCATTGAGGATCCAGTAGAGGTTTGGGTGCTCCTTATCAGCAGCACCAGCTGCATGACGGCCCAGGTCTCCACGGCCCCTCCTACCACCCCTACATACCCGAGCAGGCCCAGTTGGTAGTGGTACAGTCAACACTGAGCCTCCTTCCTCGTTGACAGGGGTGTTGTTGTCCGCCAACTTCAGAGTGCCCTGTGTTGCTGTGCTGTTGATGGTGGCTTGGGCTGCTGTGTCCATCAGGGCAGGGGTCAGCTGGGTGTTGTCTGCTGGGACGGGATTGGCTACAGAGGATCCCTCTGAAACCGCTGCTGGTGCTGTGGGCCAGCCCAAACCTGATGTGCCAGGTCATTCCTCGTCATCCGAGGATTGTTGAGAGGCATCTACGCTGCAGAGCTCCTGGTCGAAAAGTGCCTGGGACAGGCTGTCCTGGTTGGTTCCAGGGGTGTTCCCAGCTCGCCCTGTGGGTACAGAAAAGACACCGTGATTGCTGTGAATGTCCACAGCCCCTCAAATCATACCCATTACATAGGCTTCTGAACATAATGATGAGTTAATATACATAGATTGTCCTCCTTCAGCCATGATTCTGGCCTATGTTTTTGGTGGACAATGTAATTTAGACAAGATGGGGATTAATGAACATGTCCAGCTATGTGCATAAATGGGCATGTTGTGTTTAGTTCACATTACATGTACAAAGACATTGACTGGTTTGTGACAACCTGTGAATGACACAGGTTAGTTGGTGTTTTCCACATCTGTACTTTCATGGTGACATACGTACTCTTTATCTCCAAATGTTGCAATTTTTTAGGCCTGTGTACTGGGCTTAGTGCATGTCTTTAGCAGTCACATAGATGTGGCTGCCTACACACTCACAGTCTGTTTATTAAACCAGAAATTTGTGGGAATGGTGCGAGTGAGGTGCGTATTATTCTCATCTCATTATACACAAGGGAATGGCTATGATGAGCAAAATGTGTGACTGCTTAGCTTTGTACCTACACAGATCATGTTTTTTGTTCATTAACTCCATAGTCAGATGAAATTACAAACTATGCTTTCTACCATTTTGTGGCAAACCACTTTAATGAACTGACGTTTGCTTGCTTATGCTCTATTTGTGAAACTTACACTCCTCCTCCCACCCAGCCTAACCAAGCCACCAGGAAGAGTGTTTCCAGACAATGCTGGTAAGTCTACTTGCAAGACGGTTGTCACCGGTGGCTGGTGTTTATGGCACAAGGGCAAATTTGGTAGCTGTGATAGGTTCAGACAGCAGTCCACAGTGTCAGCCATCTTACTAGTACACATCCCCTCACTGTCAGGTAGCAATAGGCCCAGATGATCTGTTTGGTTTGGCTGGGAGGAGGAGTGTTTGCACTGACTCCATCTCCCATCAGGCCCTGTCCAAAACACACCTTCCCAGACAGTACAAACAGACCACCTGGAACTATGCCTACCTCAGAGTGAGTGGTAATGTATTATCAAGCTGTCTGACAGTGGTGCCTGGTGTCTGAGTCGGTGCACAGTCTAAATATTGAGTCTTAAATATCGACCTACAGTAATATCGTGTTTTAAATATCATAGGGATAGAATATCAAAATCAAGAATATCGACGACCAGAATATCGACCTGAATGTAAGAAATATTGTTCTTGTTGATATAGAAGTTAGTAATATCGATAGCAAAAATATCGATGTTACTAATATGGATATTTATATTAGTGTTATGTGTTTTATTATGTATTTTGTATGTATGTGTTATATATTTTTTGTTAAGTATTGTACTAGTTTTTAAATATATATATACATTTTTTAGAAGTTAGTAAGGTTTTTTTAAGTAAATTATGCTTTTTAGTACCGTAGTGAGTTGTAGGTGTATAGGGGAATAGGGTGGGAAGTAATTTAATTATAGTAAGTTAATTAATAATTTTTAGGAATTATTAATTTTTTTTAATTACATTTTGTGCTTTAGTTCTGTAGCGTGTTGTGGGTTTATAGGGGAATAGGGTGGGAAGTAATTTAATTGTAATTAAGTAATTATTTATTTTTATTTATTGGTATTGATAATTAATTTATTGTTAAATAATTATTAATTGGTAATTATTTGCATTAATTGATTAATTGGTCATTATATTAAGTGTATTAATTTATTATTGGAGCGGGTTGTGAGTTTATAGGGGAATAGGGTGGGAAGTAATTTAATTCTAATTAAGTAATTATTAATTTTATTGTTGGGTATTGATAATTCATTTTGTGTTAATTAATTATTAATTGGTAATACATTTTTTATAAATATGATTTTTTTAGTATTGAAAATATGGTATTGTTCATTAATTATTAATTGGTAATTAATGTTTATTAATTATTATTTATTGGCATTTATCATTAATGTATTGTTAATTAATTATTAATTGCTAATTTCTTTCTAATAATTATTATGTGTTAGTATTGAAAATTAATTTGTTGTTAATTAATTTTTATTTGGCAATTCATTTTTATTAATTATTATTTATTGGTATTTAGCATTAATTTATTGTTAATTGATTATTTTTTATTAATTATTTATTGGTATTGATAATTAATTTATTGTTATTTAATAATTAAATCATTATTTATTTTAAAAAATTATTTTAATTATAAGTATGTTATTTTTAGCCCCTGCGCTATCCAACACTTTCCCTACTGTTGCATTCTCTGGAGTGGGAATAGTAATTCTTACCCCTACGCTATCCAACACTTTACCTACTATTGCACTCACTGGAGGGCGAATAGTAATTGTTACCTCTTCGCTATCCCACACTTTCCTTACCGTTGCACTCTCTGGAGTGGGAATAGTAATTTGTACATCTACGCTATCCAACACTTTCCCTACTGTTGCACTCACTGGAGTGGGAATAGTAATTTTTACCCCTATGCTATCCAACATTTTCCCTATTGTTGCACTCTCTGGAGTGGGAATAGTAATTTTTACCCCTATGCTATCCCACACTTTCCCTACTGTTGCACTCTCTGGAGTGGGAATAGTAATTTTTACCTCTATGCTATCCCACACTTTTTCTACTGTTGCACTCTTTGAAGTGGGAATAGTAATTTTTACCCTTACGCTATCCAACATTTTCCGTACTATTGCACTCACTGGAGGGCGAATAGTAATTGTTACCTCTTCGCTATCCCACACTTTCCTTACCGTTGCACTCTCTGGAGTGGGAATAGTAATTTGTACATCTACGCTATCCAACACTTTCCCTACTGTTGCACTCACTGGAGTGGGAATAGTAATTTTTACCCCTATGCTATCCAACATTTTCCCTATTGTTGCACTCTCTGGAGTGGGAATAGTAATTTTTACCCCTATGCTATCCCACACTTTCCCTACTGTTGCACTCTCTGGAGTGGGAATAGTAATTTTTACCTCTATGCTATCCCACACTTTTTCTACTGTTGCACTCTTTGAAGTGGGAATAGTAATTTTTACCCTTACGCTATCCAACATTTTCCGTACTATTGCACTCTCTGGAGTGGGAATAGTAATTTTTACCCCTACGCTATCCCACACTTTCCCTACTGTTGCACTCTCTGGAGTAGGAATATTAATTTTTACCCCAACGCTATCCAACACTTTCCCTACTATTGCACTCTCTGGAGAGGGAATGGTAATTTTTACATCTACGCTATCCAACACTTTCCCTACTGTTGCACTCATTGGAGTGGGAATAGTAATTTTTACCCATACGCTATCCCACACTTTCCCCTGCACTATCTAATATTTTTTGCACTATTTTAGCTAATGTAGTATATAATCAATTTTAAAAAGATTAAAAATATATATTTTTTGAATTTGTTACATATATGTATTTAATTATTATTTATATTATTGCTTATCTGTATAGATGTATTTATAATTTTTAAAAAAATAAAAAAATATGTTATTAAAATAATTATTAAAACATATTAATAAGTAGGTGTATATATTATATATTATATGTATATATTTAATGTATTTATAAAATATATATTATTTATAATTTTAAATTTTTTTAAAGTATTTGTAACATGTTTATTTTAATTATATGATTTCTTTACTTTATTTTACATTATTTTTTTAACTAAAAAAACTATATTTTTAACAACGATATTTTTGACAACGATATTTTTTTCTCAATATTTTTGTACTTACCCTAATGTAGATAGGATGTCGATATTCTTGACTTTGATATTCTTGCTGCGATATTGTTGTAGGTCGATATTCTGACATTCGATAATCTGTCAGTGATCCGTCTGAGTCAAGCCCAACTCCCATCATGCTCCAAACACCAGTCCCCAGTCTTAGGCATTTTGTCAGTACATTTCCACTCACTCTCAGGAAAGCATAGTTCCAGGTAGGCTTTTGGTGCTGGGTGGCAGGAGGAGTGTTTGTAATGGCCAGATCTCTCCATCAGGCCCTGTACTACACACACCCATGCCATTATGCAAAAACAGGACCCCTGAAACTATGCTATCCTGAGATTATTTGGATATATACTGACAAAGATGGCTGACACTGGTGACAAGTTTTTGTGGCACAAGGCTCTGATGGAAGTTGTGGAAAAGTCAGACATCAGTGCCCAGTGTCATGCATCCTGCTAGTAAATTTGGAAACACTGTGGGAAAGCTTAGTTACTGTTGGGCTGTTTGTGCTGGGTGGGAAGGAGTATGGTGGACAGGGCCTGATGTGAGTTGTACATTTCCAAATACTCCTCCTCCCACCCAGCCCAGCTAGCTCCTCTGAGCCTATGGCTAACTGGTAGAGGGGCGAAGTGTACTAGCAAGGAGGCTGACACGGGTGCATGGTGTTAAAATTGAATCCAAATCCCAACAAGGCCTTGTCACCAAACACCATGCCACAGTGTCAGCCATCTTGCTAGTTCACTTCCATTCACTGTCAGGTAGCCATAGGCTCAAATGATGTGTTTGGGCTGGGTGGGGGTAGGGGTGTTTGCCATTACTCCAACTCCCATTAGGCTCTGTCCTACACCCACTCTTCACACCCAGAGAAAACTGACCACATGGCATAATGGTTTCCTGACAGTGTTAGACATGTATTATCAAGATGTGTGACCCTGGTGTATGAGTTGTCCACAAATCACAACAGTGCCTTGTTGTCCACACACCAGTCCCCAGTGTCATCTATCTTGCCAGTATACGTCCCCTCACTGCCAAGTAAGCATAGTTCCAGATAGGCTTGTTGTGCTGTTTGGAATGAGTAGTTTTTGCACTGACTACCATCAGTCCTTGCCAGCCCAAACAGCACACCTGGAACTATGCTTACCTCACAGTGAGTGGCAATGTACTATCAAGATGTCTGATACTGGTGCCTGTTGTCAGAGTTGACCACAAATTCCATTATGGCCTTGTGCTCTGAACATCAGTCCCCTGTCATGGTTCTCGTCCGATAGGCGTGCCTGGTGCATTGTGAGTGTGCGCGCCCACCGTTCTATCCCTTTAAATTGTAGATGCGTAGGATGTATCGTGCAGGTTGGCGGTCTAGCTTCCCTGCACCGAAAGTAGTCGCCAGGACAACGACGTTGCACTTCTGGAGGAGACCGCTTAAACAGCTGCGGTGTTTCACCCCGGGCAGTGCTTCGGATTGACGTTGTCGCCTCGCCAGGATCCCGTGCGTTCAGCATGTCTTTGAGACCTCTGTTCAGGTACTTGATGAAGCAAGCACAGGAGCGTTTGCTCGTACTTGGCCTTGTGGCTAGGGCTGTTGCGCGTAGCCCCTGCTTCGTATTTCAGATGTTAAGATAATCCTCGTCTCGTGTAGGTGCACATAGCCACTCCCTGACATCTTGGGGCCAGCGCAGGAGCGCATACTTGATTCTGTATTAAGCGCAGGAGCACTTCCATTATTCTTTGTCTTGGGCAGCACGCGCAGGAGCACATACTTGATTCTGTAATAAGCGCAGGAACACTTCCATTATTCTTTGTCTTGGGCAGCATGTGCAGGAGCGCAGACTTGATTCCGTAAGAAGCGCAGGAGCGCTTTCCTTGCCCTCTTCATATCGGATCACACTGGTGCCAATCCTTGGCCCAATAAAGGGCTCTTGCATTGTCCTTGTACTTCGCCATTAGCGCAGGTGCGCTAGCTTTGTTCTTTTGCTTTGACTACACGCGCAGGAGCGCGTTTTACTTTTCAATTCCTGGTCAGCAAACCTCCTTTCCTTCCATTATGGTGCCAAGCCTCAGGTGACTATGTAATTATCTGAACATTGTTAAATACTATGTATGGGTCTGTATGAGTGAGAACAGCGGTAATAGTGATTGCCCTCATATTTTCTCCTATAGACGGTGTTTCCTAGAGGGATTCTGAGACCACCAGTGGGGGCACCATTCAAGTCTTCATAAAGGACATCTTCCCACATATCTAGGACGTCCTCTCCCGGTCCCCATCCTCATCCTGGTCAGTACATAGGCCATTTCTAGGGTAAGGTGGAGACGGTGGTGGTTGTTCATGTCTTCCCTGTGAGAATACTTCACAAGCGAAAGGTGAGACTTGTGGGGTCCCAACATCCCCAGTGGCAGCAATTTTGTCAGTACATTGCCACTCACTGTCAGGTAATCAGAGTTCCAGGTGGGCTGCTTGGGCTGGCTGGGAAGGATGTGTGTAGAACAGGGCCTGCTGGTAGATGTAGTCAGGGCTAACACTCCTCCTCCCACCCAGCCCAAACAGCCCACCAGGAGCCATGCTTACCTGTCAGCGAGTGGAAATGTACTGAAAATATGTCTGACACTGGTGCCTATTGTTTGACTTGACTGCAACACACATCAGGGCCTTCTGCTGCAGACACCAGTCTCCAGTGTCAGCCATCTTGTCAGCACATTGCCACACACTGTCAGGAAAGCAGAGTCCCAGGTAAGCTATTTGGGATGGGGTCGGCAGGTGTGTGTCTGACAGAGCCTGATGTGAGTTGTAGTGACAGCAAACATTGCTTCTTCCAACCAGCACAGACAGCTCATCTGGGCCAATGACAGTGAATGGAAGTGCAGTAGCAAGATGGCTGACACTGTTGGATGGTGTTTGAAGCACTGGGCCTTGATGGGAGTTGTCTTCAAGTTTAACACCATGCACCAGTGTCAGCTACCTTGCCAGTACACTTCCCCTCACTGTGAGGTAAATATAGGCACAGAGTAGTTAGCAGGGCTGGGTAGGAGGATGAGTATTTGCAATGCCTGTAACTCCCATCAGGCCTTGCCCCACACACACCTTACCACCCAGCACCAAAAGCCTCGCTGTAACTCAGCTTCCCTGACAATGAGTGGGAATGTACTTGCAAGATGTCTGACACTGATGACTGGTGCCTATTTGTCCACAACTTCCAGCAGGGCATAGTTGTCCGGACACCAGTCCACAATGTCAGCCATTTTGTCAGTACATTTCCACTCACTATCAGGTAAGCATGGTTACTGGTGGGTTTGTTGGGCTGGGTGGGAGGAGGAGTGTTTGCACTGACTTCAACTCCCATCATGCCCTGCCCTCCACACACCTTCCCAGACAGCCCAAACAGCACATCTGGGACAATGCAGTCCCTGACAGTGAATGGAAATGTACTGGCAAGATGGCTGACACTGGGGCCTGGTGTTTGTAGCACAGGGCCATGATGATATTTGGCTTCAAGTTCAACACCATGTAGCAGTGTCAGCCATCTTGCAGATACACTTCCCCACACTGCCAGGTAGCATTAGCTATTTGGGATGGGTGTGGTGAGTGTTTGCTGTCACTACAACTCCCATCAGGCATGGGCCCACACACACCTTCCCACACAGCTCAAACAGCACAGCAGAAATAGACAATGAGGGGTGGTATACTATCAAGATCTCTGACACTGGTGCCTGGTGTCTGAGTTGACACAACTCCCATCATAGCATTGTGCTCCAAACAGCAGTCCCCGGTGTCAGCCACCTTGGCAGTACATTTCCACTCACCGTCAGGGACAGCCTAGTCCCAGGTGTGGTGTTTGAGCTGGGTGGGAAGGTGTATCTGTGAAAGAGCCTGATGGGAGATGTAGTCAGCGCAAACACTCCTCCTCCAAGGCAGACCAACCAGGCCACCAGGGAGAGGGATGTCCTGACAATATGGGGAACTGTACATTCAAGATGTCTGACACTGGTGCCTGTTGTTTGACTTGACTGCGACTCCCATCAAGGCCTTCTGCTCCAGACACCATGCAGCAGTGTCGCCATCTTGCTAGTACATTCCCACTCACTGTCATGAAAGCATAGTTCCAAGTGGGCTTTTTAACTGTGTCGGAGGAGTGTTTGTTGTCACTACAATTCCCATCAGGCCTGTGCCCACACCCACCTTCACAGCCATCCCAACCAGTCTACCTGTGACTACCCTTTCCTGAGAGTGAGTGGAAATGTGCTTGCAAGATCGCTGATGGAGTAACTTGTGTTTGGCGCACAAACCCTTGCGTGAGTTTGTAAGAATTGCAAGTATGTTGTTTATCAATATGACATACAAATCACATGCTCATTTACTGTAGTTTGTTTTTAATTTCAAAACAGTCATTTGTATCACTGTATCCTTTACAGCCCTGTAGGAGTTTACCATGCAATGCATCCTAATCCGTTGTTCGGGAAGCTCGCGGTTGAGTCGTCGGAAAGCATTCCGGAACTGATTGTTTAGGAATGCTTTCCTGACGACATCGTAATCGGCCCCAATGTTAGCAACGGTATCAATCCAGAGGACGAGAGTGCAGATTGTGGAAATCGGAAGAAGATGCATCGTATGCCTAACAACACACCCTTATGAGCTGTTCTGATTGGACAATCGAGTGAAGGTGTCTACAAGATTCGATACATGGATTGAAAGGTTATAATAACAAGTGTTCCTAGCTAGTTAGATACGGCACACCTTTATTTTTTCTTTACCCGTCCGGTAGATTTGCTAGATTTCTCCTTTGCCCGTGACTCTTCTTCATTGAGAGGTAAATCCTTTTCATTAGGTACCTTGAGGTGATTCTTTAATTAATTTGTGATCGAAACTACTGCACAGATTGCTATTCTAAACAGTTGCTACTGCAATTTTGAAAACTCGGCTGAGTTACCAAGAACTACTCTTTATGTCTTTATGGGAAGTTCTATCCTTATTTACCGCTCTTTTCTAATGGAAATCTTCATGGGTTCTTATTTAGATTAGGTCCTTTAGTTAGTTTATTGGATTTCTTTATGGAGCACATAATCTTATTGATGACTATTCTTTTTTTATTACTATTTCTGTAAACTACTAAACTGAATAAAGATATTAGAGATTCTAATCTTATAGATATATTAAAGCCTTTAAAACTCTCTAAAACTCACATCATTGACTCATCAGATGTTGTAAAGACTGTGATGTATTGATGACTTTAATTTTACAGGGGGCTCACATTCTAAGCACAGTGGAAAAGGTCCAATGACCTCTCAGGAGCCTGGAGGATTCCTTATGGTGCTACTTGTAAGTAGGTGTATGTAAAGATATGAAACATCATGGAGAGTCTTTTGGGCACTAGCACTAGTCAGGGGAAGGGGGAAAGAGACATGCACAGGGCAGATGCAGACTCAGACAATTTCTTGTGTCGTGTCTGGCCATATGCAAACATCCGCCATTTAATTAAACTCTAGGCCGTGTCAGGTTTCAGGGTGCATGCTGACCACATCAAATAGATCATGATCAAACAACCTTATGAGGGTCCAACACCCTGACAGCCCTTTAAATGCTTTCTTTCCATTGGGAGTTCACTCCAGTGGGGTATAGACTCTTAATACCCCTGTTGTGTATTGAACACTCCTACACTGCTCTAAACATAGATCATGATGTTTGTGTGTGCTTCAGTGGTCCTCTACCCTTGTATCTGCCTCTATGCCCACTTGCAAAGTGGTACATTTTCCCAAAGCTGGAGCAAGTTCCTTCTTCTGTAGAATTGTGATGGATGATGGTCGACCCTTAATCGTATTTCCTTTCCCCAAGGGCGGCCGGTCAGGTTAAGCCTGCAGTGGAGGCTGGGGGTCTGGAGATGAGCATCCCTGGTGTGTGTAGAGAGTCCACTTCCACCATGAATAACAGGGTCAGTTCGTGCCACCTCCTCCCCACCCTTTTGCACTCCCATGACTGAAAGAATTGAGGTGGGTACCTCTGTTTGAAAGACTAGTAGCTCGTGGTTAAACCATTTACTATGATCAGTCACCCAACACAGTATCTTGAGACCACCCGGAAGCTTCCAGGACATAGATATCTGACACTTGGCCAACACTAGTGTCAGATCTATAAATTTGCCTGCTCTTTTAGTAGCTTTGGTTCTGAGGAACAAATCTAGCAAGCACACCAGTGACATAGAAGAGAAGTCATGGTCTGTGGCACGGTAGATGTTTTGAGAGACCGTCAACCAATACTCAGCAATGGGAGGGCAGAAAAAGACCATGTGGCAAAAATATACCCCCACTTCTCCACATCTCGGGCATGTCGCTGCTGCCCCGGGGTATATCTGATGGGTCCTTTTAGGGATTAGGTAGATGCAGTGGAGTTACTAATAGTGTATTCATTTAAATCTGGAATTTCTAGAAATACAGGTTCATGCCTGTAACACGTTTTTCCAATCTCGATCAACAATAGGGGTGCCTGTGTCCGCATTCCACCTATCTCAGAACTTTCCCAGCTCACATCTAGAAGCTGAGGCAAGTGCATGGTAAAGAATCGTCACCACATGTTTTGTGCCACCCAGCGTTACTATGTATCTAAAACCATCATGTTCCAATGGCTCCACAATGCCACAGTGCCATCTGTGACGCACTGTTGCCAATAAGGCGCTGTGTAAAAGAAAATGGTCCAGTGATAGGCCGTATGCCAGATGCAGGTCCTGAAGTGTCATCGGTATCTTAAGCCCAGCTGCAACCCAGTCTGTGAGTGCAGACAAGTTGCAGCTGGGAGACTAATGAGGTCAGGGGATGTCTCTTGTGAAGGGTACCCTCAGGTTGAGTAGCAGTTCAGTTCAGTGGTGGCTGCCACCTCCAAGGAGGGGTGAGACGGGCAAATGGTAGGTCAGTGCTGGTGCACCACAACGTTAAATCAGCAAAATTGCGATAATGTATTACTCTATCGTAACTTTAAAACGGTAATGTAATGTAAGTCGCTGAATTGGTGCACATTAAACACACATTAAATACATTTAAGTCAGTAAACAAAAGGAAAGAAAACTCACCTACCTTGCGGCACATCCACGCTCCCATCCAGTGTCCTTCATTCCTCCAGCGCAGGCCCCAGGAAACTCCCCTAAATAATCCAGGTACTGCTCTAAGCATCAGAGCAGCGCCAGGATTGGATGGAGCAGGCTCTCTCAGCGCTCCATAGAGCACTGGAGTCCTTTGCTCGGTCTCAACCCAGCTGTCCTGACTGCCCATCTGCAGCGATGTAATAAATTTAAAAATCGGAGGCAGCTAGTGCACCTCGTCAGTTGGCAATCGCAGGTTGGTTAGGAACATTATAAGGCGGATATCAGACTCACTAACATATGGTCTAATTTAAAAAAAATCTCTTTGGGAATTTGTATTGGCAGTATTGCAAAAAACTAAAGTTATCTGGGGAGCATTACCATTTTTGACAAAGCTACTTTCCACATCACAGATACAGGTAGGGTATTATAGAACAGGACTGTGTGTCTCAAGGAGGTTAGCGTGGCCATTACATTCCCTTGCAGCAAGTGATGTTCAGAATGATAGATGCAGACTCCTAAGTAGCACAGAGTAGCCGGCTCCCACCTGAGAGTTATTTCCAATTCTAAACAGTCCCTATTATCCTCTGGGCTGCGAAGTACATAGCCACACGATTTCCCCAAGATGACTCGCTGGCCTAACAAGTTGCCAAATTTATCTAGTGTGTGAACAGCGACTGTAATATCCTTCCTAGATCTGCAAAGGTACAGCAGCATCTCATCTGCATACTAGGATATATACAATGGTTTATCAGAGGTATAGAGGCCCTGGAAACACTTCCCTTTGTGAATTGTCAGAGCAAGTGGTTCCACCACAAGGGCGAAGAGTACCGGGGAGAGAGGACACCCTGCCTAGTACCCCCTTCTAACAGTACACAGGCCAGTATAAGAGCGCCTGACTTAATTAGACCAAATGGGTCTGTGTATAGTAAACAGGTCCAATTTACAAATCCTCTGCCCATGCCCATGGCTTGCATCATAGCATATGAAAGGTCCCACCACAGGGAATCAAAGGCGTTTTCACTGTCGATGGAAAGGACCGAGGCCCTCAGGCAAAATCGCGGGGGTCATCAAGCACCTGTATTAATTGTTTAATATTAGGCATTGTGCTATGGTAGAGTAAAAAGCCTGCTTGATCTGGGTAAACGTGCTTCCCAACCCAGGGTAGTAGGCGGTTCAATTGGAGTTTTGCTTTATATCTTGTAGTCTGGAATAGGCATAGACAAGGGTCTGTAACTCAATACCCAGGTGGCGTCCCTGTCTGTTTTTGGGAAGGGAGATTATAAGTGTCTCCTTTAAAGCTGGAGTCAAGCATCCTGCACACTTTTATTTGTTAAAAAGTGCAGTCAGCCTAGCCGCAAGTACATCTGCATACAACACGTGAATCTCATTTGGGAGACCGGCAGATCCTGGCACTTTCCCTCTGGCAATGGTCTGGTAGTTGTTCTTACCTCCTGTGTTGTAATTTCAGAATCAAGAAAGTTTGCGGTTTCCACAGGAAGATGTGGGATTTGGGCAGCCACAACATATTCTAAAAACCTACTCTTATGAACCTTTTCCTGTGCCACTTACAGCTCTGCACAATATGCCTTGAAGGCCATATTAATCTCCAATTATGAGAATACTAAACTGGCGTCAGTCTTGCGGATGCTACAGATTGAAGTGAGTCTACTATCTTGATCGATCAGCCAGCCAAGCAGTCTACCCGCTTTATCCAGCTAATTGTGTGCCCATGCTAGATGCGCCTTATAATGAAGTCCTGCAAGCATTCTACCATTGCTTACAGATTTTCCCTTTCGGCAGGTGCATGATCCCTCTCACAGGGCCCAAATTAGGCCTCGCCCTCTAATCGTTTATGATTTTCTCTTTCTTTCAAATAAATCGGCATGACGTTGCGAGCAAACCCCCCACTTGGCTGTCTATGCAGTGTTAACTGACCACTACATTAAAGACTTCCCACTCTACCAGTAAAAATGTTGCCATACCTGTGTTCTCGATATAGTACTTGCAGATTACCATGGCCAGCAAGTCACAGAAAATAGGATATTCCAGTAATCCCACTTGGAGTTTCCAGTTGGGGATAGCTGGCCTAGGAGCATACCAGTGGCGGGTGAGCAAGAGGGGGTTGTGGTCAGAGTACGTCTTAACCAAATACTCAACATGTGTAACTTTGGTGTGTAAACGGGTACAGCCCAGAAATTTATCTAGGTGGATATGTAAGTCATGAACGTCAGAGTAATAGGACAACGCTTGAGTCAGGGGTTTGAGCAACATCCAGGAGTCCACCACCTTCCATCCGGCCATCCAATCCGTGAAGGCCCTAGCTAGTTTTTGGGTGCTATAAGGAGAGATTGGGGGCCGGGACATGGCCAAGTATACATATCTTCAACGCAATTAAAGTCACCCCCCCACTACTTGCGGGTAATGTAAAACAGTGGGGGTCATCCCAGAGAAGAAAGAGCGTTGGTCAACATTAGACACATACACATTAATCAGTTCTATATCTTTACCCTCGAGTCTACTCCTAACAATAATAAATCTCCCATTTGGGTCTACCATCCCTGCAAGAGGTTTTAAGTGGGCCCCTGGCCAGATTCAATCAGCACACACCTCGCATAGGCCATATAGGTCGCATAATATGTACGCCCATGCCACCTTTTCCTCAGTCCCATTACCTCCCGTCCCTCCCTTGCCTTCCTTCAGCACAAGTGAGGCCCCGCCTCCCACCCAGGTCCTACCACCAGCCCATAAAAACTCTGCCCGCCCCCACCTCCACCTGTTTTTTTTCTATCTCCCTAGTGAGACTTACCTTTTCAGTTCCTCCCTGTGGCGGTGCCGGGGAGTCTTCGGTCTTGTTCTCTGCGACGGCGGAGCCCTCTGCAGCGTTCTCGCGGCGGTGCTTCCTCTCCTCGTCTCCCTCGTGGTATGGGGCGGAGCGGTTGCTCGGGAAGCCGCGACGATGTTCGGCGGTTCTCCTGCGGCTGGAGCTGTGTTTCCGGGTTGGGCTTACGAGGCTGCCTCTACTCCCGGACTGCACACATCATGGAGACCTGGTAGGACGGGATTGTACCCGGTCTTTTATTTTGGCTTGCATTTTGGTGTTTTTTCCTGCTTGAGGTTGTTTTCCGGCCAGTGTTTTTTCATTGGTTGTTGGCTGGTAGGTTTTCCTCCATATAGGTTGCTGGAGGGTTGCTTCTCCATTCTTCTGCAGCCATGGGTCCCAAGCGGGCTTTTAAGAGAAATAACGTGGTGTCTTCTTCCTCCTCTTCCTCTCCTAAGGGTTCTCCGGTTCCCCCTAAGCGGCCTAGGAGCCAGTGACTTTCCGGGGGTGACGTGCCTCTCATGTCCAAGGTGCAGGGAATGATTGAGGCGGCGGTGACTAGAGCTCTTCAGGCTTGTCCGGTGCCTTCCAGTCCTTCTCGTCCTCGTGCTTTGGATCCTGTGGACGATGTATCTCAGTCAGAGGGTGATGGCCCTTCTCCCTCCTCTGGCGGCAAGTATGTCTCCAGGGAGGAGAGGTGGGATGTTCTGGCACATGTGCGGGACAATTTGGGGTTCCCTCCACTCCCTCCGTTCCGGCTAGGAGAGGCAGGTGGAACTCTCTTTCCTCAGTATACTACTCCCTCCCGGTTGGGCATGCCCTTTCAGGGCCCAGTCAAGGAAATGGTGATGAGGGAGTGTTGTGAGGTGGATAAGTTGCAAGTCCCTCGCTTCCTCCAGAAACTTTACCTTTTGGAAGGGGAGGACACCTTGCCTCACAATGTGAAGCTGGACTCTATCCTGGCCACACTGATTGGCAAAACAGCTATTCAGCCTGAGGATTGTACCCTGGCTGATGCTACTGATAAAAAGGTGGGCTCTGGCCTTAAGAGGTCTTTTGCTGCTGGGAACTTGGCACTGAGGGCTAGCCTTTTCTCTGCTTATTCCACGCAGTCTTTGGTGCAGGATTTAGAGAAATTGGTGGCCGCTGTTCAGGGGGGCTCTGAATGCTCTGACCTTCTGGCTGCTATGGAACAGCAGGCTAAGCTGCTGGCGGACATTTCGTCTGATGTTATTAAATCTTCGGCTATGTCCACTGGGGCTTTGGTGGGGGCATGTTGTTCCTTTGGCTCTGGAACTGAAAGGCTGATAATGGAGAGAAGGCAGCTTTGTTGAAGTTGCCTTTTAATGGGCAGGCTCTGTTTGGGGACCAATTGCCTGCCATGATCTCTAAGGCTTTCAAGGAGCGGAAGCATGCTTTGTCCTATAAAGGCTGTTTGGTTCTGTCTAGTAAACCTTGGAATAGGGCCCTTCAGTCATCCCCGAAGCGTGAGTCTCGTCAGTCTTTCCGCTGTCTGCGTTTTCAGCCCCGTTTTTCTCCTAAGAACGCTGCCTCCACTCCTAAGGGCCCTGCCAAGAAGGGCCCCTGACAACTACTGTCTGGACGGTTCGCTGCCGGTGGGTGGTTGACTTAGTCATTTTCTTCCTCTGTGGCAGCAAGACGTTTAGGATGGCTGGGTCCTGAGCACTGTGGGTGATGGTTACGTGATCGACTTTTGGCAGGTTCTGCCGGTTTCTGGGGTTCGGCTGACACAGTGCCTCTCTCCGGCCCCCGCATAGTGGCTATGCTGGATGGGGTGTCCTGTTTGCTTGCCGAGAAGGCCATCTGCCGGGTTCCTGTCGAGGAAATCGGGGCGGGGACCTACTCCATTCTGTTCCTGGAGCAGAAGGTGTCCGGCGGCTTTCGGCCCGTCTTGGATCTCAAGTGGGTCAACTCTATGATTCGGACAGTTCACTTCCATATGTTGACCCTTCAGGCAATCATTCCGCTGATTCGGCCTGGCGAGTTTTTGGCCTCCGTGGATCTCGAGGATGCCTATCTCCATGTCCCGGTTGCCGCTTCTTCTCAGCGTTTCCTAAGGTACTCTGTGGGGGATGCCCATTTTCAGTTTTGCGTCCTACCTTTCAGCCTCAAGTCCTCACCCAGGGTCTTCACGAAGGTCCTGGCACCCCTCATGGCTCTCCTTCATACAGACAGGGTTTTCATTCTTCCTTATCTGGACGACCTCTTGCTGCATGCTGCCAGGGAGTCTCTTTTGCTCGATCAGGTCGGGAGGGCCTTGGAGGTTCTTCAGGGACACGTTCTTTTGGTGAACTGGGGAAAGTCTTCTTTGGTCCCCTCTCGGAACATGGTGTTCATCTGAGCTCGTTTTCAGATTTTGCTCTGCCATGTTACTCTGTCCGACAGGCGCCTGGTCTCTCTTCAGTTGCAGGTTCGGACCTTGATGTCCCGGGAGGCTCCTCCAGCGGTCCAGTGGCTGAGGGTGCAGGGGCATTTGGCTTCTATGGTGTTTCTGGTTCCCTGAGCTCGTTTTCACCTTCTTCGCCTGGCCAACTGGACCCTGTTGAGTTGGTCTCAGAGTCTGTTGTCCTTGCTACCCATGACGGAGCGGATCTGGGGGGAGCTCTCCTGGTGGCTCTGCCGGTGTCACCTTCTGGCAGGGATTTCTTTGGCTCCTCCAGCTCCCCTTGTGATGACTACAGACGCCAGCCAGTCCAGGTGGGGAGCTTGGCTGGGGTCAGATCAGGTTCAGGGGTGCTGGTCCCTGCTGGACTCCCAGAGGTCTTCGAACTGGCGGGAGTTGAGGGCGCTTTGGCTTGCCCTGGTTCACTTTCAGGACTCTCTGCTGGGCCATTGGGGGTTGGTTCAAACAGACAATCTGGTGGCGAAGTCCTATGTCAGTAAACACACTGAGGGGGGGACCAGGAGCAAGGGTTAAAGAGTAGGTCCTGTACCAACGCTCCTAAGTTAACTACTTAAACAAAAAGGTAACAGTTCCTAAGGGTGGCAGTACCAATGAGGTATCTTGCCTGAAGGGTGGAGAGGGAGAAAAAGAGAAGGTTCGTGGTGGTGTCTATGGTGTAGGCCAGATACTCCTGGGCGGTGTTCAAGGTGCCCTCACACACCCTTGCGGGTGCAAAGCATCATCATCGGGCGTTGCTCCTCGTGGGGGTGGCGCTGCAGTCCCTCACGGGCCCTTCAAGAGGGCTCTCTGTCGGAGATCTTTTGTTGGAGTAGCCGTAGTTGTGCGTGCGGGTGTGTGGGTATAGTGGGTGAGGTGGTGAAACTAAAAAGACCCTAAGGTACCCCAAACGGTTTATTAGTGAGTCCGTAGGGTCTGGATAAAATCTAACGGGGAGTGGTGCCAAATTAGCACTCCAAAGAGTAAGGGAAAGGATAGATAATCCTACTGCTCTCAACCCGTGTGTGAATTGTTAGAGTGAGAGTGAGGACGTGGAGTGGGTGGTCAACATGTTTCGCGCTGCCCTTGGTCCCTAACGGATCCTTAGCGCTTCGTCAGGACCTAAAGTGAAGGATAGTTGAAAAATGGGGAAAGAGGGAGTATACTATAATCCCATCTTGAAGGGGAGCACGTATTATTCGTGTCCCTGACAGCGAACCTGAGGGGAGGGGGGGAGACAAAAGAGGCAAAAAATGAGAAGGTCAACGTTATATCCAAGGTAAGGTACAAGTCACTAGAGTGGAGTGCGGACAGGTTCGTCAGCATGCTCAAGTGAAGGTGTCAGTGCACAGGGGTGGAACAGCCCTGCCCTTGTGAGAGCAAGGGCGAGTATGACTCATAGCTCTATGGAATGCAATGGAAAAGTGATCATGCACGTCTGTGCAAGGCACGTCGAAAGCACGGAGTGCGGGGCTTAACGGTGCTATGATCAATATAGTGGGTGGTGACCACTGGCAGGAAGGTCTCCTGACGTCGTGGGATGGGGTGGAAATGGCAATGAAGAGGTAGTGAGAGCTATCTAGCGAAGTGGGGTAAGTGAGGGGTATAAAGTGCCGTCAAGGTGGTGATGCACATATCAATGATGGAAAGCGAGGTACGTAGGTGGCAGGAGCTGCGAGGCTAAGAATGCAAAGATAATGTATCGAGGCCAGCGGCACATAAGTCTTAGCCGATTGACTGTGCAGGACAGTCATGCGGAATCCTGTGCTGCGTGAAAGAACATAATCATGCTGCAGGGACGTGAAGGTGACAATCATAAAATACTACTAAACACGTAGACTAGGTAGAGGACCGAAGGAACCTACCCGCATTTGTCTGGGTCCAAGCTGTGCCGGGTGAAGATCAACTGGGACAAGGGCTACAGCTGGGAGGAGATACCATGCAAAAGGGCGATGTTAATGTCAGCATTGAAAACCAATGAGGAAAACAAGTCTAGAGCAGACAGCTGACAACTAAAAGGCGGTCCGTGAATATGGTATCTCAAACTTAAAGCAAATCTAAGTTCTAAGGTGCAGACAGAAAAGGTTAGCGAGTCAGATACCTTAAGTCAATTGCAAAAATACTGAACAGGCCATAGCGGTAAAAATCCCGCCGATACTTACACGAGCCCCAGGTAAACTGTTCTGAAAACCTACGGTGCCTCCAGGATCGCCGGTAAATGGGATGGGGTGGAGGCTCAGTATTTAACTGGAGTTGATTGGATGTTCGCAATGACGAGATGTGAGTCAGGTGTAGGTGTAGTGGAAACTAAGGAGGGTCTAAACGCTGGGGTCACTGATGGTAGCGGCCATGATGGAAAGGTCTGTCTCATAGTAGAGACTCACAAGGTTCTGAAGAGTCGAGTATACGTGTGTATGACTCAAAAAAACACATATGCCTTCAGGGGACAACACAGGTGAATGTTGTAGCAGAGGCTGTGTGTCGGAGACAAAATTAGCGATACTCGGTAGTTATCCTGAAATATGCATCCTCGAACCCCAGGTGGGCTGGACAATGGTAGGCGGCAGCCATGTTGGAACGGTTCAGTGTTCATGATAAAGTGAGTGTAGAGATGCAATTACTTCGTAATAGGATGAAAAGGCACCAAATCTTAAAGAAACCTCTGGCAGCATGATGTCATAATCAGTCTCCATACATATGTAACTGTAGGTAAGTAAAAAGAGTGGGGAAATAAAGACATGTGTAGCCTACATATGTCTATAGTGGGCTGTGACAAGTTCCTAAGAGGTTGGTACCAGATACGTGATACGTCCCTGGTACTGTCTGGAAGGGTGTTGATGTACTGAGACCTCGTGTATGGGATAGGCTGGACAGCAGCAACAGTGTGCCATAAGGTAGTGTGATTATATCATCCAAAGTATCTTAATATACAATACATACATATGCTTGAGGACCAACAGGTATAGTCATATTCCCTTCAGATATCAACCAGCACTTATTGGAAGGAAACCCAAAGGGCAGGCCCTGAGAATAGGGAGAGTAGTGGTCCTAATCCTATGGGGGTTCAATGTCAAGCCTATGTCAAAAGGTATCAGGTGGATGTTCTACAGTGGGATCATTGGGTAAGGGAGCTCCATGGGATGTCGTCGTTAAGACCGGTGACATTCAATCGGAGTCTGAAAACCCAACGTTGTTCAGTTTTTAGCAGTGTTGCTGGTGACCATGAGGGGTTGTGATCGATCACAGTCCAACTGAAACTGTCTGGCGGGTGGTTAAGTTCCAGGAAGTGATTCTGCAGACTGGTCTGGGTTTTTTTGCACCGTATCGTACTCTTATGTTCTCCGATGCGGATTTTGTCCGCATCGGAGAACATAAGAGTACGATACGGTGCAAAAAAACCCAGACCAGTCTGCAGAATCACTTCCTGGAACTTAACCACCCGCCAGACAGTTTCAGTTGGACTGTGATCGATCACAACCCCTCATGGTCACCAGCAACACTGCTAAAAACTGAACAACGTTGGGTTTTCAGACTCCGATTGAATGTCACCGGTCTTAACGACGACATCCCATGGAGCTCCCTTACCCAATGATCCCACTGTAGAACATCCACCTGATACCTTTTGACATAGGCTTGACATTGAACCCCCATAGGATTAGGACCACTACTCTCCCTATTCTCAGGGCCTGCCCTTTGGGTTTCCTTCCAATAAGTGCTGGTTGATATCTGAAGGGAATATGACTATACCTGTTGGTCCTCAAGCATATGTATGTATTGTATATTAAGATACTTTGGATGATATAATCACACTACCTTATGGCACACTGTTGCTGCTGTCCAGCCTATCCCATACACGAGGTCTCAGTACATCAACACCCTTCCAGACAGTACCAGGGACGTATCACGTATCTGGTACCAACCTCTTAGGAACTTGTCACAGCCCACTATAGACATATGTAGGCTACACATGTCTTTATTTCCCCACTCTTTTTACTTACCTACAGTTACATATGTATGGAGACTGATTATGACATCATGCTGCCAGAGGTTTCTTTAAGATTTGGTGCCTTTTCATCCTATTACGAAGTAATTGCATCTCTACACTCACTTTATCATGAACACTGAACCGTTCCAACATGGCTGCCGCCTACCATTGTCCAGCCCACCTGGGGTTCGAGGATGCATATTTCAGGATAACTACCGAGTATCGCTAATTTTGTCTCCGACACACAGCCTCTGCTACAACATTCACCTGTGTTGTCCCCTGAAGGCATATGTGTTTTTTTGAGTCATACACACGTATACTCGACTCTTCAGAACCTTGTGAGTCTCTACTATGAGACAGACCTTTCCATCATGGCCGCTACCATCAGTGACCCCAGCGTTTAGACCCTCCTTAGTTTCCACTACACCTACACCTGACTCACATCTCGTCATTGCGAACATCCAATCAACTCCAGTTAAATACTGAGCCTCCACCCCATCCCATTTACCGGCGATCCTGGAGGCACCGTAGGTTTTCAGAACAGTTTACCTGGGGCTCGTGTAAGTATCGGCGGGATTTTTACCGCTATGGCCTGTTCAGTATTTTTGCAATTGACTTAAGGTATCTGACTCGCTAACCTTTTCTGTCTGCACCTTAGAACTTAGATTTGCTTTAAGTTTGAGATACCATATTCACGGACCGCCTTTTAGTTGTCAGCTGTCTGCTCTAGACTTGTTTTCCTCATTGGTTTTCAATGCTGACATTAACATCGCCCTTTTGCATGGTATCTCCTCCCAGCTGTAGCCCTTGTCCCAGTTGATCTTCACCCGGCACAGCTTGGACCCAGACAAATGCGGGTAGGTTCCTTCGGTCCTCTACCTAGTCTACGTGTTTAGTAGTATTTTATGATTGTCACCTTCACGTCCCTGCAGCATGATTATGTTCTTTCACGCAGCACAGGATTCCGCATGACTGTCCTGCACAGTCAATCGGCTAAGACTTATGTGCCGCTGGCCTCGATACATTATCTTTGCATTCTTAGCCTCGCAGCTCCTGCCACCTACGTACCTCGCTTTCCATCATTGATATGTGCATCACCACCTTGACGGCACTTTATACCCCTCACTTACCCCACTTCGCTAGATAGCTCTCACTACCTCTTCATTGCCATTTCCACCCCATCCCACGACGTCAGGAGACCTTCCTGCCAGTGGTCACCACCCACTATATTGATCATAGCACCGTTAAGCCCCGCACTCCGTGCTTTCGACGTGCCTTGCACAGACGTGCATGATCACTTTTCCATTGCATTCCATAGAGCTATGAGTCATACTCGCCCTTGCTCTCACAAGGGCAGGGCTGTTCCACCCCTGTGCACTGACACCTTCACTTGAGCATGCTGACGAACCTGTCCGCACTCCACTCTAGTGACTTGTACCTTACCTTGGATATAACGTTGACCTTCTCATTTTTTGCCTCTTTTGTCTCCCCCCCTCCCCTCAGGTTCGCTGTCAGGGACACGAATAATACGTGCTCCCCTTCAAGATGGGATTATAGTATACTCCCTCTTTCCCCATTTTTCAACTATCCTTCACTTTAGGTCCTGACGAAGCGCTAAGGATCCGTTAGGGACCAAGGGCAGCGCGAAACATGTTGACCACCCACTCCACGTCCTCACTCTCACTCTAACAATTCACACACGGGTTGAGAGCAGTAGGATTATCTATCCTTTCCCTTACTCTTTGGAGTGCTAATTTGGCACCACTCCCCGTTAGATTTTATCCAGACCCTACGGACTCACTAATAAACCGTTTGGGGTACCTTAGGGTCTTTTTAGTTTCACCACCTCACCCACTATACCCACACACCCGCACGCACAACTACGGCTACTCCAACAAAAGATCTCCGACAGAGAGCCCTCTTGAAGGGCCCGTGAGGGACTGCAGCGCCACCCCCACGAGGAGCAACGCCCGATGATGATGCTTTGCACCCGCAAGGGTGTGTGAGGGCACCTTGAACACCGCCCAGGAGTATCTGGCCTACACCATAGACACCACCACGAACCTTCTCTTTTTCTCCCTCTCCACCCTTCAGGCAAGATACCTCATTGGTACTGCCACCCTTAGGAACTGTTACCTTTTTGTTTAAGTAGTTAACTTAGGAGCGTTGGTACAGGACCTACTCTTTAACCCTTGCTCCTGGTCCCCCCCTCAGTGTGTTTACTATTTAGTACGGCAGTTTGCCGTGGGACATTCTCTTTTATTCTTTCGCTCCCTCCCTCCCTTCTCCCACACAAGTTTGACTCAGCTCCTCGATCTCTATCATGGAAGATCCCGGTCTATGTTTCGATGACGAAACAGTAGCAGAGATACTGAGGGCACCCTCCTTACTTTCAGAGGATGGCAACCTCCCATCAGGAAGTAGAGACGATGATTGGAAATCTCTCCAAACCTTGAGAAGATTACAGATTAAAACCGCCCTGCACGGTATAATCATGACTGAATACCTCAGAGCTAACATCGCTCCGAATGGTCTCCTTGTCGCTCTGGCACCAAGAATATTCCTGGAAGACCTCACCTTCAGGCGAGAATGGTCACGCATCTCCTGGAAATGTACCAGAGACTGGCTGGTACTAATTATCAATACAGCCAAGCGACTATCTGACGAACTTCTGATTCAGATTACTCTCTCTGAAAACAGACTAAAAACAGGTATTTCGATCACGACATTCAAGTCCCGCTTGTCCGAGATCAACCAAGAGATGAATGAACATAAGGAATATCTTACCAAACAAAAAATCAACCAACTTCAGAAGGATGTAAAACGATTTGATAAAGAGAAGATATACCCTTATACCAAGGAAGACTATGTCTTTCAAACTACTGAAACATCGGACGATGCCAGTAGTAATCATTCATCCGGATCAAATTCCACCAATAGTAATACGAGCTACGAGAACAGAAAACCAAGGTACCGTGGAGGTTACAGACACCAATCCCAACCTCCTCCTTTAATTCAAGGTTTTCCGGGTCTTCCATACCAACCACCCATGTATCAGGGACCCTGGATGGGCCCACAACCCCTGTGGAACCCCCATTTAGGACCTAACCCACCGTTGCCTCAATACCACCAATACCAGACCCCACCTTTTCTAAACAGAGGGAGGGGCAGAGGAAGAGGCAGAAGAAGAACGGGACCAAAAAATGTACAGTGGCAAGACCCAGAACAGATGATACTGAGGAGCAAAACATCCAAACCCTCGTAGTCAACCTTTCCACCAAAGTTCTGACTGTGGACGAACAGAGACTCCTGAATAAAGGCCTTGGTTTCGTCCCCACCCCCAGAGAAGACAATTTCAGACTTCACCAAGAACTCCATCAATTCTTCAGAAAGGTCCGCCTGAAAGCATTCTTCGAAGGGAAACCCGAAATACCTACGGTGGGTACTGGCCTCAAGAACAAATCGAAGTTCACCCCAACCTCGGCTATGACACCGAACGAAGTCCTTACCTTCGAACAGGCGGTCTTGAAAGATGTCGCCAATACGACCCCTAACCACCGCTTTGATAACCTTTCCAAAGGGGAACGAATTATCCTGACCAAATTCACAGACGATCAGACCATCATTCTCAAACCGGCCGACAAGGGTGGAGCCATTGTCATCTTGGATAGAGGTATTTACGAAGCAGAATGCGAACGCCAACTTTCGGATAGGCGATATTACCAACCTATCAACGTAGACCCAACGAAACGCCTGGTGACCAAGATACAGAATATGACCACCGAAGCCGAAGTAGAAGACTGGATTTCACATGATGAAGCAGCATTCTTGAACCAGACCAACCCGGTTACACCATTTTTCTACTGCCTCCCCAAAATCCATAAAGGTATCAACCCTCCCCCGGGCCGCCCCATCGTATCAGGGATCAACTCTGTATTGGAACCACTAAGCAAATTCTGTGACTTCTTCCTACGACCACTTGTGACTAAGACACCTACTTACTTGAGAGACACCATGGAGGTTCTCAATCTTATTCAAGAGTTTGATTCCCCTGACACAATTGATCTTCTCGTCACCCTTGATGTAGAAGCATTATATACCAACATACCCCAGGACGCTACCCTGAAGGTCCTGGAAGATGCTCTACACAGTCTAGACCCATGGCCATTTGCTACTCCCATACCTTTCATTTGCGAATGTGCCCATCTTGCACTCAAAGAAAATTTCTTTGAGTTTAACAACAAATTATACCATCAAACTCAGGGCACGTGCATGGGGAGCACATTTGCGCCGAGCCTGGCATGTCTCTACATGGCCAAGTTGGAGGAAGAGAAAATCCAGAATCCATCTAACCCTTTCCAAGAGAACATCCTCTTGTGGCGCCGATACATCGACGACATCCTTATCTTCTGGAGGGGGAGTGCAGATGAGTGTGCTGCGTTCTTTTCCTGGATGAACACGATTAATCCCTTCCTCAAATTCACAGGGACCCAATCTCTCGAGTCGATTCCTTTTCTGGACCTCTCCATATCCCTCAAAGATGGCTGTTTATTTACAACGAACTACAGAAAACCAACCGACAGGAACAGTCTCCTACTCTATCAGAGTCACCATCCTAAAGCACTGAGGGACAACCTCCCTGTGGGTCAGTTCCTTAGACTGAGAAGGAATTGTAATACCCTCACTGAATTTGAGGCTCAAGCAGCCACCCTCAAAAAGAACCTGATTGCTAGAAAATACCCTACCAACATCATCAAAACAGCACACAAAAGGGCTAGGAACAACCATCGTGATGCACTGCTGGAAACTAAAATCAAACCAGAGAACACAACCCTGACGTGCGTGACTTCATTCACCCCTCTCTCTAACAACATCCAGAGGATAGTGAGAAGACACTGGAAAATATTGAAAACGGGTTCCTTTGATCCAGGTCCTCCTCCTCTATTTGCATTGAAACGCACCCAAAACCTGAGAGACATCCTAGTACATACCCGGCCTAGAAAGAACACCAAACCATCAGGGACCCTATGGGCCCTACCCCCAGTCGTAGGACACTTTCCATGCGGCTCGTGTACCGCCTGTTCTCAAACTAAACCCATTAAAGAGCTGGACCTGGGACTACCCACACCATGGCAGCTCAAACGTCACACTAACTGTAACTCTAAAAATTGCATTTATCTACTCACCTGCCCTTGCGGACTCCGATATATAGGCATGACAACTAGACCTGTCAAAATCCGCATCGGAGAACATAAGAGTACGATACGGTGCAAAAAAACCCAGACCAGTCTGCAGAATCACTTCCTGGAACTTAACCACCCGCCAGACAGTTTCAGTTGGACTGTGATCGATCACAACCCCTCATGGTCACCAGCAACACTGCTAAAAACTGAACAACGTTGGGTTTTCAGACTCCGATTGAATGTCACCGGTCTTAACGACGACATCCCATGGAGCTCCCTTACCCAATGATCCCACTGTAGAACATCCACCTGATACCTTTTGACATAGGCTTGACATTGAACCCCCATAGGATTAGGACCACTACTCTCCCTATTCTCAGGGCCTGCCCTTTGGGTTTCCTTCCAATAAGTGCTGGTTGATATCTGAAGGGAATATGACTATACCTGTTGGTCCTCAAGCATATGTATGTATTGTATATTAAGATACTTTGGATGATATAATCACACTACCTTATGGCACACTGTTGCTGCTGTCCAGCCTATCCCATACACGAGGTCTCAGTACATCAACACCCTTCCAGACAGTACCAGGGACGTATCACGTATCTGGTACCAACCTCTTAGGAACTTGTCACAGCCCACTATAGACATATGTAGGCTACACATGTCTTTATTTCCCCACTCTTTTTACTTACCTACAGTTACATATGTATGGAGACTGATTATGACATCATGCTGCCAGAGGTTTCTTTAAGATTTGGTGCCTTTTCATCCTATTACGAAGTAATTGCATCTCTACACTCACTTTATCATGAACACTGAACCGTTCCAACATGGCTGCCGCCTACCATTGTCCAGCCCACCTGGGGTTCGAGGATGCATATTTCAGGATAACTACCGAGTATCGCTAATTTTGTCTCCGACACACAGCCTCTGCTACAACATTCACCTGTGTTGTCCCCTGAAGGCATATGTGTTTTTTTGAGTCATACACACGTATACTCGACTCTTCAGAACCTTGTGAGTCTCTACTATGATACAGACCTTTCCATCATGGCCGCTACCATCAGTGACCCCAGCGTTTAGACCCTCCTTAGTTTCCACTACACCTACACCTGACTCACATCTCGTCATTGCGAACATCCAATCAACTCCAGTTAAATACTGAGCCTCCACCCCATCCCATTTACCGGCGATCCTGGAGGCACCGTAGGTTTTCAGAACAGTTTACCTGGGGCTCGTGTAAGTATCGGCGGGATTTTTACCGCTATGGCCTGTTCAGTATTTTTGCAATTGACTTAAGGTATCTGACTCGCTAACCTTTTCTGTCTGCACCTTAGAACTTAGATTTGCTTTAAGTTTGAGATACCATATTCACGGACCGCCTTTTAGTTGTCAGCTGTCTGCTCTAGACTTGTTTTCCTCATTGGTTTTCAATGCTGACATTAACATCGCCCTTTTGCATGGTATCTCCTCCCAGCTGTAGCCCTTGTCCCAGTTGATCTTCACCCGGCACAGCTTGGACCCAGACAAATGCGGGTAGGTTCCTTCGGTCCTCTACCTAGTCTACGTGTTTAGTAGTATTTTATGATTGTCACCTTCACGTCCCTGCAGCATGATTATGTTCTTTCACGCAGCACAGGATTCCGCATGACTGTCCTGCACAGTCAATCGGCTAAGACTTATGTGCCGCTGGCCTCGATACATTATCTTTGCATTCTTAGCCTCGCAGCTCCTGCCACCTACGTACCTCGCTTTCCATCATTGATATGTGCATCACCACCTTGACGGCACTTTATACCCCTCACTTACCCCACTTCGCTAGATAGCTCTCACTACCTCTTCATTGCCATTTCCACCCCATCCCACGACGTCAGGAGACCTTCCTGCCAGTGGTCACCACCCACTATATTGATCATAGCACCGTTAAGCCCCGCACTCCGTGCTTTCGACGTGCCTTGCACAGACGTGCATGATCACTTTTCCATTGCATTCCATAGAGCTATGAGTCATACTCGCCCTTGCTCTCACAAGGGCAGGGCTGTTCCACCCCTGTGCACTGACACCTTCACTTGAACATGCTGACGAACCTGTCCGCACTCCACTCTAGTGACTTGTACCTTACCTTGGATATAACGTTGACCTTCTCATTTTTTGCCTCTTTTGTCTCCCCCCCTCCCCTCAGGTTCGCTGTCAGGGACACGAATAATACGTGCTCCCCTTCAAGATGGGATTATAGTATACTCCCTCTTTCCCCATTTTTCAACTATCCTTCACTTTAGGTCCTGACGAAGCGCTAAGGATCCGTTAGGGACCAAGGGCAGCGCGAAACATGTTGACCACCCACTCCACGTCCTCACTCTCACTCTAACAATTCACACACGGGTTGAGAGCAGTAGGATTATCTATCCTTTCCCTTACTCTTTGGAGTGCTAATTTGGCACCACTCCCCGTTAGATTTTATCCAGACCCTACGGACTCACTAATAAACCGTTTGGGGTACCTTAGGGTCTTTTTAGTTTCACCACCTCACCCACTATACCCACACACCCGCACGCACAACTACGGCTACTCCAACAAAAGATCTCCGACAGAGAGCCCTCTTGAAGGGCCCGTGAGGGACTGCAGCGCCACCCCCACGAGGAGCAACGCCCGATGATGATGCTTTGCACCCGCAAGGGTGTGTGAGGGCACCTTGAACACCGCCCAGGAGTATCTGGCCTACACCATTGAAGTCCTATGTCAACCATCGGGGGGCCAGGTCCAGGTCCTTGAACTTGATAGCCAGCGACGTGTTTCTGTTGCTCAGGTCTGGGTGCTGGGTGTGACTACTCTCTACATTCGGGGGGTGGACAATGTGCGGGCGGATCTGTTGAGCAGGGACATTCCTTCGTCGCAGCATTTCTCTCTCCTTCCCAGTTTGTTCAACCAGTTGGTGAGTCGTTGGGGCCTCCCTGTGGTGGACCTGTTTGCGGACCCGGAGAATGCCAAGGTGGCCCTATTCTGTTCTCTGGGTCGGGGACCTGGGGCTCTGGGAGTCGACGGGTTGACCTCTCCTTGGCCTTAGGGTCTTCTGTATGCCTTCTGGTGCAGGTCCGGAGGGACTGTGCTCAGGTGTTGTCGGTTGCGGCCCGTTGGCCTCGGGCGAATTGGTTTCCTCTCCTGACAGGGTTGTGTTGCGACTGGGAGAGGGTCCTTCCGGTGTGTCTGTCCCCTTTGGTGTTTCCGGCCCTTCCCCTGTGCTCCGTGCCGAGGTTACACCTGACGGCCTGGCGGTTGAGCGGCGGGGCTTAGCTGTGTTGGGGGTTCCTGAACATTTGGCTGTTACTTTAAAGGCTTCCCATAGTTCCTCCACTCTGCTGTCCTGTGCTAGGCATTGGCGGGCCTTTTCAGCCTGGTGTTCTGCTAAGAACATTGATCCCACAGTTGCTAACCTCTTTTTGGTAATGCAGTTCCTTCAGGATGGGTCTCATCTGGGGTTGTTGGTGGCTTCTCTGTGGGTGCAGTGGGCGGCTATTTGGGCTTTTCGGGGTTCGCGGCGTAATTTGAGAGATGACGGGGTCTGATGCATCGTATTTTCAGGGTCTGTTGAATGTGTTTCCTCACCCTGTCAAGTTCTTTCCTTTATGGAATTTGCAGCTGGTGTTGGAGGTCCTGTCCGGTCCTCCCGTTGAGCCCCTTGAGGGTCTTGAGTTGAGACTCTTGACTTTTAAGACTTGTTTTTTGGTGGCCATCACCTCGGCGCGACGCTTGGGTGAGTTGGGGGCTTTGTCTTGTAAATATCCTTTCTGCAAGATCTTTTTGGATCGGGTGGTTTTGGTGCCGATTCCGTCCTTTGTCCCTAAGGTCAATTTGGCGTTCCATCTCAGTCAGGAGGTGATTTTGCCTGAATTCTGTCCTGCTCCTTCCTCGGCTGAGGAATCTCGTTTGCACTGTCTAGATGTGCGACGTGCTTTAATGTGGTACCTGCAGGTTGTGGAGTCCATCCAGAAGGGGGACGCTTTGTTTG
Source organism: Triturus cristatus (assembly GCF_964204655.1). NCBI lineage: Eukaryota > Metazoa > Chordata > Amphibia > Caudata > Salamandridae > Triturus > Triturus cristatus. The sequence continues at coordinate 218,639,930 of NC_140588.1, forward strand.
TTAACTTTGGTCCTGCAAAAAAGGGTGTTAAGCCTTCCACGGCTACGCTGAGTCGTTGGATTGGGTCCACGGTCTTGATGGCTTACCAACTTAAGGAGGTGGTTCCTCCTGTGGGGGTTCAGGAGCGTTCTGCTCACAGTATGGGGGCTATGGTTGCTGAGTTGCAGGGTACCTCTGTGTTGGAGATCTGTGGGGCAGCGACCTGGTCCTCTCCCTCTACGTTTGTCAGTCACTATTGGATTGCTAGTCTGGAGCGTTTGAATAAAGTTCTGGGCCACAGGGTCTTGTTCTCTATGCAGGACCAGGGATATTGATCTGCTGTGTTTGGGGCATGTTATTACATTTTGGTGTTCTTTATCACTCCGTTGTCCGTCTCTGTTTTCTTCTGCTTGCTATGTCCTCACTTGTGCTGAAGGAAGGCGAGGGAGTAGGACTAGGAGTAATGTCATTATCAATAGTAATGGACGCATAAGAAGGCTATCTAATCACCTCTTTACTTGATAAGAGGTCTGCACATTATAGTGTTTGCTGGGAGAATTTAAGCATCGGACATTCCATGTAAGTAATTTAATGTTTCCTCCAATGCAAGTCAGCACGGGCATAGTGTAACAAAAAATACATCATAGGCAGTCCCCGCACGTTTCCAGGCCCAGCATACACTCACACAAAGAAAACGCAGCTCCATTCCCAAATAATAAGAAATAAGAGAAACAACATCTGCAACATGCACCAGCCTCGGAACTCCCCATCCAGGACAGATTCGCATAGTGTGTGGTCCAAATTAGTAAAACATTTTTATAATTAGGCATTTATAAGGCAGACCAGAACACCAGGCTGCCAAAGAATGCAGGGAGGGGGAGCGCAAAGATAAATAGCCAAGCACATCTGCTACCTCCCTATTGGCCCGGCCACCCTGATCCCGTAAGGGATAGACAGAAAGGTATAGGCCCATTAAGGAAGGACATAGTCGCAGGGATGGAGCCGCAAAGGGAAGCCTCCAAGATTTACATTAATTTGTCAGCTGTTCCAGGAGTAATTTGAAGGAGAAGCCTCTGCCATCAGACCACAAACAGCTGTATGCTCCGAACGTGAATCACCCCCTAGAGCCTTCACAGACTCCAGCTCCCTATTAGTGATCCACAGGCCAGTAACTGCCTCTATCGAGTAATCTCTCTCCAGTCTCTTCTGTTGGTACAAGGGATGAATCCCTGATGAGGTTTTGCGGGATGGCACCTCCAGATGCATTGTTTCACTGGTGCAGGGGAGTGGGGAAAGACTTAGCAGTAGAAATGGCATAAGACTTTGTCCATTTCTATCTCGGCATGGATGGCACTGTGCTAACCCTATGCTTAAAGACTTTGATAGAAAAGCAGACATTTGAGGTGAGCAGATCTAGAGTGTTGCTGATGTTGAGAGTGCTCTATACAGGAGCTTGAGAACTACCCAGAGTTCTCTGCTTCTTTTGTGTGTGTGTGTGTTAGTATATTAAGTATATAGTTTTACCAGGTTTTCTAAATACTAAATACAAATAGTAGGGAAGTAATTGTTTTTAAATTATTGTTTAAAAATTAATATTTAGAGATTAAATTATGTATTTAATTATTTAATGAATATTTAATTTGATGAAATTATGTCGTCTAAAAAATATTATTTTATGGCTAATAATAAATATTCTGAATTAATTTGTATTCATGTTATACATTAAAATATGTTTATTATGTGTAAAGAATAATAGACAGCAATAATTTTCCGCATATCTTCTCAAAGGGAAGATCTTCACCTCGATGACAGAGATCGCTATCTTCAGCTGAAAAGTTACTAATAGTATGAGTAAATATGCACATGAGTAAATGTGAATGCTTATATTTATCTTTTTTGATCCTGGCACTAGGCTTTTGGCCTTTATTTCAGATTTGCATGTGAGAGGACCACCGCCCGCTGAACAGCCCTGCAGAGGGTCGGGCTCTCGCTTTGTTTGCACATGCAGTATCTGCCTTGTATTGCAACACTCTCCATGACTGTTGCTTCTCAGCCCCTGCTGCTGACTGAAATATGACTGGGCGTGAATTTAGGGAGTTCGATACAGCCTTTTCTTCTTCCGATGTAGATTTTAAAATGAATGCCAATTTAGATTGCGTGGTAATATAATTGTATAGAAAACGTATTTAAAGCACTGTAGATAAGTGATTTATGTGTAGATAGAAATGTATAATTCCTACTGCATTATAGCCATATGTATCTGAATTTCCGCGCTTACATTAAAAAACTCAGACAGTTAATGATAATAATACCTAATAACTCCGTGTTCTGTTTACCTAACGATGCTTTTAATAAACGTTCCTTTTTTATCCGGAATTTGGCAAAACAAAGACGAATTAGTCAATAGAGAACACGTCATCGAGAGCTGCAAATGGGAAGAACCCTCGTGGGCTGTAACCTGAGACAGGGTGGCGGTTTGTACTTCGGGAGAGCCCAGTCAGCAAGAAAGGGACACCGCATGACCTAGTGGCAAGCGGAACCTCCGGGATCTCCAGCAGCCACTGAGCCGCTCAGCAGACTGGGGAGAAAATGTGCTCCTCTTGAGGCAAGGGTACCCCGAGGGCCGCTCGCAACGTGCAACCTTCTCAGGGCACTGTGCAACGACCGGCCTGCCACAAACGAGAGATTTATTCTTTGAAACAGATTTGATCATTGTTATCGTTTAACACTGTCAATAATTAACTCCACTTATCACTTCCTTCCTATGTGACCATATCTCAACCCAAAATGGACAGTTGTTGACCGCGCACACAGTCAGAAAGGTTTCACTTTAAAGATCACTGGTGACATTACATAACTTACTATTGACAATTTCTATGACATCTCCATGAATACAGTGTAATTCCTATTTTGAGGTATGTGTTATTATTGAGAGATTTTGTTAAGAACTGTTATTTGCTGATAAAACATTTTGGCGTGGGACTTAAGATTTTCACATATTGTGTGGGGATTTTAAGTTTTGATTTGGAACCATAGTGCCACTTTAAATGTGTTTTGATGTGACAAATATGTAGATGTATATAGTTACACTTTCCATAGATAAGGTATTTTTTGTTTTTTTAATACTTTTGCTGCCTCTCGGCCAATCGGTACAAATGGTTCTAAAACAGTACATCCAGTTTTCGTTCTTAGTGGTAACTTTCGTGCAGATACATAAAACCCAGGCCAACGAAAAGGGAGGTTCCGAAAAGTTCTATTTCTCATTTTTTCCAGTTGGATTATTTGTGCTTCAGTACAGAAAATAACAGGTGAACAGAATTACACTAAATTTGGGACATGGTTAGAACTTTTCTCAAGGATTGTGCTTTTTCATCTGATGTAAATCCATTCTGTAGTTTTTGAGAAGTCATGCGCAGATCCTCCATGGTATCTCGACTCCACGGAAGATGCAGGACTCTATTTAAAAAAGTAAAGGTGTAATTTGGATTAGGGAGCTTTTTCTCCCTATTTTACAATCCTGATCTGTAAATCTACAACATTCTGAATGGCTGTTCATCACAGAAAAAATTCTGTTGTGACTGTCATTATCCAACACTGTGCACTGAGCACCATGCTGGGAAAACAACGAAAAGGGTTATAAGGGGACAGTGTGAACTGTTGGTGAGTCCAGCATAGGATTGGCAAATTCTGTAAAAAAAATTGGAAAAGTTAAGCTATTTAGAGCGCAGATGCTGTGCTTGGTCAATGGCCACACATTGAGTTTGGCTGCACGCAGAGGTGTGGGAGCAGCGCCTGGGTGTACCCAAGTCTTGTGACCAACCACCCCAAGCATGGCCAAAGGCCATGCACAACAGGACCCACAAAAAGTTGGTTTCTAACTCTGAATTGTGCAGAATATCTAGAGGATGACATACATGACTTTTTGAGAGAAGTTAACTGAAACATTAAAGGCATCAAATTCAAGACATCAGGAGAACTTTGCTCTTTGGATCCAGCAAATAGCTGCTGAAACTTTAAGCACAGATTCCAAACAACGCTATCCTTCATCTGCAACAAACAATCCACCTCTTGCAGAAATTACTGATTTCTTTTAGCGAAAAGAATACCAAGCAAGAGGTGTTCCTCATATTTATATGCTGTTCCGGTTAAAAGATACACCTAAATTTAGAACAAACACAGATGAGTCTGCACTTTCTTTCATATAACATTATATTACATGTAGTATTACAAAAGACACTGAGGAAAAAAGCCTAAAGCAGCATGCACTGCATTTCCACATAGATGTGAAAAGTACTGTCAGAAGAACTATTTATTTATTTTCTTAGCTCTCCATTGAATTTTCATGTTTGCACAGTCTGAAATTCAGTTCCTTCTTCCCTGTTCTCTATGAGAAAAAAAGGAAAAGTATAAAACTGTTAGAAAAAAAGCCTTCTTAAAAAATGACGTCACTTTTCACAATCATTTCAAAAGTACATCACAAAATCCTTCCAGGACAGGTTACACAATTTCGGACTGCTCCTGAATTTCAACCTTTGCTCTTCTGGGATGAATTCACACTTACTGACAAGGTCCTCCTTTATGGTGGGATACTTCAACCTGTCCCCTTTCTCTAGGGCCAGTAGGGCATCCCTCCCATCACCAGGAAAAGGACTCCAAAGGCCAGCTCCCCAATCTTCCTCTGAGATCCTCTGTACCTTCTGAGCTACTTCATATGCCTGAAACCACCTGTCTATATCATCCTCCTCCTTAAAGTCAGGCACTATCTCTCTGGGAATATGAGCTGTTTCCTCTGTACTGGACACAGTAGTTGTGTTCCCCCCATTTTTGCTAGACTATAACAGCTATTTGGCCTTCAAGTCCAGCTCCTTGTCACTCAGTTCATGAGCCAGCAAGACCATTTTCTCCTTAAAGGCTCTCTTAGCCTCCACTTTTCTCTCCTTTGCAGCCAGCTGGACCAACTGCAGCCTCAAGTCCCTCGCAGCCTGTCTGACCTTGGGTTTGAGCGGAGACACTACTTTCTGCATCAAATCCAGTAAGGAATTTTCCCTCTCTGGGGTATCCCCTTTTTCCTCTGGAGCCTTTGCCCAGTCATTTCTCTGCTCCTCTCCCTCCTTCTCACCGTCACTACCCTTTGGGGCCCTGATTCTGAGGGCAACTACAATTAGGGTTCTTCTTTCTCAAGAGTACTGAAGTAGTCCTCTTTAAACACTTCCTGTGGTGCAGATTGCATTCTGTAGATGTACTCCCAAGCTCTAAGGGTGAACTAGAACTCCTGCTTGGATGTATAAATGAGTAAATGGGTATGTGACTGAGTGTTGCAGTCACTGTCTGGCTATATGAGTGGTGGGTACATAAGTGCTTTTGTGGGAGTGTAACTGGGTATGTAAGTGCCTGCCTGACTATGTGAGTGCGTGAAAATTACATACTAATAAATTACATACTACAAGCAAACACCTACATCTAATTTCAAACACATTCATTCATACTCACTTAGTAAAAGTATTATACTTTCAGTAGACCAATTATTCTTTCTCCTTTCCTGCACTGCTCTCTTCTACTTTCTCTTAATCTAAATATACTTTTATATACTACAACCTAATTAACATACCTGTAAAAGCTGTTTGCTGTTCTCTTAGTTTTATTTCTATGTCTGTTAACATCAGTTTTCATTCCAAATCTCCAGTGACAACTCCCACAATCCACATCCACTCTCAGCAGGAAAGCAACTAAAATCACTACCTTTCACCATGTGCTCTTACTTATGCTGCTCTAGTTAACAAATTACAGGCTGTCATTCATCTTTTAATTTTGTTATACTACTTCTAAATGGACAGTATTTCTTTAACCCTTTCGATGTTTTCTGTGAAGTAGCACAATTTGGTTGATTTTGTCCTGCAACTCAGCGAATCGACTGTGGTGGTCAGCGTGGCCCCTGTGTAACTTCGCAGTGAATTCGCGGATTCACATGGGGTTTGTGCATGGGTGTGAGAGTGTCTGAGTGGGTGTGTGAGTGAGTGTGTGAGTGTCTGGGTGAGTCTGTCAGTGGGTGTGAGAGTTTCTGAGCTGGTTTGTGAGTGGGTGCATTGGTCTCTGAGTGAGCGTGTTAGTATATTCTTTTTATATTTTCAGCTGAATTTGTGAATCTACCATGGTTGTACCTGGGGGGCTGCATTGAAGTCATGGAGGAAACATCAGTCCTCATACGTGAAAAGAAATTTGTTGGGGGGCATTTTCTTCTCATAAGTGGTCCCTCACAGACCCCTATATTACACCCAGGAAGTCAGGGTACCTTTAACGAGACCACTTCTATTACATTTCTCTTCAAATGTTGCACCCCAGGATCATTCCCCCAATATATAAAATGGTGGTTGTGAGGCGCATCCGCGAAGTCATGCATGTCATGTTGGATCCAAAAAGTTGTGCATGTGAGGGAAAGAATTTCCATCCCATCAAGGGTCCCTCACAGACTCCTAAATTGCACCCAGGGGGTCAGTCAACCTCTACCCTGCCTCCTTCTACTACTTTATATAATAATGTTCGTAGCGGGACCATTCTCTGATTTCTAAAATGGCAGCCACAACTTTCTGCTCAGGTTGCAACCAGCCAATCACGGCATTGCTGTTGGTGCATGAATTCACAAAGTGCTGTGATGGATCCACGAAGGGTCTGCGTCCCTACCATACAAATTTGTTTTCCCTTTAATATCTCAAAAACTATTCAACGGAGTCACACCAAATTACGAAAAGCACACTTTCTGGACCAAGATCTAGCTCTTGGCCAAATTTGGTGCAATTCCGTTCATCGGTTTGGGCTGTAGTCATGTCTAAAATCTCTATGGGAATTCAAAATATCACTGAAATTGTTTGTTTTTTAAATGCATTCACAGACTCATTCAGATACTTATACATTCACTCACAGATGCACTCACACTCTCTTACACTGACTCACATACCCACTCAGAGGCTCATGCACATACTCAGAGATGCATGCACCCACTCACAGACCCACTCAGCCACTTATGTACCCACACATAGACCCACTCGCTCTTGCACCCGCTCTCACACTTACACAGAGACTCACACACCCACTCACAGTCCCACTTAGAGACCCATGCGCCCATTCACAGACCTACTCAGACACTCATGCATCCACTCACTCAGAGACTCACACACTTACTCAGAGACCCACTTAGAGACTCATGCACCCTCTCACACACCCATTCAGAGGCTCACGTTCCCACTTGCAGTCCCACTCAGAGACTCATGCACCCAGTCACACACCCACTTAGAAACTCACATGCTCACTTACAGACCAACTCAGAGACTCACATACCCATTTACATACCCACTTGGAGGCTCATGCACCTAGTCACAAACCTACTCAGAGGCCCATGCACCCACTCAGAGACCCATTGAGACATTCATGCACCCTATCACAGACCCACCCAAAGACTCATGCACTGAATCACAGACCCACTCAGACACTCACGCACCCAGTAAGAGACCCTGTGAGACACTCATGCACCCAGTCACAGATCCACTCAGAGACTCATGCACTTAGTCACAGACCCACTAAGACATTCATGCACCCACTCAGAGGCCCTGTGATACACTCACACAATCAGTCACTAACCCATTCAGACACTGATGCATGCACTCACAGACCTACTCAGGGACTCGTACTCACAGAACCACTTAGAGACTCACACACTCACTCACACAGCCACTCAGGAACTCAAGCATCTACTCACACATGCATTCAGAGACTCACGTACTAACAGACCCACTTAGAGACTCATGCACCCACTCACACAACCATTCAGAGGCTCATGGACCCACTTGCAGTCCCACTTGATGACTCAGGTACCCAGTCACACACCCACTCAGAGACTCACACACCCACACACAGACCTACTCAGTAACTCATGCACCCATTCAAATACCCACTCAGAAACCCATGCACCCATTCAGAGACTCCATGAGACACTCACATACCAAGTTATAGACCCACTCAAAGACTCATGCACTCAATCACAGACCCACTCAGATACTCACACACCTACTCAGAGACCCAGTGAGATACTCACGTACCCAGTCACAGATCCACTCAGTGACTCATGCACTCACTCACAGACCCACTAAGACATTGACAACCCCACTCAGAGACTCAGTGAGACACTCACACACTCAATCACAGATCTACTTAGACACTGATGCATGCACTCACAGACCCTCTAAGAGATCCATGTGCCCACTCACAGACCCACTCAGAGAGTCATGCACCCAGTCACAGACCCACTCAGACACTGGTGCATACACTCACAGACCCACTCAGACACACATGCACGTACTAACAGAACCACTTAGAGACTCACATACCCACTCACATAGACACTCAGAGACTTGTGTACCCACTTACAGACCCACTCAGAGACTCATGTACCCATTCACATACCCACTCAGAGACTCATGTGCCAAGACTCATGCTGACTCACAGAACCACTCAGAGACTCATGCGCCCTCTCACACACAGACTCAGAGACTCATGTATCCACTCACAGACCTACTCAGACACTCATACATCTACTCACAGACCCACTTAGATACTCACACACCTATTCACAGACCCATCCAGACACTCACACACCCACTCACATACTCACTCAGACACTCACACACCCACACACATACCTACTCAGACACTCTTGCTCCCAGTCACAGACCCACTCAGAGACTCTTGCACTCACTCACACATCCACTCAGACACTCACTCACCCACTCACACACCCACTCAGAGACTCATGCACCCATTCACAGATCCATGCAGATGCTCACACACCCAGTCACATGCATAGAGTCACTGATATAAATGTGCTGGTATCTATTGAATTTCTGCTTTTGTTTTGTGTATTCACGACGTATTCCTGAATTTGAAAACAAAAAAAAAAAAAAGGATTTAAATAGAAAATGAACTGGTGTTTGGGAAATAGGGTGACTCTGAGAAGAGCCTTTGTGTTGATTGTGTGTAGATGATAACTACACATAAAACAAGATGCAGTGTTTCAAGCTGTTGAGGAACATCCTTTTGCCTTTCCCTGTAAAATGAACTCCATCCTTTCTATAAATACCATTCATGTCAAAGCATAAATTGTTGTTGTAGATAGAGCACATTTTATGATCTCTGAGGAATGCAGAGACAGTTTTATTGACATGTTTCCTGGCTTTGTTTATCTGTGGATAGATTTAATTTGACCATTTCCGTTCTTGCGTTTGGCATGTTATGTTGTTATGTTATGTTATATATACAAGGGGAGAGGGTGGAGGCTGATTAGGACTGCACCAAACAAATATTAGTGGTTAACGTAAACAATTCAAATAGTGCACGAAACCAGAGAGTACTACCCTCTTTACTCTCAATAATGTGGGACAAAGTCCTACAATAACATATAAATGCACAGGAGGTTCAGCACTATGTACTATGGTTAGATCTCCAAGTACCTAAATTCTTTTGTATCGTTAACAGTAAACGAGTAAAATTCTGATGAAGCACACGACACATTAAACATATAAGTTTTTTTTCTCTTTTTCTTCTTTATTGATTTTGTATGAAGATTTCTTCCATGTCATATTTCACATTTTCATAGCCAACGCGTTTCGTCTCCCATGAGACTTCTTCAGGGCTCAATGATATGGTGAATCTAATTCCTTTTTATCGTGTCGTTCTTTAGGGTATGGTTTCCAAAATTCTAGTATTGTTTGCAGCGATCTAGTAACCACCGACTTCGGACATCATTTCAGCGAAAGTTATGTTATGTTATTGAAGTTTGTACCATGCACTGATAGTCCTAGGAGTGTCCCTGCATGAGCCTATGAGGTGCTGAAAAGGCAGCAATTAGAACAGGAAAGTTTTAAGCTGTTTCTTAAACTGCCCCATATCCCGGATGCTACGCAAGGAATAGGGCAAGGAATTCCTAACGGCTAAGGACCTGCCCCCCATTCTTTGAAGACGTGCCCGGGGAATCTGTGCAAGAAGCTGAGATGTCAACCTTAGATGTCTGTCCGGCGTGTAGAAAGCAAAGCGCTTCCTAAGATATTCAGGCCCCCCGCGTGCAGGGCACGGTGCACGATAACCAGGGCCTTGAATTTTACACGTTTCATTACAGGCAGCCAGTGCAGCATACGCAAATGTAGCTTGACACTGTTTCTAATAGGAATGTTGAACACAAGCCTAGCTGTCGCATTCTGGACCACCTGCCATTTCTTGAGAGAGTAGTCTGGGAGGCCGATATATAATGCATTGGCGTAGTCGACACGGGATAGTATCAGCACCCGGATCACTGTTTCCTTCGCTGTCCTACAGAGCAGCGGCAGGAATTTCTTAAGGGACTTTAATATCCCAAATCAGCTCCCAGACAGTTTTTTAATTTGGGTCACAAAGGAATGCTGCTCGTCGAACCAAACACCCAGATTTTTTACTGGTAGGCCAGAGGAGGATGGCAGAGGATAGTCGGACGGCCAGAGAGATTCTCTGAACCGGGGAGGGAACTTTCCATAAAGAAGGATTTCCGACTTATCCTCGTTGCATTTGAGCTCAGCCGCACAGAGCCATTGAAAAACAGCAATCAGACACTCTTTAGCCTTCACAGTAGAGAACTATGATTTACCCCAAGTAAACAAGAGTTGGGTATCGTCGGCGTAAGCAACGATCTTGGCGCCCAGATCTTCCGCCAACTGGACCAGAGGGGTGACATAGGTATTGAAAAGCAGGGGACTCTAGGAGGACCCCTGAGGCACTACCGTAGTCCCAGATTGAAGTGGAGATGAGAATGGCGGGAGCCAGACCTGTTGTGAGCGTCCCTCCAAGAAGGAGTTCAGCCACCTCCAGGCCAACCCTGAGATACCTATGTCCACCAGCCGGGCCAAATGCAGCGAATGGGGAAAAGTATCGAAATTTGGCCGACAGGTCTAGTATTATGAGGGCCACACTTCCATCAGAGTCCAAGCAGTCCCGAATAGCTTCAGAGACTTCGACTAGAGCTGACTCAGTGCTGTAGGCAGCTCTAAAACCAGATTGCGCCAGGTGGAGTAGCATATGTTGGAGAATACCAAGGCAGTCTGAATGGAAAGTACCATTAATTGAGCAAATGTAACTTTCCTTAGGATTTCCAGTCCTACCCCAGTAAGTGTGCCTAGGTCATTGCCACCACAGTGCACAATCATGAGGTCAGGGTGTTGGCAATCTGCAATGCTTTCAACCAAAGGCATCAATTGATGCCATTTTAACCCTCTTTGGCCAATCAAGTATTGTCAACATTAGCCAAACCTAGGTCCCTGTCAATGCCACTCCTTTTTAGCACACTCTCTAGCCCAAAACACAAAGCTGTGACCCACAATCCACAATAACCATGTTGAATGCAAGGAGGAGTAGAACACAGGAGAAGGCTGGAGCTGAATGATACAGTTTTCAAAATGAAAGGTAGTTAAAATGGAGGACAGGACCTGGTTTAAAAAAACATATTTGATTGGATGGTGTAAATATGCAGGTTGATCAAATTAGGTAGTGTCTTTAAAGGATAAGTAAGTAGATCTGTGATTGGCTCTGGTGAAAATAAAAAATATTAATGCAAACTTGGATAGGCTTCTAATTCTGAATAGTAAACCACACCTGCTGCTGTTCATTTTGAACTAGTATGTCGCTTCTAGAATGTGCTTTGAACTTGTGACCTGCTGGTTCAAGAGAGTGTTCCAAAGGGGGTTGCTATGGAAACTAATCTAAGAGACTGTGGGGGGAAGGGTATTACATAGAATGTAGTGAGGAGGCGTGGCCAAGATGGCGGTTGCAGGGGACACTTTGTAAATAGCTCCGCACGGCACCCGCCGCAAGATCCTGCATCGCGATCATAACTGGCCCTCAAACTTCGCAAAGAGAGTCTGGTCGACCCTCGGGACCGAGCCGACATGGGTGCTAAGCTTGGACCGCCTCCGTGGTGTCCCTGAGCCGTGGAGCGTAATCTGGCGCTGTCGAGATGAGCCTGCTCGACTATCGAGGCCCGATCCCCCGAGCTCTGTGGTCAGGCGAGCAGCACCGGTGGGACCCCCGCAGGACATGAGAAGCACTGCCCAGACCAAAATAGACAGCGGCTGCCCATATGTGGCTGGTGCAACTCCGCGGGATGAAGGAAAGCGGATCGGGGCCTTGCTCATGTCTGGAGCAGGCTGGAAGCCCCAACACGACTGCCCGGCTTCTGGGCAGCCTGTTCGATCGATTCAGCTGCCGCGGAGTGCAGCGTCACCCAGTGAGGAGCGGGCGCCAGGTGGCTTGGAGGGCGGCGTGCGGCTGTGGCACCCAGGGGCCCTGTGTCAAGCGGCTGTGCACAGCGGTACGACCCAGACCGTGGATGATGGCGCAGGTGGGTGAAGTGAAGCCCGACTCGCATTACTCCTATGTGATCTGCCCCTAGCTGAAATATGCAGGACTCAGTAGGCTTAGCCCCCTAAGGGGCTGAGTCAGTTGTAGCTAGTGGGGTGCATTGAGCCTGCCCAATCCTTTGGAGCTCAACACAAAGGGGGACAAAGATAATAGAAGAAGTGACTTAAAAGACACAGCAAAGACTTGGGGGCCTGGACTGTGGCCAGGAACTCAGCCCCACACATCAGCCAGTTAATTGAGGCCCCTCCCCCACCTTCATCATAGCTGCTCAGGTTAAAAACTCTGCGCTGGACATTGTACAGAACTGCCTACGGGTCTTGTGTGGGCCCAGGGGCGGTGCGTCACGGACCGCTCTGTAGTACCGGAGCCCCTCCACTTTTGTCCCCTGAATGTCAAGAACATTGCACACCACCCCCCCAAGATGGGTAAAATTAAGGTGGATAGGCCCCAGGCCGGGGGTGCGCCAGAGACGGGGAACCCCCCTGCCGATGCTCCCCAAGCCACAAAGCCGGCATCAATAGACCAAACAGACCATTCGCACCATTTTGATGAGCTTTTGACAGCTGTAATGAACATAAAACAACGCTGGGCCCCAAAATAGACTCTGTATGTGCGGAGATGGCATTCCTGCGCTAAGATCATAAAAGACAGATGGATAGGGTCGAGGAAACTGAGTCATCATTAGCGACTATGAGACCTACGCTAGCCACAACTTCAGACCAAATAAAGTCAATACAAAGTGAGGTAGAGCACTTAAGAAACTGTGTGGAAGATCAGGAAGGCAGGTCCCAGAGGAGCAGTGAGCGCAGCGTTGGCTTGCCGGAACTCATCTAAGGCCAAAGTATGGAGCTATATCTTGAGACCTGGTTCCCCGAAGTAATACGGAAGGGCAAACACTCCAAGTTATTCTTAGTGGAAAGGGTCCACACGACCCCACAACCGGGTAACCCTCCCAGACCGGTAGTAGCCCGCCTGTTCAACTACAGAGACAGAGAACATATCTTGCAGGTGACAAGGGCCCGCGGGCTGTGGCAGGTCGAGAATGGTGCAGTGCACATTTACCTGAACTACACGCTAGCGGTACAGTGCCGCAGGACCTCCTTCTTGGAAGTCGAAAAATGTCTGATGGATCATGAAGTAAGTATGCTCTGCAGTTCCCGGCCACTCTGCGGATTCAGCACTGTTGGACTTGGCCCTTTTTGCAGGGTCATCCCTGAAATTTGTACCTTCCTCCTGTATTTTTTCTGAACTGTTGTTGGCTGTTCTATGACTCTGGGCACTTTACCACTGCTGATCAGTGCTAAAGTGCATATGCTCTCCCTACTGTAAAATGTATATGTTGGTTGGATTCCATGATTGGCTTATTTGGTTTACTGTCAGACCCCAGTAAAGTGCAAGGGTGCCCAGGGCTTGTAAATACAAATGCTGCTGGTGGGCTTGCAGCACTGGTTGTGCCACCCACAGAAGCGGCCTGGTAAAATGTGTCTAAGGTCTGCCATTGCAGAACCTGCGTGCAGTCTGGTACTGTCATGCTGACTGGGCAAGTGCACCCACTTGCCAGTCCCTAAACCTTCCCTTAACTTCATATTAGTCACCCTATGGTGAGCCCAAGGGCAGGGTGCATTGTAAGCATAAGGTAGGACAAGCCCTGATGTGTGTGGCATGTCCTAATAGTGAATTACAGCCATTTTCGTTTTTCACTATTGTAAGGCTACCTGTTCTCCATAGGCCAGAATGGGCTGTTAGAATTGTTACATTCTATGATCCTAACAGACCCAGGGAACATAGTAGAAATTCGAGTTTAGTATGCCTGAACTCAGAATAATAAAATACATCTTTTAGTAAAGTTTATTTTAATATTCTGTGTTTGCAAATGCCACTTTTAGAAAGCTGGTATTTGCTTGCCTGACCATTTCAGCCCGCCTCTGCTATGATGTGTATTTGCCTGTCTGGTTTGTGTGAGTGACAGGGCTGGGGAATTCCAGAGGGGCAGGGCTAGGTAGCCTGGTGGTGAATAGAGAGATTGACATCCAGATGGGTGGGAGGAGTACACCTGGACTCTGAATAGGGCTGTGCTCTGCCTCCACAATGCTGGCTCCACCTCCTGTGGAGCGGCTGATGTCTCTGCCCTGCACTCTGAATAGAAAGTCAGAGTCATGTCAACAAAGTGCTCAGGAACTGGTTTGGACTGGGCAAAGGCCCCTCTACCCCAGAGGAACAAAGGATTTAGGGGTATAAGTATTGGGACCCTGCTCCCAAGAAATTAGATCCTGCTTGACAAGAAGAACCTCTGCCTGAGGAGAAGGAACTGGGAAAGCTGTAAGGAGGAGTACTGTCCCTGACCTGGGGGATTGGCCTGCAGTGGTTGCCTTGCTGCTGAAGGAGAGGAGAAAGACTACAAAGACTTTATTTCAACTTGTGCTTTAAAAGATCTCCAAGGGCCTGAGTAGAGCTGGCCTCCTGTTAAGAAGTCCCAGGAACAAAAGGACTTCACCCCCAGCTTCCCCCTGAACTCTGCTGTGTGAGTTCTGCCCCTCCTAGAGTGCTGGAACCAGTTTTGGGGCCTCTGGGAGCTGTGCCTTCTGTTGGGAAGCTGGCCAAGAAGAAAGAAATCAAAGATCTCCACTTTTTCACGCACAGCCGGCTTAGCGAGAAAATTTCCGTCGCACCGCTCGTTAGCGTGCAGAATTTTATCGCTGAGGACATCGTCGCAGAGCCTGCTGCCGCTGAGCCCGATCAGCGCTGGGAAAATCATCGCACCGCTCGTTAGCGAACCGACTTTGATCGCTACCAGCCCAAGATCCACGCTCCGCCTGTTAGCGGGTAGAATTCTATCGCTGCGAACATCGTCGCAGAGTCTGCTGCCGCTGAGCCCGATCAGCGCTGGGAAAATCATCGCACCGCTCGTTAGCGGACCGAATTTGATCGCTACCAGCCCAAGATCCGCGCTCCGCCTGTTAGCGGGAAGAATTCTATCGCTGCGAACTTTGTCGCAGAGCCTGACGCTGCTGTGTGAAATCGTTGCAGAACAAGCCAACATCATCGCACCGCTCGGTAGCGTGAGTAATTTTATCGCTGCGAAAATCGTCGCAGACTCAACCAAGATAACCGCTGGTGAAATTGTCACCCCGCTCGTTAGCGGGCCGAATTTTGTCGCATTGTACCTTAGCGTGTAAATTTCTACCGGATAAGCTACACCTTGATTTTCAACGGTGAAGTGCCGCTAGGAACTTTTTATCGCATCATAAGGTACTGTGGGTTAAAACGGACGCTAAGGTGAATGATTTTGTCGCTAACCTAAGAACTCTTTCTACAATCATATTCTTGAACTGTGTATGTCATTTTTGTCGTTATTTGGTCTTGTGCTAAGCCTTTATATAAAAGATCACTATTTTTTATATAAATCTAGTGTGGTGTCCATTTGTGGTGTTGTCACGGGGTTACTGTATGTGGTCACAAATGCTTAACCTATAACGCTCTGAGATAAGCCTTGTCTGCTCACGCCAAGCTACCTAGAGGGTGTGCAGGGGTTATTTTAGGAGTGTAACCCCTTACCCTGACTAGAGGAGAGGGTCCCTGCTTGTCACAAGTATCTAACTGTGCCAACCAGAGATCCCCAATTCTAACATTGGTGGTCAGCGGTGAGGATCCTGAATTTTCATTTGTGATTCATGTACAGTGATTGGTGAACACCACTTAGTGAGTTCAGACCATAACGCAGCTACACACTTTTTAATTTTTGTTTTGCTGGAAATCGCCAATTTTTAAAGAAATCATGCCTGGTTCAGTCGTTGTGGGGAGAGCAGCATCTGTAGTCTCTGAAATTGAAGATATTGAATGGGAAGAGGAAAAATTAGAGGACTACACATTAGCCCAGCTGAAGGGCTTCTGCAAAAAATTTGGAGTTTCCCCGACTGGGTGCAGAAACAAATCCCAATTCCAAAGGGCGCTGAGGGCCTGGATTGAGTCAAGGTCACCTGAGGATGCGATAGTAATGGAACCAGCAGAAAGTGTCCATAGTTTTGGCAGAGGCCTGTCGCCAGAAGAGTTGGCAGACAGGAAAGAAACCCGAGCACATGAAATGGAGATGGCAAAAGTGAATGGGGAGTTGGAAAGCAAAAAGCTGGCTCTGGAAGAAAAGAAAATGCAAATGGAGCATGACTTGATAATGAGGAAGCTTAACTTAGAGATCGAGAGGTTTGAGACCATGAGTGTCTCAGCCCAACAACAAGAAATGTGTGTAGTTCAGAGATTGAGCTTTGCTGAGTGGGAGGAGGAATCCAGCTCAGATGGTGGCAGCAATATTGAAATTTCTAGTGCTGAGAGAGTAGTACATACACCCAGAGATGTGGCGCCTGACTTGAAGGAGGGGGTTAATTTACACCAGGAGGTTCAAGGATATGAGGTAGCTCCAGTGGTGCGCAGTGTTCTTGAGGTGAATTGGGAAACAGGCACAGGTGTTCATAGTCCTAGTGGTGGGAGGGATTCCCCCATAGTTAAGATCCTGGTGTGTGAGTGTGAAGACCGCCCAGAAGAGTGTGGGTTGAGTGACAGGGACAGTTAGATACTGTCTCGCCAATCTCAGGAGAGTGGTGTGGAGTACGTGTGCGAGGCACTGGATGGGGAGGTGAAGGATAGTTTGGTTAACCCTGCTAGGGGGCTGTGTGATCCAATTATGGGAGAGCATATTGTAAGTCCCTGTTTTCCAGAGCTATGCCAACACCTGTGGGAGAGTGAGCTCTCTGACCGCAGGGAGCGCACATTGGAGGCACATCTTTTGGTGGAGTCCAAAGGGTCTGGAAAGGCATTGGGGAGTGATCCCAAGATGAGTGGTTCAGGTATCTTCAAACCCAGTGTGGTGGAAGTGGCTCAGAACAGCCCAACTAGGTCCTGTAGTAGTGAGAGGGGTGTAGGGCCTCACGTCCTGTCTTTAAGGGGAAGGAGTGAGAATGGGTTATGTCCCGGTAGTGCCCAACCTCCGTCTCAGAGCCTGGATGGTTCTTTAAGGGAACACCAGGTGGGGAGCCTAGTCTGTCCTGAGGGGCTGCCCGTTGTGCGGGTCCCCCTAGTGTCTAGTGAACGGGGAGTGTCTGTAAGCAGGTCTCCATCAGTTCTGGTGTCTGGCAGTACCGCTCCAGTTGGGAGGGTGCAGAAGACCAGAGTGAGGGGTGAGGGGGGAAAGAGTCCCCAGTGGAAGAACCAGTGGGTCAGGGGCCAGCCAGAAGGGCTGCATCACCAGTGAATGACCAGGGTGACACCACTTCTGTCCTGGGGGATCTTTGCGCACTGTCAGATGGACAGGGGTCGGGAGATCTGCGCCAGGCAGGCTGTCACACGACACATGAGTTATGTGTCACCCTCAGGGGGGGCATGCGTGCTCCCCGGGAAGTCCTGGTGCGTCAGGCGAGCGTTCAACCGCATGGGTTGGTCCCAGGGTTGAGAAGCCAGGTTCAGGTGTTGTCTGACCTGGAGGGTGGGACAACTGTAATCAGTGTCCTGACCCATGTTGCTTCTAGGGGTACCACTCCAGTTGGGAGTGTGCAGTACTCTGGAAGGGGATGCAGAGGGAGGGAGTCCTCACCTCTGACCCCGGTGCAGCCTGAGGGTTTAGACCTTAGGTTGGAGAGCCAGGTTCAGTTGTTGTCTGACCTGGAGGGAGGGACATCTGTAATCAGTGTCCCTACCAGTCTGTCTTCTTGGTGTACCACTCCAGGTGGGAGAGTACAGCCATCTGGAAGGGGGTGCAGAGGGAGGGAGTCCTCGCCTCTGACCCCGGCTCAACTGAAGGGTTTAGACCCTAGGTTGGAGGGCCAGGTTCAGGGTGTCCCCCCTGACCTGGACGCCCAGCTGCAGGATAGAACCCCTGAACTGGTGGGTGAATTGCGCAGGACACCTGCCACAGGTGCCCTGGCAATTCTGGAAGGGGGTACCACTCCCAGTGGGAGGGTACAGAGCTCCAAGGAGGAGGACCGGGTGTGGGAGAGGCCACCCCAGTCTTCGGTCAAGCTGCCGGGTACAGGCCTGGGGCTGGTGGGTCAGTGCCAGGATGTCATACCTGACCTGACAGGAGGGAGAATGGACAAAGGTTGCCAAGCACCTGGGGCTACTGCCCCCCGCTCCCTGGCGCCACAGAGGTTTGAGAGCCCTGAGAGGCATACGGCCTGGGTCTCATCCCTGACTACTATCAATGGCCACTGTAGCATTTTGCTGTCTGTCTGTTGGGACACACCTGTGAGCCAGTTACGGTTAGGTGCTGCACAGGTGGTGTCCACAGGTGAGGAGAAGGGTTCCCCATGGATTGGCTTGGTGGGCCCTGAGAGTATGGACAGAGGGATTCCAATAGGTTCAGAGTGGTGTAGAACTCGAGTCTGCCCCTGCAGTTGCGGGCCAGGTCCTTGTTCTATCGCCCGAAGCAGGGAAGCCCATCACGGTGGTGATTGGGCTACCCTGCGTTTTGGCTGGAAGGGGGTCGTGTTGGACTTGGTCCTTTTTGCAGGGTCATCCCTGAAATTTTTACCTTCCTCCTGTATTGTTTCTGAACTGTTGTTGGCTGTTCTATGACTCTGGGCACTTTACCACTGCTGATCAGTGCTAAAGTGCATATGCTCTCCCTACTGTAAAATGTATATGTTGGTTGAATTCCATGATTGGCTTATTTGGTTTACTGTCAGACCCCAGTAAAGTGCACCAAGGGTGCCCAGGGCTTGTAAATACAAATGCTGCTGGTGGGCTTGCAGCACTGGTTGTGCCACCCACAGAAGCGGCCTGGTAAAATGTGTCTAAGGTCTGCCATTGCAGAACCTGTGTGCAGTCTGGTACTGTCATGCTGACTGGGCAAGTGCACCCACTTGCCAGTCCCTAAACCTTCCCTTAACTTCATATTAGTCTCCCCTATGGTGGGCCCAAGGGCAGGGTGCTTTGTAAGCATAAGGTAGGACAAGCCCTGATATGTGTGGCATGTCCTAATAGTGAATTACAGCCATTTTCGTTTTTCACTATTGTAAGGCTACCTGTTCTCCATAGGCCAGAATGGGCTGTTAGAATTGTTACATTCTATGATCCTAACAGACCCAGGGAACATGGTAGAAATTCGAGTTTAGTATGCCTGAACTCAGAATATTAAAATACCTCTTTTAGTAAAGTTTATTTTAATATTCTGTGTTTGCAAATGCCACTTTTAGAAAGCTGGTATTTGCTTGCCTGACCATTTCAGCCCGCCTCTGCTATGATGTATATCTGCCTGTCTGGTTTGTGTGAGTGACAGGGCTGGGGAATTCCAGAGGGGCAGGGCTAGGTAGCCTGGTGGTGAATAGAGAGATTGACATCCAGATGGGTGGGAGGAGTACACCTGGATTCTGAATAGGGCTGTGCTCTGCCTCCACAATGCTGGCTCCACCTCCTGTGGAGCGGCTGATGTCTCTGCCCTGCACTCTGAATAGAAAGTCAAAGTCATGTCAACAAAGTGCTCAGGAACTGGTTTGGACTGGGCAAAGGCCCCTCTACCCCAGAGGAACAAAGGATTTAGGGGTATAAGTATTGGGACCCTTGAGGTTCCGTGAAATCTGAATCTGCGTATAAATATCATGGTTCCGTTACGATTTTGGTAACAGCGAACCGTAACTAGTGAGTTTGGCTAGTACGTGTGTTTTCGTCACATTACACCAATGGATTCACTGCGTATTTAGGGTTTTCGTTCCGAACCCTGGGTTCCATTTTGTGCATGGTAGCTATTTTGTGGTTGCCCTCACATAGGCCGATGACTGTGGTTAAACGAGTTTTTTTTTGTCAGGCGCACCTTAGCTCGAGTTTGTGCTGACTCCTACATGACTTGAGTGAACTGACCTCGTTGCCTGAGGCCGACCCTGCCAAACCCGTTCCCGCCCGCTAGCTGATCTTGATTAAGGGTCAGAGCACGGGATCTCGTAAAGTTTTATTGCACACAAACATGCCCCATCCTACTTCTATCTGTTTCTGTTTCTTCTTTTATGGTCCATTTACGATATGGGTTGTGGTCTCTTTATTATGGGTCTGTCCGGCTTGTCTAAAGAAGAATGTTGGGATTGTTCGATGATTGATCATGGGCCGGACAACTGAAAAGTGGGTTTTACCGTCATGCGATACTTTTGGTGTGGTTACATGCGATTGGACAATTTGTAAAATAATGGGTGTTTGTCTGGAATGTGATGTTTCTGGCATAAAAAGGGATGACTTGCTTTGTAAATTTGAGCAGTCTCCTGAGAACTCATACCGTGATGACTTCTAGGACTTCTGTTACTGGCTGCAGACTAAATAAATTCGATCTCTGACGCCACCAAGAAGTATCCTGTGTCTCTGTATTCTAAGACAGGTGAACCCGAAGACTTTGGGTGTGCCCCTGGCGCCGCTGGGTTCTAAAAACCTGTTCTTCAGGTTGCGCCCAACGTGGGGCGACATCAAGCGGTACCGGTCCAAGCCCGAGGATCGAGAGGAACTTCATGAGGAAACTCTGGAGGAGGGCCCCCACTTCAGCGACCCATGCATGTCGAAAACGTGGACCGAAGGTCTTTTCCATGAGATTTCCCCCTTCTGACGGCTAAGTAAGGACCGCTGCCCTGACTGTCGCCCTGTCTTGGACACCCCTCCTTTTTGTGAAACTTCGTAAGGCGAGACGATCAATGGATCTTCTGGGTGGCGTAGCAGACAACTTGGTTAAGTATAAGTGGGTCGCTCCCACTAACTTGTTTGGTTCTTAGTTTTACTTGGTCCTTAGTTTGAGCGGTTCTTGGGTTTGCTTGGTTCTTAGTTTGGTTCTTAGTTTGTTTGGTCCTTAGTTTTGATTTGAAAATTGCAATTTCCAAAGCCGAGGGTCTCGTATATTTACGAGTGTATCGGTAGAGATAGTCCCTTGAAGTTTGAAGCTCGATTAGTGAGCGAAGATGCCTAATCGTAGCAAATTTGGTACTTGGTTTTGTTGTGGTTATAACAGGAAGTTCCGATTGGAAGACTCGTGTCCGATACCTCCAGTTGGAAATCCGACTTATGAGCTCTATTCTACACACGGCATGGGCCCAATTACGTTCAATGAAGTATGGGTCCGCTACACTAGGAAAGATGGTGTCTTACGATGGCCCCAACATGGTAGTTTTGATACAGAGATTTTAGACAATTTGGAAGCGAAATTATTTAGGAAGAAAGCCCGGCCGGCAATGTTCGACTCCTTCCGCCTTTGGCGCAAGAAGCCAGACAACGAGAGATAAAGCAAGCTGAAAGAGATAAGAGAGAAAAGGGTGTATCGATAATGCAAGCTGCTAGGCAGTTTAAAGAAGATGAAGAAGATAAAGCGATTGAGGTGTCAAATAGGCAACATCATATGGCTATTGATAAATGTTATCCAGTTTTGTCACCCCCTCCTGTGAATCCTGTTAAGGATCCCGAAAAGGATCCATTAATGTCTTATTTGTTAAAGTCACCTCCCCCTTACGTGCAAGGTGCTACTGCACCGATATTACCGCTTGTTGTACAACAGGTTGCTGGTCAGCCTTTAGTCCCTCCGCAACCCCCTTTTCCTGTTCCACAGTTGGTTCAGGTTCCTCCGGCACCCCCTCTTCCTGGGTTGCCTACTTTACCTTTGCCTGCCTTGACTCAGACTGCTCTGCCTCTTGCTCCTGTCCCTTCGACTTCTTCCACTTCTGCATCTTTTTCTTTGCCATCGCACGGTACCTTTTCTCCTGTTCTTATGACTGCTTCCCCTTCTGTTCGTCGGCGAGTAGCTGACACTGTTGCTAATTTCTTAACTCCTCTATTTGGGTCACTAGTCACGACCCCCGTTTCTGATGACAGACAGAGATGTAGTCAGCTCCCTGGTTCTGTGGAGCGTGGAGTGTTGGATTCGTTGGCTCGTAGGTGGGTTACGAATGTTTCTAGGTATGATCCGGGAGTGGTTTTGAATACGCTCCTACAGTGGAAAGAGCCGACGCAGCGGTATGTTTTTGATATGATGTGTACTTTGCTTCGGGAACAATGGGAAGATGATGAATTGGAGTTGGCTCCTGTTGGATTGCTTGATATTCAGAGTGAGTTCGCCAAAGGGACGATAGTGGGAGCTGGTGTCGAAGATGCGGGAGTGACACTTCTTACATATAGGTCTGCACTTCCTCCCCAGCCATTGTTTGAGCCTGATGCCTCAGTTAGAAAGAAGGTACGACAATATCCAATGAGAGAGGTTCCTCCAGTTTGGAGAGAGGGAGACGCAAACGCTAATCCACCTATTTTGGCTCATTTCCAACGAGTTTGGATACATGTCCCTTGGAAGAGAGCTGAGGTTTTGGCTCTTAAGCAAACCTTACCCGACCTCCTTAAGAATCCTGCGGGGTATTATAAGGAGTTGTCCCAGACAGTCGACGCATGCATTATGAATCTAGCTGATGTGGATATGTTATTGGGTAATGTAGTCCCTCAACCGTTGTGGGCGAAGATTCGCCATGAGGATCATACGGTAGAATTAGGTGATACATGGGTGAATATTGCGGCTGCAGATGCTAGACAGGTAGGAGGAGCTAAACCTGAGCCTCTAATTGCGGATTTACCCAGTAGAATTATTAATATGATGAAAACGATGATGCCAGCGTTACGAGTGAATTGGGACAAGTTGACAGCATGTAAGCAGAAGAAGGACGAAAGTGTGTCTGATTTCTTCACCAGGTTTGAAGAGACTTTTATAGATCATAGCGGTCAAGATATGAGTACGGAAGGTGGCCAGAGACTGTTTGTAGATAAGTTTGTCTTTAATTTACTTCCTGAACTGTGTAATAAGTTGAAAGATTCTGAGAGTTCTTGGGCTGTCTCTTCGTCGGCCCAGATATTGGCGACTGCACAGTACTACGAGAATAGGGATAAGGATGAGAAAGATAGATTAAAGAAAAAGACAAAAGACTTAACGAAGGTTCTTCTGCAGCAGGCGTATCCGCCTCGCTCGAATCAGCAAGAATCACAGCAACGTCTACAGTTTCAGCAACCTCCATCGTTTCAGAGACTGTCACAGAAACCTGAGTATTTTCCTCCAAGACCACCTTTGGGTCTGAATCAGTGCGCGAATTGTAGAGAGGAAGGTCATTACAAGAATGAGTGCCCTGTTTTACGACAACGTGCGAGCGGTATGTTGGCTCCAAGAGGTCGTGGTAGTTTCCAGCAGGTGTCTAGGGGTAGAGGACGTGGCGCGTTCCCTCAGAACGAACGTTCTTTTCCCCCACAGACGTCTATGAATTATTTTGATCAGCAGAATGTACAGACTGGCAGATCTCCGCAATATTATGTTGACGATTGCTATGTTGAGAGTGAGAGTACTGGCTATAATGATTGCTAGGACAGCCAAGGACAAAGAGAAGGAGTAGTGTCAGTTCCAGTAGACCAGGATGGACCTCATGTTGCAGTGGTTACATCAGGTGTGGTAGAGCCTTTTCTTTTGGATACTGGTGCAGCGAAGAGTTCTATCATGCACTCTAAACTCCCTGGCGCACCTTTGTCTGGCTTAACGAATATTTCAGTGGGATTTTCTGGCGCCCCGGTTCGTAATCCAGTTTCTAGTCCCTTGTCTCTTTCTATTGGGCCTTGTGAATTGGAAGCACCCCTTATTTTAACGACAGGTTGTGGTGAGAATTTGTTGCGTCTGGATTTGTTAAAGAGACTGCACGCGACATTGTATTGTTCTCCTTCGGGAGTACACCTTACATTGGGTAAGAGAGTGACCTCTCCGATGTATCTGTCTAGAGATCAGCTTCCACTGGAATTGCGTTGTCTCCCTGATACTCTTTGGGATACTGGTCCTAATGATGTGGGTCTTTTGGGGATTCCAACATATGTTGTGACGCTCAAATCGAATGTTAGATTGCCACGTATTCCCCAATATCGGATTTCGAGTGATGGTGAAAGAGCGCTTTTAGCGATCATCTATGATTTAATTGAGAAAGGTGTGATCGAAGAGACGAGAGGTAACGTGTGTAACAGTCCTGTTCTGCCTGTCTTGAAGCGTACTGCTCCTTCTCAGCAGCCTGAGTATCGGTTTGTGATTGACCTTCGAGAGGTTAATAAGATTGTTGTGCCCCAGTTTCCTGTTGTTCCGGACATTACTGCTTTGTTGACTTTGATTCCAGCTTCAGCTGCCTGGTTCTCCGTCATAGACTTGAAGAACGCTTTCTTTAGTATTCCAATCGCCGAAGAAAGTAGAGATATTTTTGGCTTCTCTTTGGGAGGACGAAGCTTCCGGTTTAAGCGCGCTCCTCAAGGCTATTGTGAAAGTCCGTCCATCTATAGTCAGGCTTTGAAAACTCAGCTTGATACTTTTGTGTTGCCTGCGGGTGCTGCTCTTATTCAGTATGTTGACGATCTGTTAGTGGCTGCTGATGATAAGGAAACTACTCTTTCGTTGTTACAACATTTGTTTGATTTGCATCATAAAGTGTCACCTTCAAAGTTACAGTACTGTCACCAAGAAGTGACCTACTTAGGTCATCTCTTGTCGAAGGAGGGAAGAAGGTTGACCCCAGAAGGAATCCAAGCGATTGCTCAAATGACTGTGCCTAGTACGCAAAGAGAGTTACGCGCTTTCTTGGGTATCACGTCGTACTGTAGACAGTGGATTTCGAATTTTTCCTTGTTGGCAAAACCTTTGTTGGCTTTGACTTGTAAGGATACACCGAGTCCTTTTCCCTGGTCTGACGATTGTCATAAAAGTTTTTCTGAATTGCGTGACGCGTTGTGTTCTGCTCCGGTGTTGGGTACTCCTGACTACAGTAAGCCTTTTACACTCTACGTTCATGAGAGAGAGGGTTGTGCATTGTCAGTTCTGACGCAGCAGTTTGGTGAGAAGCAGCGTCCATGTGAGTATTTCTCGTCGACTTTGGATCCGGTAGCTAGAGCGTTGCCGAGTTGCTTGAGAGCTACAGCAGCAGCGGCTGTTTCCATCCGACAGTCTGCTGGGTTGGTGATGGATAATACGTTGGTTGTGATGGTTCCACATGCAGTGGATACTTTATTGAACAGAACAAAGACTCAGCATCTTACTAGTGCAAGGTTGTTGGGTTATGAGTGGACGCTTTTGGCCAGTCACGTGCACATTAAACGGTGTAACGTATTAAATCCAGCGACATTGTTGCCGATTTCTGTGGATAGGAATGGTCAAGAACAGCATGATTGCTTTCTTAGGACAGAAGAGGAAACGAAGGGTAGAGTTGATCTAAAAGATACTCCTCTTTCAAATCCAGATGGTACGCTATGGGTTGATGGGTCATGCTACAAGCTCCCGAATGGTGATACGACTGCGGCATATGCCGTGACGACATTGTGTACGATTGTTGAAACTGCACGAGTGAGCTATAATTCAGCACAAGCAGCGGAATTGATCGCATTAATAAGAGCGTGTGTCTTGTCTGAAGGAAAGAGAGTGAATGTATATACCGATAGTCAGTATGCGTTTGGTGTAGCACACAGTTTTGGACGCTTGTGGAGAGAGAGAGGATTTCTTACGTCGCATGGGACTAAAATCCAACATGGACAGTTGGTGAATGAGCTTCTTGAGTCACTTACTCTGCCGAAGCAAGTTGCGATTGTGAAGTGTAGTGCTCACCGAAAGGTTACGGATGATGTTGGCCGTGGTAACGAATTTGCGGACGAAGTTGCGAAAGAAACAGCGAAAAATATGATGGGTCGAATGTATGTTGCAGGCCCTGCGAGATGGATTGGCGCGGCTGGAATGTGTGAGGATACGATTGAGAGTGTGAAATCGATTCAGGCCGAAGCTACGGAGAGTGAAAAAAACGTGTGGAGAGAAACTACGGGTAGATTGGATTCGACTGGTTGTTGGGTTGAGTTGTCGGAACACCAAGGATGGATGTTACCCGATGCATATGTGCTTGCGGTGGTTACGATGGCACATGGAATGTCTCACATCAGTGCGAAAAGGATTTGTAATCTGTTGGCTCCAGTGTGGGAGAATGGAGGAATTCCCAAGTGTGCAGAGAATGTGGTCAAGAATTGTATGGTGTGTCTGATGTATAATCCTGGTAAGGGAACTCCAACTCCAGCTGGTCACTTCGCGCCTCCGACGTATCCGTTCGAGGTTTTGCAACTGGATTTTATCCACATGGAAAGATGCAACAATTGAAATACGTCCTTGTAGTTGTTTGTGCCTTTTCTAGATGGGTAGAGGGATACCCCCTAAAAGATAATACTGCCTTGTCCACAGCTAAAGTCTTGCTCAAAGAATATTTCCCTAGGTTCGGGTTGCCAAGGATGGTGTGGAGTGATAACGGAAGTGAGTTTGTGGGCAGGATCATGAAGAAAGTATGTGAGGGTTCGGGCATAAAGAAGAAATTCCACGCTGCGAATCATCCCCAATCAGCTGGTTTAGTGGAGTGCTATAATGGCACTCTGAAGCTGAAGTTAGCCAAGATTCACACGAGTTCTGGTCTCCAATGGCCCGATGCCTTGCCATTGGCACTTTTGTCAACTAGAACTACAGTGCATTCCCGAATTGGACTTAGTCCGTATGAAATTGTTTTTGGTCGACCGGCAAATGTGTGGGGAGTGCCGAGACCAACGAAATTTAGTGACATCGATTATCCTGTGTTGGTGAACTATTTGTATGACCTGACGGCTAAATTGCGTGTCTTGCATCAACAGGTTCATGATAGCTTGCCACCAGCATCTGTGGACCCAGGTCATACTATCAATCCTGGTTATTGGATCCTGGTAAAGAATTTCCAGAGGACTAAGAACGATCAGCCCCGTTGGACGGGCCCTCACCAGGTGTTGTTGTCTACAAGGACATCTGTAAAAGTCTTCGGAAAAAGAAATTGGATCCACTGCGTACACTGTAGGAGGGTACCTTTACCACTGCCGTACGACCAGTGGATCCGCGAAGGCATCGCAGACACCGAAACGGAGAGATTACCGAAATTCACACCGTTTAGCGATGCTGAATTGGTATGGACAAGGTCTGAGAAAAGAGATGACGATGTTTTGCAAGCAGCTGTGCCTTCACCTTTAAGATTGGACACCACTGAACCTGAACTGTTGTTTCAAAGTCAGACAGAGCCTGGTAAAAGTCGTTATAACCTGCGGTCTAGAGACAATGGACTAATAAAGAACAAATAATTCCTTTCATTTTGAGAACAGCACTCTCTCAGCCAAGGAACTGTTTTGATCTATTTTTTTTTCCTTTTTTTCGAACCACCATCCGGGTTCAGCTGTAAGGTCGCGGTGTAAAGACTTGGGATTGCAGCCGTGTAGACACAAGGTCGATGGTTCTGGTTGGTCCTAGGGCGTTCCCTGGACTGACAGACGCACTCCTTAGCAGAAGAAAACCAACCGCCGCGAACAGCACGGTGAGAGGATGGAATTTTTTGAGGTCAAGAGAGCTGTTGAGAAAACGAACTTTAAGATGAAACTATGCAGGATAATGCATCTCAAATGTTTACCGATTACATGTATTCTGATGTTTCTTAGCATGACGTTAGCTTTGGTGGGTTGGATTGTTTTTTCTACCCAATTGACTTCTGCACCCACTTCCCAACCTACGTCTTTTCCTATTACTACTTCTTTGCATTCTTTTCATATCTTACCCGAACACGAGCAGATTAGAAGGTCAGAATTTGTAAATAACTCATTTGTCCAGCTTCTGCATCAACATCAGTTGGTAGTGAACATCACTAATTGTTGGGTGTGTGGTCTTATGCCACATACTACAGATAGAGGTATTCCCTATCTGGTTCTGCCGTTTAGTCAGAATGGGTCTTTATGGGCTTTCCAGACGATGTTCATTTATGCTATCGAAGTCTATCCCCTGCGTTCCATAAGAGATAACTCGAGTAATAAAGCCTTGGTAAAGGGAATTGCGAATATGAGTAGGGATATCGATACGTATAGGACTATTCCCAAGGACGAGTTACTAGCTTATGTTGTCTGGAACGCGACTGGATACAGTGTTAGCCTGAGTGAAAAGCAGAGACGAAAGAGGTCACCTCCGATTTGGATCGTACCCCACCGAGGTCATTTTTGTCTGCAAGGTATTGTCAGGAATCCGAAAGCTCAGTTAGGGAAGAGTGTTTGTACTCAGACGTATGTTTTTACGTCTCAGTCTTCCCCGCCGTTTTTGGCAGCCAAGGGTACGTATTTTGTTTGTTACAACAGAGCATATACATGGTTGCCCCCTGATTTTTCGGGAACGTGTTATGTTGGATATTTGTTATGTCATTTTTGTCGTTATTTGGTCTTGTGCTAAGCCTTTATATAAAAGATCACTATTTTTTATATAAATCTAGCGTGGTGTCCATTTGTGGTGTTGTCACGGGGTTACTGTAGGTCACAAATGCTTAACCTATAACGCTCTGAGATAAGCCTTGTCTGCTCACGCCAAGCTACCTAGAGGGTGAGCAGGGGTTATTTTAGGAGTGTAACCCCTTACCCTGACTAGAGGAGAGGGTCCCTGCTTGTCACAAGTACCTACCTGTGCCAACCAGAGATCCCCAATTCTAACAAGCACAATGAGAAATCCACGTTCTACTCTTCCCCGGAAGAGGCCTGGAGCTGGATGGAACAAAACGGAATGTCACACAACCCACAGGCGGGGAGTGGTGCCCTTCGGAAATGGGAGCCCCGCGGGCAATGTGGGGCGTGTGGTGGCACCCCACCAAAGCTCAGGCAGCAAAGGAGAGAGCGCAGGTGGTTAGAAGTGCAGAGAAACATGCAAATGCCGGATCCCCTCCGCTATCGGAATCAGAAACAAACATCACAGCGGAGCACGCCTACCAACTAACGGATTCGCAGCTGATGGCGGTGCTGGGAGGTGGCCCGATGTGACCCCGCAGATGACTTGATGTGATCCAATGCTGCACGTCTCAAATGCACAATCAGTCGTGGCGAATGACGCCACTGCGAACAGAACTGACACTGCAGACCAAGACTCGCAACACTAGACAAACTCTGGCCTAAGCAAGTACTCACTATCGAAGCGGGCTTCTTGAATTTGTCACATCTACATCCCCACTCACGATAAGTATCTGATACAGAACTACATAGACGATGTTTTCCATGTCTATTCTCTCTTCATCTTTTCTTCTATACTTTTCTCTACTACAGTTATCTCTTTTCAGGTATCATCAGTTGTTTATTGTTGAATGACAAAAAGACATGTTTCGACCACGTCCGTGGTCTTGGTCATCCTTATACACACACACATATATATATTCACTGAAAAAACCATAGGCCCCAGGGGTGCCACAGCTAGCTGGACCCTTCACTCGCACAAAACCACCGAAACTCCCCCGTCACAGTCAGCTCAGCCAACCACAACTCGCGCGCCCGCAATGCATGCCGACGGCGCCACACACCACATCACTCATGACATGGTCAGCGACCCCACCCATGACATCACTGATGGCATCCCAAACTACATCACTCATGACATCACTGATGACATCATCCAGGGAATGTGTGTTTTTCTGAAAATTACATATGTTTTATATATGTATAGCTCAAGGTCGATGGAAGAATAAATGGGTATATAAGTGTCTAAATGGATGATTTGTTTTTGAAAAATTGATTGTATAACTGACTGATTAAGTGTATCTTAGTGAATACATGGCTTAGTGAGTAATGTTTAAATATGTAAATATCTGTATCAGTCTCTCACTTTGTGTATAAGTGGCTGCATGGGTTGGTGAGTAGCTACATGAGTGTCTATATAGGTTATTAGTTGGCTTTTTGAGTATCAGTATGAGTGTCTGAGTGTCTGTATGGTTCGGTGGGGGGTATTGCGTAGTGCATAGGTGCATGAATGAGTGACTCACTGTATGTGTTGAAGACAACATGTGTGCAGGACTGTATGGGTGGATGAGTGTGTGCATGGGTGTGTTAGTGAGTGAATGACTGTCTCAATAGTGTCTTTATGAGTAACTACATATGTTTTAAACTAGTATATGTGACTATTGGTGTATATAAGTGAGTATATGTGAGTGTGAGAGATTGGAAGAGTTCCTGTATGAATAATTATGTGTTTCTATAAGTGATTGTTTAAAAGACTAAGTATGTGTGCATTTCTGTAGAAGTAAGTGTGGTGGTGTGTGTATAACTGTATATGCAAGTAAATGGATGTTTGATTCTTTATTAGCATGAGTGACTATGTGTGTGAGTAACTCTACTGATGAGTGGTATTGTGTAACAGGATGTATAGGTGTATGAGTACATATGATGAGTGAGTACATGTATGAGTGACTGTATAGGACTGTTGGTGAATGAGTGAATGTGTATGTGGATCTTAGAATTACTGAATAGGTTGTTGTAACTGGTATTGGTATGTCCATTGTTTTGAAAATTTTAGTTTCTATTTTTGAATGTGTGTATCAAAGATTATATTAGGGGGAGAGGAGGTCTGCCACTCTATCACAAGGATGATGTCATCAGTGATGTCATGAGTGATGCCATCCGAGATGTCATGAGCGATGCCATGAGTGACGTCACCGACCATGCCATGAGCGATGCAACATGCGACGTCATCAGCAGTGCACCGCGGGCGCGCAAGCCACAGTCAGCTGAACCAACCACAACAGGGGAACCCCGATGGTTCTGCACGAGTGAAAAGTCCAGCCAACTACAACACCCCTGAAACCTATGTTTTTTTCAGTGAATTTCTAAGGTTTTTTAAATGCTAATTCCTTTTAAGTTGAAAAGATTTTTATTAGATAAATAAAGGTGTCGATACATAAGAAAACCTAAAACATAACAGCAAGATAAGAGGAGGAATAAAAAACATGACTATGAAAGTGAACATAAGATTAAGAGATAACAAATAATTGAGGCTATATAACAGAAACAATACTGGAAATTACATATAGTAAAATGGATTATAAAAAATGCAAAGGAACAAAAAAGGTCAATCAAGGTGGCTTAGAAACCTCCTGCTGGAAAGGAGGTAAATGAGCGGAGGAAAGATAAAGCGGGTGCCACCTAGAGGTGAGGTCGGACAATTTCTGGGTACATTTATTAAGGCACAGCGAGACAGTGTCGGAAAGAGAAGGGGTAATGTATAAACCAAGATATTTGATGTGTGAGGGACTCCAGGTGAAATTGGACGCAGCAAAATCCAGTTTGAAAGTACATTTAGTAAGGGGTAGAATTTCACATTTGTCGTTATTCAACTTATAGCCAGAAATTTGGGAATATTCATGAACTTCAGTTAAAAATGCGGGAATAGAGATGATAGGATTGGACATAAAAAGTAGGATGTCATCTGCATATGCAGCAAGTTTGATGTTTGTTTGGGAGATTTGGAAACCATGAAAATTGGGATTTTGGCGGAGTTTTGAGAGAAAGGGCTCTAAAGCCAGATTAAAAAGGAAGGGGGAAAGGGGGCAGCCCTGACGGACCCCTCTACCTAAGTTAAAGAAAGAAGAGACTAGACCATTAGCACAAACCGCCGCTCTGGGACTGGAATACAGGAAAGAGACAAAGGAAATAAAATTAGGACCAAACCCAAACCATCTAAGGGCGGACAAAAGGAAAGTCCACTCTACTCTGTCAAACGCTTTTTCTGCGTCCAAAGCGATTGCCGCTAGTGAACCCTGGAATCGTGAGGATTTGGACAAGACATTAAACAAAAGTCTAGTGTTATCCGTGATAAAACGACCCTTGACGAATCCAGATTGTTCCGGGCCTAACAGTTCAGGAAGAAAGGGGTCTAGTCTTAAGGCAAGGGATTTAGCATATATCTTATAATCAATGTTAACCAAGGAGATTGGTCTATAATTCTTGCAATGCTGGGTGTCCTTTCCTTCTTTGGGTATAATACATATGTGGGCGTCTGACAAAGTACCTGAGGAAGTGCCACTAAGAATAAAAGAGTCAATAAGAGAATGTAGTCTGGGTAGTAGTAATTTAGAAAAGTGCAAGTAAAATTCAACCGTAAATCCATCCGAACCCGGGGCTTTATCTTTCTTGAGTGACTGAAGTGCAGTGTGCAGTTCGGAACTAGAGATGGGCAGTTCAAGAATGGATAAGTCAACAGGAAAGTTGGGAGGTGTCTGAATGGTGGAGAAAAAGGTAGCAAGTGAATGGGGAGTGGGGCGAGTTTCAGAAGAATAAAGTGTGGAGTAAAAACGGGAAAATTCCTCTAAAATATCAACATCAGTGTGCCTTAAAACAGAATTAACATCATAGATAGACTCAATGTTCAATTTATGTTGCTTGACTTTTAAATAGTTGGCTAAAACCTTCCCCGCTTTGTTCTTTCCCCCATAGAATTTTGAACTAGATTTCAACAAATATAATGAAGCATCATCAGTGGATTGTTTATTAAATTGCATCTTAGCTTCAATAAGAGTAGTCAAACTTTCCTGCGAGTGGGAAGTGTAGAAAGAATGTTCCAGTTTTTTAATCATGAGGAGAAGATCATTAGCACGTTTGCGGGCAGTCTTACGTTTTCTAGCCACATGATCAATGATGAAACCCCTGGCTGCAGCCTTATAAGCGTCCCATATAGCATGCTTGGGCAGAGTGGGTGTGTCATTAATGGCAAAAAATTCTGTAGTGAATTCAACAAAGGAGGTGGTGAATTTGGGATCAAGAAGTAGAGTATTATTAAAGCGCCAACGTTTTGGCCCATTGGACTTGGGTAAGACATCGATGTTAACCAGTACAGGGGCGTGATCAGAAAACAAGATGGGGCCAATGTCAGCGTGAGTGAGGGACTGAGAGATATGATGGGAAAGAAAGATGTAATCAATACGGGACTGTGATTGGTGGGACGGGGAGTAAAAGGTAAACTCTTTCGCAGTAGGGTTACATAAACGCCAGGCATCAATGAGTTTGTGCTGGGATATTGCCTGAGCAAACAGTTTATGAGACTTATTAGGGATATAAGATGCTTTGGAGTGCCTATCTAAAAAGGGATCAAGGGGTAGATTGCAATCTCCTGCCATAATAAAGTTGTCATCAACGTATTCAGAGATACGGGGAGCCATTGTGCGCCAAAAAGCAGGATCGCCACCAGTAGGTGCGTAAATATTGAAAAGGGAGATGGGAATACCCTTCGAGGAAAGTTTGACATACAACCATCTACCTTCGGGGTCTGACTCAGAGGTCAAAAGCGAATGAGAGAGAGACTTACGGATTAACACAGCCACACCATTTCTCTTACCATCACCAGGAGCAGAAAATACATCGCCTACCCAACCCTTCTTGAGCTTAGCAGCTTCAATATCAGACAAATGGGTTTCTTGTAAAAAGGCAATATCTACATTCAACTTGGCTAGATGAGAGAGAATTTTTTGCCTCTTAATAGGAGAATGAAGACCTTTAACGTTCCAAGAAACAATTCGTATTGACATTAAGGATTATTAAAAGAGTAAAGCAAAGAAAAATTAAGACATCGAAAAAAAGCCTCGTAAGAAATAAGAGCGTAGGGGAAAGAAGAGAAGAAATAAGAGTAGAGAAGAAATAAAATGAGCAAGAAAAAGAAGAGTAAGAGAAGACTAAGAGATATCGTAAAAATAAAGAGAAGCAAAGACGTTACTGAAATCAGTGAAAAGATAAAATGAAGTCCAGAAATACTGAGAAGTAAGGTCCAGTAAAAGAGAAAAAAGAACATACGCAAAGAGACCAATGAACAAGCAGGACAAGAGAGAAGGAGGTCAAAAGGAGAAGAGTGTAAGTATGAGCCAAAGGAGAATTGAAGTAACAGGGGAATGAAATATATAGGAAGAGGGAAGTATGACCAAGGGAGCCAATAAGCGATGAGAAGAAAGAAGAAGCGAAAGGGAGAAGAAGAAAAAGGTCGCGAAAGAGGTGTTGACACCAATAAACTTGAAAATATGAAGGGAAAGATCAAAATGAGGAGAAACAAAACGAGAACAAACATGTCCAAAAAGGGATGAGGAATACTTACAAAGGGCAATTTAGGGAAGATACGATCAGGAACAAGGACAAGCAAGGACGTACGTGGAGGCGGGGGGAGGGAGGTAGGGCCAACTGGAGAAGGCAGGACACTCGGGGTCAGTGAGACATTCAACCAGAAGAACAGGACGGAACGCGGAACATTAATCTGTGAAGGAAGGAAAAAAGGTAACAAGGTTAGGCGACGGCAAATGACAAGGGTACAAGACAAGCAATGAATGGGGTGAACCAAAGAACCACAACAGCAGTAACCAATATTACAATGGGAAGCACAAACTCATCAAGAGAATATGCAATCTGATAACAGTTGAATTAGAGAAATCAGCAGACATAAAAAATTGAAACATCATAATACAACAGCAGAAAAAGTCACGGTGGAATAGAAGAGGAAGGCCCAGAAAGCTCCATGTCAGCCTGGCCGCAAGAGTTAAGGAAACTTCGAAGTCGCGTAGGCTCCTCATATGTCGTAGTTTTATTATTGTAGGTGACTTTGAATAAGCAGGGGTGGAAGAGACCATATCTGGCACCAATGGAGCGAAGGTCAGGTCTCATGTCCAAGAAGGCCTTACGGCGATTTGCAGTGGCTCTGGCGTAATCCTGCGCAAAGAACAAAGTGGAACCAGACCATGTGAGACGAGGAGAGGCTCTGGCTGCTGAAAGAACCCTCAGCAAATCTGTGTATTCCAGAAAATACATTATTACACCCCTGGGCTTCACTGACGTGGATGAAGAGGAGGAAGCTCGGCCAAGCCTGTGGGCACGCTGGATATTGAGCGGGGGATCCTCAGGCAAGCGTAAAAGTTTAGGAAGAAAGGATTTGAAAAAATTGATGGGATCACTTCCCTCGCAGCCCTCCACCAAGCCGTAAAGGCGAAGGTTGTTGCGCCTGTTTCGGTTTTCCAAGTCCTCCACTTGCTTCTGGAGAGAGGAAATCTGCGTATGCATATGTGTGATCTTGGCAGCAGAGTCCTGAAGCGAGGAGACAGCACGCTCCACCGACGTCATTCTCTCATCCATTGAAGCCCAATTATCAGTTAGGACCTGCAGCTTAGCGTTGGTTTCTTCCATGAAAGGACGTAGGGCCCGTATCTCTTAAAGGAGTAATTCCATCGAAATGGTCAAAGAGGACTTAGGAGGCGAAGGTGGATCTTTTTTTAACCTCTTAGGCGTCATTTTTACTGAAGACTGTGAGGAAGCTTCCATGTTCGACGTCGTCTCACTGGTGGGGAGAGACTGAGAGGCTTCTAATTGAGCCATCTCCGTGAAAAGCTTGGAGTTTTAGATGTAATTGCGTTTTTGGATCTTGCTGGAACAGTCAGCCATCAATGTATCTATGGAGCGCAGGTTCACAAAGACCACTCTGCCCGACTGAAAACAGAACAAGTACTTTATGAGATCCTAAAAATGTGGAGAGCAAAAAAGGAGCAAATGGAAGGATTTGGCGAGTAAAAATGCTAGGCCAGTGTAGAGGCGAAAGAAAAAAAAAACAAAACATCAAGAGCCAAGAACGTCACAGAACCAGGAAATGCAAGGTTGAGGACCTAAAATGGCCGCCGAAAATGAAGAGAACAAAAAAATATCATTAAGTCCGTGAGAAAGCCATAATAATTGATGAAAAGTCACCTAGAGACGCAGGTTTGTAACATCTGTGGAAGCTGGAGAACATTGCAGGATCCACGAGGGGGCCAAGAATCCACTACGCGATGAAACGCGTTGCTGAGGGGCTGTCAAGCAGTCATCGGGAAAATCGACAAAATGGTGGCCGTGGCCAGTGCAGAGCCGCGACCGTGAGTAAGAAGGGCAGCAGAGTTGAAGGCAGGTCCGCCGCAATGCCAGAAGCGGGCTCAGCACACTCCCGGCACCTTCCGACGTCGAAGGCTTCCTTCCATTGTTCGCGTAGGAAGCGCGAACCGCCGGTGAGCTCTGGCACGAACGGAGCTCCTACGCCGACGCCGCCATCTTCCTTGGGCGCCTAGCCACGCCCCCCTACATCTCTTAATTATTTACTTTTACGTTCTTTCGCATTTAAGTGTGGATGGCCTTTTTCCCATTGGCAAACTGGCCAGGGTTCGGGAGCTGGGTACCAAAATGAGCACACATGTTCTATCCAGATTAATAAATCACACATGCTGTACACAAAATGCTCTCTAAGCGCAGCGTCACAAGGTACTCTTGTCTCTATCGGCAGGCAATACTCGTATGACTGGTCCCCACAGACCAGTACAACGTTAACACTAATCAGGTTAAACACAAAACACACAAGCGATGCAGGGTAATGAAATTAATGAAATTATATTTATATAGCGCATGGCCACCCTGAGGCCTCCCAGCGCTGTTGACAGAAAAGGCAGGTCTGCCAAGTCAGTTAGAGCGATGTCTTAAAAAGGTGAGTTTTAAAAAGTTTACGGAAGGCCAGCAGATCTTTTTCCGTCCGTAAAGTAGCGGGAAGCGTATTCCAGAGTTTTGGTGCATTAAACGAAAAAGAGCGTCCACCCCATCTAGATCTTCGTATTATCTTTGGAGTGGCCAGAAAAGAGGCCCTGGAGCGAAGATTTCTGGGGGGTTGATATGGAGTGATAAGGGAGTGGGTAATGACCGGGCCAGTTTTCCACATGGCTCTATGAGCCAGGCACATAGCTTTGAACTGTATCCTGGCTGAGATTGGGAGCCAGTGGAGGCTCCTGAGTGCTGGTTTGGCAGATTGCCATTGGGGCATTTGGAGAAGTTGACGGACAGTGCAGTTCTGAATTGTTTGCAGTTTATGAATGGTAAATTGGGTAGGTCCCAGGTATAGGGCATTCCCGTAGTCAAGGCGGGAGAGTATGACAGCCTGTACCATTATCCTTCTTGCCTGGAAGGAAAGGAGGGGAATGATTTTCCATAGCATTCTCATCAGGCTGTAACAAGTGGCTGAGAGCTTAGTAGCCTGGTGGTTAAAATTGAGGGAACTGTCTAGCCACATACCAAGGCTCTGCCAAGTGCCTTTGGAGCGGGGGCCGGGCCAAGACACACTAGCCATGAGGGAGTAGGGATAGAGGGGATGGAAGAATGAGTGTTGCCCAAGAACATAATCTCGGTTTTGTCCTCGTTGAGCTTAAGGCATGAGAGTTCCATCCACTCGGCCACCGCCTCTAGGCAGGGACCTAGGGTGCTGGATGACCCCTCAGAGTTGTTTAATGCCACTACTAGCTGAGTGTCATCTGCATAGGTGATGATTTTAATGCCGAATGGATGGACAATCTCTGCCAGGGGACTCAGATAGATATTAAATAGAGTAGGGCTCAGGGCAGAGCCCTGAGGAACCCCACAGCTAAGAGGCAACAGGGTGGACACCACTTCTCCTTCAAAAATTTGGAAGAAGCGATCCTTGAGGAAGAACTGGAACCAGGTTAGTGCCGTGCCTGTCACTCCCATGTTTTTGAGACGATGAGACAAGATGTTGTGGTTGACAGTATCAAAAGCGGCACTGAGGCCCAGAAGGATGATTACCGCTGTGCCTCCCTGGTCCAGTAACCTCCATGCCTCCTCCGTTACTGCTAATAGGTCGGTCTCTGTCCCGAGCTGAGGACGAAAGCCTGTTTGAGTAT
The DNA here is from genome assembly GCF_964204655.1 of Triturus cristatus. Lineage (NCBI taxonomy): Eukaryota > Metazoa > Chordata > Amphibia > Caudata > Salamandridae > Triturus > Triturus cristatus. The sequence goes on from NC_140588.1 coordinate 218,677,846, forward strand.
CATGTAGCAGATTGTTGGATTCCATATAATCAACAAGTGTGGTGTTAATATGTTTCTCAATCAGCTTCCTCAGCCAGGGGAGAAGGGAGATTGGGCGATAGTTGGCCAGATTGGATTGGTCTAGGTTAGGTTTCTTCAGCAGGGCCCTGACCATTGCAGATTTCCAAGTAGGGGGTACCGTACCAGAAGTGATGGAAGAATTCAAAATATCAAGAATTGCTGGGCGGATGGAGTTAATGACTAGGGTAAGAAATTGCGGTGGGGCTGGGTCAGAGGGAGAGTCTGATGTTACCCTGGGAATGATCAGATCCAGTGATTCAACATCTAGGAGGGGAAATCGTTCTAGCGAGCATTGGGAGTTGGGGTGAGGGCCTGTTGTTCTGGTTGACAAGGGCTTAGTCGGTGTGGTGGGAAAGGACGTATAAATCTTTTGGATTTTTTGATGAAAAAAAGCTGCCAAATTATTGCAGCGGATAAGAGCTCCATCAGTTGTGGGTTGTTTTTGGGGTAGGGTGGTGAGTGATTTAGCAATACGAAAAATCTCTTTGGGAGAGTTTGCGGCAATGCCTATTTTCTCTTCAAAGAATGCGGTTTGGGCATATTTGATTTCTAGTTTGTAAAGCCTGATTGCCTTTCTGTAATCAAGTTTACTGGCCTCTGAGAAGTTATGTCTCCATCTTCTTTCTAGTCTTCTGCATGACTGTTTCAAATCCCTCAGTTTGGGGGAGAACCATGGGGCTGTTTTCAGTCTGCTTTTCCTATGAGGGTAACCAAATGCTTTTAATTCCGTGGAATGTCTATTGGTTGGCAGGGCATGCCAAATGACATAGGGTATACCAATACCTGCGCAGTCGCAGGATCTCCATATCGCTCCTTCAAGAGACGCACCTGATTGTGCAAACTTTCACATCCCTGCACAAACGTTGGAGGGGCACAGTAGTTGAGACCACATACTCCGGATAAGCAAGGGGTACCCTGATGTGGGTGGCACCCTGGACTCACCTCCAGACGCTCCACACATGCATGGATCCAAACGGCCGCTATGCGATTCTGGAGGGACTCCTGAATGGCTCCCCAGGGGCACTAATATCACTATACGCACCGAATACAGGTTAGTCCGCACATTTACACACACTGTTCCCGTGATTACTCTGTGATTCCTCGGCCCCCACATACTGGGGCGGAGACTACAACTGCACTCCCGACCTTGACCTGGACCGGTCGCCCCCACTGGGGCACAATCCATTCTCCTGTTGCAGCTAATGCAAGCATGGGCCACCAACTGGATGCTTGGCAAGGCAAATACCCCACAGGGCAAGTGTACTCTCATTACTCGAGGTTACACAACCTACATACACAAATAGATACAATATACTACTCAGCTGTGGCCCTATCCATGGTTACCAAGCATTATACCTCGCCCTTATCTTTCGGACCATAGCCCCCTGCAGTTGCACTTAACATGGGGGTGCACCTAGAGCCAGTATCCCGACGTGGCGCCTCCCTACAGAGGCCCTTAAAGCTGCTGCTTTGCGTGCTTCCCTTTCACAATCCATCACAACACTTTTCACACCAACGAAGGCACGGCATCCCATGCCGGTATGGAATGGGATGCATTCAAGGTAGTTTTGCGTGGGCATGTAATAAAAGCTGTATACGGCTCACACATGTCCCTTACAAAAGAGCTGCAAGATTTAGAAGTCAAAATTCAAAGTCACAAGCGTCTCTCTGCCACAGATCCAGTCATTATACCCTCATTAACCAAAGCTAAGCTATCCCACAAAACAGCATTGGACCGACTATGCACCCTGGACTATAAACGATACCTTGCTAGACAACACACTGAGGGAGATAAGGTGGGTAAGATGCTAGCGAAGCTGTTGAAAAACAAAACCTCCCAAACTCCTATAACAGCTAATTATGCCCTCGTCAGCCAACTGATAAACATGCAAGAAGGGATCAATAGATCCTTTCATAAATATTGCGCTGTGTTATATAAGGCTCCTGCCCACCTTGATCAGCAGGAGATAGAACAATTCCTAGGACTCTCTAAAATCCCACACACTTACTGCGATGCCCTTGAAACACCCATATCGACAGACAAAATTACCGAGGCAATCCAGCAGCTGGCAAGAGATAAAACCCCGAGGGCAGACAGATGGCCCTTGGAGCTCTACATAACGTTTAGCACACAATTGACAACACGCCTACATCACTTCTACCAAGAGGTGTTCAATCATGGTGTGCTCCCACCATCCCTCTGAGAGGCACTACTGGTAATACTGCTTAAGCCCAGCAAAGACCCAGTGCAGATGAGCTCATATCGCCCACAGTCCCTCCTGAATTCGGACTATAAAATACCGGGCGGATGCTGGCCAACAGACTTCTCGAAGTGGTGCAGCTTCTAGTGCAGTCAGACCAGAATGGTTTTATTTATCCCATGCGGAAAACAGGCTTAAATCTCTGTAGTCTCTTCAAACTGCTGGGTTGGGTGTGAATAAGGTGGACCTGATGTGAATAACCTCCTTGGATATCGTGAAAGCTTTTGACCCCCAGGGGTGGGACTATCTGCACGCCACTTTAGCAGGATATGGCATGGGCCAACAGTTTCTGAGGTGGGTCAAGCTGTTGTATACCACACCATGTGCACAAGTGAAGACAGGCCAGATCATTTCCAAACCCTTTGAGATAGAGTGGAGCACCAGACAGGGCTGCCCCCTATCACCAATTATGTTTGCCCTGGCCATGGAGCCCTTGGCGTCTGCGCTCCATAGGCGTGTTGTTGACTGGTGCATCAGGACTTGCAATCAATGGCACATTGTCTGGTTATACACAGACGATATGCTGGTCTATCTACGTGGCCAACAGGCAATTCTACAAGACTTGATGAGCCTGCTCGATAATCAAGGGCGCATCTCAGGCTTGAAGGTGAATTGGAAAAAATCATTACTATTTCCAATGACACCTCTGTCCGCAGAACAAAGGACGGGCTTACCCAGCTCCCCACGCACCGGGTCCTGTGACTCTTTCAAGTACCTGGGTGTGCAGGTTTACCATGCGAAGAAAGATCTGATAGAAGGGAATTTGGGTAGGGTGATCGCTAATGCCCGCGCTACACTCTCATTCTGGACTGAGCTGCCCTTATCCCCCATGGGCCGCATCGCAATAGCTAAAATTATCCTACTCCCTAGACTTCTGTATTTCTTCGCAGCCCTCCCCTTTCATCTCCCTTGAAAATTATTCAGAGATCTGAGGTCACTCCTCACATCCTTAGTTTGGGGCACATCCAGGGCCAGAGTCACCCTCTCAAAGCTCTACCTTCCTAGCTCGGAGGGAGACCTGGAGCGCCCAACTATGAACACTATTATGCGGCAGCACAGCTTCAATGGCCCATGCGTTGATTGGCTGGTCGCAACCTTTCCGAATTGGACCCATGGGCTCTGGGTATTCGACGACCCGAAATGTTGGAGTGACTGTTTGGTTCCAAAACATCAGCACTGAGGACACAGGGAAATATCTTAATAGCAGTGGCCCATAGAAGCTGGAGGAGTTATGTATTAGGCAGACATAAACCCCCACCTTATGCCCCTGATCTCCCTCTTGAGATAACACCTAGCACATACACCTGCCTCAAGAGGTCGGAAGTGGCGGAGTGGGCAGTCGCTGGGATCAACACCTGGGACGACCTATACACAGACTCAAACCTGGGCCACTTTGAAACATTGTTGGATGATTACAGGATGTCCCCTGGGACCTTCTTGCTGTATGCGACACTCACGCATCAGTTGACGAGGACGTGGGAGAATTTGCAAGCCGAACCTATAACATCCAACACGCTTCAGGTACTCCTCACACACGGAGTGGGCAGGGAGGCGATAACCATGCTATACAATTCCCTAAGGCCGGATGCAGTGTTCATGCTGGAGCCACTGCGTGAGTACTGGGACTCGGCACTAGCAGTTTCAATCACAGACAAACAATGGCTGCAATGCATAGGGGTCCCCAAAGTGATATTCACGAACACCAGAATAAAATTCACGCAATTCAACTATCTCCATCACACATATCTAACTCCACACAGGCTGGCGCAAATGTATGCTACATCTATTGATATATGTCCCCGCTGCCAGAGTCCAGAGGCCACATTCCTCCACATGGTCTGGCATGCCTCCAAATAGCAACATACTGGGCAGACATGTCCACAATACTATCAGGGGCAACGGAAATTAAGCTCAGGGCTCAGGGAACACACTTTATATTAGGCAGAACAAAAGGAAATGCTTGTTGCAAGAATCTAAACAAATGTTTGGACCTGGCACTCAGCTTGGCCAAGCGCAGACTGGCAATGACCTGGAAATCGGCAGTGGCGCCTTGTATTACTATTTGGCTCGCCGACCTACGTAGGGCACTGGTGGCAGAACTCGAGACCCTCCAAGTCACTGTGTCACACACGCCCTCCTCCGCAACCCCTATGGACTGGCAAACAGATTTAGCCTATGTGGAAACAAAATTAAACATGAAAAACAGCACCCCATAACAGGGCCTCGATAAAGCAACAGGTTCCCCATGTCCCCGGATGTCAATCCAGTGACACTAGGAACAACCTGCACTGATATGTGCCACACAGCACTCACATGAAGCCTGCCTCATACCCATGGCACTAGACAAATAAATGCATTAGGATGCAAACAGAATCACGCCTAACAACAGCAGACACCGTGTACATGCATTACTTTATAGAGCAGTGTTTAATAAATGTTTATTGTAAATGTTACTATATTATGCATGCAATGGTATGACCCAGGAATGCCATCAACATTGTAACACTGGTATACTTGATGATATAATGATACATGTAAACCTCTTTGTATCCATACCCCGTTGGTATCTGTTTGGATGGAAATATGCATCCTAAATAATGCTATGGTTAAATGTTCAAACTTATGAAAACCAGTAAACAGCATTTAAAAAAAAAAACAGAATGTAGTGTATTAGTTATAGTTAGAGTAGTTCAGACTCATTATTTATGCAGAAGGGTTTATATTCCTATTTAGGAGTTTCTTATGAAGTGTAGTGTAATTGTAAAGTATTAAGGGTACAAAGCTAGATATGTTTTTAAACTACCATACTTATTCACAAATTTTACACGGGTTCCACGCTGAGGGTCATAACGAATTTGCAAATACGCCCAAAAACACTACCACATTGGGCTTCTTTACTGAAGTGCAAGAAAGGGTTAAGAAATACTGAGCATTGAGAAGTAAAATAACAAAAGTAAAATATGAAATGGATGTTTTGATTTGCTAACTACAATGGTCCCACTGAGAGCAATGCTGAAAAGGTTGCCATTAATGGGTGCTTTGAAGGAGAGTTGTGTACCATTTTTACGCACAGGTTTTGCATGTTCTGTGAGAATACAGTGCAACTGACAACGTAAAGAAAATAATTGATCAACCAACTCAGGTATGTGAATTAGAGTGTAGTTTAAAAGAATGTGACTGAAATGATACATGTATACATGAGGTTGATGAAAGTGGGTCTGAAATATGCAAAAGTATTAAGAGTGTATGTGGGGATTTGTGTGTGATTGTTTTTGTAGGTTTATGAATGGGTGTGTGAGTGGTCTCAATGAGTGTGTGTGGGTTGTGTGTGTCTGTTGGGGTCTGAGAGTGAGTAGTCCTTTAATAATGTGTTGCCCTGGAACTGTAGAAAGAGTGGGTATAGTTATACTGCATAGTTAAATTGTTGTTGTTGTAGTTACTTTATTCGATATATAAAAAAATATCATAAAAGTTTGATACAGTACATTTAAAAAACAGTTTAAAACCCACTACAACTATGGACTTTAGTCCTTATACAATTAAAAGGAATAAAAACAATAAATATATATATACAACATTTTCATAGACCCCCATTGGGTAATGCATTTAAACAGTAGTGCTCATTGATGGTCGGGGGGGTGAATATTTATCTTATAATTGGTACACCTTAAGGAGCTTGCGTCTTAACCTCCAGGCCCAGCCCAAGTATTTGGCAGTTCCAACAATGAGACTAGGGACTGATGTTTCATACGTCAGGATGCGCAATGCCCCCCTGGCAGACCTAGTTCCCAGATTTTTACAGACCGGTATCAGCCATCTTGATCTTGGTTGTCGGTATGCCTGACAAGCAAACATAAAGTGGCCGATGGACTCTATGGGCGAGGCACAACCTGGGCAGCCTATCAAGCATACGGGTGCCTTGCTCCATCTAGATTGGAACTCGTAACGTGGAAGGGTACCATATCTCATTTTAAGATAAAGGGACCTATCTTCAGGGGATTCAATCGGGTCCATAAAAAGTTCCATACTAGGTACAGGATTTACGTCCAGGAAATTCACAGTTAGCTCTCCTCCCTGATTTCTAAGGGTATTAGTCATAACCCATTCCCAATAAATCTTTTTTATCGTTGACTTGGGTGGAGGGAGCTGGGTTTCCCAAGCCTCTTCCAGACCTATCTTCTTCAACTCTTTTTTCAAATTCAGTACCCAGGGGATCTTACGCTCTGCTCCAAGTTTTATTAGCTCGTCCAGGGCAGAAGCAGAATGGTGGAGTTCAGGGGACCTTCTAAGCCTTGTCCAATATAATATAGGACGCAGCCTAGCCACATTGCTAATATTTTGTCTGCCGAGATCACTACGGAGAGGAACTAGCGGGTTAGACAGAGGAAGCGAGAGTAAGTCTCTAAAGAACTTGTTCTCCGATCTAAGCAACTCTGTTAAGTTCTCAAACCCCCAAAGTTCCGCCCCGTAGAGGGCCGTTGACATTGCCTTCCCCTCGTAGACCTTAACTGCCGCAGCTATAGGCCTGCTATATGAGAGCCTCTGGTGTTTCACTATTGCCCCTGAAGTTCTTTTATGGGCAAGAAGCATTTTTGATAGATGAGGGGCCCACTTTAGCTTATTGTTTACCCTGACTCCAAGATAATCAAAAGCCTCAACTAGCTCAAGGGTGGTATCATTGAGCTTGATATTATTCCTGAAATTTTTGGAAGGTGATAATGCCAAGCTTGGCTTTTGATGTATTTATTTTCAAGCCCCTATTGTCACAGAATTGGGAGAAACGGGTGAGCAGTCTTTGTAGGCCCATAGGACTTTTGGATATCAACAAGGTGTCGTCAGCAAAAAGCAGGGTAGGTGTTTTCTCCCCACACAGGGTTGGTGCATCGACCATGCCATCTCTCAAATGGTCTGCCACCCCATTAATAAAGAGAGAGAACAGTGTCGGGGCTAAAACACAACCCTGGCGGACCCCTTTCTCGACAGTTATCCTCTCTGTGAGCTGGCCCTGATGCCCCCATCTGACTTTGGCAAAATTGCCTTCATGAAGGCGTTTGAGGAGGTCCAGAATTAAGGGAGGGATGCCCAGATCGCTCAGCACCTGCCACAGCTGTAATCGTGGGACCAGGTCAAAGGCTGTTTTTAAATCAATAAATGCCAAATAGAGGCTGCCTTTTTCAATAACAACAGATTTCCAATGTATGGTATAAAATCTAAAGACCTGGTCAATGGTGCCAACTCCCTCCCTAAATCCTGCTTGAAAGGGGCTCAAAATGCCCTCCTCGTCAATCCAGGCCTTAATTCTGGTCAGGAGGACTCTGCCAACCACTTTTTGTAAAACATCGATTAGACTAATCGGTCTGTAGTTAAATTGCAATTAAACACTGCTTGCTAAACTATAAGGTTCTATTTTTTATGTACTTGTTATCTCTTAAGTAGGCTATAGGTAAGTCATAGGGCAGAGTGCAATGTGCTTAGAAGGTAAGACATGCACTTTAAGGTCTCAGTCAGTCACATGTGTAGTTTGAGACCCTTAAGTAAAGTTAAATATCCAGTGTCTCACCCATACTGCAACTTATATGCATATTTTCAAAACGAGAGTCACTCACCCTCCCAGTCAGAGAGAGGCACTTACACATTCATTCATATGTCCATACAGCACTTATGTATCCAGCAATAACAGAACCAGTTGCACACAAAGTTATAAACTCCAAAGCTCTCTAACACAGCCAGTAAGCAATCCATACAGCCAGTAGTACACACCCATAGAGATACTAAGACAGTGTATCAGATAGCGACATAGTCCCTTATGCATCCAGTGACATACCCAGAGAGGGACTAATACCCTTATTTAGATATGTACTGAAGTACTGATAGATGTATTGGGCCTGCCACTGCAGAGTCTATGTGTGACGTTTTACTGCTTGGTTGAGTCGGCATTTAAAACTCCTTGCCCAACTATAAGCTTTCCTTCTACTACATATGTCACCCCTAAGGTAGGGTGTATGTAGGCCATAGATCAGGGTACTATGTGTTTAAAAGGTAAGACATGTACTTTGATGTTTTAGTGAGTCGCATGCACACTTCCAGATCCATGTGCCCAGCTAAACATCCAGTGTCCTACCCATAATGCAACTCACATATGTATTTATAAAAGCATAGAGGCACTCAGCTACCCAGTCTGACAGAGGCACTTACGCATTCAGTCACATTCCAATTCAGCAAAGCACTTATGTATCCATTAATAATAGAGCCTGTTGTGCCAACCCCAACGTTCACTAATACAGCCAGTAAGCAATCCATACAGCCAGTTACGTACACATTTACTGACCTATAGACTTACTAAGAGAGCTAGTCATATGCTGACATAGTTACTTACATATCCAATGATACACCCACACAGGAGGGAATGGTGAAAAATTCCCATGCAGTGGATTGGGGCTTCAACCGGGGGTTAATCCTCTGATGAATTGTCTTTCACAAGGTGTGGCTCCTGATGTCCACTACCACCTAATGCCATTTTAGTTTTCAATTTAAACAAAACTCCAAAATGATTTTCCAATAGGGAAACAGCAGGTGCTGGAATGTGAAACTCCAATCTCAGCACTGGAAGTCTAAAGAAAAGACAACTGGATGGAGACATCCTTTCTAGAATAATGAAAAGTGTTTTGTCAAATAAAATCCCTTTAATCTGTAGTCATGTGATATTCATGAACGCCGGCTATTCACGAACATTGATGTATTTGCAATAATGCAAAATGGAATAATACAGTGTTGAAAAATTTAATTACTTAGGAAAATATTATTTATATGTTATACTAGTAAACTACTGATCACAAACAATAATTACAATATGTGTATATGTATTTTTTACACTTTCTAAAAATCACTCCAAGTTCGTGAATAACTGCCGTACCAGAATATACATAACCGTTTGCGAAGACTTTGCGAATACAAACAAATAGTGAAAAAAAAGCTTCTGTGCACATCTGTTTCTTGCAAGATAGAATATTTCTATAAATTTCAAATGATAATAAATTCCTCGGCTTTGTGAAGGCAAAGTAAGTGTGTTTTGTCAGCAATGCCATAGTAAAATAAGATCTGAAATGCTTGGTGGATGTGAATGCATGATTGATCTATGGGAGTGCAATTTGAAGTGAATTTGATGAGTGGGTTCTTTAAGTATACAGCTCTTTGTATTGTAATTATCTTCTCTATAAGAGTAGCCATGTTATCACACATTTCTGGATAAAGACGCATGAGGAACAATAACATTGCTGAAATGCTCACAAGGTGTCAGGAAACATTTTATCCTGGTCCATTACGCAGCTGAACTGTACGATAGGCACTATACATTTACCCAACAAGGTAGCACTTTCTAATTGAACAATAGAAAGTACTCCAGTTGGATAGACATTTTGTGCAAAACTGTGTACAAATTAAAGGTTACAGGGATGTTATAGTTTGGAAATAAAATATAAAAACCTTAGAAATTCACTGAAAAAACCCAAGGTTACAAGGATGTTGCAGTTAGGAAATATACTTTTTTTCAACCTGAGAAGTTCACTGAAAAAAACAAAGGTTACAGGGACATTATAGTTTGGCTCCGATTTCACTCATACAAAAACCATTGAAATTCAGCAGTTATGTTACCTGAGCTAGCTATAACTTATGCCACTGCATTGCTTATTACATCGCTTATGAAATGGTCAGTGGCATCACTGATGACATCACTGATGACATCTCAAATTATATCACTGAAAACATCATCCGCAGAACTACTCACACACCCACTCATACCCCCACTCAACCTCTTATACACCTACTCACACACCCTTACTACCACTCACATACCCATTCACAGACCCATACAATTACTGACACACACACTCACTCACTCATACAACCACTTGCGTGCCTACTCATACACACACCCTAACAGCCACTCACCCATACAGAGACTCACACAGTCCCCCATTCACCCATAAAGCTAATAACAGAGCTAATCACTCATCCATACAGCCACTCACACATCCATTCACTCATTCACAAAACCACTTACATACCCATTCATACATTAATACAAGCACTCACACGGCCACTCACTCACCTATTCAGCCACTCACACAGATACTGAGCAAAACAGCCACTCACACACCCACTTACTTACCCGTGCATCTACTCAAACAGCCAATCACATACCCAAACATCCATTTACATACCGTTACTCACCCACAGAGCCATTCGCACAACTACTGAGTCACTCATACAGTAGCTCACACACACACCCACCCGTCCATACAACCACTAATACACCCCTCACTCACCAATTCAGACACTCACACAGTCATTCTCTCCCCCATACAATTACTCACAAACCCACCCATTCATCCATACAGCCACTCACAGACCCATACAGCCACTCAGACATCCACTCCCACATTGATACAGACAGTCACAGTGCCACTCAGATGACATTTATTAGAAACAGTATCACTCATCAGTAGTACAAAAAGAATAGTAATTTAACTTATGCACTAGCTTAGTATATATCTTTAAGTCTCAGAAGCATTTATGAAACACTTACACTCACTGGATATTGTCATCAGTGATGTCATTTGAGATGTCATCAGTGATGTAATAATTGATGTCACTGAACATGTCATGAGTGATATAATATGTGAGGTCATAAGAATGTGAAAATAGGGACCCCCTGGAAAAATTAACAGTTCTCAGGACAGGGAAGCCACTAATGTATAGACAACCCTGAGCAGCTATGAATACATGTACAGTTAGTGTTTACTATATGTATGGGTCAAAGGACTAAGGCATAACATTTCAATATATTTTATTGTAGAATAAATATATTTTTAAAACCCAAATATACAAAGTGCAATGATTACTTCACAATGTAACAGCAATTGAAAAGAGAGTGGACACATATCCATATAGTCACCCATTCATACGACGATACATCAACAGTGTAGAGAGATTGTTGGTATTTTCATATACCTAATTGTTCCACATGGAGTTCAGTTCAATCCAATAACATAATTAATGATACATCCCTCAACTACTAATAATGTCACACAAACGTGATCATTATAGGACAGAGATATTTGGCTTTAGAATTACTGATGAATCTTCATGAGATCAGTGATGTCATCAGTGATGTCATTTGAGATGTCATCAGTGATGTCATCAGTGATGTCACTGACCATGTCATGAGTGATGTAATTTGTGAGGTCATAAGCAGCGCATTGCTGGGACATAAGTTATAACAAGATCAGGTAACTATAACTGCTAAATTTCAATGGTTTTGTAGGAGTGACATCTGAGCCTAACTTTACGGTCCCTGTAACCTTTGTTTTTTTCAGTGACTTTCTAAGGTGTTTTAAACTCTATTTCCTGACTATACCGTCTCTGTAACTGTGTTTTTTTTTCAGTGATTACATATAATTATAAATACAATCAATCAATCAATCATAGCATTTGTAAAGCGCACTACTTACCCGTGAGGGTCTCATGGCGCTGGGGGTGGGGGGTGATGCTACTGCTCGAATAGTGAGGTCTTGAGGAGTCTTCTGAAGGTTAGCAGGTCCTGGGTCTGCCGTAGGGGGATGGGGAGGGTGTTCCAGGTCTTGGCGGCAAGGTGGGAGAACGATCTGCCGCCGGAGGTCGCTCTTCAGATGCAGGGGACTGTGGCGAGGGCGAGGTCGGCGGAGCGGAGCTGGCAGTTGGGGGTGTAGAAGTTGAGTCTTCTGTTGAGGTATGCTGGACCGGTGTTGTGGAGTGCCTTGTGTGCGTGGGTGAGGAGCTTGAAAGTGATCCTCTTGTTGATGGGGAGCCAGTGCAGCTCTCTTAGGTGGGGTGTGATGTGGCTGCGGCAAGGGATGTCGAGGATCAGGCGTGCGGAGGCTTTCTGAATGCGTTGAAGTCGTTTCAGGAGTTTGGCTGAGGCTCCTGCGTAGAAGGCATTTCCGTAGTGCAACCTGCGGCTGACGAGGGCCTGGGTGACCGTTCTTATTGTTTTGGTGGGGATCCACCTGTAGATCTTGCAGAGCATGCGGAGGGTGTTGAAGCGGGAGGACGAGACAGCGTTGACCTGCTTTGTCATGGAGTGGGTAGAGTCGAGGATGAACCCTAGGTTGCGTGCATGGTCAGTGGGTGTTGGAGCCGTTCCCAGTGTGGTCGGCCACCAGGAGTCGTCCCAGGCCAAGTGGGTGGATCCGAGGATGAGGACTTCCGTCTTGTCCGAGTTTAGCCTCAGTCGGCTGTTCTTCATCCACTCGGCGACAGCTTTCATTCCTTCATGGAGGTTGGTTTTGGCAGTGTGGGGGTCCTTGGTGAGGGACAGGATCAGCTGGGTGTCGTCGGCATAGGAGATGATGTTGAGGTCATGCAGTCGGGTGACATGGGCGAGCAGTGCCATGTAGATGTTGAACAGTGTTGGGCTGAAGGATGAGCCCTGGGGTACGCTGCAGATGATCTCGGTGGCTTTGGACTGGAGCGGAAAGGGGGAGGCAGACACTCTGGGTTCTGCAGGAGAGGAAGGAGGTGGACCAGTCCAGGGCCTTCTCTTGGATCCCAGCGTCATGGAGGCATGTGGGTAGGGTGCGGTGGCAGACCGTGTCAAAGGTGGCTGACAGGTCCAGGAGGATGAGGGCCGCGGTTTCACCGTTGTCTAGCAGGGCCCTGATGTCATCCATGGCGGCGATGAGGGCAGTTTCGGTACTGTGGTTGCTTCGGAACCCGGACAGGGACGGGTCCAGGATGCTGTTCTCCTCGAGGTAGGGGGTCAGTTGTCTGTTGACGGTCTTCTCGATTACCTTCGCTGGGAACGGGAGCAGGGAGATGGGTCGGAAGTTCTTGAGGTCCTTGGGGTCAGCCTTGTGTTTTTTGAGTAAGGCGTTGATTTCGGCGTGCTTCCATCTCTCCGGGAAGGTTGCTATCTCGAAGGAGATATTGATGGCTTTCTGGAGATGGGGTGCGATGGTGGTGCTGGCTTGTTTAAGATGTGGTGTGGGCATGGGTCTGATGGAGATCCGGAGTGGCTGGTGTTCATGATTTTGATGGTGTTGTTGTCGTTTATGTTGGTCCAGGAGCGCAGGGGGTCGGTGCCGATGGTGGCCGTGGGGGCGGAGGTCTCAGTGGTTGTCGGGGCGGGTGTGGCATTGAAGCTGTTGTGGATGTCTGCGATCTTGCGATGGGAGAAGGTGGCAAGGGTGTCGCACAGGTCTTGCGAAGGTGGGATGTCATTGGTGTTGGAGTTGGGGTTGGAGAGTTCCTTCACGATGTTGAAGAGCTCTTTGCTGTTGCGTGCGTTGTTGTCTAGGCGGTCTTTGAAGGAGGCCCTTTTGGCGAATCTGATGAGGTGATGGTGTCTGGGGGTGGTGTTCTTGTGGGCTGCGTAGGTTTTCTTGATCGGGGGCGAGAGTGTTGGCGCAGTCGTCGATCCACTGTCTGAGTTTGCGGGCGGCGGTGTCGGGGTCTGTGGGGTCGGCGGGTGGGCTCCGGGTGAGGGTGGTGGTTAGCCGATCTTCAGTGACTGTGCTCCAGCAGCGGCGGGGGTCTGTTGTGTGCGGTTGTGTGTGGTAGGTTTCCGGAAGGTGAAGTGGATGCAGCGATGGTCAGTCCAGTGGAGTTTGGTGGTGTGGTTGAAGGAGACGTGGGAGCTTGCAGAGAAGATGGGGTCCAGCGTGTGGCCGGCGGAGTGGGTGGGTGTTGTGATGAGTTGTCTGAGTCCGAGGTTGGCGAGGTTGTCGATCAAGGTGGTGGAGTTGGTGCTGTTGTTGTTCTTGGGAACCTGCTCTCTCTTTCAAAATCCAAACGATATTGCTTTTCCACACGGGGAGCTGCATGTCAGCAGCTCCCCATGTGGAAAAGCAATGGCGGCTCCCGAAGGACGCGGGGAGCCGGCTGGGACTGTGGGGGCGTTGGGGCTCCCCCCATGGTCTCCAACGTTTTTTTCTAAGCCCCGAGGGATGGGGTCCCCGGGGATAACAAAAATTCGTGTTAGGGGCTATTTTTTTTTTTACGGTAAAATTAGGAGTCGCGCATCCCAACGCGTTGGGTGCATGGTTTCTCTCGCGTTGGGTGCGCGGTTCCTAACGCTTTGGGTGCGCAGATCCAAGGAAAAAAACCTGAAATATTTGGGAGATAAACGTCAAGCTTAAGTGTTTTGTTCTTGAGTGGCTCTAAAAAGAGCCGTTGTGTTCATTGAGAGTTTTTGGTACTTATAAGTAAGTACCTATACAGAGTCTAAAGTTGTTGAGGAAGACTCTGTTTCCTTCATCAGTAAAGTGTACTCCATCTCTCCTATACATCTCATGCATATGAAAGTGCAGATTGTTATTGTAAATGGACCCCATTTTATAGTCTCTGAGAAAAGCAGAAACAGATTTATTCACATGTTTCATAGCTTTCTCAATTTGTGGACAAAAATGATTAGCAAAAACCAAAGGAAATGATGGACGGAGTGTTGAACATTGCAAGCACTCACCCCCAGTCAACTGATCTGGGTTTAATCCATTACCGTTCTTTAGCCCACTCTGCCACCCCAGTTCAGACATGGCCATATGCAAATCAGTCTGACCCTGTGCCTCATGGGAACAGTCCAGCCCGAACTGCCAAGCCTTGTCTTCCCTGGACCGGAAACAAGCTTCCTAGGACCGGTTTCTGGCATTTCAGCCGTCTTCAGCCAGGCTTGCTTGAATCCAGTGGCAAAGTGAGCAAGGGACTCACGTCTGAGCATACCCTGCCAACTTATGGCGGACAAAGCAAAAACCAAAGGAAATGATGGACGGAGTGTTGAACATTGCAAGCACTCACCCCCAGTCAACTGATCTGGGTTTAATCCATCACCGTTCTTTAGCCCACTCTGCCACCCCAGTTCAGACATGGCCATATGCAAATCAGTCTGACCCTGTGCCTCATGGGAACAGTCCAGCCCGAACTGCCAAGCCTTGTCTTCCCTGGACCGGAAACAAGCTTCCTAGGACCGGTTTCTGGCATTTCAGCCGTCTTCAGCCAGGCTTGCTTGAATCCAGTGGCAAAGTGAGCAAGGGACTCACGTCTGAGCATACCCTGCCAACTTATGGCGGACAAAGCAAAAACCAAAGGAAATGATGGACGGAGTGTTGAACATTGCAAGCACTCACCCCCAGTCAACTGATCTGGGTTTAATCCATCACCGTTCTTTAGCCCACTCTGCCACCCCAGTTCAGACATGGCCATATGCAAATCAGTCTGACCCTGTGCCTCATGGGAACAGTCCAGCCCGAACTGCCAAGCCTTGTCTTCCCTGGACCGGAAACAAGCTTCCTAGGACCGGTTTCTGGCATTTCAGCCGTCTTCAGCCAGGCTTGCTTGAATCCAGTGGCAAAGTGAGCAAGGGACTCACGTCTGAGCATACCCTGCCAACTTATGGCGGACAAAGCAAAAACCAAAGGAAATGATGGACGGAGTGTTGAACATTGCAAGCACTCACCCCCAGTCAACTGATCTGGGTTTAATCCATCACCGTTCTTTAGCCCACTCTGCCACCCCAGTTCAGACATGGCCATATGCAAATCAGTCTGACCCTGTGCCTCATGGGAACAGTCCAGCCCGAACTGCCAAGCCTTGTCTTCCCTGGACCGGAAACAAGCTTCCTAGGACCGGTTTCTGGCATTTCAGCCGTCTTCAGCCAGGCTTGCTTGAATCCAGTGGCAAAGTGAGCAAGGGACTGACGTCTGAGCATACCCTGCCAACTTATGGCGGACAAAGCAAAAACCAAAGGAAATGATGGACGGAGTGTTGAACATTGCAAGCACTCACCCCCAGTCAACTGATCTGGGTTTAATCCATCACCGTTCTTTAGCCCACTCTGCCACCCCAGTTCAGACATGGCCATATGCAAATCAGTCTGACCCTGTGCCTCATGGGAACAGTCCAGCCCGAACTGCCAAGCCTTGTCTTCCCTGGACCGGAAACAAGCTTCCTAGGACCGGTTTCTGGCATTTCAGCCGTCTTCAGCCAGGCTTGCTTGAATCCAGTGGCAAAGTGAGCAAGGGACTCACGTCTGAGCATACCCTGCCAACTTATGGCGGACAAAGCAAAAACCAAAGGAAATGATGGACGGAGTGTTGAACATTGCAAGCACTCACCCCCAGTCAACTGATCTGGGTTTAATCCATCACCGTTCTTTAGCCCACTCTGCCACCCCAGTTCAGACATGGCCATATGCAAATCAGTCTGACCCTGTGCCTCATGGGAACAGTCCAGCCCGAACTGCCAAGCCTTGTCTTCCCTGGACTGGAAACAAGCTTCCTAGGACCGGTTTCTGGCATTTCAGCCGTCTTCAGCCAGGCTTGCTTGAATCCAGTGGCAAAGTGAGCAAGGGACTCACGTCTGAGCATACCCTGCCAACTTATGGCGGACAAAGCAAAAACCAAAGGAAATGATGGACGGAGTGTTGAACATTGCAAGCACTCACCCCCAGTCAACTGATCTGGGTTTAATCCATCACCGTTCTTTAGCCCACTCTGCCACCCCAGTTCAGACATGGCCATATGCAAATCAGTCTGACCCTGTGCCTCATGGGAACAGTCCAGCCCGAACTGCCAAGCCTTGTCTTCCCTGGACCGGAAACAAGCTTCCTAGGACCGGTTTCTGGCATTTCAGCCGTCTTCAGCCAGGCTTGCTTGAATCCAGTGGCAAAGTGAGCAAGGGACTCACGTCTGAGCATACCCTGCCAACTTATGGCGGACAAAGCAAAAACCAAAGGAAATGATGGACGGAGCGTTGAACATTGCAAGCACTCACCCCCAGTCAACTGATCTGGGTTTAATCCATCACCGTTCTTTAGCCCACTCTGCCACCCCAGTTCAGACATGGCCATATGCAAATCAGTCTGACCCTGTGCCTCATGGGAACAGTCCAGCCCGAACTGCCAAGCCTTGTCTTCCCTGGACCGGAAACAAGCTTCCTAGGACCGGTTTCTGGCATTTCAGCCGTCTTCAGCCAGGCTTGCTTGAATCCAGTGGCAAAGTGAGCAAGGGACTCACGTCTGAGCATACCCTGCCAACTTATGGCGGACAAAGCAAAAACCAAAGGAAATGATGGACGGAGTGTTGAACATTGCAAGCACTCACCCCCAGTCAACTGATCTGGGTTTAATCCATCACCGTTCTTTAGCCCACTCTGCCACCCCAGTTCAGACATGGCCATATGCAAATCAGTCTGACCCTGTGCCTCATGGGAACAGTCCAGCCCGAACTGCCAAGCCTTGTCTTCCCTGGACCGGAAACAAGCTTCCTAGGACCGGTTTCTGGCATTTCAGCTGTCTTCAGCCAGGCTTGCTTGAATCCAGTGGCAAAGTGAGCAAGGGACTCACGTCTGAGCATACCCTGCCAACTTATGGCGGACAAAGCAAAAACCAAAGGAAATGATGGACGGAGTGTTGAACATTGCAAGCACTCACCCCCAGTCAACTGATCTGGGTTTAATCCATCACCGTTCTTTAGCCCACTCTGCCACCCCAGTTCAGACATGGCCATATGCAAATCAGTCTGACCCTGTGCCTCATGGGAACAGTCCAGCCCGAACTGCCAAGCCTTGTCTTCCCTGGACCGGAAACAAGCTTCCTAGGACCGGTTTCTGGCATTTCAGCCGTCTTCAGCCAGGCTTGCTTGAATCCAGTGGCAAAGTGAGGAAGGGACTCACGTCTGAGCATACCCTGCCAACTATGATTAGACCAGTTCCATTTCTGCCTTTGGCATATGTTAAAATACACAAAGGGAGTTTTGGGAAAAAGTGAAATAAATTCTGCAAAGGTGTCCTTCATAAGCATTTCCAGACCTACCCCAGTCAAAGTGCCTAGGTCATTGCCACCACAGTGCACTATTATGAGGTCAGGGTGTTGGATATGCATAAAGGATTTTACCAATGGCCTCAATTGGTGCCACTTTAACCCTCTCTGTCCAATCCATTTAATGTGTACATTGTTGTAAAGCTTCAAATGAACTTTTTATGATTGTAAATTCAATCGAAATAAAGTATTTTACTACTACATTTGGGAAACCTAGGTCTTTGTTAATGCCTTTGTTTTCTGCATACCTTAGACTCCAGAAAATATAGCTGTGTCCCACAATCCACACTCTAAGCATCTTGAAGGGAGGTCTGGATGCACTCAGATGGTCTCTGTAAATGAAATGGCAGTTTGAAAAGTAAGATTTTTCTAAAATGGTGGCTACGATGCAGTTTTGAAAAAAGACAAGAAATCATTGGTTGTTTGACAACCTTCTACACTGAAAGGTAGGGTGCAAGTTTCTGTTTTTTAAACACATGATTCTTATTGGTTAACAAAAAGTGATTGAAAGGAACATTATATATGATAAGCTGAAAAGTCAAGCACACTTGCTGTTTTGATTACCAACATTGTGTGCTGAACTTGTGACCTGTGTGCTCAGTTCAGTGTTCAGTGTTCCATGACCTGTTTCTATGGTAACATGCAGAAGGCAGATTGGGGGTAGGGTTCAAATTTATGTCATTTGGAAAGGGTTGAAATGTTTAACCAATAGAAATGTGTGTTTGCGTTTGAATTTATGTGGGAAGGAATGCGATTTGATGTTTACATATATATGTGTGGGAAATGAGAGGGAAACTTTGCCATTCTTTGGTTTTGCTGACAGGTGCACAGTGCAGAGATTCTGTATAGGAAAATCTGGTGTGTGAATGATATACTTCTTAGTCTACAAAACAACTTGAAAGGTGAGTTATTTAATTGTGAGGGGATGTATGTGCTGTATTTTGATTTTAATCAGACTAATGTATTTCTGCAGGGAGTACTTTTTTTGTCTACAATCTTATTGACAGTGTGTGTGCATGTAGAAATCATTCTGTGATAAGCATTTGTGTTTTTCATGTGTTTGCAGAAAGATAACTGTGCTGTTTTTATATTTTGGAACAATTAGAAATCAGTCATTGTTTATAAATTTGCAAAATGAGTCATGTTTCTACACTAAAATGTAGTATTCGTAGATTAAGAAATGTGTTTTGGTATAGTGCAAGGGATAGTGTTGTTTGTCTAGGATCGCACAGTGAGTCTGTGTGCATTTAGGAATCATTTTGAGAGAAACATTTTGGTACTAATCTGTAGTAGTAGATTTTCTGCAATGTGTGCAGTCACCTTAGATCTTGTATACTAGTAAATGTGTTTTGTACAAGGGATAGTTGTCTGTCTACAATCACACTGTGAGTCTGTGTGTATTTGGGTAAGTATTGTGAGAGAAGCATTTGGTAAAATTAGGTATTTGCTGACATACAATTGTTTTAAAACCTGTCATGTTGTCAAGTTTTAGAAGCATTAAAAGCCACTCTTTGCTTGTGCATTGATAAAACGAGTCAGGCTTTGACACTAAAGTGCAGTACTTAAATATGTAGATCGTGTGCAGTCCCCTTACCCCTTCCATAGTAGTGAATGAGTTTTGGTAAACTCCTAGTGATAGTGTTGCTTGTCTAGAATCACACTGTGAGTGTGTATGCATTTGGGAACCACTGTGAGAGAAGCATTTGGTAACATCATGTATTTGCTGACAGATAACTGTTTTAAAACCTGCCATGTTGTCAAGTTTTAGTAGCATTAGAAGCCAGTCTTTGCTTATGCATTGACAAAATGAGTTAGGCTTTGACACTAAAGTGCAGTACTTTAATATGTAGATTGTGTGCAGTACCCTTACCCCTTCCAGACTAGTGAATGAGTTTTGGTAAACTCCTAGGATAGTGTTGCTTGTCTAAAATCACACTGTGAGTCTGTGTTCCTTTCGGGTAAGGATTGTGAGAGAAGCATTTGGTAACATCGTGTATTTGCTGACAGATAACTTTTAAAACCTGTCATATTGTCAAGTTTTAGTAGCATCAGAAGCCAGTATTTGCTTATGCATTGATAAAATGAGCCAGGATTTGACACTAAAGTGCAGTACTGATTTATGTAGACTGTGTGCAGTTCCCTTACCCCTTGCACAGTAGTGAACGAGTTTTGGTAAACTCCTAGGATAGTGTTGCTTGCCTAAAATCACACTGCGAGTCTGTGTGCATTTGGGTAAGGATTGTGAGAGAAGCATTTGGTAACATTGTGTATTTGCTGACAGGCAACTGTTTTAAAACCTGTCATGTTGTCAAGTTTTAGTAGCATTAAAAGCCAGTCTTTGCTTATGCATTGATAAAATGAGTTAGGCTTTGACACTAAAGTGCAGTACTTAAATATGTAGATAGTGTGCAGTCCCCTTACCCCTTCCACAGTAGTGAATGAGTTTTGGTAAACTCCTAGGGATAGTGTTGCTTGTCTAGAATCACACTGTGAGTCTGTGTGCATTTGGGAACCACTGTGAGAGAAGCATTTGGTAACATCATGTATTTGCTGACAGATAACTGTTTTAAAACCTGTCATGTTGTCAAGTTTTAGTAGCATTAGAAGCCAGTCATTGCTTATGCATTGATAAAATGAGTCAGGCATTGGCAGTAAAGTGCAGTACTGAAGTATGTAGATTGTGTGCAGTCCCCTTACCCCTTCACAGTAGTGAATGAGTTTTTTTAAACTCCTAGGGATAGTGTTGCTCATCTAGAATCACACTGTGAGTCTGTGTGCATTTGGGAACCACTGTGAGAGAAGCATTTGGTAACATCATGTATTTGCTGACAGATAACTGTTTTAAAACCGGTCATGTTGTCAAGTGTTAGTAGCATTAGAAGCCAGTCATTGCTTATGCATTCATAAAATGAGTCAGGCATTGACAGTAAAGTGCAGTACTGAAGTATGTAGATTGTGTGCAGTCCCCTTACCCCTTCACAGTAGTGAATGAGTTTTTTTAAACTCCTAGGGATAGTGTTGCTCCTCTAGAATCACACTGAGTCTGTGTGCATTTGGGAACCACTGTGAGAGAAGCATTTGGGTACTTCATATCTTTGAATGCGCGTAACTGCTTAAAAACTTTCCTGTTCTCAAGTTTTGGTAGAATTAGAAGGCAGTCATTGCTTAAGTATTCACCCAGGAACTGTCCTTGCAATACTGTAAACATTCAGTTAGTATTCAAGTAGTAACGGAGTGAGGCAGGCCTTAGCACATGCATTGATTCAAATGCTTATCCACTATGCAGGCAGTTCTCTAACCATCTACACAGTTCTCTTTCACACCTTTAATTCCACAGTGAGTATCCATACACTTCAAGCAAACACCCTGTCACTCCCCATGTACTCCTCTAGTGACCCATTCAGCAGCATATACTAAACCATTCACTTCGCCAAAACCCAAACACTTATAAATTCACTCAGGCATTTTGTTTGCAGTACTCTAATCATTCAGTCAGTATCCAAGTACTCATGCAGCGAGCCAGGCCTTACAACATGGACTGCTTCAAACCCCTATCCAGTATGCATACAGGCTTCTAGTCACCGACACACTTGTCTTTCACTTCTTTCATTGACTAGTCAGTATCTATATACTTCAATAAACATCCTGTCACTCATCTTGCACTCATCCAGTGACTGATCCAGTACCATGTACTAATCTTTTCACTGCGCCAAAACTGAAAAGCTTAAAAGTTTTACCCAGGCACTTTCCTAGCAGTAGTCTAATGATTCAGTCAGTTTCCAGGTACTCATGTAGTGAACCATGCATTACCACATAGAGGGCTTCAAATGTCTATGCAGTATGCATGCAGTCTTCTAACATACTATACACTTGTCTTTAACAGCTTCAATTCCCCAGTCAGTATCCATGTACTTTCAGCAAACATCCTGTCACTCCCCTTGCAGTGTTCCAGTGACTTATTCAGCACCATGTAGTAATGCATTCACTGCGCCAAAACTGAAACACTTGTAAATTCACCCAGGTACGCTTCTTGCAATAGTCTAATCATTCAGTCAGTATCTAAGTACTAATGGAGTGAGGCAGGCCTAAGCACATGGATTGATTCAAACGTGTTTCCAGTATGCATGGAGACCTCTAACTACCAACACAATTGCCTTTCAGACCTTCAATTTCTCTGTCAGTATCTATAAACTCCAATAAACACTCTGTCACTTCAATTGCACACCTCCACTGACTCATTTGGCAGTAAGTACTAATCTATTCACTGCACTAGAATCCAAAATCTTAAAAAGATTCACTGAGTCACTCTTTTTGTAGTACTCTAATGATTCAGTCAGTACTCAGGTAGTTTTGCAGTGATCCAAGTGTTACTCTATGGACTGTTTCAAACGTCTATCCACTATGGATATAGGTCTCTAGCCACCTACATACTTGTATTTCACACCTTCAATATCCCAGACAGTATTCATACAGTTCCCGCATACACTCTGTCAGTCTCCTTATACTTCTCCAGTGACCCATTCAGCACCATGTACTAATCCATTCACTGCGCCGAAAGCCAACCACTTATAAATTCACCCAGGCACTCTCCTTGCAGTACTCTAATCATTCAGTCAGTACCCAAGTACTCATGCAGTGAGCCAGGCCCTAGCACATGAATTGCTTCAAACGCCTATCCAGTATGCATGCAGTGCTGTAACCACCTACATACTTGTCTTTCACACCTTCAATTCCCCAGTCAGTATACATACACTGCAGCAAACACCCTATCACTCCCCTTGCACTCCTCTAGAGACCCATTCAGCACCATGTACTAATCCATTCACTGCGCCGAAAGCCAACCATTTATAAATTCACGCAGGCTCTCTCCTTGCAGTACTCTAATCATTCAGTCAGTACCCAAGTACTCATGGAGTGAGCCAGGCCTTAGCACATGAATTGCATCAAATGCCTAGCCACTATGCATGCAGTCCTCTAACCACCTGCACACTTGTCTTTCACACCTTCAATTCCCTAGTCAGTATTCATACACTTCTAGCAAACACCCTGTCACTCTCCTTGCAGTCCTCTAGTGACCCATTCAGCACCATGGACTAATCCATTCACTGTGCCAAAACCCAAACACTTATAAATTCACCCAGGCACTCTCCTTGCAGTACTCCGATCATTCAGTCAGTATCCAAGTACTATTGGACTGAGACAGGCCTTAACATATGGATGGATTCAAACATGTGTCCACTATGCATGTAGGTCTCTAATCACCTACTCACTTGTCTTTCACACCATCAATATCCATGTCAGTATTCATACACTTCTAGGAAACATCCTGTCACTCACCCAGTGTGTCTCCTTATAGTATTGTAATCATTCAGTCAGTTAGCATGTAGTCTTTTAGTGAGGTAGGCTTTAGGGCATGAACTGCTTCAAAGTAGTATGCACTATGCATGTAGTGTTTTAACCATCGTCACACTTGTGCTTCAGGGCTATAGTTTCTTAGTCAGTTTTTATATAAAATGTGTTTCTACAGTAATAGAATAGTATACATTTGAAAGTTATTAATATACTTTTATTTGTGATTCTTTTTTACAGATACTGTTTTTCAACGTTAAAATAGAGAAATCATGCCAGAAAGAAAAAGAAAAAGAAAAGAACAGAGACAGGAGAATTACTTGAAGAAACATCAACCACAAGTATTGAATGTACAAGATAATGTGGCTAAAAAGAAAAAATCTTCTGGTAGGATCACAAAGCAATTTATTAAAAATGTTTGTAGGAGCAAACAGAATGTATAGAATGCTGAAACCACTGAGAATGTTTCAACTAGAAAAAAAATTCAAATTAAGAGGAAAAGCAAAAAAGCAAATGTTCAGTAAAAGGAGACAAAGTATGCTAAAAGAAGGCAAAATCAGTATAAGGAATTACGCAAAAATGTTTTACAAGAGAGTAGTACATAATTTGCTGAAAGATGTGAAGAAATATAAAAAGAGAGCTCTATTTTATAAAAAGAAGAAGCATATTGAAAACATTGTTGAAAAGGCTTTTGAAGTAAAAAGGAAACAATTCATTTTAGTATTAAACAGAATTCGATCACTAGATAAACCAATCCATTTAATGAAGGCCAAAAGTAGGAGGAAAAGAGTAATTAATAGAAAAAAAAATGGTGATGTTTTTTGGGAGAATGGAAACACAGTTCCATTTCAGAGCCTTTATTTAATGAAGAGAGTTATTTACAGAGAAACAAAATTACTGTATGCAGTTGACACCAGTGGTAGAGGTTATGAGGTTAGAGATGGTTGTCCGAATGAGAAAGAGAAAATGGTTGAAAGAAATGCAGAAGAAGTGATAGCTGATGAAGTTCTAGGGAAACGTCCTAAACACCCTGTGTACACTTGGGATTGCAGTAGTATTTGTAGTGTACGACAGGAATCTATTGATAAATTATGTAGTTTTTTACGAGCATATAGTAAAAAAAGTGTTAAACAAAAGATTAAGGTGTTGCAAGGACTAGACCATTGCAGAGTGAGAAAAAATACTGGTTTGCAAGGACATTCTCTGGCTAGGAAAGTTTGTCAAAGTGTTTTTCACCATTTCAGGATGCTGGCAGTACATCATACTCAAATCCGGAAGTTAGTGAGAAGATTGTATTATGCGAAAAGTCCAGCACTAAAGTTAAATGAGTTGAACAGTGCTCTTTTGCGTGGCTCATTATCAGATGTGAAGAAGGTTTGTGATGATATTGAGTTTTGTTACTTTGGTCCTCATCAAGAGAGTGCATAAACTGACACATTAGTAGAACAAAAAGTTGAAGACAATGTAGAACCCGTAATCACAAAACATTTTGAGGATGAAATCACTAAGTTTAAGGTAATTTCAGGTGAAAGACCAAATGTTTCTTGTACTTGTTGTCGGCGAACTCACTATAAAAATCAGACTAGGGGTGCCAATCTGTATTTAAAAAGTGAAATAGAAGATAATGATAAGTGGATGGAATTTGCAACTTATTTGTTGGTAGAGGATTGTTTTGATTTGGGATCTGAGCAGCGTATTTGCAAATATTGTTATAACAAATTAGATGAGAATAAAATGCCTGCTAGAGCTGTTCATAATAATCTAGAGTTGGTTGCTATTCCTCCAGAGCTGATAGATTGAAATACGTATGAGTCTATTCTCATTCAATGTGTTCACCCATTTCAGGCTATTGTTTGTATGGAGCCTAAAACAGGTAAATTACCTCCATCAGAGTTGCAAAGAGGATTGAAAGGAAGAGTTGTGTATTTACCATTAGATTAAAGGAAAAATATTGAAACTATTGGTGTAGACCATGCAGAAAATGAGCCACTAGTCATTCTAGTTAATGGTGTACCTACTAAGAATAAGAAAATCTGGCAAGAGTTAGTGGATGTTAGAAAAGTGCAAAAGGCATCATTGTATCTGTTAAAAAATAATGAGTACTATAGAAATGTGTTTGTAGGAGAAAAAGAAATAGATTTAGCAGAAGATACTGAGACATTAAGTGGACAAATAGAAAAAGTGGACATGTCCAGATGTGAAGAAATCTATGAACATTACAGTGTACATCCACTTCATTCCATAGAGGTGATGGGGAATACGATTGATTTGTTCCAAATGAAAAAAGCAACAGGAAGTCCCATGAGTGTATGGGAAGAGAGCTTGGAAGCTCATTGTTTGCCGCAGTTGTTTCCAACAGGAAAAGGTGGACGATATGATGAACGTCCTGTGCAGATTCCTGCATCTGAATATCGGACAACAAGATTATATGCAGAAGATCCAAGATTTTGACAATGTATCCCTTATATGTTTCACCTTCTCTTTGAAAGTGACTTGTCTGGACTTTCATATGCAGTAAATCAAATTTTAAAAACTGGAATGTATCTGCAAAATGTAACTGCAAAGGATTTTATGGATAAAGTGCATCAGAGAGATGATCATTTAGAATCTCAGTTGATTAATCTGATGGCATGTCAGCGTGGGACTAATGAATATTGGTACCGTCGTCATGGAGAACTGAAATGTATGCTACGGAACTTGGGAACTCCTACATGGTTTGTTACACTAAGCTGTGCTGAGTATGCTTGGGATGATTTACTTGAATTTCTTCGAGAGTCAAATTGCAATATAAAAAATATTGAACACAAGACACCTGGAGAGTTGTGCTTTTTGGATCCTGTTAATGTATGCAGATATTTCAATCATAGATTTGAAGCTATGATGTCTTTCATCTGCAATAAAAAGAATCCTCCTCTTGGAGAAGTTGTGGATTTCTTTTGGAGAAAGGAGTATCAAGCAAGAGGTGCTCCTCATATACACATGTTGTTATGGATCAAGGACGCCCCCAAATTCGGAACAGATTCAGATGAAACTGTTTTGTCTTTCATTGAAGATTATGCCGCATGTGCTGTACCCAATAGCAGAGAACATAAAAACTTAAAACAACAAGTCTTACGATTCCAAAGCCATCGATGTGGAAAATACTGTTGACGAAAGTACAAGTCAATGGATAAATTCTATACCAAATGTCGTTTTGGATTTCCACGTCCTGTATTATCCAAAGGAAGAGTGAACAGTTTTATGTCAGCTATGCGACATACCATCACAAGAAAGTCTCCAAAAAATACCTACAACTTAAGCGAAAAATCAAAATACATAAACGACTACAATCCAGTTATTTTATCCATGTGGAATGCTAACATGGATATTCAGTATGTTGCGGACAATTCCATTGCTGTTGCTCGATATGTAACATCCTACATTACTAAATCAGAAAAGACGGAATTGAAAGAAATATGGGAAGAGATTGAAAGAAATGTGGGAAGAGAAGACTCTAAGTAAGAAATTATACAGTTTCAGTTTGAAGATGTTATCGCATCGTGAAATTGGAGCATATGAATGTTCAGATCGGTTATCATCTGCAAGTCTATATTCTAAAAGTGGAAGAATCATTTGGGTGAGTCTAGGTCTTGCAGGAATGCGAAATCGGGTACTGAAATCTGTTCAAGAAATTGAATATTTAGCAGAAAAAGAACCAGAAAGTACAGATATTTTGAAAACGAATATGTTGGACACATATTACCCAAACAGAAGTCATCATCCTGAGAACATGTGTCTCTTTGAAGTGCTGCAAAACTACACTTTTAAACGGAATACTACAGAGAACATCAATGATGGAAAATAAGCAGTGATTGGTTCCGAAGGATGTCTGGTGAAACAAAGGAAAGGAAATGTAATTAATCACAGGAAACCGAGTTGCGACAATGCTGATAAAAGGGAATTTTACTATTTAGCCCTTTTGCAAATGTTCAAATCATAGCGTTCAGAACTGGAATTACTTGCAGATTTTCAGAGCTATGAAGATTCATTTAATGCTTGTAAAGATAGCATACAATGCAGTGCTTTTGCAAATTATGTGAAAATGTTGAATGATGAAATTGATCAAGAAGCTACAATGGCAGCTGAGATTGCTAGAGACAGTTGTCAAGACAGTCAAAGTTCTGCTGCACTGAGTCAAGATCCACTTGGACAACCAATTGTTGAAAATGAAGCAGCAACTGCCATGAATGAGGTGGAAACAGCAATGTATCAAGCTCAAGAAGATGTAATACAGTTAGGAAACTTGGAAGAACAACTAAATGTTGAACAGAAACAAATATATCAACAAGTGAAAGAGCAGATTGACCATGGATTACTTCATGAAAAGAAAGGGTGCTCATGTACATCATTTCAACCTATCCGAATGTATGTGAGTGGTCAAGCTGGAACAGGAAAAAGTTTCTTAATTAAAGTAATTACAAGTTATCTGCAAAAAACAACTGAGTCGCATTTGTCTTGTGTTGTCACTGCTCCAACTGGGTTGGCAGCACATAACATTAAAGGAATTACTTTACATCGTTTACTAATGCTACCAGTAGAGCATGAGAACAAATTGGAATACCACAAGCTATCTGGAAAAGCTTGTTGTGAAGTTTCAAGAGTCTTGAAGAAAATGAAACTTCTCATTATTGATGAGGTGAGCATGGTCTCAAACTTGATGCTTGCCTTTGTGCATTTAAGAATGCAGTAAATTCTTAAAACAGACTATGACGTGTTATTTGGAGGAAAACACGTCATAGTTTTTGGAGATCTATTGCAACTGACTCCGGTAAAAGGACAACACTTGCACATGTAGATACCAGAAAGTCTCTTGGTAGTATAGGTAATGTGAACATTTGGACTAATTTTGAATACAAAGAACTGACAACAAATATGCGACAGGCAAATGATGCTGAATATGGAAGTATTCTTCAAGATATAAGAATTGGAATTCTTACAAAACATGGCAAACACGCTTTGGAAAGTCGATTACTTTGCAATGTCTTTCCAAATGAAAATGTAGTTCCTGCAAAAGTGTACATGAAAATTGCTGAAAATAAATCAGTGATCTGTTTAATGCCAACACTGCGCGAGTGTTCCATATTCAACGAAGAACTATTGAAACTGGAAAATGAAGAAATTATAAAAATGGAAGCCATCGTTAAATAGAGCATGAAGGAATCACTATTATTGTGATGGGAAAGTTGAAAACAAAACTGGATTCTTTAGAAAAAAAAATATCCAAAACAGCTGGTTTAGAAAAGACACTATGGGCCTCATGTAGGTAGCCAAATACCGGTCGGTAACGGCCGATTTTCGGTAATTATACCGTTACCGACCGGTATCTTGGCTTTTGAGATGTAAGGGGGAGAATTTCTGTATTCGGAATTTACCGAATCGGTAAAATTACCGAATCGGTAAAATTACCGATTCGGTAATTTTACCGATTCGGTAATTTTACCGATTCGGTAAATTCCGAATACAGAAATCAGATGTAGGGGGACTGTGTGGTGTGTGTGGGGATTCGTTATTTACCACCAACTAATAGTTGGTGGTAAATGACGAATATGTGTGTAAATGCATTATTTTGCCCGTAGATGTGTGCAATGTGGCAGACACACATGCCCTCAGGGCATGTATGTGTGCCACATGTGCACACATGGCCGAATCAGGGGTGCAACAGGGTGTCAATGTGACACCCTGCCACCCTTGCATGTGCTCCCCCATTACCGAATCGGTATTTACCGATTCGGTAATGAGGCATACCTTCCCATCAATGGGAAGGTATGCCTCATTACCGATTCGGTAAATACCGATTCGGTAATTACCGAATTATTCCGAATCGGTAATATTTACCGACCAACTACCTACATAGCATTTACCACTTCATAAATACCGAATCGGTATGATTCGGTATTTATGAAGTGGTAAATGCCAGCCCACCTACATAAGGCCCTATATGCGTGTGTAAACTGTTGGGTAATTTTAAGGCGTAATTTGGATGTAGAAAAAGGGTTAGTTAATGGCGCAATGGGTAAAGTGGTGGATTTTGTTAATTATCAGAAAAAAGAAGGAATTGAATTAAAAAAAATTAAATTTGATCAGATTGAAGAAGTTAAAGAAATTGGTCATTGTTCAGTTCATTTTTTGCTTGTTAAAGATTTATATGTCTGTAGGAAACAATTTCCATTTTCTCTGGCATATGCAGTGACTATTCATAAATCTCAAGGGTTAAGTGTAGACAGTGCATTGGTGAACATTGGATCTACTGTATTTAAAGAGGGTATGGCATATGTTGCTTTGTCGCGAGTCAGAACATTATCTGGTTTGTTTTTGATTGATTTTGATGAGACAAAGGTTACTGCAGATGCAAACTGTGTAAAAGAGTATAATAGGTTAAGAAGGGTGTATGCTCCAAATTTAAGTCAATATCCGGTATTTGAAAAGCGTATGATTGGTCGAAAAAGAAGGTTTGAGAATATCTGTTCAGAAGGTGTCGAGAAGGGAAAAGACCAAGATAATGTTGTGATTGCAAGTAAAAAGAAATTGGACACTGTTGAAGAGGTTGTTGGTTATCAGTTTGAAAATAGTTCAGGTGTCAACTGTCATGCTAATGTAGTGGTCAATGTTGTTTTTTATCTTGAAGGTTTGCAAGAACAAATTATGCAGAATCGGCAAAAAAGATGTTGTTCTCTCTTTCATTTTGTTTATGAAAAATTGACAACAGATACAAGTAAAATACAATCTGTTTCAGATGTTCGTAATCTTTTGGATGTGTGTTCTGGTTCTACACAATTTACACAAAATATCCAACAAGATGCTCAGGTATTTTTAATGTATATGCTTACCATTTTTGAAAATGAAGGTGTAGAAATAGAAAATATTTTTGGCCTTTCTTACAAATGGGAACATCATTGTGAAAATTTGCATGTATACATGTACCACGAATGCAAACACTGAAAGATTTCTGTATTTAACATTACCAGACTGTAAATCAGTGTCTTTCAATAAATTAGTTAAAGGTGCAAATCAAAACATGGAGTGTAGCCAATGTAAATCAGAAATGTTATCTTCATTATTTTTAACAAAATATGGACAATACATAATTTTAATGATGCAACGTTGTACAGCTGATGCAAGAAAATTGGATACTTTAATAAAGCAGTTGGTAGCAACACAACTATCAATATCAGGAAGGACTTTTGTAGCAATTGCAATAATTTTCCATGATGGTCCTTCCACCACATCTGGACATTACACTGCCTATCTAAAATGTGACAAAGGCTGGACACTTTGTAATGATTCCCAGTTGGTTTTCAAACAACATTTGCCTAGGGAATTACCTAATTCCTACCTAATATTTTTAAAGTCAAAGTTTTAGGAAGATAACTTATTCACTGAGGAATTTATTATTATAATTTAATAGGACTACCATTGGACAATTTACATAAAAAGGAGTGCAAAAATACCATTTGGCCTCAAGGAAAGTTATATGTTTGAATTATGGACTTTTTTGTTCTCAGTGTCTCGGTGCATATTTTTAAGCGACAACATTTCTAGTTTTTATAAGTTAAACTTATAAAATTTTGTTAGCCATAAGCATTTCATCATCATCATCATCATTAAACTTTATTTCGGTTCAATGACCATAAAAGCAACAAGCAATTTCACAATAGATAATACAATAAAAGAGAACATAAAAAAAACAACCAGTCCAATCATTTTCAGAGATATTGCATTACATTCAAGTAAAACAGAAAAATATTTGACAGGATGGCTGATTATAAAAATTTCCTACGTGATAACCAAACAGAGTTGAGGAACCGGGAGACTGCAAAAACTATCGGGGGTTTAGTGTCATACTTTAAAACTCTCATTGCTTTTTCGCATTCTCTAAAACCAAGATTATTGCATAGGGGCTTAATCCAGCGTTTCCTTTGGGGTAGATATATTGGGCAGAAAAAGAAGACATGTTTTTCATCCTCCAATATGTAGCTACAGGCCGGGCAAGCAGTGATTTTATTGGCATCCCATCCAGATGTAAATGACCTGAGCGGGAGACAACCCATTCTCAGTTGGCAGTAAAGCTTCCTCGCGGCCGGTGGACTGACCAAGTCTAAAAACTCCTCTTTCCTGTAATTATCTTTAATTTGGAGGAACGCGGCCGTCAGCCTACCGATCTTAGGGCATTCATACAAACGCGCAAGATGGTAGTTTTTGAACTGTTCAACCAATTTAGCTTTGGGTAGGACCAGGCATGAGGCCTCCGGAGTGGTCCATAATTCTGGAAGGCCAATCTTAGTGCAAGAATCCCTGACGAACCTCAGCCAGGGGATATTCTTGCTCTTAAGTTGGGACCAGACTCCCTTGAATTCCTCACGGTAGAATCCCAACTCCTCATTTGACCATAGTCTCTTCCAATATATCAATGGACGCAACATTACCACTTGTTCCATGGGTAGTAACCCACAGTCCAACCTGATAGGGGTCAGCGGGGAGCTAGAGGGAAGGCCCAACAGGCTCCTCACGAATGAGTTTTCCGACCCAATCAAGCTGTGTATTCTGGAATGGCCCCACAGTTCTGCTCCATATATGGAGGCTGCTCTTACTTGTGTCCTATATATTTCTAATGCTGGGGACACTGGTTTGGAGACCGAACCCCTAAATACTTGGGATATTCCCCCGGTGGTTTGGGCAAGTTTTAACACAGAATTTGCAATTTGACCACCCCAGCCAAAGTTTTCTTGTAATAAAATCCCCAGATAACTGAATGTAGTTACCCACTCAAGGTAGACACCATTCAGGACTGGGTTTGGCCGTGTGTGTTTGGGGGGATTTAGGATCATGTATTTGGTTTTAGCCAAATTGATCTCTAAGCCTCTTTCTGCGCAGAAATCCACAAAGCCATCCAGAATGCGTTGAATGCCAGTTGATGTTCGCGATAGCAAAAGAGTGTCGTCAGCGAACATCAACGCTGGCACCAAACCTGTGGCAAGTCTGGGCGCATCTATGTCCCTAATATCCTCCAGGTGCTTGATAAGCCCATTGATATATAGACAAAATAATGTGGGTGCCAACACGCATCCCTGTCGGACTCCGCGATTTACGGGAAAACGGGAAGAAAGCTCACCATATTTGCCGCATCTAACCTGGGCAAAATTTTGTGTGTGAAGTCTACTAACGATGTCCAGAAGATACAAGGGGACATTAAGAGCCAGAAGCACCTTCCACAGTTTTTCTCGCGGGACCAGATCGAATGCCGACCTCAGGTCAACAAAAATGAGATAGAGGCTGCCACCCTCTAAACTCACGGTCTTCCAATGTATGACCTGAAGTCGGAAGATCTGGTCCACGGTGGAGGTGCCCTTTCTGAATCCAGCTTGCAGTGAACTTAAGATGTTGTTTTCAGTCTCCCAGGCCTGGAGTCTGTCCAATATTATACGCCCAAACAGCTTCTGAGTAATGTCGATTAAGCTGATGGGCCTATAATTTGATGGTTTTAGAGGACAGCCTTTCTTAAATATAGGCACGATCTCCGCACCTAGCCATGACTCTGGTAGATCACCTCCCGACAGAATGGAATTAAATAGGATACAAAGGTATGGCACCCAGATCATTGGTTCAGAGCGGTAGAGGTCGCCAGGGATTTTGTCCAATCCCGGTGCTTTGTTGGGTATTAAAAGATGGATAGCCATTTCCAACTCCTTTATAGTTATCATCGTTATAGCCTCTCTTTGGGTGGTAGATCTGGGAGGGAAAATAGGCGAAGGAGGAGTGTTGAAATTTGGGCTTGAGTAGAGACCTCCATAATGAGCTTCCCATACAGCTGGAGCTATATTTGGGAATGAGCTCGTTCCTGCTTCTTTCCTCCCTTTGCTCACGGTTGTCCAGAAGCCCCTAAAATCCTTCGCTATTAGAGTAGATCTTAATTCTTCCCAGATGTCGGACTCCCAGTGTTTTTTTGCCCTTTCTAAAATTTGTTTGTGTTTGGCCCTTGCTACTTTAATCCTGTCTCTATCGAGGGTTTTGATGGCGATAAGTAGCTCACTCTTCGATTTCCTGCACTCAGCAGAGTACCACGGTTGCCTTTTAGGTAAGTGGGGCCTCGCGGACCCTGTCAGACAAAACGCCTTCGAGAGTTTATCTACTAACTGTAGGTGAATGCCTGTGGGTCCAATTGCATGTACTAGTGGAGATCGAGATAATTCCACCTCAGACATTTCCACAAGGTGAGGAAGGGCAAGGCTGTAAATTTCTGAAATTTTGTTAGGACTTGCGGCAATGTGCGGCCATCTCACCCTTCGTTTGTTGTTGTGTAGTATGGGGAGTTGTGCAGTGGTGGGTAGTGGTACATCATAGGTGCTCATACCCCAACAGCCTGGTTTAAAGGTTACAACCAGAGCATTATGATCGCTATCAACACGATCTAGCACCCTAAAATCAAGCACCTTATCCCAAGATCTAGTTTCAATAAGGATATAGTCAAGAATGGAGGTATGACCTACCCTATTGAAGGTAGCTCGTCCTGGTCTGTCAGAATCGAATCTCCCATTGCAAGCCCTCAGTGACAAGGAAAGGGTGAGAGCGGAGATTTGAAGGGCCAGAGGGGACCACGCTTTGACCTTTGGAATCATAGGATCGGGGATATTTCGGTATTCGTTCTCTGTGTTTGGATCGTCTAAGGCCGACACACAGAGTGGTTCGTATTGGCAATTGAAGTCGCCACCTACGACCACGGAATATTCTGAGTCCAGGGTCAGGATAAATTTATTGAGCGATTCCATGACCTCAGATTCCCGACCACCCTGGGAAGGTCTTGAATAGACATTCAAAAGAGCCAAATGGATATTATTTGGCAGCACTAGAAGGGTACATTGAATGTCTTCCGAGTTGGTGTGGATCTGCCTTGCCGATGCACCCAGATGGAGTGCCACCCAGGTGGTAAGACCCCCTGAGGGTCTACCCCTACCACTAGTTACAGCCAATATGTCAAAAGATGCAAAACCTACCCTGTGCAAATTTTCCAATGCCCATGTCTCTTGCATCAGGCAGATATCAAAATCGTCTATGAAAGCACCCCAGTCCTCGCAATCCAGTTTACTCTTGAGACCTGCCACGTTCCAAGATAGAAAACAAGGACTCGACTTTGATTTACTAGGGAGTGGGATCTGGTCAGCAGCAGGGTTAATGGCGGATGATGAACTCAGAGCCCTCTCTGTAGTTTCCCACAAGGGCCTATTTGCCGACCCTTCCATTTCTGGCTTATTCCCTGGGGTTAGGGCCAGTTTCGAAATACTAGAGTTCAAACGCCAATCCACTTGCTCAAGGGTGCTGTATCTATTGGGATGGTAAAAAGCTTCAACGTGGGCGGACAGGGTCGGTCTAGGCCTTGGATAGTGTTAGGATCAAGAGGAAGTGAACCAACCCTATCAGTTCGCACAATGTCCACCCTTCCCCTATTTAAATTATTAGTACTAAGGTGGTGCAGTCCTGGGTAAAAATAGGTAAGGGGGAGAGCTCTAATTGCTGAGTGCTTGTTAGAATTAGGGCCTGGCTGGAATGTGCAAATATATCTGACCGTGTTTGTGTTCCTAAAGTTGATAACTACACAATCTCCCTGAACATCTTTGGCTCTATGTCCAACCCAGTTTATTCTCCTGGCGAATAAGATCTCACTTGAGCACGGTTTCGGAAGGGGTTTGTGGCAATTTAACCAGTGCATGCATTTGTTTTTTAAATCAAGAATTGACTCCCTTGATCCTTGATTCAGGATGGGAACACCAGCAAGGATCACCACATATGGTGCCGATTCAGGTGGAAGATCCAAACAGGGTAATTTCGGGTCGCGGGAGGGCTGAGGCTGCTTACTAGGAGATTGGAGGAGCCCAGTAGACTTAGATAGTGGGGTGTTAAATGTGTTAGAAGTTACAGGGCTCGCTCTGTTTCTGGTGCTCCCTATACTGGCTGGGACATGGGCAGCTACTTGGGGGACAATAGGCAATCCCTGGCTCTGGCCCTGGCCCTGTACAGTAGGTTGATCTGCAATAGTTGTCAGAGCAGTTGGTAAAATTGGGACAGAGACACCAGAGACACCAGTCTCAACAGAGCTTGCTGTGTTTCCCCCTCTGCCCCCTGTGCCCTTAGACCTGATAGATGAAGCAATCATAGATTCCAGATTAGTAAGGCCATTTTCTAAGGAATCGAGTCTGTTGCAGATGGGGCGGCAAATTGCAGTAAAAAGCTGTTCCATCTTTTGCCAAAAATCATTGTTCCATGCGGGGCCCGGTGGTGCCTC
The DNA here is from genome assembly GCF_964204655.1 of Triturus cristatus. Lineage (NCBI taxonomy): Eukaryota > Metazoa > Chordata > Amphibia > Caudata > Salamandridae > Triturus > Triturus cristatus. The sequence goes on from NC_140588.1 coordinate 218,713,676, forward strand.
GAGGCGTTCAGCCATCAAGTCTATAGTAGGTGCAGGTTCAGATGCCCCCTCGTTAGTCCGCTTTTGTACTTTAGGTCTTTTGTTGGTCGGCGCTGGTGGGCCACCCCTTTTGCGTTTCACCGCCTTCTCCGGCAACTTAGTAGAGGTGGCATCGGGGTGGATGGATTGGCCAGATCTGGTGGTGCCTTCGAATATCGTAGCAATTGAAGAGACGGGGCGAAGAGAGTCGCCGGGGTCAGTCACAATACGGACGCTGTTATTTGCTACATCATCCACATATTCATTCCCACTCAAGGGTGAGACATTTGTGTGGTGGACTAATGCAGGTAAGTGATTGGATGCTGCCGGTGATTTAGCAGAGGCAATATTGCCCAGAGAGGAGCGCTTGTCGAGGACTAAGTCGAGAGACAGTCTTTTCTCTGTCAGTTCGATTTCCCTCTGTAAAACTGAGGCAGCTCTGGTTATAAAACTATCCAGAGTTCCAACTACTCCGGTCCCAATCACAGACTTCCGGCCCTTTCTGGCGCCGGCAGTGGCCATACTCAATTGTTAACGTAAGAAAATGACAACAAATCAGCTCACCACAAAGAAGGAAGTGTTCCGATAGCACCCGAGGATAGAGGATTTAGTCTTGGTCAACTATACAATAAGGTTTTCAACACTCACTGGCGCACGGCTCACCTGTTCAACAGCAGAACCAAGAGGGGTGCCCCGTCCCGGCCTCAGTCGGTCTCTGACGGGCTCAGACGGGCCCGCCCTTGTCCCGGGCTACGCCCGCGCTGCGAACCGCGCTGCGGAAAAGTGTGCGTTGGTTATTAAAGTGACGTCGAGGGGCGGGTCCTGAGGAAGAGGCAGGCAGCAGCAGCAGGAAGCGGAGGGCTGCTGGACCTCGCAGTCCTCGGTGCGTTGTTCCCAGGGCAAAGGTCAGTTTCCACCACGAGCAGCTCCCGCGAAGCGGGGGCCGCGAGCTTTTGACCGGTGACCAGGGGCGGGTCCTGAGGAAGAGGCAGGCAGCAGCAGCAGGAAGCGGAGGGCTGCTGGACCTCGCAGTCCTCGGTGCGTTGTTCCCAGGGCAAAGGTCAGTTTCCACCACGAGCGGCATTTCATATATGTGTGATTTGTATCTTGTGGTATTTTACTGAGAATAGCATGTTGTTGTTTTTTTAAACAATCTTTTTGATTGTTTTGTTTTTTGCCCCCTGTTAAGTGATGAGTACGATTGAAATCACTATTTCTAGTGAAATTCAATATATTCTGAGAACAGCAAAAAAGGCAAACAAATTACTTTGTTGAAATTATGCTGTGTTGTAAAAAATATATTATTACATGTTATAACTATTTTTTCTTTTCTTTACAGATCCTAATTCTAAAATAAGCAGTTTACATCAATTTACATTGCAAAAAAAATCTGAAAAAAATGTATACCATTTTTAATTTCTATAACTGTGAAGGTAAGTTTAACTAAGTATTAATATGCAGAATGGGCAGATCTGCAAGAACCTACAAAGATTGAACAAGTTTTTAAAAGCACTCTGTTTATACCGATTTAGTTTTGAAATCTCTCTGTTACCGGATATTATGTGACCTCCAAAAAAACATAATATTTCCCATTGTACCTATTAAAGGACCGCAATAATTTCAATCATTCTTGTTTGAGCATCTTTGCAGACAAAACTTTGTGCTTACCTTCTATCATTCGGGAGCAATTTTAAAACAGAAATATGTCACTTTTTGTAACATAGTTATTGCACAAGACACTCTTTCATATTTACAAAGAGAGGAAAAGGCGCTCTGTGTAATTTTTCTACTCCATATAAATAGAACCTCATCATACACACCACTTTGCGTTGAAAGGTTGTTCTATAAGTGTTGTTGTGCATAATTGCACTGAATACTCATAGAACAAGACACATCTCCAGATTTATCAGAAATCATAAATCTCGATATGTGTGTGAATGCTGCACCATTCTCTAATTGGTGTACAAAAGCACAACAAGGAGAATTGTTTTCTTTTCTCCTCATTTTTAAATCTTCAATGCATGCTAAAATGTTCAGCATACATTGAAGGAGAAAAATGCGTTTACTGGTTGTTTTTGTGCAGGAAGGTGTGTCTTTCTGCACAAAAACAAACAGCACATAACACAGATATCCTTTCACTATGGTGCAAGGGTGCCTGTGTCACCACATGGCTGCAATTTAAGCAGCCGTGCAGAGAGAAGCATAGATGTGCAACATATTTATGTACATATGTTGCATCCCTGTGCTTCGGAAGTACTACAGCACACTGCAGTTAAAGAGGTTATTGTGTGATGCTGCAGCACTTCCTCACAGTTCTGCACTTATACATTCACCATACTCTACTAATGCATTCATTCAGTCAATTACGTTCTACACATACATTCATCTAAACTTTCACACACGAACAAACAAATATATAGCTCTTTTCTTAAACCAGGAAAGTTAGTTCTTATTTTATATTTTTGTTTTTGTTTTTTTGAACAATTTTTAATTTTTGGGGGATTTACTTGAAACAAAAAAAGGAAAAAACAGAACTGGAGGAACAAAACAATGAACTTCAGGGGGAGAAAACCCCCAAAAAACTAGCAATGGTGACTCTCTTGCTTGCGGCAGATTAGATCAATAGACTGCTCCCCATAGCATAAAGTAGCATTGCATTTTATGTAGAGCACTTTCAAGTATTGGAACTGCGGACGGATGTCCAAATTTTGTACAGAAGGATGCACTCTTGAACTGCTTGGCTGCGATGAATCCGAAGGAGCGGGAACGACTCTCATTCTTCGGCATTCCTCCCGATCAAGGTTTACCGGATGAAGGGTCCTTAGATGTTTCATCATGCTCGCAGTTCCGCATGAATATTTTTTGTTTGGATCCCCACGGGACAGCACTCTCTGGCAGATCTTGCAGGTCACCAAGGTGGCCTTGGTCTTTGTTTGCCCCTCAGGATATGTGTAACATTTCCACACCACGGATGAAAACGTGGTGTGCATGGTGGCTCTTCCAAAAATTCATCCTCAGATGAATGAGGAGATCCAGGAGATGCCTGCTGCCCTGAAGCCATTGTTTGTTAAGAAAAAGTTTGAGCTAAGTGAAACCTAGTCAAAAAAGCTTCTTCTCTGCAAAGAGATGCTCCTCCAAAGAAGGTCAAAGATGAATGATTGAAATGGGTGGGGTCTTTCAATAGTTAGAACAGGAAGTGTAATGAACCAATCAAATCTCTTTTTTTCAGGTCACATGGGATCCGCGCACCGTGCGCTTACGCAGCACGCACCCAGCGCGCATCCGCGAAATTGAATTTAGAAAGAATATAGGATTAGATGTAAAAATATATTACTTTTATGAGTATTTTACAGTTTGTCTTCAATTAATATTCACATAAAATACATATATATATGTTTTTTTAAATGTTAAATATTTCGCGGGATTCGCGCACCCACCGCATCTTGCACGCACATGACGCATCGCGGAAGCGCGCAAGCGTCGCATAACGAGCATCGTACGTGTCGCGTATAGGCTTGGAGTCACGTACCGGTTGCATTGCAATCGCGCACCAAACAAGTACCCAACGCTTACCGTACGCGGATGCTTACGCGTAGGGGTCGAGAACGGTGCGCATAGGGTGTGCGGATCCCAAAAAAATAGGGGAAAAAATAAAAAATAACGTTTTGAAAATATAGTTTAAAAAATATTTTTTAAAAATATAAAAATATATTTTAAAACATTAGCAATTTTTTTTTTAAACCAATAAAATCAAATAATATTTTTTAATTTTTAAAAGAATTAATTGAAAAGATAAGTTAAAAAAAGGTGATAAAAAAGTATTTAAAAAAAACATAATTAAAGGAATTGGCACACTGAAATTGAAAAATTTAGAAATTCAATGAAAATCATTAAACATCATAGCTTTAGAGATAAACTATAGATAGGAATTAGCATTTAAAAAACCTTTGAAATTCACTGAAAAAACCATAGGTTTCATGTACGTTATAGTTAGGAATTGGCATTTAAAAAACCTTAGAAATTCACTGAAAAAAACATAGGTTTCAGGGGTGTTATAGTTAGCTGGACATTTCCCTCGTACAAAACCCTAGAAATTCCCCCGTTATAGTTAGTTCAGCTAACTATAACTCGCGCGCCCCCGCAATGCACTGCTGATGACATCACATATTACATCACTCATGACATGGTCAGTGACATCACTGATGACATCACTGATGACATCATCCATGTAATAAATTAGTGCAGCTTCTCACACCCGAATATAACCTTTGATACACCGACTCAAAATTTCAGACCATAGATACTCCAATACCAATACCAATAACTACATACCCACTCATTGACGCTTAGGTCTACACACACCTCCACTCACTCACCTGTAGAGTCACTCATACTTACAGTCACTCAGTACAGGACTATCATATGCATTTATACACCTATATAGACACTCAGAAACCGCCAATCATCCATAGACATACTCACACACCTAGTCAAGCATGCAAATAATTAATCACACTCCAATTTACTCACCTATACAGTTATACACACACAAGTTCACTTACTTATGAAAATACTACCACATTCTTACGCTCTTATACAATTACTGATACAAGCACACACTCATCCATACAGCCACTCTCACAATCACACACTCTCACATATAGCCAGTTATATACTCTTACACACATATACCCTGCCTTTCACATATGTAGTTACTCACACATGTACCACTGAGATATACATTCAATCACTAACACACCCATACATACACTCACCCAACCATACAGTCCATCACAGATGCACTCTTAAAACCATGCACCCATAGAATCACCCACTCACACATCTATGCACAGAGTCACACACACCCTACCCACACAAACACTCAGGCACCCATACAGATACTCAGACAACCAATGAATAACCCATATAGACACTCATATAGCTATTCACAAAACCATGTAGCCACTTATACACCAACAGACAGACAGATACAGACATTCTGTTATGGCCAGGACTCCTCAGGATCGTACGTTGCTCAGAATGGTCCACCTCTCGACACCACCACAGTCTGAATGTATATAAGCACAGACTCGATGGAGTGGTCAAGTGGGGGAAGGGAAGGAAGGGGACAGCAGGGAGGGAGACCTGAAAAGACAATACTGATATAAATTACCAGAGCCTGCATACAGTTCCTTCCTATCTAACCCGGACCCCACTATAAGATCACCCCGCAGTCTACCAGTAGTACCTGTAAAGAAAGAAAACACTGCCTCATCTATTCTGCAAGGTTAATGGATGTTGTGTCCTAAGGCTCAACCTAGTGAAAAAAGACCATAGTCAGCACTCTGCACAATACCTTCTAACATCAACTATGAGGTGGCACACAGATTCCTCCTACATACCATGGAAACATTCTTGGAGGCTGAGACAGGGGTGCGGAAGAGCCGTCCTCTGCTCACTCTCAATACCCCTGCTACAGGACACAGAAAGAGATCACATGACATTCAGAAGTAGCACAGTACTAGCAATAGCGGAGAACTTGTCGGGCCCTTCTCCCAATACCTCTTGGGTAGAGGCTGTGATCAAACGCAGAAACAAAATTCATATATGCACCTTGCCACAGTGTTTCTATCCCTTAACACCAAGGATAGTACACCTCTCTTGCCGGAGGCTAAAGTATATTGCATTTCACAATCACAATCCAAAGGAAAAAACAATAAGAAATTATGGCCACCAATAATGCCTGGCGGTGGCGATGCGTTAATCTGAACCCATCAGCGTTTTCCCTGCATGAACTGGAGTGGTTCTCCAACAGGGAAAACGAGTTTGGACTAGTCTGTCCTAACCTATGAGTCAGGAATGGGCTTTCCCCTGCAAGAGCCGACGGCGGCTCGCCAACAGGGAAACAAGGAGTACAGCGGTTTGCCCCCTTTCACGGTTCCAGGAAGGACGGTGTGGGCAAGCAATCCAGGTGAAACCCCAAAGTCACAGGTCTCACTTTGACTAATTCTATGCCGGGACGTGGGACCCGCTGTAGGGGTTGCTCCGCAAAGAACCGGCAAGTGGTTCCACCAACGGAGCACTCCCAAAGCAAGTGCAGACCCCCTAGACGGCCACTCGAAAAATTGTGAGCGTACGCACTGACCAACAGGTAGGAACTGAGATGCGGTGCACACGGCACCCTTACCCGCCTCTAGCACACAGCACGGCTCCTCAGGAATAAAGTAAGCGGCAGCGCTCTGCTGCCCCAGTAGCGTTTTCTAGGAAATGCCTTGCGCGCGTCATGACGTTGCCACGTCATCGCGCCGAGGATCCTGGGACGGCTACGTTGTTCTAGCGTGCCGAGTCAGTGTTCTTCGAGCCCCCCTCCGGTGGGCTGCAACAGTACATCCCTCTCCCGATGAACACTGACAAAGGCAGGGTTTCCTCGGGAACCGTTTGTGAAACTGCTAGACATAACGAGGGGCGTGTATTCCAACTGCTGGCTCCCAAGTGTTCTCTTCATCCCCGTATCCCTTCCAAGCTATTAGGTACCATAGTCTGATTTGGTATATCTTGGAATCTAGGATACCCCTCACTTCGTGTTCCTGTTCTTCATTCACCAACACCGGAGGCAACCCTCTTTTGGCCAATGAACGAGCGGGAAGGCAAAGCTACCCTGACTACTACAGGATTTATGAGCTTCACTATCTTATACGAGCCTATGAATTTGGGATTAAAGATGCTGTATCTTTTTATCCTTATGTTCTTAGTGGACACCCATACATAATCTCCCACCTTATACACGGGCCCTGAACGCCGATGTCTATCTGCATATGCTTTGTATACCCTTTTTGCCTTTCTCAACTCATCCTGTGTTTGCTTCAAGGTTTTTTGAATGTGTAGTACCCTCTGTCTCACTTCTGGCAAAGCCTCAGTTCTAGCCGGGTGCAAACAAGGGATAAATCTAGGGTGGAAACCATAAGAGCAGAACAAAGGAGAATATTTGGTGGAGCTATGTGTAGCGCTGTTGTGGGCGATTTCTGCCAACCATAAACTGTCCATCCAGGCAAGCACCTTAAATATTATTTTAGGGTTTGGTTCACCCGCTCGGTTTGCCCATCGGTTTGAGGGTGAAAGCTCGTAGACAGGTTAGGCGTTATCCTGAGGGCTGTGCACCACGTCTTCCAAAACCTGGCAGTGAATTGAGGATCCCGGTCTGGAACCATCACTTGTGGTAATCCGTGTAGCCTCACCACGTGTACCAACAATAGTCAAGCCAACTGACTGGCTGTGGGTGTCAGGATCTGATCGAGTAGTGCGCCTGCGTCACTTGAACTGAAGGTGGCAGCAAACTACAACTCCCAGGAGGCTGTCAGGCGAAGGAGGGATCGGAACTACAAAACCACGTACAACGCAGGGAGCGTTGTACGTGATTCTAACTAACGGCGGGATTAGGATGCAGAGCGGCTGCTCTGCACCTCGTTGAGTGCACCAAGACTTTCCACGGACCGACCCAACCCATGCGGGTGCCGTGACCGAGACCCTCAGGTGGGGGCCTTACGGAGGTTTCTTTGTTCCAGTGTGACGGATGGGGGCCGTCTGGATATCGAGTCTTTCCCTGTTTTGCGGCGGCGACGGGGAAGAGGCTGTCAGCATCGTGAGGCTCAGGAGGGGATCCTAGTAGACTGTCCCTGCTGTCACAAACCCGGACATCAGTATACAAGGGCGGAGGGAAGGACCGGCCGCTGATGATCGGAGCTCCGCGTGCTTACGCGATCCCCAGGTAAGCCCCGGAGGAATGACTAGCTGCTTTGTTTATTTTCATGTTTAAGAAATACTGCCCACTGGAGAGCAAGGTGGTGGAGAGTGCCGAGAACCTGATAGAAGGCATCGCCTTTTTGGCACCAAATGGATTTTGGGGAACTATTATCAAAAGAGACATCGCATGCATCTCCTGAGCAGGTCCAGTCTGGAGGCCCTGAAAGGAAGGGTATTCTGAGCGCTCGTAGTCCATAGACTGAATGGACTTCCCTTCAGGGGTTAGGTTCCCCAGCAACTTCCTGGAGATGGCCTTTCTTTTCTATAATTTTCGAGGGTGTATGGTGTAGGGTATGTATGCGCATTATATGTTCCTTATGACTAATTGCTGAAAGGAAAGGTGATGTCGCACTAACTAAGTGTGTTTGGTTTTGTAGATGTTTGGACGACGTTCCTTGAAGTGAGAGAGGAATCTTACTAGACGGAGGATAACAGCAGACAGGGAAGAACCTACCGGTACGGGAGAGGGGGTAGCGAGAACATATGAGTGTAGTCAGACTTATCGTGAAGACTAATGGTATATTCTTTTGTTGCAGGTCTCCCTTTTTCCCACGCTGCACCTACCCTAACCCTTTCCCTCGCTTGATCGCCTCAACACTCTGGAGATATTCTAGTCAGAGTTTGGGGATGTCAGGAGGTGGACCCCTTTGAGCATCGCCCAGATCCTGAGGAGGACTTGTAATCGTGTCAGAATCACGTACCCACGAAAGACACTCCTCCCGGTCTGGGCCATTCGCAAAGATGGCGACACTAGACGACGTATTACAGGCTTTGGCTGTGGTTCAGCAGGAATTGGTTGCGTCCCGAGCAGAAACAGCGGCTTTAAGAGAGAGGGTGGATAGACAGGTTAGGAACCCTTTTGACGCCTCGGCTGGTGCACCACAGATACAGGTGACGGTTCCACCGCCCATACCTTTGGCCAGTCTGGAGAAATATGCAGGTGACCCTCTAAAAATCCAGACTTTCCTTACGCAGATCACTCTTCATTTTTAATGCAAACCCTCATTGTTTCCTACTAACCTTTCCAGGGTGGCTTTTGCCATCTCCTATTTGACAGGGGATGCCGCCAATTGGGCGGTTCCTTTGGTTAGAAACGACGACCCGCTGCTCACCGATTGGATAGCATTTAGGAGAGAATTCGAGAGAGTATTCAATCGTAGGGCCACCACACTTAGCGCCGATAGAGAATTGTTGGAATTACGCCAGGGTAAGAAGGATCTGGTTACTTACATGACAGCCTTTAACCGTTTAGTGGTCGAGACCGCCTGGCCAGAGGAGAAAAGAATGTCTCTATATTACCAGGGATGAGCTGAAGGATGTGTTGGCACAGATAGATCCACAACCCACCACCTGCACCGACTTGATCAATCTAACGTTACGATTGGACCATAGACTATCGGAGAGGGGAGGGGACCGTAGAAAGGGTGATAGGTCTATGGTCGATATGGAGCAAGAGAGTCGTACCGCTCACGCCTCAAGGGAACCCGGTCCTGCACCTATGGACGTGGGGGCTATTAGACCCCCATTGTCCAAGACAGAGAGAGAGAATCGCCGGGCACAAGGACTCTGCATGTACTGTGGGAAGAAGGGACACTACGTGAGGGAGTGCCCACTGAAACCCAAGAAAGGGAATACGTTTTATGTGGGTAAGCAAGTAGCTATTATGTCCATAGAGACCTCAACTACAGTGGACTCCATAAAAACAGAGTCACCAGACAGGGAAGCAGCCGAAAAGGTTTGGAGATTGCCGTCTTTGGCGGTCACCGAGGAGAAAAGCACAGAATCACACATAGTGCTGTCCATGATCCTTAGGACTGGACAACAACAACATCGGGTATGCACCATGATAGACTCAGGAGCCACCGGGAATTTTATTGATTACGGTTTGGTACAGCGACTGGGGTTAACCAGGGTGCCTAACAGCAAGCCAGAGAAGGTGCTAGCAGTAGATGGCACGCCGTTGAAATCTGGCCCCATTACAGATCACACAGAGATAGTGGAATTGGTCCTCCAAGGAGATCCCCTAGATCATGTGGAAGACATTACACTAAACATAATCGAAGCCCCACAATACGAAGTTATCTTGGGTATGCCATGGTTATGGCAGCATAACCCTACCATGGACTGGAGGCACAAAACAATTTGTTTTAACTCCACCGAATGTCTAGCTAAGTGTATGAAAAGTAGTGTCTCACACACCTAGGCCCTAGCACAGGTTTCTCATGTGGCCACTGCAGCGGAAAAGGAGACAGAACTGTCTCCAGAATATGCCTTGTATCAGGAGGTGTTTAGTGAGGCTAAGGCCGAGACCCTTCCCCCACACCGCGAATATGATTGTCGCATAGACTTGGTTGATGGAGCGGTGATTCCATCATGTAGAGTCTATGCCTTGTCAGAACCCGAAACCAAACATCTGTGTGAATATCTGGAAAGATTTAGTGCCATCGGGTTCATACATCCTTCACGCTCTCCAGCCGCTTCTCCTCTTTTTTTTTTATATCGAAGGCCAATGGCGAGTTAAGGATGTGTATCGATTATCACATGGTCAACAAGAACACTGTGCGAAATCGATACCCGCTTCCACTCATCCCGGTGTTGCTAGATCAGGTGAGAGAGGCCAACATTTACACTAGACTCGATCTAAGGGGAGCCTATCACCTGGTGCGGAGTCACAGGGGGGATGAGTGTAAAACAGCGTTTAAAACCCGGTACGGGTTATTTGAATACTTGGTTATGCCGTTCGGGTTATGTAATGCCCCGGCGGCTTTCCAATATTTCCTTAATGACGTGCTCAAAGAATACATCGACCGGTTTGTTATAGTATACATAGATGACATCTTGGTCTTTTCCGTCTCCCGGAACAACACGTGAGCCACGTACTCATGATCCTTAAAAGGCTGCAAGAACACAGCTTATACTGCAAGCTAAGCAAGTGTGAGTTTAGTGTTAGCAAGGTCGAATTTTTGGGTGTGGATCTGAGTCCTCAGGGATTTAGTATGGCTGAGAGGAAGGTGGAGGCGGTTCAAGATTGGCCTGTTCCAAGAAGTGTGAGAGATGTGCAGTGCTTTCTGGGGTTCTCCAACTACTATCGGAGGTTCATCTCTCACTTTTCTCAACTGGCCTCTCCTGTGACTAGGTTGTTGAGGAAAGGAGCAACTTTACTATGGACCTCCGAAGCGATGGAAGCATTCACGCAACTCAAGAAGGCGTTCTGTACCGCTCCCATCTAACGACACCCCCAAATCGACATTCCCTTCATAGTGGAAGCGGATGCATCCGATGTCGCGGTTGGAGCGGTGTTGTCACAGAGAGACAAGCACACGGGACAGCTACATCCAGTGGCCTTCCTGTCCAAAAAATGGAACCCTGCTGAGACCAACTATACGGTAGCGGAAAAAGAACTATTGGCCATCAAGAAGGCCTTCCAAGAGTGGAGACTACTTGTGGGGGGCCCAACATCCCATCACCGTGTACTCGGATCACAGGAATCTGCAGTACATGAAGACAGCTCGACATCTCTCACAGAGACAGATGCGGTGGATGCTGTTTTTCGCAGAATATGATTTCTTGATCACCTTCCGTCCTGGCTCGGACAACAAGAAAGCGGATTCCTTGTCAAGGCTAGGGGAAAGCGATGTGCCACAACAAGATCGTCTGGAGACAATCGTGGATCCCGAAAAGGTCCTGTGTGGGGTTACAGTGGAGAAATTCCTTGAACAGGTCACGGACAATTGGTCCCCTGATCAATGGCAGCGATGTGTGGAGCAAGACCCTCATCGAGTCCTCAAACATGGAGTCCCTTTGCACGATAACAAGTTGTATCTGCCTACTCACGAACTCCGTTTGAAAGCTTTCAATTGGTGTCACAATGCCGTACTGGCGGGGCATCCAGGACACAAGAAAACGTTCCGTCTAACCCAGCGTCATTTCTGGTGGGAAGGAATGGCAAAAGACCTAGAACACTGGGTGTCGCAATGTGAGACGTGTGCGCGTGCAAAGGGGGAACAAAGCAAAAGCAAGGGAAGATTGATGCCGTTGCCTACACCTTCCCAACCATGGCAAACGATCAGTTTGCATTTTGTCCTAGGTTTACCAAAGGACCAAGGGTACACGGCTATACTGGTTGTTATAGACAGCCTTACTAAGATGGGTCATTTTATTCCATGCAAGAACCTTCCCACGGAGGGACAAACAGCTCAGATGCTTTTCGGTTACACGGACTTCCTAGGGTCATTGTATCTGACAGGGGACCCCAGTTCGTTGCCCGCTTCTGGTGCATGTGGTGTAAGGCCCTTCATGTCGAAGCCGCTCTGTCCACCAGCTTCCACCCGCAAACCGATGGACAAACAGAGCAGTTGAATCAAACATTGAAAAAATTCTTGCGATGTTATTCTGCAGAGGCCACTGAATCCTGGGTCTCCTTGTTGTGGTTGGCCGAACTATCCTACAACAATACCTGGCACAGCTCTATCAAAGAAACACCATTCAGAGCGAATAACGGATTCCACGCCACCACGCTGCCTCTGGTTATCCCACGGGAAGTGCAAAACTATCCAACAGTGATGGCACAAGTCGGATCTCTCCTACGGATCCATAAAAGGATACAAGCAAACCTAGTTCAAGCCAAAAGACTCTACAAGAAATGAGCCGACCGTCATAGACGAGAAGGGCCTACGTACCAAGTGGGAGATCGGGTGTGGCTCTCCACGAAGAACATCCGCTTCCGCTGGCGCAGCATTTTCCGTCCTCCGTTCATCGGTCCTTACACCATTGTTCACAGAATCAACCCCGTGGCGTACAAACTGAAGTTACCAGCTTCTCTACGGATACACCTGATGTTCCACTGTGGGCTTCTGAAGCCTGCAAAGGGCGCGCGGCGCAGGGCCGCGCCTCCGGTGGTGAGGGACGGGCAGCTGGAATATGAAGTGCACGCATCCTGGATTCTCGATACCGCCAAGGCCGGTTGTGGTATCTTGTCTCTTGGAAGGGGTACCCGTCCGAAGACGATTCTTGGGAGCCTTGCACTGGGGTGCATGCCCCTTGCACCGTGCGCCTTTTTCATTCCCGTAATCCGGGGAAGCCTGGTTCTAGGAGGTGCATGGGAGGAGGGAGTACTGTCAGGATCTGATCGAGTAGTGCGCCTGCGTCACTTGAACTGAATGTGGCAGCAAACTACAACTCACAGGAGGCTGTCAGGCGGAGGAGGGATTGGAACTACAAAACCACGTACAACGCAGGGAGCGTTGTACGTGATTCTAACTAACGGAGGGATTTGGATGCAGAGCGGCTGCTCTGCACCTCGTTGAGTGCACCAAGACTTTCCAAGGACCGACCCAACCCCTGCGGGTGCCGTGACCGAGACCCTCAGGTGGGGGCCTTACGGAGGTTTCTTTGTTCCAGTGTGACGGACGGGGGCCATCAGGATATCGAGTCTTTCCCTGTTTTGCGGCGGCGACGGGGAAGAGGCTGTCAGCATCGTGAGGCTCAGGAGGGGATCCTAGTAGACTGCCCCTGCTGTCACAAACCCGGACATCAGTCTACAAGGGTGGAGGGAAGGACCGGCCGCTGATGATCGGAGCTCCGCGTGCTTACGTGAACCCCAGGTAAGCCCCGGAGGAATGACTAGCTGCTTTGTTTATTTTCATGTTTAAGAAATACTGCCCACCGGAGAGCAAGGTGGTGGAGAGTGCCGAGAACCTGATAGAAGGCATCGCCTTTTTGGCACCAAATGGATTTTGGGGAACTATTATCAAAAGAGACATCGCCTGCATCTCCTGAGCAGGTCCAGTCTGGAGGCCCTGAAAGGAAGGGTATTCTGGGCGCTCGTAGTCCATAGACTGAATGGACTTCCCTTCAGGGGTTAGGTTCCCCAGCAACTTACTGGAGATGGCTTTTCTTTTCTATAATTTTCGAGGGTGTATGGTGTAGGGTATGTATGCGCATTATATGTTCCTTATGACTAATTGCTGAAAGGAAAGGTGATGTCGCACTAACTAAGTGTGTTTGGTTTTGTAGATGTTTGGACGACGTTCCTTGAAGTGAGAGAGGAATCTTACTAGACGGAGGATAACAGCAGACAGGGAAGAACCTACCGGTACGGGAGAGGGGGTAGCGAGAACATATGAGTGTAGTCAGACTTGTCGTGAAGACTAATGGTATATTCTTTTGTTGCAGGTCTCCCTTTTTCCCACGCTGCACCTACCCTAACCCTTTTCCTCGCTTGATCGCCTCAACACTCTGGAGATATTCTAGTCAGAGTTTGGGGATGTCAGGAGGTGGACCCCTTTGAGCATCGCCCAGATCCTGAGGAGGACTTGTAATCGTGTCAGTGGCCATGGCTTTACAGGCAATGAAGTGGGCCATCTTTGAGAGGTGATCCGCCACTACTAGAATTGTCGTGTGCCCTTTATCCGGTGGCATGCCTACTATGAAGTCCAGGGAAATGCATTCCCACGGTTGGAGCCATGCTTGTTTGGCATGTGAGGTTTTCATCTGGTTACACGTTACGCACTCCTTGACCCAAGTGCAGATATCGGTCCTTACAGTAGGCCACCAGAACTGGCGCAGGACTCTCTCTGTGGTCTTTTCTACCCCGTTGTGACCTGCGCTAGGAAGGGTATGACACCAGGTGAAAACTCACTTTCGCAGAGAGCTAATGGGGAGTAACAACTGCGTTCCCCGTATCGGAAGACCTACTTTTAGTATCCATTCTGGATGTCTTCTCAGCCACTTCTTCCAATCTTGTGAATTCATGCCTCGGGCCACGCTTTTGAGGAAGGGTCCGTGATGGTGGCACAAATGACTTTTTTGGATTGATGATGGCCTTCTCTTCCTGTTCTTCCTGAGTAGGGTTGTATGTTTGCCGGGTTAAGGCGTCGGCCTTTTTATTGTCTTTGCCAGGTCGATAGGTGACTAAGAAGTTATATTCGGCAAAGAACAGGGTCCATCGTAGTTGTCAAGGAGATAGGCGGCGGGCAGCTGCCATGAACTGAAGGTTCCGGTGATCCGTATATACGGTAACCACATGTCTGGCACCTTTGAGGAAATGTCTCCACTCCTGGAAAGCGTCCTTGATAGCCAGGAGTTCCTTTTCGGCTATCGTGTAGTTTCTTTCTGCTGGGCTGAGTTTTCTTGAGTGGTATGCCACCGGGTGGAGCTGGCCTGTGTTGACATGGCGTTGAGACAGAACAGCTCCGACCGCATGTTCTAACGCATCTGCTTCCACGATATATGGTTGGTCAGGATCCGCGTGTACCAAAACAGTAGCGGAGGTAAACGTGTCTTTCAACGCTTCAAACCCTTTTTGGGTTTCCTCGGTCCACAGGAAAGGGGTTTTCTTCTGCAATAAACGGGTGAGAGGAGTCGCCAATGATGAAAACTGGCTGATTAATCATCGATAAAAATTGGCGAAGCCTAAAAAGCACTGGATGTCTCTGACATTAACTGGGACAGGCCAATCTTTTACTGCTGCTATCTTCCTTTTGGCCATTTCCTGCCCCCGAGGGGTTAACATTACCCCCAGAAATTCCACCGTGGTGCCCCGAAACTCACACTTGCTGATCTTGCAATAGAGATGGTGCTTTTGCAGAGTCTGTAAGATGGTACGTACATGACCTGTGTGGCTCTCGAAGGTGGGTGAGTAGATCAGTATATCATCGAAATACACAACGACGAAATGATCCAGATATTTGCGCAGAACATCGTTTAGGAAGAACTGAAATGCAGCCGGCGCATTGCATAGCCCGAAGGGCATGATGAGGTACTCAAATAAGCTGTACCGCGTTTTAAATGCCGTCTTCCACTCGTCTCCCTCGCACATGCGTACCAGGTGATAGGCCCCCTTCAGATCCAACCGCGTATATACGACAGCCTTTTTCACCTGTTCTAGTACGACCGGGGTCACTGGCAAAGGATATCTGTTCTTTACTGTGATGGCGGTGAGCACCCTGAAGTCAATATAGGCTCGCAGCTCGCCATTGGCTTTTGGGATAAAGAATAGCGGGGAAGCCACCAGAGACAAAGAATTGCGGATAAACCCTAACGCCAAATATTTGTCCAGGTATGCTCGCAAGTGCATGTTTTCTGGCTCCGTTAGGGCATATACCCGTCCTGTGGGAACGACTGCCCCAGGTATCAAGTCGATCTGGCAGTCATACTGCCGGTGGGACGGGGGTATCTCGGCCTTCACGTCGTTAAACACTTCGGCGTACTCCTGGTATTCGTTTGGTAACATGACTGACTGTTCTGCAGCTGTGGCTATATGGTGCAGCGTGGCCATCACTTGAGACGGACTCAGAGATGAGGGAACACAATGTGCAGTACAATAGTCCGAGGTAAACCGTATGGTTTACTCCACCCAATCTACCCTGGGATTGTGTAATCTTAACCAAGGTAACCCCAAAATGATCCCATACTGGGGTGCTTGGATCACGTTAAAGGCAAGCTTTTCCAGATGATCTAGGCCCTGGCGCACTTCCAGGACCTCTGTTTGGAGCCGGATTGGTCCTGCGTCCAAACATCTTCCATCCACTGCGAATACTTCTTCCGGGGTGTCCTTGGCTTACAGCACCAACCCCAAATCTGCTGCTTGTTTTTGGTCTATGAAACATCCGGTAGCACCAGAATCCACCACGGCCGATACCTGATGCCACTCACCTTGTACGAGCAGGAAAAGGTCAATAAAAAAATGTCATCCGGTGCCTTGGAGTTCATCACTCAAAGAAGGGATAGAAGTAGGGCTTGAGGAATCCCCTTCTCCCTTCCTCAAGCATTGTCGTTTCCCGACGCCCCCTCTGATGTAGCAGCCACTTGTTTGCGGGGGTACTTTGTCCTCAAGGGACACTTCTAGATGAAATGGCCTTTCTTCCCGCAGTAAATGCCAAGGCCTTTTTTTGTGCCGATATTCCCTTTCTTCCTATCTCCATGGGCTCAGATTTGGAAGCAACCGAGTGGTCAGAGGTCTTGGGTGGGTCTTGTCTCCAGGACGTGCGGTCCCTCCGCTTGTTTTCTCCTCGTCTTCACTGAGACGATGATCTAGACGGAGGACTAGGTGTATCAGGTCTTCGTAGCTTGCGGGTTGTGGTTCAATCTGGGCCAACACATCCATCATCTCTTCTTTGAGGCCTCTATGAAAGATGGCAGCCTGTTTCGCCTCTGGCCATTCGGTCTCTGTGACCAGCCTACGGAAGTCATTCAAAATAGCGTATGAGGTCCTGGTTCCCTTGACGTAGCTCCAACAGATCTTTATCCACTGAGAGCGAGTCAGTTCGTCGATTGAATGTTCTTTCAAAGTCCTTTATGAATGTATCCCAATCATACAGTAGGGGATCGTCTCTTTTGACTAGAGGAACTGCCCATTGGGTAGCGTCCCCCGCTAGATAAGAGATCAAGAAGGCAACCCGAGCATGATTGGTAGTGAAAGCCTTCGTTTTGCAAGAAAAGTGTAACAACACCTGAGTGAGGAAAACCTGCACCTTGCTACTCTCTCCGTGAAACCGCTCAGGGGTGGCTAACGGGACAGGAGTGGGTATCTCCACCACCAGAGGGGGAGAGTGGGAGGTAAGCGGAATGCCTACGCTGAAGGGGTTTCTTTGCATCCTCTCTACAGTAGCTTGTAAGGCAGCGGTTTCTGCTCTAGAAGCCGCTAACTCATTCTATACTATATGCAGCGCTGCAACTACATCCTCCAAGGTGGCCATAGCGGAACGTATGACCGTGAGGGATATTATTCTTGGGCCGCTTACTCTGTATGGCCAGGACTCCTCAGGATCGTACGTTGCTCAGAATGGTCCACCTCTCGACACCACCACGGTCTGAATGTATATAAGCACAGACTCGATGGAGTGGTCAAGTGGGGGAAGGGAAGGAAGGGGACAGCAGGGAGGGAGACCTGAAAAGACAACAATAGTGATATAAATTACCAGAGCCTGCATACAGTTCCTTCCTATCTTACCCGGACCCCACTATAAGATCACCCCGCAGTCTACCAGTAGTACCTGTAAAGAAAGAAAACACCGCCTCATCTATTCTGCAAGGTTAATGGATGTTGTGTCCTAAGGCTCAACCTAGTGAAAAAAGACCATAGTCAGCACTCTGCACAATACCTTGTAACATCAACTATGAGGTGGCACACAGATTCCTCCTACATACCATGGAAACATTCTTGGAGGCCGAGACAGGGGTGCGGAAGAGCCGTCCTCTGCTCACTCTCAATACCCCTGCTACAGGATACAGAAAGGGATCACATGACATTCAGAAGTAGCACAGTACTAGCAATAGCGGAGAACTTGTCAGGCCCTTCTCCGAATACCTCTTGGGTAGAGGCTGTGATCAAACGCAGAAACAAAATTCCTATATGCACCTTGCCACAGTGTTTCTATCCCTTAACACCAAGGATAGTACACCTCTCTTGCCGGAGGCTAAAGTATATGGCATTTCACAATCACAATCCAAAGGAAAAAACAATAAGAAATTATGGCCACCAATAATGCCTGGCGGTGGCGATGCGTTAAGCTGAGACCATCAGCGATTTCCCTGCATGAACCGGAGTGGTTCTCCAACAGGGAAAACGAGTTTGGTCTAGTCTGTCCCCCCTATGAGTCAGGAATGGGCTGTCCCCTGCAAGAGCCGAAGGCGGCTCGCCAACAGGGAAACAAGGAGTACAGCGGTTTGCCCCCTTTCACGGTTCCAGGAAGGACGGTGTGGGCAAGCAATCCAGGTGAAACCCCAAAGTCACAGGTCTCACTTTGACTAATTCTATGCCGGGACGTGGGACCCGCTGTAGGGGTTGCTCCGCAAAGAACCGGCAAGTGGTTCCACCAACGGAGCACTCCCAAAGCAAGTGCAGACCCCCTAGACAGCCACTCGAAGAATTGTGAGCGTGCGCACTGACCAACAGGTAGGAACGGAGATGCGGTGCACACAGCACCCTTACCCGCCTCCAGCACACAGCACGGCTCCTCAGGAATAAAGTAAGCGGCAGCGCTCTGCTGCCCCGTAGCGTTTTCTAGGGAATGCCTCGCGCGCGTCATGACGTCGCCACATCATCGCGCCGAGGATCCTGGGAAGTGTAGTTTTTGTTTGATTGTCTCGGATGGCTACGTTGTTCTTGCGCGTTGAGTCAGTGTTCTTCGAGCCCCCCTCTGGTGGGCTGCAACATATTCACACAGTTTAGTTACTAGTCTGCAGTAAGATACATTTAATGACTCACTTATAGAGTCAGTAACACACCTAGAAAATCATCCATTCACACACTTATACACCCACTCATTCTTCCATAGGTCTTTCCCCATATATATTAAACATATTAAAACTTTAAGAAACACAGACTCACTGGATGACGTCATCAGTGATGTCATCAGTGATGGCATTTGAGATGTCATCAGTGATGTCACTGACCATGTCATGAGTGATGTAATATGTGACGTCATCAGCAGTGCATTGCGGGGGCACGCAAGTTATAGTTAGTTGAACTAACTATAACGGGGGAATTTCTAGGGTTTTGTATGAGGGAAATGTCCAGCTAACTATAACACCCCTGAAACCTATGGTTTTTTCAGTGAATATATATATATATATAATCCAATTGAATAGCACTCCTTAACCTCCTTGACAGTGAGAAAGAATGCACAAACTCCTCTTGCTTGTGCGATTATTATTTATTTTCTCTCATCTCACAGTCATGACGCTCTTCGGCTGGTAAATATATATATATACGTATCATTTCAGTGAATACGTGCTCTCAGGCCAAAAACTCCTGAAATGTCCCAATTAGAAAAAAGGGGATTTATTAAGCATCATAAATCCTCCATGACACGTTTCGATCAGAGATGGTATTGATCACACACCAGAGTCAAGTTTCTGTTGTCCTTACATACATTTCCTAGGTAATCATTAACAAAGGACTAAGCACATGTATATGTAAATCATGAACAAAACATGTCCACCATGTTGGAAAAGTAAATCATATATCAAAAATACAGGTAACGTAGTGTTCACACGTGTAATATATAATCCAATAGTGACTGACCTGTGTGCTTGATCTACACACAAACTGGAGAAATATACATTACCATCCGCCCTCAAAAGCCTGTTTCTACATGCAATGTTATTGGTAACATCATGATTGTCAACGAGTATGTGTCGCATACTCAGGGTACCTAAGGCATAATATACATCAGCTAGAGAGAAGCGTAACCACCTCTCGTCGTGGGTGCATGTCCGTGTATCCCTATGCTCAAAGTTCCAGTCGAGTGCCGCATTCTGGTATACGTAGCGTCGAGCCGTGCCTCATGGCTGGGAGTGCTAAGCAGATAAA
Organism: Triturus cristatus; assembly: GCF_964204655.1. Lineage (NCBI taxonomy): Eukaryota > Metazoa > Chordata > Amphibia > Caudata > Salamandridae > Triturus > Triturus cristatus. The sequence continues at coordinate 218,733,810 of NC_140588.1, forward strand.
GCCAGGTCCCACTTGTGCAGAGTAAGTTCACTCTAGTGGTAAAATGCAGTATGTATGTCTCAAGCTGGGAGAAATATGATATCATCCTCCTCCGAGAGTCCTGAAAAGCCCAAGTGGCTGAAATAATCGCGCATTATGCCTCATGATACTGGGGTCATAAACCTTGTGTATTCCCTAGTTACACGTGTAAAGATGGTAATGGTAGTAACGCGCCCAGTGGCTGTGTTTAAGGCTCCCTCTGAGAACCCAGAAACTAAATGGAAAATCCACAACACATCTGTGCTTCTGTAATAACAGTAGATTCTAAATACACCCTATATGCAACCTAATCCAAGTGCACACTATAAAAGATAAAATACAAATAGCAACATGCAAAGTTGTCTTATCTGGCAGATGTGATGCAACACAAGGATGTCGTGAAGAAAAGGGTAGGGACCTCATATTAGCAGGTACAGGACTTGTATCCCTTCCTTTCCTCCGGAAAGAAATACAAAAAAAGAGCAGTGTCAGAAAGTCATGCAAAGACTATGAGCATAGTTAGAAAAGATAAAAGTTGCAGATTCGAGAGAGTTCCAGTGTTAAAAAAGAAGAAACAATAGAATGCTAAATGGTTTCAAGAAAAATACGACAGTTTAAACATAACCCAGTACCGCTATCTTGATCCTAAAACATGCCCTAGGATATTGCCCTGGAGGAATGGGCCTTTAATTCCTGCAGATGCACGGCAATTTCTCATCCATGTTATGTGCATTCGGGTAACGCATACCCATTCTTATGATGTGTCTGGACTCACCCTGTCTGAGTTTGAGTATCCGATTACCCCCTCTCCTGTTGTTGACCACCAGTTCAATAGCATAATATATCAGTTTGGAGCTGTCTGAAAAATTGTGTGTCTCGTAGTGTCTCGCAATGGGATATTGTTTGTCTCTGCTTGTAATGGCTCTCATATGTTCTAGAATTATTTTTTTGTGCATGTGTGTTGTGCTCCCCACGTATATCAACTTACACAGACATTGTAGGACATACACTACAAAGGTAGTGCTGCATGTGAGCAACTGCTTAATCTGGATCATGCTATTGGTGCTGGTATTAGAAAATTATTTTCTCATGCGGCTGCCGCCGTAGGCCTTGCAGTGGCCGCGTGGAAAAAAGCCCTGCAAGTTCACCCCCTAGTGGTGTTTTCAGTATCAGTGAGATCACTATGAACTAGCAAATCTCATAAATTCCTGCCCCTTCTGTAGGTTTTACTAGTTCTCGCTGGAACAGTATTCCCTATGACAGGATCCTCCTTAAGCATGTCTCAGTTACATGCAATGGTTTTTCAAATCATATCCGAGTTGCCATTCTACGTAAGTAATGGTGGGCGTAGGGCTCCGCTCCGCCCACAGAGTGTACGTAGTGCTGCCTGCTTCGCTGTTGACGAAGTAGGCGTAGCAGGCAGCACTACGCACATGCCACAGAGGAGCAGAGCTGCCCACCACCCGCCTCCCGCCCGCCCTCATTTTAAAATAATTTAAAGTATTTTAAAGTAAGAAAATGCCTTACCTGCAGTGCGGCGTCCCTGGGCTCCCTCTTCCTGGTTCAGCGGCAACTTCTTCTCACAAATGCGCATGCGCAGACGCCCGCGCATGCGCATTTCTCTATTAAAATGCAGATTGTTGTTGTAAATGTACCCCATCCTATAATCTCTGAGATAAGCAGAAACAGATTTATTTACATGTTTTCTACCTTTCTCAATCTGTGGACAAAATTGATTGGACCAGTTCCATTTCTGCCTTTGGCATATGTTAGAATAGACAAAGGCAGTTTGGGGGAAAAGTGACATAAATTCTGCAAAGGTGTCCTTGATAAGCATTTCCAGACCTACCCCAGTCAAAAGTGCCTAAGTCATTGCCACCACAGTGCACAATTATGAGGTCAGGGTGTTGGAGATGTAAAAAGGATTTAACCAATGGCATCAATTGGTGCCACTTTAACCCTCTCTGTCCAATCCATTTAATGTCCACATTTGGCAAAGCTAGGTCTTTGTCAATGCCTTTGGTTTCTGCATACCTTTGGCTCCAGAAAATATAGCTGTGTCCCACAATCCACACTCTAAGCATCTTGAAAGGAGGTCTGGATGCACTGAGATGGTCTCTGTAAATGAAATGGCAGTTTGAAAACTAAGATTATTCAAAGATACAGTTTTGAAAAAAAAAAGAAAGATTGGTTGTTTGAGAACATTCTAGTCTGAAAACTAGGGTGCATGTTTCTCCTTTTTAAAAAGCATGTTTCTTATTGGTTAACAAAAACTGTTTGAAACGAACATCATATAGGATAAGCTGGTATAGTGAAAAGTCAAGCACACTTGCTGTTTTGATTAGCAACACTGTGTGCTGAACTTGTGACCTGTGTGCTCAGTTGAGTGTTCCATGAACTGTTATTATGGTAACAGGCAGAAGGCAGATTGGGTGTAGGGTTCAATCTTATGTAAATTGGAAAGGGTTGAAATGTGTAACCAATAGAAATGTGTGTTTGCATTTGAATTAATGTGGGAAGCAATGTGATTTGATATTTACATGTATATGTGTGCAGAATGAGAGGGAAACTTTTCCATTCTTTGGTTTTCCTGAAAACAGTATAATACAGAGATTCTGTATAAGAAAATCTGGTGTGTTACTGACATACGTTTTAATCTACAAAATAATTTGAAAGGTGAGTTATTAATTTGTGAGGGGATGTATGTGGTGCATTTTGTTTTTAATAAGAGTAATGTGTTTCTGCTGCTAAAAGTCCAGGGAGTAGTTTTTCTTGTCTAGAATCACATGGTGAGTCTGTGTGCATTTGGGAACCATTGTGACAGAAAAAATGTGGGTAGTTCATGTGTTTGCAGACAGATAACTGCTTAAAAACTTATCCTGTGTTCATGTTTTGGTAGAATTAGAAACCTGTCATTGCTTATGTATTTGTGAAATGAGTGAGGCTTCTACACTAATGTGCAGTAGTAGAATATGTGCAAAGTGTGCAGTCACCTTACCTCTTGCAGGCTAGTAAATGTGTTTTGGAAAAATGCAAGGGATAGTGTTGCTTGTCTAGAATCACACTGTTAGTCTGTGTGCATTTGGGCAACCATTGTGAGAGAAGCATTTGGTTACATCGGGTATTTGCTGAGAGATAACTGTTTTAAAATCGGTCATGTTGTCAAGTTTTAGTAGCATTAGACGCAAGTCATTGCTTATTCATTCAGAAAATGAGTCAGGCTTTCACAGTAGTGTGCAGTATTGAAATATGTAGAATGTGTGCAGTCACTTTACCCCTTCCAGACTAGTGAATGTGTTTTGGGAAAGTGCAAAGAATTGTGTTGTTTGTCTTGAATCACACTGTGAGTCTGTGTGCATTTTGGAACCATTGTGAGAGAAGGATTTGGGTATTTCATGTTTTTGCAGACACATAAGTGCTTAAAAAGCTATCCTGTTCTCACGTTTTGGTAGAATTAGAAACCAGTTAATGTTTATGTATTTTCAAAATGGCTCAGGCTTCAACACAAAAATGCAGTGCTAAAATATGTGGAATGTATGCACCTATCTTACCCCTTGTAGACTAGTAAATGTGTTTTGGTAAAAAGCAAAGGATAGTGTTGTTTGCCTAGAATCACACTATGAGTCTGTGTGGATTTGTGAATCATTCTGAGAGAAGCATTTGGATATTTAATTTGTTTGCAGACACATACCTGCTTAAAAACCTATCCTGTTCTCACGTTTTGGTAGAAATCGAAATTATTTATTGCTTATGTGTTTGCAAAATGAGTAAGGCTTATACACTAATGTGCAGTAGTAAAATATGAGGAATGTGTACAGTCAGATTACCTCTTCAAGAATAGTAAATGTGTTTTGGTAAAATACAAGGGATACTGTTTGCTTTCTAGAATCACACTGTGAGTCTGTGTGCATTTAGAAACTGTTCTGAGAGAAGGATTTGGGTATTTTATGTGTTTGCAGACACATAACTGCTTAAAAACCTATCCTGTTCTCACACTTTGGTAGAATTAGAAACCAGTCATCGCTTATGTATTTGTAAAATGAGTCAAGGTTCTACAATAATGTGCAGTAGTAAAATATGTGGATTGTGTGTACTCTGTTTATCCATTCCAGACAAGAAAATGTGTTTTCGTAATATGCAAGGGATAGTGTTTGTTGTCTAGAATCACATTGTGAGTCTGTATGCATTTAGGAACCATTCTGAGAGAAGGTTTTGGGTACTTCATGTCTTTGCATACACATAACTGGTTAAAAAAAACTCTAATCATTCAGTCAGAACCCAAGTACTCATGCAGTGACCCAGGCCTTAGCACATGGATTGATTCAAACGTGTATCCACTATGCATGCAGTCCTCTAACCACCTACACACTTGTCTTTCACACCTTCAATTCCCCAGTCAGTATCCATACACTTCCAGCAAACACCCTGTTACTCCACTAGCACTCCTCCAGTGACCCATTCAGCACCATATACTAATCCATTCACTGCGCCAAAACCCAAACACTTAAAAGATGCACCCAGGCACTCTCCTTGCAGTACTCTAAGGATTTAGTCAGTACCAAAGTACTCAAGGAGTGAGCCAGGCCTTAGCACATGGACTGATTCAAACACCTATCCACGATGCACGCAGGCCTCTAACCACCTACACACTTGTGTTTCACATCTTCAATTCCCCAGTGAGTATCTATACACTTCCAGCAAACACACTTTCACTCCCCTTACACTCTTCCAGTGACCCATTCAGCGCCATGTCTTAATCCATTCACTGCGCAAAAACACAACCACTTATAAATTCACCCAGGCACTCTCCTTGCATTATTCTAATCATTAAGTCAGTACCCAAGTACTCATACAGTGAGTCAGACCTTAGCACATGGAGTGCTTCAAACGCCTATCCACTATGCATGCAGGCCTCTAAGCACCTACACACTTGTCTTTCACACCTTCAATTCCCCAGTCAGTATCCATACACTTCCAGCAAACACCCTGTCACTCCCCTTGCACTCTTCTAGTGATCCATTCAGCACCATGTACTAATCTATTCACTGCGCCAAAACCCAAACACTTATAAATTCACCGAGGCACTCTTCTTGCACTACTCTAATCATTCAGTCAGTACCCAAGTACTCATGCAGTGACCCAGGCCTTAGCACATGGACTGCTTCAAACGTCTATCCACTATGCATGCAGTCCTGTAACCGCCTACATACTTGTCTTTCACACCTTCAATACCCCAGTCAGTATTCATACAGTTCCCGCAAATACCCCAGTCATTATCTATACACTTCAATAAACACCCTGTCACTCCCCTTACACTCCTCCAGTGACCCATTCAGCAGCATGTACTAATCTATTCACTGTGCCAAAACTCAAACACTTATAAATTCACTCAGGCACTCTCCTTGCAATACTCTAATCATTCAGTCAGTACCCAAGTACTCATGGAGTGAGCCAGGCCTTAGCACATGTATTGATTCAAACACCTATCCACTATGCATGCAGGCCTCTAACCACCTACACACTTGTCTTTCACACCTTCAATACCCCAGTCAGTATTCATACAGTTCCCGCAAACACACATTCACTCCCCTTACACTCTTCCAGTGACCCATTCAGCACCATGTCTTAATCCATTCACTGCTCAAAAACACAACAACTTATAATTCCACCCAGGCACTCTCCTTGCAGTACTGTAATCATTCAGTCAGTATCCAAGTACTCATGCAGTGAGCCAGGCCTTTGCACATGGACTGCTTCAAATGCCTATCCACTATGCATGCAGGCCTCTAACCACCTACACACTTGTCTTTCACACCTTCAATACCCCAGTCAGTATTCATACAGTTCCAGCAAACACACTTTCACTCCCCTTACACTCTTCCAGTGACCCATTCAGCACCATGTTTTAATCCATTCACTGCGCCAAAACACAAAAACTTATAAATTCACCCAGGCACTCTCCTTGCAGTACTCTAATCATTCAGTCAGTACCCAAGTACTCATACAGTGAGTCAGACCTTAGCACATGGAGTGCTTCAAACATGTGTCTACTATGCATGCATGCCTCTACCCACCCACACAATTGTAGTTCACACCTTCAACTGCCCAGTTAGTATCCATACACTTCCAGCAAATACCCTGTCACTCCCCTTGTACTCTTTTAGTGACCTATTCAGCACCATGTACTAATCTATTCACTGCACCAAAACCCAAACCCTTAAAAGATTCATCAAGGCACTCTCCTTGCAGTACTCTAATGATTCAGTCAGTACCCAGGTACTCAGGTGTTGACCCAGGCCTTAGCACATGGACTGTTTCAAACCCCTATCCACTATGCATGCAGATGTCGAACCACCTATACACTTGTCTTTCACTCCTTCAATTCCCCAGTCAGTATCCATACACTTCCAGCAAACACCCTGTCACTCTCCTTGCACCCTTCTAGTGACCCATTCAGCACCATGTACTAATGTATTCACTGCACCAAAACCTAAACACTTATAAATTCACCGAGGCACTCTCCTTGCACTGCTCTAATCATTCAGTCAGTACCCAAGTACTCATGCAGTGACCCAGGTCTTAGCACATGGACTACTTCAAACGTCTATCCACTATGCATGCAGTCCTGTAACCACCTACACACTTGTCTTTCACACCTTCAATACCTCAGTCAGTATTCATACAGTTCCCGCAAATACCCCAGTCATTATCTATACACTTCAATAAACACCCTGTCACTCCCCTTACACTCCTCCATTGACCCATTCAGCACCATGTAGTAATCTATTCACTGTTCAAAACCCAAACACTTATAAATTCACTCAGGCACTCTCCTTGCAATACTCTAATCATTCTGTCAGTACCCAAGTACTCATGGAGTGAGCCAGGCCTTAGCACATGTATTGATTCAAACACCTATCCACTATGCATGCAGGCCTCTAACCACCTACACACTTGTCTTTCACACCTTCAATACCCCAGTCAGTATTCATACAGTTTCCGCAAACACCCTGTCATTCCCCTTACACTCCTCCAGTGACCCATTCAGCACCATCTACTAATCCATTCACTAAACCAAAACCCAAACACTTATAAATTCACCCAGGCACTCTCCTTGCAGTACTCTAATCATTCAGTCAGTACCAAAGTACTCATGGAGTGAGCCAGGCCTTAGCACATGGACTGATTCAAATGCCTATCCACGATGCATGCAGGCCTCTAACCACCTACACACTTGTTTTTCACACCTTCAATTCCCCAGTGAGTATCCATACACTTCCAGCAAACACACTTTCACTCCCCTTACACTCTTCCAGTGACCCATTCAGCAGCATGTCTTAACCCATTCACTGCGCAAAAACACATCCACTTATAAATTCACCCAGGCACTCTCCTTGCATTATTCTAATCATTAAGTCAGTACCGAAGTACTCATGCAGTGAGTCAGGCCGTAGCACATGGAGTGCTTCAAATGCCTAGCCACTGCATGCAGTCCTATAAGCACCTACACACTTGTCTTTCACACCTTCAATTCCCCAGTCAGTATCCATACACTTCCAGCAAACACCGTCACTCTTCTTGCACTCTTCTAGTGACCCATTCAGCACCATGTACTAATCCATTCACTGCGACAAAACCCAAACACTTATAAATTCACCCAGGCACTCTTCTTGCAGTACTCTAATCATTCAGTCAGCACCCAAGTACTCATGGAGTGAGCCAGGCCTTTGCACATGGACTGCTTCAAACGCCTATCCACTATGCATGCAGGCCTCTAACCACCTACACACTTCTCTTTCACACCTTCAATTCCCCAGTCAGTATATATACACTCCAATAAACTCCCTGTCACTCGCTTTGCACTCCTCTAGTGACTCATTCGGCACCATGTACTAATCCATTCACTGTGCTAAAATCCAACCATTTATAAATTCACCCAGACACTCTCCTTGCACTACTCTAATCATTCACTCAGTACCCAAGTACTCATGGAGTGACCCAGACCTTTGCACATGGACTGCTTCAAATGCCTATCCACTATGCATGCAGTCCTCTAACCACCTACATGCTTGTCTTTCACACTTTCAATTCCCCAGTCAGTATCTATATACTCCAATAAACACCCTGTCACTCCCCTTGCAGACCTCCAGTGACCCATTCAGCACCATGTACTAATCCATTCACTGTGCCAAAACCTAAACACTTATACATTCTCACAGGCATTCTCCTTGCTGGACTGTAATCATTCAGTCAGTGAGTAAGTACTCATATAATGTCCCAGGGCATAACACAAACACTGGTAGAAACCTTCGAGCATTACACATGCTGACCTGCCTGTAATCACCTATTTAGTTATGTATACACCTTGAATTACAATTTCAATTAGTGAAGAGAAAACAAAGTGGTTAAATGGTTTTTATATAGAATGTGTTTGTATAATAATTGAAAAGTATAATTTCTAAATTTATTAAATTACATTTATTTATGTTTACTTTTTACAGATATTGTTTATCATCATTTAAATAAAGTTGTCATGCCTGAAAAATCAAGAAAGAGAAAAGGACAGAAAAAGGAAAAATATTCAAAGAAAATTCAACAACAAGTATTGGATGACCAACATCATGTGGCTAAAAAGAAAGTGGGCCCGATTCACAGAACTAACTTAAGACAAAATCCTAAACTTACTACCATTTTGGTATTCACAGAAGGCACTTACTCATTTTGGTATTCACAGAAGGCACTCACTCATTTCGGTATTCACAGAAGTTAGGAGTCCTAACTTTAGGACTCCTAAATGCCTTCTGTGAATACCGAAAGTCTTAAAATTAGGATTTTTCTCAGTTTAGTAGTAGTATAGTTAGGACTCCTAACTTTAGGACTCCTAAATGCCTTCTGTGAATACCGAAAGTCTTAAAATTAGGATTTTTCTCAATTTAGTAGTCCTAAGTTTAGGAGTCCTAACTTTAGGACTCCTAAATGCCTTCTGTGAATACCGAAAGTCTTAAAATTAGGATTTTTCTCAGTTTAGTAGTAGTATAGTTAGGACTCCTAACTTTAGGACTCCTAAATGCCTTCTGTGAATACCGAAAGTCTTAAAATTAGGATTTTTCTCAATTTAGTAGTCCTAAATTTAGGACTCCTAAATTTAGGACTCCTAAATGCCTTCTGTGAATACCGAAAGTCTTAAAATTAGGATTTTTCTCAGTTTAGTAGTAGTATAGTTAGGACTCCTAACTTTAGGACTCCTAAATGCCTTCTGTGAATACCGAAAGTCTTAAAATTAGGATTTTTCTCAATTTAGTAGTCCTAAATCTAAACTTATGACTGCAACATTTAGAAAAATCCTAATTTTAAGACTTTCAGTATTCACAGAAGGCATTTAGGAGTCCTAAAGTTAGGAGTCCTAACTATACTACTACTAAACTGAGAAAAATCCTAATTTTAAGACTTTCGGTATTCACAGAAGGCATTTAGGAGTCCTAAACTTAGGAGTCCTAAATTTAGGACTACTAAATTGAGAAAAATCCTAATTTTAAGACTTTCGGTATTCACAGAAGGCATTTAGGAGTCCTAAAGTTAGGAGTCCTAACTATACTAATACTAAACTGAGAAAAATCCTAATTTTAAGACTTTCGGTATTCACAGAAGGCATTTAGGAGTCCTAAAGTTAGGACTCCTAACTTCTGTGAATACCGAAGTGAGTAAGTGCCTTCTGTGAATACCAAAATGAGTAAGTGCCTTCTGTGAATACCAAAATGGTAGTAAGTTTAGGATTTTGTCTTAAGTTAGTTCTGTGAATCGGGCCCGAAGTCTTCTGGTAAGACAACCAAGGAATTCATTAAAAAACTTTCAAAGCCTACAAACAGTGTGCAGAATGTGCAAACTAATGACAATGATTTGACTAGACAAAAGAAAATCAGTAACAGGAAAAGAAAAAAAGATAATTTACATGCAAAAGATTCAAAGTATGGTAAAAGAAGGCAAAATCATTACAATGAAATACGTAAAACATTTTTTTACAAAAGAGTGGTTCTTAATTTGATGAAAGGTATGAAAAGATATAGAAAAAGAGCACAATTTTATAAAAAAAAGAAGCAAATTGAATCCATTGTTGAAAAGGCTTTTGCAGTAAAAAGGAATCTATTTATTTTAGTTTTAAACAGAATTTGATCACTAGATAAACCAATCCATTTAGCGAAGGCCAAAAGTAAGAGTAAAAGAGTAATTAACAGAACTAATTTTTGTGGTTTTTTTTGGGTGAGTGGAAACACAGTTCAAGTTCTGAGCCTTTCTTTAATGAAGAAAGTTATTTATAGAGCAATAATTTGTTGCATGCAGTTGATACCAGTGGTCGAGCTTATGAGGTTAGAAATGGTTGTCCAATTGAGAAAGAGAAAATGGTTACCAGAAATGCAGAGGAAGTGATAGCTGATGAAGTTCTAGGCAGACGTCCTAAAGCCCCAGTGTACACTTGGGATTGCAGTAGTATTTGTAGTGTACGACAAGAATCTATTGATATTTTATGCAATTTTTTACGAGCATATAGTAAAAAATCTGTTAAACAAAAGATTAAGTGATTGCAAGGACTAGACCCTTGCAGAGTGAGAAAAAATACTGGTTTGCAAGGTCATTCTCTGGCTTGTCTTTCTAAGAAAGTATGTCAAAGTGTTTTTCACCATTTCAGGATGTTAGCTGTCCACCATACTCAAATGCGGAAATTAGTCAGAAGATTGTATTATGCAAAAAGTCCAGCCCTAATGTTACAAGAGTTGAACAGTGCTCATTTGCGTGGATCAGTATTAGATGTGAAGAAGGTTTGTGATGACATTGAGTTTTGTTACTTTGGTCCTGAACAAGAGAGTGCAGAAACTGATACATTAATAGAAGAAAATGGTGAAGAGAATGTTGAACATAGTAGTACAAAATACAAAAAATTTTGAAGATCAAATTACAAAGTTTAAGGTGATTTCAGGTGTAAGGCCAAATTATTCTTGTATTTGTTGCTGGCGAACTCACTATAAAAATCAGACTAGGAATGTTGATCTGTATTTAAAAAATGAAAGAGTAAATAATGATAAGTGGAAGGAATTTTCAACTTATTTGTTGGTCGAGAATTGTTTTGATTTGGGTTCTGACCAGCGTGTTTTTAAATATTGTTATAGCAAATTAGATGAGAATAAAATGCCCGCTAGAGCTGTTCATAATAATCTACAGTTGGTTGCTATTACTCCAGAGCTGATAGATTTAAATACCTATGAGTCTATTCTCATTCAATGTGTGCACCCGTTTCAGGCTATCGTTCGTATGGAGCCTAAAACAGGTAAATTGCCTCCTTCAGATTTACATAGAGGATTAAAAGGAAGAGTTGTATATTTACCTCTAGAATTAAAGAAAAATGTTGAAACTATTGGTGTAGAGAATGTAGAAAATGAACCACTAGTTATTCTAGTTAATGGCGTTCCTACTAAGAACAAGAAAATCTGGCAAGAATTAGTGGATGTTAGAAAAGTGCAAAAGGCAACAGTGTATCTGATAAAAAATAATGAGTACTATAGAAATGTGTATGTAGGAGAAGAAGAAATAGATTTAGCAGAAGATACTGAAACATCAAGTGGACAAATTGAAAAAATGGACATGTCTAGATGTGAAGAAATCTATGTACATTACAGTGTACATCCACTTCATTCCAAAGAAGTGATGGGGAATACTGTTGAGTTATTCCAAATGAAAAAAGCAAAGGGAAGTTCCATGAGTGTATGGGAAGAAAGTTTGGAAGCTCGTTGTTTTCCGCAGTTGTTCCGAACAGGAAAAGGTGGACGATATGATGAACGACAATGTATCCCATATATATTTCATCTTTTATTTGAGAGTGACTTGTCTGGACTTTCATATGCAGTGAATCACATATTGAAAACAGGAGTACATTTTCAAAATGTTTATGCAAAGGAATTTATTGATAAAGTACATCAAAGAGATGATCATTTAGAATCTCAGCTGATTAATCTGATGGCATGTCAGCGTGGCACTAATGAGTATTGGTACCGTCGTCATGGAGAACTTAAATGTATGCTAAGAAACTTAGGAACTCCTACGTGGTTCTGTACCCTAAGCTGTGCTGAATACGCTTGGGATGATTTACTTGAATTTCTTCGAGAGGCAAATTCGAATATAAAAAATATTAAATACAAGACACCTGGAGAATTGTGCTCTTTGGATCCTGTTAATTTATGCAGGTATTTCAATCATAGATTTGAAGCTATGATGTATGATGTAATAAAAAGAATCCTCCTCTTGGAGAAGTTGTGGATTTCTTTTGGAGAAAGGCGTATCAAGCTCGAGGTGCTCCTCACATACATATGCTCATATGGATCAAAGATGCCCCCAAAATCGGAACTGATTCTGATGATACTGTTTTGTCGTTCATTGAAGAATATGCCACATGTGCCATACCCAAAAGCACAGAAGAAAACAATTTAAGACAACAAGTCTTACGATTCCAAAGTCATCGCTGTGGAAAATACTGTCGCCGAAAGTACAAGTCTAAGGAAAAGTTTTATACCAAATGTCGTTTTGGATTTCCACGTCCTGTAATATCAAAAGGAAGAGTAAACAGTTTTATGTCAGCAGTGAGACATACTATCACTAGAATGTCTCCAAAAAATTCCTACAATTTGAGAAGATGTGAAGAATCAAAATACATAAATGATTACAATCTGGTTATTCTCTCTATGTGGAATGCTAACATGGATATTTAGTACGTAGCGGATAATTCCATTGCTGTCGCTAGGTATGTAACATCTTACATTACAAAATCAGAAAAGACGGAATTAAAAGAAATGTGGGAAGAGATTTCTCACGAGAAGAGTCTAAGTAAGAAATTATACAGTTTCAGTTTGAAGATGTTATCCCATCGAGAGATTGGAGCGTATGAATGCTCAGATCGGTTATCATCTGCAAGTTTATACTCCAAATCTAGAAGAATCATTTGGGTGAGTCTAGGTCTTGCTGCAACACGAAATCGAGTTCTTAAATCTGTACAAGAAATTGAATATTTAGCATTAAATGAACCAGAAAGTACAGATATTCTGAAAACAAAATTGTTGGGCACATATTATCCAAATAGAAGTCATCATCTTGAGAACATATGTCTCCATGAAGTGCTGCAAAACTACACTTTTAAACAGAAAACTACAGAAAACATCACTGATGGAAAATATGCAGTTATTGGTTCCGAAGGATGTTTGGTGAAACAAAGAAAAGGAAATTTAATCACAGTAAACTGAGTTGCGACACTCCTGATAAAAGGAAATTTTACTATTCAGCACTTTTGCAACTGTTCAAACCATGGCGTTCAGAATTGGAATTACTTGGAGATTTTCACAGCTATGAAGATTCCTTCAATGCTTGTAAAGATACCATAGAATCTTCTGTTTTTGCGAATTATGTGAAAATGTTGAACGATGAAATTGATCAAGAAGCTACTATTGCAGCTGAGATTGCTAGGGACAGTTCTCAAGACAGTCAAAGCTCTGCTCCACTGTGTCAAGATCCATTAGGGCAACCAATTGTTGAAAATGTAGCAACAATCACCATGAATGAGGTGGAAACAGCAATGCATCAAGTTCAAGAAGATATTATGGACTTAGCCAACTTGGAAGAACAACTAAATGTTGAACAGAATGAAATATATCAGCAAGTCAGACAACAGATTGACCATGGACTTCTTCATGAAAAGAAAGAATGCACATGCACCTCATTTCAGCCTATACGAATGTATGTGAGTGGACAAGCTGGAACAGGAAAAAGTTTCTTAATTAAAGTAATCACCAGTTATCTACAGAAAACAACGGACTCACTTTTGTCTTGTGTTGTAACTGCTCCAACTGGGTTGGCAGCACACAACATTAAAGGAATTACATTGCATCGTTTACTCATGCTACCTGTGGAGCATGAAAACAAATTGGAATATCACAAGCTATCTGGAGAAGCTTGTTTAGAAGTTTCAAGAGTACTAAAGAAAATGAAACTTCTGATCATTGATGAGGTAAGCATGGTCTCAAACGTAATGCTTGCTTTTGTACATTTAAGAATGCAGCAAATTCTTAAAACAGAGTATAATATGTCATTTGGAGGAAAACATGTCATAGTTTTTGGAGATCTACTGCAACTTACTCCCGTAAAAGGACAACCAGTATTTAAAACACTGGCACATGAAGACACCAAAAAGTCCTTGAGAAGTGTTGGAAATGTTAACATTTGGTCATATTTTGAGTACAAAGAACTCACGAAAAATATGCGACAGGCAAATGATGCTGAATATGGAAGTATTCTTAAAGATATAAGAATTGGTGTACTGACAAAACATGGCAAACAAGCTTTGCAAAGTCGATTACTTACAAACTTGTTTCCAAATGAAAATATACTTCCAGAAAAAATATATAAAAAAGTTGAAGAAAAAAATTCTATAATCTGCTTAATGCCAACAGTGCGTGAGTGCTCTATTTTCAATGAAGAACTTTTGAAGCTAGAAAATGAACAAATAATAAAAATGGAAGCCATTGATAAAATAGAGCATGAAGGAATCACTATTATTTTGACGGACAAATTGAAAACAAAGTTAGATTCTTTCGAAAAATCTATTTCTAAAACTGCAGGTTTAGAAAATAATTTTTATGTATGTGTAAACTGTCGGGTTATTTTGCGGCGTAATTTGGATGTTGAAAAAGGGTTAGTGAATGGAGCAATGGGAAAAGTTGTTGATTTTGTGAATTATCAAAAAAAAGATGGTATTGAATGTTTAAAAATTAAATTTGATCAGATTGAAGAAGTGAAACAAATTGCTTGTTGTTCTGCTCGTTTGTTGCTTGTTAAAGATTTGTATGTACGTAGAAAACAGTTTCCTCTTTCTTTTGCATTTGCAGTGACTATTCATAAATCTCAAGGATTAAGTGTAGACAGTGCTTTGGTGAACATTGGAAGTACTGTGTTTAAAGAGGGTATGGCATATGTTGCTTTGTCGTGAGTCAGAAGTTTATCTGGTTTGTTTTTGATTGATTTTTATGAGTCAAAGAAAGTGTAAAAGAATATAATAGGTTAAGAAGAGTGTATGCTCCCCATTTAGGGCAATATCCTGTGTTTGAAAAGCGTGTGGTAGGTTGAAAAAGAAGATATGAGAATATCTGTAGTGAAGTTTTAGAAAAGGAAAAAAATCATAATAATGTTGAGATTGCAAGAAAAAAGAAAAAGGATACTGTAGAACAGATTGTTGGTTATCACTTTGAAAATACTTCTGGTATCAACTGTTATGCTAATGTAGTGGTCAATGGTTTTTTTTTTCTTGCACGATTGCAAGAGCAAATTGAGGAGAATCGGGAAAAAAGATTTTGTTCCTTGTTGCATTCTGTTTATGAAAAATTGACAACAGATAAAACTAAAATGCAAAGCGTTTCTGATATTCGTAATCTTTTGGATATATGTTCTGGTTGTACACAATTTACGCAGAATATCCAACAAGATGCTCAGGAATTTTTAATGTATATGCTTACTGTATTGGAAAATGAAGGTATAGAAATTGAAAATCTTTTTGGCCTTCGTTATAAATGGGAATATCAATGTGAAAATTGTATGTTCACATGTAGCACTGACATAGACACTGAAAGATTTATATATTTGACGTCACCAGACTGTATATCAGTGTCATTCAAAAAACGAGTTAAATCAGCAAATCAGAACATGAACTGTAGCCAATGCAACTCAGAAATGTTATCAACATTATTTATACAAAGATATTGACAATATATAATTTTAATGAAGCAACGTTGTACAGCTGATGGAAGAAAATTGGAATATTTGTGGCAAGTCAACTATCAATTTCAGGAAGAACTTTTGTAGCAGTAGCAATAATTTTCCATGATGGTCCTTCTACAACATCTGGACATTACACTGCGTATTTAAAATGTGATAATGGATGGACATATTGTAATGATGCTCAATTGGATTTTAAACAACGCTTGCCTCGCGAATTACCAAATTCCTACCTAATATTTTAAAGCCAAAGTTTTAGGAACATAATTCAGAGTATTAGGAATATGTTAAAATGTCTTAATATGATTACTATTGGACAATTTCTGTTTAAAGGATTTCAGCAATACCATTTGGCCCTGAGGAAAGGTATACATTTGAATTATGGACTTTTTGTAGCACATTCTCACAGCATATATTTTTTAAAACCTCATTTACAGTGCACAGAAATTATAAAAAGAATCCTTTATTGAATCATTATTTGAGTGCTTTCAGATTCAAGTAAAAAGATTCGCTTAGAAGGAACCATTTTATATATGTGTGATTTGTATTATATGGTTTGTTATTGAGGATGTATGAGTAATAGTTTATCGTATTATTTGATTTCTTGCATATTCAAGTAAGAAATTTCTCTTAGAAGAAAGCATTTTACATATGGGTGTTTTGTAGTATTATATGGTTTGTTATTGAGGATGTCGTTTTTGTGGAATATTCAAAAAAAGTTGGATATATGATAAATATGTTAGAGAGAGTTTTTTTTTTAAACAATCTAATTGATTTGATTTTTTTTGCCCGCTGTTATATGATGAGTACGATTGAAATCACTGTTTGTAGTGAAATTCAATTTATTCTGAGAACAGCAAAAAAGGCAAAGAAAATAATTTAACAAAATGTTAAAATTATGTTGTGTTGTAAAAAATATATTATTATATATTATAACTGTATTTTTTCTTCTCTTTCACAGATACTAATTCTAACATTTGAAATGTTCTGAAATTTAAATTATAAAAAAAATGAAAAAAATGTGTTGCATTTTTTTTCCAATTAATGTGAGGGTAAGTTTAACTAAGTATTAATATGCACAATGGGCTGTGTTTCCTTTTTTTAAAATTATTTTTATTTGATTTTTTAAATGCATACCTCCCGTGGTGGTGGGAGAGGAATTGACAATAAAGCATAATCATACAAACAAAGAATCAATAAAGAATTATACAGCAGGAAGATATTGTAGACAGAAAAAACCAAAAGACAGACTCCTATTAACATATAATCATAATTAAAAAAAAAAAGCCAGTGCAAAGCTGAGATACTCTATTAACTTTGTAACCATTCTTGAAAAGGAGCCCAGTTCTTAGAAGCAATTAAGTATCGTCTTTTCCCTTTGATCTTTTGTACAGCAGTTTCTAATTTAAACCATGCCAGCATCCTGGCCTGCCAGTGACAAAAAGTAGGAGATTCAGGATTTATCCAAAGGGAGGTAATACAGAGTCTAACCATTGCCATTGCAATAAACAAAAATGAATGCATATATCTTGATCTCTGAGAAGTCATAGAGTACTGATAACCAGTGATTACCATTTCTGCAGTAATTTTAATTGAAGATTGAGTGATCTGTGTGAGAAAGGTTTCAATTTGATTAAAAAAAAGAGACAATCCGGGGCAATCAAAAAACATATGAAGGGAATCGGCAGATGAAAGTTTACATCTTGCACAGAATGAGCTTTTACCCCCGATAGTGGTCCCCCAGCTAACCAGTTTTGCCGGAGTATAGTACAAATTAAACATAGCCATATAGCTTTGAGTACGGAGAGTGCCAGAGACCAAAACGGTCCTGGCTAGCATCAATGGGAGTTTTAGGTCGATGGAGGGTACTCCAAATTTAGTTGCCCACTTATTATTATGATCAGATAGATCATCTGGATATTGGGATTGGAGGGTTTGGTATAAAGTCCCAATTTTTGCTTTCTTTTTAATTAATTCAATAATTAGAATTTTGTCAAACAGAATTAGGTTCGTCAGAGATTTTTTATCTAAAAAACTTCTGATTTGTAAGTATTTGAAAAAATGATTGGCCTGCAATTGAAACTTATATTTTAAAAACAGGAAAGAGGCCATCCGGCCGGAATCAGCGAAGTCTCCTATTCCCCTCAGGCCCTGAGAAGCCCAGATGGAGACTACACCCCCTTGAAATATTGCTGGAAGTAATCCAGAGGCATTTAATGGCGTATAGTAATTAAGCTGAGGGATGGAAAAAAGACGGCGTATTTTTTGCCAGATCGTAAATAGAGCCCATGCAACCTTAAATCTCGTTTTTTTAAAATAGCTTGGCTCGAGGATGCGTGTTAGTATTCCTTTTGTGGCATCTCCTAATGCAATTGAATATATTGATGGCGCCAAGTACAGTGGTATCTCAGTGGTCGCATCTGATAATGGAAAAGCAAATTGCTGGATCATAGTTCCCCAGTAGTAATTGACTAAATTCGGGACAGACCAGCCTCCTCGGTCCTGCGGAAGGCAAATCCATTTAATAGCTCTTCTTGGCTTGCGGTATGCCCATAAAAATTGTTGACAGATCCTTTGAGCTCTTATTAGGATAGAATTAGAAATTAATAATGGAATGGATCTAAATAAATATATAAATTTAGGGAGAACGAGCATTTTAAGGACATTGCAGCGCCCATATAGAGAAAGATGAAGATGATTCAAGCGTTCTATCTTATTGAGAAGCAGATCAATAACAGAAAGATAGTTCAGGTCAGGGATCCGATCGACTTCGGCCGAGATCTGGATGCCCAAGCATGTTGCCTGTGTACTAATGGGAACCTGAGATATTGGCATAGCTGATGTTTGTAAGATTTGTGTTTTTGCAATGTTTAGCTTATAGCCCGAAATTGAGCCAAATTGAAATGCTAGAGTCTCCAATGCCGGGAAAGAGTCAGCAACATTATCTGTTAATACGACTATATCATCAGCATATGCCAATGCCTTATACTCAGTACCCTGAGCTACAATTGGAGGGATATTTTGAGCTTTTTCTATCAGGGACAGAAAGGGATCAATGAATAAAGCAAAGAGAAGAGGAGAGCAGGGGCAACCTTGTCTGGTGCCCCTATTGATAGAAAAATAGTTTGATTCCTTCCCTGAAATACGGATTTTAGCAATTGGAGATATATACAGGGTTTGTAAAGCGAGAATGAATTCGGGTGCTATACCCTTCCAATGTAGAACAGCCCATAAGTACCCCCAGGAGACCCTGTCGAACGCCTTCTCGGCGTCCAACAGGATCACCCCAAGGGAAGAATTGGTCACCTGAGCCCAATCTAAGAGGGCAATAACCCGCCTGATATGGTCAGTCGTATCCCTGCCTGGGATAAACCCATGTTGGCGGATAGAGACTAGAGGAGAAATTATTTGCGCAAACCGATACGCTAAAATCCTTGAGTAAATTTTGTTGTCAGTATTTATTAATGCTATTGGCCGATATGAAGCTGGGTTTAGTTCATCCTTACCCTTCTTCTTAAATACTACAATTGTCGACTGCCGCCAAGAATCAGGGATGACCCCCATCTGAGCAAGTTGAAAAACTTCCAGTAGCTGCTGCTTAAGTAAGTGTAAAAAAGTCTTATAAAATTCCAGATGAATGAGATCAGGCCCGGCTGCTTTACCAGCAGAAAGAGATTTTATAGCAGCCACAATTTCTTCCCAACTATTGGGTTCTACAAGGATTAGATTCTGATCGGCAGTGACCTTCTGAGTGTCGAGGGGTTTAACAAAATGGTCCAATTGGATTTGTTGGTGTTCAATTATGTTTGCCTCCTCAGTATATAGCTTTGAGTAAAACTCACTAAAGGTATTAACAACACCCTCGGGTGTGTCTTGTACTGTACCAGATTGATCCCTGATCCTAAGAATTTGGTTGGCTATTGCTCTTTGTTGTAAGCGTTTTGCAAGGACCTTTCCAGCAGCTTCACCCACCTCATACATCGAAGATCGGAATTGAAAATACTTAGCTGCTATGTCCTCATAAAGAGGATCCAAAAGATTGGCCTTAGCCAGGGCAACCGCTTTCTGGCTGGTTGTTACTTCCTCACCCCTGAAAATGTTGGTACTCAGGTCCAGCTCTGCTTGTTGAAGTGCTGCTACTCTGCTTTTAAGAATGTGCTGTTCTTCTTGCCAACGATAGGATGCGATTCTCTTAGTTTCGCCACGCAAGGCGGCTTTAAAAGTGTCCCAGACTATGCCAACTGGTGCGGTAAGGCTGTTAATTTCAAAGAACTCTGGAATCCAAACGGACATCCGTTCCTGGTATATTTTATCAGGCAATAGCTTCCTATCGAAGGTCCATGACCTAATTTGGTTAACTGGGCGATCCCATGAAAAGCTAAAAATGATGGAATTATGATCTGATATGGTCCGAGGGTCAATTTTAATCTTAGTAGACCCCATAACCTCAGAAGACATGAAAACAAAATCGATGCGGACCATCTTTTGGTGAGGTATTGAATAGAAAGTAAACCCATCATAGGTTGGATGATTGACATGCCATAAGTCTGCAAATCCATGTTCAGAGAGTAATATACGAAGCGCCTTGTAAACCTGAGGTTTCCGCCCAATATAAACACTATGCTTTGTAATATCTAACTGACTTGGAATGTTAATATTAAAGTCTCCACAGAAGATTAGTGGGTGTGGCCACATAGCTAATTCTACATTTAGGTCTATAAGAGCCTGCGGGTCATCTAAATTAGAAGCGTAAATCGAACAGATGGAAAGCAGACGATTGTTGACCAGCAGCTCAACGATTAGCCATCTTCCAGAATTATCCTGCTTAATCCTTTTAACCTGTCCAAGTCGAGCTTTTGAAATAATAGCTACACCCCTAATAGTGGAAGTTTGTCGAGTGGAGGCCACTAAATCATACCCCAGAAATCTAAGATGATGGCGACTACTCCAAGGGATATGTGTTTCCTGGAGGCAGATTAGGTCCACTTGCATCATCTGTAGCAACTTATAAAAAAGCCTACGCTTCTTGGGGTCATTCAATCCGCAAATATTCCAAGTTGCACATGTCAATCTAGGGCCAGTCACTAATTATATATATATATATGTATATAGAAAAAAAGATTAAAAAAAGAGATATATCTAAGTAATAGTTTAGAAATGTATAGAATGTATTCCTCCTGTTCACCTTGAAAAATGGACAAATAACTGACATCTTACATGCATTTATAATCATCCTACTGAAGTTAATGTCAACAATTCCAATCACCTCTTCCACCCACCACCACATCACCACCCAGTTCACCCACCCTACCACCCACTCCACCCACCCCACCCCCTGTTGAACCCACCCACCCACCCATTGTTCCCCCCTACCCCTCTCCCCCCATTCGGAGCACAGGACCGAGGTACTTATGATGGTTGAGTAAACGTCACCCCACACTCCGCTGGACCAGCAATTCCTCCCTAAAAAAAAAAGATACCCAAAATAGAATTTCCCAAAAATACATATCTGTAAATAGTATCATTCCCTAAAGGCTAAGAAATAGAGTAGCATATAATCTGCTGAAAGATAGTAAATAAACAATAAAAAAAAAAAGAAGAAGAAAGGAGAAAAAGCCTTAGAGAGTTTAACTAAATTGAGTCCAGGAACTCCTTAGCGGGTATTTCCGACAAAAAATATCTTGTCTGACTGTTGAAAATCACTTTCAATTTTGCCGGAAAAAGCAAGAACACCTGGGCCCCCTTCACCTGAAACATAGGGATTAACTGGCGTAGGTGCCAACGGCGATCAACTGTCTCTGCGCAGAGGTCCGGTCGGACAAAAAATTGGCAACCCTTGGCAGACCTTTTTTTATTGGGCCTGGCTAAGTCAAATATGGACTCTCGGGCCAGAAAGTTGTTGAAAGAAACCAGGATAGCTCGAGGATATAAGTTATCAGCATTGGAAGAGGACTGTTTTTTCCTGGTAAATGGGAATCGATGCGCTCTCTGTATCTGGAGGTTCCAGTCCCACTGGGTAAGCTCAGGGAAGGCATCTGAAAAAGGTTCAACTATGAATTTTCGAGCATCGTCGCCCTCCTTATTCTCCTCAACCCCCAGGACGTGCAGGTTGTTTCTTCGAGCCCGATTCTCAAGATCAGATAGTTTCCATAGGATATCCTTACGTTGTTCTTTGACCTCTATGGTTAGATCTTTCTGTGATGCAACGGCATCTTCTAAAGCTGATATTCTTTCCTCAGCTTCCGTGACCCTTGCAACCGTCTCAACAGAAGACTTAATGACACGGCGCAAAGAGTTTTGCATCTTGCGGCAAACCCCTTGGGTGCGGATATTTTCTTGCCTAGTTGCCTCTCGATGCATCATTATAGTACGATAAATTGTCGCCAAGGAGATTTCTTCAGGAATATCAAATGAGTCCCCTCCATTATTGCCTGAGTTTTCCTGTAATTCCAGTTGGGATTGACTTTCTCGAGAGTCATTCTGTGAGTTTTTTGCAGTGTACTGATGAGATGGCTTAGATCCAGGTGCTTTGCGTACCGTGTCTGCCGCCTTATCCCTTGGCGCCTTACTGGGTCGCCAGTCAGGCGCATCGCTGTCATTATCTGACCATTGAGAATCAGGGTCATCCTCCTCCCCAGAGCCAGAGTGATCAGAAACAGAATAAAACTTATCTGTAGACTCGCTAACCTCGGACCCCCTAGCATGATGAGATCGATCAACAGGCAGCTCCAAGATACCAGGTTTAGATGTATCAGCTGGTTGGACTACATTACCCAGAATGCAATGGGCTGGGGGAGATGTAACATTCAAAGAGCCGGAGACCCGGGAGATTTCCTCTTGAGTAAAATTGGATGGGGTCTGCACAATTAGCATAGTAGACGGAGTCACAGAATCATTAGGTATATGCAGATCTCCCCCCTCCTTACCGACCAAACCACTGGGAGCCGGAGCAGTATCTCGCGGAGCAGGCAATACACCGGCAGCTAAATTTTGACTTGAAAGCTTCTCTCTTGTATTAAGTTTGTTAAAGATATCCGGTAGCGTTTGTCCCCTGCCAAGCATCGGAGACAGAGTAGCAGCAGCTGCGGGATGTGAAGTGGGAGGCTTATCCAAGTCTTGCGCTCGCATTTTTGAAAGCACAGAACCGGAGCTCCCCGTATCGATATCCTGCACGTTTCGAGCAGAGCCACGGGTCTTCAAAGCAGCAGCCGCCGCCGCCTTAGAGAGAGCCTTCGGCGGAGCTTTCGGAGGCATCCTTGAGGTCAGTAGAAAATGTAGGAAAAACAAACGCTGGGCTTAGCAGGGAGGATTTGCGCCTGGGACGCCAGTCAGGGTATCGAAGCTATCTTTAAGCCGTCCGCCAGTAATCCAGCAAAGCCCAGTCAGTTTTCAAGGTAAGGCCAAATCAGAAGATAAGTCGTTAGGGAGTTCCGTTAGTCGTTCATCTTTTCAGTTCAGCTTATCTTCAAAGTAGCGATATTTTAGCACTGCAGGATCTTCATTGAGGTCCGTTGCGGTCCAGCGGTCAGTGGAGCAAACGCTGCCTCACACAGCCAAGGATACGGCCGCCATCTTGCTCCCAGCTCTCCCATATGTTAAAATGTCTTAATATGATTACTATTGGACAATTTCTGTTTAAAGGATTTCAGCAATACCATTTGGCCCTGAGGAAAGGTATACATTTGAATTACGGACTTTTTGTAGCACATTCTCACAGCATATATTTTTTTAAAACCTCATTTACAGTGCACAGAAATTATAAAAAGAATCCTTTATTGAATCATTATTTGAGTACTTTCAGATTCAAGTAAAAAGATTCGCTTAGAAGGAACCATTTTATATATGTGTGATTTGTATTCTATGGTTTGTTATTGAGGATGTATGAGTAATAGTTTATCGTATTATTTGATTTCTTGCATATTCAAGTAAGAAATTTCTCTTAGAAGCAAGCATTTTACATATGGGTGTTTTGTAGTATTATATGGTTTGTTATTGAGGATGTAGTTTTTGTGGAATATTCAAAAAAAGTTGGATATATGATAAATATGTTAGAGAGAGTTTTTTTTTTAAACAATCTAATTGATTTGATTTTTTTTGCCCGCTGTTATATGATGAGTACGATTGAAATCACTGTTTGTAGTGAAATTCAATTTATTCTGAGAACAGCAAAAAAGGCAAAGAAAATAATTTAACAAAATGTTAAAATTATGTTGTGTTGTAAAAAATATATTATTATATATTATAATTGTATTTTTTCTTCTCTTTCACAGATACTAATTCTAACATTTGAAATGTTCTGAAATTTAAATTATAAAAAAAATGAAAAAAATGTGTTGCATTTTTTTTCCAATTAATGTGATGGTAAGTTTAACTAAGTATTAATATGCACAATGGGCTGTGTTTCCACACTGGTGAAGAAAGGGGAGACGGATGGAGTAGATATGTCTGGAAAGATGCTCAGTGTGCATTTTAAGTTACAGGATAAAGTTAACATGAATATTGAGTGTCCCTGTGGCCAAGTAACCCAACAGATATATGCAGAAAGTGTCAAAGACTTGCATTGGAGAGAGGTATAAAATGGGACATGGTTTGCCAAAACGTAAGTACTTATACATTTATCTTGTTCTCTGTTTGCAGTACTGAAATTACTCTACTTATTACTCATATAGTTAAGGATTGGCCTAGCCATTAACCTTAGTACTAGAAAAATTCTTTATATACTTTGCATAAAGATCTGTAAAAAGCATTAAAGTATCAATACAGTCTTCAAAACAGCAAGTTTATATCTATGTAGGTTTGGAATCTCCTTGTCATAGGATATTATCTGACCTGAAAAAAAAAGATTTGACTGGTTCATAATATTTCCCATTCTACCTATTGAAGGACCGCAATCTTTTCAATCATTCTTCTTTAAGCATCTTTGGAGACAATAGTCTGTGCTTAGCTCCTATCATTCTTGTGCAATTTTTAAAACAATGTACTACCAAAATGTTGTTATTGTAATAGTCTGCCGCCAATCCCTAAGCACTTATAGGGCAATTTTAGAAGCATCCTGTGCCAAAAATATGTAACTTTTTGTAACATACTTATAGCGCAAGACACTCTTTCATATTTACAAAGAGAGGAAAAGGCACTCTGTGTACCTTTTCTTCTCCATGTAAATACAACCTTATTATACACACCACTTTGTGTTGAAAGGGCGTTCTATGAATGTTGCTGTGCGTAATTGCACAGAACACTCATAGAACAAGACACATCTCTAGATTTATCAGATATCATAAATCTGGACATGTGTGTGAATGCTGCACCATCCTCCAATTGGTGTAGGAAGGCACAACAAGGAGAATTGTTTTAATTTCTCCTCATTTTTTATCTTTCTATATATGCTACAATGCTCAGCATACATTGAAGGAGAAAAATGCCTTTACTGATTGTTTTTGTGCAGGAAGGTGTGTCTTCCTTCACAAAAACAAACTCCACACGACACAGATATCCTTGCACCATGGTGCAAGGGTGCCTGTGTCACCACATGGCTTCAGTTTAAGCAGCCGTGCAGAGGGAAGCATAGACTTGCAACATATTTACGTACATATGTTGCATCCCTGTGCTTCGGAAGTACTACAGCACACTGCAGTTAAAGAGGTTACTGTGTGATGATGCAGCTCTTCCTCATAGTTCTGCACTTATACATTCACCATACACTACTAATGCATTCGTTCTGTCAATTATGCACTACACATACATTCATCTGAACTTTCACACACTATCATACAAATATAGCTCTTTTTTAACCAGAGAAGTTAGTTCTGACAAGAAGTTTTTTTTCTTCTTTTTTTTTGTTTTTGTTTTTTGATTTTCTGATTTTTTCGTTGATTTTTTTGGTTTTTCTTCAAAAATGAAAAAAACAGAACTGGAGGAACAACACAATGAACTTCAGGGGAAAAAAAAAAACTTCTAACACCGATGGTTCTCTTGCAACTGGCAAATTAAATCAATGGACTGCTCTCCATAGCATAATAATTTGTTGCACTTCATGCAGTGCACTTTCAGTGTTGCGAATTGAGGATGTATATGCAGATGTTCTTCTGAGGGAGTCGTCCTAGAAGTACTTGGTGCTGAAGGTGCTGGAAGAACTCGCATTCTTCGGCACTCTTCACGTGCCAGGTTCACCGGATGCAAAGTTTTGAGATGCTTCATCATACTGGCTGTACCACATGAGTACTTCTTTGTGGGATAACCACGTGACAGCACTCTCTGACAGATTTTACATGTCACTTTGGTGGCATTTGTCTTATTTTGTCCCTCTGGGAACGTAAAAATGTCCACATAACAGAAGTATACCTTTCAGGGCGTGGTGGTTCAACCAAAAATTCATCTTCTGATGTTGAGATGGGGGTGATGACTGCTGTCCTGAAGCCATTGTTTCTGTCAAAATGTTTGTACTAAGTGTCCACTTAGCCAAGAAAAAGTTCTTCAAAGCACAGAGATGCTCCTCCAAAGAAGGTCTGAGAAGAATGATTGAAATGGGTGGGGTCTTTCAATAGTTAGAATAGGAAGTCTAATGAACCAATCAAATCTCTTTTTTTCAGGTCATATGGGATCCGCGCACCCTACGCATAGGCAGCACGCACCGAGTGCGACTTTGCGAAATTGCATTAAAAAGTAATATAGGTTTATTAAAAGTAAAAATACATTATTTTTATGAATAGCTTAGATTATGTCTTGCCTTAATATTTATATTAAATACATATATATATCTTTTTTGACATTAAAATATTTTGCGGAAATCGCGCACCCACCGCGGCAAATACATATATGACGTCACGCGGAAGCGCGCGAGCGTCACGTAGCGTACAACGTATGCGTCGCGTATGCGCTTGAAGTCGCGTATGGATCGCATAGCAATCGCGCAGGTAAATACGTATTCATCGCACACCCTATGCAGATCCTGAACAATAGTGGTAAATTGACGGCTAGGTTCCGCGCATTGTTCGAGAACGGTACGCATTGGGTGTGCAACTTCCAAAAAAAAAATGTTTTTTTTAAAAGCAATAATAAAATATTAACAATAGAGTTTAAAAAATATAAAAAAATAGAGTTACATTTTTAAAAAAAAATTCCTCTGTTATAGTTAGTTCTACTATGGTTTTGTATGAGTGAAATGTCAAGCTAACTATAACACCCCTGAAACCTATGGTTTTTTCAGTGAACATATATATATAACATCATGTGTACTTTGCAAGAGTTGATACAGTAATGCATTTGATAAAATGTATTAATACAGGAATTCATAGGATGTGGTGAGAGCGACACGTAATATTGAGCATCACATATGCACTGTATTCAAACAGACAGTAGTGCAGGTGTATTTTATAAGCAGAGACACCTATTTGTTAAAATATCATAGATTTAAAGAAAAGCTATGATATATATTGAATGGGGGAAATAAGATCACTATTTCTGTATATATTTTAATACCCTATATTATGTTTTAAACTCATTTATGTGTCAGCACTACATTTGTGATCACGGCCAACACACTGTGTAAATAATATGAAAATATGAAGGGTCTCTCATTTTATACGTTTCTAAATATATTTATTAATGCATATTTTCCGCACTTTGCTCTTTGCACATTGGTTTCTGTTTAAATCTGCATTTACCAATTCAGCTGCTAATCGATTCCCGTCATGATAGTCTGTTATTCATGTTTATGAGTTGCACTAGCACTTTAAAAATGGGGAAGTGTTGTCAGCGCGTCATGTGATCAAGGTCCTTGTGGACCGAAACACGTCATGGCGGCATAGCGCACAAATAAAAAAGAAAATAATTTGCACCAAAGAAGAGGTGTCCGTTCCTGCTTTCAGATTTGTGTCTCAGCTGTATCCATCGAAAAAAGGTTACTTGGAATATACATATATATATATATTCACTGAAAAAAACATAGGTTTCAGGAATGTTATAGGTAGGAATTAGCATTTAAACAACCTTAGAAATTCACTGAAAAAAACATAGGTTTCAGGGGCGTTATAGTTTGCTGGACTTTTCACTCGGACAAAACCATTGAAATTCCCCCGTTATAGTTACTTCAGCTAACTATAACTCGGGCGCCCGCAATGCACTGCTGATGACGTCACATATTACATCACTCATGACATGGTCAGTGACATCACTCATGACATCACTGATGACATCTCAAATGACATCACTGATCACATCACTGATGACATCATCCTTGTGATAGAGTGGCAGACGTACGTAAAAATATTCCTCTAAAATCAGCCGAACTACGAATACCGATTTACTCACCTGTTATCAGGAGAGAACCCAGGGCTGCATCTGTTAGCCCAGCACTGTCCCTGAAAAGTAATTCTAAGCGTACTTACTAGTAACTTGTATTTCCTTCCATAGGAATCCATTGTGTGGTTTTCAGCAGAAAAGTTTCGGTGTCCATTTTTTAAACGTACAAATATTCCTCTAAAATCAGCAGAACTACGAATTCCGATTTACTCAACTGTTCTCAGTAGAGAACCCAGTGCTGCATCTTTTAGACCAGCACTGACTCTGAAAAGTAATTCTAAGCGTACTTACCAGTAACTTGTATTTCTTTCCATAGGAATCCATTGTGTGCTTTTAAGCAGAAAAGTTTCTGTCTATTTTCACAAACTAAAAATATTCCTAAAAAATCGTCTGTATGACTTAAACACATTCTTTCAACTGTTTACAGGAGATTCACCTGTGCTGGATCTAGGATCCACCACTGAGTAAGAAAAAGTAACGATAACACTACTTACCTGCTAAGTGAATTTTCTGCCATAGGATAACATTGGTGATTCTATGTGAAACATTTTCTAAGTGTCAACTTTTAAAATACAATCATAATCCATAAAAATCACTACTGTAACCAAAACGCTTTTACTCAACTGTTTGCAGGAGATGTCCAAGGACTGAATCTAGCATCCAGTCCTGTGGTTAGAAATGAAATCCATAAAGTAACTAATTGCATTTGACTAGAAATTCACATTGAGCTCAATGTTGCTTTGTGTTTGAAATTGTGTTGCCCATTGCAACAACTGTAACTACTGTACTTAAAAGTCTACTGCCTATTTGCAAAGTATTTAAACTAAAGTAATTCATTCTGAGAAAGTATATTTTGTATTGTAATGTATAATGTAAATACAAAAATAAAATATCTAAAAATAAACAGTTTAAACAATGTAGTAAATCAGTATAAAAAAAAATCAGTATAACAATGAATACATTAAAAATTGTCATTTACAAAGCCTTTGAAATTCACCGAAAAAACCATAGGTTTCAGGCCTGATATAGTTAGGAATTAGCATTTAAAAAACCTTTGAAATTCACTGAAAAAACCATAGGTTTCAGGCCTGATATAGTTAGGAATTAGCATTTAAAAAACCTTAGAAATTCACTGAAAAAACAATAGGTTTTAGGGGTGTTATAGTTAGCTGGACATTTCACTCGAACAAAACCATTGAAATTGAAATTCCTCCGATATAGTTAGTTGTACTAACTACATATTGCGCGCCCGCAATCCACTGCTGATGATGTCACATATTACATCATTCATGACTTGGTCAGTGACATCACTGATGATATCTCAAATGACATCACTGATCCTACAATTTGACCACACTAGGCAGGCAGGAAGGGCAGTGGCAGCACAACAGACTATGGAGGGCAGTGGAAAGGGGGGCAGGGGCAACAAACCAACAATACAGGACTGGCAAGAGAGGCTGTGGCAATATAATAGACCATTGTGGGCAGAAGGAAGAGGCAGTGGTAGTACAACCATACATGCCAACAGACCCGTTTCAGCCAGGAAACGTCCAATGTTTTTAAGCTCAAATGGGCTTTATTTGATCTGTCTCCTGTCTACAATCTCCTCTTTTTCAATGTAACTCAAAGGGGAAAATCAATACCCCAGTTTTTTTTCAAAATCTCCCTCTTACCAAGTTCAAAATGTTCGCAAGTATGGTACATTGGATCATGGTAGGCAGGAGGAATTGGGGTAGGGACATGGACTCGGATAACAGAGGACAGGAGGGACATGGAGAGGTGCATCAAACTGACCCTACAGGGCAGGCATCAGGGTTTGCAGCAGTGCAATACACCACATAGGGCATGCGGGACAGGAGTGCAGCACAACAATCCATAGAAAGCAATAGGGAGGGGACAGGACCATGCACATGGACAACAGAGAACAGAGGGGAAAGAGGCAATGGTAGCTAGCTGACCATAATGGACAGACAGGAGAGAAAGCTGTAGCATAACAGACCATAAAGGGCAGAAGGGACGGATCAGGGGCATTACAATGGAACAGACAAGCCAGGAGGGAGGGAATAGGGGTCTGCACATGGAAACAGAGGGCTAGGGGCAAGGGGGCAGGGCAGGAGCAGCAAGATGACCATGGAGGTCAGGCAGGATGGGCACTAGAAACAAGACACACCATGGAGAGCAACAGTGAGACTATGATGGCATACACACAGACCATGGAGAGAAGGTGGGAGGGGGTCAGGGGCAGCTAGCTGACCACACAGGGAAGGTGGGAGGGGCCATGGCAGCACAGAAGACCATGCATGGCAAGCGGGAGGGTTAGTGACAGCACAATGGCTATGATGGGCAAGAAGAAGGGTGCAGGGGCATGCACAAAAGACCATGGAGGATAGAAATGAGGGTCAGGACCTGGGCACAGACAAGAGAGTTCAGGGGAAGGGACCTCCAAACAGACCACGTGGGGCAGTCAGGAGGAGCAGTTGCAGCACAACAGACCAGGTAGGGCAGAAGGGTGTGGCAGTAAAATGGACCATGGAGGACAGGAGCAAGGGGATAGGGGCATGGCATGTGGACAGGCAGGGTGGAGGTGGCAGGGACAGGTTACAGTCATCTGACAATGCTAGGTAGGTGGGAGGGGAGTGGCAGCTCAACAGAACACTCAGAGTAGATAGGAGTGGCAGGTCCATGGAATATGGTGGTCAAAAAGGATGGAGCAGGGGCATGCACAAAGACATCGGAGAGCAGGGGGAAGGAGAATAGGAGCAGCAAGCTAAGCACAGAGGCTAAGCAGGAGGTCAATGATGGGCCATAGAACTGGGCAATGGAGGGCAGGAGGAGTGGACTGGTACATCATGCTAAATGGAGGGCAGTGGCAGCACATCAGTCCATGCATGGCAGGAGGGAGGAGGTTAGTCCATGGATTCAGACAACAGAGGATAGGGAGGAGGTGGATGGGGCAGCAAGCTAACTGTTCAGAGAAGGTGGGTATTAGGAACTGTATTGTTTTTAAAATGTGTGTCTATGCGAACTACTTAAAATATGAACAAGTATGCAGCATAATCTCACTTTTATTCAGGAAGAAGAGGATGTTTGTGACTGTGACTCCGGGCTCACTTGGCAGAAACACCCCCTGACCCTCCACCCCCCATCGCAAAATGTAATGCCCGTGAAAAGGGTAGGTGGACACAGGGTTATATAGAACATAGTCCTGAGAGCACGATTGAAAATGAAAACTAGATATAGTATATGGTATAAACTATGCACCAAAAAGTGTGATATAAGATGAACCGGGGCATGAAATATAATATGCAATACATTGTGCGCAATGACAGATTCATTGGAGAGCGCGAGATAGCCCAGGCACTCGCGCGTGCTATGCGATATGCGCCTTGGAGTGTAATATGCACAAGGCAGTGTTGTGTAACCTAACTAGTCTCTAAAGTTGTAATATAAAATATGTGCTGGGGAGTGTAACGTTGCATATGCACTGTGACAAAGATATGGATCCCAGATTGTAATATGTATGGCATAGCGCTGTGTGTTATAACATAGGCATCGAGGAAGGCACGTTAGATGGGGCAATATAACCTGTGCGAAGGCAAGTGTGGCATGACATATTCACGGGGTGGTGTTACAGTGCACATGGGCTAGAGAGTGTCATAGCATACTCACTAGCTGGTGGAATACAACACAGAGGTGTGTGGCACTCGGCGGGCACTGGTGGGTGTAACACAGCATTGGGCTCAGCCAGGAGCACGCTGTGACTCTCAAGTGAGGTTCGTCTCCTTTCCAGAGACTAAAATAAAAAGTATTACACATCCGGCGGTGGATGTGTGTTTTATTAACCGTGAGGGGGGTTTCTTGCATAGTTTGGTCGAATTTTTGTCAAATCCCCTTTGAATGGCTTGGTGTGCGTGTGTATTAAATGTGCCCGTCAATAGCTACCCATGTTTGTATAAATAAACGACAAGGGTGTCTACTTGGAGAGTACCCACCGGCGGGGGCGCCGGGATTAGGCACGGAGGGCGTCAGACACATCAGAGCTTCACTAGCGGTGTAAATACATTCCATGAAGATTTATTGTATGCATAGTCGCCTTTTAATGAATATCACGCAAATCGTCATGGTGACAGGTACATACGGTTTGTCCAGCATGTCCTAGGTGTTTCTATAAATATATATTTTTTTAAAATAATAAAAAACAAAGGCCGGCCCCGGGGGATGGGGTCCCTGGGGCCATAAGTGGCCTGAGGAGGGGGGCAACGCAGCCCCCTCCTAAAGATTTATTTTTTGAAAAAGGCCATGACCCAGGGGTTGGGGTCCCCGGGGCCGATTAAGGCCTTGGGAGGGGGGCCACGTGGCCCCCTTCCAAATTTATTTTTTTGAACAAAAAAAATTAGGGTGCAGTCCCTGGGGGATGGGGTCCCCAGGGCCAATAAATTAGAAAAAGAAGGGGGGCGACACAGCCCTCCTTCTTAAAAAAATACAATAAATAAAAGACCGGCATCGCGCCGGAGGCCACGCCCTCTCCTTGCAGCACTCTGCAAATACTCCCCCTGGCCAGGGGTAAGTTGGGGAATTAATTACCCTTGAATACTGAGGGTCCCTGACGGCCAACTACCCCAACAGGTATCGCCAGTATGCGCCAGGGAGCTGCGTTGCAGACAGGTGTTCTGAGGCCATGCCCCTTTTTACACCTCTATGCAACGCAGCTCTGTGGTGCTTACTGGAGGTACCTAGTGGGCTAGTTTGACCCTAGGGACCCGTAGGATTCAAGGGGACTTAATCTCTCAATTTAGAACGGCCACAGGGCACGTTTACACAGTGGTGAAGGGAGAGGACGGGGCCTGAGGTGACGTGTGCAAACACGCCCCGTGGCGCGTTTTAAGTTGGGGAAGTAATTCCCTTTCAATCCTGAGGGACCCTGGGGGCCAACTAGCCCACCAGGTGCTCCCAGTAAGCGCCACTGCTCTTCGTTGCAGAGAGGTGGTGCAGGCCGTGCCCCTTTTTACACCACTCTGCAATGGCGCTTACTGGACGTACCTAGTGGGCTATTTTGCCCCTAGGGACCCTCAGGATTCAAGGGGACTTAATCTCCCAACTTAAAATGGTCACAGGGCGTGTTTACACAGTGGGGAAGTGAGGGGACAGGGCCTGAGGTGACGTGTGCAAACACGCCCTATGGCGCGTTTTAAGTTGGGGAAATAATTCCCCTTCAATCCTGAGGGCCCCTGGGGGCTAACTAGCCCACCAGGTGCTTTCAGTAAGCGCCACTGAGCTGCGTTGCAGAGAGGTGGTCCTGGCTGTGCGACCTTTTACACCTCTTTGCAACGCAGCTCTGTGGCACTTACTGGAGGTACCTAGTGGGCTAGTTGGACCCTAGGGACCCTCAGGATTCAAATGAATCTAATCTCCCAACTAAAAATGGCCACAGGGCGTATTTACACAGTGGTGAAGGGAGGGGACGGGGCCTGAGTTAACGTGTGCAAACACGCCCTGTGGCGCGTTTTAAGTTTGGGAAATAATTCCCCTTCAATCCTGAGGGACCCTGGGGGCCAACTAGCCCACCAGGTGCTTCCAGTAAGCGCCACTGCGCTGCGTTGCAGAGAGGTGGTCTAGGCCGTGCCCCTTTTTACATCTCTCGGCAACGCAGCTCTGTGGCGCTTACTGGAGGTACCTTGTGGTCTAGTTGGACCCTAGGGACCCTCAGTATTCAAGGGGACTTAATCTTCCCATTGGCCACAGGGCGTGTTTGCACACGTTAACTCAGGCCCCGTCCCCTTCCTTCACCACTGTGTAAACACGCCCTGTTTTTTCAGTGAATATATATATATTCACTGAAAAAACCATAGGTTTCAGGCACGTTATACTTAGGAATTGGCATTTAAAAAACCTTAGAAATTCACTGAAAAAAACGTAGGTTTCAGGGATGTTATAGTTAGCTGGACATTTCCCTCGTACAAATCCCTAGAAATTCCCCTGTTATAGTTAGTTCAGCTAACTATAACTTGCGCGCCCCAGCAATGCACTGCTGATGACGTCACATATTACATCACTCATGACATGGTCAGTGACATCACTGATGACATCACTGATGACATCATCCAGTGAGTATGTGTTTCTGTAAAGTTTTAATATGTTTAATATATATAGGGAAAGGCCTATCTAAGAATGAGTAGGTGTATAAGTGTGTGAATGGAAGATTTTCTAGGTGCGTGACTGACTCTATAAGTGAGTCATTAAATGTATCTTACTGCAGACTAGTGACTAAACTGTGTGAATGTCTGTATCTGTCTGTCTGTTGGTGTATAAGTGGCTGCATGGTTTTGTGAATAGCTATATGAGTGTCTATATGAGTTATTGATTAGTTGTCTGAGTAACTGTATGGGTGCCAAAGTGTTTGTGTGGGTAGGGTGTGTGTGACTGTGCATAGATGTGTGAGTGGGTGATTCTATGGGTGCATGGTTTTAAGAGTGCATCTGTGATGGACTGTATGGTTGGGTGAGTGTATATATGAGTGTGTTAGTGATTGAATGTATATCTCAGTGGTACATGTGTGAGTAACTACATATGTGAAAGGCAGGGTATATGTGTGTAAGAGTATATATGTGTGTGATTGTGAGAGTGGCTGTATGGATGAGTGTGTGCTTGTATCAGTAATTGTATAAGAGTGCAAGAATGTGGTAGTATCTTTATGAGTAAGTGAACTTGTGTGTGTATAACTGTATAGGTGAGTAAATTGAGTGTGATTAATTATTTGCATGATTGACTAGGTGTGTGAGTATGTCTATGGATGATTGGTGGTGTCTGAGTGTCTATATAGTTGTATAAATGCATATGATAGTCCTGTACTGAGTGACTGTAAGTATGAGTGACTCTACAGGTGAGTGAGTGGAGGTGTGTGTAGACCTAAGAGTCAAAGAGTGGGTATGTAATTATTGGTATTGGAGTATCTATGGTTTTGAGAATGGCCGTCTGAAATTTTGAGTCGGTGTATCAAAAGTTATATTAGGGTGTGAGAAGATGCACTAATTTATTACATGGATGATGTCATCAGTGATGTCATCAGTGATGTCATTTGAGATGTCATCAGTGATGTCATCAGTGATGTCACTGACCATGTCATGAGTGATGTAATATGTGACGTCATCAGCAGTGCATTGCGGGGCGCGCGAGTTATAGTTAGCTGAACTATAACAGGGGAATTTCTAGGGTTTTGTACGAGGGAAATGTCCAGCTAACTATAACACCCCTGAAACCTATGGTTTATTCAGTGAATTTCTAAGGTTTTTTAAATGCCAATTCCTAATTATAACGTGCATGAAACTTATGGTTTTTTTTGTGAATTTCAAAGGTTTTTTAAATGCTAATTCCTATCTATAATTTATCTCTAAAGTTATGATGTTTAATGATTTTCATTGATTTTCTAAATTTTTCAATTTCAGTGTGTCAATTCCTTTAATTGTGTTTTTTTGTAATTCATTTTTATCACCTTTTTTTTAACTTATTTTTTCAATTAATTCTTTTAAAAATTAAAAAATATTATTTGTTTTTATTGGGTTTTTGTAAAAAAAATTGTTAATGTTTTAAAATATATTTTTATATTTTTTATATATATTTTTAAAACTATATTTTCAAAACTTTATTTTTTATTTTTTTCCCCATTTTTTGGGGATCCACGCACCCTATGCGCACCCTTCATGACCCCTACGCGCAAGGATCTGCGTACGGTAAGTGTTGCGTACGTGTTTGGTGAGCGATTGCAATGCGACCGGTACGCGACTCCAAGCCTATATGCGACACGTATGATGCTCGTTACGCGACCCTTGCGCACTTCCACGATGCGTCATGTGCATGCAAGATGCGGTGGGTGCGCGAAACCCGCGAAATATTCAACATTTTAAAAAACATATATATATGTATTTTATGTGAATATTAATTGAAGACAAACTGTAAACTACTCATAAAGCAATAGATTTTAACATTTAATCCTATATTCTTTTTAAATTCAATTTCGCGGATGTGCGCTGGGTGCGTGCTGCATAAGCGCACGGTGCGCAGATCCCATGTGACCCAAAAAAAGAAATTTGATTGGTTCATTACACTTCCTTTTCTAACTATTGAAAGACCCCACCCATTTCAATCATTCTTCTTTAGCCTTCTTTAAGGGAGGATCATATCTTTGAAGAGAAGAAGCTTTTTTGACTAGGTTTCAACTTAGCTCAAACTTTTTTCTTAACAAACAATGGCTTCAGGGCAGGAGGGATCTCCAGCATCTCAACATTCTTCTGGAGATGAATTTCTGGTTGAAGCACCACACCCGGAAAGATATTCATCTATCGTCTGGAAATTTTTTTCTTTTCCAGAGGGGCAATCCAAGACCAATGCCACCAAAGTGACATGCAAGATATGTAAAAGAGTGCTCTCCCGTGGTGATCCAAAAAATAAGTACTCACGTGGTACAGCCAGCATGAAAAAACATCTAAAAACCATGCATCCAATAAACTTGGCATGTGAAGAGTGCCGAAGAATGAGAGTTCTTCCTGGACCTTCACAGCCCCAGAGCCAAGTATTTCTCGCGTGCATCCATCCTCAGTTTGCCACACTGAAAGTCCTCTGCTTGAAGTGTAATGCAGTGCTATGCTACGGAGAGCAATCTATTGACTTAATTTGCAGGATGCAAGAAAGCCATCATTGCTAGTCTTTTTTTGGGGGGGGGGTATTCCCCTGAAGTTCATTGTTTTGTTCCTCCAGTTCTGTTTTTTCCTTTTTTTGTCAAGAAAATCCCAAAAAATTAAAAATTGTTCAAAAAAATATATAAAAGAAAAAAGAAGAAAAAAAATAGGTTCTTCTAAGAACTAACTTTCCTGGTTTAAAAAAAGAGCTATATATTTGTTTGTTGGTGTGTGAAAGTTTAGATGAATGTATGTGTAGTATGTAATTGACTAAATGAATCCATTAATAGCGTATGATGAATGTATAAGTGCAGAACTATGAGGAAGTGCTGCAGCATCACACAGTAACCTCTTTAACTGCAGTGTGCTGTAGTACTTCTGAAGCACAGGGATGCAACATATGTACATAAATATGTTGCACATCTATGCTTCTCTCTGCACGGCTGCTTAAATTGCAGCCATGTGGTGACACAGGCACCCTTGAACCATGGTGGAAGGATATCTGTCTCATGTGCTGTTTGGTTTTGTGCAGAAAGACACACCTTCCTGCACAAAAACAGTCAGTAAACGCATTTTTCTCCTTCAATGTATGCTGAACATTTTAGCATGCTTTGAAGATTAAAAAATGAGGAGAAATGAAAACAATTCTCCTTGTTGTGCTTTCGTACACCAATTAGAGAATGATGCAGCATTCACACACATATCGAGATTAATGATTTCTGATAAATCTGGAGATGTGTCTTGTTCTATGAGTATTCAGTGCAATCATGCACAACAACACTTATAGAACAACCTTTCAACGCAAATTGGTGTGTATGATGAGGCTGTATTTACATGGAGTAGAAAAAGTACACAGAGCGCCTTTTCCTCTCTTTGTAAATATGTAAGAGTGTCTTGTGCAATAACTATGTTACAAAAAGTGACATATTTCTGTTTTAAAATTGCTTCCGAATGATAGAAGGTAAGCAGAGAGTTTTGTCTGCAAAGATGCTCAAACAAGAATGATTGAAATGATTGCGGTCCTTCAATAGGTACAATGGGAAATATTATGAACCACTCAAATCTGTTTTTTTGGAGGTCACATAATATCCGGTAACAGAGAAATTTCAAAACTACATTGGTATAAACAGAGTGTTTTTAAAAACTTGTTCAATCTTTGTAGGTTCTTGCAGATCTGCCCATTCTGCATATTAATACTTAGTTAAACTTACCTTCACAGCAATAGAAATTAAAAATGGTATACATTTTTTGCAGATTTTTTTTGCAATGTAAATTGATGTAAACTGCTTATTGTAGAATTAGGATCTGTAAAGAAAAGAAAAAATTGTTATAACATGTAATAATACATTTTTTACAACACGGCATAATTTCAACAAAGTAATTTGTTTGCCTTTTTTGCTGTTCTCAGAATATATTGAATTTCACTAGAAATAGTCATTTCAATCGTACTCATCACTTAACAGCGGGCAAAAAAAAAACAATCAAAAAGATTGTTTAAAAAAAAACGACATGCTATTCTCTGTAAAATACCACAAGATACAAATCACACATATATGAAATGCTTATGGCTAACAAAATTTTATAAGTTTAACTTAAAAAAACTATAAATGTTGTCGCTTAAAAATATTCACCGAGTCAATGAGCACAAAAAAGTCCATAATTCAAACATATACCTTTCTTTGAGGCCAAATGGTATTTTTGCACTTTTTTATGTAAATTTTCCAATGGTAGTCCTATTAAATTATAATAATAAATTCCTCAGAGAATGAATTATCTTCCTAAAACTTTGACTTAAAAAATATTAGATAGGAATTAGGTAATTCTCTAGGCAAACGTTGTTTGAAAACCAACTGGGAATCATTACAAAGTGTCCATCCTTTGTCACATTTTAGATAGGCAGTGTAATGTCCAGATGTGGTGGAAGGACCATCATGGAAAATTATTGCAATTGCTACAAACGTCCTTACTGATATTGATAGTTGTGTTGCTACAAACTGCTTTATTAAAGAATCCAATTTTCTTCCATCAGCTGTACAACGTTGCATCATTAAAATTATGTATTGTCCATAATTTGTTAACAATAATGTGGATAACATTTCTGATTTACATTGGCTACCCTCCATGTTTTGATTTGCACCTTTAACCCCTTCAGTGCCCATGACGAGCTGGACTCGTCATGGGCCGCGGTGGCGCTGTGCCCATGACGAGTCCAGCTCGTCATAGACCCCGCCCGCTAATTCAACGGCCGGCACAGTGCGGGGAAAGGGGCGGGCACAGAAGGGGTTAACTAATTTATTGAAAGACACTGATTTACAGTCCGGTAATGTTAAATACACAAATCTTTCAGTGTCTACATTAGTGGTACATGTATACATGCAATCTTCACAATGATGTTCCCATTTGTAAGAAAGGCCAAAAATATTTTCTATTTCTACACCTTCATTTTCAAAAATGGTAAGCATATACATTAAAAATTCCTGAGCATCTTGTTGGATATTTTGTGTAAATTGTGTAGAACCAGAACACACATCCTAAAGATTACAAACATCTGAAACAAATTGTATTTTACTTGTATCTGTTGTCAATTTTTCATAAACAGAATGCAACAGAGCTCAAAATCTTTCTTGCAGATTCTGCATAATTTATTCTTGCAAACCTTCAAGATAAAAAACAACATTGACCACTACATTAGCATAGCATTTGACACCTGAACTATTTTCAAACTGATAACCAACAACCTCTTCAACAGTGTCCAATTTCTTTTTACTTGCAATCAGAACATTATCTTGTTCTATTCCCTTCTCGGCACCTTCAGAACAGATATTCTCAAACCTTCTTTTTCGACCAATCATACACTTTTCAAAATACAGGATATTGACCTAAATTTGGAGCATACACCCTTCTTAAGCTATTATACTCTTTTACACAGTTTGCATCTGCAGTAACCTTTGTCTCATCAAAATCAATCAAAAACAAACCAGATAATGTTCTGACTCACGACAAAGCAACATATGCCATACCCTCTTTAAATACAGTAGATCCAATGTTCACCAATGCACTGTCTACACTTAATCCTTGAGATTTATGAATAGTCACTGCATATGCCAGAGAAAATGGAAATTGTTTCCTACGGACATATAAATCTTTAACAAGCAAAAAACGAACTGAACAACGACCAATTTCTTTAACTTCTTCAATCTGATCAAATTTAATTTTTAAAAATTCAATTCCTTCTTTTTTCTGATAATTAATAAAATCCACCACTTTACCCATTGCGCCATTAACTAACCCTTTTTCTACATCCAAATTACGCCTTAAACTTACCCGACAGTTTACACACACATACAGTGTCTTTTCTAAACCAGCAGTTTTAGATATTTTTTTTTCTAAAGCATCCAGTTTTGTTTTTCAACTTTCCCGTCAAAATAATAGTGATTCCTTCATGCTCTATTTTATCGATGGCTTACATTTTTATAATTTCTTCATTTTCCAGTTTCAATAGTTCTTCGTTGAATATGGAACACTCGCGCAGTGTTGGCAATAAACAGATCACTGATTTATTTTCAGCAATTTTCATGTGCACTTTTGCAGGAACTACATTTTCATTTGGAAAGACAGTGCAAAGTAATCGACTTTCCAAACCTTGTTTGCGATGGTCTGTCAGAATTCCAATTCTTATATCTTGAAGAATACTTCCATATTCAGTATCATTTGCCTGTCGCATATTTGTTGTCAGTTCTTTGTATTCAAAATTAGTCCAAATGTTCACATTACCAACACTACCAAGAGACTTTCTGGTATCTTCATGTGCAAGTGTTTTAAATACCGGTTGTCCTTTTACCGGTGTCAGTTGCAGTAGATCTCCAAAAACGATGACGTGTTTTCCTCCAAATAACACGTCATACTCTGTTTTAAGAATTTGCTGCATTCTTAAATGCACAAAGGCAAGCATCAAGTTTGACACCATGCTCACCTCATCAATAATGAGAAGTTTCATTTTCTTCAAGACTCTTGAAACTTCACAACAAGCATCTCCAGATAGCTTGTGGTATTCCAATGTATTCTCATGCTCTACTGGTAGCATTAGTAAACAATGTAAAGTATTTCCTTTAATGTTATGTGCTGCCAACCCAGTTGGAGCAGTGACAACACAGGACAAATTCGACTCTGTTGTTTTTTGCAGATAACTTGTAATTACGTTAATTAAGAAACTTTTTCCTGTTCCAGCTTGACCACTCACATACATTCGGATAGGTTGAAATGATGTACATAAGCACCCTTTCTTTTCATTAAGTAATCCATGGTCAATCTGCTCTTTCACTTGTTGATATATTTGTTTCTGTTCAACATTTAGTTGTTCTTCCAAGTTTCCTAACTGTGTTACATCTTCTTGAGCTTGATACATTGCTGTTTCCACCTCATTCATGGCAGTTGCTGCTTCATTTTCAACAATTGGTTGTCCAAGTGGATCTTGAACTTTGACTGTCTTGAGAACTGTCTCTAGCAATATCAGCTGCAATTGTAGTTTCTTGATCAATTTCATCATTCAACATTATTTGCAAAAGCACTGCATTGTATGCTATCTTTACAAGCATTAAATGAATCTTCATAGCTCTGAATATCTCCAAGTAATTCCAGTTCTGAACGCCATGGTTTGAACATTTGCAAAAGGGCTAAATAGTAAAATTCCCTTTTATCTGCAGTGTCGCAACTCAGTTTCCTGTGATTAATTAAATTTCCTTTCCTTTGTTTCACCAGACATCCTTCGGAACCAATCACTGCATATTTTCCATCATTGATGTTCTCTGTAGTATTCCGTTTAAAAGTGTAGTTTTGCAGCACTTCATAGAGACACATGTTCTCAAGATGATGACTTCGGTTTGGGTAATATGTGTCCAACATATTCATTTTCAAAATATCTGTACTTTCTGGTTCTTTTTCTGCTAAATATTCAATTTCTTGAACAGATTTCAGTACCCGATTTCGGATTTCTGCAAGACCTAGACTCACCCAAATGATTCTTCTACTTTTGGAATATAGACTTGCAGATGATAAACGATCTGAACATTCATATGCTCCAATTTCATGATGCGATAACATCTTCAAACTGAAACTGTATAATTTCTTACTTAGAGTCTTCTCGTGAGAAATTTCTTCCCACATTTCTTTCAATTCCGTCTTTTCTGATTTAGTAATGTAGGACGTTACATATCGTGCAACAGCAATGGAATTGTCCGCAACATACTGAATATCCATGTTAGCATTCCACATGGATAAAATAACTGGATTGTAGTCATTTTTGTATTTTGATTCTTCACTTCTTCTTAAGTTGTAGGTATTTTTCGGAGACTTTCTTGTGATGGTATGTCGCATAGCTGACATAAAACTGTTCACTCTTTGTTTGGATAATACAGGACGTGGAAATCCAAAACGACATTTGGTATAGAACTTATCCTTTGACTTGTGCTTTCGTCGACAGTATTTTCCACATCGATGGCTTTGGAATCGTAAGACTTGTTGTTTTTATGTTCTCGGCTATTGGGTACAGCACATGTGGCATAATCTTCAATGAAATACAAAACAGTTTCATCTGAATCTGTTCCAAATTTGGGGGCGCCCTTGATCCATAACAACATATGTATATGAGGAGCACCTCTTGCTTGATACTCCTTTCTCCAAAAGAAATCCACAGCTTCTCCAAGAGGAGGATTCTTTTTATTGCAGATGAAAGACATCATAGCTTCAAATCTATGATTGAAATATCTGCATACATTAACAGGATCCAAAGAGCCCCATTCTCCAGGTGTCTTGTATTCAATATTTTTTATATTGGAATTTGCCTCTCAAAGAAATTCAAGTAAATCATCCCAAGCATATTCAGCACAGCTTAGTGTAACAAACCATGTAGGAGTTCCCAAGTTCCGTAGCATACATTTCAGTTCTCCATGACGATGGTACCAATATTCATTAGTCCCACGCTGACATGCCATCAGATTAATCAACTGAGATTCTAAATGATCATCTCTCTGATACACTTTATCCATAAAATCCTTTGCAGTTACATTTTGAAGATGCATGCCAGTTTTTAAAATGTGATTTACTGCATATGAAAGTCCAGACAAGTCACTTTCAAACAGAAGATGAAACATATAAGGGATACATTGTCGAAATCTTGGATCTTCTGCATATAATCTTGTTGTCTCATATTCAAATGCAGGAATCTGCACAGGACGTTCATCATATCGTCCACCTTTTTCTGTTGGAAACAACTGCGGGAAACAACGAGCTTCCAAGCTCTCTTCCCATACACTCATGGGACTTCCTGTTGCTTTTTTCATTTGGAACAACTCAATTGTATTCCCCATCACCTCTTTGGAATGAAGTGGATGTACACTGTAATGTTCATAGATTTCTTCACATCTGGACATGTCCACTTTTTCAATTTGTCCACTTAATGTTTCAGTATCTTCTGCTAAATCTATTTCTTCTTCTCCTACAAACACATTTCTATAGTACTCATTATTTTTTAACAGATACAATGATGCCTTTTGCACTTTTCTAACATCCACTAACTCTTGCCAGATTTTCTTATTCTTAGTAGGAACACCATTAACTAGAATGACTAGTGGCTCATTTTCTGCATGGTCTACACCAATAGCTTCAATATTTTTCCTTAAATCTAACGGTAAATACACAACTCTTCCTTTCAATCCTCTTTGCAACTCTGATGGAGGTAATTTACCTGTTTTAGGCTCCATACGAACAATAGCCTGAAACGGGTGAACACATTGAATGAGAATAGACTCATGCGTATTTAAATCTATCAGCTCTGGAGGAATAGCAACCAACTCTAGATTATTATGAACAGCTCTTGCAGGCATTTTATTCTCATCTAATTTGTTATAGCAATATTTGCAAATATGCTGCTCAGATCTCAAATCAAAACAATCCTCTACCAACAAATAAGTTGCAAATTCCATCCACTTATCATTATCATCTATTTCACTTTTTAAATCCAGATTCACAACACAAGTCTGATTTTTATAGTGAGTTCGCCGACAACAAGTACAAGAAAAATTTGGTCTTTCACCTGAAATTACCTTAAACTTTGTGATTTCATCCTCAAAAATTTTTGTAATTATGGGTTCTACATTGTCTTCAACATTTTGTTCTACTAATG
Organism: Triturus cristatus; assembly: GCF_964204655.1. Classification (NCBI taxonomy): domain Eukaryota; kingdom Metazoa; phylum Chordata; class Amphibia; order Caudata; family Salamandridae; genus Triturus; species Triturus cristatus. Next base: position 218,777,784 of record NC_140588.1, read on the forward strand.
TGTCAGTTTCTGCACTCTCTTGCTGAGGACCAAAGTAACAAAACTCAATATCATCACAAACCTTCTTCACATCTGATACTGAGCCACGCAAAAGAGCACTGTTCAACTCATTTAACTTTAGTGCTGGACTTTTCGCATAATACAATCTTCTCACTAACTTCCGCATTTGAGTATGATGTACTGCCAGCATCCTGAAATGGTGAAAAACACTTTGACAAACTTTCCTAGAAAGACAAGCCAGAGAATGACCTTGCAAACCAGTATTTTTTCTCACTCTGCAAGGGTCTAGTCCTTGCAACACCTTAATCTTTTGTTTAACACTTTTTATACTATATGCTCGTAAAAAACTACATAATTTATCAATAGATTCCTGTCGTACACTACAAATACTACTGCAATCCCAAGTATACACAGGGTGTTTAGGACGTCTCCCTAGAACTTCATCATCTATCACTTCTTCTGCATTTCTTTCAACCATTTCCTCTTTCTCAATTGGACAACCATCTCTAACTTCATAACCTCTATCACTAGTGTCAACTACAAACAGTAATTTTTTGCTCTGTAAATAACTCTCTTCATTAAAGAACGGCTCTGAACTGGAACTGTGTTTCCATTCTCCCAAAAAAAATCACAATTTTTTTTTCTATTCATTAGTCTTTTCCTCCTACTTTTGGCCTTCATTAAATTAATTGGTTTATCTAGTGATCGAATTCTGTTTAATACTAAAATGAATAGTTTCCTTTTTACTTCAGAAGCCTTTTCGACAATGTTTTCAATATGCTTCTTCTTTTTATAAAATAGAGCTCTCTTTTTATATTTCTTCACATCTTTCAGCAAATTATGTACTACTCTCTTGTAAAATATTTTTTGCGTAATTCCTTATACTGATTTTGCCTTCTTTTAGCATACTTTGTCTCCTTTGACTGAACATTTGTTTTTTGCCTTTCCTCTTATTTTGAATTTTTTTTGTAGTAGAAACATTCTCAGTGGTTTCAGCGTTCTGTACATTCTGTTTGCTCCTACAAACATTTTTGATAAATTGCTTTGTGATCTTACCAGAAGATTTTTTCTTTTTAGCCACATTATCTTGTACATTCAATACTTGTGGTTGATTTTTCTTCAAGTAATTCTCCTGTCTCTGTTCTTTTCTTTTTTTTTCTGGCATGATTTCTCTATTTTAACGTTGAAAAACAATATCTGTAAAAAAGAATCACAAATAAAAGTATATTAATAACTTTCAAATGTATACTATTCTATTACTGTAGAAACACATTTTATATAAAAACTGACTAAGAAACTATAGCCCTGAAGCACAAGTGTGACGATGGTTAAAACACTACATGCATAGTGCATACTACTTTGAAGCAGTTCATGCCCTAAAGCCTACCTCACTAAAAGACTACATGCTAACTGACTGAATGATTACAATACTATAAGGACACTGGGTGAGTGACAGGGTGTTTCCTAGAAGTGTATGAATACTGACATGGATATTGATGGTGTGAAAGACAAGTGTGTAGGTGATTAGAGACCTACATGCATAGTGGACACATGTTTGAATCCAGCCATATGTTAAGGCCTGTCTCAGTCCAATACTACTTGGATACTGACTGAATGATTAGAGTACTGCAAGGAGAGTGCCTGGGTGAATTCATAAGTGTTTGGGTTTTGGCACAGTGAATGGATTAGTCCATGGTGCTGAATGGGTTTCTAGAGGACTGCATGGGGAGTGACAGGGTGTTTGCTAGAAGTGTATGAATACTGACTAGGGAATTGAAGGTGTGAAAGACAAGTGTGTAGGTGGTTAGAGGACTGCATGATACTGGATAGGCGTTTGAAGTAATTCATGTGCTAAGGCCTGGCTCACTGCATGAGTACTTGGGTACTGACTGAATGATTAGGGTACTGCAAGGACAGTGCCTGGGTGAATGTATAAGTGGTTGGCTTTCGGCGCAGTGAATGGATTAGTACATGGTGCTGAATGGGTCACTGGAGAAGCATAAGGAGAGTGACAGAGTGTTTGCGGGAACTGTATGAATACTGTCTGGGATATTGAAGGTGAAAGACAAGTATGTAGGTGGCTAGAGACCTACATTCATAGTGGATAGACATTTGAAACAGTCCATAGACTAACACTTGAATCACTGCAAAACTACCTGAGTACTGACTGAATCATTAGAGTACTACAAAAAGAGTGACTCGGTGAATCTTTTTAAGATTTTGGATTCTAGTGCAGTGAATAGGTTAGTACTTACTGCCAAATGAGTCAGTGGAGGTGTGCAATTAAAGTGACATAGTGTTTATTGGAGTTTATAGATATTGACAGAGATATTGAAGGTCTGAAAGGCAATTCTGTTGGTAGTTAGAGGCCTCCATGCATACTGGAAACCCGTTTGAATCAACCCATGTGCTAAGGCCTGCCTCACTCCATTAGGACTTAGGTACTGAATGAATGATTATTGCAAGAAGCGTATCTGGGTAAATTTACAAGTGTTTCAGTTTTGGCACAGTGAATGCATTACTACATGGTACTAAGTAAGTCACTGGAACACTGCACGAGGAGTGATAGGATGTTTGCTGAAAGTACATGGATACTGACTGTGGAATTGAAGCTGTTAAAGACAAGTGTATAGTATGTTAGAAGACTGCATGCATACTGCATAGACATTTGTAGCCCTCTATGTGGTAATGCATGGTTCACTACATGAGTACATGAGTACCTGGAAACTGACTGAATCATTAGACTACAGCTAGGAGAGTGCCTGGGTACAACTTTTAAGTTTTTCAGTTTTGGCGCAGTAAAAAGATTAGTACATGGTACTGGATTAGTCACTGGATGAGTGCAAGATGAGTGACAGGATGTTTATTGAAGTATATAGATACTGACTAGTTAAATAAAGAAGTGAAAGACAAGTGTGTAGGTGACTAGAGGCCTGTATGCATACTGGATGGGAGTTTGAAGCAGTCCATGTTGTAAGGCCTGGCTCGCTGCATGAGTACTTGGATACTGACTGAATGATGAGAGTACTGCAAAGAGAGTGCCTGAGTGAATTTATAAGTGTTTGGGTTTTGGCGAAGGGAATGGTTTAGTATATGCTGCTGAATGGGTCAATAGAGGAGTCCATGGGGAGTGACAGGGTGTTTGCTTGAACTGTATGGATACTGACTGTGGAATTAAAGGTGTGAAAGAGAACTGTTTAGATGGTTAGAGAACTGTATGCATAGTTGATAAGCATTTGAATCAATGATTGTGCTAAGGCCTGCCTCACTCCGTTACTACTTGGATATTAACTGAATGTTTACAGTATTACAAGGACAGTTCCTGGGTTAATACATAAGCAATGACTGCCTTCTAATTCTACCAAAAGTTGAGAACAGGAAAGTTTTTAAGCAGTTATGCGTATTCAAAGATATGAAGTACCTAAATGCTTCTCTCACAGTGCTTCCCAAATGCACGCAAACTCACAGTGTGATTCTAGACAATCAAAACTATCACTACGAGTTTACCAAAACTCATTCACTGCTATGTAAGGGATAAGGGGACTGCCCACAATCTACATATTTAAGTACTGCACTTTAGAGTCAAAGCCTAACTCATTTTGTCAATGCATAAGCAAAGACTGGCTTGTAATGCTACTAAAACTTGACAACAAGACAGGTTTTAAAACAGTTATCTGTCAGCAAATGCATGATGTTATCAAATGCTTCTCTCACAGTGGTTCCCAAATGCACACCGACTCACAGTGTGATTCTAGACAAGCAACACTATCCCTAGTAGTTTACCAAAACTCATTCACTACTGTGCAAGGGGTAAGGGGACTGCACACAATCTACATATTTCAGTACTGCACTTTAGTGTCAAAGCCTGACTCATTTTATCAATGCACAAGCAAAGACTGGCTTCTAATGCTACTAAAACTTGACAACATGGCAGGTTTTAAAACAGTTATCTGTCAGCAAATACACAATGTTACCAAATGCTTCTCTCACAATCCTGACCCGAAAGGAACACAGACTCACAGTGTGATTTTAGACAAGCAACACCCTAGGAGTTTACCAAATCTCATTCACTAGTCTGAAAGGGGTAACGGTACTGTACACAATCTACATATTTAAGTACTACACTTTAGCGTCAAAGCCTAACTCATTTTGTCAATGCATAAGCAAAGACTGGCTTGTAATGCTACTAAAACTTGAGAACAAGACAGGTTTTAAAACAGTTATCTGTCAGCAAATACATGATGTTACCAAATGCTTCTCTCACATTGGTTCCCAAATGCACACACACTCAAAGTGTGATTCTAGACAAGCAATACTACCACTAGGAGTTTACCAAAACTCATTCACTACTATGGAAGGAGTAAGGGGACTGCACACAATCTACATATTTAAGTACTGCACTTTAGTGTCAAAGCCTGACTCATTTTATCAATGCACAAGCAAAGACTGGCTTCTAATGCTACTAAAACTTGACAACATGGCAGGTTACAAGCAAAGACTGGCTTCTAATGCTACTAAAACTTGACAACATGGCAGGTTTTAAAACAGTTATCTGTCAGCAAATACACGATGTTACCAAATGCATCTCTCACAATCCTTACCCGAAAGGAACACAGACTCACAGTGTGATTTTAGACAAGCAACACTATCCTAGGAGTTTACCAAAACTCATTCACTAGTCTGAAAGGGGTAACGGTACTGCACACAATCTATATATTAAAGTACTGCACTTTAGTGTGAAACCTGACTCATTGTATCAATGCATAAGCAAAGACTGGCTTCTAATGCTACTAAAACTTGACAAAATTAGAGATTTTAAAACAGTTATCTGTCAGCAAATACATGATATTACCAAATGCTTCTCTCACAGTGGTTCCCAAATGCACACAGACTCACAGTGTGATTCTAGACAATCAACACTATCACTAGGAGTTTACCAAAACTCATTCACTGCTATGTAGGGGATAAGGGGACTGCACACAATCTACATATTTCAGTACTGCACTTTAGTGTCAAAGCCTGACTCATTTTATCAATGCATAAGCAAAGACTGGCTTCTAATGCTACTAAAACTTGACAACATGGCAGGTTTTAAAACAGTTATCTGTCAGCAAATACATGATGTTACCAAATGCTTCACTCACATTGGTTCCCAAATGCACACACACTCACAGTGTGATTCTAGACAAGCACCACTATCACTAGGAGTTTACCAAAACTCATCCACTACTATGGAAGGGGTAAGGGGACTGCACACAATCTACAAATTTAAGTACTGCACTTTAGTGTCAAAGCCTGACTCATTTTATCAATGCACAAGCAAAGACTGGCTTCTAATGCTACTAAAACTTGACAACATGGCAGGTTACAAGCAAAGACTGGCTTCTAATGCTACTAAAACTTGACAACATGGCAGGTTTTAAAACAGTTTTCTGTCAGCAAATACATGATGTTACCAAACGCTTCTCTCACAATCCTTACCCGAAAGGAACACAGACTCACAGTGTGATTTTAGACAAGCAACACTATCCTAGGAGTTTACCAAAACTCATTCACTAGTCTGAAAGGGGTAACGGTACTGCACACAATCTACATATTAAAGTACTGCACTTTAGTGTGAAACCTGACTCATTTTATCAATGCATAAGCAAAGACTGGCTTCTAATGCTACTAAAACGTGACAAAATTAGAGATTTTAAAACATTTATCTGTCAGCAAATACATGATATTACCAAATGCTTCTCTCACAGTGGTTCCCAAATGCACACAGACTCACAGTGTGATTCTAGACAATCAACACTATCACTAGGAGTTTACCATAACTCATTCACTGCTATGTAAGGGATAAGGGGACTTCACACAATCTACATATTTAAGTACTGCACTTTAGTGTCAAAGCCTAACTCATTTTGTCAATGCATAAGCAAAGACTGGCTTGTAATGCTACTAAAACTTGACAACAAGATAGGTTTTAAAACAGTTATCTGTCAGCAAATACATGATCTTATCAAATGCTTCTCTCAGAGTGGTTCCAAATGCACACAGACTCACAGTGTGATTCTAGACAAGCAACACTATCCCTAGGAGTTTACCATAACTCATTCACTACTGTGCAAGGGGTAAGGGGACTGCACACAATCTACATATTTCAGTACTGCACTTTAGTGTCAAAGCCTGACTCATTTTATCAATGCATAAGCAAAGACTGGCTTTTAATGCTACTAAAACTTGACAACATGACAGGTTTTAAAACAGTTGTCTGTCAGCAAATACACAATGTTACCAAATGCTTCTCTCACAATCCTTACCCAAATGCACACAGACTCGCAGTGTGATTTTAGGCAAGCAACACTATCCTAGGAGTGCATAAGCAAAGACTGGCTTCTAATGCTACTAAAACTTGACAACATGACAGGTTTTAAAACAATTGTCTGTCAGCAAATACATAATTTTACCAAAAGCTTCTCTCACAATGTTTACCCAAATACACACACACTCACAGTGTGATTGTAGTCAGACAACTATCCCTTGTACAAAACACATTTACTAGTCTACAAGATCTAAGGTGACTGCACACATTACAGAAAACGTTCTACTACACATTAGTACCAAAATGCTTCTCTCAAAATGATTCCTAAATGCACACAGACTCACTGTGTGATTCTAGACAAACAACACTATCCCTTGCACTATACCAAAACACATTTCTTAATCTATGAGTACTACATTTTAGTGTAGAAACATGACTCATTTTGCAAATTCATAAACAATGACTGGTTTCTAATTCTACCAAAACATATAAACAGCAGACTTATCTGTCTGCAAACACATGAAAAACACAAATGCTTATCGCACAATGGTTTCTACATGCACACACACTGTCAATAAGATTGTAGACAAAAAAAAGTACTCCCTGCACTTTAGCAGGAGAAATACATTAGTCTGATTAAAATCAAAATAGACCTCATACATCCCCTCACAATTAAATAACTCACCTTTCAAGTTGTTTTGTAGATTAAGAAGTATATCAGTCACACACCAGATTTTCTTATACAGAATCTCTGCACTGTGCACCTGTCAGCAAAACCAAAGAATGGCAAAGTTTCCCTCTCATTTTCCACACATATACATGTAAACATCAAATGCCATTGAGCCTAACATCTCAGCTAAGGCATGGCAAGACCATTTCCAGTCCCTTTACAAATCACCTGAGGGCGACATGGTAAACTCTACCCAGCTGCCCAGTTCTACCCGGAATGGGGTGCCGTTCACACTAAAGGAGGTCCGAGAGGCCATTGCCGGGCTGGCATCAGGAAAGGCACCAGGCCTGGACGGCTTGCCGGGCGACTTATTTCAGCAGGAACCGGACGTCTGGGCACCCTATCTTATGATTCTCTTTAATGCCATCTTGGGAGGCATGGTTATGCCTGGTACTTGGCTGGGCGCAGAGATCGTCCCAATATTCAAAAAGGGCTCACCTCTGCTCCTAGCCAACTACAGACCCATCAGCCTCATCGATGTGCCACAGAAGATTTTTGGTAGACTCATGTTAAATCGCCTCCAAGATTGGATTGAAGAACGCGCGATCATGAGCCCATATCAAGCAGGGTTCAGAAGGGGTATTTCCACTATCGATCAAATCTTCCGTTTGAATCTTTTATACTGGAAGACTGTTTTGATCGAGGGCGGCAGCCTATACACGGTGTTCGTGGATTTGCGAGCCGCATTCGACTTAGTGCCCAGGGACAAACTATGGGCTGTCTTAGTGGACCTCGAAGATCCCGCTGATATCCTATTAATCTTGAAAAGACTACACCAGGGAAATTTTGCCAGGGTGAGATGTGGAAGAGGGGGCACTCTTTCGGATGCTTTCCCCGTTGACAGGGGGGTTAGGCAGGGTTGTGTGCTTGCACCGACCCTTTTCTGCCTCTTTGTCAACGGGGTTATTAACCATGTTAACGAGCTGAGTAACATCGACGCCCCCAAGTTGGATGGCAGCAGGGTTTCTGCTATTATGTTTGCAGATGATAACCTGCTGCTCTCCAAATCCCCCATGGGCTTACAACGGGTCCTGGACAAATTTGCGAGTTTTTGTGCGAGCCACGGATTGGAGATTAATGCTGCAAAAACCAGGTATATGATCTTCAACCCGCCCTCCTCAACACGCGCGAATCCCTCTATAGGGTCCTCCAGATTAGAGAGGGTTTACACGTTCGAATATCTGGGGGTAACAATCAACCAGTCCATGACGTGGGACTCACATAAAACTAAGGCAAACTTGAAATTGTCTCAGCTGGTGGGTGGCATTGCCAGGATGACAAAAGGATTGACTTACAGGCCATTTGGCCCCCGCCTCCAAATTTACAAAATCCAGGCAAGAGGGGCAGTGACCTATGGAGCCGAAATCTGGGGGCACACTCCCGGCCAGAAGATGCAGGTCACGGAGAATAACTTCATAAGGCAATTGGCTTCTTTACCGACTGGTACCCCTCTGCTCCCACTCAGACTAGATCTGGGCCTAAGGCCGATTTCAGAAGAGTTGGGTCTTAAACCCATAACTTTTTGGTGTAAAATATGGAGCTTGCCGGAACTTTTCAACTATAGAGCTGAGCTGCTAGAGATTTTGCGTTTTTCTAAAACTGCACAAATCCCATGGCTAAGATATATTAAGCAAACTTGCGAGTTACTAGGTAGACCGGAATTGTGGTCCGATCCAGGGATTGCATGTCCCAGGATCTCATGTAAATCCATCTCTATGGCTTATTATGAGCATAATTTACGCGCTGCAATTATGAGCGTACGGGAGGGGTCTCTAACCGAATACTTCCTGGGCTTTAAAGACTCATACCACCTAGAGCTTACATTTGATGACATAGGCCCTTCACTAACAAGGAAGTTATACTTACAATGGCGTTATAGCACTCTCCCCCTCAGGGCGCACACAGTTCACTGGACACATTCCCACTCTACAGTCCAATGCCCCGCTTGCGCGTACCCGCGAGAGAATGACTTGCACATTATATTCTTCTGCCCAGCTTACCAAAGAGCAAGGAACTACTGGCTTCGCCCACTCCTGAGAAACCTGGGCTTTAGGCAGCATTTGCCAGCTTTCAGAATACTGAAAACAGATCTATCTGCCCCAATTGTTTTTGCTGTTGCAAAATTTTTAACATCAATGTGGATTATTCGTACTCATTGTACTAAGCCAATACAGTTGAATGAATCTTCTTGATGATTTTAGTCTAATTGTTCTGCGACTAATTTAATCTGAACTATGTTTGTTAACTTTATTGTGCATAACTTTTATGTGTATATGTTGCTCTCTTTTATGGTCCTAGTGACCGAAATAAAGACGAAATGAAATGAAAAATCACATTCCTTCCCACATAAATTCAAAAGCAAACACACATTTCTATTGGTTAAACATTTCAACCCTTTCCAAATGACATAAATTTGAACCCTACCCCCAATCTCCCTTCTGCCTGTTACCATAGCAACAGGTCATGGAACACTGAACTGAGCACACAGGTCACAAGTTCAGCACACAATGTTGCTAATCAAAACAGCAAGTGTGCTTGACTTTTCAACATATCAGCTTATCATATATAATGTTCCTTTCACTCAGTTTTTGTTAACCAATAAGAATCATGCGTTTAAAAAACAGAAACATGCACCCTACCTTCCAGTGTAGAAGGTTGTCAAACAACCAATGATTTCTTGTCTTTTTTCAAAACTGCATCTTAGCCACCATTTTAGAAAAATCTTACTTTTCAAACTGCCATTTCATTTACAGAGACCATCTGAGTGCATCCAGACCTCCCTTCAAGATGCTTAGGGTGTGGATTGTGGGACACAGCTATACTTTCTGGAGCCAAAGGTGTGCAGAAAACAAAGAAATTCACAAAGACCTAGGTTTGCTAAATGTAGACATTAAATGGATTGGACAGAGAGTGTTAAAGTGGCACCAATTGATGCCATTGGTAAAATCCTTTATGCATATCCAACACCCTGACCTCATAATAGTGCACTGTGGTGGCAATGACCTAGGCACTTTGACTGGGGTAGGTTTGGAAATGCTTATGAAGGACACCTTTGCAGATTTGATTTCACTTTTTCCCAAAACTGCCTTTGTGTATTCTAACATATGTCAAAGGCAGAAATGGAAATGGTCCGATCATTTTTGTCCACAAATTGAGAAAGCTAGGAAACATGTGAATAAATCTGTTTCTGCTTTTCTCCGAGACTATAGAATGGGGTCCATTTACAATAGCAATCTGTGCTTTCATATGCAAGAGATGTATAGGAGTGATGGAGTACACTTTACTGATGATGAAAACAGAGTCCTCCTCAACAACTTTAGACTCTGTATAGGTACTTACTTATAAGTACCAAAAACTCTCAATGAACACAACGTTTCTTTTTAGAGCCACTCAAGAACAAAACACTTAAGCTTGATGTTTATCTCCCAAAAATTTCAAGTTTTTTCCTTGGATCCGCGCACCCAACGCGTTAGGAACCGCACACCCAACGCGAGAGAAACCGTGCACCCAATGCGATAGGATGCGCGTTAGGATGCGCGACTCCTAATTTTACCGTAAAAAAAAATAGCCCCTATCACTAATTTTCATTATTCCCGGGGACCCCATCCCCTGGGGCTTATAAAAAAACGTTGGAGACCGTGGGGGGAGCCCCAACGCCCCCACGGTCCCAGCCGGCTCCCCTCGTCCTTCGGGAGCCGGCATTGCTTTTAAACATGGGTAGCTGCTGACATGCAGCTCCCCATGTGGAAAAGCAATATCGTTTGGATTTTGAAAGAGAGAGCAGGTTTCCCTGCTCTCTCTTTCAAAACCCTAACGAAGTTTGCTATGGGAGGGCGGGAGACTCCCGCCCTCTCATAGCAAACAACAGTGTCCTGGGGTGGGCACTCCAGGACACTGTAGGAGCCGGCCCTGGGGGGTGGCGGTCCCCAGGGCCCTCGAGTGCTCCAGGAGGGGGGCCACACAGCCCCCCTCCAAGATATTAATTTAGCAACATTTTGCCCCCAGTATTTGACCCACCCGGGGGCTAATTATTAACGAAGCGCGGAAGCCCGTGCTTCTAGTTTTTTTTTTTCTGGCCGGATCCGCGCACCCTGCGTGCATTTCGCTGATTTTTTTTTTTAAAAAGGGGGCCCCAGGGTGTCCTTCTAAGACCCCCTAAGCAACACTAGAGTGTCAGAGTATTTCTACCCTGCCCCCTTTATATGTTTTAAACACTTATTCCCCTTACTTCTTCAGCCTCGCTTCTACCGAGGCACAAAATGGCTGCCAACAGTTCCTGTTTCGAATGTAGACAGACACTTGACAGCCAATTAGCATTCAGTGCTTGATCGGGAGGGTGCGTGCTCGGTTCGGGGAGGGTGCGCATAGGGTGCGCGGATCCTCCGAGGCCATAGATATATCTGTCTTTTTTAGTCTAATTTTCTCAGGAACTACTGAACGGATTTATGCAAAAGGCACGAGTCTGAACTGAGGACTACCTCTTTGCCAAATTTGGTGTAATTCCGTTCAGCAGTTCAGGCTGTAGCTGCGTCAACAGGTCCTATGGGAAATTGCATGGGGAAAACGTGTTGTGGGACCCCCCTTTTTTCTCAGCCTCTGCTTGACGAATCACCACGAAACTTTCAGGATAGGAGCGGACCGGAGCTGGGCAAAAGTTTGGAAAATTTCGCGAAGAATCGTCAACCGGCGCCAGACTTATTGGGAATAGAATGTTGTGGATTTCCTATGGAAGATAGGTCCTAACTATAACTACCTACTGGCAACCGGGAGTAGGTAATATATATATATATATATATATATATATATATATATATATATATATATATATATATATTATCTACTGGCGGTTGCCAGTAGATAATTATAGTTAGGACCTATTTTCCATAGGAAATCCGCAACATTCTATTGGGAATATCTTTGCCGCCGATTGACGAATCTTCGCAAAAGTTTCCAAACTTTTGCCCAGCTCCGCTCCGCTCCTACCCTGAAAGTTTCGCGGTGATTCGACAAGCGGGGGCTGAGAAAAAAGGGGGTCCAAAAATGCATTTTCCCCAAGCAATTTCCCATAGGATTTGTTGTCGCAGCTGCAGACCGAACCGCTGAACGGAATGACACCAAATTTGGCAAAGAGGTAGTCCTCAGTTCGGACTCGCGCCTTTTGCATATATGGTGTGAATCCGTTCAGTAGTTCCTGAGAAAATTAGAGTTAAAAGTACATAAATATCTATGGCCACACCGTAAGCGCACCCTCCCCGAACCGAGCGCGCACCCTCCTGATCGTGCGCTGAATGCTAATTGGCTGTTGAGTGTCTCTCTACATTCGAAACCAGGAACTGTTGGCGGCCATTTTCTGCCTCGGTAGATGCGAGGCTGAAGAAGCAAGGGGAAAAAGTGTGTAAAACATATAAAGGGGGCAGAGTGGAAATACTCTGACCCTCTAGAGGTGCTTAGGGGGCCCTAGAAGGACCCCCTGGGGCCTCCCTTTTTAAAAAAAGAAAATGGCAAAATGCGCTAGGTGTTCCGCATCCTACCGCGTTGGATGCACGGATTCTCTCGCGGTGGGTTCGCGGATCCAAGGGAAAAAAAATGAAATTGTTGGGAGATAAAGATTAAGCTTAAGTGTTTTGTTCTTGAGTGGCTCTAAAAAGAGTTGTTGTGTTCATTAAGAGTTTTTGGTACTTATAAGTAAGTACCTATACAGAGTCTAAAGTTGTTGAGGAAGACTCTGTTTCCCTCATCAGTAAAGTGTACTCCATCTCTCCTATACATCTCTTGCATATGAAAGCGCAGATTGTTATTGTAAATGGACCCCATTCTGTAGTCTCGGAGAAAAGCAGAAACAGATTTATTCACTTGTTTCCTAGCTTTCTCAATCTGTGGACAAAAATGATCGGACCAGTTCCATTTCTGCCTTTGGCATATGTTAGAATACACAAACGCAGTTTTAGGGAAAAGTGAAATCAGTTCTGCAAAGGTGTCCTTCATAAGCATTTCCAGACCTACCCCAGTCAAAGTGCCTAGGTCATTGCCACCATAGTGCACTATTATGAGGTCAGGGTGTTGGATTTGCATGAAGGATTTCACCAATGGCATCAATTGGTGCCACTTTAACCCTCTCTGTCCAATCCATTTAATGTCTACATTTGGCAAACCTAGGTCTTTGTGAATGCCTTTGTTTTCTGCATACCTTTGACTCCAGAAAATGTAGCTGTGTCCCACAATCCACACTGTAAGCATCTTGTAAGGAGGTCTGGATGCACTCAGATCGTCTCTGTAAATGAAATGGCAGTTTGGAAAGTAAGATGTTTCTAAAATGGTGGCTAAGATGCAATTTTGAAAAAAGACAAGAAATCATTGGTTGTTTGACAACCTTCTACACTGAAAGGTAGGGTGCATATTTCTGTTTTTTAAACGCATGATTCTTATTGGTTAACAAAAACTGATTGTAAGGAACATTATATATGATAAGCTGATATGTTGAGAAGTCAAGCACACTTGCTGTTTTGATTAGCAACATTGTGTGTGCTGAACTTGTGACCTGTGTGCTCAGTACAGTGTTCCATGACCTGTTTCTATGGTAATGGGCAGAAGGCAGATTGGGGGAAGGGTTGAAGTTTATGTCATTTGGAAAGGGTTGAAATGTTTAACCAATAGAAATGTGTGTTTGCTTTTGAATTTATGTGGGAAGGAATGTGATTTGATGTTTACATGTATATGTGTGAAAAATGAGAGGGAAACTTTGCCATTCTTTGGTTCTGCTGACAGGTGCACAGTGCAGAGATTCTGTATAAGAAAATCTGGTGTGTGACTGATATCTGGTGTGTGACTGATATACTTCTTAATCTACAAAACATCTTGAAAGGTGAGATATTTAATTGTGAAGGGATGTATGTAGACTATTTTTATTTTAATCAGACTAATGTATTTCTTCTGCTAAAGTGTAGGGAGTACTTTTTTTCTCTACAATCTATTGACAGTGTGTGTGCATGTAGAAACCATTTTGTGATAAGGATTTGTTTTTTTCATGTGTTTGTAGACAGATAACTATGCAGTTTTTATATTTTGGTACAATTAGAAACCAGTCATTGTTTATGAATTTGTGAAATGAGTTATGTTTCTGCAGTAAAATGTAGTACTCCTTGTAGATTAAGAAATGTGTTTTGGTATAGTGTTGTTTGTCTAGAATCACACAGAGAGCCTGTGTGCATTTGGGAACCACTGTGAGAGAAGCATTTAGAAACAACTGGTATTTGCTGACAGATAACTCTTTTAAAACCTGTCATGTTGTCAAGTTTTAGTAGCATTAGAAGCCAGTCTTTGCTTATGCGTTGATTAAATGAGTCAGGCTTTGACACAAAAGTGCACTTTTGAAATATGCACATTGTGTGCAGTTCCCTTACCACTTCCATAGTAGTAAATAAGGTTTGGTAAACTCGTAGGGATAGTGGTTGTGGTCTAGAATCACACTGTGAGTCTGTGTGCATTTGGGAACCAATGTGAGAGAAGCATTTGGTAACATTGTGTATTTGCTGACAGATAACGATTTTAAATCCTGTCATGTTGTCAAGTTTTAGTAGCATTAGAAGCCAATCATTGCTTATGCGTTGATTAAATGAGTCAGACATTGACACTAAAGTGCAGTCGTGAAATATGTAGATTGTGTGCAGTTCCCTTACCACTTCCACTGTAGTGAATGAGTTTTAGTAAACTCCTAGGAATAGTGGTGCTTGTCTAGAATCACACTGTGAGTCTGTGTGCATTTGGGAACCACTGTGAGAGAAGCGTTTGGTAACATCGTGTATTTGCTGACAGATAACTGTTTTAAAACCTGTCATGTTGTCAAGTTTTAGTAGCATTAGAAGCCAGTCTTTGCTTATGCGTTGATTAAATGAGTCAGGCATTGACACTAAAGTGCAGTCGTGAAATATGTAGATTAAGTGCAGTTCCCTTACCTCTTCCACTGTAGTGAATGAGTTTTGGTAAACTCCTAGGGATAGTGGTGCTTGTCTAGAATCACACTGTGAGTCTGTGTGCATTTGGGAACCACTGTGAGAGAAGCGTTTGGTAACATCGTGTATTTGCTGACAGATAACTGTTGTAAAACCTGTCATGTTGTCAAGTTTTAGTAGCATTAGAAGCCAGTCTTTGCTTATGCATTGATAAAATGATTCATGCTTTGACACTAATGTGCTGTACTTTAATATGTAGATTGTGTGTAGTCTCCTTACCCCTTGCACAGTAGTGAATGAGTTTTGGTAAGCTGCTAGGGATAGTATTGCTTGTCTAGAATCACACTGTGAGTCTGTGTGCATTTGGGAACCACTGTGATAGAAGCATTTGGTAACATTGTGTAGTTTTTTTAGCAGACAACTCTTTTAAAACCTGTCATGTTGTCAAATTTTAGTAGCATTAGAAGCTAGTCTTTGCTTATGCATTGATAAAATGATTCAGGGTTTGACTCTAAGGTGCAGTACCATGTAGGATTCTCTTCACTGTGGCAGAACTGAAAATTTAAAATTTTTACCCAAGCACTGTCCTAGAAGTAGTCTGATGATTTAGTCAGCTTCTAAGTACCAAATAGACTGCTTCAAATGTCTATGCAGTATGCATGCAGTCTTCTAACATACTATACACTTGTCTTTCACATTTTCAATTCGCTAGTCAGTATCCATACACTTCCAGGAAACACCCTGCCACTCCCTTTGCAGTCTTCTAGTGACCCATTCAGCATCATGTACTAATCCATTCACTGTGCTAAAACCGAAACACTTATAAATTCACCAAGATACTATCTTTGCAGTACTCTAATCATTCACTCAGTGCCTAAGTATTCATGCACTGAGCCAGGCCTTAGCACATGAACTGCTTCAAACCCCTATTCACTATGCATGCAGTCTTCTAACCACCTAGACACTTGTCTTTCACACTTTCAATTTCCTAGTCAGTATCCATACAGTCCAGCAAACATCCTGGCAATCCCTTTGCACTCCTCTAGTGACCCATTCAGTACCAAGTACTAATCCATTCCCTGTCCGAAAAGCCTAGCACTTATAAATTCACCTAGGCACTCTCCTTGCTGTACTCTAATCATTCAGTCAGTACCCAAGTAGTCATGCAGTGAGCCAGGCCTTAGCACATGGACTGCTTTAAATGCCTATGCAGTATGGATGCAGTCCTCTAATCACCTACACAGTTGTGTTTCACACCTTCAATTCCCTAGTTAGTATTCATACTCTTCTAGCAAACACCCTGTCACTCACCCAGTGTGTCTCCTTATAGTACTGTAAGCATTTAGTCAGTTAGCATGTAGAGTTTTAGTGAGGTAGGCTTTAGGGCATGAACTGCTTCAAAGTAGTATGCACTATGCATGTAGTGTTTTAACCATCGTCACACTTGTGGTTCAGGGACATAGTTTCTTAGTCAGTATTTATAAAAAATGTGTTTGTACAGTAATGGAATAGTATAATTTTGAAAGTTATTAATTTACATTTATTTGTGATTCTTTTTTACAGATACAGAATAGGAGTGTTTCTCATCTGTTTGCACTCTTCTCATGCAAGATTGTTCAGATGAAGGGTCCTTAGGTGTTTCATCATACTTGCCGTGCGAGTATTTCTTGTTAGGATCCCCTCGTGAGAGAACTCTTTTGCAAATCTTGCACGTGATCAAGGTGGCATTGGTCTTGGTTTGCTCATTGGGAAAAGTAAAAAATGTCCTCACCACTGAAGAAAAATGTGGGCGTGGGGCCTTCTGCAAAAAAATGTCCTCAGATTCGGTAAATATTTTACAGCGGCAACATTTACAGATTTTGTAAGTTAAACTTATAAAATTTTGTTAGCTGTATGCATTTTATATATCTGTGATTTGTTTCTTGTGGTATTTTGTTGAGAATACCATGTTGTTGTTTTTTTAACAATCTTTCTGATTTTCCAGGTCTGTCGTCGACATCCATGGTCTCCAAAGGAGTGTTCCGCCTTGTTGTTTTGTATTATTGTTGTTACATTTTGTTTATTAGTTTATCGTTCATATATATGTTAATAAAAAAATAAAGTTTGAAAATAGTTTATGGTTTACATATTTATGATTATAAAAAATAAAATTTGAAAAAAAAATTAATAACGTTTTTGGTTGTTCTCTTAACTGCTGTGTGACTCTTTCTTGTTCTTATTACTGTTATTTGATGGAGTCCACCATGGTGTTAAATTTTGGGGCACTTATTGCTGGAATACTGGTGATATCAGCAGTTTGCACCAAATTCTGAATAGTGTGTTAGATTTATCTCAACTTCGGTTAAAGTGCTTATAATGAAATGGAGACTAGCCGTTCTCGTGCAAAAAGACACGAGGTGCACCTTTCCAATTTATTCTAAATACTAACATCCTGTATTGAATTGCACTGAGGTATTGGCTGCACTTACAGGGTACACACAAAATCTATTAAGAAATCTCATTGTATTTATATTGCTTGAGAATAGTGCATCAGGTGCTGGATCTTGACGAGATACACTGCTCAGTTCGTATATTGTTCTGCACACGAAAAAAATCACATCACAACTTTCACACCAATTGCAATGCGAAACAAATTCCTGCGATAAGACACGTTAGCACCAGGGATTTTACACCTGCTTTCTGCTGGTGTTAAGCAGGACAACTACCTGCACCATGAAAGGGAACACAGCCAAGAGCCACACCAGAACACCCACAGGTGCCATAGAGTCAATGAGCATGATACAGGGATACCCATGAGGGCCAGAAGACTCATCTCAACAACTCCAGGACCGCCAATACCCCCCAAACCCACATCTTAGTAAGTGTGTCCCTGTGGTCATTGTCTTAGCATGATAGGCACGAGCCCTGCAACATCACAGTGTGCTGTCACCTCGGCGTTGGCAGTGAGCCTGGACGTGTAGCTATGCACGCATCCTCCTGCATGCACAACTGGCGTGTGCTGGTCTGGGGTTCACAGGTCAGTGCAGGGGTGTGCCTATCCGGCAAGGGGAACGGGGTGTCTCGGACATGTCCGTGTACAGGAAGTGAGGTAAGTGTGTCTCTGTGTTCTGGTGTGGCCTGCTACAAGAGCCACAGCAGTCGATGTTGTAAAGTGGCATGCACCACCTCCAAACGGCACTGTGATGGTGTAGTTGGAATGTAGCAGGACATGCGCAAATAGGCATTACAATGGTGCGCCGTATGAGTGCACGAGATACAACAGCGCACCGTACAAAAGTGTGGGGGCTCGTGGGAGGGAGGAGCAGCCGTTTGGCAACATAACACACAGTGAACTCGACCATGTGCCACATGCTGTGCATCTCATCCATGATGACCACGGTCGCAGACATCCCACAACACCAACGACTGGCCTTTGGACACATCCTGTATGAATGCAGAGTGGTTTTCACTTCTATGCTCGTTTAGTGGTGTGATGTTGGTGGGTTGTATGACTTGTGCTCCTTGTTGGTGTGTTTCATTTTGGCCATTGTTAGTCTATATGTGTGTTGTACTTAATTGTGCATGTGTGCCATTCTGCCCATCTCCCCCCTCCCCCCACTCCCTGCTTCTTCCTCTTCCATAGTTCCTTGATTCTTTTAGGTTTCAAAACTTCTCTATTGGTTTCTTTTTAATTTTCCATATGAACCGTTTTTTTAATATTCAACAACACATAGAAGTCAGAAGTGCAACGTATTCTATCAACACACTTTCTAGAACATTCTACAACATGTGCAGATTAAAAGTTCATCAATTTTTTAAAACTTAACGATATTTTTTTGCAAAATTTTCTTGAACATTTAACGACACGTGCAGGTTAAAAGTTCACGATT
This sequence comes from Triturus cristatus, assembly GCF_964204655.1. Lineage (NCBI taxonomy): Eukaryota > Metazoa > Chordata > Amphibia > Caudata > Salamandridae > Triturus > Triturus cristatus. The sequence goes on from NC_140588.1 coordinate 218,796,642, forward strand.
GTTTTAAGTTCCAACAGTGCCTTCCAAATGCAAGTAGCAGGTGTGGTTGAGCTGAGCAAATTTTATCCTATGATATGTACTCCACGTTGAAACTGCTTTTTCTTAACCAATCACAAAGATGCTTTTCCACAAAACTAATGTGCACCCTACTTTTAAAAAAGAATGCTTTTCATGATATCTTTAGAGATAAGTTATAGATAGGAATTAGCATTTAAAAAACCTTTGAAATTCACTGAAAAAACCATAGGTTTCATGCACGTTATAGTTAGGAATTGGCATTTAAAAAACCTTTGAAATTCACTGAAAAAACCATAGGTTTCAGGCACGTTATAGTTAGGAATTAGCATTTAAAAAACCTTAGAAATTCACTGAAAAAACCATAGGTTTCAGGGGCGTTATAGTTAGCTGGACATTTCCCTCGTACAAAACCCTAGAAATTCCCCTGTTATAGTTAGTTCAGCTAACTATAACTCACGCCCCCGCAATGCACTGCTGATGACGTCACATATTACATCACTCATGACATAGTCAGTGACATCACTGATGACATCACTGATGACATCTCAAATGACATCACTGCTGACATCATCCATTGAGTATGTGTTTCTGAACAGTTTTAATATGTTTAATATATATAGGGAAAGACCTGTTGAAAAATAAGTGGGTGTACAAGTGTGTAAATGGATGATTTTCTAGGTGTGTAACTGACTCTATAAGTGAGTCATTAAATGTATCTTACTGCAGACTAGTGACTAAACTGTGTGAATGTCTGTATGTGTCTCTGTGTTGGTGTATAAGTGGCTGCATTGTTTTGTGAATAGCTATATGAGTGTCTATATGGGTTATTGATTGGTTGTCTGAGTATCTGTATGGGTGCCTGAGTGTTTGTGTGGGTAGGGTGTGTGTGACTCTGTGACTAGATGTGTGAGTGGGTGATTCAGTGGGTGCATGGTTTTAAGAGTGCATCTGTGATGGACTGTATGGTTGGGTGAGTGTATGTATGGGTGTGTTAGTGATTGAATGTATATCTCAGTTGGACATGTGTCAGTAACTACATATGTGAAACGCAGTGTATATGTGTGTAAGAGTATATAACTATCTATATGTGAGAGTGTGTGATTTTGGGAGTGCCTGTATGCGCCATAGTGCAAGGATATCTGTGTCATGTGCTGTTTGTTTTTCTGCAGGAAGACACAGAATTTGTTAGTATTTTTATGAGTAAGTGAACTTGAGTGTGTTTAACTGTATAGGTGAGTAAATTGGACTGTGATTAATTATTTGCATGACTGACTAGATGTGTCAGTACCTCAATGGATGATTGGTGGTGTGTGAGTGTCTATATAGGTGTATAAATGCACAGAGTGACTGTAAGTATGAGTGACTGTACAGGTGAGTGAGTGGACATGTATGTAGACCTAAAAGTCAATAAGTGGGTGTGTAGTTATTGGTATTGGAGTATCTATGGTTGTCAAAATGGCCGTGTGAAATTTTGAGTCGGTGTATCAAAGGTTATATTAGGGTGTGAGAAGATGCACTAATTTATCACATGGATGATGTCATCATTGATGTCATTTGAGATGTCATCAGTGATGTCACTGACCATGTCATGAGTGATGTAATATGTGACGTCATCAGCAGTGCATTGCGGGGGCGCGAGTTATAGTTAGCTGAACTAACTATAAGAGGGGAATTTCTAGGGTTTGGTACGAGGGAAATGTCCAGCTAACTATAACGCCCCTGAAACCTATGTTTTTTTTAGTGAATTTCTAAGGTTTTTTAAATGCCAATTCCTAACTATAACGCCCCTGAAACCTTTGGTTTTTTCAGTGAATTTCAAGGGTTTTTTAAATGCCAATTTCTAACTATAACGTGCATGAAACCTATGGCTTTTTCAGTGAATTTCAAAGGTTTTTTAAATGCTAATTCCTATCTATAACTTATCTCTGAAGATATCATGTTTAATGATTTTGATTGGATTTGTATATTTTTCAAATTCAGTGTGTCAATTTTATTAATTACATTTTTTTTAAAATACTTTTTTATCACCATTTTTTAAACTTATTTTTTCAATTAATTCTTTTAAAAAGTAAAAAATATCATTTGAACTTAATGGGTTTTCAAACATTTTTTTTTATATTTTTCAAAATATTTTTTTAACTATATGTGCAAAACTTTATTTTATATATTTTTTTCAATGTTTTTGGATCCGTGCACCCTAAGCGCACCATTCTCGATCCCTACGCGATAGCATCCGTGCATGGTATGCGTCAGGTACGTGTGTAGTGCGCGATCGCAATGCGACCGGTACGCGACTCCCAGCCTATACGCGACACGTACGATGTACGTAACATGACGTTTCCGCGCTTCCGCGATGCGTCGTCTGCATCTATGACGCGGTAGGTGCGCGGATCCCGCGAAGTATTTAAAATTTAAAAAAACATATGTATGTATTTCATGTGAATATTAATTGAAGACAAACTCTAAAGTAGTCTTAAAACTAAAATATTTTTAGATCTAATCCTATAATTTCTTTTATTCAATTTCGCGAATGCGTGCTGGGTGCGTGCTGCGTATGCGCAGGGTGCGCGGATCCCATGTGACCTGCAAAAAAAGAGATTTGATTGGTTCATTACACTTCATCTTCTAACTATTGAAAGACCCCACCCATTTCAATCATTCTTCTTTGACCTTCTTTAGAGCACCATCTCTTTGGAGAGAAGAAGATTTTTTAGGCTAAGTTTACACTTAGCTCTAACTTTTTTCAACCAAAAATGGCTTCAAGGCAGCAGGCATCACGTGCATCACCTCATACTTCTGAGGATGAATTTTTGGCGGAGGCACCACCCAAAAAACGTTTTTCTTCAGTGGTGTGGAAACATTTTACTTTTCCTGAGGGGCAGAATAAGACCAATGCCACCTTGGTCTCGTGCAAGATTTGCAAAAGAGTCCTGTCACGAGGGGATCCTCACAAGAAATACTCTTGCGGCACGGCAAATATGATGAAGCACATGAGGACCCTTAATCCGAACAATCTTGCACGAGAAGAGTGCCGACGGATGAGAAACACTCCTGCTCCTGCACCATCCACCTCATCACAGCCGAGCACATCAAGAGTGCATCCATCAGCCCAAACCTTGGACATCCGTCCTCAATTTCAATTTTTAAAAGTGCTCTGCACTAAGTGCAATGCGACTTTGTGCAATGGTGAGCAGTCGATCGATCTGATCTGCCACCACCAAGAAAGTCACATTTGCTCGTTTTTTTGTTTTTTTCTATTGTTACCTGAAGTTCATTGTTTGGTTTCTCCTGTTTTTTTGTTTTTTTTGTAGAAAAACCAAAAAAATTAAAAAATTGTTCAGAAAATCCCAAAAAAATTATAAAAGAAGAAAGAAGAACTAACTTTCCTGGTTTAAAAAAAGAGCTAAATTTCTTTGTTAGTGTTAGTTTACATGAATGTATGTGTAGTACGTAATTGACTGAATGAATGCATTAGTAGCATATGGTGAATGTATAAGTGCAGAAGTATGAGGAAGTGCTGCAGCATCACACAGTAACCTCTTTAACTGCAGTGTGCTGTAGTACTTCCGAAGCACAGGGATGCAACATATGTACATAAATATGTTGCAAATCTATGCTTCTGTCTGCACGGCTGCTTAAACTGCAGCCATGTGGTGACACAGGCACCCTTGCACCATAGTGCAAGGATATCTGTGTCATGTGCTGTTTTTTTTCTACAGGAAGACACACCTTCCTGCACAAAAACAATGAGAAAATGCATTTTTCTCCTTCAATGTATGCTGAACATTTCAGCATGCATTGAAGATATAAAAATGTGGAGAAATGAAGACAATTCTCCTTGTTGTGCTTTCCTACACCAATTTTAGAATGGTGCACCATTCACACACATATCAAGATTTATGATTTATGATAAATCTAGACATGTGTCTTGTTGTATGAGTATTCAGTGCAATCATGCACAACAACACTTATAGAACACCCTATCAACGCAAAGTGGTCTGCATGATGAGGTTGTATTTACATGGAGTATAAAAAGTGCACAGAGTGCCTTTTCCTCTCTTTGTAAATATGAAAGAGTATCTTACACAATAACTATGTTACAAAAAGTGACATATTTCTGTTTTTAAAATTCCTTGCGAAGGATAAAAGGTAAGCACAGAGTTTGTCTGCAAAGATGTTCAAAGAAGAATGATTGAAATAAGTGCGGTCCTTCAATAGCTAAAATAGGAAATATTATGAACCCCTCAAATCTTTTTTTTTGCAGGTCACATGATATCTGATTATGGTCAGATTTCAAAACTACATAGGTATAAACAGAGTGTTTTTTAGAAACATGTTTCCACTTTGTAGCTTCTTGCAGACCTACTCATTCTGCATATTGAGACTTAGTTAAACTTACCTTCACAGTAATAGTAATAAAAAATGGTACACATTTTTGTCACATTTTCATTCCAATCTAAATTCTTAAAAATTGCTTATTTTAACATTTGGATCTGTGAAAGAAAAGAAAAAAAGAATTATAACATGTAATAATACATTTTTTATAACACAGCATAATTTCCACAAAGTAATTTGTTTGCCTTTTTCGCTGTTCTCATAATATATTGAATTTCACTAGAAATAGTGATTTCAATCGTACTCATCACTTAACAGCGGGCAAAAAAAAAACAATCAGAAAGATTGTTAAAAAAAAAACAACATACTATTCTCAGTAACATACCAGAAAATACAAATCATACATATATGAAATGCTTACAGATTACAAAATTTTATAACCTTAACTTATAAAAACTGTAAATGTTGCCGCATTAAAATAATCACCGAATAAATGACCACCAAAAAGTCCATAATTCAAAAATATACCTTTCATTGAGGCCAAATGGTATTTTTGCACTTCTTCTTTATGTAAATTGTCCAATGGTGATCCCATTAAATTATAATAATAAATTCCTCAGAGAGTGAATTATCTTCCTAAAACTTTGGCTTTAAAAATATTAGGTAGGAATTTGGTAATTCACTAGGCAAACGTTGTTTGAAAACCAACTGGGCATCATTACAAAGGTGCCGATTAGGATCCTGGAAAAAATTTCCCCGTACGACTCGTATCCGGTCTTTTTACCGTACGAATCGTACAAGTGCCGTACAAACTGCCAAGTACGATTCGCATGGGAAAAAGTCCATACGAATCGCATTGGGAATAATTCCCCACACGTCCTCGGGTCGGAAAACGTGTCCGACACGTCCCCGGACGATTTACCATACAAATGTGAAAAGTGAAGTCCGACCGCGCAAGTACGATCCATCCCGTGCGTCCGATGTCACAACCGTATGGAAAAAACACCGTCCGCACCGAACTCCCATAGCAACCATGGAGACATGTGCCCGCATACGTGCCCAACACCCCCCCAGCCCCCATATGTGCGCGCCCAACCACCCCCCAGCCCTCGTATGTACGGACCGTACACCCACCCGTGTATATACACCCATGTACGTACGGCCCGTACCCCCACCCGTGTATATATGGAGCGTACCCCCACCCCAACAGTGTATGTACGGACCGTACCCCCACCCACGTATGTATGGAGCGTACCCCCACCCCAACAGTGTATGTACGGACCGTACCCACACCCGCGTATGTATGGAACGTACCCCTACCCCAACAGTGTATGTACGGACCGTACCCTAACCCGCGTATGTATGGAGCGTACCCCCACCCCAACAGAGGATTTACGGACCGTACACCCACCCGTGTATATACACCCATGTACGTACGGCCCGTACCCCCACCCGTGTATGTATGGAGCGTACCCCAACCCCAACAGTGTATGTACGGACCGTACCCTCACCCGCGTATGTATGGAGCGTACCCCCACCCCAACAGTGTATGTACGGCCCGTACCCCCATCCGTGTATATACATCCGTGTACATTCGGCCCGTACCCCCACCCGTGTATGTATGGAGCGTACCCCCACCCCAACAGTGTACGTACGGCCCGTACCCCCACCCGTGTACATACACCCGTGTACGTACGGCCCGTACCCCCACCCGTGTATGTATGGAGCGTACCCCCACCCCAACAGCGTATGTACGGACCGTACCCCCACCCGCGTATGTATGGAGCATACCCCCACCCCAACAGTGTATGTACGGACCGTACCATCACCCGCGTATGTATGGAGCGTACCCCCACCCCAACAGAGGATGTACGGACCGTACACCCACCCGTGTATATACACCCGTGTACGTACGGCCCGTACCCCCACCCGTATATGTATGGAGCGTACCCCCACCCCAACAGTGTATGTACGGACTGTACCCTCACCCGCGTATGTATGGAGTGTATCCCCACCCCAACAGTGTATGTACGGCCCGTACCCCCACCCGTGTATATACACCCGTGTACGTACGGCCCGTACCCCCACCCGTGTATGTATGGAGCATACCCCCACCCCAACAGTGTACATACGGCCCGTACCCCCACCCGTGTATATACACCCGTGTACGTACAGCCCGTACCCCCACCCGTGTATGTATGGAGCGTACCCCCACCCCAACAGAGGATTTACGGACCGTACACCCACCCGTGTATATACACCCGTGTACGTACGGCCCGTACCCCCACCCGTGTATATATGGAGCGTACCCCAACCCCAACAGTGTATGTACGGACCGTACCCTCACCCGCGTATGTATGGAGCGTACCCCCACCCCAACAGTGTATGTACGGCCCGTACCCCCATCCGTGTATATACATCCGTGTACATTCGGCCCGTACCCCCACCCGTGTATGTATGGAGCGTACCCCCACCCCAACAGTGTACGTACGGCCCGTACCCCCACCCGTGTACATACACCCGTGTACGTACGGCCCGTACCCCCACCCGTGTATGTATGGAGCGTACCCCCACCCCAACAGCGTATGTACGGACCGTACCCCCACCCGCGTATGTATGGAGCATACCCCCACCCCAACAGTGTATGTACGGACCGTACCATCACCCGCGTATGTATGGAGCGTACCCCCACCCCAACAGAGGATGTACGGACCGTACACCCACCCGTGTATATACACCCGTGTACGTACGGCCCGTACCCCCACCCGTATATGTATGGAGCGTACCCCCACCCCAACAGTGTATGTACGGACTGTACCCTCACCCGCGTATGTATGGAGTGTATCCCCACCCCAACAGTGTATGTACGGCCCGTACCCCCACCCGTGTATATACACCCGTGTACGTACGGCCCGTACCCCCACCCGTGTATGTATGGAGCATACCCCCACCCCAACAGTGTACATACGGCCCGTACCCCCACCCGTGTATATACACCCGTGTACGTACAGCCCGTACCCCCACCCGTGTATGTATGGAGCGTACCCCCACCCCAACAGTGTATGTATGGACCGTACCCCCACCCGCGTATGTATGGAGCGTACCCCCACCCCAACAGTGTATGTACGGACCATACCCTCACCCGCGTATGTATGGAGCGTACCCCCACCCCAACAGTGTATGTACGGACCGTACACCCACTCGTGTATATACACCCGTGTACGTACGGCCCGTACCCCCACCCGTGTATGTATGGAGCGTACCCCCACCCCAACAGTGTATGTACAGACCATACCCCCACCCGCGTATGTATGGAGCGTACCCCCACCCCAACAGTGTACGTACGGCCCGTATCCCCACCCGTGTATATACACCCGTGTACGTACGGCCCGTACCCTCACCCGCGTATGTATGGAGCGTACACCCACCCCAACAGTGTATGTACGGACCGTACACCCACCCGTGTATATACACCCGTGTACGTACGGCCCGTACCCCCACCCGTTTATGTATGGAGCGTACCCCCACCCCAACAGTGTATGTACGGACCGTACCCCCACCCGCGTATGTATGGAGCGTACCCCCACCCCAACAGTGTATGTACGGACCGTACCCACACCCGCGTATGTATGGAGTGTACCCCCACCCCAACAGTGTATGTACGGACCGTACCCACACCCGCGTATGTATAGAGCGTACCCCCACCCCAACAGTGTATGTACGGACCGTACCCACACCCGCGTATGTATGGAGCGTACCCCCACCCGTGTATGTATGGAGCGTACCCCCACCCCAACAGAGGATGTACGGACCGTACACCCACCCGTGTATATACACCCATGTACGTACAGCCCGTACCCTCACCCGCGTATGTATGGAGCGTACCCCCACCCCAACAGTTTATGTACGGACTGTACCCACACCCGCGTATGTATGGAGCATACCCCCACCCACGTATGTATGGAGCGTACCCCCACCCGCGTATGTATGGAGCGTACCCCCACCCCAACAGTGTATGTACGGACCATACACCCACCCGTGTATATACACCCGTGTACGTACGGCCCGTACCCCCACCCGTGTATGTATGGAGCGTACCCCCACCCCAACAGTGTATGTACAGACCGTACCCCCACCCGCGTATGTATGGAGCGTACCCCCACCCCAACAGTGTATGTACGGACCGTACCCCCACCCGTGTATGTACGGAGCGAACACACACCCCACCAGTCTAAGTACGGAGCGCACCCCAGGCCCCAACACCAGCACCCTCGCCCAACATCGCGCATGTACGAGTCGTACCAAGCCAGAGACAAGGACAGCACTGTACAACAAAATGGCCGATGTACGCACCGTACAGACGCTAAAAACACACGTACACAACCAGGACAAAGCAAAACAACACAAGAAGACTCCATTTGAATCACACAAAGCCACAAAACATGTCCAACAAGCACAAATACAACCTATTAACTGACCTCCAACTGCCAAACTCCCAAACAGAGGCCCAAAACACAACCACTCCTTATAACACACCCACCCAAAGTTCAAACACAGCCACACCCACCAATGGACCAATAAAAAGGCCCAACACACACAAACCATGATCCTTTGCAACACACCCACTGCTGCCAGACCACACAGAGAAACAACTGCACCATACTACAACCTCCACTACACCTTACACCTGCACACCTTCACACAACCACCTTCACAAACACCCCCCATCACATTCACACACACACTTGCACAACCACACCCACACACCCACAACCATCCACACCCACACCCCCCACAACCATCCACGCCCACACCCCTCACCATGCCCACTAACAAGAATCCAAAGTTCACTAGCCAAGAGTTGGAGGTCCTTGTCGACGAAATCCTCAGAATCGAGCCACACCTCTTTGGAACATTGGTCAGACAGACCAGCATTTCCGAAAAAACAGCCATGTGGCAGACGATTGTCGATGCTGTGAATGCTGTTGCGTCCAACAGAAGGACCAGGCATGAATGCCAAGCCAGGTGGTACGATCTGCGGAGGACAGTCCGCCGCAAAATGACCGACGACCACAACCAGGCCAACAGCACTGGAGGAGGGCCGGCCCGCAGACGCGTACAATACCATCCCTGGGAGCAGAAGGTGATGGCCATACTGCCGGTGGTGGCAGTGGAGGGAGTAGAAGGACTCCGAGAGCCTGGTGAGTACACAAACAACTCACCTCACATGGGGGGAACGTCATCCACAACCAAACTGACAATCATGCACGCAACCACCCCAAAGCTATCGCATGACTCAACCACACTCCATAAACACGCACATGCCACTAGCGCCACCATGCCCCATGCACCCAGCTAGACAATGCCAAGTCACAGGCCACAGAAAACACCAACACAAGACACGGTCACCCGGATGGCGGGAGTGTGGGCCTCAAAAATCACATAGTGCAACTCAGAAGCAGACAGCAATGCCCTCTGCCCATATGGCCTAGGTCACAGCCAGACAAACAGTGTGTCCCCACACAGGAAAGACTTGCCTGCAAATGGCAGACGCCTTGCATGAAGACATGGGGGTGAAGGCACTTTTTGCACATGACAGCAGCCAATGAACAGCCTACACTGTGAAAGAGTGGCAGCACACACCACCACAGCAGCAGCGCAGACACAGACACTAAACCCAATGGGTGGCTGGAGATCAGAAACAAACTCACATGAACAAGCCAAGGGCCATTCAAAGATCTGCAAAAAGTGTGTGCCTAGGAAGCTGGGCTGAGGTGACAGAGGGTGACACACAGAGGGAGGGAGAGGGGGAGATAGAGGGAGGGAGACACAGGGAGACGGACAGAGGGAGGAGGCTGACACAGGGAGGGAGGGAGAGGGGGACAGAGAGGGAGTGAGAAAGGGATACACAGGGAGACCAATTCAGCCTTGGGTGGTGTGGGAATGTCTGCTCGTCAGCAGGTGGACTGCATGCATGTAGACAAGGGTGGCCAGTGCCTGAATCCCCCTCTCTTCTCCATGGCAAAACACTGGGCCATGTCTCAACCTGTGCACGAGCACAACGCCAGCTACCTGCATTATATAAGTGGGTGGAACAACTCCATGTGCCCACGTACAGTGCAACACGGAAGGCGCCAATGCATGGCTCGCCACACCTGCTCACTCCACTGCTGACTGCAGTCACAATTGACGCAGCAAGTAAGACTGTGTCACACATAGGTAAAGTCTCAAAAGTTGTGGCCAAGGGACATACCCATGCACAAGTGCACTGTGAGTGGAATGCAAGACATATCCAAATACCCAGAGGAAATGTGCCAACTTTGAAACGAATGAAACATGGATGTTGCATGGAACAAAAATAACATTGTCTCTCTCACACACAGGTCAACGTCGTGGATCACCCCCTAACACTGGGGGGAAGACTCACAGGACCTGTCTCTGCGGGATGACGATCCCACCGTCAGCGACGACTCTCACCACTCTGTGGACGACCCCGACCGACCTGGCTCCTCTGGTGTCCAACCACCTGCAGCACCTGCGTCAGGTACAACTGGGCCAACCACCACCCCCACTCCTGCCACATCCCAGGAGACACCCAGGATCCCTGCCCCACCACCACAACACAGCCAGGCTGACCAGGAGGAACACGGTGTACCGGGCACCCAGGAGGAGGCAGGCGACAACGCAAATGCCACCCCTCAGGGGTCCCGGAGACCCGATGTGCCCACAAGGGCAGGCCAGGTGCAAGTGGGCAGGGGTGGTGGGAGTGGAGGACGGCGGAGGCGCGAGCCTGACCAGTTGGCTGCGGAACCGGTATATTCCCATGTAAGAAACATCCTGGACACATACCGGCAGGACACCACGGCCATGAGCCAGGTTGTGTCCACCCTCAACGAGATGAAGGGGACCCTCGAGGAGATCAAGACCCAGCAGGCCCAGCTACATGCGGAGCAACATGCCTGTCAACAGCAACACCAAGGACGGATGGAGGACAGACAGGCTGAGCTCGTGACGGTGCTCACGGGAATTAACCGTTCACTCCGTCGGATAGCCGACAACATGGGCAACCCTCCCTGTGCCACCAGGCGAAGAACATCACCACCCACAGGGAGGGATCAGGAGGAGGAGGATACATCTGACGGAGCATCCCAAACATCGTCACGGCCTGTTTCTGAGGGTTACCGCAGGAGGGCGGGTCGTCCACGGAAAAGACCGTGAGGGTCGGTGCAACAGCACCATCTCCCAGGACACCTGGCCTGGCACCTGGCCCACTGGACCAACAGCAGCACAACAGCAAATGACATTCTCTGCCACATGGACTTGCTGGTCACTGTCTGACCAATGTTGACAAAGACTGTGGCATGGGCTGTGATGATTTCCAATGGCAAGGATACCAACTCCCCCAGTGAACTTTGGATTCCACACACCCGGAAAGCCCCTCTTGTCATACCCCCCCCCCAACACGTACCCCAACACAAGTAAAAACTTACACGATCAAGAGATGATGCCTACATTTTGCATTATTACCTTACATGTGTCTTGTAAAGTCTAACCATGCCTGAGTTCTCATATGACTTCAACCATCCATACCCTGGGGCCTGAGTCTGGCACAGGACACACATGGGTCACAATGTATTAGGCAAGACAGACATGGAGCACCATACACACCCGTGATGGGCCCAACCAGCTGAGGGGGTGGCCGCACAACCGTGCCAACAGACATATTGAGTACAGCAACAGTCATGCGCAGAGGTCAGGGATCATGTGAAGTGTCCTGGGGGGCACCCAGGTATGTGTAGACAGGTGGCAGAACCATGTCCTGCAAGCTTGAGTCAGGTGGATGCAGAGAATGGTGGCCTGGCCAACGTTGGATGCATGGGGATGGCACATGTCACAATACCCACACAGTCATGGACATCATGCACAATACAGAGTCTAATCCCAGACAAACAGCTTGCATCTTGCTACTCTACACATAGACACATAGCCACTATCACTGAAAACCATGCCAGACATGCCGTATGCACCGTGGCAACACACCAGCATTGACTGAGAAGAGGCACCTTGGAGGCATAGGGACACCTTTATTAGTCATGTATTCCGGAATGCAGAGGCAACTCGGAGTACACATACACAGGTCATGTGGAGTAACATGTGGGTCCAACACTGGCACCCCCCTCCTGCACCACAAATGCTTGATATCCATGGAACTGGCACACAAGTGTCGGGTAACAGCTAAACACCCCCTGCTGCTCACGGAGAGGCTGCCATACACCATTGATCCTCTAATGTGGAAGTCCCACACCATGTCAAGCCAATGCAAACCGTATGTGTCTGAGGGCAGTGTTACACACATTGATGCCATCATCACAATCCACTATCCCATTACAGATGACTGTCAACAAGTCTGACCATCTATTCAGGTGTATCCGGCTACATGTCATGTGTCCCATGGTGATGCGACATGTCTGCAGAGGAACCAAACATCGACAGGGGCAGTGTGCACACATCGTAAACAACTGCCACACCCAATACACCCCTGATGCATCCCTTACCCTAAGGAGACTTCCAAACTTGTCCGTGCGTGTAACGCTGAGTCAGCACACGATGACGTGTCCATGAGGAATAGCAGTGCCACAACAATGCAACCAGCAGACGGCATGCGCAAGTACCTGGGGATGAGAGACACACAAGAAGTCAGCCACAAAAAGCACATCCACTTGCATGTGCATGTACTCGACACATGTATGGATGACAACATGCTAGGTCACAATTATGACTGTGGAAATACACTCATCACTGGCACCATCACTCGAGTGACACATCCACACACCTCTGACTCACGTGGCATACATGCAGATGGACACACACATTGCAACACATGCCACACAAGGACCAATGCGTGCACACTCAGACACTGGTACTCACCACTAAGCAAAGAAGTCGCGTATGAGCCGACTCCGGATGTCCTCTTGCTGAACCACATCCTCCACATCACTAGCCCCATTGCCAAGCCCTTCGTCCTCCACGGTTGGATGGTCCTGATCATCTTGATCCAGGATGAGTGGCACAGCTTTCTCAACTGCCATGTTGTGCAGCATGCAGCAGACCATGAAGATTTTGCAGACCTTCGCCGGGGCATATGGGAGGGCGCCGCCGGTCTTGTGTAGGCACCTGAATCGGCTCTTCAGGAGGCCAAATGTCCTCTCTATCACTCGCCTTGCCCGGCCATGGGCGGTGTTGTAGCGGAGCTGGGCCGGCGTGCTGGGGTTGCGGAGAGGTGTGATCAGCCATGGCATGTTGGGATATCCAGCGTCTCCTGCATGGAAACCACATAGACATAAGTAGGACAGGAGAAGCAGTCGGGCTGGAAGTCTACGCAAAATACAGGACAGACAGAGTGTACCCACCAACAACACATGCTCGTTCGTTGCGCAGCTGCGTCATCATTTCAGGCACCCTGCTACGCCTCATGATGTAGGCATCGTGTCCTGATCCTGGAAAACGAGCACAGACATGTGAAATCACCATGTTGGACAGACACACCACAAGGGCATTGATGGAGTGGTAGTGCTTGTGATTCCTGTACGCTACCTCCTGTGCCTGTGGTGGTACCAAAGCCACAAGTGTCCCATCTATGGACCCAATGACATGGGGCATCCCTCCCAGGGCATAGAATCCACGCTTGACACCTGTCAACTGTTCAGGAGTAGGGAAATGGATGAACTCATCCAGGTGAAGCAACATGGCCTCTAAAAAATCATGCAGCACACGGCTGAACATGCTCTGGGACATGCCACCAACATGAGCTATGGTATATTGAAAGGTACCCGTGGCAAGAAAATGTAGGGCTGCCATTACCTTCAGCTTGGGTGTCAGTGCCGTAGGATACCTGTGCAGTGGTTGCAGGTGTGGTGCCAGCCTTGCCGTCAACTCCTCAATCAACCGTTGGGGGAAGAGGTAGCAGCGTATACAGTCATTCTCCCGCATGTCAGCCAAGTCCGGAATTGGTCGGGGAAGAGGCGGCGCTCTGCAGTAATTTGGAAGTGACAAGGAAGAGTGAGTGCACTACAACAACAATTTATATGTACTGAGCATGTTAATCTGTCAATACACATATGCTACATACGGAGTCAGGTATGTGCTACATGCCCTGGACACGTATGGCTGCCAGGTGACACTCCTACCAAGACCCAGCTACACACGGAGATTGTGAACCTCCACATCCCATGGCATGGGACTAGCTGTGTCCCAGTGTAAGTGAACAGCCAGACGCAATACAGGAGTGACATACATCAACATATCAGCAGAAGAGGGGAGGAGCCTAGCGCGCATCCAAGATGGTCGCGTGAGCACAGGGCTCCCCGGACCCTCTCTGCTCCTCGGAATCTATCCTGAGAATATCCTGACGTGGCTTATGGAATCTGGGAGATAAAGACCAGCTGAGCATATATCTCTTTTCAAAACTCAAATCGGACCTGGGAATCCTGAGTTGTCGCCGTCGGAACTTTTGGGACCCACCCGACGGAGGTGACCGGGGTGAAGGTGACCCGAGGGGCCGGGCTGCAATTGAACAACAGCGGCTTCAGCGCGGTGCCAGTTGCCGATCCACCACTTTCGGTTTCGGTTTTGCACTTCAGGAGACCGGCAGGGGGGTGCGCTCGGGGTGGCGAGGTGCTTCCTGGGCCTCTGAATGAGGTTTTCTTTCACCTGCTACTAGAGTGCCTATCGCCTCGGACCCCCTCTGCCGACATTTTGTGGTCTTCTTGCTGGTGCCCTTACACTTCTTGATTGGGTGTCCCCTTGAGTGACCGTGTTCACATGGGGGGCAAAGGGGGTCCCGAGGGCCGCAAGACCAAGGCTTCCCTCCGCGGGGGAGCAGTCCAGAGCAATAACATGGACCGATACACCCAGGGCAGGGGGCCCTCTGGCGCTGCTGGCCCCCCCTCGGATACTGCGGAGGGAGGCGCGACCGTCTCTACGGAACTATCCCTGCAGGACATTATGGGCGCCATTGAGGGCATTAGGGAAACCATCGCGACGCAATATGAGGCCCTGGCCCGTAAGATTGACACTGTCGCGATTGATGTCACCCTGATCCGGGCCGACCTCTCCAAAACTAACGAGAGGGTCCAGGCTCTCGACACACGGACCTCCACCCTCGGTGCGGAGGTGTCGGATCTGCGGGCCGCGCTTGGAGACATCAGGGTGGTCAACGATCATATGGCCCGGCGGCTTGAGGACTTCGAGGGACGGGCCCGACGCAACAACATCCGCGTCATAGGTGTACCGGAGTCCTCTGACGGCCGCCCGGTTGACCTCGTGGTCGAGGAACTTATCCTGAAACAGTTGTCCCCGGCTGGCCTAAGTAAGTTCTTTGCCGTGGAGCGGGCCCATCGAGTTCCGGGCGGTCGGCCACGGCCGGGGGCCCCCCCGAGGCCTATCGTGGCCAAACTGTTCTACTACAGGGACCGCGACGCTATTCTGCAGGCCTCACGGACCCACGGCCCGGTTCGTCATGAGAACTCGACCATCAATTTTTATCCGGACTTCACGCAACTGGTCCAGAAACAACGGATGGGATTCCAAGGGGTGAAGCGTCGTCTCCGCGAGCTGGGCCTAAAGTATTCGATGCTCTACCCTGCAAAGCTCCGAGTGGAACATGGGGATCGGACAGCCTTTTTTGACTCTCCCGTGGCTGCAAGTGACTGGCTGGACTCTCTGCCGGACGGAGGTGGCCGTCCCGGACCCTCTGCGGGCACCGCGGGTGACGGGTCCCCTTTAGAATGACTTTTGGTCCTTGATTTTGCCGTTTTGCACTGTACAGTCGGGTCTTATTTCACTTGCATATTGTGTTTAACCAGGACCAGTGAGGGGGGCGGGCGGGGACGGGTCCCTTACCTCCTCTGGGGTCTTTTCGTAGAATGGGGTTAGAGGGGCGACAGGCACACTGCAAGTTGGGGGGGTTTTTTGGCCCGCAGGGGTGCAGGGTGGGGGGAGTTGGTCCTGGGGTGGGGTTGGGGGGGAGGTGGGGTTGTTTTGCTGTGTGTTTTTTGTTTACAGGGCGAGGTACTGATTTTTGTCCACATTTGGGAACTGTGCTGCAGGCTGGGGGACCCTTGATCTATTGGGGGGGATGGGGGGGGAACGGGTTGAGGCTTATGTCATGGAACGTCAATGGGTTGGGGGACCGTATCAAGCGGGGTGTAGTACTGCAATATTTGCGTCGTTTGACTCCTGATGTGGTGTTTCTCCAGGAGACGCATCTGGTTGGTAATGTTTGTCATGCAATGAACAGGGGGGGATACCGCCTCGTGGCCCATTCTGGCTTCACAACTGGTTCCAGGGGGGTGGGCATTCTCCTGCGAACCTCACTTCCGGTGGAGATCACTAAGATAGTCTCGGATGACAGAGGGCGCTATGTGTGCTTGATTGGGAGGTGGGAGGGGCAGCCCCTTGCCCTGGTTTCAGTTTACGTCCCCCCGGGCCTCCAGAACTCCACCTTCACTGACTTGGGTCGAATGCTGCTTGACCTTCCGGACAGCCTCCTGCTCATGGGCGGGGACTTTAATTCTGTGGTTTCGGGTGAACTGGATCGTCACCCACCAAGGACCCTCCCCGCTGCCCAGGCATGGCTGGGTGGGATGCTGGATACCTTCGGCCTGGTGGATAGTTGGAGATTAATGCATCCGACCCAATGTCAATTCACCTTTCACTCGGGGGCGCATGGGAGTCTCTCTAGGTTAGACTACTTCCTTATGCCCGCGGCGCAGACTGGTCGGATTCGTGAGGTCAGGCACCTGGCGCGGGGTATCTCCGACCATTCTCCGCTGTGGCTTCTTTTCGACACCGGGCCGCGGTCTGCAGGGCGGATCGCTCCCATTAACCCATGGTACCTGCGAGACCCTACGACTCGTGACAGCCTGGTCAAGGCTATGGACCAATACTTCCTGGATAACGAGGGGTCGGTGTCGTCTGCAATGTCCCTGTGGGAAGCCTTTAAAACCGTGATCCGCGGACACGCCCTTTCCCAGATAGTGGTGGCTAAGAGGGTCAAGAGTGAGGCAGTGGTGAGGCTGGAGGCTGACATAGTGGGGCTGGAGTCGGCCTTGGAGGCGAATGTCACTCCGGACGGGCTCCATGCCCTCAGCCTGAAACAGTTTGAGTATAGGTCCCTGGTCACTGACGCGGCCAAAACTATGTATAGGGAGCAGCAGGGTCGACTGTACGATGCCGGGGACAAGGCGGGAAAGTTGATCGCGTGGCTGGACAGGAAGGAGAGAGTGAATCGTGTGGTCCCGGAGTTGCGTGCTGCGGATGGTGTGTGTGTGACGGAGCCTGACGAGATTGTGGAATGTTTTGCCGACCACCTCCGGGCTGTGTACTCCCCAGTGACTGACAGGGATGAGGACGACTCTCGCCTTCTTTTGAGGGATATCGCCTTGCCCGGCCTGTCCGTTGAAGACCGTGAGCGGCTGGACGCCCCCTTGTCGGCGGATGAAATAGCGACCGCGATCCGCTCCCTTCGCTCGGGCAAGGCTATGGGTCCCAACGGTCTGCCCATTGAGCTATATAAATTGCGCCCTGACAAGCTTGCGCCCTTCCTCAGTCGCATGTTCCGTGAGTCTCTGGCGGCGGGTTCCCTCCCGGCCGACCAGCGTTTGGCCACGATAGTCGTTATCCCCAAGGAGGACAAGCCGCGAGACCGCTGTACTTCTTACCGGCCTATTTCACTGCTAAATGCGGAGCCTAAGGTCCTGGCGAAAGTCCTTGCCAATCGTCTGTTGAGCGTCGTGTGCGATCTTATTCATCCGGACCAATGCGGATTCATCCCGCATCGTAACACCGCTCTTAACTTGCGGCGTCTTCACGGCGCCCTTGCCAGGGCGGAGCTCCTCTCCGAACCGGCCGTGCTGGTTTCTTTGGATGCCACGATGGCTTTTGACACCATCGAGTGGCCATTCCTCTGGGCTGTCTTGGCTAAGTTTGGCTTTGGGGAAGGATTTATTGGCTGGGTGAAGCTTCTTTACACGGGACCCATGGCTCAGGTGGTGGTGAATGGGCGGGTCTCTCGGCCCTTTGCCCTCGGCAGGGGCACGAGGCAGGGATGCCCTTTGTCCCCTTTGCTCTTTGCTCTCGCCCTGGAGCCACTCGCGGCTTGGCTCCGCTGGGAGCCCTCGCTTAGAGGGATCCGGTGGGCCCCGGGCTTTGAGGATCGGGTTTCGCTGTATGCGGACGATATTCTCCTATATCTCACCTCACCGCGGCAGTCGCTCAACGTCCTCTTTGACGTTTTGACTTCCTTTGGGAATAATTCGGGCCTCACGATCAATTGGTCTAAATCCTGCGTCTATCCGATCTCCGGTGGTCCTCCTCTCCTGCCGCCTCGGCTTCCGATCCAGGTATCTCTGAGCGGCATTAAGTACCTGGGGATATACGTTTCGCTGGACCCGGTGGCTCGCTATGAGCAGAATCTCCTGCGTCCGCTTCGGCGATTGCGAGAGGACACGGCCCGTTGGTGCAGGCTGCCCCTGTCCCCGCTGGGTCGGGCCGCGCTGTTCAAAATGATGTCCCTTCCCAGGTTCCTCTATGCACTCCAGAATTCCTTCGACGTCATCCCAGTGGCCTACTTTCGGGAGGTGGAGAGCCTGCAGAGGAGATTGGTGTGGGACGGGCGGGCGCGTATTGCTCTTGCTAAGCTTACTCTCCCCTGGTATGACGGGGGCATCGCGCTTCCCGACATTCGCAGGTATTATTGGGCCGCGCAGCTTTCGGCCATCAACCATGCCACGTATGCGCCTGGCCTGAATCCGGCGTATGAGATGGACAAGTTCCTGCTTCCCGGCGGGGACTATAACAGGGCGCTTTACTCCCGCTCGGCTGGCCGGACCCTTACGGGTCCTACTAAGATTGCGGTGCGGACCTGGAGGGCTGCCACTGCGGCCACGGGCTGGAGTGAGCGACTGACATGTGCTACTCCTTTGTTTGCCTCCGATCGCCTGGGGAGCCTCTGGACTACGAAGGGGTTTGACCAGTGGGATACGATTGGTATCAGCAAAGTGGGAGACCTGTGGCATAAGGGCGCGGTTAAGACTTTCGCGGCTCTTCAGGCCGAATATGAGCTTACGGACAGGGAGTTCTTCCGCTATGCCCAAGTTCGACACGCCCTGCTTTCAGTCTTTGGAGAGGGGACCAAGATCCCGGTTTCTTCGCCCCTCGAGGACCGCATACTTGACGGACATGTCCCTGACAGTACTATTTCTTTAATTTATAAGAAATTGATTAATCATCGGGCTGACCTCTTGGTGCGCCTTCGGGAGGCTTGGACGGGGGATGGGGTGGAATTGGACGACGAGGACTGGCAGTCTGCACTGTCGTCCCCCAAGGAGGTCGCCATTCCGGCCCGTCTCCGGTTGGTACAGCTTAAGATTCTTCACCGGGTGTATGTGACGGGTCCTCGCTTAGTCTCGATGGGATATTCCGATGATGGGCTCTGTAAGCGGGGTTGTGGGCTCAGCGCCACCTTTCTCCATATCCTGTGGGAGTGCCGCGAGGTGGCGGACTACTGGCGCCGGGTACATACGGTTATGGGACAGGTCACTGGGGTTGTGCTGCTGCCGGAGGTGCGTCGCTGTGTCCTGAATGTGTGGGAGCCCAATGATTATAGCGCAGCTCAGACTCGGTGGGCGGCCCTGGGGAACATGATTGCCAAGAGAGATATAGCGCAGCTTTGGGGTGCCCAGCGGCCGCCCACCGTGTCAGTATGGAAGGAGAATATGGACTGGTGTATGTTCAGGGAGAAGACTGTGTATGTTGCCCGTGGTAAGCCGGGGGCATGGGGCAGAATCTGGGGGCAATGGAATGCGTATCGCGGGGGTATCTGTACGCCCCCCCTGGTGGACACCGATATCGCCATGTCCCCCTGACCCTTGACGGTTCCGGGCACCTTTTGGAATGACTACATATGGACGTTCGTTTCCCTTGGCCCCCCCCCCCGTCCCCAGCCTCCCGGTACTCCTTCCTTTCGCGTGCTGCTTAATGGTCTGAACTGGAGTTCCCCGGAGGAAGCCTGACCTGCACTGTTTGTCTTTATGCCTCGCCTTTTGTTTTTCTTTTAGTTTTTTGTGTTTGTTGGACTTAAGTCTCCTGTTCCTTTAGAACTATCCGGAGTCACTACGGGGCCGAGCCCCGGGAACCGACTGCAGCTTTGATAAATGTATATTTTATTCTGTACTTAGCGGCCGGCCCTGGTGGTTGTAGGCCCGTGCTTGTAATCGAATTATTGTTCAATAAAAACTTTAAAAAAAAAAAAAAAAAAAAAAAAACATATCAGCAGAAGTAGGATGTTGATTGCAGAGACAGGTAGCGGAACACTAGATCCACAGGTCACATGACATTACACTAGGACAGCCCACACACCTTGCCATGAAGGTGTACATGTCATGACTGACCACACATACATTGAGAGTATGCAGACAGGTCCTTGTTATGCTACTCCATGTCCCATGCATACATACACACCTTACATCTGAAACCACATGTGGCCTGGTGTGCGTAACAGTGTGCCATGGCCATCTACACACAGACACATGTTGGTTGCAGCAACTGCAGATGCATTTGAGGGAACACCAACATCAAGCTAATGGGAACACACCACACATACATGACATAGTCACACCGTGCACCGTGGGCAGTCACATGTCAGGTGTGGTAACCCCTGTAGCGGGCATCAGGGGACACTTGCGTGTGTTGTTGACTGTGCCATGCCAGTGACGCTCATCTCAAGTGTTCTGTATGACATGCACACATGTCAAAGGAGTGAAGGGCATGTCTGGCACATAGTGCACCATCACACATTACATCTCTACACATCTCATCATACATCTATTGCCTTCACAACTCAGGAGTAACGTGCCACATCACAGCCTTTCACACCTGTGCCCCACACATGTATTACTGCCCAGACAATGCCTTGATGTCCATCCATGGACAAGTATGTCAGCTCTATTCCTTTCTGTGTGCTGCCTGTCACCACTGTTATGTGCGAAAGGCACCGTACATTCGCTCTGAGGGCGTGTGTACGTTCCCTATCACTATGGGAGTGCTGCCGTAGGCCTACCCATAGTGATAGTGAGCGTACAGGCGTGTGTACGGTCCATATCACTATGGGTACGCATACGCGAGCACACCCATAGTGATAGTGAGCGTACACGCGTGTGTACGGTCCGTATCACTATGGGTTTGCTCGCGTATGCGTACCCATAGTGATACGGACCGTACACACGCCTGTACGGCCCGTTGCTATGCATTTGGGGTGCCCTAGGGCCCCGGAACGCACCGTACCTGTGTGTGAATCTATAAATTACATAGGGGACACATGAGGGACAAGTATAAAGCCCTACATGCATGCTGGTTGTCATGGAGACCAAGTTTAAAGTTTGAATTTTTTCATCAGGTGCCCAGCAGAAGTCGGTTTGAAAGAATCTACTTTGTTGCAAAGTGGTTGTGGAGTTGACATCATGCTCAAGAAAAAAAAGAGCAAAGCCACTGACTGTGCTAGGTTTAAAGGGATTGGAGGAAACATAGGATGCAAATGTGAGTGACCAATCACTCTGTACTCCTGTGCATGAAACAGGCCAGCAAGGCAGATATAAGGCAGCCAGGTCCCATGAGAGAGCACTTGCCTGCACATCTTTTGATTCTACAACACTGCTGCTGCTCGTGATTCCCTGGCACCATGTCAAGGTCTGTGGAGAGGGCCCAGCCTTTCACCCTGGAGGAGAATCTGGCATTGCTGGATGTGATCCTCCCACAGTACCCCATGCTGTACGGGCGACCAGGGTTTCAGGTGAGTGCAGAGTCCACTAGCACAGACTGTGTCCCTTTTTTGTGACTGGGACTTCTGGCATTGTGTCCAGGTGTGACACACATGCATTGTACTGTAGAGTGGGTCCCAGGGGGGGGGGGGGGGGGAATGCCTGATGTCTCCCAGCAAGAGCATGCTGTGGTGCATGTCTGCCGTCCTCACTTGCATTGTGTTTACTGTGACAATCACTGCATGGTGTATGCCACATTCTGCCTGTCTAATCCTCCTGGGAATGTTGCTTCTACAGTCCTCATGTGATTCTGTGGTCACCCCAGTGTGACAGGTGACTGTACCCACAGATGTGTGTTTGTTCAGTGTACCTGTGCTGAGAGTGTCCACATGATGTGGGCGTACCCTGGACATCGGTGTGTGTGTCAATCCCCTGTCATGTGGGTGGGTGCATATGTGGAATGTAGCACCCCAGCTGCATGAGGTATGGATATACCCTGCCCATCTGATGCGAGCAGGGAGCAGTGCTGTGTGTCTGACGTGCAGAGCCAGCCCCACACCTGTGAGCCCCCCCAGTCTAGTGGCACATGTGCAGAGTGAGGTTTGTAGCTGCATTTGGCAATGGCAGATGTATGTCCTGTGCCTGTGTGTGTCTGTGTACTCTGCTGAGGTAGCGTCAGTGGCCTGTGTGCTGGCGGTGGTCTTTCCTGACATGGACAGGCGTTTACGGGAGAAGCAGCAGCAGGAAGGGGGTAGGTACATGTGTGTTTGTTGTGTGTCACCAGCATTTGTAAGTGCGCAGTTGCATGGATACACTGTCAGTGTTTAAATGTGCGGTGCAGGTCCTGTCACCCACAGTATAGCGGTGCTGTCCTTCCTCCCTTCCCCTCCTTGCCATGTGTTCCCTGGTCTGTGTGTAGTCACTCTTTCACAAGGTCATCTGGGCTGGCAGTTTATCCACGTGACCAATGCTTACAGCATCATGTGTGGGGGTGGTGTGCAACAGGTTTTGGGACCTTGCCTGTGCCCTTTCCAGTTCAGTACTTGTGGGGTCCATGTCAATTGGCACTGATGCTGAGTCCAGACATAGGAGTATGTCTCTGAAGTGTAATGCCTTACAGCAAGCATGTCCTATGTTGTGGCCTGTGACATGATGTGCATGAGGGTGCGATACGCAGAGTGCAGGGGTGGTGGCCTGTGTTGCAGTCATTACCATTCAGGACCATGGAATATTGTGGCCACTACTGTCCCCTGGGGCATATTTTGCTAGGTATCATGTGTGTCATCACAATATGTGGACACTCTCAGTGTTTACAGCATAGGATGTGCTCTGTGCCATTGTTCCCTGGCACCATGTATATTTCCGTAACGTGTTCTACAAGTGTCCACTGTACAGCCTGACCTAATTTTCCTCGTTCATACTCACGGTGGCCAGTGCCTGTGTGTCTTGTTACAATTATCTGATGATGGCCATTTGTAAATGAGATCGTTGTACAGGCGCACATGGGGTATTTTGGGTCCAATATGGGTTTCTGGCAGCCCATGTGTATTTCTCCCAGACTAAGAGATGCAAGTGCTTCA
This sequence comes from Triturus cristatus, assembly GCF_964204655.1. NCBI lineage: Eukaryota > Metazoa > Chordata > Amphibia > Caudata > Salamandridae > Triturus > Triturus cristatus. The sequence goes on from NC_140588.1 coordinate 218,820,391, forward strand.
TGTGTCTCATCAAATTGTCGCATGTAGGGGGTTGTTGGTGCGGGCAAGGCCTACATGTCGACACCTGAAATCTCATTGCTCGGTCTGGCCAGTGTGTGATGTTTGTCTGGACATACACTCAAGGTGCAGTGTCCCATTCATGTTGGGCATGTCTTAGAGTATTACCTTTGCAGCATGTGCCTCAAGTTCATGGAGATGGTCCCTGCTCATCCCTAGTTACGGCAACGCTGTGTGGTGCAGATGCAGTGCTGGATTGTCCCCAGAGCCTGGCTCCTCTGTCCAAATCCATATCATGTCATTTGCAAATGTGTCATGCTCTCCATAGTTTCTCAGTGGCATGGTGGGTGAACCAACTGTGTGTTGCAGGGCCCATATATGTACCTTGTATTGTAGATGTTACTCATCTTTCATTTCAGGCTATGCACTGTAACCTATGTAGATTTGAGTCATGTGACATATGTATACAGGTGTCTGATTAATTCCTGTTTATTCACCTTGCTCACAGCATCGTCGGGGGACACGGATGGAGACACCGGCACGGACCGTGCGGAGGGACCGGGCACCAGTGCCAGCAGTGACATCTTAGCTGGCACATCGAGTGGAACTGAGGCCGAGGGGAGTGAGCCGGAGGACCTGTCCACTGCCACCACAGAATATGAAGCAGACGGGTCCGAGGCTGAGCTCTCCGAGGGGGCGGAGGCAGCTCCAACAGCTGACAGCAGCACAACATCTCTCCCCGCCCCCTCCATTGCCATCACCGGCCTCCCACTTGCTCGTGTCCCTTCCTGGTGTGCTAGGTCACCACGTGTCTCCTTCCTGCCAGGCACCGCACCCCCTGCCCCTGTCTCCACTGCTGCCGCCAATGCCGAGTCTGTGGACATCCTGTGGCAGTTGCAGGTTGGTCAGGCTGCGATGCTTAATGTCCTCCATGGCCACAGCCGAGTGCTCAACAACATGGAGGCATACTTGGAGGGCATTTCAGCATCGCAGGCTGACCAACGCAACTTGCTGCGGTCTATTGACTCGACACTGACTGCAGCAGTGGATCTCCTGCAGCACTTCGTCCCACCCCCTACCCATGCCCCATCCACACTTCCCACTCCCATGCCTGTCCACAGCACACCCAGACGTAGCCATGCACGCACACCACCAGACACAGGCACCACACCACCAGGGAAGGCAAAGCGCACACCTCCTGGCACGCACACACAGGGTGAAGTAGGCACACCCACTGGGTCGGGGGGGAAACGGAAGACACGCAGCCAGAGTGGGAGTCCACATTCCTCACGACCACTACCCTCCAAATCCACTCCCCTCAGCTAACTAATGTTTCTTACAGATACATCGTTACCGAAGGTAAGTAACTTGTTCATCTGAAAGAAACACGTTAGTTAGATTCCTCACCTTAGAATAGATACCCAAGCAATACCATCCCCGGTGGTGGGTCTGCGAACCAAGATCACACCAGAAAGTCCTGGAGGACAGAACGGCCAAAGAAGCCATCCCTCCGGACTTGGCTGTCAAGGCAATAATGCCTGGCAAACGTGTGTAGCGAAGCCCACGTCGCCTCCTGACAGATGTCCTGCAAAGGGACACCCCGTCCCAAAGCAGTAGTAGCCGCTGTGGCCCGAGTAGAGTGGGCGCGCAGCCCAACAGGAGGGTCCTTTTTTGCCAAGGAGTAACAAATTTTGATACACAAAACGACCCACCTAGAGATGGTCCGTTTGTGCACAGCTTTCCCCTTCTTAGCACCCACGTATCCAACGAAAAGTTGGTCGTCCACCCGGAACTGCTGTGTGCGGTCCAAATAAAAGGAGAGCGCACGTTTTGGGTCCAGACGGTGGAGCCTCTCTTCCTCTTTGGAAGGATGCGGAGGCGGAAAGAAGGTGGGCAAGGTGACAGACTGCCCAAGATGAAATGGAGTCACCACTTTCGGAAGAAAGGAGGGACGAGGCCGAAGGACAACCTTGTCCGGATGAACAGAGAGAAAAGGAGGCTTTGAAGATAAAGCCTGGAGCTCACTCACCCGTCTAGCCGAGGTGATGGCTACCAGAAAAGCAGTCTTAAGCGTCAGCAGACGAAGAGGACAATTATGAAGAGGCTCAAAGGGAGCACACATTAGAAATGTGAGAACAAGATTCAAGTCCCACTGAGGCATTACAAAAGGGACAGGAGGGAACGTGTGAGTAATGCCTTTTAGAAAGCGTGTAACTACAGGGGACTTGAAAAGAGAAGGCTGATCAGGAAGCCGCAAGAAGGCAGAGATGGCAGCAAGATAACCTTTCAGGGTGCCCAGGGCAGAGCCCTGCCGGGCCAAAGAAAGAAGAAAGAGGAGAACCTCAGAAAGAGGGGCGGAAAGGGGATCCACAGCCTTTGCTGTGCACCATGCCACAAATTTGTTCCACCGGCAGGCGTATACCGTCTTTGTGGAGGGACGCCTGGCTGCCAGAATGATATCACAGACTTCAGGAGGCAAGTCAAATGGCATCAACTGCCGCCGCTCAATCTCCACGCATGGAGGTGGAGGCTGGACAGGTTCGGGTGGAGGACTGTCCCCTGCTGCTGCGACAGAAGATCCTCCCGAAGGGGCAGACGTATCGGAGGATCGGTCAACATACTGAGTAGCTCGGGATACCAGTACCTTCGTGCCCAATCCGGAGCCACCAAGATGACTTGGGCCTGGTCGTGCATGATCTTCTTCAGCACTCTGGGCAGAAGTGGTATAGGCGGAAAGGCGTACAACAGACCGCAACTCCACTTGTGACGAAAAGCGTCGCCGAGCGAGTGCCGCCTTGGAAATTCCAACGCGCAGAACTGCTGACATTGCGCGTTCTCTTCGGTGGCAAATAGATCTAACCAAGGCTCTCCCCACTGCTGAAAGAGACCTTGCGCCACTTCGGAGTTCAGACGCCATTCGTGATCCATCATGCACCGGCGGCTGAGTTCGTCTGCTCTGGCGTTCAGAGAGCCCGCCAGATGTTGAACCACTAGGGTGACGCCCTGGTGTTCCAGCCACGTCCAGAGGCGCAGGGCCTCCTGACAAAGGGTCCACGACCCCACCCCGCCCTGTTTGTTGCAATACCACATGGCGGTGGTGTTGTCCGTGAACACCTGCACGACACTTCCCCTGACAGAGGGAAGGAAGGCTTTCAGTGCAAGTCGGATCGCTCTCAACTCCAACAGGTTGATGTGGAGACGAGACTCCGCCGGAGACCAGAGGCCTCTGATCTCCGCCTCTCCCATATGGCCACCCCATCCCAGGAGGGACGCATCCGTCACTACGACATGCTCCGGTTGGGGAAGGGAGAGGCTTCTGCCCATGACCCAATCGCGGTCCGTGAGCCACCACTGCAACTGCTGTGCAGTGCCCTCCGAGATCAAGACATGGTCAGACAGGTTGCCGTGATGCTGGGCCCACTGAAACTTCAGGTCCCACTGCAGAGCCCGCATGCGCCGCCTGGCGTGATGCACTAGTAGGATGCAGGAGGCCATCAGCCCCAGAAGCCGCAACACTAGCCTGACCGAAACCCAGGATAGAGGCCGAAAGATGGGAATCAGGGCCTGAATATCCCGGACCCGCTGTTCCGGTGGATAGACCCGGAACTGCGCCGAATCGAGAACCGCTCCGATGAAAAGGAGCTTCTGAGAGGGACTCAGGTGTGACTTCGGCACGTTGATGGAAAACCCCAGCAAATGCAGGAGATCCGCCGTAGTCTGGAGGTGGGAGACGACTGCCTGGGGCGAGCCCGCCTTCAACAACCAGTCGTCGAGATAGGGGAAGACTGGAACCCCTGATCTGCGCAGATGAGCTGCGACCACCGCCATCACTTTCGTGAACACCCGAGGGGCACTGGTGAGGCCGAAGGGGAGCACGGTAAACTGAAAGTGCTCTTGGCCCACCGTGAACCGCAGGTAACGCCGGTGGGCCGGCAGGACGGGGATGTGGAAATATGCGTCCTGCAAGTCCAACGCTACCATCCAGTCTCCGGGGTCTAGGGCAGCTAGAACCTGAGCCAAAGTCAACATCTTGAACCTTTCCTTCCGGAGGAAGGCATTGACATTCCGGAGGTCCAAGATAGGGCGTAGGCCCCCTTTGCCCTTCTTGGGAACCAGAAAGTAGTGGGAATAACAACCACGACCTACTTCTGGACTCGGAACGCGCTCGACGGCCCCCTTGGCCAAGAGGGCCGAAACTTCCTCGTGGAGAAGATTCAAATGATCCCCCGAGATACGGTGGTGCTGCGGTGGCATGGCTGGAGGGGTCGTCTCGAAGGGGAGGGAGTAGCCCCTTCGGACGATTTGCAGCACCCACCTGTCCGATGTGATGGACCACCAGTGGAGCAGGTGATGGCGAACTCTGCCGCCCACTGGCGTGGAATGGGCCTGAAAGCTCGGACTAGGAAGGCTTTGAGGCGGATGCTGCCGGGGTGGATGTGGGCTGACCTCGTCGTCCTCCAGAACCGCCTCGCCGGAAACCACGTCCGCGACCGCGCGCAGGTTGGTTCTGCGGCTGGTGGCTAGGCGCACATGAGGAGGCACCCCTTCCTTGGCCATGAAAGGGGCGAAAGGCGGAAGATTGCGACCGCGGGGCCGAGAGGCCCAAGGACTTGGCCGTAGCCCGGGAGTCCTTAAAGCGGTTCAGCGCACTGTCCGCCCTCTCGCCAAACAGGCGAGTGCCATCAAACGGCATGTCCATGAGAGTGCTCTGGACATCGCTCGAAAATGACGTGGACCGCAGCCAGGCGTGACGTCTAAGCGCCACTGTGGTAGAAATGGCCCTACCCAGCGAGTCCGTGGTGTCAAGCCCACAACGTATAGCATGTCGCGCGGCATCCCTCCCATCGGCCAGAGCCTGGGTGAGTCATGTCCGGACCTCCTCCGGACACAGGGGCAGCGCGTCCTCCACCGCATCCCACAGAGAGTGGGAATAACGGTCCAAGAGACAAGCGGTGTTCAAAGACCGCAGGCCCAAACTAAGGGAAGAGAACAGCTTCTTGCCAAACTGTTCTAGTCTCTTGGAATCCCGGTCCGGCAGGGCGGTCGGGAAAGAGGATTGGGAGGTGGAGGCCTGGATAACCAGGCTCTCAGGGGTAGGGTGTTGGGACAGAAAACTGGGGTCGCCCGGAGCAGGGCGGTGGCGCCTGGCGACGTTCCTGTCCACAGGGGGAACTGTGGAGGGCTTGGACCAGGTGCCCTGCAGAACGTCAATGAGGGCCTCATTGAATTGCAGCAGAGGCTCAGTAGAGCTTTCTGCAGACTGAAGCACCTCAGTAAGGACGTTAGTCCTCACAGCCACGACAGGCAGCTCGAGCCCAAGGGCTGCGGCCGCCTTGCGCAGCACCACAGAGAAAGCAGCGCCCTCCTCCGAAGCCACAGTCGGAGGAGAGACATATCCAGTGTCTGGAGAGGTATCCAGGCCACTGGCCTCCCCCAGTTCATCTGCCCAGTCCTGGGACAGTTGAGCCTGAGCGGCCATAGGATCCTCGGATCCCTCCCAGTTGTCCCCATCATCCGACTCCTGGTATAGAGGAGAAAGTAACGGAGCCGGGCGGTAGACATAATGAGTCTCTAGCGGCGCCGATCTCGGCGTCCATCGACGCCGGACCGGCGCCGGGCCCGGAGTGGGACTGAACTGGGGTACGACGTCGAGCGGAGTCGACGTCGGCGTCGGGGGTGGTACCGGTGTCGACGCCGGCGGAGGAGGCGTGACGAGGTTAACCGGTGTCGACGGGGACTCGAGAACGGGTCCCTCGGGCGCTTGCGGCGTCGAGGCCGGAGCCGTCAACGGCGCCGGGGCCGGAGCCACCGGCAGGCAAGGCAGCCCAGTCGGGTCCGCGGGGCCCGAAGGCGCACCAGCGGGCGCCGACGTCGGAGCCAGGTTCCTCATGGCCGAGAGGAAGGCACTGACTTCCGCCGGCGTCGCGTTAGTCCCAGGGACCGGAGGGTAGGGGGATGGGCGCGGCGCCTGCGGCTCCGCCGGAGCCGCGGGGGTGGAACCACCCTGACCCTCGGCCGAGTCGCGCGACCGGCGAGGGGAGTCCGAAGAACGATGTCGCCTCTTGGACTTCTTGGAATGCTTCGACTTACCCGAAGACTTGGATCCCGACGACCGATGGTGACGTCGGCTGCGGCTCCGCGACCGATCCATGGACCTCCTCCTGGACCGGGATCGAGAGGCGCGCGGAGCCGAGTGGCGAATCTCGAGAAGCTTACGGGACCGCTCCCGTCTAGCCTTCGAGATCAGGGCCTTGCAGTCCGAGCACGACTCCGCGTCGTGATCGAGGCCCAAGCAGTAAAGGCACCGGCGGTGATGGTCCGTAACCGACATCAATAGGTTACAGTCTGTACAGGCTTTAAACCCAGGCATCCTACCGGCACCGGTGTCGAGACACGATCAAAAAGGATCAAAAAAGTTAGTCAAAAATTGACTAAAGGGGTAGCTCTCCCGGATCTGCGCTTACTGGCGCGGAAAAAAGAAGAACTGACGTCAGCACGTGAGGGCGGCGTCTAAGTACTCCGACGACGTCATCCCGGCGCACGACGCCGACGACGGACGCGGAGCCGCAGACGACGCCTAGCGACGCGCAAGGGGTATTGCTGACGAAAAATCTTCCGGATCCAGTCTGACGCCTGGGGATATTCTAAGGTGAGGAATCTAACTAACGTGTTTCTTTCAGATTGTATTTTACTTCTATCTGTTGTCAATTTTTCATAAACAGAATGCAACAGAGAACAAAATCTTTTTTGCCGATTCTCCATAATTTGTTCTTGCAAACCTTCAAGATAAAAAACAACATTGACCACTACATTAGCATAGCAGTTGACACCAGAACTATTTTCAAACTGATAACCAACAATCTCTCCAACAGTGTCCAATTTCTTTTTACCTGCAATCACAACATTATCTTGTTCTTCTCTTTTCTTGACACCTTCAGAACAGATATTCTCTAACCTTCTTTTTCGACCAATCACACGCTTTTCAAATACAGGATATTGTCCTAAATTTGGAGCATAACCTATTATACTCTTTTACACAGTTTGCATCTGCAGTAACCTTTGTCTCATCAAAATCAATCAAAAACAAGCCAGATAATGTTCTGACTCGCGACAAAGCAACATATGCCATACCCTCTTTAAATATGGTAGATCCAATGTTCACCAATGCACTGTCTACACTTAATCCTTGAGATTTGTGAATAGTCACTGCATATGCCAGAGAAAATGGAAATTGTTTCGTACGGACATATAAATCTTTAACGAGCAAAAAACTAACTGAACAACGATCAATTTTTTTAACTTCATCAATCTGATCAAATTTAATTTTTAAAAATTCAATTCCTTCTTTTTTCTGATAATTCACAAAATCCACCACTTTGCCCATCGCACCATTAACTAAACCTTTCTCTACATCCAAATTACGCCTTAAAATTACCCGACAGTTTACACACGCATACAGTGTATTTTCCAAACCAGCAGTTTTAGATATTTTTTTTTCTAAACAATCCAGTTTTGATCTCAACTTACCCTTCAAAATAATAGTGATTCCTTCATGCAGTATTTTATCGATGGCTTCCATTTTTACAATTTCTTCATTTTCCAATTTTAATAATTCTTCGTTGAATATTGAACACTCACGCATTGTGTTGGCATTAAGCAAATCACTGACTTATTTTTAGCAATTTCCACGTACACTTTTGCAGGAACTGCATTTTCATTTGGAAAGACATTGCAAAGTAATCGACTCTCCAAAGCTTCTTTCCCTTGTTTTGAAAGAATTCCGATTCTTATATCTTGAAGAATACTTCCATATTCAGCATCATTTGCCTGTCGCATATTTGTTGTCAGTTCTTTGTATTCAAAATGTTCACATTACCAACACTGCCAAGAGACTTTCTGGTATCTTCATGGGCAAGTGTTTTAAATACCGGTTGTCCTTTTACCGGTGTCAGTTGCAGTAGATCTCCAAAAACTATGACGTGTTTTCCTCCAAATAACACATCATACTCTGTTTTAAGAATTTCCTGCATTCTTAAATGCACAAAGGCAAGCATCAAGTTTGAAACCATGCTCACCTTATCAATAATGAGAAGTTTCATTTTCTTCAGGACTCTTGGAACTTCACAACAAGCTTCTCCAGATGGCTTGTGGTATTCCAATTTGTTCTCATGCTCTACTGGCAGCATTAGTAAACGATGTAAAGTAATTCCTTTAATGTTTTGTGCTGCCAACCCAGTTGGAGCAGTGACAACACAAGACAAATGCGACTCAGTTGTTTTTTGCAGTTAACTTGTAATTACTTTAATTAAGAAACTTTTTCCTGTTCCAGCTTGACCACTCACATACATTCGGATAGGTTGAAATGATGTACATGAGCACCCTCTCTTTTCATGTAGTAATCCATGGTCAATCTGCTCTTTCACTTGCTGATATATTTGTTTCTGTTCAACATTTAGTTGCTCTTCCAAGTTTCCTAACTGTATTGCATCTTCTTGTGCTTGATACATTGCTGTTTCCACCTCATTCATTGCAATCGCTGCTTCATTTTCAACAATTGGTTGTCCTACTGGATCTTGACTCAGTGCAGCAGAACTTTGACTGTCTTGAGAACTGTCTCTAGCAATCTCAGCTGCAATTATAGCTTCTTGATCAATTTCATCATTCAACATTTTGACATAATTTGCGAAAGCACTGCATTGTATGCTATCTTTACAAGCATTAAATGAATCTTCATAGCTGGGAAAATCTCCAAGTAATTCCAGTTCAGAACGCCATGGTTTGAACATTTGCAAAAGGGCTAAATAGTAAAATTCACTTTTGTCAGCAGTGTCGCAACTCAGTTTTCTGTGATTAATTACATTTCCTTTCCTTTGTTTCACCAGACATCCTTCAGAACCAATCACTCCATATTTTCCATTGTTGATGTTCTCTGTAATATTCCGTTTAAAAGTGTAGTTTTGCAGCACTTCATAGAGAAACATGTTCTCAAGATGATGACTTCTATTTTGATAGTATATGTCCAACATATTGGTTTTCAAAATATCTGTACTTTCAGGGTCATTTTCTGCCAAATATTCAATTTCTTGAACAGATTTCAGTACCCGATTTTGCATTCCTGCAAGACCTAGACTCACCCAAATGATTCTTCTACTTTTGGAATATAGACTTGCAGATGATAGCCGATCTGAACATTCCAATGCTCCAATTTCACGATGTGATAACATCTTCAAACTGAAACTGTATAATTTCTTACTTAGAGTCTTCTCGTGAGAAATCTCTTCCCACATTTCTTTCAATTCAGTCTTTTCTGATTTAGTAATGTAAGACGTTACATATCGACCAACAGCAATGGAATTGTCCGCAAAATACTGAATATCCATGTTAGCGTTCCACATGGATAAAATAACTGGATTGTAGTCATTTATGTATTTTGATTCTTCGCTTCTTCTTAAGTTGTAGGTGTTTTTCGGAGACTTTCTTGTGATGGTATGTCGTACAGCTGACATAAAACTGTTCACTCTTCCTTTGGATAATACAGGACGTTGAAATCCAAAACGACATTTGGTATAGAACTTATCCTTTGACTTGTACTTTCGTCGACAGTATTTTCCACACCTGTGGCTTTGAAATCGTAAGACTTGTTGTTTTAAGTTTTTCTCTTCTCTGCTATTTGGAAGAGCACCTGTAGCATAATCTTCAATGAAAGACAAAAAACAGTTTCATCTGAATCTGTTCCAAATTTTGGGGCGTCCTTGACCCATAACAACATAGGTATGTGAGAAGCACCTCTTGCTTGATACTCTTTTCTCCAAAAGAAATCCACAACTTCTCCAAGAGGAGGATTCTTTTTATTGCAGATGAAATACATCATAGCTTCAAATCTATGATTGAAATATCTGCATACATTAACAGGATCCAAAGAGCACAATTCTCCAGGTGTCTTCTATTCAATATTTTTTATATTGGAATTTGCCTCTCGAAGAAATTCAAGTAAATCATCCCAAGCATACTCAGCACAGCTTAGTGTAACGAACCATGTAGGAGTTCCCAAGTTCCGTAGCATACATTTCAGTTCTCCATGTCGACAGTACCAATATTCATTAGTCCCACGCTGACATGCCATCAGATTAATCAACTGAGATTCTAAATGACCATCTCTCTGATACACTTTATCCATAAAATCCTTTGCAGTTACATTTTGAAGATGCATTCCAGTTTTTAAAATGTGATTTACTGCATATGAAAGTCCAGAGAAGTCACTTTCAAACAGAAGATGAAACATACAAGGGATACATTGTCGAAATCTTGGATCTTCTGCAAATAATCTTGTTGTCCGATATTCAGATGCAGGAATCTGCACAGAACGTTCATCATATCGTCCACCTTTTCCTGTTGGAAACAACTGCGGGAAACAACAAGCTTCCAAGCTCTCTTCCCATACACTCATGGGACTTCCTGTTGCTTTTTCATTTGAAACAACTCAATCGTATTACCCATCACCACTTTGGAATGAAGTGGATGTACACTGTACAGTTCATAGATCTCTTCACATCTGGACATGTCCACTTTTTCAATTTTTCCACTTAATGTTTCACTATCTTCTGCTAAATCTATTTCTTCTTCTCCAACAAACACATTTGTATAGTACTCATTATTTTTTAACAGATACAATGATGCCTTTTGCACTTTTCTAACATCCACTAACTCTTGCCAGATTTTCTTATTCTTAGTAGGAACACCATTAACTAGAATGACTAGTGGCTCATTTTCTGCATGATCTACACCAATAGTTTCAATATTTTTCCTTAAATCTAATGGTAAATACACAACTCTTCCTTTTAATCCTCTTTGCAACTCTGATGGCGGTAATTTACTTGTTTTGGGCTCCATACGAACAATAGCCTGAAACGGGTGAACACATTGTATGAGAATAGACTCATACGTATTTAAATCTATCAGCTCTGGAGGAATAGCAACCAACTCTAGATTATTATGAACAGCTCTAGCAGGCATTTTTTTCTCATCTAATTTGTTATAACAATATTTGCAAATACGTTGCTCACATCCCAAATCAGTTGCAAATTCCATCCACTTATCATTATCTTCTATTTCACTTTTTAAATACAGATTGACACCCCTAGTCTGATTTTTATAGTGACTTCGCCGACAACAAGTACAAGAAACATTTGGTCTTTCACCTGAAATTACCTTAAACTTTGTGATTTCATCCTCAAATTTTTCTGTAATTACGGGTTCTACATTGTCTTCAACATTTTGTTCTACTAATGTGTCAGTTTCTTCACTCTCTTGCTGAGGCCCAAAGTAACAAAACTGAATATCCTCACAGACCTGCTTCACATCTGAAAATGACCGACGTAAAAGAACACTGTTCAACTCACTTATCTTTAGTGCTGGACTTTTTGCATAATACAACCTTCTCACTAACTTCCGCATTTGAGTATGATGTACTGCCAGCATTCTGAAATGGTGAAAAACACTTTCACAAACTTTCCTAGAAAGACAAGCCAGAGAATTACCTTGCAAACCAGTATGTTTTCTCACTCTGCAAGGGTCTAGTCCTTGTAACACCTTAATCTTTTGTTTTACACTTTTTTTAGTATAGGCTTGTAAAAAACTACATAATTTTTCAATAGATTCCTGTCGTACACTGCAAACACTACTGCAATCCCAACTGTACCCAGGGTTTTTAGCACGTCTCCCTAAAACTTCATCAGCTATCACTTCTTCTGCATTTCTTTCAACCATTTTCACTTTCTCCATTGGACAACCATCACTAACCTCATAACCTCTACCACTGGGGTCAACTGCATACAATAATTTTTCACTCAGTGAATAACTCTCTTCATTAAAAAAGGGCTCTGAACTAGAACTGTGTTTCCATTCTCCCAAAAAAACATCACAACATTTTATTTTATTAATAACTCTTTTCCTCCTACTTTTGGCCTTCATTACATATATTGGTTTTTCTAGTGATCGATTCTGTTTAACACTAAAATAAACAGTTTCCTTTTTACTTCAAAAGCCTTTTCCACAATGCTTTCAATATGCTTCTTCTTTTTATAAAATAAAGCTCTCTTTTTATATTTCTTCACATCTTTCAGCAAATTATGCACTACTCTCTTGTAAAATATTTTTTTGCATAATTCCTTATACTGATTTTTTCTTTTACCATACTTTATCTCCTTTGACTGAACATTTGCTTTTTTACTTTTCTCCTATTTTGAATTTTTTTCTTACTTGAAAAATTCTCAGAAGTTGCAGCATTATCTACATTCTATTTGCTCCTACAAACATTTTTAATAAATTGCTTTGTGATCTTACCAGAAGATTTTTTCCTTTTAGCCACATTATCTTGTTCATTCAATACTTGTGGTTGATGTTTCTTCAAATAATCCTCCTGTCTCTGTTCTTTTCTTTTTTCTTCTGGCATAATTTCTCTATTTTAACGTTGAAAAACAGTATCTGCAAAAAAGAATCACAAATGAATGTATATTAATAACTTTCAAATTTACAGTATTCCATTACTGTACAAACACATTTTATATAAAAACTGACTAAGAAACTATAGCCCTGAACCACAAGTGTGACGATGGTTAAAACACTACATGCATAGTGCATACTACTTTGAAGCAGTTCATGCCCTAAAGCCTACCTCACTAAAAGACTACATGCTAACTGACTGAATGATTACAGTACTATAAGGAGACACACTGGGTGAGTAACAGGGTGTTTGCTAGAAGTGTATGAATACTAACTGGGGAATTGAAGGTGTGAAAGACAACTGTGTAGCTGATTAGAGGACTGAATGCATACTGGATAGGAATTTAAAGCAGTCCATGTGCTAAGGCCTGGCTCACTGCATGAATACTTGGGTACTGACTGAATGATTAGAGTACAGCAAGGAGAGTGCCTAGGTGAATTTATAAGTGGTAGACTTTTCGCACAGGGAATGGATTAGTACTTGGTACTGAATGGGTCACTAGAGGAGTGCAAAGGGAGTCACAGGATGTTTGCTGGACGGTATGGATACTGACTAGGGAATTGAAAGTCTGAAAGACAAGTGTCTAGGTGGTTAGAAGAGTGCATGCATAGTGGATAGGGGTTTGAAACAGTCCATGTGCTAAGGCCTGGCTCAGTGCATGAATACTTAGGCACTGACTGAATGATTAGAGTACTGCAAAGAGAGTGTCTTGGTGAATTTATAAGTGTTTGGGTTTTGGCACAGTGAATGGATTAGTATATGGTGCTGAATGGGTCACTAGAGGACTGCAAAGGGAGTGACAGGGTGTTTCCTAGAAGTGTATGGATACTGACTAGGGAATTGAATGTGTGAAAAACAACTGTGTAGGTGGTTAGAGGACTACATGCACAGTGAATGGCGTTTGAAGCAGTCTATGTGATAAGGCCTGGCTCACTGCATGAGTACTTGAGTACTGACTGAATGATTAGAGTACAGCAAAAAGACTGCCTGGGTGAATTTATAAGTGGTAGGCTTTTGGCGCAGGGAATGGATTAGTACTTGGTACTGAATGGGTCACTAGAAGAGTGCAAAGGGAGTGACAGGATGTTTGCTGGACTGTATGGATACTGACTAGGGAATTGAAAGTGTGAAAGACAAGTTTCTAGGTGGTTAGAAGACTGCATGCATAGTGGATAGGGTTTTGAAGAAGTCCATGTGCTAAGGCCTGGCTCAGTGCATGAATACTTAGGCAGTGACTGAATCATTAGATTACTGGAAAGAGAGTGTCTTGGTGAATTTATAAGTGTTTGGGATTTGGCACAGTGAATGGATTAGAACATGGTGCTGAATGAGTCACTAGAGGACTGCAAAGGGAGTGACAGGGTGTTTCCTGGAAGTGTGTGGATACTGACTAGGGAATTGAAGGTGTAAAAGACAAGTGTATAGTATGTTAGAACACTACATGCATACTGCATAGACATTTGAAGCAGTCTATTTGGTAATGAATGGTTCACAACATAAGTACTTAGAAACTGACTAAATCATCAGACTACTTCTAGGACAGTGCCTGGGTAAAAATTTTAAATTTTCAGTTCTGCCACAGTGAAGAGAATAGTACATGGTACTGCACCTTGGTGTCAAACCCTGACTCATTTTATCAATGCATAAGTAAAGACTAGCTGCTAATGCTACTAAAACTTGACAACATGACCGGTTTTAAAAGAGTTATCTGTCAGAAAATACACGATGTTACCCAATCCTTCTCTCACAGTGGTTCCCAAATGCACACAGACTCACTGTGTGATTCTAGACAACAACCACTATCCCTAGAAGTTTACCAAAACTCATTTACTACTGTTGAAGTGGTAAGGGAATTGCACACAATCTACATATTTCAGGACTGCACTTTTGTGTCAAAGCCTGACTCATTTAATCAAAGCATAAGGAAAGACTGCCTTCTAATGGTACTAAAACTTGACAACATGACAGGTTTTAAAACAGTTATCTGCCACCAAATACACAATGTTACCAAATGCTTCTCTCACAGTGGTTCCCAAATGCACACAGACTCACTGTGTGATTCTAGACAACAACCACTATCCCTAGAAGTTTACCAAAACTCATTCACTACTGTGGAAGTGGTAAGGGAACTGCACACAATCTACATATTTCAGGACTGCACTTTTGTGTCAAAGCCTGACTCATTTAATCAAAGCATAAGCAAAGACTGGCTTCTAATGCTACTAAAACTTGACAACGTAATAGGTTTTAAAACAGTTATCTGTCAGCAAATACACAATGTTACCAAATGCTTCTCTCACAGTGGTTTCCAAATGCACACAGACTCACAGTGTGATTCTAGACAACAACCACTATCCCAAGGAGTTTACCAAAACTGATTCACTACTATGGAAGTGTTAACGAAACTGCACACAATGTACAAATTTCAAGACTGCACTTTTGTGTCAAAGCCTGACTCATTTAATCAACGCATAAGCAAAGACTGGCTTCTAATGCTACTAAAACTTGACGACATGACCCGTTTTAAAAGACTTATCTGTCAGAAAATACACGATGTTACCCAATCCTTCTCTCACAGTGATTCCCAAATGCACACACACTCACAGTGTGATTCTAGACAAGCACCACTATCCCTAGGAGTCTACCAAAACTCATTCACTACAGTGGAAGTGGTAAGGGAACTGCACACAATCTACATATTTCACGACTACATTTAGTGTCAATGCCTGACTCATTTAATGAAAGCATAAGCCATAACTGTCTTCTAATGCTACTAAAACTTGACAAACATGACATGTTTCTGTCAGCAAATACACGATGTTACCAAACATTTCTCTCACAGTGGTTCCCAAATGCACACAGACTCACAGTGTGATTCTAGACAAGCACCACTATCCCTAGGAGTTTACCAAAACTCATTCACTACAGTGGAAGTGGTGAGGGAACTGCACACAATCTACATATTTCACGACTGCACTTTAGTGTCAATGCCTGACTCATTTAATCAACGCATAAGCAAAGACTGCCTTCTAATGCTACTAAAACTTGACAACATGACAGGTTTTAAAACAGTTATCTGTCAGCAAATACACGATGTTACCAAATGCTTCTCTCACAGTGGTTCCCAAATGCACACAGACTCACAGTGTGATTCTAGACAAACAACACTATCCCTAGGAGTTTACCAAAACTCATTCACTACTATGGAAGTGGTAAGGGAACTGCACATAATGTACATATTTCAAGACTGCACTTTGGTGTCAAAGCCTGACTTATTTAATCAACGCATAAGCAAAGACTGGTTTCTAATACTACTGAAACTTGACAACATGACACGTTTTAAGAGTTATCTGCCAGAAAATACACAATGTTACCAAATGCTTCTCTCACAGTGGTTTCAAAATGCACACAGACTCACAGTGTGATTCTAGACAAGCACCACTATCCCTAGGAGTTTACCAAAACTCATTCACTACAGTAGAAGTGGTAAGGGAACTGCACACAATCTACATATTTCAGGACTGCACTTTTGTGTCAAAGCCTCACTTATTTAATCAACGCATAAGTAAAGACTCTATTCTAATGCTACTAAAACTTCACAACATGACAGGTTTTAAAACAGTTATCTGTCACCAAATACACAATGTTACCAAATTCTTCTCTCACAGTGGTTCCCAAATGCACACAGACTCACAGTGTGATTCTAGACAACAACCACTATCCCTAGGAGTTTACCAAAACTTATTTACTACTATGGAAGTGGTAAGGGGACTGCACACAATGTGCATATTTCAAGAGTGCACTTTTGTGTCAAAGCCTGACTCATTTAATCAACGCATAAGCAAAGACTGGCTTCTAATGCTACTAAAAGTTGACAACATGACAGGTTTTAAAAGAGTTATCTGTCAACAAATACACGATGTTACCAAATGCTTCTCTCACAGTGGTTCCGAAATGCACACAGACTCTCTGTGTGATTCTAGACAAACAACACTATCCCTTGCACTATACCAAAACACATTTCTTAATCTACAATGAGTACTACATTTTAATGCAGAAACATAACTCATTTCACAAATTCATAAACAATGACTGGTTTCTAATTCTACCAAAATATAAAAACTGCATAGTTATCTGTCTACAAACACATGAAAAAAACAATTGCTTTCTACATGCACACACACTGTCAATAAGATTGTAAAGAAAAAAAAGTACTCCCTACACTTTAGCAGAAGAAATACATTAGTCTGATTAAAATAAAAATAGTCTACATACATCCCCTCACAATTAAATGACTCACCTTTCATGATGTTTTGTAGATTAAGAAGTATATCAGTTACACACCAGATATCAGTCACACACCAGATTTTCTTTTACAGAATCTCTGCACTGTGCACCTGTCAGCAGAACCAAAGAATGGCAAAGTTTCCCTCTCATATTCCACACATATACATGTAAACATCAAATCACATTCCTTTCCACATAAATTCAAAAGCAAACACACATTTCTATTGGTTAAACATTTCAACCCTTTCCAAATGACATAAACTTCAACCCTTCCCCCAATCTGCCTTCTGCCCATTACCATAGAAACATGTCATGGAACACTGTACTGTGCACACAGGTCACAAGTTCAGCACACACAATGTTGCTAATCAATACAGCAAGTGTGCTTGACTTCTCAACATATCAGCTAATCATATCTAATGTTCCTCACAATCAGTTTTTGTTAACCAATAAGAATCATGCGTTTAAAAAACAGAAATATACACCCTACCTTTCAGTGTAGAAGGTTGTCAAACAACCAATGATTTCTTGTCTTTTTTCAAAATTGCATCTTAGCCACCATTTTAGAAACATCTTACTTTCCAAACTGCCATTTCATTTACAGAGACCACATGAGTGCATCCAGACCTCCTTACAAGATGCTTACAGTGTGGATTGTGGGACACAGCTACATTTTCTGGAGCCAAAGGTATGCAGAAAACAAAGGCATTCACAAAGACCTAGGTTTGCCAAATATAGACATTAAATGGATTGAACAGAGAGGGTTAAAGTGGCACCAATTGATGCCATTGGTGAAATCCTTCATGCAAATCCAACACCCTGACCTCATAATAGTGCACTGTGGTGGCAATGACCTAGGCACATTGACTGGGGTAGGTCTGGAAATGCTTATGAAGGACACCTTTGCAGAACTGATTTCACTTTTCCCTAAAACTGCCTTTGTGTATTCTAACATTTGCCAAAGGCAGAAATGGAACTGGTCCGATCATTTTTGTCCACAGATTGAGAAAGCTAGAAAACATGTGAATAAATCTGTTTCTGCTTTTCTCCGAGACTACAGAATGGGGTCCATTTACAATAACAATCTGCGCTTTCATATGCAAGAGATGTATAGGAGAGATGGAGTACACTTTACTGATGAAGGAAACAGAGTATTCCTCAACAACTTTAGACTCTGTATAGGTACTTACTTATAAGTACCAAAAACTCTCAATGAACACAACGGCTCTTTTTAGAGCCACTCAAGAACAAAACACTTAAGCTTAATCATTATCTCCCAACAATTTCATGTTTTTTTTTCCTTCAATCCGCGAACCAGCCGCGAGAGAATCCGTGCATCCAACGCGATAGAATGCGCGCACCGTGCGCGCATTTCGCCGTTTTGTTTTTTAAAAGGGGGGCCCCAGGGGGTTCTTCTGGGACCCCCTAAGCACCTCTAGAGGGTCAGAGTATTTCCACTCTGCCCCCTTTATATATTTTACACACTTATTCCCCTTGCTTCTTCAGCCTCGCTTCTACCGAGGCAGAAAATGGCCGCCAACATTTCCTGGTTTCGAATGTAGACAGACACTCGACAGCCAATTAGCATTCAGCGCGCGATCGCGAGGGTGCGCGCTCGGTTCGGGGAGGGTGCGCTTACGGTGCGGGTAAGGTCCGCGGATCCTCCCCGGCCATAGATATTTATGTACTTTTAACTCAAATTTTCTCAGGAACTGCTGAACGGATTCACACTAGTTATCCAAAAGGCACGAGTCTGAACTAAGGACTATCTCTTTGCCAAATTTGGTGTCCTTCCGTTCAGCAGTTCGGGCTGTAGCTGCGACAACAGATCCTATGGGAAATTGCAAGGGGAATACGTGTTTTGGAACCCCCCTTTTTTCTCGGCCCCCACTTGACAGATCACCGCGAAACTTTCAGGGTAAGAGCGGAGCAGAGCTGGCCAAAAGTTTAGAAAATTTCGCAAGGATTCATCAACCGGCGCCAGACTTATTGGAAATAGAATGTTGCGGATTTCCTATGGAAAATAGGTCCTAACTATAACCACCTACTGGCGACCACCAGTAGGTAATATATATATATATATATATATATATATATATATATATATATATATATATATATATATATATATATATATATATATATATATATATATATATATATTACCTACTGGCGGTCGCCAGTAGGTAGTTATAGTTAGGACCACGTTTCCATAGGAAATCCGCAACATTCTATTTTGAATAACTTTGGCGCCGGTCGACGAATCCTCGCGAATTTTTCAAAATAGGTGGGGCGCTACGCTCCGCTCCTACCCTGAAAGTCTCGGGGGGATTCGTCAAGCGGGGGCTGAGATAAAAGGGGGGTCCCAAAACGCGTTTTTCCCATGCATTTTTCCATAGGACCTTTAGACAGGGCTACAGCCCGAACGGCTGAACAGAATTTAATGAAATTTGGCAGAGAGGTAGTCCCCAGGTCAAGGAAGTGCCTTTTGTAGGTTTGGTGTAAATCTGTTCAGTAGATTCTGAGAAAATAGCCTTTAAATCAATATATATATCTGTGGTAGCTTACGGTGCGCTTACCGTGCGCTTACCGTAAGCTTACCGTACGCGTACGGTGGCGTGCGCGAGCGCGATTCTGATTGGCTCTTAGATCTTAGTAAACATTCGAATCGGTCGAAACCAGGAAGCGGCGGCCGCCATTTTCTCTCTCGCTTCCTGAGTTGGGCAGCAAAAACGAACCCCAAAAATGTGTAAAGAGGCAGTTTCATGAGATCCTAACCACCCAGCATTGATACAGGGGTCCCCAAACCACCCCCAAGCCCCAAAAAAAAAAAAAATAATTTTCGGAAAATCGCCGATTACGCTTACCGTACGCGTACGGTAAAAAATTGTAAAAAAAAAAAAATTATCCACATTCTCCCCACCCCGTGTGCAAATGGTGCCCGAAGGGCACCATTTGTGTATGGCATAAAACATGTAAGAAGTTAACAAAGAATACATTTCACAAAGATGCGCAAAATATGTCCCCAATGTGCGCACAGTGCGTGAAGCGCATCGTTCGTACATGGTCCACCCCGCTTAACGTGGGCACGCGGTGCGCACAGCGCACCGCGTGACCACTGTGCGTGCACGGCACTAACTGCGTAAAGTGGGCGCGCGGTGCGCGAAGCGCACCGCGTGCTCACTTTGCGCGCACGGAACGAACTGCGTTAACTGGGCGCGCACGCCACGAATGGCGTAAAGTAACTTAGCATTTAAAAAACCTTGCAAATTCACTGAAAAAACCATAGGTTTCACACATGTTATAGTTAGCTGGACATTTTACTGATAAAAAACCAATGAAATTCCCCCGTTACAGTTACTGCAGGCAACTATAACTCACGCGACCGCAATCTTCTGCTGATGACATATGTGTCTTTATGAAAAAAAAATATTTGTAATATATGTAAAGCTAAAATTTAATGGAAGAAGACATGGGCAAATAAGTGTCTAAATACAGTATTAGCATCAGCAGAGGATTGCGGTCACGTGAGTTATAGTTGCCTGCAGTAACTATAACGGGGGAATTTCATTGGTTTTTTATCAGTAAAATGTCCAGCTAACTATAACATGTGTGAAACCTATGGTTTTTTCAGTGATATATATATATATATATATATATATATATATATATATATATATATATATATATATATATAATATATATATGTATATATATATATATATGTATAAAAATCTATTGGCTGTCACCAGCATATGGTCATAGTTAGGACCCAGTTTCCAAAGGAAAACAGCTTTTTGTTTTCCTAACAACTTTGGCGCCATTTGATGAATCTTAATGACATTTTCAAAACTACTTTGCCACTCACTGTAGCTGCTAATTACCCTACATATTACATTGCTCATGACATCTTTTCTGACATCATTGATAATATCGCTGCAATATTTGCTGTAAAAGTATTGATGAGAAAACTGCATGGCGGGGTGCACGTTGTAGTTATCTTAGGGCACGAGTTAGAGTTATTTGAGATAACTCTAACCGCTTAATTTGTATGGTTTCTTGTGTTAAATCTAGACCTGACTATAACGCCCCTGTACTATTTTTTTTGTGTCAATTTCTTACGTTTTTTATTTCTATTTCCTAACTATAAGCCCAGAAATGTAATTATATTCAAAGGATGCCTACCCTGCCACTGGCAGATGTAGCTCACACCTGTGCCTGCCTCCCTTTTGTCTTCCTAGCCAGCCAGGCTTCAATCCTAGTGGGACAGGAGCTACCCCTAAACTTGGATTTGAGTGACCACAGAAGAGGGGTTGTTTTTTTCCTGACCACACCTCTAGGGCAGGCACAAGAGCTCTGCACAGGGGAAGAAAAGTTCTGTCATGTTGGATTATATACAGAGGGGTACTCTGGGATTGTTTGTTTTCAGTAGGGCACACAGTAAGTGCTGAAAACGTGGGTAGGATTACCCAGTGGAACATTTTCCTTATTGGTAAGGGAGGTTCAAGGAGTCACCCACACACACAGGTTAGCGCCAGGTATAAATGTGGCACCCATCAACACCCTCTTCAGAACACTCCAGGACCTGTGAAACATAGTAGAAGGTTTTGCCACTGTTGTTGAGACATGTGAGGACACCTTAAAGACGGACCTGCTCCCATTTATACTGAGGACAAAAAAGTGGACTCCAAGGGTCTGTTGGCTGAACTCCTGTCAAACTACAGAGGCACAAAAACTGCTAAAAGACCACTTTTCTGGAAGAACCAAGCTGACGACTTTCAACTGGACCTACCCTGGACCATGCTGGTGACTTTTGCTGGAATGAGTACTGGCCCAAAATGTGCTGTAGTGCTGTCTTGAGGCCTTGGAACCCTTGACTGTTGTCAGATTGCACTCCTTGTGCCCAACCCTAAAAGCTGGGACTTAGAAACATTTTGCTAAATTTCTGCCTGGGAACTGTCATGGGACAAGGATCAACTTGCCAGCGGATATGCCATGGGTGCCTCACCGGTGGGCCTGACGTTGCTGCAGCTCCCACTATGTTCACCTCCTCTAAAGTAAATCCAATTGAGTGGGCCCGACACCAACCAGCACCCAACGACGTCAAACCCTCTTTGGCAAGAGCCTGCAAGCTGTGCCCCCTGAGGAAATCCAGCTTCCAGAAAAGAGTTAATGGGCCTGATTTAGATCTTGATGGGACTATCGTCATCCCTCAGTGGCGGAGTTTACAAGTAGGCCACCAAGCTGATGGAATCCCACCCGCCCTATTTAGATGTGTACTGGCTGAACCACCGTCCGCGTCGACAGAGTGTTTCCCGTTGATTAAACGGTGCACCGCTGTCGACGCGGTGGACTTCTCTGCTTGCTGACATTACTCCATTGCCATCAGTGTGGCGAGATTGTGCCAAGTCTATTTAGATTTTACAGTTGTGCTGGTTGAGTTCTAGCGGCGAGTTGCTGACGAAGTGATTCCATCATGGGACATGGTCAACATTGGACTACTCCTGTGGCTGTAGGATGAATGCTTGCATCACACACCTGATATCTTTTGCCTAATTGTTTGCACCTGCATACCACCCTATAAAACACACTCTATTTCAGACCATTATCATTTGCCATTTCAGCACAGCACAACATTTTCCTTGAGAAGTTTTGTCAGAGTATTCAGGGTTTTCTTTCTGATTCCTCTGTTTCTTATGCATTTTATATTATAATGTTCTTTTACTTGTGAGTTCTCAAATTAATTTAATTGAATAACATCATAATGGCAGGGAGGAGAAAGATAGATAACCATCCCCATTTTACAGAGGGAGAATTGGCAGTCATGGTGGATAATATTATTAGAGTAGAGAAGCAATTGTTTGGAGCCCAAGTCCAAAATACAACCATATCTCAGAAAAGGAAATTGTGGGCCAGAATAGTTGACAGAGTGAATGCTGTAACCAACAACCTGCGCACACACTGCGCACACAGGAGGAAATTGCAAAGAGCTGGAATGACCTGCGGGGAAGAGTGCGTTCTCCAGCCTCCAAGAGTCACTTGGAGGCAGAGAGGATTGTTGGTGGGTCTCCCAGCCCTCCCTCACAACTATTCCCTGGGAGGAGAAGTTCTTGCTGATCCTACATCCTGAAGGCTTGACAGGAATCCCTGGTTGGGTGGAGAATAGTATATTATACTTTTCAATATGTCACTAAACCTAAATTTCCTGTTTGCTTTGAAGTTAGCTAACGCGTTCTGCACATTTTTGTAACATAGTAACATCTTGTTTGTGTGAAGGTTTTATGTTGTATTTAAGATTACAGGTTTCAATCTCTATTACATTTCACATGATGTTTTGGTACTTGAACTTTTTTGTACACCAAATTACAAAATACATAGATGTTTTTCTGTTTTTTACTGCAGCTTTCACTAGGTATGTTCAAGTTAGAATTTTGCAAGTGTTGTGAATGTTTCATTGAAATAACTACAACTACCATGATCCCTTGTTTCTGTTTTGTGAAAGAATATTGCAATGTAATTTTGCTCATTCTCTCTTTTCTATCATATTTTCACAGATGGTAAAGTGTAATTTAGTGATCAATCTCAATTTAATGCTCTCTTTTGAAAATTGTTTACGTTGAATTTTGTATGTTGTCCTTTTCTTGTCATGTAATTGAATTGAAATCATTAGTTTCACAAATTAAAGTTTGTTGACCTAAACATTTTAAGGTATGCAAATTTGTAAGTTGAATATAAGTGGTATACGTGAAAAATGTACTCTACACTGTTTATATGATTCTATATGCTAAACATCCTTCTAAGTTGTGTAAATGTCTGCATTTTAGTCTGCTAGGCCTTGGATTGGTTAATTTCCCATTTCTCCTTTCTATTGTGTTGTGTTGAATGGATGGTAGATTCCATCTATAGATACTAAGTTATTTTTTCATCTCAGGACATCGTCTTACCTGTTTATTTGAAGTAGTTTTGTCTGAAATTTAAACTGTTTGTGTAATTAATTACAATACCACTGAACGGCATAATCATGATATTCAATTCTTTTTCCCATGTAGGTTGCTAACTTTCTGCTTTAAAGCCATTGGATGTGTAATCCACACTATTACGATTTATTTATTTTGTGTCATTCATAATAGGTCCAACAGCCAGAACACGTGGCCAAACATCTGCCACTGAAGATACCTCCACTCCAGAGAACAGGAACAAGTCTTCAGGGAGGACTCCACTCCAGCAAATATGGATGAAGAAAAGGGGTCTGGTCCATCTGGTCTGCCTGGGCAGACAGCTCCAGTGAGTATCACTCGGCTCACAACTACACCTCCCACCCCAACTGTTACAACACCTCAGCTTACAGATACCTCCACTTCCTGTGTCCAAACCAACAGCACTACCACCTCCAGTTCAGTCAGGACCCAGTGGGATGAGGCACAGTGGGTCAAGGGTACAGGGTAGTTAGTGGTCATGGGAGAGAATCTGTGGGCCAGCATAGTGAGGCCACTGGCTTCACTGTCACCCAGGCCACCATCGACTAAGTCTTGGGATCCATCCATCTGTCCCAAGACCATTCACCATGACTGACCTTTTCATTTTTTGTTTGCTTTTAGGTTTTCATCCTGTTTTAGCTTATTTGGTTTTGTTTGTTAAAAGCAAAAGTAACAAAGTCAGAGACAAGTCTTGTAGTTCTTTTCTGTATTTATTAGTTCTTTCTTATATCATACATGTTAAAATGTAAAAAATCAAATGATTGTTTATTCATAAATGCATTACAAGTATGTAGAGTTTCTCGCAATTGTGTACTATGAGAACCAAATGCAAATACCAACAACTCATCAGCTAGTATTTTATTAAGTTTGAAAAAGATGTATCTGTCAAATTCTTCTTAGACATAATAAACCACAGATAACACAAATACTCAGTGCCATTTCTACATTTCAAGTTCCACGCCTTACCATCATGGAAGAAGGGGATATAATCAAAACAATCAGATTCAATAGGGAAAATATTATTGAATTATGTCATCAACTGGAGCCAGATCTTCTGCCTCACAACAGGACTTGCACAACAATACCACCATTACTCAGACATCCTTAATACTCAATTTTGTGCCCACAGGATCATTCCAATATACTGGTGCAGTATCTGGGGTAATGTCACAACCAGCTTTAAGTGGTGTGCTACAAGAAGTTCTTTCTACAATGATGAGACACATCAATAGCTTCATACACTTAACACAAAATTAGCATTTTGCCAATGCGAAGGGAGATTAGTATGCTTTGGGTCGACTACCACATGTGGTTAGAGCAATCTAAGCAGCAGATATTGGCTTGGTGCCAACATTCAGCAAAAAACAAGTCTAATGCAATCTTAAAAACATCCATTCAATCACTGAGCAAGTTGACTCAATGCAAGATATGCACACCCAAAGTCTGTGTGTGTCTTCCACAGGATCAATCAATGTTCCATTTGTACTACGCAACAGCAGCATATAACTGCAAATGTCACAACTTTGAAATGACCAAATGAAAAGGACATGGTGAAGGGCCCTAAAACAGATCAAAATATAAGGAATCATATAATTAGATTACACATTGGACACATTACAAATTAGAATGTTTGAGGACACATTTTCAAAGAACAATCAAATATTGACAATCTAAATTAACCCAGTAGTCAATATGTCAACACTTTGATCAACAAACGTCTTTGTCCTGGATTTCATCAACTTGCCTTTTCTGAAAATTTCCTACGCGGACCGTTATCTTCATGAGATTAAAAGTTGGTTTAACCTTACAGTCATAATATGTACATTTATATTAACACTCAGGTGGGCTATGTCAATTCCTACCTCTTCACCGCTATCATCTTCCTTTGCAATTTCGCCATCCTCACCAGGTGGCTCTTCCTGCTCTCCATCCTCAATGACGGTGTGTATATTTAAACACATTATATTTAGACAACACCACAACATTAGTAGGTGTGTGTTTTTATCGCCTTATATTTTCTTTGGTGTGTATTTCTATGTATTTATAAGTATAGTTGATAAACTCCTGTGGAATCTATGAAAATGACATTATGAATATTTACAACATACATTACAATTTCTGTAAAAAATAAAAAAATTATTTTACATACCAAAAAAAAAGTTATTTTTGCTATTTGTACTATCCCACAATGTACTCAGTCTGGATCAGGTGTCTCCAACCAATCAATCATGACATACCAGTTGAACCCAGACACCTTCAGAGTAGCTCACAGCCATGAGTACATTCTTAAATAAGCACAAGGTGATGTTTTATTTTTAAAATTAAGGGAAGGCTGTGAACATTTTACATTATTACCATCAGGCTGCAGTTCGCAGGGCCTGATAATGAGCAATTCTCAGTCAGATATTTGAGCCAGGCTCTGGCCTTGTCACAGAGGTGAACAAGTGAAGCACTGAGGTATTTTACTCTTTTTTTTAAATTTATTTTTTTATCGAGCAGAGCAAATGAGACATAGCAAGCTCAATCGAAAACAGGGAGTTTAAATAGCACTCCATGATCAAGACCTGCATCTTATGCATAAAACCAACATGGAATAAGTAGAAGAAGAAAAAAGAAAAAAAAGCATACTGCTACAATAATCTGGCTGTGTACTTGATTTTCAAAAGTGCTTTAGTCGGTATCCCGACTATTTATAAATGTGCAAATCTAACATACTAAAGTGCTAAAGTGCTAATGTGCTGAAATACATGGAAAGAGCCATAATAAATTGTCTTTCACCCGACATTAAACCAACATAGCTTACGTAGAACAGAACTATTGCAACAATAATCTGGCAGCATCCTCAATTTTAAGAAGTGCTTTGGTCAAAATCCCTACATTTTACAGATGTGCAAATATAGCATACTAAAGTGCTGAAGTTCTAAAATGCTATAATACACAAAACAACCAAAAACAGACTATCTTTCTCCAAACAAAGTGTCTCTACATGATAAGCCAGAATTCAAGTACGTGTCCTATTTTTTTAATCCTGCATAAAATATCTATAGGACTTCTATTTCCACCATAGTTTCAATGTTCACTAAATATTTCCAAACAGCAGTGAACTTTCTTGTAGCACCACCCTCCTAGCATATGCTTCTTCGAACATCATAGTTAGTTTTATCTTATTTAGCCACTTCGAGTATGAAGTTACTTCCGCCGACCTCCAATTCTAGAGAATTAAAGAGCGAGCAAAGAGGGAGCAAATCACTATAAAAGTCTCCTCGGCTTTGGTCAAGTTTTCCCTATCTCTGTTAATACAAAAAAGGGCTACCTCAGCCTCTGGGTCTAGCCTCTTCTGGATTGCTTGGCTTATGGCCGAACAAAATCCTAACCCAAAATGGCTCTAGTTTTGGACACATGAAGAGTATATGTAGCCAAGCCCATTCCCCGTCTGTGCAAGGACGCTTACACACCTTAAGAACAAGGCATTACAGGTTTACAGGACCTTCATTTTTTCCTGAGACCTGTCCCTTTCTCTTTTACTTCACCAACTTTCCAGTCCTGACGAAGCGCCTATGGATCCCTTATGGACTAACAAAGAGCGCAAAACATGTTGACCTATTTTTGTGTGGTTTATTCACTCCTGCACTTATTCTGAGAGCAGCGGTTAGTCACACATCCACCCTGTTTATTTGTTTCTAAGAGGAGCTCCAGGATTCACATCTATATTAAACTTACCACTCGGGCCCCTGAATAAACTCAGGTTTTAGGTACCATCTGGTAATTTTAACTCACCCAGTCACTTACCTCCCAAGGCCCACACACCCACATGCACAACTGCTGTGTCTCCTTAAAAGATCTCCGCTAAAGAGCCCTCTCGCGGGGCCCGTGGGGGACTGCAGCACCACCTCCACGAGGTGCAACGCCCGATGATGAAGCATGACACTCGCAAGGGTGTGAGGGCACTATATCCAAAAGGAGGGATTCCCCCATCACTATTTATAACCCAACCCTCTTTGAGACTGACCACGTGTTACTATCCCTTCTTACCAATCAAAGTTTGGTTGCTACTCTCCTTGGGATCTATGACCTCAGTAATTACGGCTGCTTCCTGTCTAGTCTTGGTTGCCCCGGCTAACAATTTACCAACCGTTTGGCTTTCCTCATATACACGTTGTTGGAATGTCTGGGAGCTATTTATCTCTTTAATAAAGAAAGATCCCCTAAGTGCTTTTTTAGCCTTTTCAAGCTGACTCACTGCTGCCCTGTCTCCCCGTAGAGGGGCAATTCTTTGATTCAAGGCACCATCGACAGCCTGCTGGAGTTCAGCTATTTTGGTGCCATGTATTTTGGACAGAGCGGCCGAAAAGGCAATCATTTCAAAGACCGAGATGTTAAAAAAAGTCGATGCGAGAAGCTGTTTGAAATTGGCGGGAATAGCATGTAAACTCGCATGTTGTCTGGTTGGCTTTACGCCATGGATCTATCAACTGATACTCCTGTTTTATGGCATCTAAGACTTTTTTTGTCTTTGGCTTCAATTGCTTCTTATTTTTGTTGGAAGTGTCTTTTCTCAGATCTTGGATAAAGTTAAAATCCCCTCCTACAACAATCTGTCCAGGAGTCCCCCTAAGTTGCTCCCTAACCTTCTTTAAAGCTGAAGGATAGTTTATGACTGGGCCATAGTAATTACCAAAATTTAACATCATCCCATTTATTTTAACCGTGACCCATAGCCATATTCCATGAGGGTCTCTCGGGACTTGGACAAACTCTCATGCCATACTTCTACAAAAGTAAATAGCTACTCCTCTCTTAGCCAGCCCAGCTGATGCAAAAAAAGCATTTCAAAAAGCTCTGGGGAGAAAGAGCTTAGGAGAATTTGTTTTAAGGTGGGTTTCTTGAAGAAATAAAACTTGCAGCATAAAAGAGGCCAGCCACCTTATGGGCCCTCCATATTTACTGACATACTACAACATTTACTAACCATTTCTAAAAAATGTAATTGCGGCAAAAATCCTTTGAACTCAAAACCTTGTTTTCCTTACCCACCTTGCTGCTGCTCTTTTTACTACGATACATCCCCCTCATTATCACCCATCCCCCCCGAAAGTACCCCCCAGGAAATGTGGAAAACCCCACTAGCCACATCTCACCCCCCCACTTCACTATTGGGTTTCATGGTGCTACACCCTGGGTGACCCTCCTCCCCCAGGCATTAGAGACCTTTTGCATCACGCTATATACAATTTCGATTTGGAGAAGAGATCTCTTTCAGCAGACCCTGAGCATCCTCTATATTTGAAAACATATGAAATTTCCCCCTCACGAGGACTCAAAGCTTGGATTGCTGGGCTATTGAAGCCTGCGCCCCTTGAGCTTTAAAAAGATATGAGTTTAACAAACTCTTTGTGCCTACGTGCGGCCACAGCTGACATATCTGAAAATATCCGACATTTCGTGACTTTATTAATAGAAAATTGTCTTTGCTGGATTAGCTCTATTGCCTTGGCCAAAATCTTCTCCTTAATATGAAAGTCAGCAAAAGTAATCAAGATGGTACGGGGTAACTTTGAGTTGGGCAGAGGGTGTGAGTGGACTCGGTGTTCCCTTGTAATAGTTAGGTCTCCAGTAAATTCGGGCAAGACCTTCTGCTTAATAAATGAGTCGGCCCATTGAAGAGTTTGGGATCCCTCACTTCCCTCGGGGACACCCACTATTCGTAAGTTCGACCTGCGGGAGTGATTTTCAAGTTCCTAGAGTTTATTCTCTAAAATGATTTTATCTTTTGCAGCTTTGTTTACTTTCGAAAGCATATTACTCATTTGATCTTCTAACAGGGTGATCCTTGATTCAGCTTCTTGGATTTTTGCTGGAAAACAAGCCACATCCTCTTCAATTTTCCCGAGACGCTGATGGAGGGAGGCTATTTAATTCTCTTGGAATTTCTTCATTTCTCTTATCTCCTCCAAGATAAGGTTCAGCATGGTCTTTATATCAATCTGTTGAGTAATAGCTTCTTCTATCGAGGATTCTGAATTGTCCTGTTGCACTCTCCCCTCTAGCTTTTGGTCCCCAAGAGGCTGACCCAAAGATTCCAAGCCGGCTCTATCAGGCATCTGGGATTGGATCTGTGGCTGTGGCTGTGTCTGAGCCTCTGGTTGCGGCATTATAGTATCTTCAGGAGATGGCTGAACCGGCTGGTCTGTGACATTGATGGCATTGGGGTTGAAGGTGTAACCTGATCATCCGAGGGCTGACCGGACTCTTGCTCTACCAGAGAGGCCGTAGAGGGAGCCTGCCCATGCGTCTGAGCTCTTGGTGATGCAGATGAGGTCTGTGAAAAACCAATTGGGGCATTTTCTGGCCCTGCCTCCATTAATAGCTGCATTTTTGCTGTGATTTTGGGAGGAGATGACGGAGATGCTTTTTTAGAGAATAAAGGAAAGTCTTTAGAGCTTTTAATCTTGTCCTTGTTGACCGCGATTATAGACTCATCTACCTGTTCCTTCTCCATAGTGATTGGCATGACGGAGCGGGGATTCGAAAAAAGAAACCCGCTCGTATTGAGTACCCCCGTAACACATACTATTGTTACGTAGATAGAATACTAATGTGCACCGATACATCACATGAGGGTAAACCGCTTCACAAAATGCATGGAATTAATCTTAACAAAATGTAAATAACCAAAGATGTAATAAAATGGTGAGTAGAATGTGTTGTGAATGGGTTGCACTGCAAATTGTGCACATAGTGCATTAAAAGGCATGTTGTGTGATGCTTAAGAAATGCTAATTAATGCTGCATTTTACTTATGCTATGCTAGAAAAACTGCTAACTTGGATCTGAGTAGAGAAGGGTGGTTAACCGTGAACGTTTCATTTTCACATTATTAATAAATGTCTGCGTACAGTTCTATTAGTAAATGGACAAGTCGCCATGTTCTTAAAATTGACCAAACTGTAATGAGTGAAACTTGCAGCGTGCACAAACCATGTGATACTGTGGATAAACTTGCTGAGCCAGCTGAAAGAGTGGGAAGTGGTGAAGGACATGACACTTGACGAGCGGCCAACTTCTGTGCTTCCGTGTGAAAGTCTGCAAATTTATAAAATGTATAAACTTTGTCCTTAACATGATACTTTTCCCTCATGAGAGAGGAGGGATGTATACAAAATATGTGGGAAAGAAGACGAACAACGGAGCAGTCAAAGAAAGCATGATCTAATGTAGGATGACCATCCGCCCCTCGTTTTTAACCAATCCTGTAGCTAGAATAGGTGACATTAGCAGCTTTAGTGGGATGGACATGTATGAAAAGGGTATAAAGAATAAGGTGCCAATTACGATCCGGTAAAAAAATTCCCCGTGCGACTCGTATCCGGTCTTTTTACCGTACGAATCGTACAAGTGCCGTACGAACTGGCAATCACGATTCGCATGGGAAAAAGACCATACGAATCGCATTGGGAATAATTCCCCACACGTCCTCGGGTCGGAAAATTGTCCGACACGTCCTCGGACGATTTACCGTACAAACGTGAAAAGCGAAGTCCGACCGGGGAATCACGATCCGTCCCGGGCGTCCGAATGTACAACCGTATGGTTAAAAGACCGTCCGCACCGAACCCCTATAACAACCATGGAGACGTCCAAACAGGTGTCCGGTACGTGCCGTACCCCCCCCAGCCCCCGCATGTACGCGCCGTACCCCCCCAGCCCCCGCATGTACGCATCGAACCCCCCCAGCCCCCGCATGTACGCGTCGAGCCCCCGCATGTACGCGCCGTACCCCCCCAGCCCCCGCATGTACGTGTCAAACCCCCGTGTATGTACACCCGAGTACGTGACGAACTGTACGTGTCGAACCCCCCGTGTATGTACACCCGAGTACGTGTCGAACCCCCCGTGTATGTACACCCGAGTACGTGTCGAACTGTACGTGTCGAACCCCCCCGTGTATGTACACCCGAGTACGTGTCGAACCCCCCCGTGTATGTACACCCGAGTACGTGTCGAACCCCCCCCGTGTATGTACACCCGAGTACGTGTCGAACCCCCCGTGTATGTACACCCGAGTACGTGTCGAACTGTACGTGTCGAACCCCCCCGTGTATGTACACCCGAGTACGTTCGAGTCGTATCCCCACCCGTGTATGTACGGTGCGTACCCCCAGCGCGTAGATCCAGTGTTGTCTTATCCTGATCCTAAGACTTTGATCCCTGACACTCTGTTTGGGGGTCCTCTGTAGGTACCTAGGCCAGGGTGGTGGTTTTCTTCGTTCTTATTTCCGTGGGTGGGTATCTTTGATAACTTGAGAATTTAGTTTGTGCTTTGTCTCTTTATCTATTTTTCTGAAATGAGAATTTGATTTGATGCCTATTGTCTGATGTCTCTTCGGGAAACAGACATAATATCGAAAAAAAATATATCGACTAGACAGAATATCGAGTTTTAAATATAGAATGAACAGAATATCGAATTGCCAAAATATAGTGGTGAAGAATATCGAAAATCAGGTAAGAAATATCGATTTACATACTATAGAAGTAAGTAATATCGACAGTCATAATATAATTGTTAAAAATATCGAATTTTTTTTATAGTGTGTTAAGTGTTAGTATATGTGTTAAAAGTATGTATTCATTTTGGAATGTATGTTTGAATATTTTTAAAGTAATGAATTTTATGTTATTTAATTTTTGTGTAATTTAATTCCGTAGCGGGTTGTGGGTTTATAGGCGATTAGGGTGGGAAATAATTTAATTATAGTACATTAAATAATAATTTTTAGGAAATCTTAATTATTTGAAATTTAATTTTGCGTTTTACTTCTGTAGCGGGTTGTGGGTTTATAGGGGAATAGGGTGGGAAGTAATTTAATTGTTATTAAGTAATTATTGATTGGTATTGTAAATTAATTTGTTGTTGATTAATTATTAATTGGTAATTCATTTGTATTAATTGGTAATTATTTGTCTTAATTGTTTAATTGATAATTATGTTAATTTTATTAATGTATTATTTGTAGCGGGTTGTGGGTTTATAGGGGAATATGGTGGGAAGTAATTTAATTGTAAATAATTAATTATTGAAATAATTATTGTATATTGATAATTAATGTATTAATTAATTATTAATAGGTATTATTTGTATTTATTAATTGTTGCCATTGAAAATTAATTGGTTGTTAGTTAATTATTAATTGGTAATTAATTTAAAATAAGAAAATATTGGTATTTATAATGAATTAATTATTAAATATTGTGTGATTGGTAATTAATTTTAATACTTTTTTTGGTATTAATAATTATTTTATTTTTAATAAAAGATGACATTATTATTTTCCCTACTATTGCACTTACTGGAGTGGGAATAGTAATTTTTACCCCTATGCTATACAACGCTTTCCCTACTGTTGCACTCACTGGAGTGGGAATAGTAAATTTTACCCTCCCGCTATCCAACGCTTTCCCTACTGTTGCACTCTCTGGAGTGGGAATAGTAATTTTTACCCCTACGCTATCCAACGCTTTCTCTACTGTTGCACTCTTTGGATTGGGAATAGTAATTTTTACCCCTACGCCATCTGACGTTTTCCCTACTGTTGCACTCACTAGAGTGGGAATAGTAAATTTTGCCCTCCTGCTATCCAACGCTTTCCCTACTGTTGCACTCTCTGGAGTGGGAATAGTAATTTTTACCCCTACGCTATCCAACGCTTTCCCTACTGTTGCACTCTCTGGAGTGGGAATAGTAATTTTTACCCCTACCCTATCCAATGCTTTCCCTATTATTGCACTGTCTGGAGTGGGAATACTAATTTTTACCCTCCCGCTATCCAACGCTTTCCCTACTGTTGCACTCTCTGGAGTGGGAATAGTAATTTTTACCCTCCCGCTATCCAACGCTTTCCCTACTATTGCACTTACTGGAGTGGTAATAGTAAATTTTACCCGCCCGCTATCCTACGCAAAAAATATTGAATGTTTAAATAATATTAAGTGAATATATATGTATTAAAAAATTTTTTTTTACTTACATTGATTATTTATTAATTTTAAAGTTATTTAAGTATTTTTAAGTATGTTTTAGTTAATTATATGTATTATTTCTTTAATTTTACTTTACTTTTAAGACATTTAAAAAATTCGATATTTTGACCAACTATATTTTTTACAACGATATTTTGGATTCTATATTTTTGTACTTACCTGTTTGTAGATAGGGATTCGATATTTTGGCATTCTATATTTTTTCCTCGATATTTTGGCAATTCGATATTCTCCTTCTCGATATTTCGTCAGTGATCCGTCTCTTCATCTATCCCCTCCATGCAACAAATGCATTTGTTGAGATTGACTATTTGCTAGATGATTATTAGATTGTATTCTCTCTCATGAGGTGTTTTTCTTGAATTAATGCATTGAGTTAGATAAAAGGTAACAACTTACGAAGAAATTCTGTGGTTATTTGCATCTGTCAATAATTTGAAATGACTATTTACCTTCAATTATTCAACTAATTGAGGCATCGATCAAGAAGATGAAGAATTGATCCTAGGTGATTATATGTGAATTTTGTGGAAATTCTTAACTATTGATTTAAGGATATATGATCTGGTAAGGAAATCGCAAACTAGACACCAGTGCAACAGGGACATTGGGTGTATGTGTATGGGCCACAGTAAATGAAGTAATTGAATGTTCATTCCTGTCCAAATTATTGGGTTTTCGCTGGATCAGGCCCTTCCATTTGCTTCTGTGTAGCAAGCACCCCCTCTTCCGAGTGCGATTGCGACTCGGGTGGCTCTTCTTCCAAACTCTCAGAACTGGAATTAACGCCAGGTCGATTTGACGTATGTTCAGCTCTGGCCGCCGATGATATTGCCTTTGCCTGGGCTAAGTGAGTTTTGGCTTTCAACCCGGCCGCAGAATCGACCTTTGCGATAGCATTCCCCTGTTTTAAATGTTTTCCCATTCTTTTTTACTTTCTTTCCCCGCTGAATCCTAGATCTTAGTCAAGTTAACACGATATTCAAAGCCCCCAAATTAGTGAATGATTAAAGCACAAACATGTCCTGGTGTCAGCCCCATAAACCTGGTGCTGGAGGGGGACAGCTTCTAACACAAGAACCTTCACGCCCAGGAAAAGAAAGGGAAAGTGCAGACCTCAGGCAGACGATGCCCACTCTCCCTCAGTTTATTCTGATTACATCAAACAGCTTGTGTCAGCTGAGGCCGAAAATATCACAGGGCAGGCTCACCTCTTCAAATTGGCTGCGCCCTTCCAGCATGTCGCTAGTTTATTTTCAAGCATGGGCTTGAATGAATGAATGAATGAAAGGAAATTTGTAAACGCGCTACTTAGCCCGAAGGCATCAAGGCGCCTAATCAAAAGAGATTCAAAAAAGGCAAAAATCAAATCTAAGAGTAGGCGTTGGCAAATAGCCACGTCTTAAGGGCCTTCTTAAAAGCATGCACGGAGGGAAGAGATTTGATCTCCAAAGGCAAAATGTTCCACAGCTTAGGGGCCAGAGTTGAGAAAGCTCTGCCACCCCACTTGGCTTTACGGATCCGGGGAACTAAAAGCAAGGATTTATTGGCAGACCGGAGGGTTCTGGAAGGTGTATAAGGGACCAACAGGTCCCTCAAGCCTCCGGACCTATTAGTGGCCAGAGCCCTGTAGATCAAAGACAGGGACTTAAAGGATATCCTGGCCTCAATTGGAAGCCAGTGTAAGGTCCTTCTAGCAGTATGGGCAGAGGCCCGTTTGGGCAGGTCCAAAACCAGTTTGGCAGCAGCATTCTGCACCATTTGGAGACGTGTTAACAGGCCCTTGTTAATGCCTAAATAAAGAGCATTACAATAGTCGAGTCTGGAACCTATCAGTGCCAAGACAATTTGTTTCCTAGCCTGAAAGGACAGATAGTGTCTGATCTTCCGTAGGATGTTTATAAGGCCCCGGCAGGTGGAAATGGTCCTCTTTACCTGTTGGTCCATCCTCAAAAAGGGGTCGATCAAGACTCCTAAGTTTTTGGCCAGGGTCGTCGGTGTCGGGCACACGCCCATAGTGGAGGGCCACCAATCAGCCGACCAAATATCCTCCTTTCCACCAAACACCAGAATCTCTGTCTTTTCCCCATTAAGCTTCAATGAATTACAAATCATCCATTGAGCGACTGCCTTCATACAGTTCTTAAAATTGGAGGCAGCAGAGATGACAGGTTGGGCAAAAGACAGCAGTATCTGTGTATCATCGGCATATGAGATTACCTCCATCCCAAAAGATCTAATAAGCCTGGCA
Organism: Triturus cristatus; assembly: GCF_964204655.1. NCBI lineage: Eukaryota > Metazoa > Chordata > Amphibia > Caudata > Salamandridae > Triturus > Triturus cristatus. The sequence goes on from NC_140588.1 coordinate 218,856,446, forward strand.
AGTGGGGTCACATAGATGTTAAAAAGGGTCGGACTTAATGCCGACCCTTGAGGAACCCCACAATGCACAGGAAGGGATGGAGACAAAAACTCCCCCAGCTTTACTCTCTGTTCCCTCTGATTCAGGAAAGATGCCAGCAAACTAAGTGCCGGCCCTTCCACCCCTATCTCTCTCAGCCTCGATGTTAGGACTGAGGGAGACAGGGTATCAAACGCAGCCGAAAGATCCAACAGGATAAGGAGAGTGGTCTGACCCTTATCTACTCTGGTGCGGATGGTGTCAAGCACAATGGTAAGGGCAGATTCGGTACTATGTTCTCTCCTAAATCCATGCTGCGAGTGATCTAACCGATCAAATGTTTCCAGAAGGTCAACAAGATGCTGGTTAAGATGAATTTCCAGCATCTTGGCAGGAGCTGGGAGCAGCGAGATGGGGCGAAAGTTTTTAAGCACGCCCGGATCAAGTGTGGATTTTTTTAAAAGAGGTTTAACCACCGCTTTCTTCCATTGAGAGGGGAAGGTCCCTTCCTTCATTGCCCTGTTCATAATACCCAATAAGGGAGGCAGAAGACAGTCCTTACACTGTTTAAGAAGTTTCAGAGGGCAGGGGTCTAAAGGGGACCCCGACCTAATCTTAGACAGGAGGACTTCGAGTTCCGATAGGGAAAGGGATGGAAAACTGGACAAACACCCCGGGGACACCTCCTCGGGTAGTGGTAGCGGGGTAACAGGAGAACATGTGGAGGTAGATAGAGTTACCTTTTGTAGCTCTAAAGCTGAATGAATATCCACAATCTTAGAATTAAAGAATTGTGCAATATCATTACAGAGCTGCTGTGAGCTGACCACAGGGTCTGGCATCTTTAGTGAAATGAGCGTGTCTACGATTTCAAAAAGGTCTTTCGGTGAAGAAAGAGAGGCTTGGCTCAGACGCTGCATTTTATCAAAACGGTAAACGCTTGAGAGGCCGTGCAAGCCTCAATCTTGACTTTTGCCTGTCTGCCCCCATCGTTGTCTCCGCGTGAGCCCCACCAGACACGCCGAGTACGCCAAAGATGCCAGCCAGCCGGCGAGTCCTTCGTTCCGTGTTCCGCGTTGCTGCTCAGGTACTGTTCAGGTACGGAGACCTGCAGACTCCATTGCCGGGGGAGGAGCAGCGGTCACCTGTGGCTACGGGGAGGCGTGGTTCTCTGCAGCCATATTTTACTCTTAAATAAAAGTCCTTTTCAACTCAATCTTGGAGATGTGAACAAAATAATGTGTCTGAATTTTTTTAAATATGAGAAAATGAGCATGGAAAGTTACCTCCATGATTAAGGTACCTATTCATTTGAATTGACTCCCATTTCCTAGTGTGGCATTTACAAACAGCAGGCCCCTAACTCCCAGTAGATACTGTGTCATAAGTATAATGGAAAATCACAACCTTGTCTTTTCAAATGAAAAAACTTTAAAGTACAGAGAAATGTTCCATATTATGAACTTTTTGGCTGCATATTTCTCTGCACTTTAAAGTTCTCCCATTTAAGAAAAATTATTGTATGTTTGTGTTTTACATGTAACGGTGCCACATATGGCGAAAGGAATGTCCTGTGCAGCAAGTACATATGCCACAAGCTCTCAGTCACACATACACATATATCCCATTTATACTCACACATGTTCATACATCCTCAAAGACAGCGCTCTCACTGACACACATTGCAGCCCTTTCATTGTGCCCTTAGGCTTTGTATTTAGTGTAAATTCATAGTATCTGTCTCTATGAACATTAGGCTTAAAGTCTGTGAAGCTGAGCATGGCGGTGTCTGGTAACAATGTGCAAGTTCATTAGCCTTCAGTAGTTCACAATGATTTTCACTGATCAGAAGTAGCTCTCACTGCAGAAAATGTTGAATACCTGTGGCCTAGTTAATGTGACTGGCCTGGTTTAGTAACTTTAGGACATAACAAGAGATAAGGGTACTCAACGGGTTACTACAAATGTGTGTTTTTATTGATCAGAATGAGAAAACAAAATATTGTGTTGTAACGTTTGGGCAATGCTTGTGATTGATTTCTGAAAATTGTGTTACATCAAAACAGACAAACAAAAATTCACAAAACACATTTTGTTTCTTTCATTTCTCGTTTCCTTTTTTATACAGATTTTTATTGATATTTATTATAAAATAGACATTACACAGTAGAATCTCAACCATTCCAAAATCCATTATCACCTAAGGCCCAGTACCACATCATGTATCTATACAATAAAATCATAATCTATACACCTCTCACAGTTTGTTACTACATACACTCTGGGGCAGATTCCAATCATGGAAAAGGGCCGTACAAATCGTTGTAAGGAGCGTTTTACCCGTACGACTCGTACCCGGTAAACTCCAATTACAACCTAGGAAGAACGATTCGTACAGAAAGCCTATTTCCGTACGAATCATACAAAAGACCATACAGGCAAAAAATACCAACGATTCTGATCCGGAACTGCTTGTACCCCGCAATGCGTGGGTACGTGCGTACCACACGTCACCCTACGGCACCATGACAAAAGTGGTACGGACCGTACCCATGCATGAATGCGTGGGTACGGTGCGTACCACACGTACCCTTACGGCACCATGACCACAGTGGAACGGACCGTACCCACGCATGAATGCGTGGGTACGGTGCGTACCACATGTCGCCCATTACGACAGCAGTAAATTTTGGATAAGAGGCGTACACACGCCAGGACTGTGGGCATAGAGGACTGGCCCAGCATGTTACCTTCATATTGTTGTGTGTGTAGGCCCTGGCCAGCAGTGTACAGCTCCAAGGGGGTGCGTGGGTGGGTGCATATCACTACCAGCAGTGGACAGACATATGAGGGGTGGGTGCAGAGGACTCCCAGCAGTGGACAGACATATGAGGGGTGTGTGCAGAGGACTCCCAGCAGTGGACAGACATATGAGGGGTGGGTGCAGAGGACTCCCAGCAGTGTACAGACATATGAGGGGTGGGTGCATATCACTCCCAGCAGTGGACAGACATATGAGGGGTGGGTGCATATCAATCCCAGCAGTGGACAGACATATGAGGGGTGGGTGCATATCACTCCCAACAGTGGACAGACATATGAGGGGTGGGTGCAGAGGACTCCCAGCAGTGGACAGACATATGAGGGGTGGGTGCATATCACTCCCAGCAGTGGACAGACATATGAGTGGTGGGTGCAGAGGACTCCCAGCAGTGTCCAGACATATGAGGGGGGGGTGCAGAGGACTCCCAGCAGTGGACAGACATATGAGGGGTGTGTGCAGAGGACTCCCAGCAGTGGACAGACATATGAGGGGTGGGTGCAGAGGACTCCCAGCAGTGTACAGACATATGAGGGGTGGGTGCATATCACTCCCAGCAGTGGACAGACATATGAGGGGTGGGTGCATATCAATCCCAGCAGCGGACAGACATATGAGGGGTGGGTGTATATCACTCCCAGCAGTGGACAGACATATGAGGGGTAGGTGCATATCACTCCCAGCAGTGGACAGACATATGAGGGGTGGGTGCATATCACTCCCAGCAGTGGACAGACATATGAGGGGTGGGTGCAGAGGACTCCCAGCAGTGGACAGACATATGAGGGGTGGGTGCAGAGGACTCCCAGCAGTGGACAGACATATGAGGGGTGGGTGCAGAGGACTCCCAGAAGTGTCCAGACATATGAGGGGTGGGTGCATATCACTCCCAGCAGTGGACAGACATATGAGGGGTGGGTGCATATCACTCCCAGCAGTGGACAGACATTTGAGGGGTGAGTGCAGAGGACTCCCAGCAGTGTCCAGACATATGAGGGGTGAGTGCATATCACTCCCAGCAGTGGACAGACATATGAGGGGTGGGTGCAGAGGACTCCCAGCAGTGTCCAGACATATGAGGGGTGGGTGCATATCACTCCCAGCAGTAGACAGACATATGAGGGGTGGGTGCAGAGGACTCCCAGCAGTGGACAGACATATGAGGGGTGGGTGCAGAGGACTCCCAGCAGTGGACAGACCTATGAGGGGTGGGTGCATATCACTCCCAGCAGTGGACAGACATATGAGGGGTGGGTGCATATCACTCCCAGCAGTGGACAGACATATGAGGGGTGGGTGCAGAGGACTTCTAGCAGTGGACAGACATATGAGGGGTGGGTGCATATCACTCCCAGCAGTGTCCAGACATATGAGGGGTGGGTGCAGAAGACTCCCAGCAGTGTTCACACATAAGAGGGGTGGGTGCATATCACTCCCAGCAGTGGACAGACATATGAGGGGTGGGTGCAGAGGACTCCCAGCAGTGGACAAACATATGAGGGGTGGGTGCAGAGGACTCCCAGCAGTGGACAGACATATGAGGGGTGGGTGCAGAGGACTCCCAGCAGTGTCCAGACATATGAGGGGTGGGTGCAGAGGACTCCCAGCAGTGGACAGACATATGAGGCGTGGGTGCATAGGACTCCCAGCAGTGGACAGACATATGAGGGGTGGGTGCATATCACTCCCAGCAGTGGACAGACATATGAGGGGTGGGTGCAGAGGACTCCCAGCAGTGGACAGACATATGAGGGGTCGGTGCAGAGGACTCCCAGCAGTGGACAGACATATGAGGGGTGGGTGCAGAGGACTCCCAGCACTGCCCCACTCCCAGGAGGATGGATGTCTTTCACACACTGCATGACACACCACATGTGGGTGTGAGGACATATAACACATGCATACCCACCCATGGCGGATGCCGCACAATACACACCCGGATTTCATGCCAACAGACTGTATAGTAATGGAAATGCATACAAAAATAAGTTAGCCAAAGGGAACACACACTGTCACGCACATCACAGGAGTGATAGGAATGTCCAGGTACTGGTCCAGCCACCCAGATATTGTCTCTCATGGAAGGAATAGGGTTCACATCGACTAGATAAAATGCCCACAATTGTGAGTCAGGTACACACATGCATAGTGCTGAAAAGGGGCAATTGGTCCCTGATGCCATTCCTACATACCCAAAACACAAGTACAGTGACTGGTAAGTATGGCACAGACGATTCAGCAGGAGACATTGGTGAGCATGCATGGCCATTGTTGAAGGGATACGTCACCAACAAAGGATATGTTGACACAGTTCAGCACAACAATTGTGCTACTGTTTGCAGGGAACATGTCAGGTGCCACAGAGGAAGGAACACTCCTTGGGACAATGTCTCCCAATCAAAATGAACACACACTACCAAATAATATTTGCACAGATATTGTGATGGCACACAGATACCATGGTCCACCTCATGACCATCATACTAAAACATTTCTCAGAACCCTAACACATTACCAGAACACCAACTTCATGAGCCTCATCACCAACATCAAGTACCTGAAATGCAATAGTGTTGAAACTAAATGAAAAGGCTTCATTCAGCACACAAATAAAAAAATTTAAGAAGACACTATTCACAAAGGCCAATGGCCAGTCCATAGTTTGCGTACAAGGGTGGACGTAGCCAACTGTGTCCACCCCTACCTTGCCTGCACAAAGTCACCTCAATGTTTGTCGACCGGGGGGGCATCATCAGTGGGAGTACCAGGCATCACAGGGACAGGAGTGGGTTGGGTAGGTGTGGTGGGTGCAGGGCTGGACGTCTCCACCACAGGGGGTGAGGCAGTGCCAAAGGTGGATATGAGCACCTCGCTGCACACTGCTGCCAGGGCGTCCAGAGTAACCCCTGCACCGGAAGAAACCCCAGGGCCAATGGAGGGGGGGTGTCCGAGGGATGGGGTGCAGCGCTCTTGGGGAGGGGGTGGACATGGGGGGGACTCAACTCCCCTGCCCGTGGACTTCCTCACCCGCTTGCGGGGTGGTGTGACAGTGGGGCTGAGGGACAGACCAGCCATGAAGGTCTCTTTGGGTGACAGTTTGGCAGGGGAGCTAAGGGGAGTGGTTTTGGAGGAGTTGGGTTGTGAGGAATGCGGACTCTGACTGTGGCTGCGTGTCTGCCGTTTGCCCCCAGACCCTGTGAGTGTGACTACATCCCCCTGAGTGCGTGCGAGGAGATGTGCGCTGTGCCTTACTTCGGGGTGTGCTGGATGTGTCTGTTGGGGTGTGTGCCTGTGACTGTCTTTGTGTGCTTTGGTCAGGCATGGGAGAGGGCAGTGTGGATGGGTCCGGGGTAGGGGAGGGGACGGAGCACCGCAGGAGAGACACTGCTTCCGTCAGTGAAGAGTCCATGGACCGCAGAAACCTGCATTGCTCAGTCATCGTTGATGACATGCCCTCCACGAACGACACCAACTGTGTGAGCAGTCTAGTGTGTTCATGGAGGACATGCAGCATCCATGCCTGACCAACCTGCAACTGCCGCAGTGTGTCCACAGACTCTTCACTGAGGGCAGCAAGGGTGACAGGGGCAGGGGCTGCGGTGCCTGGTCCGAAGGAGACACGGTGGGACCCTGCACGGAAAGAAGGGACGGGAGCAACTGGGAGGGCGGAGATGGCAATGGAGGAGGCGGGTACAGATGGTGGGATGCTGCCAGATGTTGTTGCATCCTCCGCCTCGTCAAGGACGTCAGCCTGGGACCCGTCGGTGTCGTACATGCTCTCGCCTCCGGACAGGTCCTCCGACTGACTCCCCTCGCCCTCCGTGCCACTGGTTCCTGCTGACTCCACAGCACTGGTGGCACTGTCCCTCCTCAAGGTCCATGCAGGTGTCTCCCTCGCTTGTGGATAATGATGCTGTGGGCAAGGAGAAGAAACAAAAAAGCATCCGTCACCTGTATACATCTGACACATGAGCACAAGAACAATTGGTCACAGTGCATATCAGGCAATGCATCATGAGTAACAGCTAGATTACTCCGCGCATATGTAAGCCCTGTACTGCCCAGTTGGTAGACCCACCATGCCACTTGGACACCAGGAAACTAAAAACACAAAAGGCCACAACTTGAATGAGCAATAAACTGAGAAGCTAGTGTCTGTGAACCAGTGAGCACAGCAATACAATGAAGTCATGACACCTCTTGTTTACCCTGAAATAAACAGGAGTGGTGCACTCAAGGTAAACGAACACACCTCAATACTCAAGGTGTCACCACACTCAGAGACCTGTAAGTTCCTTGGAACACAAAACGAACAAATGTTGGTACCTTGGGACTCACAATACTTTAACCAATCTACATGTTTGGAATGTGCCAATTGGCCATTTCGTGAAAAGAACACTGATGTGCCTGCATGCAATATGTTGCACAAGGCAGTACACACAAAAGTACATTGACACTGTCATTGAAGAAGCTGGCACCTTTTCGGAGGAGCCACTGTTAGAAATAGATGGTGTTGCAGAAAGTACATATACATGGGTCCTCGGAGGACCAGCTGTACTGTGGGGCACCCTCATGGCAAGCCAGAATGTACACACAGATGTCAGCACACAAAGTCCAAACTGTGTTGCATCTGAACCACACACATGCCAAAAATGTATGAGCAGGATTCTTGTTGGTAAAAAAATTACACAGGCTGCAAAGCACGTACATTAAGCACTGGCCAGCATCACAGGGGCACTGCCCAGTGTATTTTAGTCCAGGCAATTCTCACACACAAGTCAGACCTGGCAATGAAAAATCAGGGTTGCACATGTATGTCTCTCCCGCACCCCCCCAATACCTGAGTCAATGTGATTTATACAGATCAAGAAGTGACACCTCATATTCAGGGTTACAACAACAGTGCTAGAAAAATTGCTTCATTTACACCACATCACCTCGTGTGGCTGACAACACATATTTGTGACAAACAACCCTCAACAGATTGTTGTGAATAGCCACACAGGCACTGCCCAGTGTGAGTATGCACAAGCAAAATGGTGTATCCCTGTTCAGTGGACACATGTAGCACACATTAACAAAATCCAAACTAGGCCAGGGAACAATGCCACAGAGGCAGACCTATGCAGCACACACAGAGAATGTGCACAGTGTTGGATAACACACACGATTAGGAGGCCAGGGTGCCTCAGGGGAGTGTAGTGGGCACACTGCTCCATGGTCCTGGAATGAGCTGACTCTACCATGTTCAACCGTCATGGCACTATGCATATCTCACACTCATGCACATCATGTCTGAGGCCACAACATTGCTCATGCATGCTGCAAGGGTGTCCAGTTGAAAGCTCACACTCCTATGTTGAGAATCAGCATCAGTGACAACAACTATGGACCCCCAACATAGTGAACAGGTCATGGCACAGGCAAGGTACCGACACAAGTCACGGACCACCCTCCCACATGATGCAGAAAGCATTGTGCACTTAGATGTACTGGCACCCTAGATGACCATGTGCAAATGTGATTACACACACACCAGTGGACACATGTCAAGGAGAGGAAGAGATGAAAAAGATCCCCAGGCGACATTTGGGAACAGAAAATGCACTGCACATATGAACTCTGGGAGTGTATTCATGCAAAATAGCACTTCCTAAAGCTGGCGACACATAACACGACAAAAAGCCATGTACCTACCCTCTCCTTGCTGCAGTCTCTCCTGTAACTGCCTATCGAGGTCAGGGAAGACCACCGCCAGGACACGTTTCATGTGGTGGGTCAGGTGTTGGCGGCCGCCGTGGGGGCGAGGAGGAGAGAGCTTGAGCTGGACCCGGGCGATCCGCCGGGTCCAGCACCAGATGTCCTGCCACCTCTTGCAGACCTGGGCCAGCTGCCGATCACACCCCCCGCAGTCCTCACGGCCCTGACAACGTTGGTCCAGATCACTCCCTTCTCGTAGGCAGTTACCTGTCAGGATGACAAAGTGACACAACATCAATACACCTGCTCCATGTCCCAGAGACACACATTAGAACATCTTTGAAATGTTGAACAGGGCATAGGATGCTGACATGAATAGCCTCATTCACAACATGAAATTGGCCTGTGTGCAAGCGCCAATGCAGTACATGACATTGAAAGTCTACAACTGGCATGAGGGGTGCAAAACACTCAATGATCATGCCACACACTGTGCAGCACATGCAACAGCAGGCTGATGGCCAGCACGTGCCATGCAGTCACATGTCCCACTCCACTGACGCACCCTCAGCAGACTAGACAGACACACCCAGCCACAGATCACTGGCCTGTCATTGACAACAGCGGATACAACCCTCACTCTGCACATGTGCCATTTGCCAGGGGGGAGTCACAGGTGACGTGCTAGCTCTGCAAGTCAGACACAAAGCACGGCTCACTTGTCACATCAGATGGTTAGATCAGTAGCCTCCAACATGCAGCTGTGGTGCAACACTTCACGTAGACACTCACCCACATGACAAGGAACATTCACACACATCAATGTCCATGAGGTCGTACACGTCATTTGGACACTCTCACCACAGGTCCACTCAACTCATACACATCTGTGGGTACAGTCACCTGTCACACCGGGGGGACCACTGAATCACCTCAGGACAACAGGAATAAAAGCCCCCAAGGATTAGCCAGGCTGAATGTCTCATGCACTATGCAGTGAAAGTCACTGTAAGCACCATGCAAGTGAGGAGTGCACATAGGAACTACATGATGCTCTGCATGAGAGCCATTAGCATGACCCCCCCCGGGACACACTCTAAACAACATTGCACGTCAGTCCCACCTGGACACAATATTGACAGTCACACAACAGGTGCATAGGCAAAGGTAGTGGACTCAGCACTCACCTGCTCCCCTGGTCTCCCATACAGGCTGGTGTACTGTGGGAGGAGGACGACCATGAAGGCCTGATTTTACTCCTGGGTGAATGGCTGGGCCCTCTCCACAGCACGAGACATGGTCCAGGGAAGCAGAGACAGCAGCAATGTTGTCGTCAGGAAAGTTGTGCAGGCAAGTGCCCTCTCATGGCTTCTGGCTGCCTTATATCTGTCTTGCTGAGGGGCATTCATTTTGAGGAGTACATAGTGATTGGTCAGAATCATTCGCATCTTACGTTTACTCCAATCCCTTTAAACATACACCAGTGACAGCATTTGCATCGTTCAAATTTAGAGCATCATGTCAAGTCAACAACCACTTTGCAACATTGTATTTTGTGGCCAACTGACTTTTCCAGGACACCTGATGGAAAAATTTGAAGAGAAAACTCGGTATCCATGACAACTAGCATGCATTTAGGGCCTAATACTTGTCCCTTATGTGTCCCCTATGTAATTTTGAAAGCCATACACAGGTATGGTGCGTTTCACACGTACCCCTACGGCACCAGTTGCACAGTGCGTTTGACACGTACGTGTAGGCACTGGTAGTACACGTACATGTAAAACTAGTGCGTACACGTACTTGTACACGTACGTGTAGGCACTGGTAGTACACATACGTGTACAACGCATGCATGTAGGCACTGGTAGTACACATACGTGTACAACTAGTGCATACACGTACTTGTACACGTACATGTAGGCACTGGTAGTACACATACGTGTACAACTAGTGCGTACACGGACTTGTACACGTACGTGTAGGCACAAGTTGTGCATGTACGTATACTACCAGTGCGTACACGTACGTGTACAACTAGTGCGTACACGTACTTGTACACGTACGTGTAGGCACTGGTAGTACACGTACGTGTGCAACTAGTGCGTACACGGACTTGTACACGTACGTGTACGCTGTCAGACTCTAATTACGGTACTCAACTTACACAGGAACAGAGATGCTAGTTCCCAAATCCACCCCGACAGCAATCCAGAGCTTAGTGTGACAAGTCTCTAGAGTGGCTATCTAGGGGGAAGGGGGAAAGTGGATAAAATAACAAAAGAGAGAAGAGACTGTTCTGCGGCTTCCTTCAGGAGTCCGTCCAGCAGACTTCTTTTGCTGAAGAGATAACCTGTAGACAAGAGTTATTGTTATCATAAACTTTTAGTCCTTAACCTCTCTTACCTCTTAACCCCTTTTGCCTTATTTCCTTACCATGCCAATTTCAGAACTCAGCTTCTCTTCTATTTCTTTTCTGTGTGTGCTTTTATTTCCTTAACTATATTTTTCGTCTGCAATTAAAAAGGAAATAGCTAGAACCCAAGGTTTATCTGCCTCATATAAATCTTTCTCTCTGTGCTTCTCACTTACTTTCCTATTTTTCTTTTCACTCTCCTATGTTTTATCTTCCTTGGTATCTGCTTTGATTCACAGCTTCTTTTTCTTTTTGCACACCTGCAATATATTTACATTTATATGTTAAGAGCTTCAGCTTTCTTTTTAACTAGATGTTATCTATTTTAATTTGGTATTCTACTTACTGAGTTTGAGGTCTTTTCCTATTGGTAATTATTCATCTGTGTGTTTAATGCTTTCTCTTCTTTTCGTGGTGGTATTTTACTCTCTGTACTTAGCTACTGTTCGACGACTTATTTCTGTGGTAAGTATGGTTTTAACTTATTCTAATTATTTATAGTTGCTCAAGCGTTCTAACCTATATTGCAATTCTCTCTTCGATTTTTCCGGACTTGCCGTTACTACTCGTTACCTCTGTGAAGAATTACAGTAAAGCCACTTTCCTCACAGTAAGTTCTATGACTCTAATGATTTCAGTAATTTACTTCAGTTCTCTGACGTGACAAATATACACTCGTTAACTTAGCTTCATTTTCCTTGTTCTTCCTTCAGATGCTCCTGTTGACGCTGCTTCCTCTCCCTGACGACTCGGTGCGAAATCTTCACAAACTAAGATTTGCTGTTCTCCTCAAAAGTCACTTTACTTCATTGAACTCGGATTTCGAACTTGTATCTACTGACTTCCGAAAGCCCTTCAGTTTAGATTCTGAAAAGCCTTCGAGCGAAAACTGAAACACTTTTAGTCAGCGCGCTCTGAAATGCGCACCTGACTCTCTAGAATTCTTGGTGAAGTGCGCAGTTCCTAGGCAGCGCGAGCCTCACCTAGGATTCCAGCGTGTTCTCTGCCAAACACTAGAACGCTAACAGCTACTCGGTACTGGTGGCCTTTTCTGGCGCCATTTCCGAGTCAGCTCCACCCATGTACCTTCCATTGCTCGGGGTGTACAAACTTTGAATCTTCGATGCGCAATTAAACCTATCTGTAATCTTGGGGTCCTGACAGTACCCTCCAACAAGGTAGGTTCTCTCCTCTGGGGTTTAGTTGGTGATCGTAGGTGAAAGACCTTAACTAATCTTGGAGCATGGACATCTTCCTCTCGTTCCCAAGACCTTTCCTCGGGCCCATAGCCCTTCCAGTCCACCAAATAGTATAACTTCCCTTTTTGTATTTTGGAGTCTAGAATTTCCTTGACTTCAAATTCAGTACCAGTCTCTAGCTGAAGAGGCCTTGGAGGCAGGTTTTTTCGTAGATCTTCTGGAGCCTTCTTCAACAGGGATATGTGGAAAACTGGATGTATTTTCAACTTTGGTGGCAATTGAACTCAGTAAGTCACCGGATTTATTTTCTCCTCCACCAGATATGGACCAATAAATCTCGGTTGAAACTTCCGATTACCTTTCAATCTCAAATTCTTAGTACTTAACCAAACCCTGTCTCCTATTTCCAATGAGGGGCCTACTCGTCTCTTTCTGTCTGCATAACTCTTATATTTTTCTTTAGCTAGTTCAAGATTTTCAATTGCCCTCTTATGTACCAGATCTAACTGTGTTACGATCTCCTCCACCGCCGGAACTGAGATCTCGGTTTGCCTGAGGGTCGAGTTGGGATGTCTTCCATAATTCATAAAGAAAGGGGAATACCCAGTGGAAACATTCTTTGCATTATTATGGGCGAACTCTGCTGCCCACAAATAGTCCGACCAATTTCCTTCTTGTTTCAAAAGAAACAATCTCAGATACTGTTCAAGTTCCTGGTTCACCCTCTCGGTTTGACCGTCAGTTTCTGGGTGGTAACTGGTGGAAAAACGGACTTCTGTACCCAACCCTTCCATGAAAGATTTCCAAAAGTGGGAAATGAACTGTGGACCCCTATCTGTGATTACTATTTTAGGGATTCCATGTATTTTCACAATTTGAGCACTAAAATGAGTCGCCAACTGCTTAGCTGTTGGCACTCCCTTTAAAGCTGTAAAATGAGCCATTTTAGAAAGGGACTCTACTACTACTAAGATGGTATTGTAGCCCTGACTAAGGGGTAAGTCAGTTATAAGGTCTAATGTAACAGTGTGCCAAGGATAAGGTGGAGTGGGTAAGGGCATAAGAAAACCTTTTGGGGCCTGCCTTTTGGATTTTCCCTGAGCACAAATCTCACAAGTCTTAACATATTGCTCAATACTCTTCAACATTTCAGCCCACCAGTAGTGTCGCTGGATCAGTTCTCTGGTCTTTGCCTTGCCCTTATGTCCTGCCAACTTTGCATCATGGCATTCCTTGATAATCTGTTGCTGCAACTCTTTAGTGGGAATATACAGAGCTCCTTGGAAGTAGGGCAACTGATTACGAACCTCTCTTCCTTCCTTCTTCGCCCCCTCTTTCAAGGTCTTTTCATCCATTGCGTCAGAGATACCCTGTTCAAGATCAACTGAAGTGATTGCTCCAATAATCTTCTCACTTGGGATAATGGATTGATTTCCTAGTGGTGTCTTTTGATTTTCTGTGTCTATCCTAGACAAGGCATCTGCTTTTCCGTTCTGGGCCCCTGGTCGATAAGTAATGATGAAATCGTAATCAGCAAAGTACAGCGACCATCGCAATTGTCTTGGTGTTAAGGTTCTGGCTGTTTTTAGAAATTTAAAATTTCTATGGTCTGTATATACTGTGACTTGATGCTGTGCCCCCATTAAATGATGTCTCCAATCTTTAAATGCTTCTTATATGGCCAATAGCTCCTTCTCTGTGATGGTATAGTTTATTTCTGCCGGAGTTAATTTTCTTGACCTATAGGCGACTTGATGCAGCTGCCCGTTTGCTTGCTTCGTTGGGACAAAATTCCTCCCACCGCCTGATCAGAGGCATCGGTCTCCACATAAAATGGTTCAGTCGGATCTGCATGTTGTAGGATTGGGGCTGACGTAAAACTTCCCTTTAGGGATCGGAAAGCTTCTTCAGCTTCAGTTGTCCATTCAAATTTGACCCCTTTTTTCAATAGACGGGTGAGTGGTAAAATCTTATGCGAAAATTCTCCAATGAATCTCCGGGAAAAATTGGCAAAACCAATAAAGCTTTGTACTTCTTTGACGCTCTCGGGGGACTTCCAATTTATCACCGCTTCAATCTTCTTGCGGTCCATAAGAATGCCAGTTGGTGAAATTACAAAGCCCAAAAATTCAACCTGAGAGACACTGAAAGTACACTTCTCTAGCTTTACAAACAGTCTATTTTCTCTCAGCTTCTGTAAGACCCTTCTAACCTGATCCTGATGTTCTTCCTTGTTCTCAGAGTAGATAAGGATGTCATCGATGTACACCAGTGCACACTGGTCGATGAACTCCTTCAATACATCGTTAATGAAGTGTTGAAAGGCTGCGGGAGCGTTACATAGCCCATAGGGCATAACCTGATATTCAAATAGGCCGAACCTCGTTCTGAAAGCTGTCTTCCACTCATCGCCCTCCTTCATTCTCACCAGATGCTACGCTCCCCTCAGATCCAACTTCGTGTAAATTGTTGCTCCTTTCACTTGATCTAGCAAAACAGATATTAGCGGCAATGGATAACGGTTCTTTTTTGTAATCTTATTGATGGCTCTGTAGTCGATGCAAGTCCTCAAATCTCCTTCTTTCTTTGGCACAAAAAATAGGGGCGAGGAGACTGGGGACTGCGAGGGACGAATGAAGCTGTTTGCTAGATACCTATCCAAATAATCTCTTAGGTGATGGTGTTCTTTTTCCGTAAGGGCATACACACGGCTGCAAGGTAGATTTGAACCGGGTTCTATCTCAATTTTACAATCATAAGGTCTGTGGGGTGGTAATTGTTCTGCCTCCACTTCATTGAATACGTCTTCAAAATCTCAATATTCCTCTGGTATGTCTTGTACATGGATTACACAAATTGAACCTCCCGTCTGACACAACGAATGTGCAGGAATCACCTCTTGCTCCTGCAGCTGGCCTCTGAAACAATTTCCCAAACAATAATCTGATTCCATCTTAATGGCTCTGGTACTCCAGTTGATTGTTGGATTATGTTCAGTAAGCCAGGGAAGCCCAAGGATCAACTGGAATTGGGGGGCATCGATCAAGTTAAACTGGATCTTCTCCTCATGTCCGTCATTCGAGATCAGATGAATTAATTCTGTGTGACTGATTATTGCACCTGAGGACAGATTGGTTCCATCCACAGCCCTAACGGGCTCAGCTTTTAACTTTTTGATGGCTTCGATTCCCACCTTGCTCGCAAACTTTAGATCGCAAAAGTTTCCGGTGGCTCCTGAGTCGATCATCACTGAGACTTCCCTCAGCGTCACGTGTCAAAACCTGATTTCCATTGATAAAGTTAGATGTGGCGCTGCAGACTGTAGAGTATTGGCCACCCTATGTTCTTTTGGAGTCTGATCGAAAATCGCATCCACCTGCTCAACTCCTACAACAGATGGTGCCTTTAGTTTTTCCTTCGGCTTGAAACTTCCCTTGGGTTTCTTTGGACACGCACGTACAAAATGACCTCCCGATCCACAGTACATGCATAGGTTGTGGGTTCTTCTCTTTTCCTTCTCTTCTTTGGAAAGAGGACCCCGTATTGTACCAATCTGCATTGGTTCGATGCCCTGCTGACCTTCATTGCTTCGTCCTCCTTCCGACCTTACTCGATCAAATCGTGGAATCACTGACTTGAAATCTTTCCTTTTTTCACCTTTTCTTTCACCATGACGGAAATCGATTTCCAGCACTAAATCCACCAACGCTGA
The DNA here is from genome assembly GCF_964204655.1 of Triturus cristatus. NCBI lineage: Eukaryota > Metazoa > Chordata > Amphibia > Caudata > Salamandridae > Triturus > Triturus cristatus. The sequence continues at coordinate 218,872,312 of NC_140588.1, forward strand.
GATTTCTGTGGGTCTATTGGGTATTCCGGCCAATGCATCCTTTAGCTCATCTCTTAAACCTCGATAAAACACCGCTGCTCTCTTACTCTCAGGCCAGTTGGTTTCCCCCACTAGTTTATTGAATTGAGCCAAATAAGAGACCACATCGCGGTTCCCCTGTTTCAGGTCGAGTAGCTCGTTGTCTACGGCTTGGGATATCCGCCTTCTGTCAAATATTCGAAGGAACTCTTCTTTGACGTTCTCATAATTCCGCAATATGGGATCGTCCTTTGAAATCAGAGGCAAAGACCAGGATGCTGCATCCCCACTTAAGTATGACAACACAAAGGCCACTCGAGACTGAGCATCTGGAAAAATGGAAGGGCGGCACATGAAGTGTAATGAGCACTGCGTAATGAATATTTGAGCCTTCTGAGGATCCCCACTAAAACGCTCGGGTGCCGCTAATGGAATGACAGGTGAGAGGGAGTGAATCACCTGAGTTGTCATCCTATTAGTCCCTTCTGTCAATGAAGCTTGAGCGTCCGACCCTGAACCAAAAGGTTGTCTAAGCCTTTGCGCCAATTCTGCGGTTTCTTTTCTAGAATTTACTACTTCTAATCTGAGGCTCTGGTTTTCCTCTCGGACTGCACTTAACTCTTTTTGTATGGTATCTAATATTGTTCCTAAACCTTGTACGTCTATTCCCTCAGCCATCTCTGTTCGGTGTAAAATGCAATGTGGGCACTTCACTCTGTCAGACTCTAATTACGGTACTCAACTTACAAAGGAACAGAGATGCTAGTTCCCAAATCCACCCCGACAACAATCCAGAGCTTAGTGTGACAAGTCTCTAGAGTGGCTATCTAGGGGGAAGGGGGAAAGTGGATAAAATAACAAAAGAGAGAAGAGACTGTTCTGCGGCTTCCTTCAGGAGTCCGTCCAGCAGACTTCTTTTGCTGAAGAGATAACCTGTAGACAAGAGTTATTGTTATCATAAACTTTTAGTCCTTAACCTCTCTTATCTCTTAACCCCTATTGCCTTATTTCCTTACCATGCCAATTTCAGAGCTCAGCTTTTCTTCTATTTCTTTTCTGTGTGTGCTTTTATTTCCTTAACTATATTCTTCGTCTGCAATTAAAAAGGAAATAGCTAGAACCCAAGGTTTATCTGCCTCATATAAATCTTTCTCTCTGTGCTTCTCACTTACTTTCCTATTTTTCTTTTCACTCTCCTATGTTTTATCTTCCTTGGTATCTGCCTTGATTCACAGCTTCTTTTTCTTTTTGCACACCTGCAATATATTTACATTTATCTGTTAAGAACTTCAGCTTTCTTTTTAACTAGATGTTATCTATTTTAATTTGGTATTCTACTTGCTGAGTTTGAGGTCTTTTCCTATTGGTAATTATTCATCTGTGTGTTTAATGCTTTCTCTTCTTTTCGTGGTGGTATTTTACTCTCTGTACTCAGCTACTGTTCGACGACTTATTTCTGTGGTAATTATGGTTTTATCTTATTCTAATTATTTGTAGTTGCTCAAGCGTTCTAACCTATATTGCAATTCTCTCTTCGATTTTTCAGGACTTGCCGTTACTACTCGTTACCTCTGTGAAGAATTACAGTAAAGCCACTTTCCTCACAGTAAGTTCTATGACTCTAATGATTTCAGTAATTTACTTCAGTTCTCTGACGTGACAAATATACACTCGTTAACTTAGCTTCATTTTCCTTGTTCTTCCTTCAGATGCTCCTGTTGACGCTGCTTCCTCTCCCTGACGACTCGGTGCGAAATCTTCACAAACTAAGATTTGCTGTTCTCCTCAAAAGTCACTTTACTTCATTGAACTCGGATTTCGAACTTGTATCTACTGACTTCCGAAAGCCCTTCAGTTTAGATTCTGAAAAGCCTTCGAGCGAAAACTGAAACACTTTTAGTCAGCGCGCTCTGAAATGCGCACCTGACTCTCTAGAATTCTTGGTGAAGTGCGCAGTTCCTAGGCAGCGCGAGCCTCACCTAGGATTCCAGCGCGTTCTCTGCCAAACACTAGAACGCTAACAGCTACTCGGTACTGGTTGCCTTTTCTGGCGCCATTTCCGAGTCAGCTCCACCCATGTACCTTCCATTGCTGGGGGTGTACAAACTTTGAATCTTCGATGCGCAATTAAACCTATCTGTAATCTTGGGGTCCTGACATACCCACTAGTTGTACACGTATGTGTACTACCAGTGCCTACACGTATGTGTAGAAGTACGTGTACTCACTAGTAGTACACGTACGTGTACTACCAGTGCATACACGTACTTGTACACGTACGTGTAGGCACTGGTAGTACACCAACTACTGCGTACACATACTTGTACACGTACGTGTAGGCACTGGTAGTACACGTACGTGTACAACTAGTGCATACACGGACTTGTACACGTACGTGTAGGCACTGGTAGTACATGTACGTGTACTACCAGTGCCTACACGTACGTGTACAACTAGTGCGTACACATACTTGTACACGTACGTGTACGCACTAGTTGTACACGTACGTGTACGCACTAGTTGTACACGTATGTACGACTACCAGTGCCTACACGTATGTGTACGCACTAGTTGTACACGTACGTGCACGCACTAGTTGTACACGTACGTGTACTACCAGTGCCTACACGTACGTGTACAAGTACGTGTACGCACTGGTAGTACACGTATGAGTACAACTGTTGCGCACACGTACGTGTACTACCAGTGCGTACATGTACGTGTACAACTAGTGTGTACACGGACTTGTACAGGTACGTGTACGCACTAGTTGTACACATATGTACGACTACCAGTGCCTACATGTATGTGTATGCACTAGTTGTACACGTACGTGTACGCACTAGTTGTACACGTACGTGTACTACCAGTGCCTACACGTACGTGTAAAAGTACGTGTACGCACTAATTGTACACATATGTGTTCGCACTGGTAGTTCACGTACGTGGACTACCAGTGTGTACACGTATGTGTACAACTAGTGCGTACACGGACTTGTACACGTATGTGTATGCACTAGTTGTACACGTACGTGTACTACCAGTGCATACACGTACGTGTACTACCAGTGCCTACACGTACGTGTACAAGTCCGTGTACGCACTAGTTGTACACGTACATGTACTACCAGTGCCTACACATACATGTACAAGTACGTGTACGCACTAGTTGTGCATGTACGTATACTACCAGTGCATACACGTACGTGTACAAGTACGTGTACGCACTAGTTGTACACGTACGTGTACGCACTGGTAGTACTCGTACGGGTACGTGTACTACTAGTGCATACACGTACGTGTACTGCCAGTGCGTACACGTACGGGTACGCATTTCACACGCTTACAATGGTAATACTGGCGTACACATGCCAGGAATGGAGGCCTACGAGTCATGTACTTGTCATTGCATACTGTCATGTGCAGGCCCTGGGTGTGTTAGCCAGTGATATTGCACAGGTCATCTCATATAGTTGCACAATTGATGTGTGATGACCTGTGGACACGTCATGTGTGATGGTGCAATATGTGGCACACATCACCTTGACATTTGCCACATGTGTGTCTGTAGTCCAACTGTGTCATGCACAGCAGCAGTGGGATGGCACAGTCATCAACACCCGCACCTGTCTCCTGATGGCAGGGGCAGGGACACTCTTTCAACTGACATGTCATGATCAGCGTGCCCCTTTGGGACTATGTCAGGTGTGTGTCATGTGTTCACATGACCTTGATGTCAGTGTTCCGTCAACTGCATCTGCTGTTGGTGCGTCCAACATGGGTCTGTGTAGATATGGGCATGGAACACATCTACTCACACCATGCCCCATGTGGATTCCCACGGCTGTAGTGTCAGTGTACATCAGACATCGTGTTTCCCAGGCATACATGTCTTCGTTGTCTCAATGGCTGTGTGTTTGTGTTGTCACGTGTTCCCCTTCATCACAATGTGTTTGATATGTACATTTGACAATCCATGTGACCTGTGCGTGTGCCTTGCAATCAGCTGTCTGGATGAGATGACATCCTTCCAATGCAGCTATGTGGTTGTGTGTCACTCCGGTGATAACTGTGGCCTTTCACTCAGACTGGGCCCAAGTTTATTTCAAGGCATGTCATGTAGACTTGACAATCAACAGGTGTATCTTGCTTTTTGTAGGAGTGGCAGCAAGCTGGCATATGTGTCCTGTATGTATTGCACCAACCCGACTCCATAGTTACCTGATGTGTATTAGCAGTGTAGCATGTGCTATGTTCATTGACATTGATGTTTCCCCACTCTCAATCTTCCTTCTTGTAAACAATGTTTTGCAGGGCACCACCTGTCCCAAGACTAATTCCAGACTTGGGTACCATGAGGCAACGTGCCTGCATCCGCCGGTACAGATTCACTCAGCAGTTGATTGAGGACTTGACAGACAAGCTGGCTCCAGACCTCCAACCGCAACACAGGTATCCTACTACGCTGAGCCCCAAGGTGAAGGTGATGGCAGCCTTACATTTTTTTGCCACAGGTACGTTTCAATTGACCATAGATGATGTGGGTGGGATGTCACAGACCATGTTCAGCCGTGTCTTGCGTGATGTTTTAGCAGCCATGTTGGGACAACTTGATGAATTCATCAAATTTCCCACTCCAGAGGAGTTGACAGATGTCAAGGGTGATTTCTATGCCCTGAGAGGGATGCCCCATGTAATTGGGTCCATTGATGGTACACATGAGGCTTTCGTACCACCACAGGCACAGGAGCAAGCCTATCGCAACCGCAAACATTACCACTCGATAAATGCCCTTGTGGTGTGTCGTGCTAACATGCTGATTTCCCATGTCTGTGCACGTTTTCCAAGATCAGCACACGATGCCTACATCATGAGGCATAGCAGGGTGCCACAAATTATGCTGCGGCTGCACAACGAACGAGCATGTCTTGTTGGTGGGTATACTCTTTTTGTCCTGTGTGTTGCGGTATGTTTGTCTCTTACGCCATCTCCTGACCCACTTCTTTACATGATGTTTCCATGTAGGAGACTCTGGCTATCCCAACATGCCATGGCTGAAGACACCTCTCCGCAACCCAAGAACTGCTGTAGATGACCGGTACAACAATGCACACGGGCAGACCAGGCGCGTGATTGAGAGGACGTTTGGACTCCTGAAGAGCAGATTCCGGTGCCTGGACAAGACAGGCGGGTCCCTCCCTTATGCCCCGGAGAAGGTCTGCAAAATATTCCTTGTGTGCTCCATGCTGCACAACATGGCAGTTGACAAGGCAGTGCCACTCATCCTCGATCCATATGAGCAGGAACATCCACCCGTGGAGGATCAAGGGCTTGGTCATGAGGCTAGTGAGGAGGAGGAGGAGGAGGAGGATGATATCCGGAGTCAGCTCATACGCAACTTCTTCTCATGATGGTGAGTGACTGGGTATGGGTGTGGATGCTTGTAGCATTGAGTGGCATGTGTTGTAATGTGTGTGTACAGCTGAATGAATGCTAATTGAATTTGATTGTGTGTTCTGATGTGTCACTCGAGTGATGATGTCATGCCACACAGTTTGGCGGCGAGACTGTCTTTCAACTTTACATGTGTCCAACATTGTTCATGTTTTGTAAATATCCATGTGTGCGGCACAAATGGTTTTAGGTGACTTCTTGTGTGTCTGTCATTCACAGGGTTTTGCGCATGTTGTCTGCTCGTGTCATCGTTGTCCTCCTGCTATTCCTCATGAGTATTTCAATGTGTGCTGAATCAGCGTTCCATGCATGGACATTTGGAAATGTCAGTTTGGGTAAGGATTGCAGCAAGGCTATTTGGTGGTGGTAAGGGTTGGGAATGTGTGGGCCTGCTCCTGTGCATGTTGTGGTACCATGCATACATGTATTCTCACCATGGAACAAATCACATGTAGCATCACTCCCATGACATGATAGTCACCCTTCTTGACAGTCATCTGTAGTGGAGTGTGGCGTCTGATGAAGGCATCAATGTGTGTAAACATTGCCTCTGAAACATTGCGGATGCTACGGGTGGACATAGTGTGGGACCTCACAACAACAGGCTCTATGGGGAATTGCATCCTCTCTGTGTGCAGCAGGATATGTTTGGTTCATCCCCTTAACTTGTGTGCCAGTTCATTGGGATTGACATCATCCGTGTTGTGAAGGTGGTGTCCAACGTATGTCCCACATGTTGTGTCAACTGACATGTGAGCCTGTTCATATGGATGCAAATCCCTTTGTGTGTGTATTGTTAATAAAGGAGTTCAGCACAATCCAAAGTGCCTCATCTCTGTCACTGCAGCTCTCTTGCCAGTTTGCATGCGTCATCTATGGCATAATTGTCAAAGATTGAGCATCTGTGTGTATGTGTACTTCGGCAACATGCATGCAGTGCTTCATGGCTAATGATCTCTATTGTGCAAGTAGTACCTGTTTGGGTATGTATTTCTGCAGGTTGATCCCCACAACGGGACGTGAATGCCTGATGATGGTGTGTCTCCTGTGCGCAAGTCCGCATTCTGTTGCCTGATCCTGTGGCCTTAATTTTTGGTGATTGTTCATACATTTTCGCGTAGTGACCCATGAGTAACCTGACACTCCTTCCTTTACATACACCTGTTGCAATGTGCCTTTCTGACCTCCTTGTCTTTGTGTGCTACTTTTTGCGTAATTTGTCACCCCTTCCACCTGCTGCTGCCTCACCTGCGGCACCGTCCCACCTCGCAAAACAGACCAGGGACTCCCTCCCCGGGAACCTCAACATGACCCATGAGCCCTACACCTTCTTGATACTCAGTATTGCAAGCCCCCCATCAGCAGCTTGGGGTCATCACGGGTGAGTATTGGGCTCCAGGTCTGTATTTGCTGTTACATTGTGACCCATGTGTGTCCTCCACCAGACTCAGATCCCAGTGTATGGATGGCTGGAGTTAGTTCCGCACTCAGGCAATCTTTGACATATCCCCACACACTAAATGACAGAAACATAAAAATTCAAATGTAGAATATTTATTTTTGGCTCTGGGGCGTGATTTGTGCACAGAAAAAGGTGCTATACAGGGACCTTAGAATCCAACGTTCACAGGGGGAGATGGCATCCTTGGCAATTGAAGTCATCAGAGTCCATGCCACAGTGTTTGGCATCATAGTTCAGACTGTGACCAGCAAGTCCATGTGGCAGATGATGTCAGTCAATGAGGTGATGCTGTCGCTCATGAAGGCCAGGTGCCAGGTCAGGTGACCTGGGAGATGTCGATGGGCGGATGCCTCTCATGGTCTTTTCCGTGGACGACCCACCTTCCTCGGGGGACCCTCAGATGCAGGCCTTGACGGTGCATGGGACGCTCCGTCAGACGAATCCTCCTCCTCCTCCCTCCCTGTGGCTGGTGGTGTTCTTCACCTGGTGGCACAGGGAGGGTTGCCCATGTTGTCGGCGATCCGACGGAGTGAATGGCTAATGTCCCTTTGCACCGCCAGGAGCTCAGCCAGTCTTGCCTCCATCCGTCCTTGGTGTTGTTGTTGACTGGCGTGTTGCTCGGCCTGCTGGTTTTTGATGTCTGTGAGGGTCATCACTACCTGGCTCAACTCCCTGGTGTCCCGCCGGTATGCGTCCATGATGACCTGTATGTGTGACATACCGGTCCCTTCAGCTGGCTGGTCAGGTTCTCGCCTCCGCCATCCTCCACTCCCACCACCCCTGCCCACACGAGTCTGGGCTGCCGTTGTGGGCACATCAAGTCTACGGGACCCCTGAGGGATGGCAGTGTTGTCTGCCTCCTCCTGGGTGCCCGTTGCACCTTGTCCCTCCTGGTCAGACAGGCTCAGTTGTTCAGTGTGGGCAAGGCTCCTCGGGGTCTCCTGGGATGTGGCAGTCATAGGGGTGGTGGTTGGCACAGATGTCACTGAACCAGGTGCTGCAGGGGCTTGGACACCAGAGGGTCCAGGTCGGTCGGTGTCATCCACGGAGTGTTGAGAGGCGTCGCTGCCGGTGGGATCAGGTTCCTCCCGAGCCTGTGACTGTGATTCTTCACCCCCATTGTTGGGGGGATGTTCATCACGTTGCCCTGTGTGTGAGAGACAGACAATGTTAATGCTGTTTCATGCAAAATGCATGCTTGATACACATTCAAGTTGGCACTGTTCCTCCAGGTAGTTGTATGTGCCTAGCATTCTCCTCAATGTTCACTTGTGGATGGGTATGTTGCGGGGGACAGATTGATATGTTCCCCTGGGTCTTTGACATGTCGAATTGCGGCTTGGGTGCTTCTTTGGCTATGTATTGATCTTGTTGTGTTGCATGTCCATTGTGACAGTGGGCAAATCCATTGCCTGTCCTGATGGTGTTTGCTTGTGTAAGGGGTGTGTGTGACAGGGCCTGCTGGTGGGTGTAGTGTGATTTGGCCCTGGGTCTCCAGGGGATGTAGCTGTCCCCGCATGGAGCATGCTGCCATGACAGTGAGTGCGAGTTCCTGTCCTAGATATCTGACCTTGTTGTCTTGGTGTTTGTGTTTGCACTGGTCACAGGAGGGCCTTGTGCTGCCTACACCAGGGCCGAGTGTGCGCTATCTTGTCAGTACTTTCCCAATCCCTGTGCATTGCGCATGGTGCATGGGTATGTAGCTGGGCCATATGGGATGAGGGCAATTGTGTCTGATTTGTATTTAGAAAAAGCGCTTTGTGGCACCCACCCTCCCAGCATACCGGACATCCATTCTTGGGTTGGTGCTTCGTGTAGCATGGGATATATCATGGCCTTGCTTTCTCAATGGGGCATACACTTGTTATTGGCATTAGCATTGTTTTTGACTGTGGTTGTGGCCGGTGATGGGTTGGGGGTAGTTGCGTGCATTTGGTGTAGTTGGGGTGTGGATGCCATTACCCCCCTGTTACGTAAGTTGTTTGTGTACTCACCAGGCTCTGGAAGTCCTTGGAGTCCATGTACTCCCACCGGCGGAAGCATGGCCATCACCTTCTCCTCCCAGGGATGGTAATGTACTGGTCTGCGGGGCGCCCCACCTCCAGTGATGTTGCTCTGGGCGTAGTCCTCAGTCATTTTTCTCTTGACTGCCCTCCGCAGATCGTACCACCTGGTTTGGCCATCGTTCCTGGTCCTTCTGATGGGTGCAACAGCATTCACCCTATCGACAATCCTCTGCCACAGGCGTGATTTTTCAGCTATGCTGGTCTGTCTGACCAATGTTCCAAACAGCTGTGGCTCGACTTTGATGACTTCATTGACAAGGATCTCCAGCTCCTCCCTTGTGAACTTTGGATTCTTGTCTGTGGGCATGGTGTGGGGTGAGGGTGTGGATGGTTGTGGGTGTGTGGGTCTGAATGTGACGGAGTGGGTCTGAATGTGAAGAGGGGGTATGTGTGAAGGTGGTTGTGTGAAGGTGTGTAAGTTAAGGTGGATGGGTGCAGTTGTTTGTGTGTGCTGTCTATCTGCAGTGAGTCTGTTGCAAAGGCTCATGGTTTGTGTGTGTGGGCCCTTTTTATTGGTCAATTTGTGGGTGTGGCTCAGTTTGAATTTTTGGTGGGTGTGTTATAAGGGGTGGTTGTGAGTTTGCCCCTCTGTTTGCCTGTTTCGTTGTGTCCAGGTCAGTCCTTTCCATTTTCTGTGCAGTGTAGATGTGTTTTGTGGTGTTGTGCTGTTTTACAGTGTCCGTGCTTCAGTACGGTACAGGGGTACGAGTCGTACAGGCACACCCCCCCATGCGTTGTGTATGTACGGTGCGTACACGGACTTTGGTTATGTGCGGTGCGTACACCGCGATCGCTTATGTATGGTGCGTACACCGCCATTGCTAGGTACGGTGCACCCCGCCATCGCTTATGTACGGTGCGTACACCGCCATTGATAGGTACGGTGCGTACCCCGCCATCGCTTATGTACGGTGCGTACACCGCCATTGATAGGTACGGTGCGTACCCCGCCATCGCTTATGTACGGTGCGTACACCACCATTGATAGGTACGGTGCGTACCCCGCCATCGCTTCTGTACGGTGCGTACACCGCCATTGATATGTATGGTGCGTACCCCGACATTGCTGGGTACAGTGCGTACACCGCCATCCCTTATGTGCGGTGCATACACCGCCATCGCTTATGTACGGTGCGTACACCGCCATTGCATATGTAGAAGTCATTCCCGGACGTTTTCCATGCAAATCGTAATTCGGTAAGCCGGTCCGGATCGTACTTGTACGTTCGGACTCTATTTTTACGATTTGTATGGAAACGTGTCCGGGTCCGTGTCGTACAACTTTTCCAGACTCTAATTCGTACGGATGGGGCGGATTCGTATGTATTTTTCACATAAGGATCGTACTTCATGGGTCGGACGGGACTCGTACGATTCGTATGGAAAAATTTTCAGATACGAGTCATACGGGGGAAAAAAATACAGGATCGGAATCAACCCCTCTATTCTTCGTTATAATTTTGCTGTTAGTATTTGCAAAGACATATTCACTGATTTTCCATAAAGGTACTACTAATTAATTTCCTCCACAGACACATCCTCCTTGTCAGAATCTTTTAGACAATCCAGCAATAAATCCCACACTTGAGCTCTATCAGTTGCTCCTCTTCCTTTCCTCACTTCTCTAGCTTTCACTTTCATAGCCCGCCCAACTTCAACTCCATCCTCAATTTTTCAACTCTGGGAGCACTAGTTGCCTTCCAATGCATAGTTATTTCTCGTCTAACAAGAACCAGTGCTAAATCAATAAACCCTGTTGTGCAATTTCTTGTATCCATACAGGTCAATGCCCATCAGAAGAAGACCATATGGAAGCCCATCTTCAAGAAGGTGCGGACCCTGGGGGTCTACAAGCGGTGCAGAATACATTGTCGCAAGAGGTGGGAGGACCTATGACGCTGGACCATAAATTCATCTGAAGTCCAGCTCAGGCAGTCCTCCCAACATGGGAAGGGCATGCTCCGCACCCTGATCCCCTAATGGCTTGCATACTTGTGGTGACCTATCCAGCATTTGATAGGTAGTTGAGAGCGCAACAGCAGAATCCAGGGCGTAAGTTCTTGATTCAGTTTAACATATTAAATAACTATTTTTGATATAGCAAGAAATTATAACATCAACATTAAGGTCGACACAAGTCCAACACACAAGAACAGTTCTTGAAGGTGTACGTTTTGCACAAGGTGTATGACGATGTGTTTTGTATATTAAATTGTGTAAAAATAATAACGCAAGATTTCTGTTCACTCCCAAAGGATTGTTTTGAGCAGACACATGCCTGCCTAAACAACAAATATACATGATTATCTGTGATGTTATAAGGGACAGTTGTACCAAACAGGCCACAAGTTATAATTGTGTTAGGTGTCATGCTCCTTCACTATTTTGAATTATGTTACGTTAGTCCTATTATAGGTGAAATAGCATAAAAGGCACATGATACAGTGGATGTTCCAAACATCAAATTGGCGAGTTGGTATTATAGACAAACAATAGTGAGTATGTGAGGCAAAATTACTAGAAACATGGCTACATTTTTGATCATAAACATATCACAAATATGTTTTGCATCAAAAAACATTTTAACTTATGTTAAAAGTGACAGATTTATATGATGTCTTACTCCGTGACAAATGTGCATGTAAACCAGTCTGTTTAAAACAATATGTTGACAGGCATACACTTTTTGATAAAACAGACAGGAATGTGGGCACATTGGTGACAGATTAACACATACCCCACAACGTTTTTTTATATTTCCTTTGTTATGTTCAGATGATAGAACCATGATGACAAAAATAGAATATTTAAAGTGACTTTGGCAGATGGAATATTCCGTCACATATATGTTGAATTATCCCATCTGGCAAACAAAAAATAATGCTCTATTCAAGACTCATCAGGAAATTGGAGAAATGCATCAAGGTTTAATCTGTTGCATATAGTGATTTTCTGTATATTTTTTAATTTGTATATTATATATAAATCAGTGTATGAAATATTTACTGTGATGTTGTACCAATTTGCGCCAAGAGTACAAGGGTAGTTTTGCTTTGTAAGATATTTGGTGACATATGTTCACTGTACAATACAACAAATCTGAACCATTCGGAGGTGCTAAACAGTTCCTGAAGAGGATTTAAAAAGGGGAAGTGAAAAGATCATAAATTATATAGGATTTATGTGGGGTGATTACAAAACTGTGACCAAATGGCTTCTGAAGTTGTACCCTACATACAGGAGATAATGATAAAAATTAACCACAGTTTGACAAACTTGAAGTAGGTGATTTCAAATAATTATAAAAATGTTTTGAGAGAAAATATCATCGGTTCATATAACCCAGATACAATAAAATTATTGTGTATGTCTTTTCATCATCTTCTGGACCAGGCGAAGGGGACAGTGGCCACAAAGGCAGGGAAGCAGCTGATCACTGTGATTCAGGTACTGAGACCTCAGATACAAAGGGACACAGTGGCACGGAGGGTGAGGGGGCTACAAGGGATGCCACCAGCTCATCTTCGGAGGCCTCCACAAGCCAGTAGACCCTAGTGGTTGTGGACCCTACGGGAACTGTTATGTTGTGTTAAGTGGCATTTGTATAGCGCATAATCAACAATGGTTTCTTAGCACGTGTGAGAGAATTATAAACCACCTCAAATGTTATGTGCGCAGTGCCACTTCGCTAGAGCTGATCTTTTCCAAAGGCCTGTGTAAATAAAAAAGTTTTACGTTTTTTCCTAAATGGAAGGAGAGTAGCGTCCCCTTCGCACATTCTCAAGCAACTTGTTCCACAACTGGGAATCAGCATTGAAAAGGCTCATCCGCCCATGATAGCCATTGCAAACCGTGGACAGGACAGCAGACTTTAGCAAACACAAGGAGATGATGGAGGGAACGCTGAAACCTTTCAGACATTCACCCCCAGTCACAGATCCATCATCATTCTTTAGCTCACTTCGCCACTTCAGTTCAGACCCAGCTATATGCAAATCAGTCATGAACCTGTGCCTCATGGGAACAATCCAGCCCAAACTGCCAAGCCAGGTCTTCCCTGAACCAGAAACAAGCATCCTGGGACCGGTTTCCTGGTAACACCCCTCATCAACCAGGCTAGCTTGAATCCAGTGGCATGTACAATGCACAGGTCCTTAAACCTAGTCCTCTGCTTAATTGGAAGCCAGTGCAGTTGTTGCAACAATGGTGTGGCATGTGATTGCCTTGGGAGCTTGAAAATTAGTCTTGAAGCATTGTTCATAATTAACTGACGCTTTCCTAACCACTTGTCCAGTAGCCCAATATATGGCGCATTGCCGTAGTCCAGTCACGACACAATCAGTGCCGTTACCACAGTTCGCATAGTTGAAAAAGCTAGAAGGGGTACCAATTTCCGGAGTTGCCTCAAAAGGCCTACACAATTTCCTACCACTGTCATCACCTGTTTTGTCAATGTCAGCTTACTATCCAGCTTAATACCTAGGCTCTTCAAAACAGGCACCGGTGCAGGAGTGTCGCCTAGCCCTTGTGGCCCAAAAAGGTTTGACCAGGGATTCCCACCCATGGTGATTGCTAGAACCTCAGTCTTCTCTGGATTTACTTTAAGCAAGTTAGCAGTCATCCAGTTTATTGTGAACCTAAGGATATTCTGTGCACTAGACTGTACTTGCAAAGAATTGTCAATCCAAAGGATCAATTGAGTGTCATCCACGTAATTAAACACTTGGCAGTCCATTTGAGCTAGTGCTGCCACCAGTGGTTGAAGGTAGATATTGAAAAGCAGTGGGGACAACACAGAACCCTGGGGAACTTCGCATGACAGTGTTCCTTTACTAGACACATGGCCACCCAGCTGGACCTTTTGCGTCCGATCCTTCAGGAAGGAGGAAATCCACTTAAATGCCTCATATGTGGTTCCCTTCTTTTGAATGCTGTTCAACAACTGTACATGGTCCACTGTGTCAAACGTAGCAGTGAAATCCAGTAAGATCAGCACTGAAGGCTTCTTATCAGCCACTAGCCTAAGATCATCCAGCACTGAGATCATCACCACTTCTGTACTATGGTGAGCCCTGAAGCCCGCCTGCCGCACATGAAGCTGCTGATGTTCCTCTAGAAATAGGGAGAGAGATCTGAGTACATGTTGTTCCACTATTTTTGCTAGAAAGGGGAGCCTAGATATGGGCCGATAGTTCTTCAGGATTTTAGGATCTGCCCCTGCCTTCTTCAGTAGTGGGGTTACCATGGCTTTCTTAAAATTAAGCAGAACCTTCCTGGTTGCCAGGAAGTGATTTGAAAAGGACAGCAGTTTCATACGTATCATACGGGGTGCCATTTTGAACACCTTAGGTGGGCAAGGGTCCTCTGGTGAACCCGATTTAATTCTAGCCATGATAAGTGATAAGGAGTCTAGATCCAGTTTTGGGAAACACTGAGAGCTTCTCACCCTGATAATCAGGTTTCTCCTCCACTAGCAAAGGGCATGGACTGATACAGGTGTTACTTATTTCCGTTAAAATATCCCTAACTTTCTTTAAGAAGAAGTTCTGTATCTTGTTACAGTCCTCCAGGTTGGCAGTAGCCTTCTGTTCCCACCATTGGCTGAGTTCCCTCAGTACTTTAAAGGTCTTCTTCTGTATGTCATCTGCCTCCCTAATCCTCAGCTCATAAAATGCTGACTTCCTTGCAATGACAGCTATTTTTAAAGGGTTAACACTACTTTATATTCCTTGGCGGCCTCCGGATCATACAGCTTATGCCATTTACTTTCAAATTAGTGCAACATTTGGTGGGACCCAGGTGGGCAATTTGACTTTCAATATCTATGCGGATCAAGTCGGGGTGAATGGGTAGTGCACTTGGGTGGGGGGGAGGGCGTTAGATTTATGTTGTATTTCCTTTAAGGTCTTATTGGGTATAGGGGTGGAAAAATGTCAAAGTTAATTCTATATGTTATAATTGTGAAGATGTCACTGGGTTACAGGGCTCTGCTGTACATGTGCCGCTTGACCAATAAAATTTGTTTAAAAAAAATGAGTGCAACATTTGTTTTTTTCCTCTTAGTTCCTCTGTATACCAGGGTGCGCCCATCCTTCTATTCCTTACTCTTTCCCTCCACGCAGGGGCCACCTTGTCAATGGCGTTTGTCAACCTTCTTGTGAGCCTCTCGCTCTCCTAATCTAAATCCTGCATCCTTGTCCACCACCCAGAGACCCATGTCCACCCTCCCTCTTGCTCTCCCCCACTTGGCCATCGCCACCCCCTTAAAAGGCGATAAGTCAAGAGGCTATTGATCCTACACAGTATATCGGCAGGCTAGACTGCACTTCTGAATTCCATCCAGGGTCTTAGCTGCCATATGAAACAAATGGTAGCATACCTGGAAGGCATTCATTGGGCTATGTCTAGCCTACAGAGATCATTTACAAGACTAGCCTACACACTGACCGCAGCCTTCCAACCAGTCCAACATTGTGCCCCAACTCAGGACCCTTCCTCCTCCGAATTCCAAACTTTCACCTAAATCCCAAGCACACTCACTGCTTTGTAGCCACCCACTCTAACACACACAAGCAGCACACTCACACACATTAACACAATCACTCAAAGAAACACAAGCAAACACACAAACAGACAGACACTATTGACAAGACACCCACACCCACCGCAACCACCACCACCGCCACAACCACCACCGCCACAACCACCACCACAACCAGTATGCCATACAGACACTGTTGACACAACACCCATCACACTCACACCCACCACAACTATGAGCACCTCCACATCCAGTAGCACACCACAACCACCATCACCCCCAAAACCACCACCACCACACCCCACCACAACCACCACCACCCTTACAACCACTACCACTCCTACTCCCACAACTACCAGAACGCCCACAACCACCAGCAAACCCACATGCTTAAGCACACCCACAAGCAACACAACCACCAGGACACCCACAACCACCATAATCACCATCACACCCACAAGCACAACTAGACCAACCACCTTAGCAGCAGACTCATTTAAACAAACACACTCACACAAAACCACACCTACACCCAAAACAACAGAAACCAAAACCAAATGCACACACTCACCCAAACACCACGCACCTGCCAAACAATACACGCCAAACATACAAACTATCCACCAGACCCACATGCAGCTGCACAACAGACAGACACATGCACATCACATTCTCCAGCTCCGTCTATCTTCAAAACCCAGTCCTCTCCCACCCGTCCTACCCTTTATCCCAGTTCTGCTTTTATTTCTGTTCTGACCTTCACCCCTTTCAAACCCAAAACCAACCCTCCCAAACCCAAACCTACCACTCCCAAACCCAAACCCTTTCATCCCAAACCCAAACCCACCTCTCCCAAGGAATATCCTTGAGGTGCCTGCACTGTCCCCACTAGATACCCTTCCTGATCATGTTCCCCTTTGGCAGTCTGTTCAGGAGGTAAGTTTGGGGCAACACTTCAACTTCTTTGGGACGTTTCAGTTTTTGGATTTTTTATGTTTGAAAATAAAATATATCTTGATTTGAGACAAGTATCTCATTGATTAATAAAAAATATTTTAATTTCACCAAATTTGTCCTGAGATTATTTTCCTTTACTATTCTTTGTTTCCTAGAACTGTTAATGATTAAAATGTGATTTACATATTTTAACTTAAAATTCTGACACAAAATGAAACATATTTCATAAATAGTCTAATTTGTAAACTCCATACACTAGTAATAAAAGTATGTGATGGACATTTAAGATTTGGTGCAGGCATTTACCATGATGATGGTCACTTACACCAACAAATGGATCTGTAATATTTTTATTTTAAGTGTTAATACAGATGTGTTTATTTGTACTTGATAAGTGATGAAAATAAACACATATGCATTGCACCATAAAATAATTAATGCACAAATAACACTTAATTAAAATAAAGGAAATTCACTATGCAACAGGAAATGTTAAATTGTTAAATATATACATTTATTAAATTTGGAACTGACATTGCTTTTACAGTTATTTTAAAACAAACATTTCACCTTGTCAAGTGCAATTTCTACATTATATTACATTACAATTAACCAAATAGTCTATAAAGCATATGTGTTTGATTTTATATAATTTAGGAAAATTAAGTTAACACACCTGTATAGTCAGTTGATTTTTTGATTGATGTCTATTTTTGTGTAAGTGTCCATTATCATGAAGGCAACTTGCACCAAATTTAAAATGACAATATAATTATACAGGTGTGTTTCTTTAAATTTCTTAAACAACAACATTACACATATATGCATTACACTGTTATGTGCCCGGGTTAGGCCCAAGTAACAAAGCTGCACATTTTCTTACATTGTCCTAAAGTTGAACAGTAACATTCCTGCTGTGACCTTTTGCACATATTCCCGTGCATGAGAATAATGGATTTGTTTCTCTGAAACTACTTCTGTTTACACATCTAGCTTTGCATAACATTATCACGATGCCTTCAACACCATGTACAATGCCTTTTTGCGCACAATGTACAAATGTTGTTCCATCTTCATCCACAGGGCAACAAGGCAATCTACATATCCATGGCATTGCTAATCTAGGTACATCACAAGGATGCTTTCTACTATAAATAATGAGCACCCCAAAAGATTAGCAGAGGAGGTACTTCAGCTGACACAGAGGGTCCCTGTATGCTGAGACTTCACCACACAGCGGTTTGACATATCCGTGAGGGTTTTTCAGTCCGTGACCAGGCCATGGTCCTACATTCTCTCCCGCCAGCTAATGGGGTTAGATCGTTCCTTGGTGGGATTATTGGCTTCACACCTACACACACTCTAGGTACACACAAAGTAGGGTTTACATAGTACGAGTACGCCTGATTACTGCCTTGTATCATATGCCTGCATATATACGCTGTTTAAGCACCATGGTAAAACTGTATCTACTATTTACTCTTTGTTTGCTTGTCATCACTTTCATCTGTTTCTGTCCACTGATTATCGCAGCACATGTGTAGGAAAGTAGGATCTGCTTTTTATGGTTACTCCCACTTTTTGCTTGATGTGATGCTGTTTTTGACTAGTCTGACTGGGATCCTGCTACTCAGGACCGCGGTCTATCTGCTTTCTCCTTAAACTGTTATGTTATGTACTTAGGTACACCCCAGATTGGATACTGGGGTACCCTTGTCTGTCCCTAGTATATGGTACCCATGTACCCTGGGCATAGGTACCCCAGGGGTCACCCATGGGCTGCAACATGTATTATGCCACCCATGAGAGACCATTCAAAATGGAACTACAGGCCTGCCATTGCAGCATGTGTAAGTTGGTGCATACACTACTTACTTAAGATATAGGTTTACTATATCTAAGGGTCACTGCACTTAAAACTATAAGTCACCCCTAATGCAGGCCTTTACAAACCTGAAGGCAGGTTGCTTGGTTCTAAGTGAGAGGGTGCCCCTGTATGAGCAGGACACCCCTGCAGCCTACAGAGTCCATTCTCCCGGGTTGTCAGCGAAGGAGCCATATACTATTATAGAGGGGCATTACGTGACCGCGCAATGACCATCTCGAAAACGGCTGCAATGAATCCTATCATGTTTGATATCACACATGTTGGAGTCATACCCTCACACCATTAACAGTGTGGGAGGTATTATTTCAAGCACCAGAATCGGGCTCCGTTGGGCTCCTTGTGCTCCCGGTACCAGCCTTCTAGACCCGGACAGCACAAAATGGTTGCTACCGACCAGAGACACATTTCTGCCCTCCTGCTGCTGAGCCAAGCTCGAGCAGGGGAAGGCAGAACAATAGGCATCCTGTCACAGGTGAAGGAAGTGGCCCGATTAGGGTCACCATGGTCACTCACAACCACCTCTCAGCCTTCCATACAAATGAAGAGTCGGTCAGACAGTAGAGAATACAAACCAATATCTATTTATTCAGGGACACTCAGAGTGGAGCCCAGTCTGCTCAGTCAGTTAGGAGTGCTGCAGAGGGACTAACTTCAGACAGCATAGAGATACATTATGTACATTTCAGAACCAATGAAGGTACGCCCACAATGGAATTTTCCAAGTAGATGTAGCAAAACAGTGAAATACAAAAAATAAGTTTCGATTCAGCGGCCGGGCACACACTATCTAGCAGTCAAGGTCGTTCTGCTCGTGCCCGCCACTAGACAAGTGGGAGAAGGCCTCTATCTAAAAGGAAAGGTAAACGCTAATAAGAACTGTGGATTCATTAGTGAAGCAAAACCTAGCCTTTGGGAAACATAACCTAACAGAGGCCTTTTCTCAGAAATAGCAGAGTATAAGCTTCGATTATAACACAAAATGGTGCCGAGAAAGAAAATGGTGCTGCAAATGCTAACATACATAGAATAATGCGTAAACATGATTTTTCCATTCTAACAGACCCTCCTTTTAGCAGAGCTAAAAAAAAACTCTTATCAATGGCAAAGAATAAGTAATTCAGCAAATCATAAATGAACTTCTTAGGAGCATTCCATGTTCTCAACATCAGGAAGAGAGAGACTGTAAGGAGGGAAGAAGTCTCAAAAATGCCTTATCTATCTGCGTAAGTTCATCTATCTCCTTCTGGATAATAGTTGTTGCATTAGTATCATGAATCAATATTTTCTTTTTAGGAGTTAGAAAGGTGGTACAATAAGAGCAGCAGAAGGGAAGGCATTGAACAAAGACACAACAAAAGACCAAAATCACAATGAAATAGCTCACCTTTTCAAGGATCCAACCCCAACTGCCAAAAAGAGACCAACTCCACTTCCCACTTTCCATGCCCTTAACATTTTCTAAGATATCTCAAATATTTTGGGTAATGTTCTTTTCCATATTGATGATCCTGACTACACACTGGTCTCCCACTATGTCACAGCCTCCATCATATCCTCAGGGTCGTGCTGATGCTCAGAGGGGTTCACCTCTCGACGGGCCCAAATCCGGATAGCTGTATCAACTCAGACTGTTGGGATGGTCAACCGGGGAGGGGAAGGGTCGAAACTGCAGGGAAGGAGACCTGAGAATGACAAGAAACAGTACTTAATATTTGATACCTCTAAACATTTGATATGGTAATGTATACATTAAGGAATGGGTTCATGAAATACATGTAAAGAAAAAGAAGTTGCCCTACACTAGAAGAGATGAGAGGGTGAATTCAAGATACCAACACGTTTACTATCCTAGAGAAAGAACAACGGACATTAGAAATATCTAATTGTCTCTTTTGACCATAGTCATGAACTTCTAGAGAGGAGGTTAACTCTAATCAATACCACATACCATATAAACTAGGGGATGTAACTCCACCAAGTTCTACTATGTCAAAAAGAGAGGGGGGGACCAGGAGCTTGATAATGGTCCAGTGCCTGTGCTCCAAAAGAATCGATGAGGTACTCACAAAAAGAGGCACTGTTCCAGAGCGAATCAGGTCAAGGAGTAACCAGGATCCACATATAAAAATGAAGGGATAGAGGAAATTAGGTCAGAGATGAAGTGCTTTGGGTAGCGGGGGGACACAATATTGTCTCTTGTTGCCCTCACACACCCCGGAGGATGTCATGCTTCATCATCGGGCGTGTGCTCCTCGTCGGGCCGGCGGTGCAATGCCCTACGGGTCCCCCGAAGGGTCTCTTTGGCGGAGATCTTTTAGAGAACTGCCGATGAGTGCATGCGGGTGTGTGGGAGGGGAATCCCAGAATGGTCGGTGCAAGCTAGTGTGTGTGAGGTGAGTTAAGAATACCTAAGGAGTACCGAACAAATGGTGATTTAATAAAAAAGTACCCTTGGTATGTTTAAAAAGCCCGTAGGTAGGTCGTTATCAGTAGAGACGTAATGTGTCTAGATAACTTAAAAAATGGTCGACATGTTTCACGCCTTGGGTGGTCAAAGTGATCCTTGGCATTTCATCAGGACCAGGAGTGAAGGTGAAGTGAAATAGGTGCACATACAAAAAATACACAGCTGGTAGGGTAGAGTTATCCCTATCGCTGATCAGGAGGGGGAGAATTGGTATATACCTCCTAAATAAGTAGTGAGTGAATAAAGGAGTAAGTTATGCCCCCTTTAAAGCTGACCTAGCAATGGAGTCAAAGTTACTCCATGAGACTAATGGCTTTGGATGCCCACACCTTCAGGTGACGGCACTGGAAACCTGCCCGGTCCAGACGCCTGCTCGTAGGCAGGCGTCTGGACCGGGCAGGTTTCCAGTGCCGTCACCTGAGTAACCCCCCTAGAAGGTGTGGGCATCCAACGCCATTAGTCTCATGGAGTAACTTTGACTCCATTGCTAGGTCAGCTTCAAAGGGGGCATAACTTACTCCTTTATTCACTCACTACTTATTTAGGAGGTATATACCAATTCTCCCCCTCCTGATCAGCGATAGGGATAAATCTACCCTACCAGCTGTGTATTTTTTGTCTGTGCACCTATTTCACTTCACCTTCACCCCTGGTCCTGATGAAACGCCAAGGATCACTTTGACCACCCAAGGCGTGAAACATGTCGACCATTTTTTAAGTTATCTAGACACATTACGTCTCTACTGATAACGACCTACCTACGGGCTTTTTAAACATACCAAGGGTACTTTTTTATTAAATCACCATTTGTTCGGTACTCCTTAGGTATTCTTAACTCACCTCACACACACTAGCTTGCACCGACCATTCTGGGATTCCCCTCCCACACACCCGCATGCACCCATCGGCAGTTCTCTAAAAGATCTCCGCCAAAGAGACCCTTCGGGGGACCCGTAGGGCATTGCACCACCGGCCCGACGAGGAGCACACGCCCGATGATGAAGCATGACATCCTCTGGGGTGTGTGAGGGCAACAAGAGACAATATTGTGTCCCCCCGCTACCCAAAGCACTTCATCTCTGACCTAATTTCCTCTATCCCTTCATTTTTATATGTGGATCCTGGTTACTCCTTGACCTGATTCGCTCTGGAACAGTGCCTCTTTTTGTGAGTACTCCACCAAGTTCAACTGTTCTTTGCTGGACACCCCCTACTGACCTCCCCTGTAAGAAACGTATGATAAATAGAAAGGTCACTATTATTTGTATGGATAATACTTCTGATCTGTTCTTCTTCCATAAAAACCATGCACTGAAATTCCTGAGATAAAAACCCCAGTCGTGGCTGAAATGACCAGTGGCTCCAACTTCCAAGTAATAAAGTACATCCTGGATGCAGAGAAAGAGCTAGAGCAATAGTCAAGAGTGAGAATTCCACTCTTCCATGAAAGAACACAAAATACAGCCGAAATGCAATGCAAATCAAAGAGAGCTTTACTGGGCATTAATGATTGTCATGCCCATCCAGCTCTTAATGAAGTTTCCCACTCTTCACTCCTAGGTGGGGCGGCTAATACCTCCTTGGTGTAAGCCGCAGCTATCGGCAAAGTATTACAAATAGAAAACAAATCCAATACCTCCTCCGCAATACACTACAATGGAGACTCGCCAACGGACGGCGATGAAGTCACGCGTTGTAACCCTTAACAGGAGGGTCACAAAAGCACTGCGGAGGTGATAGAATCTAGATCACCCAGAATTTCTCCCGCATGAGACAGCACAAGAGATGCGTCTTGCCAACGGGAGAAATCAGACAAAATTCACAACTGTCCATAAAGCCAAAAACAAGCGGCTTCCCAAGGAATCAAGATTTGATGGTAGAAGCACCCTTACCAGATCGCTTCTATTCTCTAATATCGCCAACAACCACAAAATAATCGGCATCTTCGCGATGGCGTCCTCCGTCTATATCCTGTTCTTCCTGACAGCACGCTCAACCTTGCATGCTTCGTCAGAAACCTGGGGAGTGACGGGAAATCGAGTCTTTCCCTACACTGCAGCTTTGTTACTAGCTGTCAGTGTACTCTGCTACGATGCGCCCTGACAAACTACCGAGCACACACCACCACTCTTAGCTAGGAAACAAATCAACAGCATATTTAGTCTGCTCAGAATATATTTGCATCCTTTCCAATTGGGTGGTAATGTCACGCAAAGCTGCTTCTGTAGAGTTAGACAATATCTGTAGTTTATATTCAAAGTATTCTCTAGCTCTCTCACCCCTGGCCATAGCCGCACCACCAAATGCAATTATGGAAGAGAGAATATATCCGAATGTAATACCATTGCTGTAATTATTAACTTCGAGATCTGTCACTCCCTCACAGAATTCCTTTGTCAATGTTCTTTTTACCCATCTTACTCTTGGCTTTGCTTGTTTGCAAGGCACACCCATGGGCAGCACCATCCCAAGAGCCACATCATGTGTGCCATTATGGATATTCGAATAAGTTCCATTGGACAGAAAGAAAAACCCAGGGTGAGCATAAATTGGCCTATCATAATCTACAACAGAATACCTGGAATTACACTCAACGGTCCTAGGGTCCTTTGGATCTACCATAGAGTACGTGCCCTTACGCAAGAATATTCCTGAATCGTTGACAGAATGAGATCAGTATAATTGACAATTGGACAACATGCAGGATAATAACCAGCTTCTGGGGGAACTTTCAACTCCTTGCAATGATAACTCACCACGGTAACATTCTGGGCCCGATTCACAGAATTAACTTAAGACCAAATCCTAAACTTACTACTTTTGGTATTCACAGAATTCACTTACTACTTTTGGTATTCACAGAATGCACTTACTACTTTCGGTATTCACAGAATGGATTTACGACTACTAACTTTACGTCCGCACTCGGGCCGGAAATTCCGGCTCGGAGGCGGAGCTTCCGACCCAGAGGCGGAGCTTCCGGCCCGGAGGCAGGGCTTCCAGGCCGGAGGCGGAGTTTCCAGCCCGGAGGTGGGGATTCCGGCCAGTGGCGAAGATTTAGCCATGGCCAAAATCTCCACCTCTGGGCCGGAAGCTCCGCCTCTGGGCTGGAATTTCCAGCCCGAGTGCGGACGTAAAGTTAGTAGTCGTAAATTCATTCTGTGAATACCAAAAGTAGTAAGTGCATTCTGTGAATACCAAAAGCAGTAAGTGCATTCTGTGAATACCAAAATGGTAGTAAGTTTAGGATTTTGTCTTAAGTTAGTTCTGTGAATCGGGCCCTCTGTTTTTTCCATATAGAAAATGTCACAATAAGTGTTGTTGTCACACCGTGGATAACCCATGCCTCACAGCTTTCTATGGTATAGACAAGGACCTGGATAGCCATACCCAAATAATCCTTGTACTTCTACTAAAATCGGGGGTTGAGTATGGGTATAGTTGGCAATTGACAATGGATACGCTGTCCATAAACTAGTTACAGATTCAGTAGGATAACAAGCAGTACCTTCTCCCAAAAATCTCTTATGGGTATCTAAAAATACATTACTCAGGGCTGTACTTTTCTTTCGACCAAAATACACATGTGTGAATAGGGGGAATCACTGGCTGCTCTTCCTCAGCACCATTCTGCCAAAGGGATGCATAACGAATGATGAAATGTGGCGAAATGCAAGCAAAAGAAATGTATAAGTTCCCAGAGTCCGTCAGAGCCTCACTGGTACAGGCTTCTATTCTCCATCAATACGTTGGCGCTCTTGAGCACCGGCGGTGGAGCTTGCTCTGTCCTAAGCTTGTGTTTCCATGGCAACCAGGATAATATACCCCCAAGGGAATACCTTGGATCTATCCTGTCCAATGTTCAAACAGTGCACAAATCTCTCATCACCCTCAACTAACACCATTGGTATTATGGGAAAGTACATCCTAAATTAAACAGTTCATCCCTATCTAATCTTTCTTCTCTTTTGGTGCACCGTCCCTCAGCCGAGGGTGCAGATTGTACCTAGTGACTCCAGGCACAGAAGGATCAACAAAAAGATGCTCCTGGACAGCTCGTATTTCCGGCGGAACTCCTGCAGTCAGCACTTCATCATTTTCCTCATCCGTTCGCATCCAAGTCAGCATGGCGTAGCTGAAGGGGACAAACCGAGGCACCGTCTCACACTCGGAGGCCCCTATTCCATCCTTCACCCACTGGTCATAGGGCAAGGGTAGAGGTATCCTGAGACAGTGAGTCACATGGATCCAGTTCTTACGGCCAGCGACCATGACGGCTGTGCGTGTAACGAGGAGGACCTGCTCTGGTCCCTTCCAATGCAGCTCCAAACTCTTCTTTCGCTGAAAGTTTCTCACCAACACAAAGTCCCCAAGCTGAATGTCGTGTCCAGGCCCCTCTGGTGTAGCTAATGCAAAAACAACAGTTGATGGACAGAATGCAGAACAATATCATACATTCAAACGGTGGATTTAGGCTCAGATTTCTGTACTGGGGTGAATGTATGACATTGTTCTACATTCTGTCCATCAACTGTTGTTTTTGCATTTGTCACCCCGAGTGGGAAGGGTATCCCAGACGTGGGTCCCGTGCTCTCCATGCCACTGGAATCAAGCTATCCTGGCTGAAGAGGGGTGAAACCCCAAACAGGTCCTAGGATGCTTGTTTCCAGTCCAGGGAGGACCTGGCTGGGCAGTTCGGACTGGACTGTTTCCATGAGGCACAGGGTCAAGACTGATTTGCATATGGCTGGGTTCAAACTGGAACGGCATGGTGAGCAAAAAAACGATGGATTTAGACCCAGATCTCTGTACCGGGGTGAATGTATGACATTGTTCTACATTCTGTCCATCAACTGTTATTTTTGCATTTGTCACCCCAAGTGGGAAGGGTATGCCCAGACATGGGCCCCGTGCTCTCCATGCCACTGGAATCAAGCTATCCTAGCTGAAGAGGGGTGAAACCCCAAAATCGGTCCTAGGATGCTTGTTTTCAGTCCAGGGAGGACCTGGCTTGGCAGTTCGGGCTGGACTGTTCCCATGAGGCACAGGGTCAAGACTGATTTGCATATAGCTGGGTTCAAACTGGAACGGCATGATGAGCAAAAAAATGCTGGATTTAGGCCCAGATCTCTGTACTGGGGTGAATGTATGACATTGTTCTACATTCTGTCCATCAACTGTTGTTTTTACATTTGTCACCCAGAGTGGGAAGGGTATGCCCAGACGTGGGTCCCGTGCTCTCCATGCCACTGGAATCAAGCTATCCTGGCTGAAGAGGGGTGAAACCCCAAAACCGGTCCTAGGATGCTTGTTTCCAGTCCAAGGAGGACCTGGCTTGGCAGTTCAGGCTGGACTGTTCCCATAAGGCACAGGGTCAAGACTGATTTGCATATGGCTGGGTTCAAACTGGAACGGCTTGGTGAGCAAAAAAACGATGGATTTAGGCCAAGATCGCTGTACTGGGGTGAATGTATGACATTGTTCTACATTCTGTCCATCCACTGTTGTTTTTGCATGTGTCACCCCAAGTGGGAAGGGTATGCCCAGATGTGGGTCCCGTGCTCTCCTTGCCACTGGAATCAAGCTATCCTGGCTGAAGAGGGGTGAGACCCCGAAACCGGTCCTAGGATGCTTGTTTCCAGTCCAGGGAGGACCTGGCTTGGCAGTTCGGGCTGGACTGTTCCCATGAGACACAGGGTCAAGACTGATTTGCATATGGCTGGGTTCAAACTGGAACGGCATGGTGAGCAAAAAAACGATGGATTTAGGCCAAGATCTCTGTACTGGGGTGAATGTATGACATTGTTCTACATTCTGCCCATCAACTGTTGTTTTTGCATGTGTCACCCAGAGTGGGAAGGGTATGCCCAGACGTGGGTCCCGTGCTCTCCATGCCACTGGAATCAAGCTATCCTGGCTGAAGAGGGGTGAAACCCCAAAACCGGTCCTAGGATGCTTGTTTCCAGTCCAAGGAGGACCTGGCTTGGCAGTTCAGGCTGGACTGTTCCCATAAGGCACAGGGTCAAGACTGATTTGCATATGGCTGGGTTCAAACTGGAACGGCTTGGTGAGCAAAAAAACGATGGATTTAGGCCAAGATCTCTGTACTGGGGTGAATGTATGACATTGTTCTACATTCTGTCCATCCACTGTTGTTTTTGCATGTGTCACCCCAAGTGGGAAGGGTATGCCCAGATGTGGGTCCCGTGCTCTCCTTGCCACTGGAATCAAGCTATCCTGGCTGAAGAGGGGTGAGACCCCGAAACCGGTCCTAGGATGCTTGTTTCCAGTCCAGGGAGGACCTGGCTTGGCAGTTCGGGCTGGACTGTTCCCATGAGACACAGGGTCAAGACTGATTTGCATATGGCTGGGTTCAAACTGGAACGGCATGGTGAGCAAAAAAACGATGGATTTAGGCCAAGATCTCTGTACTGGGGTGAATGTATGACATTGTTCTACATTCTGCCCATCAACTGTTGTTTTTGCATGTGTCACCCCGAGTGGGAAGGGTATGCCCAGACGTGGGTCCCGTGCTCTCCTTGCCACTGGAATCAAGCTATCCTAGCTGAAGAGGGGTGAGACCCCGAAACCGGTCCTAGGATGCTTGTTTCCAGTCCAGGGAGGACCTGGCTTGGCAGTTCGGGCTGGACTGTTCCCATGAGACACAGGGTCAAGACTGATTTGCATATGGCTGGTTCCAAACTGGAATGGCATGGTGAGCAAAAAAACGATGGATTTAGGCCCAGATCTCTGTACTGGGGTGAATGTATGACATTGTTCTGCATTCTGTCCATCAACTGTTGTTTTTGCATGTGGATGATTGGCAGCATGGAACTTTTGCTTCTTGCACAGACCATCACAAATCAATTGAATCACTTTCGCATTGAAATGACTTCCGTTATCACTCCAGATCAAACGGGGCAAGCTGAAGCGAGGTAAGAACTCCTTCAGGAGTACCTTTGCAGTTGTAATGGCTGTATTGTCCTTAGTGGGATAAGCCTCAACCCATTTACTGAACAACCACCAAAACATACTTCAAATTATTACACCTTTCTAACTCTATATAATCCATCTGAAGGACCTCAAAAGGGAAAGTGGGTGGTGTAAAATTACCAGGCGGTGTGGGGGGAACCTTTCCAGGATTGTGCATGATGCACACAATGCAGTACTTCACTAAATGTGCAGCCGTTTTAAAAAATGTTGTCATTCTGCCATACAGGGTCTAACAGCTTGCAAATACCCTTAGCACTAATATGGGTTGGGCCATGGGATAACGTAACTACAGGAAGAACATATGCATCAGGCAACATCCATCTCTGCTTCCCTGACTTATCAATCCAACATCCCTCATCGTTCAATTGTGCTGTGCTTTCCTGCCACACTGCTAACTCTTCTATTGAGGCCTCACTTTGTAGCTCTTTCACATTCTCAAGTGTGTCCTCAAACCTTGTAACTTCAGGCACCCGCCGGGCGGGACCTGCTACAAACATTCTTTTCATTTTAGTCTGTGCCGTTTCCTTAGCCGTCTGATCTGCAAAAGCATTTCCCCTACCTACATCATCAGTGATTTTTTGGTGGGCGCTACACTTTACTATGGCCAATTTCTTAGGGAGTGTCAAAGAAGACAAGAGCGTCAATAGAAGGTGCCCATACTGAATTTTAGTGCCATGCGAAGTAAGAAACTCTCTCTCAGGCCAGAGATGCCCAAAATTGTGCGCAACGCCGAAGGCATACTGGCTGTCAGTATAAATATTGACAACCAGTCCCTCACTCAATTCGCAAGCTCGTATTAGGGCAACAAGCTCAGCAGCTGGAGCCGACTGATAACGGACCCATGATGTCTCTACTACTGCGCGCAGTGTGGTGATAGAATAAGCAGCAGTTGTAGTGCCAGCTGGTAATTTAAAACAAGAGCCATCAACATATAGTTCCCCTTGTGGGTCAGATAAGGGAACATAAGTCAAGTCTACCCTTCCTTTTGTCTCTTCTTTAGTCCGGAAGTACAATCATGATTATCAATGTCATCACTCTCAGAAGGCAGGGGAAGTAACGTGGCTGGATGCAGAGTGGCACATCTTTTGATCGTGATGTGTTTAGCAAACCATATCAATTCATAACCAGTCAGACGTGCACTGGTGAGGTGATGTGTCTTAGTCTTATTCAAAAGTGTATCCACAGCATGGGGTACCATGACTGTGAGATCAGTATCCAGTACAAGTCCAGCCGATTGTCTGATTGAAGTGGCCACGGCCGCGACCACTCTTAGACAACTCGGAAGGGCTTTTGTGACAGGGGCAAGACCAGCAGAGAAATAAGCACACGGCCGTTGCTTATCTCCAAATTTTTGTGTTAGGACAGAAAGCGAGCAACCAGCAATCTCATGGACGTAGAACACAAACGATTTATTATAATCCTGGGTGCCAAGTACTGGAGCCGAACAAAGCACAGTTTTCAATTGCTCAAAAGACTGCTAAAATTCAGGCGTCCAAGGCAAGGGCTCATACACTTCTTTAGTCGTTAGTGCAAGCAAGGGTTTGATTAGTAGGGAATAATTAGGTATCCACTGCCGATAGTAGGAAGTGATACCTATAAAAGCATGCACATCTTTCTGAGTTTCTGGAACAGGCATTTTAACAATGGTACTGATACACTCAGGGGTTAATCTCCTATCCTCCTTCGACAGTAGGTGACCTCCAGCCGACAATGGTGAAATTTAGAAAGAGAAACTTTATGTTTCATGAGGAGCCAAATGCAATAACAATTTAACTGTACTATCTTTACAACCTTGCTCTGTATCAGAAGCGATAGGGAGATCATCAACATACTGCACCAAAACAATACCTGTAGGAAGCGAAAAGGAATCCAATAGACTCTTTAAAGCCTGACGAATATTACTTGGACACCCAGTATAGCCCTGAGGAGCTCGACAGAATCTAAAGCTTTTACCAGCTAGCATAAACCCAAACAAATACCTGCTATCTGGATGAGTAGGAAAAGTGAAAAATGCATTTTTCAAATCAATGAGAGAAAAGAATTTAGCAGTGGAGGGAATCATCGTCAGAAATGTAGTAATGTCGGGTACCACTGGAAACTGGTGAACCACTATTTTGTTAACCTCACGTAAATCAATTAGAAAAATGATAAACATCTTCATGATCTTCAGGGGAACCTGAGGGTGTCCGTTTAAGATTCGGAAGAATAGGGCAATTAAAAACATTGGCAGACGTCTCCTCAACCACTCCCTTTCTAATCAAGTCCTAAATAATTTGCAACATGCCTGCGGTATTTTATATGAGGGAATACGAGGCAGAATAGCTTTGTACTTAACCTTTATTGAAATGGGCAGTATATGCAACATCTGTATCACTTGTTGCCCACAAAGTGGGTGGCACATCAGCAACTTCAGCAGGAAGAGGCACATCCTTGGACAAACACTGTTTAACACCTCTAACATCTGGGCCCATTGTCATATAGACACCTGCCGGGGTACCATAAATTGTAGCATGCAATTTCTTGAACAGATCCAAACCCATCAAGTTCTCACTACAATTAGATGTCAGCAAAAATTGAGAATTCACAGTGAAAGGGCAATAGTCAATGCAAGGGGTCTTAAAATGGGGCTAAGAACCGGTACACCAGAAAAACCTACCAAAACATTATTATGGCCAGACAGAGCCGTTCCAGGGACCATGTTTCGGGAAAAAGAACTTTTAGTCGCACCTGTGTCCAACAAAAATTCCTTAGTTGAACCTTGCAGTTCCGCTGTTACATAAGGACCACGCTGGTCTACAGGTATCAGAACTGGTCCCCCACTCTGCCCCTGGCTGTCTTAGCTATAAGACATTCCTGTCACTTCCTCCATATCATAATCATCATGGCAGTACTGTCCATCACAAGGGTAATCAAAGTAATTATTATCAGACTGACCCTGTGAGGCTGCAGCGTTGGGGCCCTATCAGCCCCACCAGCTCCACGACCCCGTCCACGTGAATTTGGTCCTCTGGGGACCTCCACCTTCTGGAAAAGCATGGGACACTTGCTACGCCAGTGACCCTCTTCCTTACAATGCGCACACTTATTCGGCTCCAGAGGCGTCATGTTCGGCTGCCTACTAGTGCGTGGAAGATGTCGGGCAGGACCTCCACGTCCTCTACCATTCCCTCTAAACACCTGTTGCAACAACACCTTTGTCTTCAAATCCTTATGCTTTTTCTCTGTCTTTCCTTCTCCTCATTGTCTCGATGTTCATAATATTGAGCTATATTCAAAATAGCATAAGGGGAAGAGGTGGACCAGGTGCTTTCAGAAGCCTGCAATCGAGTCGGAATTTCAGGAAGCAAATTAGTGATGAATCTGTTAACAAACAACCGAACACCTCCTTCAATAGACAAATCCTGTCCTCTGTAATTAAAAAATGTACCCTCAAAAAGAGAGAAAAAATCAGACAAACTCTCATCTTTCTTTTGTCGACAAGCTGACAATTTATCCCAGTCGACCTTTCTTGGGGGAATAAGAGAATGCATATATGTAATAATACGACCTGGCAATGCTAAAATCTCTGCTCGGGCTTATCACCTGGCTTTCTTTCCTGATCCCATGCTTTAATTTGGTCCCAGGTACCACCCAACTCCGGATCATGATCTTGGGCATGGACCTGCCTCTAAATATCAACCGAAACAAGAAGACCAAAAAACATTTCAATAACAGCAAGAGTCATTACCTTCAAAGACGCAGCTTCAGTAAATTTTTATAATAAGCAGTAGGATTTTTCCTAGGATCGGGCAAATGAGTCTTTAAAGACAAACCCTCCCTTCTTTTGCACGGAGTATAAAACCACTGTTCTTAAAACCGGGCCGCTACAACTGCTCGGGTAACATTACCAAGCCGATCCATTGACTCTGGTATCTCTGGATAATATATTGGATGAACCTCTTGCATCAGAAACTGAGACACCGTAGTAGGACTCTTATCATGCAACCTGCCCCTATAGGCGACCAATGTGGTAATGTTACTAAAAATGTGTCCATGCTTAAGGGCATGCTGCTGTATAAAAGGCTCATAATCTTTCATCACATCCCAAACATCCTGCACACTGTAAATGGGATTACGACCCCACTACGTGGTCTGATTAGCTCCTACCTTCTTCTCCTCATCCCCCACCGCAGACCTTACAAAAGGAACCAAACACTCCATAAATGTTGCCAAGTCTCTATCCTCAAACCCACGAACTGGTGTCTTGGTGTTTACAAATATCAGGGGATGAAGAACCATAGAGGAGGAAGCAACAGAAGTAATGGACACAATAGTTGTCGGCAGTTGCGTCGGAGGAGAAAGAGCTGAAGACAGGGATGCTGAGACACTAGGTGTGGCAGGGATGCTAACAGTCAAGTTGCCACAGACCGCAAAGAAACAGAAGAAAGAGGAGGAGGAGGAGCTGAAGCCACAGCCGTCAAAACAACAGCAGTAGATACAGGGACAGTGAGAACAGCTGTAACAGGCGGCTGTGATGGCACAGGGACAATAGGATATATGCTTAGGGGAGCATATGGGAGCGGGAGTCGAGTATCTAACAGTTCCTCTTCAAAAGTATCAGTCTCCTCCTGAGCCAAATACGATTTATCAATATGCAATCGAAATCTCTTGTCTTCACATTCAACCCCCTTTTCATGTTTTTCTTTATTGTATGCTACAGCTTTCTGAGTCAGTGTCTGCATTTTCACTCTCCGGGCCTCTTTCTCTGACTTCAGTCGTCTCTGTCAAGCTGCTTTCTGCCACGTTCCGAGGGAATCAAACATAGACTGTCTACTTCGCCTTTTAAATAACTGTTCCTGTAAATACCCAATCTTTTGTTCATCAAAAGTGCCCATCAACGGCCACTGCAACTCAGCATTGTCCCTTTTATATTTGTGCCTTAATGTAATAGGGCCAAGACCATGCCTCACATACATATCAAACTTTTGAGTGCCTTCTCGAGGCGCCGGCTGAGCTTCTTCCAATCGAGCATCTGCAGAACAACAGTCACAGCACAAAGAAAACAATTTGCTGACACCGGGTATTCTCAAAAGAAAACAAGTTTACTATTTATGCCTGGAAAAGCAATTGCAAATGCTTTTATCCCAAAAGACGGTCATCAGACCATACCAAATGTAAAACAAAATGGTACCATATCCACAAAGAACCAAAACAAACTCACCTGATATATGCAGGTCAAGCGAACTAATTCTCTACTGCCAACTCTTCAGACCAAACTGTCAGATCCAAAGGTTTCACCGTTTAGGACTCCAGTCGGGATGACCGCTGGGTGAGGCACAGTCTGCAAAGGGCAGCTGCGAGCAATCAATGCTCCTCATACAGGGATCCCTGAACCGTCAGTCCGACCAAACGATGGCCTCGACCTCCCCTCCGTCCGCAGAAGGGGAAGAGTCACTCACCCGAAGGAGTCCCTCTTCGGGCGCCAACTGAAGGAAGTTGCCCGATTAGGGTCACCCAGGTCACTCATGACCACCTCTCAGCCTTCAAAACCAAATGAAGAGTCGGTCAGACAGTAGAGAATACAAACCAATATCTATTTATTCAGGTACACTCAGAGTGGAGCCCAGTCTGCCCTGTCGGTTAGGAGTACTGCAGAGGGACTAACTTCAGCCAGCATAGAGATGCATTATGTACATTTCAGAACTAATGAAGGCACGCTCAAAATGGAATTTTCCAAGCAGATGTAGCAAAACAGTGAAATACAAAAAATAAGTTTAAATTCTGCGGCAGGGCACAAACTATCTAGCAGTCAAGGTCGTTCTGCCAGTGCCCTCCACTAGACAAGTGTGAGAAGGCCTCTATCTAAAAGGAAAGGTATGTGCTAATAGGAACAGTATATTCATTAGTGAAGCAAAACCTAGCCTTGGGGAAACATAACCTAACAGAGGCCTTTCTCGGAAATAGCAGAGTATACGTTTTGATTATAACACAAAATGGAGCAGAGAAAGAAAATGGCACCGCGAATGCTAACATGCATAGAATAATGCGTAAACATGATTTTTCTATTCTAACACAGGGAGGTGTGACCACCTCCCAAACTGGATTTAGTGTATTAGGGCTGGCTGGGTGCGCTTGCCAGCACCTGAACGTCTGCATGAGGGGCACATTTGGTCGTTATACACAGGGCGTATCTTTCGCCTGACATGATTAATAGGTATTTTCACATCACCACCTCCGCATGTCCCCGTTGTCAGCATGTGAATGCTGATCTACTCCATATGCTATGGACCTGTGCATCACTTCAGCATTACTGGCATTTGGTAGTGACAACCCTGGTTTCATGCACAAACACAGATATGCCACTATCATGGGAGGTGTGCCTCTTGGGACTGTATGTCAGATCTAAGAAAAATAGAGTTACTTCCAAATTTTGAGACCTTGGTCTCATCACTGCAAAGCATCTCATAACCAAAAAATGGAAGGATGCACTCCCTCTGGAGGTAGTTAGCTGGAGGCGTTCACTCACAGTGTGGGCTCAGGCGGAAAGCGCAGCATTGCATAGAGAGGAGATAGCTGTGCTTCGTAAATTCCCTATTACACAAGACTGGGACGAGTTGCTAGTTGCCTTCCAAACTGCTAATACGACAGCACCAAGTGTCACTCTGTTGGCCATTCCCTGACTGCCTTACCTAGCCCCCCACTACTCAGCAAAAGGGAGCTGCACGCCTCTGAGCCTATGACGTAGATCTATATCGTTTCTCCTACTCTGCCACGGATAACTCCCCATATGCTTCCCCATATGCCCCCCTCAGTCCCCAGACATGCGGACACAACTTGTCGGTGATGGCTCAGTACTGTTATGAGTATTGGGTTTACTATTGACTGAGTGTACGGATGCGTGGAAGTGCATTGATAATGCGTATTAATGTGCGGTCCTGTGTGGTTAGGGCTAACTAAGGTCAGTGGGTGGCAGATGTTCCTTTAGATGTTTTAAGTTTCAGTTATGTTTCGGTAATTTTGGGAAAAATATGCTTTGTTGGAAATCACTAGTGACCGATATGTGTGTTTCATAATTATTTAAGGTCTTTCTCCTAATAAAAAGTGACTCGCCGGTGCGATCCAACCGGTTCCGCACTGGATGTATCTGGAAGATGCAGCAGAAAACAATGACATTACTTGGTGTTCTATGATGTAGCTTGATAATGGGCGATAGCACACAGAGGTACTCCTGCGTATGCTCCAATATGATCTGCATGTCAGCGCTCAGGACTATCATAAATGTGTTATATCTAAATTGTTGTGATTGCTAATACTATTTGGCACCTGAGATTTGCATTTATATTATTCACAGCAGAACATAACCAATAGTTTATTTTTCCTTGTATTCAAATTGTCAGTCATGATAAACAAGTAAAATACAAATAAAGATATTTAAACAAAAAATGAGGGGCACATTTGGTGTCCCTGTGCATAGTCCAGTTCAAACCAGTCCTGGGAGCTGTTGGCTCCCGCTCTGGCGCAAAACTGGACAAAGGACATGGTAGTAACCTCCCCTCTGTCCAGGCCCTCCCCTGGGAGGGTCCCCTGAATCTTCCCAACCATTTCTTTAGGGTACTTAAGGGCTTACCTGGGTGTAGGTCCCTAGATTCGTCCTGGACAAGGTTCAGAACTCAAACCACTGCACTTCTACCGTCTGGGCACTCTGGACATCGCTGGACTTTGTTTAGCTTAACTTTGTCTCCCTCTCAGTCTGCTGCCTAGTCTGTGCCTGTGCAACCTACAGGATCCGTGTAGGACCTGTGGAGCATCCAGGACACCTTGGAGTGATTTGCATGCATCACAACACTGCTGACTGCTGTGCTGATCCCACGCTCCTACGGATTCTGAAGGGTTCAACAACACAGGATGTGGGTTTCTACATCCCTC
This sequence comes from Triturus cristatus, assembly GCF_964204655.1. NCBI lineage: Eukaryota > Metazoa > Chordata > Amphibia > Caudata > Salamandridae > Triturus > Triturus cristatus. The sequence goes on from NC_140588.1 coordinate 218,908,063, forward strand.
AAGGCCCGAGCTGCCCTCTCACTCAGTTTGAGGCCAGAATCCCTTGTGGAGGCTGCAAAACCCGAACCTCTGTGCACTGCGTACTTTTGCAAGTGCAAATGCTTATTGTCAATTCTGCAGCAAGTGAATGGGGCTCTAAGTAACCCCAATCTCTGGCAACTTCTCCTGCAAAGATCTTCAACCACATCACAACGTGTGCTCCGTGGCTTGTTGTTTTGTAAAGCTGCTTGAGGTCCCCTCACAACTCCTGTGCCTTCGGCCTGTTGGTCCAATTGAGGGTCACCTTGGTTTTCCTTGTGTTCCTCTGATTGCTTGGGGCCTTCCCTCATTCTGCTGCTTGCGGTAAGTCTCCTGGTCCTTGCTGGTCTAAACCATAAACTTTTTTAACCTCCTATATGGGTTACCTTTGCCAAGGCTTGTTGGTGCTCCCGCCAGACACTGACCCCTCAGCACTCAACATCCTTTGTGGGACAGCTCATATCCCGCTCCTGGTTGTCCTCAGCATCACCTGGTCCTTGCAGCTGCAGAGTCAAGGTCACCGTCATCTATCCTGAAGCACCAGACATTGGAGGGCATTCATCTTCCAAGTCTCCTGGTCACTCCTGAGTGAAATAGACTTTGTCTCCTCTGCTTTCACGTTCTCCTCTTCAAGAATCCACATTTGGATTCCCACAGACACTTTCTCCTCTTCCAGCAGAGGCACTTTCCTGAAGTACTCCATTGAGTTCGACAGTGGTTTCTGACACCACTTCAACCCTATGCACCCTGCTTCCCTGGGATAGGTAACTTGGGTACCTCGGTATCCACAGGTTGGGTGGCTCTCTAACCTTCTGTCTTCCACAGGATTTCTGCAGGGTTCACTGGAAAGGGTCCCTAATATTTAAAATTCCAACCGTGACTTGCACATAAACTTGTACGGAGCACGCAGTCGTGTCCCCACACTACACACGCTCTTCGTGGGGTCCCTATCTACTCACCTTGGGTGGTTCCTTGGGGTCTCAGCAAGTATTGTCTGCTTTGTGTCTATCTCCATGTAGGAGATACTGTAACATACTAGATAGTGTTCTATCATAAATACATATTTTTATAACTACTGTGTGGTTCTCTTTTCATTTCATCTATACTATAAGATTGCATTCTGGTGAAACAAGCTTCTTTACACTCCTTCAAGACTAAGCCTGCTCTCCACAGCTACCACTTGGATAGCTTTCTCAGGTTTTCTGAGACCTCTTAAATCACCATAAGGGTTGTCTGGACTAGTGAAAGGTGCCCACTTACATTAGTGGAAATCACATACCAGGCCAGCTTCTCACAACATGTATTTTATACAAGAATAACGTTAGTTCAACAAATATATTGAAAACATCCTATTGTGTATTCTTTGTATATCTCCCCAAGAACAAAGTAACACGAGTGACTGAGCGTGAGGTTCTGATCCATTGCCACAATCCCTGAGGGGTCAGGGTAGTCATGTTCAGTGGTTGTCAGAAATCATTGGCTCCCTGGTAGGGTTAGGGTGGCTTCTGGTGGCACTGAGAGCTAGCTGATCTCTAGCCCAACATATCCTGTGGGGGTGCTTGGAATCAGTCTAGGCACCTCACCCAAAGTTTATGATGTCCACAAATGCACAAGTCCTACGGATTAGTGCTTGTAAGAGAGATTTCAACATGCTCAAGTCAAGATCAAATGTAAACTGACAAGTCAAAAGGTAAAAAGTTATAAAAGAAGCTTACCTTCGATTCCGGAGATGATGGTGTGGATTTGCTTTGTGGTCAAGTAGCAGAAGCAAAGGCAGGACTTGAACAATCGACTCCATGATGGAAAAGGAAGTGTGAAACAGAAAGAAGGTAAGTTTCAGCCTTATATTCGTTCCAATCCACCAACTCAGGTGTGAAGGATTCCCCACCACTGCGGGAAGTCACATCGTGATTGGTCGGGCAGACAAATCGGCTGTACTCCCTCTGACAGCCAGTTTTGCCTATTGAATCATTGACGTAGGTGAACATACCTGGCGGAGTCAGCGGTACTCCGATGGTCGTCCATCGACCCACCAGCATCTAAAGTTGGTGGACCACCTGGTGGGCGGGTGGGGAATCTGATGGAAAAACTATGGTGGGACTTATTCTGCCAAGATCCAAATCAGGTCCTAAAGTAAAAATCTGCACCAGGCCTGATGCCAAGCAGCATCCGATTAATGTCAACAACATCCTGGGTGGAATCTCTGGACTTTTCCTGTTCAGACCTTTTCCCACCTTCATCAACAGCTTCACCGAAACCTCATATTTCATCACTCCACCTTCCCTCTTGGTTACTATCTGGTTGCTATTATGCCTCATATGTCTTAACGACTTGCCTCAGCGTACCACCCTATTAAGAGTCCCAATTAATGTATGGTAGCTGACAGGGCTCTCGCCCTTTCTATACTTCATGAACCATCCCTGATGGTTTTTTCCGCAGGTATTGTTGGCTCAGGCATTAATCGTTTATGTCCTGATGATGATCCCTACATTCAACTAAGGGATTGGAACACCATCATTCATAGTACCATGACTCCTATTATCATTATCCAAGTGATATTGTGAGCATGGATACTTGGAAATATATGTGACGTCACCGAATTTCCTTCACATTAGTCACATGGATAAATGTCTGAGCCTAGACATTTCTTAACTTCCTTTCTGTTTGTTTTCCCACCTTATTGATGTGCTAATTTTAATCAATAATTGTATTTATATTCCATTTGTGCACTTGACGTAGACCTCATTGTATCTCTATGTAGTATGCTTCATTGGAAGGAGTTGTGCCACCCTTCTGCAACATTGCTTGTTTTTGCCTCTTTGAAAAGTGTATTGTTGCACGCCTTCCACCAGGGGGCATGGAACTTGAGTTGCGATCTGAGACCTGAGAAACGCATACATCCAAACTAAGTGCTTTAAAAACTATTAACAGAGGAGATAGTTCTGGGAGCCTAGATGAAAATGCCGCTGATATTGAGTAATATGTGCTTTCTAACGACACCTATATTATACTGTATAATGAGCTTTTGATGTTTTTCTAAATGTACCGCCTATGGAACATCTGTTCAATGCTGTGCATTGATTATTAACATGCCTATGTTCTTTCAATAACATTTATTTAAAAAAACAAAAAACAGAGGAGATAGTTTTTATCACTGGCCTGGTAAAAAGGTGACTGCATTAATATGTCATAGTGTTTGGTGGCTTCTGTGGGTTGCACATAGGCCAGGGGTATTAGTTTCTATATTTCATATAGCTACTGGGCCTTGGTAGTATAAACAATACTCATACCTGCCAAGTTTCCCAGGTCCATGAATGACTAGCTTCTCCTGTCCAGGGTTGTGCTTTTCATTCTGTGCCTTTTATGCTGATTAGTCTCATTATTAAAAAACAGTAATACTAGTCCCAGATTACAAAGAAGAAAATAGGCTGGACCAGCAACCCATGCATGGACCTGGGAGACTTAGGAGCAATGGATATTGAGTGCATCTCTTTTGTGATAGGGACATACAGCGTGATTAAAGTGATAGTAGCTGGTTTTCATGACTGTATGGAAATAGACCTTAAGTACTGTGGGTATCTTGGCATATTCAAAGGCCATGAACATTTCCTGTGGTTAATAGGTATTTGATTTTTCATTTATTGTTGTTAATAGTTCTTGGTATGTGGACTTTTTCTGTTGGACAGTAGTGCATATATTAGGGTTATATTAGTATCTATGTATATGTGTGTGAATGGTGGGGGCAAGATTTGAAAGTACCATCCATCAACGAGATAGTGCATTAAGTTATGGTTAGTAAGTGATTGGTTTTTACAGAAAAATATGATAATTTTGTCATACAGAATGAAGCTCTGATTTGTATGAGTGACTTTTAAATGCTCAGGAATATCTACTTCTTGAAAGGTTCTTGGGGCTCCTGTGACTTGCCTGGCGGTTTGTCTTGTCTATTTATGAGTCTTTTGGGCCTGAATTTATAGGTATCTGTTCCATTGCTTTTTTGGAAATATTTGGGATTATATTCCTGTTGGGTCTGAATACTTTGTCCTTGCTTTCCCTAGGCCTTGCTCTACACTTCTTCGTAACATTTTCTTCTCTATCTTTTAGAGTGGTTTCTCTCCCATAAGAGTTGTTTGAATAATACTTAGTGCTTTTCCAGTGGGCTGTTCCATTTCTCACTTTCTTTACTAACTGTTTATATCCCAAGTGACTTAGTAGGCGCTTCCATTATTGGTGATGTTATACACCTTGGGCTTTCTGACTTACTGGGATCTATAAATGATGATAATATGGAAAACAGAAATTATATTTTTTATAATTTTATTTGGTTTCTGATTTTTTTTTTCTTTCAGTTTGTATTTTCGATTTTCTCTTTACTTTCTGATTTGGAAATATACAACAAAAAGGTCTATTTTATATATCTATGTATACATTTTACTTTTATTTTTAGACTGCATATTTTTTATTAATTATTTATGTATTTATTGTTTAACCTTAAGAATTTTAAGATATCTTTTTAAAATTTCGTTTTAATACTTACATTGTATTTGACCCTTTCAATTGTTTTTCGTTTATAGCGACTTTCAGGCTTCTGTTAATTTCACATTCTATTTTCACTTTGTAAGCACTGTGACCTGTATTAGGGATATATAAGATAATCCGATAATTACTTTTGTTTATAGATTTTCGAATACTGCTATTTTACGCCTGATATTTTTTAATGTATTTTTGTACTTACATTTGTAAAGTATGAAGTGCTTTCATTGTTTCCTTTCTCGGGGGAGTGGTGTGGTTCAGGAAGGTCAGGTCAGGTCAGGAAGGTGGCTAGAGAAGAGGTAGTTTGGTTCTTTTTTTGTCTTTTTTTTTTTTTGTTTGCATATTTATATAGACTCGAACTCCGGTTTCCAGCCCCAAAGTCGGCAGCGTAGCCGACGGAGCACATCCTCTCCTTTTCCTGTGCTCTGTTTTTAAACTCCTTCTGATTAGGGCTCTGTTCATATTTGCTGTTTTGCTTTTAGATTTGGTTAGGTTCAAGCCAGCAGATAGTTTGTCAACCTTATTTGAAAGACACTAATTATTTTTATGTGTCTTTAATTAAATATACATTTTATTTCACATCATAATAGGTTAATATATGTTTTAATTTTGGGAGTGTTGATTTATCAATATTTTAGCGTTCAATAACTTTGTTATCAATATTTAGGTTGTGTTGCATTTGTTTTAATGTGTTTTCAAATTTGTATTGTCTATCTTATTGTGATCAACTATGTTTGTTTTACGATATTTATATCACCAATATTTTTCTTTTCAAAATTTTTGTTGTTTGCTATAGGGGTTTTTAAAAGTCAATGTTAGGTTTATCAATATGTTTGCCACAATATTTTAACATCACAATATTTCGTCATACAGCCTTCCCCCGAGCAGAGGGAAAAAAGCTAAATAAAATATGCTATTGCACAGTGGTTCTACTTTTCTCGACTGTAGAATTGTTCTATGTGTACACTTCTGCATTGGTGAAATGGCTGTTCAAAAAAAATGCTGGGTGACTTACCTAGGAGTTCACCTGGAGACTTGCTGATTGGATTTACTATTAAAGATTTTGTGAATTGCCAGGACTTTTACACCTGTGGCCATTCGTAAGTGTATGTGTAGCATTGTAGAGTTACGAGTTTCCTTTTGGAATCTGGGCTAATGCTTCTCGAATTCCCATTCATTTTGAAACATAATGCAATTCATTTCTGCAGTACTCTTTTGGTGAAATGGGTATGCAATGGCATGGGGTTTGTGTGGTCTTCTGTGTGCAAAACTAAATACACCATACGCCATCATATAAGTTTCTTCTGCATCCAGGTGTACTGGCTCCCATGTACTTAGAGTTCTGAAAAATGAGTTGGCAAAGAAATGTCCAAGTATGTATTTGTTTCCTTGGCGAGAGAGCAGGGCCAAGCTGACACAGATTTCATTAAATCAGAGATAATAAAGGTTTTGAATTCCTTGGAATAACTAAAGTCCTTTGAAGAAGATGTCTTGGATTTTTTAGGATTCATTTCGATTTTATTTGGAATTATAACATGATCTGAGAAGATAGTGCTCCCGTGGTGATGGAATTTACGTAGTTAACCTCTGCTTAGAGTATAGATATTTTTACAGACTCTTAAAAGATTATTTCATGTTTATTTTTGTTGAAGAGGTTGGGAAACTACGTGACTGTCATGTAGATAAATGGTAAAAAAAGGATTTCAAAACACGAAGAAATAACCCATTCAGGGAGTATTGGAAAGATGATGGAACTTTACGTAATGCAAACTGCATTACTAAAAATTCATAATGCTTGACTCTCATTTTGTTCGGTCTTCCTAGTCACCTAGCAACCATGTCAAGTGCAATCATTCTTAGGACATTGACATCACCTCTTCGACTGCAATAGCACAATTGTGATAACTGTTGTGTTTATTGACCCGTGCTCTTGGACTACTCAATGACCAGGAAATGAAATGTGAGGTCTGTCTTCTTCCGTTTCTGAAACTCTTCCGAGGTGTCTGATGTTGAAACATTGCGGTACAAGTCGGCCTCTGTCCACCATAAAGCCCCCAGTGTGTGCATGGTTTTATTATGCATCTGGTATTAGGAAAGGCAAATATTTCTAACATAAATTTTGTAAGCATCTCAGTTCCTTGAACCAGGTGATGTCATATTCCCAATGCATTGAGTATTGAGGAAAGCAAGAGGTGATGGTTCGAATTCATCAAAAAGTCTCTTCCAATGGCAATTGCTTGGGTTGCACTCAAATCCATTTTTTTGCCCGCCTTGGCACTACAGAAAGAAACTACTTGTATAAATCAGAACTCTATTCCAACCACTCCTTTTCAAGCGTTATGCGCCAATATGCTGGTGATATGCAGTTGTACTTAGAAACTTCTACGCTTAGGTCACCCTCTACTCATGACTAGGCCTGGGCAGAGTGACCCAAAAACTCTGCTGCGCTACTTGGAGTTCCGCAAGCGGCAGAGTGCGTTAGGTCACACTGTTTGTGTTGAATTTTTAGAGTCAGGTGTTTGTCCTGAGCTGGAAAATCAGAGCAAATGTCACCATGCACGGAGAAAGAGAACGCTGCTTCTTTCTGCTGCTGTAATAGATGCTCCACTCGCATGGAACCTTCCTCAACGGGAACGGAGGGTTTCCCAGTGCAAGCATTAGCGGACATCCACGAGTGCCCGCGTTGAGCAATCTCGCCTGGAGGTGGTCTGGAGTAAGATTTTCCTCGCTTGCCAACTTATTGTTGGTGTGCAAGGAAAAAACTCAGCTACGCGGAGCGGAGTTTTTCAGAACTCTGCAATCTACATAAAGCGCAGAGAGGAAAAACTCAGCAAATTCCACGAGCGGAGCGGAATTTCACACCCAGGCCTACTCAGTTTATGGATGGCTGGTAATTTCCTAAGACTGTATTCACAAATACCTGAATTCCTCTCTATCTCATTGAAACAAAGGAGCACATTTGACCCGTCTCTGTTGAATATCCTGTCCATGAAAGTCTTCTCTCAGCATCTTTTTCCCCCTCAGAAAAATCCCTGAGTTTCATCTTAGACACTACCCTCACTCTCAAAGCTTCCAGAAATCAAATGGTTGCCTGTAAACATCTTCTTCCACTCACTCAAAATGTGAAGGATCTACTGAATTTGGAAGAACTAATGAATGGTCTCAAAGCGTTTGTATTCTTCAGACTAGACTTCTTGATTACGGCCTTAGAGGTTTCCCCACAATCCTCTTTTGCAGTGCTAAAATCCATTTTCCTGACAGGTCACTAAAGTGGGAAAAAAAAACCTTAAAGCAGATTCTACGTGATATACATTGGCTTCTCATTCCTGAAATAATTTTTACCTAGGAGGATGATATCTGTAAAGAATATTAATTTTACAAGTCCCTTACCCTCGTTGGAGGTCAAATGGATCTCAGGTGTTGTAAGTACTTCTTTTCAAAGCCTCCATGCACAAAAACATCATTTTTCACAACCTGCCACCCCTCCTACAACCCACTTCTCTGAGCATCAGACGTTTATCCTTATTGCTGAAGTTCATCAATCTATAAACTCACCTCTTTCTCCTCTACCTGGACTATTACTAAGCTCCCATACTCCTTTTTCTACTACAGAAAAACAGACACCCAGTCACATGCTGTGACTTTAATCGTACTTTATAAATTCTCCATTTTGTTCCTAGCCTTTTACTCTGATTTCTTGTTCTCTGTTTCTCGCGCCTATTTTAATGTAATTTATTTTCAAATAAACTAAATAACTCTCTATAATGCCTCTTAAAAACTGAAGTGCTTCGGTGCTAAATTAAACGGTTAAATACATTTGTAGACAGATGAAATGTAAAGCATCATATCACAAAGTGCTTGAGTCTTTTGATATCAAAATAACAATGAAGATCAATAAACAGAAAGCCAACCAAATGCTTAAAATGATTGTTGGACATACCATATACATCAATAACCAATTTGCCAAGGTACTTGTGGTGCAGTTTGGGTTCTTCAATTTCCCCCTACTACCACGGACAGAGTGATCTCGCAGTCACACACGCACACACACATCATACGCTGGTGGGGCCCATAACACCAACATTCATTCTATCAATCTATCCGTACCTCACTCAGAAGGGGAAAACAAACATTTGGTTCCGAACCACACTGCTTTCCCTTGATGGGAAACTTTATCGCTTTCCCTCTACTATCAAAACCCTCGCTTCCCTTCCCATCAAGGAAAATATATATTGGTCAATGAATCATTTAGTTGGGATTAGCTTAATGACTCCTTAATTCTCTGAAATTATTCAAGAATACATTTCAAATAAAGAACAACCCGACACATGAATTCACTTAATATTTCTTTATCTAAATCAAATGCAGGTTAAATCCTAGTTAATAACTTTCATCTGTTGTCATATTTACCTATTCTGGCTAATTGTCGTCAAAAAGTCAGAATCTGGTCCTCAGTCAAATCGTCAAAGTTCTGTTCTATCATGCAGAGTCACCGTCCTCTCCGTCAGCATTACATCAGGATACTGGAAATGATGAAGTCACGACGAACACCCACCTCTCTAGTCTACTATTATTTACACTAAAATTTACATTCCAAATGTTGCAAATAACATTTTCAGTGATTCTCATTGGTCCACTGAAATACATTCTAATGCATCAGGAAACATTCGATGTCGTTCCCACATATTAAAAGTTCCAAAACGAATGTATGGGAATATTAGCAATCCATAGTTCGGGTTGCAACAATTTCTGTTGAAGGGTTGGCCTTTCGCCCAGAGCAGCCTTGATGGGCACAGCGATGACAGTTCACCGGCAGGTCACAGCTGCTGAAGTTTGCGCAGGCGCATTTCTCCTTTCCCTTCATTGGTATTACTTCATAAATGTCTGATTCAGTCGGCGGCCATTTTATAGCAGGCCCAAATGGTTAACTTAAGCAAAGAAACACAAAAAACGTAATTAATACATTAAAATGGTTAAACAGTGTTATTTCCCTTGCTAATACCCCTATGTGCGTGCATTTATCTAGCCATATGCAACGTTCAAAGCCATTAATACGTGTTTATTTAAGCATAATTCACGATACCATCACATAAGCAACGTTTATCCTATTTATATGCATACAAACTTAGTTTACATATTATTTTAGCCATGCACAGCAATCCCACATGTATTCCCTCGGTTAATAAGGTTGATTAGTTTTCATTCAAAAAACTGTTCATTATTATGATTAATTATTAATCGTTTTAATACAAACATACAAAAATGGATTGGGTATATAAAAGAAAAACATTTTACCCGCTCCATCACTTGAACATTATCAATAGATACATGCTTTTACAAAGACACTCTCAGCCTCTCTGCACTGTAGTTGGAGAGCAACTTGTGGCAGGAAATCAAGGCATCTGTGCGGTTTAGCTTTGTGTGTGTCTGCTTTTCCAGTTCTTCTTCGTGATTTGTGTCTGTCTTCAGCATGGCCTGAGGCCATTGTATTGGCTTTCATATGTAAACAGATTGGACCACAATGATAAATGTGGTCAGAAGTAACCCTGGGCAAAGCACTACGCTACGCTCGCGTAGTTTGCGAAGTTTGCGCTACTTCGCACTACGTGAATTGCACGTAGCACAGTGCAAACACGCGTAGCGTAGTGCAGCGGTCATTTTTTGCTTGCTCGCGGTCTTCAACGTCAAGTTGGCGACCACAAGCAAGCAAAATGACACGCCGGCGAGACTTTTTCCTCGTTCGTGATCAGCAACATCAAGTTGCCGATCGCGAGCATGGAAAATAAACCTCCCGGCGAGATTCTCAACGCGGGGAGGTCAGGTTTCTCATTGTGAGTGGTCGCGTATGCTCGCTACCGCTCGCGATGAGAAACTACCAGTCCGCGTTGAGAAAGCTGCTGCTCGAGTAAAAATCTACTCGAGCAGCAGAAAACTACAGCTCGCACTGTGCAAGATTGCACAGTGCCGGATGCTTGTCCGCACTGTGCAATCATTGAAAACGGCATCTTGCACAGTGCGAACAGGGTACTATGCAGTTCGCGAAGTGCTACGCGTAGCTCGCATAGTGCGAAGTGCACTTAGCGTAGCTACACATAGTGCTACTTCGCGAACTACGCCCAGGGTTACTCAGAAGATGATAGGAAATCAGTTATGATCACAATATTAAACACGTGATCACAAGCTGGTAGGGAGTTAGTGAGGAAACTAAAATATTTAATTTCAAAGGCTATGAACTTTATGAGCTAAGATGTGAACAGAAGCTAAGCAAAAAGAAAATTATGCATGCTCAATGTTAAAGACTTTTAAATGTGATCTGAATTTGCTACTTACTGCTTACAAAATACTATGATCACAGAGATGAGAGCATGGTCACATTAAAATGTGTGTAAAATATATGAGTTGGAAGTGAACCTTACATTAAAATGACAACATAAAGGCATACGCTGACATAACATAATGCACTAACTTAAAAGCGTGCTACTACATGTCAGGATGTAGCCTGGAAAGGCCTTTTACTGTCAAGTTGGGTTTGAGTTAGAGGAAGCAATTATCTTGAGACCATCTATGCTGAGGGCCTTTCACCCAAATAAAGTTTGCATTCACTACAGAATGTGGGAGCTGACTATACTCAAGCCCTCCATGCATTTTGTGCATTCTGCGTGCTAGGGCATTGGTAGGTAAATATATTTGCCAGAGAGCTAGGGACTCTTGTGTGCCTCAAGATATATGGCAGTCATCTTGGATCATCATGTTTAACTTCACTCGTGGATCTTGGCGTTCTTGCTATGTAATTCATGCTTCAACATTGCTACAGTCAGACCTCACTACACAAATGTTAATTTTCACCTCTAGTTCCCTAAGGATTGGATTATGTCCATTTTGGTTTTCAGAGAAGTATCCTGAAGTTCTGTGTGATTTGAAAATAAACTTTGAGCTATTGTTTGTGCAATTGTTTATAGGGAAAGACTTAGGGTTAGATTTACTGCTACAAGTTCCTGTTGCTATACAGAACTGATTCAAAGAGGATATTCAGAGGTACATCAATGTTAATACATCTAAGAAATTCAAATTCCAGAATACGTATAATATGTAGGGAATCACAGGATGTTAATGATGTTTCTTATTTCTCCAGTTCCATAGCAGTCAAGCTGAAACAATATTAATCTTCCACTAAATAGACTTTAGTGACAAAGCTTGAGGTAGTTATTCTAAACATAACATGATGTATAAGCATATAAATATTTAGTAAGATATTCATGTTTCTTTATGTTTCACTTTCAGGAATTCACTGTACATTGTCGAAGCATTGAGAAGAATAAGAATCCACATTTGTAAAGCGCGAACAATCACCCGTAAGGGTCTCTAGGCGCTGGGGGCCGTCGGGAAGATTAAGCAAGCTATTGCCCAGAGTCACATGGTGCTGGGCTAATCTGCCGCTGGTGCCAGGGATCGAACCGTGATCCCCAGATTCCAGAGTCAGTCACCCTGGCCATGGCGCCACACCTCTTCCCTCTAGAGGTGGTAATACAGAGAGGTTACTAAGAGATCTCATTTCACAAGTACAGTTATGTTCAATGTTCCAATGACAAGTTATGTACAGCATTTCTTTCTCTTGTAGAGATCCACTATAACCTGCAAACCTCCTAGACCTCCTAGACCCCAAAAGTGACAAGGCAGAGTCTGAAGCCTATGTCTTCTCTCTTACTCCATTCTCTTTTCCCCACACTGGTATTGGCTCTCATGTTCTAGTACATATGGCCATTGGTGGGTGTGAGAGAAAAAAAAAACATTGCTACCATTGGATCTTACACACAAGGTTAGTACAAAACTTCCTAGCCCATGTTATGATCCATCCTGAGCTATGGATTTGGACACAACTCTCTCTGAGACCCTGGTGGTCATAACTAAATTACAAGAAGAAGTCAGTATAGTCAAGTCAGAGAGACATTTGATTTAGAACTAGCAACTGTTAAACAGTATATAGGTTATGTTTTGTTGTGTTTACTGTGAAGAACTATTACCCCTTGCCTTTGATATCTGTCTTAATAGATCAGATTGGAAATGCTCAAATAGTCACTTAATTGTCTTTTTAGGAGCTTATCGTTTCAGCGTCACTTTTGATGTGTTATGGAGAGTGTGTTCATTTGTGCTGTTCTACTTACCTAAATGTATCCATATATGTTAAAAGGAGTTTTCATTTCTGTGAGATGGTTAAACTGGGCTCAGTAGATATTTTGAGATCTCTAGATGATTTAAATACAATAGAAACGTGTTTAATTGTCTGGGTGTTTGCAAGTAGATCAAGATATGTTGTACATATACATCGTATTGTTTTACATTTAATTGCATTTTTTAAACTTACTTGTTGCTTCATATGAATAGTTTCACACTCTGAAATCTTTAGTTATAGTTATAATTTTCTCTCTTTTGGACTAGACGTTTCTTAGTGTGTTTTTAGTGACGTTTCTATAATGGTAACATAAGAAAGTAAAATATATATTGTTAGAATTATGAAATAAGGGCTAGATATACTAAAATTCCATTTGCAAAAGGTGGTTGCAAATTGCATACTGATTTTTTGCAAACAGAATCTGCTTTGGCGACCCTATCAAGTACTATTAAGGGGATTTGCAAAATTGATATTTGCATGGGGTCGCAGAACAGCCTGCCTAATGAATATTAATTTAGCAGATTGCAATTTGTGACACCTCCGTGTTTGGCTATAAATGCAGGGATGATGGCCTGCAAGGAGCAGCAAAGAACCACTCCTGTGTTTTTATTTCCAAGTGGGTAACTTTTATTTTAAAAGAAGCTCAACTGGGGGGCGTGGCCAAGATGGCGACCTGAACGGACGCAGAGCTCGAAGGCTCCTTGCTGCAAGCCCCCCTTTTCCAGCCAATTCAAGAGTAAAGTCCACAGTTGTGCACCACAGAAGGTGGCACGACATACGGGAGTGAAGCGCCTTCCTGGGAGCAGTTTCAGACAAGGTGCACTACTGGGCGACCCTCTTTGCGGTCCGGCGATTACCAGCGGAAAATGACGCCCAGGCTGGGAGCCCAGTAGAGCGAAGGTGTGGACGAGCGCGACCTGGCTCCTGATCAGCGGACGCACCGTCGGGCCCAAAACGGCGCCCTTTCAGACAGTCAGTGGGAGCTGTCTGTGGAGGTGGTGAGAAGCGGCGAACGAGAGAGGCGTAGTTGAGAGCCGGAGCTCCCCGCCAGGGTGACAGTGCGAAACTTGAGGGCGTTGCTTGTGGGCCTGCACGGGCACGTGCCTGGCGCCTGTACCATCTATGGAGAGACACGCTGCATAGTGACTCTTACCGGGGACATAAGGAGTGCGGCGATCAGCGGAGGCGTCGTCGGGCTTGAGACGGCTACCCGGAGCGGCGCCCTTTAAGACAGCGAGTGGGAGCCGGCTGTAGAGGTGTTGAGAAGTGGCAGACGGGAGCGGCACAGTTGAGAGTCGGAAGTTCCCGCCAGAGCGGCAGCGCGAAATTGAGGGCACGGCTTGTGGGCCTGCACAGGCGCGTGTCTGGCACCAGTGACATCTGCAGAGAGACACGCTGCATAGGGACTCTGTCTGGGACATAAGGGGAGCGGCAACTAGATCTGGGGGCACCCGTCACCCTCCACGTGACCTCGATTTACAGGCCCCAGTGCCCGGGTGGTGCCCGCGAGAGAACTGCATCAAGGCCGCACATGAATGGGCGCGCCTAGCGGTAGCAGCGGGACGGGCCCATGGGCCCCTGAACTGAGCACAGCAACACCCCTGGTGGGGTACGGCAGGAAGGAGCGCTGCGGAGCCCGGGGGGGCACACGCTGGCAGCAGACACCTACAGGCAGAAGACCAAGGCCTGATTCAGCAGGGTCAGGCAGAGCGCCAGGGCGGGAGCTCAGCAGGCGGCGACGCCCCCACATGGGCCAGTACCCGTAGCGACGGGGGCAGCGATGGACCTGGGGGCCACCGACCCATCACCCAGCGACCATACGAGGGGGCAACAGCACATTAGAGATGGCCAAGAGCGGCCCCTACCTGGGCTGACGTAGCACTTGGGGACGGGGATCACAGACGGGACTAGGCCCCCACCAAGCGGCCACGCGGGGCAGCCGCACCAGATATCCAACAGCCGAGGGCCCCCAGAGGAGAGAGGCCTAGAGTGGAAGGGGCCTACCTCTACCTCTATACGGCTGCCCTATGAGCTGCCCAGGACCGCGTGGCACGAAGTGGACGACAGTGCTACGGATGACTTACAAGGGAGGACCCAGCGATGGTGGCAAAACGGGCTTGGGGCGCGCCTGCTGACCATCTCCCCCACCAAGCTGCGAGGAACACTTCAATCATCAAGTAGGCGCACAAGAAGAAGGGCCGCATCGTGGGTGCGCACGTGCTCCCCTGGGCCTTAAGAAGCGACGAGATGAGGCGCAAGGTAGCTGGCGATTTCAGAGCACCCCGGGAAGCAGTTAAATACTCAACGTGGCTTGGAAGGGAGGAAGAGTCCCACAAGAAAGGAGTCTTTGTGAGTCCAGCAGCCATTTGCCTCCTATTGCACCCGAAGGAGTTCCCCGGCGGCGCACACGCGAACAAGGCACAGAAGCCCAGGACCGACAGACCGGGGCCCTAAGATGTGCACGATGAGGAAGAAAGGGGAGCGATCACTAAAAGAGATGCTTACAAAATGTTCCACGGCGGGGTAAAGAGGAGGTCATACCTCCCGTCCCCTAAACAGGAAGCAGAACAAGGAGATGGGGAAAGGCCAATCACTCGGGCATTTCTCGAAACGCTTTACAACACCCTTTGGGAGGACTTTCAAATGCTCAAACAAGAAGTAGCAGGAGAGGTGAGAGAGATACGCTGCAACGTCGATGAGATCGGAGAGCGTGTAGCCGCCATAGAGAGCAGTGAACAATCCAAAAGCGAGGAGCTAGAGCACCTGCAGCAGGAACTCATACGCCTCAAGGACCAGCAGGTAGACCTGCAGGAGCACACAGAAAACCTCGAAAATCGGTCAAGGCGAAACAACATCCGCGTCCGAGGGGTCCCACTGAAAGAAGAAGGGGCAGATGTAGCACAATACCTCCAGGGTATGTTTGGGGAGATTCTGGGAGAGGCCTCGGACTTCGACATCCGCATTGACTGAGCACACAGGGTGGGCATAGGGAGGCGGGCGCCAGCTCCTCCGCCAGACATTCTGGTCTTTCTGCTGGACTTCCAACTGAAGGAGCTTATATTACGCGAGGCAAGATTGAAACAACCCCTCAAATATCACAGGCACTCTGTAGCACTCTTTTAGTACTTGGCATCCATCACCCTACAAAAGAGGAAAGCACTCCGGGAAGTGACCACTTTCTTGAAGGACAAGGGAGTGCCATACTCATGGGGTTACCCCTTCCGTCTGATCTTCAAATAGAACGGCAAATTGCACCAGATGCGATCTCTCCAAGAGACATGTGCGCTCCTGGGCCTAGCACACCAGAGCCTGGACGCTTCCCCCAGCCACTCACAACAATCTTTGGGGGGAGGATGGCAGAGAGTGGGTCGCAGGCGCTCACCCACCATGGAATCAAAGCCGAACCTTGCAACTATGACGCACGAAAGGACATCGGTCCTGGAAGCGGTGTCAACGGACACTACATCACCTGATAAACTTAAATCTACACAAGGGGACATATACGCACTGAACTATGGCTGGCTGGGAAGGGGGGCAGGGGGCCAAAGTCAGTGACTACACGGTCACCCTGATCTTTCATCACCACATGCCCGTGGTCTTGGATGGTGGGCATTGGACTAGGGTAAAATGTTGGGACTGTTCAGTTGGGGTTAGGGTGGAAGAGGGGGGATCCGGGAGGCCGGGGCAGAGGAGGGACCATACAGGAGGAGGCGAGAAACAGCAAAGCAAACTTGGAACGAATTCCGAATACAGGGAAGGTGTAGCCCTGAAAGTTCGAGGGGAGGCTATTGGGGCTTGGGAAGGGGGAGGGGAACCAGTGTGCTGTAGGGGAAGGGGCATAGCTGGAGGCCAGAATCAATATGGGAGAGTAGTTCGGCTCAAGGGCACAGACACACAACCGGAAAAGGCAGACTTCCAATGACACTGCAGTCACTATTCATGAAAGCAATATGTCGAGACCTGCTCTTCAGGTTATCACCCTTAATGTGAAGGGGCTAAATAATCCCGTTAAAAGGCGAGCTATTTTGTCTTACTTAGAGAACTCGGGGGCTTCGGTGTGCCTACTACAAGAAACACATCTACTATCCAGAGATTGGCACAGAATGAAGTCCCGGGCCTTTCCCCAACAGTTTTACTCCTCTACAACGGATAAGAAGGCGGGGGTAGCTATATTGTTTGCTAGGCACATCCAGGGCAAAGTGGGCGATAAGGTGGCAGAGATCAAGGGCCGGTTGCTGGCATACAAGTTATGGGTTGGCGGAACCTCCATGGTTGTGGGGTCTCTGTACGCCCCCAATTTAGGTCAAGAGCCCTTCCTCAAGGGAGCCATGTCTGAGATTCTTATCTCCCAGGACAGGCAGATATTAGTGGGAGGTGATCTTAACTTGGTCATGGATCCGGAGAAAGATAGGTTGGGCCAACGCTATAGCTTCACAGGAAAGATGGGAGGGATTGGCTGAGTCACAGGGGGTTGGTGGATCTTTGGCGGGAGGCTCACCCCCAGAGCACACAATTCTCCTTTTACTCGCATGCGCACCACACATATGCCAGACTAGACCACTTTATTGGGACATCCGAGGTAAATGCACTAGTAAGCACAGTGGAAATCACCCTTGTTGCGCTCTCCGACAATGACGCTGTGACAGTGACCCTCGACGTACCCCCAACTCATACACCGAAGGGGAGGTGGTGACTACGGGAGACTCTACTACAACGAGCGGGGTATCTCAACAACTGCACAAATGCATCACTGACTATCTCGCGATCAATGACAATACGGACACACATATGACAGCAATATGGGGGGCCCTCAAGGCGGTGGTGAGAGGCGAACTGATAGCTATTTGCGCTGCGGAAGCTCGAGAAAGGAAAGAAAAGAGAGACTTACTCACGGTGAATGTGGTGGAATTGGAAAGGGTACATAGCCGAACGGGCGCCTCTAGGGTATGGCACCAATTGAAAGCGGCCAGAGGGCTGCTGGCAGGCCCGGACCTAGACAGAGCTGAATATGCGGCCCTACGTCTGAAACACGCATATTACATAGGGGGAGATAAAAGAGGGCGTCTTCTGGCGAGTAAACTTAGAGCCCGTACCCAGCGTTCTAAAATTGTGGCTCTTCACAACGCTGAGGGGGAAATGGTGGAACATGATAACCAGATAGCTGACACCCTCCGGGACTTTTACGCCTCTCTATATAGTAAAGACCCGCAAGTATGCGCGGATGGGGAGGCCTATCTCCAACAGGCTGCGACGAAAGCTCTGAACACAGCAGTGGCCGAAGCACTAGACACACCTATTAGGATCGAGGAAGTGATAAGCGCAATTTCCCGCCTAAAGCCTCTGAAATCACCAGGCCTGGATGGCTTTTCGGCCAGATTCTATAAAACGTTCTGCCCAATCCTAGCCCCGCTTTTAACTCGCCCTTTTAATTCCTTTTAGGGCCCTGGATCTATCCCCTCAGACATGCTTGAAGCGGATATAATTGTTCTGCCCAAACGTGGGAAATACGTCACCCAATGTGCCTCTTACAGGCCAATTTCCCTACTCAATCTGGACCTGAAGCTTTTTACAGGGGTTCTTGCGGCCCGACTCGGTCCACGCATGCCCGGTATTATCGAACCAGACCAATCTGGCTGTATACCGAATAGGTAAAGCAGTGATATCACTAAACGCATCATGCACTTAATCGACAAAGCCCACCGCACCAGTATGGATGCCCTGCTGCTGTTGATAGACTCCGAAAAGGCATTCGACAGGGTAGAATGGGGCATTTTAGACAAAACATTGGCACACTTTGGCATTGGAGACCGGTTTAGAGCTTGGGTGGTGAGTTGTTATGATAAGCCCAAGGCTACGATACGGGTCAATGGGACAAGCTCACAACCCTTCGACATTCAACGGGGCACAAGGCAGGGGTGCCCACTGTCGCCCCTCCTATTTGCGCTTTATGTTGATCCCCTGGCACAAAGTATACGAGACAACCCCGATATCCTTGGCATTCCCTTCGGAGGAGAAAGGCACACAATCAGTCTGTACGCGGACAGATATATTGGTGACACCCAAGCGCTCGGTGCCAGCCTTTCTGCGGGAACTGATTGCATTTGGTAGCATGTCCGGTTTTAAAATAAACATGGGGAAATCGATGATCTTACCGCTGGGTCTAAACAAGAACTTGCCCGGAGGAGCAACCAAGGAATACGGAGAGCTCCGGCTTCAGGCCACGATCCCTTACCTGGGGATAGTCCTGGCCCCATCTACTGGGCAAACAGTCGCAAAAAAACTACGCTAATCTCATCTCCCAAAAACAAGGTGATTTACGCCGGTGGCAAAAGCAACCTCTGTCCCTCCTTGGCCGCATCGCTGCCGTGAAAATGTCCATACTACCTAAAGTGCAGTATACTTTCCAGACAATTCCAGTTGGGCCCCCCATGGGGACCATTCATAAACTACAGGGGGCAGTGCAACACTTTATATGGGCCGAGAAGCGGCCGCGGATGTGCAGAGACTTATCCTATCGTCCCCCTGAAGAGGGGGGGTTAGGGGTTCCAAACTTTTTGAACTACTTTTGGGCGACACAACTCAGATACTTGGTAGAATGGAGCAGACCCGAGTCCGAAAAGCGGTGGCTGTTTCAGGATAGAGCGCTGGCACAGCTATCCCTTTGGAAAGTGCCCTTTCTGAAACGGTCCGATAGACCGCCGAATCTGGACGGCTCCCCAATTACACGCACAGTGTTGCGGATGTGGGATACGGTAGCGATTAAAGGGGACAGGGGACTCACCTCCTTTCCCTCACCACTGACGCCCCTGTTCGACAATCTGGAATTTCCACCAGGGCTGGAGGGGTGAGCGTTTTCGCAATGGCGGGCCTCGGAGTGCAAGTCAGCAGGACATCTATTTGACTTAGAAGGGTTCCTCAAGTTCTCCGATTTGTCACAAATACACAACATTAAAGACCCAAAACGGTTCCAGTACTTCCAAATTCGTCACTGGTTGATGCACCCGGATGTGCGCCCGTTGGTCGGTAGAAAACTAACGGCCTACAAGAAATGGCTTCTAACCAAATATTCAGACCAAAAGATGATCTCCGAACTCTATAAGATGCTATGCCCCCCAAAGGATGGGAAAGGGAATTTGGGAAGGGATCTAACTGAGAAGGAATGGCACAATATCTATTACAGGGTGAATCACACGGCCAGAAATACAGCAAGCAGAGAAGCAGCGGTCAAGTTATCAACCTATTGGTACTTGACACCTGCCAGACTGAATAGAGGAAATCCTGTCCGTAGTACGACATGCTGGAGGGGTTGCGACGAGGAGGGTACACTGACTCATCTACTCTGGGACTGCAAGGAATTGACAGGATACTGGGTGGCTGTCCTCAACGACATTGACAAACAATTTGAGACTGAAATACCTCGCTTTCCTGCCTACACTCTACTAGGGCTCCCCAACGAGCTTACATTTCCACTGAAGTCAGTTAGGGGGAAACAGATAGGACTAGCAATGGGAGCGGCTGTCCAACACATTCTCTCTCTGTGGGGCACACGGACTCGTCCAACGCACACGGGATGGCTACATAAGTTATGGTACATCATTGGAATGGAGCGAATACAAGCCAACCTTACACACTCAACTGCCTCATTCAACACTACATGGTGCCCTCTAATATCTCTGCTAGCATTAGAATTAAATGAAATAACATGCCTGAAATACCTTCGCCTGCTTTGACTTACTGATACCCCGCAAGCAGTGGCAGCCTACTGATGCAGGACATGCCCCAGACCTCTCACGCACTAACCTAATAAGGTATAGACACAGCACATCGGTTCGGGGGGGGATTGGACTTGGGGATGGGGTTGTTGGGTGTTTTTGTTCTTTTGGGCCTTGCACACTGCCTATCTAAAAGGGGCCCTCGCCTTACTCTGCCGTTCGGGGCACTTACCTTTACTACAGATTCACTCGATGGTCTTCAAAGATGTGGGGTGGTCGGGTTGGATCCGGGGTGGGGGAGGGACCCAATCGACGAAACACGGGTTTACATGGGGTATGTAATATGCCTACTCAGTTGCCTAAAAATCAATAAAACAAAGTTAAACATAAAGAAGCTCAACTTCCTTAAAGGAACTGGTGCTACTTTAAAAAAACAATATTTTTCTTTCAGGCAAACTTCAAAAGGAGCCTACCTTCCCTCAGACTGCCAACCTATATCCCACAGAGGCCCCACCATTCCCTTTATGTATCAGTTACTGCATCCTTTGAGGAGCCAAAAACTAGTCAATAGTTAGCGGAACAGCGTAATTTAGGCTCCACCCTTTATTTGTCACAATTATGCAATTATATACTTATATATGCCATTACACGTACTATGGGGCTGATTACGATGCGGTCTGAAATGGCTCCGACCGTCGGTTGGAGCCATACAGACCGCATCTTAATCGGCTGTTCAGATTTCTTTACGACTGGCCCATTTTGATGGGGTCGGTCGGAAGGGAATCTGAATCGCATTGCTGAATGGCCTCCGATGGGTTTGCAGAGCCTGTCCGCCATTTGGAAAGCCTTCAGCAATCCCTCGGCCAGTTCTTTACGGCAGAGGGATTACAATGTCAGATTTCCACAGCCTTTCTGTGCCGGCCATTCCGACACAGAAAGGCTGTGGGAATCTGACTTTGGGGGCCCCCAGCAGGGCCCCCATGGGTGCAAGGCTGCTGAATGGTGCCCCCCCTGTTGATCCATGCACCCAGTGGCAGTCACCTTGAGGTGCCTGTCATTGGGAGCAGGGATGAACTGCACTTCTGTTCTTTACAATGAGGGCATGTATTCCATTCGGAATGCATGCTTCCATTATAAAGTATAGGGTTCATTCGCATCCTAATTGCTGGGTTGGGACTGATGACAGGAGGTTGTTCGGTCCCTCTTCCCAGACGATGTTGGACAGACTCAGGTCCGTCCGACATCTTAATCGGCCCCTATGTTCTTAACTTCTTTAACATGTATGAAGCATTTAAATATACTAATGAAATGTAATCATTGTAGAGGTTACAGATTTGTATACGAGTGCACAAATGTTAAATTGAAACATGTAATCACGTCTTATCTTATTTATGTTTTGCATTTATTCTTAAGAGTTATTCTTGTTTATGTATAATCATGTATTCAAATGTATGTTAGCTGCTAAGCTAACTTAGCCTGATTACAGACCTCAATTGAAATGCGTTTAGCTTTGCCAGTATGTTCTTTTTTCTTTTTCAGGTGCATTATCATATTACCCGTTAGTTAGAGAAAGGCTTACTGTTTGTATTAGACTGTCAATAAAGAGGCCTGAAGGGAAAAACTTGGCAGAGAACGTGGAAACCTAATGGTCAGAATAGGCCTTCTGTTCATCATGTACCAGGATGGCAGGATTTTCAAGGTTGCAGTCTACAGTCCCGGATTCAATTGATGGAAACTTAACCCCTTAACCACGGTGCGGGAGAATTAAAGAGCGGGCGGGGATGTGACGGCCAACGGACGTGTGCAGCACCAGGGAGGTAGTGCTTATGTCGGCCATTGGCCGACGCAAGCACCGAACGGGTTAAGGGAGGGTGTGGACATCTTCTCAACTAGCGATTTGGTTGGTTCTTGGTGATGTGAGGTAAGATGAGAAGTTTCTGAAACTCCTGTAATATTAATTGGGGTTCCCACAGTTAATGGTCAGATTTAGTTCATTCCTGACTTGGAGAAGAACAGTCCTCTCTGTTTTCTGTGAGTGTGAAGCCTTAGGCTAAACACGTATTCCCTTTTTCCAAGACTTCTACAGAAGTCTATACTATGCTGACACGTCTAGGTTCTTAAATAGAGTCCCTGGTTTGATGATCCTGTAGTCTATCTATGTTTAGATGAGAGAAGGGAAGTTTCTTTATGGAACTCCTATTTCCCTTGATTTGTTTCATACTTGTTGTGGCTGTTATAATTCTGTGTCTCATCTTATTACAGTTTAACCTACTGGGATATTTCACCTTACCAGCTGTTTTGTTGTATCTTTAGAACTAATTTTTATTCTGCTTCTATACTGATTGATTAATGCTCTAAAATAAATCCATTTAGCCATATTTGGCAATTCCTTGTACTTACTGTGGAGTCACATTGGCTTCATAATCAGAAATGTATTAGTGATGTCTTCTCCCGTACAGTGCTTTAATTCACCCAGCAAAGGTCCATAGGACCAATGGGTAAAAATCTATGACGTACTTACCAAAAGGCTGAGGTGGAAGTACAAGCATGCTGTCAGACAGTAGCACGCCGGATGGTTGATCACTGAAGCAAAGGGAGATAAAATACCCCCGTAGGGACTCTAGACTTGCCCAAACCCAGTCCTAGCCCCTAAAACCCATGTCTCAGTTCGGAGGATCAGCCGAATTCCAGCGGTTCAGTAAAGAGTTGGAATGGCAGAGCAGTGAGTATTAATATAGTCTCATGCTGCAATTGTCCATGTCAAGCTTGCGGTATTTTGTTAAAATTGTGTGGTGTGATGCGATGATGTTTTAGTTTTTGTTTAAATGTGAATGCACTTAACGCTGAGCAGTTGGAGTGTTAACGAACTGGTTGTAGCTCAAGATCTCGGAATAAGTGAGAATACCTTGCGGTGTAATTTGTCTGCTAGATTTGTGGTGTCAGTCGTGAGGTACCATTGGCTGCACACTTGAGATGGAGACATATACCTAAGCGTGAATTGTGATTAGTGTGGTAGATCCTGTTTCGCAAGGGAGAAACTGCATTAATCGGGGTGATCCCCGTTGGTCTAGGTTTCACTCCAGTGTTTTTCTGGGTAAGTCAGAAAGTGTCATTCTGAACTATTTGTTGTGTGACTAATTACTTTGAATTCCTTAGTGGAGGAGACCAAAAGTTATTTGTTGAAATCACTTAGTGTTTGTCTATTATGCTTGGTTAGCATTGATAAAAATAGTGGGCTCATAAAAATTGTAAAGGAGGGTGAACCGCGGAGAGCAGTGAGGAGTACATCATAGGATGCCGTGCTGGGATTGGACGGTCTGCGTTAGTGCAGCACTACTATTGATTGGTTACGTCATAGAGAGCCGCACTGTGATAAGTCAGAACGAGAGGTATGGTTACAAGAGATTATTTCCTGGTTTGAAATGAAATTGTATTTGCGATTGTTGATATTTTTGAAAAGATGAAATGTTTCAGGGTTATCTGAGATTTGATATGGGGAGATGTGAGTGTTCCTATTTGAGAAGGAGAGGAGATGCCACCAGAAGGCCATAAATGTGAGGCTCCATGTGTGCATTGGGCTGAGTTAGAGGCATAAGATTACTGAAAATGAAGGTGTTTGAGGTTTCCTCACAATGGCATAATTACTTTGAGAATTATTGAAAATCTGAGAAGGGTATTGTACGAGATGGAGCCACCCCCTAGAGTCGCACTGTATGAAGCCCTTAATGCATGAGAGCGTGCGGCTCATGTTAAAGAAAAGCAGAGGTATCAGGGTAAAGTCAGGAAGGCAGTGAGCAGCTGTGCTTAAGCCAGGTGGGATGGAGAACAACAAAATGGCTAGCTGAAGCAATTGAGGGAACTAGACTATACCCTGCATTGACAAATGAGGGACCTCAGAAGAAGAAAAAGGAGGATAAAATAGAAAGTACAGACGCTCAGGCAAAGATAGTGACAGTAATTCTAGTGATGACTTTCTGAATGTGCTACTGTCAACTCGTCCATCGCCTGATAACATGTCCCAATCTGAAGGGATGAGTGATGCTGTTACTGGTGAAGACTCTGAGAGAGCCACCACCCCAGTGAATACAAGTCAGAACCCTATGGGAGAAACTTTAGGAATACGTGCCCCTGTCAACTCTTCTGTTTCAAATGTCCCAGACACAATAAGTGCTCCAAATACTATTGGTCTTGCAGTTCCCATATATAAACCTGAGTCAGCATGATAACCGCAATGCATGCTTTGATGGTTCCTACTGGAGTAAACACATCAACTACTTTGGTTCTCAACAAGGTGACTCCACCCCATGTTGCTCCTCTACCATCAGCAATGGATAAGACAGGGCTCACCCCTGTAAAGGAACTGGCTCAGAGGTCACAAATATCCTACCTGTCTATATGGAACTCACCTCATCGTGTTTCAAAAAGTAGTACCCAGGAAGGGATAACATCCACTACCTCTGGAGTTTAAAATGGTGTTAATTCACAGGAGCTGAAAGATTAGATTAGGTTTTCCGATGGGTCCTGCGAGAATGTGAGGGTTCGAAATTGAACAGGGAACTCCAGTCTCCTGGAAGGTAGACTGCAGAGGATGTGGTCAAATTAAAATTAGAAAGGATGAGATATCAGGAAATCTTGATCTTTTCCACTTAGATACTTATCAAGAGAATGAACTTTTATATACCTCAAGGATGTTACTAAGCATGTGGGACAAGCTCATGATATGCTGTCTGATTTATCTCAAGTGTATGGTGTAGATTTAAGCAGGGCCAAATCCTTACAGAAATGTTACGTATATGTCTTGATGAAAGTGATATAACTAGTATGAGAACGTCAGGGATGAAAACTCAAATTAGAGAGTTTATTGGTTGCATACAGAAGTGCAATGGTCTGGATAAGTGGGAAGATAGGTGCGCCAAGAAGAAACACCAGAAGTAAGTGAAGGGGTATCTGCCCCAGAAAGCAAGGAGGAGCCACCTCCTTTTTCGATAGATGGAGAAGGGGCTTCAAGTTTCCCACTAAGAGAGGTGCCCGGTGGAGGTTACATTCACGAACCGTGGAGTAGGAGTGATTTTGCTTCATTCACAAACAATTTCCCTAAATTAAGGGAGAAACCAATGGAGTAGTATACCCAGGCTGATCGATTTATGAAGATTTCTCAGGTACTATGGGTGGATTTGAATACCCTTTTTGGCATTGTGGTACCGAGTTACTCATGGGCAGAGTGTAAACTGGCTATACAGTGGTCAGAGAAAGAGCCTCAGAGAAATCCTAAATCTCATACCCCGTCGCCTTTGGTGATGAAAAAGTATCAATAGTTGATTACCTTTTTCAAAGAGAAGGTGCCAGCAAAAGATATTGATTGAGTTAAGACTGACAGAACAACTCAGGAGTCTAAAGAGACTGTGTATGCTTTTTATGAGAAATTGTTGCAAGTGTTTAACAGCACAGTGGGATGGAAAATCCAGGAACCAAAGACATGGAAAGTTTTTTGTTGCGATTTGTGACATGATTGGGGCCTGAGATTAGTTTGATGATTCAACAGCATTACATTTGTTGGCAAAATAAGACAATTGATGAGATCTTGATGTATGCAAATTATTGTAGTGATGAATTGGACATGAAACAGAAGCGGTTGAAGGAAGAGCTCATGCTGGCTCAGTTGAAAGCAGCATAGAGGGGAACTCAGAATCAATGGTATGTAGGGAATGTTGGTGCTATGCAAGGTGGTAAGTATCAGAAGGGAGTTCCTGTGATGCAAGGTGGAAATGGTTACCAACAGGGTAGAGGTTGTGGTGTCCTTATTGATCCTGTTACTGGGATTGATGTGGCAACATTGAGGAAATCTAATCCATGTCATTATTTTAGCAAATTGGAGCACGGAAAGTGGAAATGTCATCTTAACCCCAACCCTGTACAGCCACCGCATGTGCAAAGGCCAAGAATGCAAGGTCCTAATATATCACAAGTCCCAGTGCGGGTCAGACAAGCCCTGATGCCCCAGAAAAATGTGAATGCCCTAGATATAATTTTAACCTGTTCCCGAAATTCAGTCAGATTTCCTTTCAAACTCAAGACCCATTTCAGCAGTTTCCTTTGTTTTACTCACCTGGGGGCTATTGTTCTGATCTGTCGTAATGAGATCCATCAGTCTAAGGTGTATGATTCTAGTCCTGTGAACATTTTAGAACGTGATTTGCTGTGCAAGCTAAATTGCACCATTTATTGCACACCAAAAGGTGTGGTGTTTCAGACCCATGATGGGGATGATGATTTGAAATTGGTGAGTTAAGGCCCAGTCTTTGGACTGTACCCTATGATGATGACTGCGATTTGCCACTAGATCTCAGGGATACAGTGAAGTCTGAAGTCTGGGATTTCTCAGAAAAGGTCATAGGTCTCATAAAGGCAGTTGAGCCTGTCCATGTAAATGTTAAACCCAATGCTGAATACCCAAGAACGTCTCAGTATAATATGACTACCGAAACAAAAGCTGGGCTCATTGAGTCAATGATACAACAAGGCATTTTGAAGGAGATAATGGGGTGTCCATGTAACACCAATCATGGGCCTGCAGAACTGAGCGGTAAGTACCACATTGTGCAGGGCCTGAAAAAGATTGATAACTTTGTTGTTAGCGGGAGCATGGCCAAGCAACATGGCCGACAGGACGGAAGCCCTTGAGGTCCTGGACGGCCTGGCCAGTAATCCTGCCTGATCCTACAGATAACTAACTGCAGCCAATGCTGGGATCTGCCCTGTGGCACATGTACACTGTGGGGTTCCAGCAGTGACATAGAAAAACCACGGTAGCCATTTGAAAGGGATGATTGACTGAGCGAGAACCTGGCTGCCCGGCGGGGGTGGATCAGCTTACCACGTGGACGGAGGCGGCGGTGGGTTGCAGCCAGAGGCCCTGCTGTCCTGACTTGCGGCGTGCAACCCTGCACCAGAGAGCTTCCCCGGTGTGGCACCGACAGCGGATCAGGGTGCAGACACAGCGCAACGTGACCCAGGAGGCTGGAGGCAGCCGGCGGCAGCCGGAGGCGGTGACGTGGCCTGGACCAGCGGACTGGAGAAGCGGGTCCCTGAACAAAAAAAGGTAAAGGAGGCAGCAGTTACCTTGGCGGCTGTGCTCCTCCCTTCATCCTGTACCGACTGAGGCTGCTGGCTCTGGTGGCCTGTGGCTCCTGCGGTCACAGAGATTGATGATCCGGAGCTCTCGCAGATTAGACTGTGACTCTGTCTCTGAGGGGGGGGCACGGAATAATTTTGCGGCTACTAGGCATGAGGTGGAGTCTTGACAACACGGCGACAACATTGCAGGTGCACGCCAGGAGAGGGGGGGGTAACCGTGAGCGCTGTTGCTTTCCCGCCCCCCCTCCGAGCGGACTGGAAGCAGCCGTGGCCCCACCAGCAGAAGATGATGAATGCTGGGGTGTGGGTGCTCTAGACGGTAGGAACACGGCCTGGCTGAGGACTCCCTGGTTATCCTTTGTGAGGCCTGCCCTGAACTGTCTGCTGGGGTGGGAGCAGATGGAAGATAGACGCCTGGACCTTACAGCTGGACTATTGCAACTGGAGCTGCGGGGGTGGCCTTTATGCCCTTGACTCTGCCTGGTTTTGGCCCCGGAGAGATGGGGCAGGAAAAGAAGGTCCACTGCTGTCAGTCTCCTGGGGATCCGTGAAATATAGGAGGTGAACTGGGATGCCATATACTGCTGAACTGAGCTGAGGGGAAAGTCTCCTTCGGGTCCCTGTGCAACAATACAAGTACTTGCAACCGGGCTGATTCTGCGGAATAATTGACGGACCAGATGCTGCTGGCCCCGCAGCTGTAACCTACTGAAGGAGGTTTTGGAGATATGGGTGCTGGATCGGGGTTATCTCCTACCCCTCCCGTGGGGGGTCAAAAAACCAAATCTACAGTGCACAGATTGACAATGATGCAGGAGACCTCTGCTGTCTGCTGTCGGGGTGGCCCGCGTGGCCTGGGATAAGAGCACTGGGGGGTGCCGGGTGGGCACAAGATGGAAGAGGAAAAGGCGGCTCGCTCTGCTGGGCCAACACAATCATGCAGTATACCACCCCACGTCACCCACCGCAACGCATAACGAAACAGATGGGTGCTGGGGATAAGGGAGAAGATGGTGCAAGTGAAGAACCAACACGTCTGGAGCTCTTGGTGCTCATCCAGGGCTCCAGGAAGGCACTGGAAAACCAAATCAAGACTGTGACTATTGACATGAACTTACTGAGTGATAATCTCCGTAAAGTTGCAAACAAAGTATCCGCATAGATGACTTAAAAGGAGAAGTGGCACCACTTAAGCAGCAGGGGCCTGAAGACCACGGACATAAGGGCCCTTGAGCGTCAGTCTGGGGATGCGGAACAGCCCACAAGGCGCAGCAACATAAGAGTTCTGGGGTTACCCGAATGAGTTGAGGAGGGCAGGGCAGAGCAATTCCAGGAGCTATGGATACACACTCACTTGTGTCTGTCAGGCTTATCAGAACTCTTTGGACTGGAAAGAGTGCACAGGGCCTTGGTGATGCCCCACCACCCCCCAGCCCCAGGCACTGATAGCCAAAATATTAAACTATCAGGACAGAGACTATATCCTCTGGACTGTTAGAGAGAATCAGAATATCTGCTATGAAAACAGTAAAATCACCATATGCCCAGACTATACCAAGCAGGTTTAGGAACAGCGGAAAACCTTTCTGGGGTAAAATGGAAGCTCTGTGACTTGCAACTGCAGTACATGCTGCTGTATCCAGCCAAACTGAAGGTAATCACACAAGGTAGGGCCCATTTCTTTGAGACACCGGAAGAGATGTGGGAATGGCTGGGGATCCGAGTTGATATCCCCCCTTATCCCCCCCCTCCCCGAGAGCAGTGTAGCAAAAGAATAGGATGGGGCACCTGAGCTGGGAACAAAAAACGCCAAAGTAAGAATTCGGATGGGGCTTCACTGGAGGATCGCAGAATTACGGTGGGCAAGGATGGCCCCATGCAACTAGAGCGAGAGTGATGCGTACTGGGACAGCACATTTCACATAGTGAAGATGGGGATGTGGGTGTAATGAGTGTGGGCTGCCTGGGAATATTGTGGAGCCTGATGAAGTGGCTGGTAAAGTGAAAATTAGAATTCAACATTGAGTATGCCACCACCCTACTGGGAATGTTCTATGATTATATGTCCCTTGACAGGCACTTTGGGGATGTGGTGTTGGGCGGGCTTGGCCGGGAGGATGGTCGGTTAGGGATGTTCAGTGGCCCCTGCTGGGCTGTGAGGGAGGCTGTGCACATCCTCGCACGTACATAGAAGGGCCTTGACGATAGCACCGTTGCACGCTATTTGTCCGTGGGTGGGGGAGGAGGGTACTTGTTACAGTTTGTTTCTCTTGTTAGTAGCAATGACACGCAGTGTCTGTTGACAACAGGTGAAATGCTCAGATGGGGGCTAAGACAACACTACACAAAGCACTAATTTGGCAGTGGAGGTTAAGGGGCATATGCATCAACTTTTTTTTTGAGATTACCAAATAGCGATTTTTAAGAAATCGCTATTTGGTAAGCGCAAAATGGAATGCAACAAAACAGGTTGCCAATAGCGATTCCCTAATTGGGATTCCTTAAGAATAGCACACACAATTAGGGAATCGCTATTTGCTATTTCGACTTCAATCTTTCCTATGGGCCTCAAGGCCCATAGGTGAGAATGGTTTTGCATTACCTAAATTGCGATTCCCTGATTGGTAATCGCAAATTAGGTAATGCAAAGGCCCAGGATGCCCAGGAGCCCAGGAGCCTAAGGCCCCCCGGAGGCGAACCTAAAAATAATAGGTGCACACGTAAGGAACACACATGCCCTAGGGGCATGTGTGTGCCACACGGCACTTTGAAAAATGCGGTTTTGTGCATTTTTCAAAGTATGCACATATTAGCATCAACTTGAAGATGATGCTAATTAGCGTTTCCTAAATGCACAGTTCGCATTCAGGAAAGGCGTCTTGCATTAGCATTAGGGAGTCACAAATTGGGATTCCCAATTTGCATTCGCAATTCAGGTAATCGTAAGAAATTGCGATTACCTAAATTGCGACTCTCAAAAACGGTCTGTGAAGAGAGCTAGAACAATGCGGCATCCACATAGGTGAAACATTGCACATAATCTCTTTGTATGCGGATGACGCCCTCTTTTATATAGCCTCTCCCCGCTTGGAGCTACCTAGGCTACTGCAATACCAAGAAGATTTGGGGGAATACTCTGTGTTGTGTCTCATTCGGTGTAAATCCTTGATCTTCCCTCTGGCACGCATGGCCACACTGACTGTGGAGAGTCTCCTTGATCTTGGGATACGATGGGAGAGGGCGCACTTCAGTTACTTGGGCATAGAGGTGGCACTTGACAACGCCCAGCTGATGCACCTTAATGTGGATAGGGTCATAGACACGCTGCAACGTTCTGTGACCTTTTGGAGCTTCTTGCATCTCTTTGATGGGCAAATTGGCAGTGCCCAAAATGATGTTACTGCCTCGCTGCCTGTAAGTGTTGCAAAACTCGTCATGTCCATTTACAATCGGGTCTTCAAGCAACTGAACTCTTTGCTTGTGACATTATTGTGGGCTGGTCAGCGCAGCAGAGTGGCATTGGGTACATCGAGTCGTCGGTACGAGGAGAGGGGTTTGGAGGTACCCAGATTGGACCTATACTATTACGTGCGTCCCATTGGTTAGATGACAGAGACAATTGGGAGAAATGACTATTGGCAGTGCGAGCCCACCCGTATTAACTCCCGGTGGCATTGATGCAGGGCAGGGGAGCCACCGACGATATGCCTTACATGGTTCGTCACACTGCGACTATTTTGCAACAATATATGGAGAAGGTACTGCGACGTCCCCCCTTCCACAGGGAACTTCCTCTATGGATACTCACCCCAGTGTGGAAAATTAGCTCACCTGTGTCCTTCCAGGCATGGAGGGAGGGGGGATTCGAAGTCTTAGCAGATCTCTACCCGAGTGAAACATTCATCACATATGAGCAAGCATGCGGAGACGTCTCGTTCGGACAAGGGCAATATTTACACTATGCCGGTCTGATGGAAATCTCAAGGATAACCTGGCCCACATATCCTGATATACCGCAAACAAATCTCACCCAGGACATACTGCTCACATGTGGCTCTGGGCGCAGGCTGGATTCCCCCCTATACAAAGCTATGAGGACGGGTAACTGGGCCTCCCCCTCATGCAAGAGCGGCTTGGGATACAGGCTTAGCCGGGCTCCTAGATGACAAGACCTAGGCAGCCATAAGCGGGCTTACACACACAGTGACTTGCAATGTGCGATTTAAACTGATACACTATAACTTTTTGCACCGCACCTACCTGACACCAGTGAGACTACGCCGCATTACCCAGCCCCATATTGACACATGCCCTAGATGTGTTGAAGATGGGGTGGATGTTTTACACTTAGCATGGGGGATGCCCTGGGGTGAAGCAGGTCTGGGGTCAGGTGGTGGAAAGAGTGCAGGAGAGCTCAGGTTTTTGTATTGAGGGGGAGCCATTGCAGTGCTTGCTGGGCCACATTAAGAAACTCAGGAAGCAAAAAATGGCTTACCAGCTGTTACAACTGATGTTGGTGCTAGTTAGCCACAGGGTGGCTATCACTTGGATAGGACACAGAGGCCTGGATATAACAGTATGACACAGGGACATACGGAATGGACCTTGGTGGAAGAAGTTCACATGAAATTAAACTGCAGGGTCGACAAAATGCAGGAAGACCTTAGTGAGTGGTGTGAGTTGTGAAATACTGTCCTGAATTTGGACCCAGGTGGGGACGACCAACATGAATCAGCTGCTAATGGGGTCATGCATGAAGGGGAGTGGAAAGAGAGGAGCGAAATGTGATGGGTGGGAGAGAGGCAAATGTATACCCCAGCTTCCAAATTAAGTATTGATCACTGCTTTATAGCTATTGGTACTGTAAGTGAGCGGGACGGAGTTCCCCGATCTATCTGGTAATATGCCTCCGACACCTGTACTCATACGATTGCTGCAATATTTGTGTAAATCAAAAATAAGGTGTTTTTTTTTAAATTACATTGTTTTTCGCTGTTGTCCAGTGGTACCGAATCTAGCTATGATTTTATTTTAGATTCCATATGTGTATGAATGGTTTACTGTGATCGATTTGTGCCAAGCTTTCTACTCTATACCCCTTCATGAGGACAGCCAGCACCTTTTTGCCTTGCCGTTCGAGAACTGTGTTTTGACATGGTGATGAGTTCCACAGGAGTATACAGAGAGTCCTGTGATCTTTAATAAAATCCTTTAAAGGAACATTGAATGCACTGTAACTCTTCCTTGGTTCAGTACATTGACGACCTGCTAGTAGCATCAGATAGCCAGGAAGCTTGTAACCAAGGCACCATTGCATTGTTAAATTGCATACCTGAGAATGGACATACAGTGTCACCGTGTAAGTTGCAGTATTGCCAAAGAGAAGTTCTATATCTCAAACATCACATTGAGAAGGGAGCGTGGAAGGTATAACAAGAAAGAATCACTGCAATTCTGAAGATGAATCTGTCCACCACCCAAAGAGAAGTTAGGATGTTTTTGGAAATGGTGGGCTTCTGTCGACGGTGGATACTCAATTGTTTCCCAGAGGACAAGCCCTAACAAAGGCTGACACCCCAGGATGTGTCAGATCCGATAGTATGGAATAACGACTGTTTGATTGCCTTCCTAGAGCTGAGACGAAAGTCTCTATCATGCCCCCACGTGGGAATTCAAGATTACACCAAAGCTTTTACACTTTTCTGCAGTAAAAGGGAGGGCTGCACTCTCTCAGTGCTTGCACAGGTGCATGGGGATGCACGGAGACCGGTGGCTTATTTTTCTGCTACTCTTGATTCTGTAGTCACAGAACTGCCCAGATTCCTTATAGCTGTAGCGGCAGTAAGCGGCAACATTGAAAGATGTGAGGGTATTGTCATGGGATATCTGCTTACTGTAATGGTGTCTCGCTCAATGGAAATATTGCTGACGAGTACACACACTCACCATTTGACCAACAGCTGATTGACTAATATGACAGATTATAATTGCAGCTGAGAACAGAACACTGAAGCGGTGTGTTTCCTTGAACCCTGCTACCTTATTACTCTTGTCTGAGAATGAAAATTGTGATGGGGAAGTAGAGCATGACTGTCTTGATGTCATAGAGCTATGCACCAAGCCAAGACCAGATATACAGGATGAGCCACTGGCAGAGTCTGATTACATACTGTTTGTGACACTGGCGTAACGAAACTTGAGGGGGCCTCCCTGCAAGGCAGATGGAGGGGCCCCCTCTGGCCTCAACCAGGAGCTCTGCAGCAAGAGTGCTGTGCTGAGGGGGCCCCCTGGAGCTTGGGGGCTCCCCGCTCCACAGGGGCTGCGGGGGCCTGTGTTACACCCCTGGTTTGTCATGCCTAAGAGATGATGGGGGAACCCTAAGAACTGCTTGCACAGTTTGTACAGTCACGGGGATAGTGGTAGCCTCCTGGCTCGGTGGTGTTTCTTCTGCACTAGTGGCTAAACTGATTGCTCTAAGTAGAGCTTGCTGTGTTTCTGCCAGCCAGTCAGGATGGCTTTGGTGTGGTTCATGACTTTGGACAGTTATAGTCACAGAGGGAATTTTTGATGGCATTAGTATCTCCCATCTGGGGTACATGTTATGAGATTTTTGAAGGCATTGCAGTTGCCTGCCAGAATGGCAGTTGTAAAGTGTTCAGCACACAGAAGCGGAGACGATTATGTAACATTTGGCAACCATTATACTGATGAGGATGCACAATATTGTGGTCATGGGTCCCGAGCATTCAATGGAGAATAGGTGAATGAATCTGAAAATGACACCAATAGCAACTTTTTGTTAGCAACAGCTGATACTTGGGAAGAAGTGAAAATGTTGCAGGTGAAAGTACCAGAGGCAGAACAACAGTGTTAGGTTAGAGCAGGTTGTGTTAAATGAGAGAATGGCATATTTGTTACAGCAGATAGAAGAACTGTGTTTCTGAATAGCTTGTTGTCCCCAATGGCTAGACATTTTCATGGTCCCCTACAGGTTGGGAGGGATGCCATGGTCAGGTTGTTTTGACAGAATTGGTTTAACCCCCAATTCAAATTGATGGCTAGAGGATTATGTCACAGATGTGTTGTCTGTCAACAGGTGAATGTAGCAAAAAAGAACCCCAGTGACATTAAGCCATATAGGGAAATCAGGAGGGCCTTTCATCAGGATGCAGCTGGGCTTCATCGAAGGGCCTGTGTGCAAAGGGTTCAGATATGTCCTGCTGACTGTGTGGATTTGCTCACATTAGGTTGTAGCATACCCAACCAGAAGAATGATTGCCTCACAGTAGCTAAGTTGTTGTTGAGGGAACAGATGGCCAAGTTCGGATTCCCGACTTTGTTGGAGTCACACCAGGAACTAATTTTAATAGTGAGGTCCTGAAAATGTTATGTGCTGCATTATAAGTGGAGCACAGGCTACACTGCACTTATCAGCCTGAGGCTTCAGGCATTGTGGAACTAGTGAATGGCAAGTTGAAATCCAGGCAGGCCAAAGTGTGTGCATCAACATCTCGTGAGTTGCCTGATGCTTTGCCTCTTGTGTTGATGAGTCTTCGCAGCATTCCTGGTCAGGGGACGGGACTGTCAAGCAATGAGACTGCCAGCAGTGCCTGCAAAGGCCCTTTTAAACATTACTGATTACATCAATCTTGATTGTTGCAAGGGGCTAGCTGATGTGGTGTATTCTGTGTCCTACCAGGTTGGAGCTGCTATCGCCCCTCCACATCAGGAGCAGTGCCATGACCTAGCCCTACGGGCTGGGTCTTGGTGAATAAGCATGATCGGAAGACATGTATGGAATCTCGATGGAAGGGTCGTTTCCAGGGGATCCTTGTGACAAATATTGCTGTTTGATGTGGGGGAATCTCCAATTGGATACACGCCGCCCACAATCATAGAGTGGAGTGTCCCCTTAATGATGTAACTGTGCCTCTCACAGAAGTTCAGTCAGCAACTGAATGGCAGCGGGAAGAGGTGAATGAGCTGCAGAACATCAGTGAGAACCTCAGATGTTGTGGCGGTTCGAGAATCCTCAACAGCACACCCTTGGCCTGAGGGTGGTCTTGATGTGTCGGTGTCTTGACTTCAGACATAAAGAGAGTTTTGGCCTGTGGTGCTGATATAGCCAGATTCAGACCCTGGTGAAAGGCCTAGTGGTGAGTCAAACCGAGTGGTAGCTGAAGATAGCTGCCCAAGAAGGTAAGAGGGGGAGAGATTAAGTCTGCCTGTAGAACATGTACCGCTTACTGTCCCAGAGGATACTGAGGATTCTGATCTGAGTTGTAGGGAAGGTGAACAAACGACGCTTAGAGGATCAAAAAGAGTCAGAGTTCATTGTCGGAGGTATTCGTCCCCTGAGTGGACACTTTATAGCAAATGACAGTAGTAGGGGTCTTTTGGTGTGAACGATAGCAGTGGGATACCAGTTGAACCACTGTGAATCTGAGTTTTTTTCTGAACGTCCCTTTGAATTGCTTCTACCAATGAATGAACTGACCCAAGTTGCAACTGGCATGGTTTTTGAACTGAGCTTTTGATTTTGATTTTCATTAAAGACAATTAAGTGAACATTTAAAAAAAATAATTACTCAGATTCCCTAGGTCCAAGGCTGCAGAAGGAGCTTAAGGGTGACATTTAGAAGAAGACAGAGTAGGGTGAAGGAAGACTCTCAAAGACTTTGTAATATATTTTAAATACATTATCCACAAACTTGGTTTCACCATTTGCACTGGTCGAAAGTTACTCAGGAAGTCTGTTTGATGCTATTTTCTACTCAACTGTCTGATTCTGGGAGCGTGGCTTCGTCGAGCTGCGAAATTGCCACGCGCTAGAGTGGCTCCGCCGGCCGAGCTGAATTAATCCTTCAAAGATCCGACGACGTTGCCTCAAGTGCGAGCCTGCTGCCGTCCAACTGTCTTGTAGGTGCGGCGACATCACCAGAGAACGGAAGCTTGAACGTCCGGAGCGGGTGGAGGCGAGGACGAATGTGAGGCCTGTCCGTGCACGAATTCCATGAAGCCGGGGCCTTGGGTGAATACTATCCCGGGTGGCCCCGAGCGGCGGCTGGGTGGCGCGAAGACGAAAGTGCAACTGCGGACGGAGTGGGGACGAAAATCGCTGCGGGAGGTCCTCGCGCTGCAGAACACAGATGCCAGCTCACATTGGAGCGGTAGGCAGGGGAGAGACCTGTGCGTGTGCTTGAGAGGACAGCTACGCGACGCATCCTGGTAGGAGCGGAGGACATCGGAAGCAACGGTGGGAAAGTAAGGCGTAACAGGGTGCTCCGACTCTGCAGCCTGGGGACATTTGCGGCGGCATACTTATCCCAGCACGAGAGCGGGGGGCGCTCGGCAACTGCCCCCGCTGAGGCCGGAAGGTAGGACACTGCTCTCGGGTGGTGGGGACATCGAGAGGAAGGCCTCGCCTGGCTGCTGTCGCACGAGCCTTGGGCCTATCGCTTGGACGCACATGGATTCGCTGGCTTGGGGAAGATTGCTTTCCTGAGAGTTGGCTGGCACTAGTCTGTCATAAGAGAGTGGCTGTATGACAGGAGCACGAGTGGAGGCATCATGATACACCGACTGGATGCTGAGGCTACGGAGGGCGGCAGCGGGAAGCGCGGTGCATGACCGGTGCGGTGGAAAGGGCCCGGATTGCTGACTCAGTGCTGCGACCCTCAGGACATTGGTTGTGGAAGGCGGGCTGATGGCTACACGCAGCTAGGTGTACAGAGGGCTGCAGAAGAGCAGGACATCGCTGATACCATACAGGAGATGCTACAATATTAACTCAGCCTAAGTCGCCGCTCTGCATTATATAACAGCGCTGACGCTCTGGGCCGCAGAGGCAGGGTAACACTGCGGAGCACCTCTTGGGGCACAGGGGCAGAGGGGGGACGGCCCCTGAAGCACATTGAATACGCCAGACAATAATTGCAACAGCCCGGGCGTGCATGGGGGAGCTGTGCAGGGCAGGAGATGGCGTTCGTTCAGGGGAACACCAGCGTAGGGATGAGCTAAGCCGTGCATAGTGGAGGCGCCCTGCGAGAGCCCAAATAGAGCTGCTGGGACAGAGTGATGCATATCTGCCCTGCTAATCTACAGAGGGCTAGAAGGCTGTGGTGATATTTGTTGGCGGTGATCGATCCCTGGTGGGCGTGGAAAGTTACTGTCGCACTGAGTCTCGTGCCCGGCAGCGGTATACCTAGTAGACGGGCAGCCTGATTGCGACAGACATTGCCACGCGTAGCCAAAGGCCAGTCGAGATCGGGAAACCTGATACGTGGCAGACCAGGATCACTTTTGAAAAAAATCTAACAAAGTGGCGGATGGTGAGTCTAGCCAGCAGAGCCAGGCGGAGGAGGTTGCCGCATCGGTGCCGCCGGCAGAGGACATCCGATCCATGTTCAATGATCTGAAATCAAGTCTTCAAGGTCTCGACTCCAAAATGGACTCCCTTGCAGAGCGAATGGACCGGATAACGCAGAGGATGGAAAAGCAGGAAGGTCGAATGGGAGTGTTGGAAATCAGAGTCACGGAGACGGAAGAGGGGCAAACGGAAATGGACAAAAAACTGCGTGAAATGGATGGGGTGCTACAGGTAATCAAGTTAAAGAATGAGGATTTGGAAGCAAGGTCAAGGAGAAACAACGTAAGAATTACAGGTATATCGGAAACCACAGACATTCAAAACATGGAGAGATACATAGAGACCATGACAAAAGATCTTTTTGGCCCCGCCTTTTCCCCCATGTTCCTAATAGAATGGGCCCATAGAACGCTAGGCCCTAGGCCACGACCAGATGCTCGGCCGAGACCTATCCTGGCAAGAGTCCTCAACTATAGGGATCGTGATGCGATCCTTCGATCGGCACGAGAGAAAGGGGACGTGCAATATGATGGGAACAACATTGCCATGTACCCAGACTTCACGTTACAAGTCCAAGCGGCCCGCAGAGAGTTTATGCCAGCCAAGAAGATCTTCCAACAGATCGGTACCAAGTACTCGCTGATATATCCCGCCAAGTTGCGGATTCAAAGTCCTGGCAAGCTCACCTTCTTCATGGATGCGAAGGCTGCTTTGACGTACGCAAATCAGATGGCTAAGGAGCAGAGAGAGAGGCCGCAGTCGGAAGATCCACATGCGGCAAATAATCTGAGCGATAATGACTGAGGGCACCGGAATGCTGCACTGGCTGGGCAGATAAGTCCATGTCTATGAGATATTGAGTGGCGGTGATGAAGTTGGCTGGGAAGTTATTTGGATGTATGATTTTGCTAGATAGGAATGACAATTTTTCTGGTGATGTCAGGGCTTTCCCGGCGCACATGTTGACACTGGTACGTAAACATAATGGCTACATGACTTGGGGCAGTCAGCGATATGCTCGGCCACCCTGCCCTGAGTGCAGGGGTGTTATGCCGGCGGACCCACGTTCCCCATGGGATGATTCCCTTAGGGCTCCTACTATGGAGCTATTGTTTGCAATTGTGGGGAGTTGGGGGGGGGAGTCACAACCTGATTGGGGGGTTGGTGTGGGACGGGATGGGGGGAAAGGGTCAGTTCTTTTATGGGTATCTGCCAAAATATAAATGTACACCCAGTAGTCGATGGTGGTTGACACAAGTGGATGTATTCACACTTAGACAACAAACGGCTGCTGCTAAAGATAGCACTAGACCTGAGGTTCTGCTCACGGTTGGTCTGGGGGGCCCTGCGTCTCTTGCAGGTTGTCAATATGTCCAGTATCTGTTTCCATTATGTCACATCTAAAATGTCTTACTTGGAATGTTAGAGGCCTGAATGATCGTCGGAAGTCGAGACTGGTCCATTCATACCTCTCTAGACACGGAGTGGACATATGTCTACTGCAGGAGACACACCTAACAGTCAGTACTGCGGGTATGCGTAGAAACAAAAGATGGGGGAGGTAGTTGCCGGGGGGTACTCCAACTATTCACGGGGAGTGGCTGTATTGTTGCGCAGGGGACTGCTGTGGCGAACACACCGTACAATGATAGATAGGGAAGGACGGTACATTATGTTACAAGGTACACTATACAATACACCCACAGTGATCATCAACACCTACGGCTCTAACACGGATGACCCTGAGTTCTTCCAACACATTGGGCAAATGGTGCAAGCTTTGAATAACACCACGGTCATCTGGGGTGGCGATTTCAATGAGGTCTTCTCGGACGTAGCTGACAGGCAGGGCGCATCACGTGAACACCACCCGAGAGCAACTGCGATGTTGCAAGATATCATATCTGACCTGCACCTAGTGGACTCCTGGAGAGTGTTACACCCAACAGTTAGAGAGGGCACATGTGTGACGCATCCACCACAGCGCCTGGTCGAGGCTAGACTTCTGGTTGTTGTCTAAGGACATGCACACTTGAGTAACTGCGGCTGAACACCACCCGCGTACGCTCTCAGACCATGCAGCTGACATTTAAAATGCCAGGTCCATACATTTCTCCATTCAGCTGGAGATTTCCTTCTGGGGCATTGCAGGACCAAGTTTTTAGGGAAGAGTTACGGGGGAAGATAGAAGACTACTTCACACTTAATGAGGGCACGTGGAATCACCTGGCATGCTATGGGAAGCGTTTAAAACTGTGATACGAGGAGATTGTATAGCACTCAAAACAGGGGTCCTTAGAGATATACGTACCACATTGCAGAGACTGGAGCGGGGGATTGGAGCTCTGGAGCAAATGCAGGTTCGCTCCCCATCCCCTGCCATTACGGCGCGGATTTGGTCTAAACTGTCAGAGTTTCAGGCAGAGGAGGAGAGAGAAACGGTGTATTTATATAAAAATGCTCAGGCAAGGCGCTATGGAGAAGGGGAAAGAGCCGGAAAAACACTAGCGGGAGTATTTAGACCACCTAGGGGAGCGGAGTACATATCTGAAATGCTCACAGAGGACGGGAAGCTGGTCAGAACACCGCCAGAAATTTTAAACACAATGTCCCGTTATTACGAAACGCTATATGCCTCCAAGACTAACCCTTCACAGTCTGACATAGTGAACTACCTGGACACCATGGCATTGGCATGGTTTAGCGACAGTGCTAGGCAGTACATGGAGCTTCCCATCACGGTGGAAGACATTAGGCAAGTAATAAGCAGTATGCCGGCGGGGAAGGCTCCGGGGGCAGATGGGCTTACTGCGGCCTTTTATAAAGAATACTCAGATATGCTGGCACCACGCCTTTTGCAGGTATACTTCGAGGCTATGGAGACAGGCCTCCTTCCTCCCACGCTGAGAAAGGCCACCATAATCGCTTTGCTGAAACCTGGAAAAGACCCTACAGCGCCTGACTCATACCGCCCACTCTCCATAATAAATCTAGATGCTAAAATTTATGCCAAACTCATAGCCAATATGTTGCAACCAATGCTGCCGCAGATAGCATTGCCAGACCAATCTGGTTTTATACCAGGCCGCTCAACTGCCCATAATCTACGAACATTGTTTGAAACACTGCACTATCTGGCCCCCCATGTACAAGCAATTGCTGCACTACTAGACGCCACGAAGGCGTTCGAATCATTGGAGTGGCGGTTCCTCTTTGTCCTGCTGCCCCGTATGGGTTTAGCCCCTTATTTCTTAAACAAATTCAGTTGCTTTACAAGAAACCCATGGCACGGGTCAGGATAAATGGGCAGATGTCGGAACCTTTTGCCATAACAAGGGGAACACGGCAGGGCTGCCCACTGTCGCCACTGTTGTTCGCCATCGCCACGGAGCCATTGGCGGCCCGGCTTCGCCAACATCATACACAAAGAAGCATTGGGTTCACGTCCAAAGGACCGTTGATCTCAATGTATGCGGATGACATGATAATATACCTCACAAACCCCAAGGACAACTTTGTGGAAGTAATGCGAGAGATCGTCCATTATTGTGGGCTTACAGGCATACAGGTAAACTGGTCCAAATCCGTGATCTTTCCGCTCACTGACAATACTACTCAGATCGACACGGAATACCCTATACAGTGGGCAAGTGGGGAAGTAAAATATTTAGGAATATGGGTGAGCAGATCGGTGCATGAAATATGGCTGGCAAACTAAGGAACAGTAGTGGACTGGATTGAGTGCAAAATACAGAAATGGAAGCACCATCCGTTGTCATTAATGGGGCGAATAGCCATCATTAAAATGGTGATACTGCCCAAGCTCCTATACCTGTTCGTAAACATTCCGATGCCGCTAAACACACACTTTTTCAGGAAGCTGAGATCCCACATCCTTGACTTGGTATGGGCTGGTAAGCAGCCCAGAGCATCCTGGAAGCTGTTGACACTACCCTTCGCCCAGGGTGGCTTGGGGGCTCCTGATTTTGAACTTTATGCTTATAGTGCTCAGGCGCAATATTTGCACTTTTGGCAGCACCCTACGCCCTTTCAACCCCATGTAGCGATGGAAATTGACAGAGTAGCTCCCATTCCTCTGAAAACGGCGATCTACCAGCCTTATAAAAGGCCTCATTTAGAAATTGACATGGTGGAAACAATGAGGTGGGCATGGAGAGGGATAGCTAAGAGGGCCCATCTTGAGGCATTATAATCACCATCTATGCCGCTGGGGGATAACCCGCTATTAACTTCACTAATGGACAAAGCAGTCACACTTGGAGCCACGGCGCATGCATTGGTGAAGGGTGGTGATCTCTTTCCAGACGATACAATCCTGACATTACAACAGATGTGCAATTCTCAAACACCAACGGCATCAGACACACTCCTGTATTATCAGCTTAGGGCCGCATGCCGTGCTGGATACGTGTCCTTCCCGCAGGCGCCTCCTGCATTACCTGCGCTAGAAAATGTGCTGGCTAATCCATCCCCTCACAAATTGATTACACGCATCTACAGTACAACGCAAAAAGAATCGCCGGTAATAGTATGCACGCCCAGGGCGGAGTGGGAGAGAGACTCCAACATCGTCATCACGGACAAACAATGGCAATACTGCTGCTCACAGTTGGAACATCTCTCACCCAATTATAGACTGCGGCTAATCCACTTTAACTTTTTGCACAGACTATATCGAATGCCCTCCCAGCTGCACCGCATGGGCATACATCCGGACACGAGCTGTTGGAGATGTGGGGCTCCTGGCGCCACATTCTCACACTTGGCATGGGACTGCGGACCGATAGAGAATTTCTGGGCGGCAGTAATTGGGTATATTCGACAAATCACGAAGCATCAGGTACCAGCCAATCCACTAACGGCGCTTCTGGGCTTTGTTTTTGAGGTCCCAAAGAGCTCTCGAAAGCTCACGGCCATGCTGTTGCTACTGGCTAAGAGGCTGGTGGCAATCCACTGGAAGAAACAACAGCACCCTACAATAGCTGCATGGGTGAACACTGTGGTTTATTGTAAAGACCAGCTGTCACACTATTGGCGAGTTAATGCCTAACAGATCCAGGCCGGCAGATATTTGGAAACCATTTGTGGCCTAGTTGGATGCGGGGGGCTCAGACCTTCAAAGGGGCTAAGCGGAGATGCACTGGTGGTGTTGACATAAAATGGGGTAATCGATAAATCCCTAGGGTCGGAGTTTCACATGTGGGGACGCAAGGGGAGAGCATTTTTGTGATCAGAGACATAGAGAGAAGTGTGGGGCCTGTTTGACCACGACAACCACACAAACCACACGACATGTGGGGTGACATCGCAGCTAATTTGGGTAAGGCAGAGGGGGTGGGGGGGAGGGGGGGTTGTTGTTCTGTTAAGATATATTAAGCACAAACCTACGTCATAAGCTGAAATGGGATAACGAGTGGACATAGCGGATGTTGTAATACTGGATCGTTACATCGCTGCCGGCCCGCTGGGTTGTAGGCATACAAGCTGTGTCCTGTTGGTAATGCTGATACCAGTTACATGCTGCCGGCCTCCGGGTTGTGGGCAAACAGCTGTGTTAACATATTACTTCACGAACAAAACAAAAAACTGTCTGATTCTAGTGAGGTCAGGGAAACTAGTAATAATAATAGACGTAGGTTTATATTAGCTGGTGTATTAGTAGCTATTGCTGTAGTCCTAATTATTTTGCTTTTAGGATTATATTCACCTACATCTCCCAAATTGAATAAACTGGAATCCAAGCCTACTCCTAAAGTTTCAATTCCCACTGACAGTAGTTTGCACACATTTAATTTTAAGGCATCACATGTAGATGCATCAATCGGAGATTTCTCCTCAAATGCTTATTTTAAGTTGCTTTATGAATATATTGACACCATTGACACTAAGGATTGTTATTTATTTACGTAGTTCACTGC
The DNA here is from genome assembly GCF_964204655.1 of Triturus cristatus. NCBI lineage: Eukaryota > Metazoa > Chordata > Amphibia > Caudata > Salamandridae > Triturus > Triturus cristatus. Next base: position 218,951,938 of record NC_140588.1, read on the forward strand.
TTCTGCTGCAGAGGGGATTCCAATATTTCCTATCACCATATTCCTCTTACAAATGATATTACTTATGACCTTTTAGTGAGTCTTTTATAAGGAAGAGATTGTTTTCAAACTTATTTCTCAAATTCTAAAGGCCCTATGTTTAACCCCTTCGCTGCGACGCGAATTCCGCCGCGGCGCTGGGGGGGTGCGGGGTGAGCACGGCGCCGCCATGCTCATGACGGAACCACGCCGTCATGAGTCACGGGCGAGCTGTGCTCATGACGGCGTGGTTCCGTCACGACTCCGCCCACTCTCTATTTCGCCCGCACAGGCGGGGAATCAGTGCCGCGTGGGAGGAGCGGCCGCAGCATGACGGAACCACGCCGTCATGAGCACACGCCGCCCGTGGCTCATGACGTCGTGGTTCCGTCATGAGCACGCAAGGGGTTAAACATTTGAATTGCCACCCAACTGCTTATGCACATAGGCATAATTTGACTTGTTCCTTAACATAGGTTGAAAATACATTTTTAGGTTCGGTGGAGGACAGGAGAATGGTGATGGATGCACAATAGAGAACAGGTAAAGATTAAAAGTATAGGAATAAGAGGAAATAGAACATCAAGAGTCAAGAGTTATGCCTCCACTAACGTTGGATTAGAAACGCAAGGGAAAACTATGTGTGCATAGAAGTAAATTTGTAGTTCACACTAAATTGATGGGACGGAGTGATTGTGATCAAATTTTTGAATATGGAGGAAATGGCCTGTATTCATAGGAGGTCAGGATCCTGTTATTCCTGGAGTTTATTATGTTTGTGGGGAGCATGCATGTTTTACATTGCCTTGAGGCTGGTATGGCACATGTTATTTTGCTGTAGTCTTCCTGGAAATTTATCATGTAGAACATCTGAATGATCACGTGTGGTGATCACGAGATAGAACCATACAGAGCAGTAGGGCTTCTGAAATAGTTGGGGATATATTTGGTGCAGTGATCACTTTTGTTGGAATGGTTTTGAATGATCTCAAAATTAGAAAGCTATCCACCATAGTTAGCAATACAGCAAATTCATTATTGGCCATGGATACTGAAATGATAGCTATAAGATCTATGGTAATCCCCTGACATCCTGCTCCTACAGGAAACACACCTCCTGGGCTCCCGATGTAACTTCCTCGCCCGATATGGGTTCGATAGGGTTTGGCATTCGGGTTTCACGCGGGGTTCACGGGGGGTGGCTATACTGCTCCGGAAAGGGCTTCCCTTCACCCTGACACAGGCTGTAACAGATTTGCAGGGCCGGTACGTGGCCCTGATAGGCATGATCGAGGGGCATCCCCTTAATCTTCTGTGTACCTACATTCCTCCCGTCAATCTGGCCTCTACCCTTAGCCAATTAACGCAGGTCTTTGCCTCCCTTCCCCAGGGTCTGACGGTTGTGGGGGGCGACTTTAATGCGGTCTTGCAGCCCTCGCGTGACGCGATGGGCACCCCATCGGCTTCCCGTTTGTCTTCTGCAAAGCGACTTTCTTACTGGTCCTCTGCCTTGGGCCTCTGTGACGCCTGGAGAGTATGGAATCCCCGTAAGGCACAGTACACACACACATCCGCAGCTCACCGCACGCACTCTCGTATTGACCTGCTCCTGTTACCTGCCACAGACTGTCAATTGGTGACCAGGGCCGCGATCCTACCCAGGGGCATCTCCGATCATTCCCCCGTCTCCCTCCGTCTTGGAAACCCCCTTAATGGCACCCGCACAGTTTGGCGGATGAACGCCTGGTTTCTACAGGATGCGAACTTTGTTGAATCTCTCGGGCAGGAATTGAAACATTACTTCTCCACCAACGTGGGCTCAGTCTCCTCGCCGGGGACCTTGTGGGAGGCCGGCAAGGCTGTGATGCAGGGGGTGGGTAGGGGTCTGGTCCATGCGAAGCGAAAAGAGCAATCCGCCAGGCTTGCACAGCTGGAGGCCGAGGCGGCGCGGCTGGAGGGCGCCCAGGCTGACCTTGAGGATGCCGACTCCATTCGTCAGTTCACATTGATTCGAGAGGAGATCTGTCAGATCTCACTTGAATCTGCCAAAACGCTTGCGTTTATGGTTGGGGCGACAAAAACGGCAAACTATTGCATAACCTGGTGTCCTATCCTAGGGCCAACCGCATCATTCCCGAGATCCGGGGTGAAGGGGGGCTCATCATGTCACCTCTCGTGCCATCGCTCGGACCTTCGCCGGCTACTATGCGACACTTTACGCAGCCTCTTCCTTGGGGGCCCTAATGGCCGACACTGGGACCCAGTTGCCCTGCCTTTCCCAGACGGATTCCGAAACTCTCGACCGCCCCATCACGGCCGAGGAGGTACACCGGGCCATTTCATTGTTGCGCTCCGGCAAAACGCCCGAGCCCGACGGTTACCCCCAAGAGTACTATGCGACCTATCGGGACACACTGGTTCCACACTTGGTGGAGGGCCACGGCCGCCCTCCCTTGCCTGCGCGGATTACCACCCCATCTCCCTCATTAATACGGAGATCAAACTTTTTGCCACAGTGGCAGCCCAGAGACTTCGCCACCACTTGCAAATGCTGGTCCACCCTGACCAATGCGGCTTTATGCCTGCCCGGGGTACTCGGTATTGCATACGCCGCCTCCACCTCGCTCTGGCCCACCGTTACCGCCTCACCCCGTATCTGGCCCTGTTCCTTTTAGACTTTGAGAAAGCCTTTGATACGGTGGACTGGGGCTACCTGGGGGACATATTGGAGAGGATGAGTGTTGGTCCCGCGTTCCGGCGTCTGATCCAGGTCCAATGCTCCGCTCCTAGGGCTAGGGTCCTTATCAATGGTGTACTCTCGGAACCCTTCCCTAGCCAGAGGGGCACCCGCCAGGGCTGCCCGCTCTCCCTGCTTCTATTTGCCCTAGCGATGGAGCCCCTGGCTTGCCTCATCCGCCAAGACCTCCTCATCCGGGGTTGGGCCTGGGATCTGACCCAGATTGACAAAATAGCCTTATACGCGGATGACGTTCTCCTCTTTCTGACGGATCCCAAGTGTTCTGGCCCGAGATGTCTGGATGCTCTTTCGGCCTTTGAGCAGACTTCCAGGCTTAGGCTCAACTCGGTGAAATCCATGCTGGTCCCCCTGCACCCCTTACGGGCGTGCTTCGATTGGCAAACATCCATCCCCCTGCGTAGGCAATCTTTAAGTACCTGGGGGTGTGGATTGCTTTACACCCGGAGCTTGAGTGGGCCTTGAACATCACCCCTCTTGTTACTAGGGCAAAGGCGGACATCAAGACCTGGAAATCTCTCCCTCTCAACCCCCTTGGCAGAAGTGCCCTCTTCGAAATGATGGTCTTCCCCCCCTTCCTATACATACTACAAAATGTTACCTTGCACCTCCCGGGGAGTTGGTTCCGGGAAATGGACAGGGTCCTTACCCGCACTCTGTGGGGTGGAAAGAGGCCGCGAAGGTCCTGGCGCGCTGCCGCATACCCCCCTATGACGGGGGAATGGGGTGACTAATCTTCACCTTTACTACCTGGCCACACGGCTTATTGTGATTTGTTCACGGGCGACTGGTCTGACCCGGCGTACAGAGTGGAACTTAGGTCGCTAGATTTTTCGCAGCTCTAAGCCTATCTGTAAGGGAGCCCGGTGCCACAGGCTCTTCCCACCGTCACCAGGGCGGTGCTTGTGGCCTGGCGTGCTGCGCTAAGATATGTAAAGTGGGATCGGAAACTTACCAGGCAAACACCCCTGTGGAATGGGACATGGCTGGCGGAGGTCTCCTCTCTCCAGGACTTCCGCAGGTGGGACCTCATAGGGATTTCGCTGTTGGGAGATATTTGGGTGGGGGACCATGTCAGATCCTTTGCAGACCTACAACACCGTTACTCCCTCCACTCCTCCCAATTCTATAAGTATCTACAATTGAAGCATGCCCTTCAGGTCCACGTCCCTTCCCCCGTGTCCTTCCCAGAATTCAGTCCCCTGGAGGCCCAGGTGATGATGGGGAACCTGGGTAGAGGGGGGGTGTCGCGGCTCTACCGCTCCCTCGTGAACAATGCCCCGTGGCCCTAGATCCGCTTTGCGCTCGATGGGAGGGGTGGCTGGGTCCCCTGGAGGACGCGGATTGGACGGACGCCCTTATGGCCCCCAAAACGCTGACGACCTCCTCCAAGCTGCGTCTCGTCCAACTCTACTATCTCCATGCAGCATACCTCTCCCCCGCGCGCCTGTACAATGCCCGCCTGTGTCCCTCCACCGTCCTGCACGCGCTGCCAGCGGGCTCCAGCTGATTTTTACCACATGGTGTGGCAATGTCCCGCCCTTGCACCATTTTGGGCAGGGGTAGAGCTGGAGCTCACACAGGCCCTTGGGTGGGCGGTACCCCATGAATCGCTGCGTCTGCTCCTGGGGGTGTTCGACGACCTTGATGGATCCTGGGCTGATAAGCGCTTCTTGGGAACGGCTTTGGCGGTGGCAAAACGAGACATTGCAGCACTCTGGTCTCAAGCTAAATCCCCTACAGTACGGAGATGGAGGAAGGGAGTAGACTGGTGCGGCACCCAGGAGGAGCCTCTTTTCGAAGCCTGGGGATGCCCTGAACTTTTTGGCAAAATCTGGGGCAAATGGTTCAACTTACTGCAGGTCTGAGGTTTTTGTGTTATTCTTGGATATGGTTGTTTTTCTCAGCTGGTGGTATACCCTCCCCTTGAATGTTTTATGAGTCCTTGTCATTCCTGGTGATTGCACTGTGCGTGAATAATGTGTCTGATTTACTGCCAATTTATTTCTTGTTCTCTTTAAAACTTTATAAAAAATTGATTATCAAAAAAAAGATCTATGGTAATGCAGAACTGCCTTGCATTAAATATCCTTCTCGCGAAGGAGGGCGGAGTCTGTAAGATGCTGAAAGTCCAGCAATCCTGTACTTATATTTCTGATAAGAGTGAGGAGGTGAAGAAATACATTAAAAACATTTTTTAAAAACTTAAAGGGAGACGTAGAGGAGTTGGAAGCTACAGGTGCTTGGGAAGTGATTGGAAATGAGTTTGCTGTGGTTGGTAAATGGTTTGGAACCTTGGGAAGTGGGATAATAGGCTCCATTTTGAAAATACTTGTAATCATTGCCACTTGTGCCATTTGTTTGTTTTTAATCTTTAAGGTGGGTAAAAGTGTATAATAGCAAGAAGGAAAGAGTCGCATTAAAAGGGAATAAGAAGAAAGAGATGTGGAACTGGAGGAGAGTCCATTTGGATTTTATGATGAGATGAAACACTTGGAGAACTCCAGACTAAAATGTTGAAAACATCAATCCTCTCAGCTGGTCTTGTTGGATAATTGAAACATGTCTTCTCCTATTAATGTTTTGCATTTATTCTTAAGAGTTATTCTTGTGTATGTATAATCATGTATTCAAATTCATGTTAGTTGTGAGCAAAGAACTCAATTGAAATGCGTTTAGATTTACTAGTATGTTTTTTATTTTTGTATGTGTATTATCATATTTCTCAATAGTTAGAGAAAGGCTTATTGTTTGTATTAGACTGTCGATAGTGAGGCTTGAAGGGAAAAACTGGCAAAGAACGCGGAAACCTAATGACCAGAAGAGGCCTTCTATTCATCATGTACCAGGACAGCGGGATGACCAAGGTTGCGGTCTAAAGTCATAGATTCAATGTGATAGGAAACTAATGGAGAGTACGGATACTCCTCTCAACCAGCAATTTGCTTGGTTACTGGTGGTGTGAGAAAAGATAAGAATGTTTCTGAAACTCCTGTTGTTTTAATAGGTGTTTCCACAGTTAGTTGGTCAGATTCAGATTCTTTCCTGACTTGGAGAGGAACAGCTCTCTCTGCTTTTCTTCAAGTGTGGAGCCTTAGGCTGAACACTTATTCCGTTTTTCCAAGACTTCTACAGAAGTCTATACTATGCTGACACCTTCTAAGCTCCCTAAATAGAGACCATGGTTAGATGAACCTGTAGTAGGTCTATATTTAGAAGAGAGAAGGTAAGTTTATTTATGGAACACCTATTTACTTTGATTTGTTTCATCGTTATTTTGGCTTTTACAATTCTGCATCTCATCTTGCTTCAATTCAATCTACTGAGATACATCAGCTTACCAGCTGTTTTGTTGTATCCTTGAACTTATTTTAATTCTGCTTATATATTGGATTAATTAATACCCTAAAATAAATCCATTGGGGGGTGTGGCCAAGATGGCGACGGAGTGAGACATGGGTTTCCGTTTCTCCATTCCAGCCGAGCAAAACCTTCCCCGCCGCCCTAGCTGTAGACTCCCCTCGGAGTGTGGAAATCTTGAAAGGGCTTCAGTGATGACCTGTACACCGCTGGGGAAAACCTGAGCTGATAGCTCTCGCAGAGCCTGTGGAGGAAGCAGTCGGCCTGGGCCCGAGCTGCGTAGCCATGGAGCCTCAACTGGCAGTGGCCCGGATGGCGGACAGACGGCAGCGAGGGATAAGACTCGCTCTCTAAAAACGACGATCGGCAGGATCGGGCAGAGTGATCGAGACCGAAGCTCCCGAATGGCACGGGGATAACGGATTGGCTACCTCCGTCGGACAGTCCGGCGACCAGTACGGGACAGCCCGGGCTGGGTAGAGGCTGCGAGAGACAGAGCGTAAGGGGGCCTGGCAGTGGGAGGGCTCAGAGCAGACTACGAGGTGGCTGGTCGGGGCACCCGCGGCCCATTTGGAGAAGGCCGGGAAGTGAGCTCGACTGGCGAGAACACGGAGTCCAGCGAAGTAGAACTAATGCTGAACGGCAGCAGCCGGTGCACGAATCCATGCCCCTGACGTGAGCAATGGCTTTGGCTGGGGTCCCTTTCCCACGATCTGGGCAGACAGCTTTGGCATTGGGCGAAGACTCTAGGTCCGGAAGGAGGTGGAGGCAATCGCAACTGGCAGCAGGCATCACCACAGCGAGAGCACACGGTGGGGGAGGGGCGGATGACCAGCAGTGGAGGACAGCAAGAGGGATTGCTGCGATGGAGCGTAGAGCACAAGGCAGGAATACCTTGGAAGGCCCCCCAAAAGCAGTGAGCCACTAAGAGAAAGGTCGTAAAAAATCACTTTAGACTCTGCACCTGGTGGAAGAAGCCAGTGAAAGCCCTAGGTCTATGGCTGGGAATCTGGGTTATAGGCATGGGTAGACATAGGCCAGTGCACCACACTCAAAAGATAAGGGGTAGGAGAAATATCGCCGCACTTCGACCTCCAAAAACAACTTACACTCACAAGTAGAAGGGGGGCTTTGTGCTTGTAATCGCTGTGATCTATGGGTGGGAAAACACACCAGGGTGTTAAAACTGCCCTCACACACAGAAATCTGTGTCATGCTTCATCATAGGGCCGCTAACACACCTCCGGACAGACCAACGCTGGAGGTGGAGCAATAGGGAGGGGAAGACAATACAACACGCAAAGAGAAACAAGATGGGATCACAAGTGAGAAATGGGGCAGAAATAACAATTTAAAACTGGCCACTGGAATTCTAAATCCAACTTTAATATTGGATTCCCTGACCAGAGTAAGAAGGTCACTAGAAGACCAGTGGATGGTGGTATGGTAGGCTATAATGAGTCCCCTACACCTCCACTCTGCAAAAACGTCTACATTTTTCAGCTGGCTACCTAAAATACCCCAGCTCGGTATGTGAATTGCTTCAGATAGAGTCCCCCGAGGAGCCGTGACAGGGGATATCAACCGACAGTCCCAGACAGGGGGCCGTCGGAGTTGGCAACGGGCCCCTGCCAGAGGCAACTATTGCATCTGAAAGGAGGACCCTGCTGGACAAACTGGTGGAGGACACTTCCTCCAACGATCCTGCCTGAGGAGAAATGGCTTGAGATGAGAGGCCGGAGGCAGGGGAGGGGGGCGGAGAGGCAGAATGAGACCTCGAGGCCTTGGTTATCGTCCCACACAGAAACTTCAAACTGGTAGTGGGATGAATCTTCTGTCTCCCTCCCCGATCCAGGGACTATGGTTATTCATTGTTATTGTCATGGTTGTTGAGAATGTTATTGGGTACCCACCAGGGAGTCACGATTCGCATAGTAGCCCACACATGAGATTGAAGGAACCCCACGAGGTATTAAGGAGGTGGAGTGCAAGAAGGCTTGTCAGAAAGGTTCAGAGGTGAGTCAGGAGCCCACTATTGCATCATTAGCAAAAAGTCTCAGGGTGCTGACCCTAAATGTCAATGGCTTAAACAATCAGGTTAAGAGGAGGGCATGGAACAGACTCAGGCAGATGTCTGCCTCCTCCAGGAAACACATCTGATACATAGGGACTGGAACAGACTAAAATCCCGGACCTTCCTGTGGCAATTTTTCTCCTCCTTATCACACAAAAGGGCTGGGGTGGCATTCTTGTTCTCCCGTTCTTTTCGAAGGAAAGTCAGAATGAAAGTAGGGGAGATCAAGGGATGCCTTCTGGGCTACCGAGTCCACTTTGGTTCCCATTCTATCATCCTGGGGTCCATTTACATCCTAATGAGGGGCAGGAACAGTTTCTGAAAGAAGCAGTAGCAGACATCCGGACCACACAAGACAGGTGGGTGGCCCTGGAGGAGACCTAAATCTGATATTCAATAATGAATTAGATGTTGATCCAGTGGAGAAGAGCAACCGGGGAGGTCAGTTCAGGGGGGGCCTTAGGCTGCAGGAATTGGGACTGAGGGGAATATGGTGGAATTTACACCCAGATTCAAGAGATTACACATTCTACTCCGACGCACATAAATCCTACGCCAGGCTTGACCATTTTCTGGGTTCTAGGGAGGTCCTGGCAGCAACACACTCGGTGGAAATTGAACCTCGTTCCTTATCTGATCACTCGACAGTCCTGCTAGATCTCACACTCGCCCTACATGATCAAAAGCCCCTTTCTTGGCATCTATGGGAAACCCTACTCCGTAGGCCAGAGGTCATAAAGCAGATAGATAGCTCAATTAGGATGTATTTGGAAGTCAACAACACCCCAGAGACTTTGATCAAGATGTTATGGGACACAATGAAAACAGTGATTAGAGGGGAGTTGATTGCCATCTTTAAGGCGGGCAACAAGAATAGGCGCGATAAGCGTGCACAGCTACAACAACAAATGCGAGAACTAGAACGCATACATCACCGTAATGGGGCGCCCAGGGTATGGCAACAACTGGAGGCGATTAGAAAAGCAATTTGCTGGCCTAGATTTAGATAGCACAGTATTCAATACTTTGCCTTAAACATGCGTTTTGCGTGGGGTGGAACAAGTGTGGGAGAATGCTAGCAAACAAACTCAGGGGACAGTGCCAGGCCAACATAGTGGAGGCGTTGATAACTGAAGACTGGGCAGTGACAGAAGGAGATGAGGCTGTGGCAGAGAGGTTTGGATCCTTCAATAAGGTTCTATACTCAGAGCAGTATCTCCCGACCCAGGGTATATCCGAGTATTTGGGAAAATGCTAAAGTGACACACTTATCAGAGGAGCAGGCAGTAGGCCTGAATAGTGCTATTAGGATTGAGGAAGTAATAATTGCAATCTCCTGACTAAAGCCACATAAATCTCACGGCCCAGATGGCTTTTCGGCCAGCTTTTATAAAGTTGTCTGCAACTCGGTGGCCCCTCTCTTCACTAGATTGTTTAACGTAATCACGAGCTCAACGACACTTCCCCCCTCAATGAAGGAGGCTTTGGTGGTGGTGATAGAGAAACCTGGGAAGTACAAGAGATGGTTCGGGTCCTACTGACCTATATCGCTTCTGAATGTAGATGCAAAGTTGTTAACTGAGATTTAAGCGGCCCGCCTCACCCCTTATATGCCCAGATTAGTAGACCCAGCTCAATCTGGGTTTATTCTTGTTAGACGGTGCCCAGACAACACCAAGTGGATCCTTCACCTTATAGATAAGGCGACCCTCTCCCAGCGCGAGATGATGCTCTTCTTATTAGACACAGAGAAGGCCTTCGACCATGTGCACTTGCCTTGCAGTAAAAGAGAGAGTTGGGCTCTTTCATTGCTAACTCAGATGTACGGGAAAGCCCACAGGCCTGTGGCGTATTGTTCTGCCACTCTGGATCCCGTAGCGGCTGCTTTGCCTGGTTGCCTTGAAGCTATTGCTTCCACTAGTGTCAGCATTGAGCAGTGCAAGAGCATCGTTCTGGGTCATCCCTTAACTGTCTTTCTTCCCCACTCAGTTGAGGTGTTGTTAACACGTACCCGAACAGAACACCTCACCAATAGTCAGCTTACCAAGTATAAACAAGTCATTCTTAGAACTGAGAATTTAACGTTGAGAACATGTACTGTGCTAAACCCTTCTACTTTACTGCCCCTTCCTGGAAATTGAATTGTTAAAGGTGAAGTTGAGCATCACTGTCTTGATGATACTGAACTATGCACCAAGCTGAGATCTGACATACAAGATGTGCTACTACCTGATTCAAATGATCTGCTGTTTGTTGATGGCTCCTGCTTACGAGATCATGATGGAAACCTGAGAGCTGCATATGTGTCTGTACTGTCTCAGGTGTGGTGAAGCCTTCTGGCTTCAAGGAGTGTTTTCAGCAAAAGTGGTAGGAAATAATTGCACTTACCAGAAAACGCTGTGCTTCAGACTGGCTGAAAGTGAAGATTTTCACTGATAGTCAGTACGTATTTGACCTCGTTCATGACTTTGGGAAGTTATGGTCCCAACGCGGATTTATGACCTCTTAGGGCTCCCCAATCAATAATGGCAAAAGTGTGAAATTAGTTACATGCTTTGCAACTGCTTGACCCGACCTGGTTAAATGTGCCGCACATCGACACAGCACTATGTGACAGTGATGAGTCAAAGAGATACTGTGCTTTGAATTCTTGCACCTTTGATATATGTCAAGGAAAACTCAGATGCCACAAATTGTAATCTGTTGTTGACCACAGATGATACTTGGGAGGAAGTTAAGAGGTTACAGGAAGAAGTGCCAGAAGCAGAACTGAAAGGTTAGATTAGAGCAGGATGTGTCAAAAGAAATTAAGATGACATTCGGGTTTCAGCAGATGGAAGACCAGTGTTGCCAGATAGCTTGTTACCCTCAATGGCGAGACAGTATCAGGGAACAGCACATGTGGAGAGAGCTTCTATGGTGCACCTGTTTAGGCACATAAAAACATAGAGAACGAGCATAGAGCTGCGCTCTAGAAAAACCCAATCTCAAGGGTTAATTACATTTTAGTCTCCTTGACAGGGAATCCAGTTGTTTTTTTTAGAAGAACCCTCACCCTCCAACCTAGTGGCATGCTTCATCATTGGGTTTCCACCCAGAAGGCCAAATGCCTCCTAGGTGTGCTTTGACGCCTGATTACAGCAGAGCTGGGTTTTTTGTTTGTTTTATGTGAAAGGTGGACACCGTGAAAGTGAAAGGTTACAACTACCTACAGGGTACCTGATCCTTTATTATATGGCCCCTGGGGTAGGATAAAAAATTAAAATTCAAATGGACGTGAATAAGACACTGGCCTCGCACGTCTCCTCAAATTATGTGAAAAGGGAATTTTTGTGAGTTGGTCTACATGTTTCAGCAACAAGGGTCAAATACAATGGCTTTCTTCAGGACCTGTGGCTTAGAGTGAACCCTGAGCTCACATAAACCATGCACACACGCTAAGGTGTTCATAGGGTTGTGACAGATGTAACTTACGGTTTTTACCATCAAGGTTTCTATACTTTAATCAAAAGTACTTCTCGTGACATAGATCCTGGAGGGAGGCGGCACCTATTGTCACACTTGCATCAGGTCGGCTGCCTACGTTAGAACCTGTTGTTCCTCTCTCTCGGGATCTCTCGAAGTGTGTGGCTCACCAACAAGTGAAAAATAAAAGCTCCATTCACATATAAATAGAAATATGGTAAATCACAAGTGAAGAAAGAGAAACCCATGCTGAAGACCTCCAGAGAAAGTAACATAGCCAAGATGAAAGTAAGAAACAAAAGACAAAAATGAAGAGGCAAAAAACGCCTCACTCCCAGTCAGGTGTCATAAGCATTTGAATTAAATGGAAAAGTCTATGTCAAGGAGAAATGTACCTGGATACTATCTAAGTAGATGAAGTAGACAGGTCCACAAGGTTCCAGCAATTAAAGTCCACAACCTGAGGGGAATGTAAAAAACCATTGCGTATCCAAAATTGCATGTATAACACTAAGATAATAGAAACATGGTCGTAAACACGCACCTGCCAGTACAACTGTGTTGGTACGTAATTGTTGGCTACAGCAAGGGACCTTTGATAAGCCTGTGTTTGTCTTCCAAGCGTAGCTAGTGCAAATGTGTTAGAACATAATTGTTGATTACATCGAGCGCCCTTGATAATACCATATTAGTCTCCCACACGTAGCTAGTAAAGATAAGGGAGAACAGCAATAAGTAAACCATATTAACTATAAAAGTATGTGCAGTCACATAAATCAACCTATATTAAGATCTTAATAGCAAAAACGCAGTCTCCTGACTTATGGATTGTGTGCCGAACGTGTGTGTTCTGAGGCGAGTAGAGCCTACCAGCTGTCATGTACTGTTTTTTAAAAAAACGGACAAAGGAAATGGAAGACAGTCCCGATTTCCATTTTAAAGACTGTCCAATTTAAGCTCCATCTTGTAATGGACCATAGTGTTTAAAACAGATGAAAAGGAATCCATAATTATTATTAAAGTGTGATACTTTTTTAAACTTCATGATAGAAATGCAGTCTCCAGACTTGCAGTTTGTGTTCGGAACGTATGTGTTTTGAGGCGAGTACAGCCTCTCAAGCGTGTTTTTGAAAGGCGAACAAAAGAAAAGGAAGACAGCCCGTATTTTAAATCCAAGGATGGTCCAATTAAGTGCCATCTTGTAACTGAACACGAGTTTTCAAAAATCTTTTGAGACATGGCTGGGAGCAGGATAAAAAGTGAATCAAACTAAAAGAATAGAGACGAAAACCAAATGCATGTCCAGAGAAAGGGGAAAGTAAGTGAGTGCTATGTGTGCCTAGCCCCGATTGTATGCCAACAACTGGACATTGATTCACAAAATGAATTTAACTTGTATATTACAGAAACATGATATTCCGGAGTTATTTATATACACAATTACAATTATGGTTCCTAGAGACAATCCCAGTAAAACATTACGGGATACTTTGTTGCTCTTTTTATATTCCACTTTCTCAGTATAAAACCAACATACTCATATTTGGCAGATATTGTTTCCTACAATAAGATAGCCTCAAAAGGGTCACAGAAACAGGTAACAAGAGTTCAATCATCCAAAAACACATATAACTCCCAATCTACATTTAAGCCAAAGTCCACTGCCATGAGTCTGGTGATCCAAGAAGTTTCCAATTTTCTAAGTGTACGAGTTCTACTGCCTCCTCTTGAATAATCATGTGCCATCCTCAGTTGATGAAACATTAGATGTATCAATTCTGCATTCTCATGATGTGTGTTAAAGTGGTTTGTCAGTGGATAATTACTGTTCTTTTTTTATGGCCCGAAAATGTTCCTGAAGTTTTTCTTTGAGTGGTCTAATGGTACAGGCGGTGTATATATGAAGACATATACAGACAATACAATGCACCACAAATTTAGTATTACAGTTCATAAATACACCAACTGTGTATCTCCTGTTTGCATTAAATTTGAAGCTTCGCATTTTGTCCAGAGCATAAGGGCACATTTTACAATTTTAGCATTAATAAAAATCTTTTGACTGTGAAGGCATCCACCTCAAAATATTGTCCTTTTTACTGGGACTCAAGAAACTAGGGCACAGTAGATTACGCAAAGTCTTTCCCCGACTATATGTGAACATTGGTTTATTTGAGACAAAATCCTTAAGTACAGGATCTGCATTCAAGTCATGCCAATGTTTTTGTAAAATGGTATAAAACAAATGGCTGGACTTATGAAAAGGGGTGATAATGCCACTATATCATTCTTTCTGGATGATCTGCTATTACATCACAATAGCGTGTGGTGCTGGGTGCGTAAAATGGGTTGCTTAGCTTTAGAGATTACATCAATTGAATAGCCTCTAGCTATAAATCTTTTCTCCGCCTTCTCTATTTCAGCGAGGAATGTAACTTCCTTGCTACAATTGCTCCCTATCCTGGTCATTTCACCATACGGTATTGTGTATATTTGTGATTTTCAGTGTGAGCTTTGAGCATGGAGAATAGAGTTACATGATGTAGGTTTTCTGAAAGAGAATGACAAGATTTTGGAGTCCTTTGCATACGGAACGAGATTCAGATATGAAATTTGTGCTCGGCTGTATTCATATTTGAAAACTATATTGTGCAAGTTATTATTGAGCAACGCACAAAATTGCAACACCACCCGTCCATATCATTAGGACGAAGTCAACGTAGTGACCCCTATATATCACATTGTTCATCATTTCCACAGAACATTTAGACCAGATGTAACATTTCTCCATCCACCCCATATATGAATTCGCAAAAGATGGGGAAAACTTTGAACCCATTGCTACAATTTGACATTGACGTAACCAAGTTCCATTATGCAAAACAGCCTTCGCTTCATTGGCATTCCTGAGGAAGCAGAACCTGCGCAGGCCGCAACTTTTTTGGAGGCGTGGATTGGATCCTGGATGCCATGGATCATCTCACAGCATGGTATGTTGTGCAGCTGGCCCATCAGGCGCATCTGGGTCTCACGCTCAAACCACCACCAGAGGCCCACACAGGCCGATCATTGCCCATGTACTCAACTTTAAAGACAGGGATACTATCCTACAGGAGGCTCCCTCTCTACCTATCCTTTCTTATCAAGGGAATAAGGTGATAATCTTTCCTGACTCCACCAAGGAGGTGCAAACACAATGTTTTGGGCCCTCAACCTACCACACAGGCTCCTGTTCCCAGCCCAACTCAGAGTGGTTTTTAACAGCAAAAACCCACTTCATTGATACCCCTGAGGAGTGATGGACTTGGGTTACGTAAGAGCGGCCTCTTAGCTGGCAGGTGGCTGTTCCTTCCTCCTCCCAGAGACTGCACACGGGCTTTACAGCAGATGGGACTCCCAAACCTCAAAGGAGACGTACTTGCTCCAGCAGGGGATGCAATGCTAGGATGGTGGAATCCTCATCGACAGCTCTGACTGTGCAGGGAGCACCCAGATCTCCTGTGTCTACCTCTCCACCCCGGCCGCTGCAAGACTGGGAGTCTAGTTCGAGTGAGCCCTGTGAGCGGTCCGACACCCCACCCCTCGCTGGCCTGAAAGATACCGAACCCTCACGGAGCCCTGTGATCTGAGAGTGGGGTCACCTTGGTTACAAAGGTGGCCTGACACATGCCTTGCACTCGCAGACAGTCCCAGACTCCTGAACTCTCACGATCCAGTAACATGGAGGGGTCCACCACTCCACTCCCAAATTCACTGTGTTTGTTTTTGGTTCTCATTTAAGGGCGACAGATGCTTCCGGGCTTGAAGTATGGGGTGGGAGGTTGGTCAGTGGGAATGTTGGGGAAACTGTTTCTTTGTTGTTGCATTTCTTCTTTTTGTTTTCAGCTTGTGACACACCGTTTTTATATTGCGCACCTACAGCCCTCATTGCCCGGAGTGGCCCCCATTTCTCTCTCCTAAGCCCGACACCCAGAGGTCTGCCTGCCTCAGAAAAGTCAACCCACTCTCTTTGCCAGTCACAACCATGACATCAGACAGAAAAGCACACAGCAGCTGACCAAGGTCAAGCACTTAAATTCCACCAGTTTCACATATCACATACGAGTGCAGCTACTTCCGGCATCCGCTGCTGAAGGATGTCAGTCATTAGATAAAGTCCACAAGAAAGGAAGGTGCACTCAGATTGAAGTCAGTCAGGAGAAATACGTTATCACCAAAAATTCTTCTTTTTATTAGCGTAGTATCTTTTTTTTTAAACGGCACACAGTCATCGCGTTTCGTTCCCTAGTGCCACGGCAACTTCGTCAGGGCTCAAGCAAAATCGGCTCAAATAGATATAATAATTGGGATGTAGTACAGAATTCAATACCGTCGTTCTCTTTAGTCCGAGGGATCATATTTAAAAGATACAATATAGCAAAATATTTGTGATAAATCAATAAGATTGCCACAGCTTGAGGCTCCAATGTAAACAGAAGTCCTCAGATACGGAACAAATAAATATCAGCAAGAAAACACAAACTCCATATGTTTCTGGAATAAATAAATAGAATTGTAGATGCTGAGGGCCATGCCCAATGCGCCCAGGGTCGCCATTGCGCAGATCTTTGCTGATTACTACTTGCTTCTTTCCACGGCGACCTCAGAACCCAGTCCCCACTTTCTATGGGAGATACCGCTCCCGTAACTCTTAGAAGCCGGCACCCAACTACTTGATCAATCAATTTTACTGGACGAGATAGATGTGGCCATCTCTACCATGATGGCTGGGAAGACTCCGGACCCCGATGGGTATCCAACAGGGTGTTCAAAGACACCCTATGTCCACGACTCCATGCCCTGTACAAAGAAGCAGCGAAGAAGGGTACCTTCCCAGCAGACATTGATGTGGCCACGATCGTGGTAATTCCGAAAACCCCCTCCCATCATCCTCTTGCTCTGACTTCCGTCCGATCTCCCTTATTAACACTGAGGTCAAAATTTACGCCACAATCCTAGCAACTCGTCTTAAACTGGTACTCCATTCCCTGATTCACCGTAACCAATGTGGTTTTATGCCCCGCCGTAGCACGAGACACTGCCTTCGACGCCTCCATGTTGCATTGGCCCACTGTCATTTCCTTTCACCATATGTGGCCTTGCTATTGATTGACTTTGAAAAGGCCTTCGACACGGTGGACTGGCGACACTTGGAAGAGGTGCTCGTGAGAGCAGGCTTCGGCCAGCATTTACTGGGACTCATGTGTATGCTCTACTCTACCCCTTCTGCCCGAGTTTTAATAAATGGTGCCCTTTCTGACATTTTTCCCATTGGTTGAGGAACAAGACAAGGCTGCCCCCTATCTCCTCTCCTCCTGGTCCTAACGATAGACATCCTTGCCCGATTCATCAGATGTGACGCACAGGTGCGAGGATGGCAGTGGAGTGATTCCCACGATTACAGCATTGCCTTATATGAGGATAATGTCCTCCTGTTTATGGCGGACCCTGCTCGGACAGGTCCCCGCTGTCTACCCATCCTCCAGCTTTTTGGTGACATTCCTGATCTCCGAATGAATCCTGTCAAATCCACCCTGGTACCTCTCCACGTTTCCCATGTTTGTGTAGAGTGGCAATCTGACATACCAAGCCAACGCCTTCGTTTTCGCTATCTGGGGATCTGGGTGGTGCTTCACCCAGAGCTACCTGGTTCCTCAATCTTATTCCACTAGTAAAGATGACCAAGGAAGACCTCTGCAAATGGCAGCTCCTCCCATTGAACCTGATGGGCAGCATTGCCCTATACAAGATGATGATACTCCCTGGGTTCTTATACATACATACTGCAGAATCTGCTGCTTCACCTCCCGCACCATTGGTTCCACACCCTAGACAAACTGGCCACAGCATTTCTCTGGGGTAATTCACGGCCAATGAGCCCCTTACGAGGGAAGCTTGGGAATGACCAACCTCTTCCTTTACTACCTAGCGGCTCACCTCCTGGTGATTAATGATTGGTTTTCCAGGGGATGGAGGGGCACAGCCTGTTTGCTGGAACTAACATCTTTGGAGTTTCTTCAGATCCAGGCAATGCTCTATGGCTTTCCGATTCCCCATACTATTCCTGTGGTGTCTCACACGGTCTTCCTGGCATGGCGATCTGTGCTCCGACACACCCACTGGGATACTAAACTCACATTCCAATCACCTTGCTGGCATGGCACCTGGCTGAAAGAGATTGCTGCACAGGATGGGTACCAAAAATGAGATTGAATCACTTTTATGAGTATCTGCAACTCAGGCATGCAATCACCCTGCAAGTTCCTACCAACACTACACTTCCTGAGCTCAGCCCAATGAAGCCAAACTCCTCATGGGCCATCTGGGGAAATGAGGGGTGTCCCAGATCTACTGTTCTCTTATCAATTACTCTCCAACCACACTGGATCCCCTGCGAGCCCATTAGGAGTATTGGCTAGGCCCTTTTGAGGAAGAAGGCTGGTGGGATGCCTATTTGGCCCTGAATGATTACTATCTCATCATGGCTGAGACTGATCCAAGCCTACTCTCTTCACTGCGCCTGGCTCACCCTTGTCAAACTGCATCAAGCTGGTTTCCTCCCAACTCCCAACTCCCGGTTGTCTGCGATGTGCAGAAACTCCAGCTGACTTTTACCACATGAGTTGGTCCTGTCCCGACTTAAATAAATATTAGTCAGCTATAGTGAGCGTGCTCAATGCGGTCCTGGGATGGGAGGTGCAATTCACTTCCCATGTCCTTATTTTGGGGGTCCTGGAGGGCCCTGGAGGGCTTGGGAGGGATTGGGAGGTTCACGGGCAGATAGAGCTTTTCTGGGTACGGTCACCATGGTGGCCAAGTGAGACATAGCGGCCAAGTGAAAGGACCCCACCCCTCCCCCACAGTGTTGCAATGGCGCAGAGGGCTAGACTGGTGCACAATGCAGGAAAATCCCGTTTAATAGGCGAGATCGTATATGGGGTAAATGGCTGGATCTAGTGGGCTAAAAGTGTGCAATTGTCTCTACTGTCTTCTCGCATTTGGTTTTCTCTGCCATGCTGTAGGGGAAGGGGGCTGCTCGCAGAACATCGGGTGATCGATGTGGGTTATAATGCGTGTTGCTGTACTATGCATCATTTAAAACTCAATGAAGTTATCAACAAAAAAAATGGATTCCCTTCCTGCTGTCTTAAACACTATGGTCCGTTACAAGATGGCGCTCAAATCAGACCGTCTTTGAGATGTAAATCGAGACTGTCTTCCATTTTATTTGTCCAGTTTTTCCAAAACAGTTTGTGACGTCTGGGAGACTGTACTCGCCTCGGAACACACACGTTCAGCACACAAACCGTAAGTAGGGAGACTGCGTTTTTGCTATTAATTTTTTTTTAATAGGTTAATTTATGTGGCCGCATCATAATCTACATAGTTATAATGGATTACCTTTTTGCTGTTCTCCCTTATCTTTACTAGCTACTCGTGGGAGACTAATATGGGCTTATCAAGGTCCCTCGTTGTATTCAACAATTGCGTTCCAACACAGTTGTACTAGCTATGCTTGGAAGACAAAAATGGGCTTATCAAAGGTCCCTTGCTGTAGCCAATAATTGCGTACTGACACAGTTGTACTGGCAGATACATGTTTACGACCATGTTTCCATTATCTTAGTGTTATACATGCAATTTTGGATACGCAATTGTGAGAAGTTGACCTGGTATATGAGGTCCACTAATTAAAGTGGGCACCTTGCACCAGTCCAAACAACCTTTATGGTGATTTAAGAGGTCACAGATACCCTTAGAAAGCTATCCAAGTGGTAGCTGTGGAGAGCAGCCTTCAGGATTAGTGTTGAAGGAATGTTAAGCAGCTTGTTTTATCAGAATGCAACCTTATTGTATTGGTTAAATGAAAGGAGAACCACACAGTAGTTGTGAAAATATGTATTTATTATTATAACACACATCAAATACCTCACAGTATCTGCTACACGCAGATAAACACAGAGCACACAATAGGGTAGCACAGAAATAACATAAGTAGCGCTAATACACAGTGGGCTCCATGGGAGACCAAACCATATACTAAAATAGTGGTATAAGGACCACGACTCGAGTAAAGACAGTGTCTAGAGGTTGTAGATTTGCCGGGACCCCAAGGAACCACCAGAGGTGAGTAAGTAAGGGCCCCACGGAGGACGGGTGCAGTGTGAGAACACGATCGCGTGCTACATACAATTCTATGGTTGCAGTTTTAGTGTTTAAGGACCCTTCCCAGTGGATTACGAAGAATCCCTTTGGAACACAGAAGGTTGGAGAGCCACTCCACCTGTGGATACTGAAGTACCAGAGTTACCTATCCCAGGGAAGCCGGGTGCTTAGGGCTGAAGTGGCGTCGGAAACCGTCGCCGATCTCAATGGGAGTCTTCAAAGAAATGTCACTGCTGGAAAGGAGAAAAGTGTCCGGTGGAACCCACAGGTGGATTCTTGTTGGAAGGAACCTGAAAGCAGAGGGGACAGAGTATGGGTCACTCAGGAGTGACCAGGGGCTCGATAGACGAATGCCCACCGATGTTGGGTGCTTCAGGTGTGAAGATGGAGACCTTGACTCTGCAGCCACGGGGACCAGGAGGTGTCAAGGATGACCAGAAGCCGGATGTGAGCTGTCCCACAAAGGATTTCAAGTGCTGAGGGGTCAGTGTCTGGTGGGAGCACCAACAAGCCTTGGCAGCGGCAACCCACAAAGAAGGTCGAGTAAGGTTACTGTCTGGCGCAGCAAGGACCAGGACATTCACCACAGCAAGGGGATTCAGGGCAGGCCTGGAGCAACCAGGGGAGCCCAAGAAAAGCAGTGTTGTCCCTCAAATGGACCCACATGCCGTAGGGACAGTAGTCTCAAGGGGACCTCTAGCAGTTTCACAAAACAACAGTTCGCAGGGCACAGAGTGCGAGCAGGCCAAAGTCTCTGGTAGAAAATGTGCGCAGAGGTTGGGGCTATCGATAGCCAAATGCACTTAGTTGCAGAACGCCAGCAAGCATATGCAGTTGCAAATGTACGCGGTGCACAGGGGTTCAGGTTATGCAGTCCCAACGAGGGATAATGGCCTCAAACTTGGTGAGAGGGCAGCTCAACCTCAAAAAACATAGAAACCCACCTCCTGTGTTGCTGGAGCCTTCGGAGTCCGCAGGAGCTCTGGATCAGCAGACCGGTCAGTTGCGTTATGGTGCCTGCGTTATGGTGCCTGCAAATGAAGGGGAGTGACCTCCCACCAGTCACCGGTGTGGAGGTATGATTCCAAGGTGTTTTATACCAAACACAACATGTTTTGTTGCAGCCGTTTTCGAGATAGTATTTTACGCAAGCATATAATGCCTCTCTACCTATATGTCTGGCTGCGTCACCGACAGCCCGGGAGAATGGTCTCCGAAGGCTGCAGAGGGGCTCTGCTCATGCAGGGACACCCTCTCACGTAAAACCCAGCAACCCGCCTTCAGGATTGTCAAGGCCTGCTAGAGGGGTGACTGATAGGTTTTAAGTGTAGTGACCTATAGATATAGTAAACCTATATCCAAAGTAAGGGGTGCATGCACCATCTGACACAGGCTGCAATGGCAGGCCTGTAGTTCCATTTTGCATGGCCTCTCAGGGGTGGCATAATACATGCTTCAGCCCATAGGAGGCCTCTGGGGTACCTATGCCCAGGGGACATGGGTACCATTTACTAGAGACTGACAATGGTACCCCAGTATCCAATCTGGAGTGTAACTAAGTACATGCATAACATTTTTAAGGAGAAAGCAGATAGACTGGGGTCCTGATTAGCAAGATCCCAGTCAGACTAGTCAAAACAATGTAACATCAAGTAAAACGTGGGGGTAACCATAAGAAGCAGATCCTACTTTCTTACACAACCCCCCCCCCCACCAAACGTAAGGAGATGATACTAACCATGCCCAGTTGAGTCTTCATGTTCTAAGTGGTAATATCTGGAGAGTCTATCTACATTGGCATGGTTACTCCCTGGTCTATGTTCCACTGTATAGTCCATCCCCTGTAGGGAAATGGACCACCTCAAAGGTTTGGGGTTTTCACCCATCATCTGTTTTAGCCATAAGAGGGGACTGTGGTCTGTCTGAGCAATGACGTCAGTGCCAAACATGTTTGGCCTCAGCTTCTTCGGAGTCCAAACTACAGCAAAGGCTTCCCTCTCAATGGCTGACCAACGTTTCTCTCTAGGGGGCAAACCTTCTACTAATAAAAGCTACTGGTTGATCCTGACCCTCTGCATTCAGTTGTGACAACACAGCCCCTACCCCCAACTCAGATGCGTCTGTTTGGACAATGAATTGTTTGGAATAGTCAGGACTTTGCAGAATGGGAACAGTGCACATGGCCTGCTTGAGATCATCAAATGCCTTCTGACAGCTAACTGTCCACTGAACATTCTTGGGCATTCTTTTTGAAGTAAGATCAGTCAAGGGAGTCACTATAGACCCATATGCTTTCACAAATCTTCTGTAGTACCCAGTCAGTCCGAAAACAGCTCTGGCCTGAGTCTGGGTAGTGGGAGCAACCCAGTCCATGATGGTCTGGATTTTGCTCTGCAATGGTTGAAACTGGCCTCACAAGGTGGCTCAGGTACACAACCTACTCTGCCCTATCTGGCACTTGGTGGCCTTGATAGTGAGACCTGCTTTCTGCAGAGCCGCCAAAACATTTTTTAGGTGGACCAGGTGATCCTCCCATGGGGAGCTAAAGACAGCTATATCATCTAGATATGCTGCACTATAGGCTTCCAGGCCTGTAAGGACTTTATTCACCAGCCTTTGGAATGTGGCAGGTGCATTTTTCAAACCAAAGGGCATTACAATAAATTGATAATGCCCACTAGGGGTTGAACATTCTGTTTTGGGTTTGGCATCCTCAGCTAGTCTGATCTGCCAATATCCAGCAGTGAGGTCAAATGTGCTCAAGAACTTGGCTGAAGCCAAAGTGTCAATGAGTTCATCTGCCCTAGGAAAAGGGTGAGCATCAGTCCTGGTGACTGTGGTCCACACAAAACCTAATTTCTCTCATACCACCCTGGGTATGAGGTTTGGGTACCAAGATCACTGGACTAGCCCAAGGGCTATCCGAAGGTTCAATCACTCCCAATTCCAGCATCTTCTGGACCTCAGTCCTGATGCAATCTCTGACATGGCCAGGATGCCTGTAAATCTTTTTTTAACAGGTAGACTCTCACCTGTGTCCACTTCATGGGTACTCCAGGTGGTCTGACTAGGAGTCAAAGAAAACATATGCCTGTATTAATTGAGGACCTTCCTGCAATCAATCTGCTGTTGCTCAGTGAGGCTGCCTGCCAAAGCTAACCATCAACTAAGCCATCATCAGGGTTCTGTGAGTGGAGGTCAGGGAGTGGGTCACTCTCTTCTTCCTGTCCCTCATCAGAAGCCATGAGCAAGTCCATGTCTTCCCTGTCCACATAGGGCTTGAGCCTGTTTACATGGAGCACCCTATGGGGGCTCCTGGGAGTTCCAAGGTCCATCATGTAGGTGACCTCTCCCTTCACTCAAGAATAGTATGGGGTCCACTCCACTTGTCTTGGAGGGCTGCTGGGGTCCCAGGCTCCAACACCCATACTTTCTGTCCTGGCTGATAAGCAGTCAGTACAGTATTTTGGTCATGCCAAGCTTTTTGCAATTCTTGACTTGCCTCAAGGTTTTTGCTGGCCTTCTTCATGTTCTCAGCCATCCTGGAGCGGAGACCAAGCATATAGTCCACAATGTCTTGTTTAGGTGGTTTGAGAGGTAACTCCCATCCCTCCTTCACTAAACACAGGGGGCCCATAACTGGATGCCCAAACAGAAGTTCAAAAGGGCTGTAGCCAACCCCCTTCTGTGGGACCACTCTCTAGGCAAAGAGAAGGCAGGACAACAGGACATCCCATTTTCGCCAAAGCTTTTCTGGGAGGCCCATGATCATGCCCTTGAGGGTTTTGTTGAATCTCTCAACTAGCCCATTGCATTATGGGTGATAGGGTGTGGTGAATTTGTAGTTCACTCCACACTTCATCCACATCGCCGTAATATAACTTGACATAAAGTTTGTATCTCTGTCAGTTAAAACCTCCTTAGGGAAACCCACTCTGGAAAAAACTCACATGAGGGCCTGGCCACCACAGGAGCTGTGGTGGTTCTAAGGGGTATTGCTTCTGGATACCTAGTGGCATGGTCCACCACCACTAGTATGTAGCTGTGCCCAGATGCAGTAGGAGGGTTCATGGGCCCAATAATGTCTATCCCAAACCTCTCAAAGGGAACCCCTACAACAAGTAGTGGTATGAGGGGGCCTTTGTGGTACCACCTGACTTACCACTAGCTTGACAGGTGGCACAGGAGCGACAACACTCCTTGGTGGCCTCTGACATGTGAGGCCAGTGAAAGTGAGGGACAAGCCTGTCCCAAGTCTTACTTTGGCCTAGGTGTCCTGCTAAGGGAATGTCATGTTCCAAGGTGAGTAGGAAGCCCCTAAACTTCAGAGGTATGACCAACCTTCTGGTACACCGGGCTTGGGGTCTCTGCCCTCTGAGTAAAGGAGTCCCTCATCCCAAGAGATCCTTTGGGACCCACGGACATTCCCAGCAGGCTCAGCAGCAGCTTGCTGTCTGAGGGGTTCAAGAGAGGGGCAGGGTTGCTGCTCCTGGCTCAGATCTGCCCTGGAAGGGCCCCCTGTCCCCAAGAACTCAACCTGATCAGGTTCCAGTTCATCTGAGACAGTTCCTTCACAGGGAATGAGATCATCTCCCTTAGAAGACTGATCCTCTCTGTGAGCCTGGGGGGGGGGGGACGGGGGGGACACAGCCTTATCCATTTTTCCAGAATCCAGGGCCTGTTCAGTAGAAGTCAGTTTGGCCTGTGACCTGGTCACAGCAAACACATCTGCAAAGATGCCCAGCATTGCTGCATGAGTCCTACGTTCCACCTCAGCCCAGGCTGAGGTCTTCAAATCATTGCCCAACAAGCATTCCACTGGAAGGTCTGAGCTAACCACAACTTTCTTTGGGCCAGTTACCCCTCCCCACCTGAAATTAACAACTGCCAAGGAATGATCAGTCCTGACATTGTTAGCATTGGTCACATGGTACATCTCACCAAGTATGATCTGATCAGGGCCCACAAGATATTTTGTCACCATAGTGACACTTGCACCTGTGTCCCTGTATGCCATGGCCTCCTTACCATTTATCAAAGGCTGTTGCCTGTATTTGCCCAGGTTACTGGGACTGACAAATAAGGTGGCAATATCCATGCCACCATCACAGACAAGTACAGCCTAAGACAGAACCCATCTCAGAGCCCAAGGTTAACCCTACTAATCCCTTGTTCCCTGTACCACCACTTGAAACTGTACTAGGGGGAGCAGTTGCCTTAGGGACAGTGGTGGTTGGAGTTGAATCCTTGGCCTTTGGACAACTGGCATCTTTTGTCCAATGGGTTTTTTCTTTACATAAGTAACACCAAGGTTTCTTTGTGCCTTTTTCCCTTGTTGGACTATGACTCCCCCCCCCCCCCCAGATGCAGGTTTTTGGGGGCCTGATGAAGACTTTTGTTCTTTGCCCATGTCCCCACCCTTATCTGAGGTTTTAGAATCCTGTTTCTTTTGGTCACCACCATTGTTCTGGGTTTTCTGCTTCACCCTGGATCTGACCCACTTATCTGCCTTCTTTCCCAAATTCTTGGGGAGAAGTCAGATCAGAGTCAACCAGGTATTGATGCAACTACGGATTTTGGCAATTATTGAGGATCTGCTCCCTCATAATCAAATTGTACAATCCTTTAAAATCATTCACTTTGCTGCCAAGCAACCAGCCATCTAGAGCCTTAATGGCACTGTCCACAAAGTCTACCCAGTCCTGATTCTGTGTCTTCTGGGTGTCTCTGAACTTAATCCTGTATTATTTAGTGATTTAGCCAACCCCATCAATGAGAGCACTCTTGAGGACGGAATAATTGTCAGCATCCTCTTCCCTAACGGTGAGGAGCTTATCTCTACCTTTGTCAGCAAGGGAGAGCCACAAGATATTTTCCCACTGCTCTTGAGGGACCCTTTGTACTTTACAGGCCCTCTCTAAAGCAGTTATCCATTTATGGATGTCATCCCCAACATGGTAGGGAGGGACAAACTTGCTCAGGTTCCTATTGTCAAAAGAATGCTCCTTAACTCTAGGGACACTGTTGCTGCCACCATGGGACTCTAGTCCCAACTTTGTTCTAGCTCTCTGGACTTCTATGGACTCTTAATCCAGGACCAATTGCTCTTGCCTGAGCCTAAGCCTAGCTTTCTCAAGTTCAAGAAATTGGTACTCCCTGTCATAAGAGTGATCCTTCTTGCTAGATACAGAGGTCCCTACCGACTGTCCTGGGTAATCTGACTCTGCAGAGGGAGATCTAGATCTCCTTGGTAAACTCTGCACTCTTCCAGGAGGGTGAAGAGGGGGCCACTTTGACCTTCTCCATTGACTCCTGTGAGATCTGAGCTATCCAGGTGGGACCCATCTTGGTCCTCCTGGTCGGAGTCTAGGTCATAAAAGGTGTCACCTCCTGACCTGTCCTCATTCCCTGTCCCACCCACTCTGTCCTGTTCATCTGACCCAGGGGTTTTCCTAAGGTCATCGAACAGTAACATATCAATGAGACGTTGAGTGTTGGCACTTCTCCCTGTCTTCAGCTTTCTAGAGGCACACAGGGCTTTCAATTCTTGAAATGAAAGCTCACTGTATCTAGAAGGTAGAGAGCCACTAGCATCTCCTTTAGTAGACATACTAAGTGTGGTGTGGTGTGTGCACCTACCTAACCTAGTTGGAAACTAAACTCTCTTAGGTTGGAGAAAGGGTGTGCTAAACCCTTGACTTACCCAACCCCAAGTTCAGTAGAACTTACTTATCCAAGCTAGTATTATATGTACCTAGTACTTGGTGGTTTTCAGTTAATCAATACAAAGATTTATCTGATAAAACAATGCAGGCTTGAATCCCAACCACTGCACAACAATGAGACGTTGGCCTGGTATATGATGTCCACTAATTAAAGTGGGCACCTTGCACCAGTAAAAACAACCCTTATGGTGATTTAAGTGGTCAAAGATAACCTTAGAAAGCTATCCAAGTGGTAGCTGTGGAGAGAATCTTTCAGGTTGAGTCTTGAAGGGATGTTCAGCAGCTTGTTTTACCAGAATGCAAACTTATTGTATTGGTTAAATGAAAGGAGAACCACACAGTAGTTATAAAACATATGTATAATATGGATTTATTAATATAGCACACCTTAAATACCTCACATTATCTACTACACGCAGATAAACACGAAGCAAACAATACTGTAGCACAGAAACAATCATAAGTAGCGCTAATATACAATGGGCTCCAGGGGGAGATCAAACCATGTACTAAAATAGTGGTATAAGGACCACGACTCGAGTCAAGACAGTGTCTAGAGGTTGAAGAATCATTGGGACCCCAAGGAACAGCCCCAGGTGAGTAAGTAGGGACCCTACGGAGGACGGGTGCAGTGTGAGAACACGACCGCGTGCTACGTACAATTCTATGGGAGAGTCGCGGTTGCAGTTTTAGGGTTTAAGGACCCTTCCCAGTGGATTAAGAAGAAACCCTTTGGAACATAGAAGGGTTGAGTGCCACCCCACCCGTGGATACTGATATACCAGAGTTACCTATCCCAGGGACGCCGGGTGCATAGAGCTGAAGTGGCGTCGGAAACCGTAATCGATCTCAATGGGAGTCTTCAAAGAAATGTCACTACTGGAAAGGAGAAAAGTGACCGGTGGAACCCACAGGTGGATTCTTGCTGGAAGGAATCTGAAAGCAGAGGGGACAGAGTCTTGGTCACTCAGGAGTGACCAGGGGCTCGGTAGACGAATGCCCACCGATGACAGGTGCTTCAGGTGTGAAGATGGAGACCTTGACTCTGCAGCCACGGGGACCAGGAGATGCTGAGGATGACCAGGAGCCAGATTCGAGCTGTCCCATGAAGGATGTCATGTGCTGAGGGGTCGGTGTCTGGCGGGAGCACCAACAAACCTTGGCAGCGGCAACCTACGCAGAAGAGCGAGTAAGGTTACAGTCTGTCCCAGCAAGGATCAGGAGACTCACCACAGCAAGGGGAGTCAGGGCAGGCCTGGATCAACCAAGGGATCCCAAGAAAAGTAGTGTTGTCCCTCAAATGGACCCACAGGCCGGAGGCACAGGAGTCGCGAGAGGGACCTCTAGAAGTTTCAGAAAACAACAGCTTGCAGGGCACAGAGTGTGAGGAGGCCAAAGTCCCTTATACTGAGTGTGCGCAGAAGTTGGAGCTATCGATAGCCCAATGCACTTAGTTGCGGAACGCCAACAAGTATATGCACTTACAAATGTACGCGGTGCACATGGGTTCAGGCTATGCAGTCCCCACAAGGGATACTGCCTAAACTTAGTGAGAGGGCAGCTCAACCTCAAGGAACATAGAAACCCACCTCCTGTGTTGTTGGAGCCTTCGGAGTCCGCAGGAGCTTTGGATCAGCAGACCGGTCAGTTGCGTTATGATGCCTGCAAATGCAGGGGAGTGAGTCCTTCACCCCAATGGAAATACTTCAGTTGTCCTTGATGCTCCACAGGTCCTGCATGGAGTCTGTATGGTGCACGGGCATAGACAATGCTTTGGATGGAGAGGGAGATGAAGTCGGGTCCCGTCGAAGTCCAGAGTGTCCAGACGGTCAAACTTCAGTGGTTTCTGGTTCAGAATCTTGACCACATCGAATCTAGGGTCCTACAGCCAGGTAAGCCCTTTTGTACCGATGGGAGAGGGTTGGACAGATTCAGGGGACCCTCCCAGGGGATGGTCAGGACAGTGGGGAGGATACTCCCATGTCCTTTGTCCAGTTTCACGCCAGAGCAGGAGCCAATGGCTCCCAGGACTGGTTTGAACTGGACTATGCACAGGTACACCAAGTGTGCCCAGATGCAGACTTTCAGGCACTTTGGAAGTGCACCCACCCAGCCCCAATACACTAAATCCTGACTGGGAGGTTGTCACACCTCCCTGTGACAGGATGCCTATTATATTGCCTTCCCATGCTCAAGCTTGGCTCAGCAGCAGGAGGGCAGAAATATGTCTCTGGTCGGCAGCTACCATTTTGTGCTCCCCAGGTCGAGAAGGCTGGTACCAGGAAGACCAGTGACCCCACAAAGCTTGCTTCAGAAGGGTGGAATCATCCCTCCCACACCAGTAACCCACGTGGGGGTATGATTCCATGTTGTTTGATACCAAACATGATATGTTTTGTTGCTGCTGTTTCTGAGATAGCATTTTACGCGAGCATATAATGCATCTCTACCTATATGTCTGGCTGCGTCATTGACAGCCCGAGAGAATGGTCTCCAAAGGCTGCAGAGGGGCTCTGCTCATGCAGAGGCACCCTCTCACGTAAAACCCAGCACCCTGCCTTCAGGATTGTCAAGGCCTGCTAGAGGGGTGACTGGTTTTAAGTGTAGTGACCTATAGATATAGTAAACCTATATCCAAATTAAGTGGTGCATGCACCATGTGACACAGGCTGCAATAGCAGGCCTGTAGTTCCATTTGCATGGCCTCTCATGGGTGGCATAATACATGCTTCAGCCCATAGGAGGCCTCTGGGGTACCTATGCCCAGGGTACTTGGGTACCATTTACTAGGGACTGACAATAGTACCCCAGTATCCAGTCTGCATGCATAACATTTTTAAGGAGAAAGCAGATAGACTGGAGTCCTGATTAGCAAGATCCCAGTCAGACTAGTCAAAACAATGTAACATCAAGTAAAACGTGGGGATAACCATAAGAAGCAGATCCTACTTTCCTACAGCAATGGTTTTTTACATTCCCCTAAGGTTGTGGACTTTACTTACTGGACCCTTGTGGACCTGTCTGCTTCATTTACTTAGATAGTATTCAGGTACATTTCTCCTTGACATGGACTTTTCCATTTAATTCAATTGCTTATGACACCAGACTAGAGCAAGGTACTTTTTGCCTGTTATTTTTTGTCTTTTGTTTCTTACTTTCATCTTGGCTATGTTCCTTTCTCTGGAGGTCTTCAGCATGTTCTTATTCACCAGGGTTTCTCTTTCTTCACTTGTGATTTAGTATATTTCAATTTATATGTGAATGGAGGTTTTATTTTTCACTTCTTTGCAAGTCACACACTTCATTTTTTGTTGGAAATCTGGTCTATTCATCATAGCTATGGTCTTCTTATGAGCCGGTTTTCAGCCCGAGACACATTGTCTCCCACAATATATTCACTCTAGCATGGAGACATGTAGAGGTTACTAGACGCACTATTTCAATTGAAAAATATATATTTATATATGTGTTCATTGTTATCCACAGCCTTGAAAAAGTCATTTAAGACAAAACACTTGTCGGCTATCTTCTAATGCCCAAACAAATTTGGACCATTAAATCATCCACCAGAAATGGACCTGCCTCCATTTTGCAGACATTATAAAAGACTTTGGAGTGCTCTGGGTGTGATTGTATATTTGATATATGAGGATGTTTCTTCCCATGCATGTTGTACACCACCATGGTGGCATGGTGTCATTATCCTATTAGGCACTATTGACGTCAATTTGTTTGACTTATATACTCTTTACCCAGTTAGGTGCAAAATATCTATATACCACTGCAACCAATTTTGTGTTCACAAGTCTACGTAGTACTCCAGATAGAAGGACAGGATTGTTCAACCATTAAATCATCATGGGGAGGGCCATGAGACTGCCAGCTGTGCCTGTGAATGCGCTTGTGAACATTACAGATGACATGATTCTTGATTGCTGCAAAGGACTGGCTGATGTGGTGCGTTCTGTGTCTCACCAGGTTTGAAAGGCTACAACCCCATCTCAACAGGAGCAGTGCAATGACCTCGGTCCGGGCAACTGGGTAATAGTGAAGAAGCATGTGCACAATTCATGCTTTGAGCCTTAGTGGCATTGGCCGTACCAAGTGATCTTGGTCACCACAACTGATGTGAAATGTTGAAGTCTCCCTAACTGGGTACATGCTGCCCACACTCACAGAGTCCTGTGTTCCCTTGATGATATACCAGCACCTGGTCATGATGTGCCGGTGGTTACAGTGAGACAGAGGTAGCAGGTTAGTCAAGCTGTTGGGCAGCAGCAAGAAGGTGGGACAGGACTCATTTTGCCTGAGGGGTCTGAAAGAGTCATCAGTTGAAGTCAGAACAGAAGGGTCCTGTCCTGTAGTGTTGACTGCACCAGATTCAGACCATGGCAAAGGGCCTAGGGCAGTAATAACACAAGTTGTACCTGGAGACCAGAGATCAAGGAGACAGGAGAGAAGGAGACGCAGTCTATCTGAAGTGCACGTACCACACACTATTCCAGAAGATATTGAAGAATTTGACTTAAGTGACAGTGATGAAGAATGGCCAATAGTGAAGAGATCCAAGAGAGCTAGAGTGCCCGATCAAAGGTAGTCTTCACCTGAAAAGACTTACCTAGCAGTCAATGACTGGGAGAGATCATTTTTCACCTCTGCTATAACAATTTGCATCCGATTGAGCCTCCTTCTACTGAACTTTGTGGCTGAACTGACTTTTAAAATTGCATTGCCACTCAACAGACTGAGTCAATTTATTCTGGAAGTGATCATTTGTGAGTTTGAACTGTGCATTTACTAGAGACAGAACTTAATAGATTTTCCCAAACTACAAAGAAGAGTACCAAGGTCCGAGTTAGTGACAGATCATAAGGTTGTTCCTTAGAAGAACACGGAGAAAGGCTAAGGAAGTCTCATGAAAATCTTTGTACATATTTTACAGCAAGAGGCATTTGAACTTTGCTTTGCTTTTAGCGCAAGTGGAAACTAACGGAAAGAGCTGTGCTGCATTCTTCTAGTTAAACGGTCTGTCACTAACAAACTCATTGAGCCTAACGCAAATTCTAAAAGATGTAGACGCATGTGTGTGGGATTATTTGTTGTTGTGACTTTAGTATTAATTGTTTTACTTATCATTTTGAGTTTGAACCATTCTCCACAGGTAGAAGAGCTTAGATGTATACATGACCCTCAAACATCACTTCCTACTGACAATAGTTTACCTGCAATGGATCAGAAAGAATTACATGTAGCTGCTTCTAGAGAAGATTACTCATTGAATGTTTATTATGAGATGCTTTATTAATATGTTGACACTATGGCTGCTAGGGATTGCTATGTTTGTATGCAATGAGCTGCATCAGTTGCTGAGGGGATTATGTACCACCACCTCCCCTTCACATATGAAGCCATATTACAATGAGTGCCCTGGGGGCACAACGGGCATTTGCGCCCACTTTGCGCATCCCCGGGGCACTTTGGTATTAAGGAAGGGGCTGCGATGCTTGTGCGGCTCCTTCTGTAATGCCGATAGCGCTGGCACACATAAAACGCCAGCGCTATCTGCAGGGGGCATTCCCAAATTTGCATGGGGGTGCCCCATGCAAATGAGGGAAACCCTTTGTCTCTGCACCCGCACCATATTACAGAGGCAGGTGCAGAGGCAAAGAAGCCCTCAGGAGGCGCACTCACAGTGCGCACTTAAAAGGTGGCGCTCTGTGAGTGCGACCCCTGATGGCAGCCCTCTGGCGGGCGGAAGGGAGTCCCATGGTCAGTGGCTGCCCCGCCTGCAAGGGGATCTCTAATCCCCTTCAAAAGTGCAGATGGGTGCCACCTGCACTGTGAAAACATGGAGCGGCATGGAGCGACAGTGCATTCAGTTTTCACATTAATGCACTGTCCTGGGGGCAGCATGAGTTCGCAGCTGCCCTGGGGGCAGTGCATTCATGGAAATAGAGCACATTGTCACTGTTTGCGCCCAGCACACTTTTTAAAGGTGCACCCGGCGCAAACAATGAAAATGCGCTTTTACCATAATTTGGCCCATGGAGTTACATGTAGTTTATTGCTGAGCTTATTTTATGGGAAAGGTAATTTTCAATACTGTTATTCATATCATGACTTGGTCTTTTCAGAAGATCGTGTGCTTAAGCCCTTGAATAGACAGCCTGATGCTAAAAACACTGAGATCGTTGGACATTTCTTTCGAACCACCATGATACTGGACACAACTTACCTTGTTTCTTAACAGATGTAGAAAATAAATTGATAGATTCAGTAGAAGATAGAAAAAGAAACATTTTGGCTAAAGCAACGAATCATACAAAAGTGCCACAATGGACTGAAGATGAAAGTGAGCATAGATTGGTGGGAAACATGGCAGAATTAGCTTTTGATTAGCAACAGAAGGAAGATTATGCATTTTCAATAGAAAATCCACAACTGATACAATTTTCGTAGGGAATAGTGAATGTGACTATACTTTTGAAGTTTAGCAACATTACCAACTTAAAGAAAGATTTGAAAGAGTTAACAGCAACATGTGCTTAGAAGCAATGGAGAATATATTTTCTGTTATAGGAAGATGATTTGGAAACCTAGGTAGTAGAATTGTTGGAAGCATTCTAAACCCCTTAGTGATAATTTCTCTTTGTTGCTTATTTATGTATGTAATCTATAAGGGATACAAATGTGCACAAGTGAAAAAGGGAGTGGAGAGAAAGAAAGCAGATTTGGAACTGGAAGATAGACAGAGTAAATACTATGATGATATGAAATTTCTGGATTCTAGAAGAAAGATGATGAAAATAACTATATTGTGATTCTTCCATAGGAGAAGACCTTGATGTGATGGCTTGATTCACCATCAGAGGGGGTATGGGTGCAGCCCAAAAGTTGCCCACCCTTTACATGCCACAAATACATCACAGATACTTAAAGACACATGATATAAAAGTGCATTTAGCAAATGTTTCTTGTGTGGTTTAACAACTAATGTAAGTGTTGCACTTGACATCACTATGAAAGAGTGCATTAATTGTAGGATTTACTCATATAAATGTGTTTATCATAGCTGATTGTGATAGTTAAACCATCCTAATTAAGTAGATAAAGTACTCACTATATAGATGAAATGCGATTTTCATAATTTGTATGCTATATCACATGAATAACATTTATTGATTTGAAAACTAGATAGAAAACATCCTCATATATGTACAATGTGATTTAACTTAAAATGATAATGAGTTAATGTAATGTGTGCATTAATATTTCACATGTTGATTTAAATGTAGTTCTTAGCCATAATGATGTGATTATTTCAAAGTCTAACTGAATGTTACATGTAATTTGGAACCTTATGCATAAGAAACTTATGTTGATTTGTCTTTAAATGCACACATGCATATTAAATGTGCACCATTGAGCTAAAGTTTAAGTTGTCATATGTAGGCCTGTATTTCACCATGCTGTATAAAGCGGATTTTATTTTCTGCTAACATGATATTTCTTGCAGGTATTCACATGCATTGTTAATTGAAGAATAGATACATTACTGTATTAGAGAAAGAGCCTGAGAAGAAGACCTTGACGAATGGAACACGGGAAATTAGAGCCTAAACTGAAAGGCCTATTGAGCAAATGTAGCAAACTGATGTGTATGTGAGAAACCAATGTCATTTGCATGTCCAGTGTGAGACCTTTGTCCAATGTAGCCATCTGCAACCTGAGAACCGGACAGAACAATGAACCCCCTGATGATGCGTACAGAAGGGGTGTTACCTAGCGGACTTAGGTGCCGATTCCGATCTGGGTCGGAAAGCACTCCGACCGAGCCGGATCCGGAGTGTTTTCCAACCGAGCCGGATCCGGAGTGTTTTCCGACCGAGCCGGAGTCCTGCAGTCCGACCGAGCGAGTACGATGCGGCCGTATGCTGCTGGACTCGATTCGGTCGGACTCCCATAGATGTCAATGGGAGCCGGTCGCACGACGCGTACATGGGCTCCCATTGACTGAATGGGTACGTCTCGCATAAGGGCGCGCCCTACAGTGGATGCGCGTCGGTGCCATCCGCACCATACATGCCTGTGTTGGTGGGACCCTTGGGTCTACCCCTGTGTCCGAGTCATAGGGCTGCGGGTGATAGGGGGTCCGACGCGGACCCCCAAAGCAACCACCCGGACGTTTTGCGAGCCGAACACTACGGCTCACACAGGCTGTCCGACGCGTGCATCGTACTGGCTCGGTCGTAGATCGCATCCATTGCACGCCATGGTTAGCTTACGACCGAGACGTACAGAGCGGTTCAGACCCTGAAACGATTCGGTCAGTGAATTTCACGTAGCTCGCATCGTACTTGCTCGCTCGTACAGCTGTACGAGTCGGGCGGAAAACACGCGTACGGCTCGTATTTTTTCCGGCCGGATCGCGTTCGGTGCCCTTCCGACACGGATCGGAATCGGCCCCTAAGTGCTCACACTGTTGGGGATTCATAGATGCCTCTTCCATTCTAGACGGATGCTTTTCAGATTCTCTCTTGGAGCCTTCCAGACCTATCTTTGCAGATCCCGAATGCCTAGTGTGTTTTCCCCGAACCTTGTGAGATTTAACCTCAATGCCTATCCGATACCTTCCCAAGTGTGGCTTAGGCTAACACTTTTTCTCTGACCCATAGCAGACTCTTGAACAAGCTTCTGAAATGCTGACACATTCTAAATAAAATTTTCATTGTTTGACTTTGATTTCCTTTATGTAATTCCCTGATTTTTGAGACTCTTTAGGTTAACCGAACCATCCTTTTAGCTGGACTTTGTTTTCTGTGATTATAGATTTACCTATACATAGACAAAAAAATGAGATTTTTTTCTGAGCATCAATTGCTTTTATTAATTTTCTGTATTGCATTGACAGAATTTCTTGTTTATTTAATTCTGGTACTCCTAAACTTCTTCAAGAGGTTGAATTTCCCAGTTGTTATGCTGCATCTTTATAAAATGGTGCTGCAAGTTGTGTATTTGAACTTAATTTTTAATTTGTAATAAATCTTCTGTACCCAAGCTACTGATTCCTGGTCCTCATTGTGTAGCCAAATGGGTTGCACTCTTAATTGAATTTTATTGATGTTCATGCAAACTCCCATCACCTCTCACTCGGATAGAAAGGTCTGTCAGAGGACTGATGGTACGCAAGTGGGCCCAGAAATCAATGTATCAGTTGCATTGACAAGGATGCTAGCCGGCAAGAGTCCGTGGATCGTCATCCCTGTCACAGCAGCACCATTTCCTTAAAGGAAACGGGACTGCTTAAAAAAACGTTTTCCATTTTGAATAACTTCAGTGAGAGTTGGCTGTGGTCCCCTGGACAACTTCCTTAACCAAAGTTGCCACCCTGACTCCCAAAGGGAAAGAGGCCCAGAGGGAACCTGATACCTATTTGCAAATTAGTTACCACCGCAACGGGGGGTGTAAAATAACTGATCAAAAGTTTGCGACTTATGGTTGCAAGTCATGTATATGTAGATTACCAAATTGAAATTTGGAAGGGAGGCCCATTACACACTCCTTCCAAATTGTGATTTGGTAATCATTTCCAAACCCATTTTGCAATTCCCAAAAACTTTTTCGAATCACAAAATGTTTTTTTTTACATATACAAAAGGGTTTTTGCAGTTGGTAATCCTGTGCTTTTTACCTAATCGGAGGGTTTGTGACCACAAAAACTCTTTATACACCTGGTCCAAAGTTATTTATTATTATCAGCATACACTTTCAATGAAATCCACTGGTAGATTGTATTTCTTCAAACTTTGAGATCAAGGAACTTTAAAATTCTATTCAGGCCCTCACGTGATAACCTGAGGAGGTAATACTTACTAGGAAAAATTCCAGTACCACAAGTTTGGTTTTTGCCAATGTGGTATTGTCTCCTTACTCCAAGTTCCGCCAGAAAGGGGCATAAACCGGGCCACTGGAATTATGCAGCAAGGGAAGACCAAATTATGGCATGAAAAGTCACATTATGCAGCAAAATGTGAAACATTTTGTGATAATATTACTTTATTATTTTAACATTTTTACACAAAGTAACACTGACTGGTCAAAGATTACACCTCATTAGTACCAGTTTAACAACCGAATACAGCAATAAACAACTGAAAGATGACCAGTCAACCTTTGTGAAAGGCCTTCTGCTGCACAGGAACACATTTCCCCACGTTATTAGTAATTTGTGATCCATTTGACCTACAAACTCTTTTTTTGTTGTTAAAATCTGTAGATTATGCAGCATATGATGGATTTATGTGGCAAACGTGCAACTCTATTAATTATTCAGAAAACACAGCAGCCTCAGAATTGCATTAACTACAGTGGCCCTGATCAAAAAGCACTAACTAATATTGCATGTTTTCCTCACTTTCTGAGCTGTAGAATTAAAAATATTGCATTTTCCTACACACAAGTTTAAGCAGGTTTTACATGATAAAACGTATGCTGGGAAACATAGACATTTGTGCACTACTTATATTCCCAATTTGGGTCCAAACATCTTTTTGCACCTGGGTTGAGATTACTTTGGGTCTTGATGTTTTGTTAAGGTATGATGTTATTGAAGCTGATTTCTATCTGTACTATCGATGTTCCCTCAATTTGAGGTAATGTGGGATCAGTGCACTATATACATTAACCAACTGGCCAGTCTCTTGGCACTGATTGGGACTGTCCCCTAGAGGTCCTTTATCTTGGTTGACTAACTTTGTCCATCAATCACACAACACCTATAAAATATGTATTTATGCTATGAAGGTAGCTTGTTTCCATGTATGATGTGACATATATATTGTGTTTAACAAACTCAAAATTATTTTAGGAGCTACACAAATCAGGAGTACACTTTTTTTTTTAACTTAGCATATGCCAGCCACCAATGTTTATTATAAATAACATGTTGTGTACCTCACACACAATAATATAAACCAATCAATGTATGTTTTACACAACTCAATTAAAAGTGAAGTTGTAATGTAAGTGGGGGGATGCAAGGACTGAATCCTTTAGTAATGAATGAGCTTCTTCCCAGGTCAGATTACATTTCATTGGTCTGTAAGCTCACCTTGGCAGTGACAACTTAGCTTAGGGTACAGACTCACAGGGGATCCAAGTGAGTCTGTGTATTATCAGGAGCTGTATTATAAGTAGACATGGGTAGTAAGTCTTCATATTATCAGATGCTGATTTCCAGGCCAGTCTAGCTTAAATCAAGGGCAAAGCACGGTGTGAATATTGCTTATATCAAAGGTATTGCTCTAAGTGAGTCTGCACTATCAGTTTCAGACATTTGATTGTGTCTAGATACTGTCAAAAAGAGAACTCTGAGTAAATCTGTGCATTATCAGGTGCGAATTAAATGGAGCACAACCTGGGACATAAGTCTGGGGAAGTCGTAAAGGAGACATCATTTAAAAATAACAACTCTGTTGCTCTATGGGAGTGAGATCTTGCACTAGAGAGATATCAGTTGCCTCCAAATAGCAGAAATTAACATCTGGTAGAATTGACTTGGCCTCTACCTTGACTTTAATTGTTCACTTGTTATTCTAAATGAGCAAAGGTACCTTGCACATTGTGGCTCATTCATTGTTTGTACTTTAGCCACATGTTAAATAATGCTTGAGTCCTGGAAGTCTCCTGGCTTTCTTTTTCTGCTATATACTGCCCCACTTTTATGATTTAAAAATATATTGTTTGATGAAATAGCAAATTACAAATTTCCATTTGGAATTCAAAACATAGATATTATTGTATTTCTGAGTGTTATTGCTTGATATAACCTCTTTTTTGAGGGACCTTTGTTCCTGTAAAAAAAAAAATGGACTCCCAAGAGGCAGGATTATTAGTGCTCTACGACTTGAGTTGGGACTAATAAGTATTAAATTTAAATACTATCATCAATTTTTGAACTATTTGTTTAGCAGTACAAATGAAGCCGAGGGCTCCCTGAAATTCTCCACCTAGAGTCCAGAAATCTAAATCCATGGGTGGAAAACCTCAATATAACCCAGAAGATGTTTGATTCATTGAACCTAATGAAAGTAGAATACTATCAGTGCCTCTGGGACAAAATTGCTCAGTTAAAGAAAAGGCCATTAAAAAAAAGACTGAGAGGATTGTGGAAGCAGAAATCATCTTGCATATTTAATGGCTGTAAATTTCATGGGCAATCTACACCTGTATTTGAAAGACATCTCAGCAAGATTTATCAGATGAGGGATGTTAAAGAAAGAATCACGGGCCAGGGGAGGCGAAGCCGGACCCAATAGGGGTCTGTGACAAATGCCTCCCGGGGGCGGGAATCCCCCGCAAGCCCACGAAAAGGGGGGGGCCGCACTGCATTGATCGCCCCCAAGCTAGCCGCTAGCCGTCCAATTGGAGTAAAGGGGGGCAAGCGGCTGGGGGTTCAAATAGGGACATAGGTTCCCGCTTTGAACACAGGAGCCCCCATCTCATTGGACCTGACGTTTGGGGCTGAACAAATGAAGGCGGTTGGGCAATGGGTATCGAAAGCCTTTAAATGATACATACACCCCATGGTTTACTGAGTTTTGTTTTTTTACCCACCCACCAATTAGGTCCAATGTTAGGGTTGCAAGAAAATGTGGATCGTGTGGCCCTCGTATATAACCCGGGCCCAACAGTGGGCGGCGCCACGGCAAGAATTCAGAGGGATCTGGCTACGTAACACGGAGGTGACCTGGCTGGGACAATCTGGGATGAAATGGGACCAGCTGCTTCCCGCGGTGCGATGGGTGCTTCGGCAGGGCGACGGACTGGACACGTTGGTGGTTCGATTGGGGGTAATGACCCAGCGACAATAGGAAGGAGAGGCCTCCTCGAGAAAATAGTCACTGACCTGACATTAGTAGCCAAGTTGTTCTTCCCGGCAGAAGTAGTATGGTCAGAAGTAATAGCGCGCAAGACGTAGAGGGGGGCCATAAACCAGGGTGCAGTTGAAAATTCCGGATGCAAACTGAACATTAGCATGGCGAATATATGCAGGGCCAACAGCTGGAGTTTCGTAAGACATGGTCTGAATAATCTCTGGTCCACAGGCTACCACTTGGAGGATGAGGTGCTCCTAACCAGGGTAGGCATGGACATGTTCATACTCAACATAGTGGGAGTTCTGGAGCAACTGAGTTTCTCTTGAGCAAGGGCAAGGGAGGCGGCAAAGGGGGGAGCTGCCTCTGATTGTTGACCCATCAGCAGCATGGTGGAAGAAACCCAGAAAAATATCCAAGGGGAAAGTACCATAGGTAGAAGAGCTGCTCACACAGTGACCTTGGGATGCCTCATGGCAGGGACACAGAGTGAGCAAATGACAGCACACAGCCACAGACAGAGTAGATAAGATGCTCTCACAGGGTCCTTTGAAGCCACACGGCAGGGGCACTGAGGAGCAGGCGAGTAGCCAACAAGGGTCCAGGGCAAGCGGAACGGCACATCCAGCCCGGGGCCAGTCCCAACGGACTCCCACAAAATCTTTAGCAAGGGAAGCCTGGAACCGCAAACACTGAGGCCTTGCTTAAGGGGGCACCTCGAGCAAAGATGGTGCTGTCATAAAAGGACAACACCAAGCATGAAAAATAAGGCAGGATGTAAAAGTAACATGGATGTTTATGAATGACCAACCAATAAGTTGTGAGATGTATAATCCATGTTTAAATAAACTGCGGCCTTTCTATGCACCATACCATGCCGTCACTGGAATGAATTATGGGGGAAAGGGATGCAAGTGGTCAGGGCCCCAAGAGGAAGGGGGGAAATCACCCCCTGTGAGGGGTTGAAACACGGGCCAGGGAGGCAAAGCCAGGCCTGATAGGGGCCCATGTCGAACACCTCCCAGGAGCAGGAACCCCCCTCAAGTCCACGAAAAGAGGGGTGCACAGGATTAGTTGCCCCCAAGCTAGCCGCCCAATCGGAGTAGAGGGGGGCAAGTGGCTGGGGGGGTTCAAAAAGGGATGTAGGTCGCTGCTTTGAACACAGGAACCCCGTCTCATCGGAATCCTACCCACCCATGCCAAAAAGAAGCAAGATCTTTCAGATGATGGATTTTAAAGATAAGACTTGGCCAGGACCCGGCATTTATAAAATGGAGAATTAAAAATATAATCAATGGAAAGGAAAGTTATGAGGCGAACCTTTGTCCCTTTTGTAAAACTAGCTCTGTAACACAGCTGCATTTCTCTGTATTTTGTGCATATTTTACACAAGAAAAACAGAGACTGTTACTCCCTGTTTTTAGAGATTTACAGATACGTACAGTTCATGAATTCATGCCATTAATAATGCAATGCAAGAATGTGAGACAATGCTACATCCTAGGGAGATTTCGGAAATTGGTAATGGAAAAAAATTAATTGTTTGATGAAGGAAATATGCAACATTCATTTTGATATAGAGGGAAGAGTGAGGCACATGGGTTCTATCTATATTAATCCTCTACCAAGTCGGCCAAGAAATTGTATTAGTTTGTTTGCACAAATATAATACTTTGAAAGGTGAATGTCTTATTGCTGGAATGCTCACTAACTAATTCCTGTAGATTGAGCTGTTGTCCCTAGTTCCACTTCTAAGGTTCTCTGTGAGGAAAACGTCAGGCTGTAACAGTTGGTAGCCTATAGAGTGTTTTTATTCCATAGTTTTGGTTTATAAATAATATTGTCTTTTGATATAGTTCAGTTTCTTTATGTACTAGGTGTCAGGATTGCCGAGAGCGGACTCGGGAGTGCCGCGAGCGGATTCAAGATGGCGGCATGCGCGAGGAAGTCAGGCATGTAGAAAAGCCTGACTTCCTGTAACAACGAGGCTTCGCGTTCTAGTGTTGCCACGCAGTTTGATTACTGACTTCCTGTTTCCGACTCAGACTTTCTGAAGTTCTTCTGCCCGCAGTTTCGCGTCCCCCTTCCTTCGTTTCCTTACTTTTTGCCCTTAGCGGTGAACCGGACTACCAGCTATTATCCAGAGCTCTGGCCAACCGCGAGTTCCCCTTTTTTATTTGTTGATTCTCGTCGAACTTGGAGTAGCTGCATTTGACCCGGCTCCGTTTATTCAGAGGTGGAGCTGGTTGTCGCTTGCTCCGCCCGCCTTCCGGAATTATTTCCGTCGGCCGGCCGGGTTTAGCGACTCCAGTTTCTAGCCCTTGCACTCACCTGAGTATTGGAAAGGGTCGCTACCCTGACGGTGTACTCCCTCCGACATTTCCCCCAGTTCTTTTGCTTCCTTCCCTGGAACGAGGTAGCACCAACGGATCGAGTGCTGTGTAGCCTTATGGGACTTGGTGCAAACATCTCTCTGGAGCCTGTTGTGAACCCGATTCATCGCTGGACATCTTCAGTTGGTGTGACGGTAACAGCGTTGTGGTTATAAGGGGGATTTATAGAGCCTAAACTCTACTTTCAGTACTTATTTCAGTGTTGTATCTATTATAGGAACAGATTGCCAATTGAAGATGGGGTATGGTCCATGATGTCTGTAAGCTCCCCGGCTGTGTTAACCCTGTGAGACCCCTGTGATTTTCCTGTTTGAACTCCTGATCACGCCCAGAGACCCAGTTCTGTGCACTCCTGATATAGACACAGTTCAGGCGTTAGGTACTTAAATATGTTAGAGAAATCCACTTTTTAGCTAGCTTGGCCTATTAATACATTCATCACTGTTTCTTTGTCCTTTCTAGAAGCCAAAGGTCCTTATACCTGCCGGTGAAGTGGTGACTGAAGCTCCAGGGATTGTTACCCCTCTCTTTTTCCTTGTTTTGTTTCCCCTCTTTCCCCTATTACCAGTGTGCTCTAGGGTTTGGTAGGGGCACTAGGTGATAGTGGAAGGTTGAGGCCTTAACGACAGCATCCTGAAACTCCTTGGTGCTCCTGCGGAAATATTCTCCGGTAAGATTCTTACAGAAAGCGAAGCCCAAGTGGTGTGTTCTGCCCGAGCGCCATGGACCTTCAACAGGTGACGTTGGCAGATGTAGCCAACATGATTGGTAATTTACAGGCAGAAACCCAGGCATTAGCAACTCGGGTAAATACTTTACAGAGAGAGAGAGAGACAGATGGGTTCTGGGGGAGGAGGTTCTAGGTATCCCGCCCCGGTAATACATGTAACAATGTCTCCCTCCATACCTCTTGCTCCACCTGAAAGGTTTTCGGGTGAATCAACCAGGTTTGCGGCATTCATTAGCCAGTGCCAGCTACATTTCACATGCAAGACTCATTGTTTTCCTACTGACCAAGCAAAGGTTGCTTTTGTGATTTCCTATTTAGGGGGATCCGCAGCTAACTGGGCAATTCCATTAATAGAAAGGGATGACCCTTTGTTACAAGATTACGGTGTCTTCAAAAGAGAATTCAAAAAATTGTTTGACAAACATACATATACCCACTCAGCAGATACCGAATTGCTCTCTCTCAAACTAGGGACTACAGACCTTACTTCATATATTACCACTTTTCAACGGTTGGTAGTAGAGGCGGGTTGGCCAGAAGAGAAACACAGTGCTCTGTTTTACAAGGGCCTTAGAGAAGACATTAAAGATGCGTTAGCCCAAATAGTTGATCCACCCGAGACCTGTAAGGAGCTTATAGATTTAGTGGTAAAGATGGATCATCGCATTCAAGAACACAAGAGAGAAAAGGGCAGGCCTGAAGTCCGGATGGTAACCATAAGAGAGAGGAGAACAGAAGCCAGCCCAGTAGTCAATGAGGGAGAACCTATGCAAATAGGTATTGTAAGAGGTCCATTAACACCAGAAGAAAGACGCCGAAGACGTGAAAATAGGCTATGTCTTCATTGTGGTAAAGCGGGACATTTTCTTAGAACCTGCCCCACTAAACCCATACAAACCAAGAAGGCGGAAAACTAGAAAGCCCGGGGCCCTGTGAGACGGGGACCCCGGGTTATTCAGGTTTAAGTGTCTCCTCTTCTGACCCGAATACGATTCCTTCTAGTCATTTCTTTGCCCTGGCGGAACTTTCTTGGGAACAAGGAAAGGCCCAGGTCTTAATAATGATCGATTCAGGAGTCTCAGGAAACTTTATGGATAAGGCTTGGGCACAGGAACATCATATAAAGAATAAAGGGAAGGATTACTTTGAGAAGGTGACTACTATTGATGGGAGTGTATTGAAATCCGGGCCCATCACACACCAAACTGAGCCCGTACAAGATACCATTGAACCAGGTCATAAAGAACTGCTAGAATTCGATCTGATTCAATCCCCTCAATTTCCGTTTTTATTGGGCTTACCTTGGCTGAGGTTATACAACCCCCTTATTGACTGGAGGAAGGCAACGATGCAGTTCAGTCCTGAGTGTTGTAAGGCACATATCAGGGCTGCTATCTAGGTAAAAGACGTGGTTACCTGCGAGGAGGAGAATGCATTGCCTTTGGAATACCAAGACTTATAGGCCATTTTTTTTTTTTAAACATCTTTTTTTATTAACATAGCTCAAGATCATATGCATGACAAAGCAGTGAGCAAAAGGCACATAAACCAACAGTGGTACATTACAGAGTTGAGGATCGGGAGAGTTACCCAAAGGTCCCACTACAGCTGCCCCCCACCGCCTCTGAAGGTTCGGAATCTGCACCATGGGCCCCACACCCTCCTCCATTTCCTCACACAGCCCCTGGATTTATAGACTGTTTCCTCCGCCCTCTGACACCAGTCCAGGTCCCTGAGCCACTGGTCCCATTGTGGAGGCGCAACCGCCCCCCAGGCGCTCGCAATGTTCCGTATTGCTACCCCAGCCGCTGTAGCCAGCCAGATCTCGTGATACCTGGACCAGTCCGTGTCTCCCTCGATCAGCAGTAGCAGCCACCTGGGCTCCAATGGGACCGGCACACCCACCACCTTCGCCATAGTGTCCGTCACCCGGGTCCAAAAAGGTACTATGTTCGGACATTCCCACAAGATGTGGAAGAACGTGCCCTCCTCCCGGCAGCCCCTCACACACAGAGGCGACAGCGCCCTGCCCCATGAAAATAGGTTGGTCCGTGGATAGTAAACCCTATGCAGGATTTTGAATTGGATGAGGCG
Organism: Triturus cristatus; assembly: GCF_964204655.1. Lineage (NCBI taxonomy): Eukaryota > Metazoa > Chordata > Amphibia > Caudata > Salamandridae > Triturus > Triturus cristatus. The sequence goes on from NC_140588.1 coordinate 218,996,632, forward strand.
AAACCGCATCCGGATGGCAATTTCGCGAGGGCCCTGCAGGGCCTCCTGCCAGTCCTCGTCATCCACGCTGCCTATATCTCCCTCCCACTTAGCCCGCAAGGAGACGAGGGGGTCAGGCATGTTATTAATGAGCTTACGGTAAATGGTGGCCGTTAGCTTCCCCGGTATGGGGTCAAGCAAGAGCCTATCCTCCAGGGGAGAATACTCAGGGAGCGAGGAGCCTCGTCGCAGGTAGGAACCCAGGGCATGCATGAGGCGCAGATAATGGAAGTGTTGAGCACTGTGCATGCGATAGTCCTTTTGGAAATAATCAAAGGATCTGGGGGCGCCCCTCTTCCATACATCTCCCAGGTAATCTATCCCGATCAATCGCCATCCTTTGAAACCGGTCAGTCTCGCGACCTCTGGTAGTTGGTCCCCAAACCAGAGCGGCGTCCGACCCGTGAGGGTGCCTGCCCACCCAAGAAACTGATGGGCCTCCCGCCAGCACTGTATGACCACCCCGGTATGCGATGGGAGGTCCCTGCATCTCCTCCTCGAATACAACAGCTGCTCACAGTTTCCTCCTGGCATAACATGCCTGTCAACCCTATACGCCGGCTCCGACCCCGTTGCGTACACCCACTCATTAACTACTTGTAGCTGGGAGGCCCAGTAATAGAGACGGACATCCGGGAGGGCCAGCCCCCCGTCGTATACCCCTCTTGTAAGCTTACCCAACGCTATTCTAGGGCTCCCTCCGTCCCAAAGCTTATAGGCCATTTTTGATGCAGAAGAGGCCACCAGTCTCCCTCCTCACAGGCCATATGTCTGTAGAATTGATCTACAAGCAGGAGCTAAGATACCATGCAATCGGGTTTACTCTCTCACGGAGAAGGAAAACCTCTATCTGCGAGAATATCTGGACACCATGTTGGCTATGGGTTTTATTCCTCCTTCTAGATCGCCTGCTTCCTCATCACTGTTTTTCATACCGAAACGTGAGGGTGGTCTTCGATGTTGCATTGACTATCGATCCTTAAACAAGATTACTATTAAAAACAGATATCATCTTCCACTCATTTCTTCTCTCCTTGACAGAGTAAAGAACGACCAAGTCTTTACGAAATTGGACTTGCGGGGGGCGTATCATTTAGTACGTGTATTAGAAGGAGATGAATGGAAGACCGCTTTCTGTACAAAGTACGGTCTATTTGAGTATCTCGTAATGCCCTTTGGGCTTTGCAACGCCCCCTCAGCGTTTCAATTTTTTATTAATGAGGTCCTTAAAGAAATGTTAGACGACTTCGTCATAGCCTACATTGATGACTTGTTGATCTACTCCCCTTCTCTACAGAACATATACCTCATGTACGAAAGGTATTGAAAAGGTTGCAAGATAACCATTTGTATTGCAAGTTAGAGAAGTGTACATTTCATGTACAAACAGTTTCCTTTTTGGGTTTTATCATCTCACCCCAGGGTTTAAGCATGGATCCTCAGAAGGTGGAGGCTATCCATCGCTGGCCGGCCCCCCAGAAAGTGAAAGATATCCAAAGTTTTATTGGATTTGCCAATTTTTATAGGCGTTTCATTAAGGGATTTTCAGGACTGGTAGCGCCTATAACAAGATTGCTAAAAAAGGGGGTTCCTTTTCTATAGACGACAGAAGCTGACGAAGCTTTCAACGCTCTAAAGACGGCTTTCACTCAAGCTCCGGTACTGCATCACCCGGACCCTAGTTACCCATTTATATTGGAAGCCGATGCTTCCCAAGTAGCGGTAGGCGGGGTTCTCTCTCAGGCAGATACAGCGACAGGGGAATTGCATCCTGTAGCTTTCTTTTCGCACAAACTAACTCCAGCTGAGTTGAACTATGCAATTGGGGACAAGGAATTACTGGCCATTAAAAAGGCATTTGAGGAGTGGCGACAATATATGTTGGGTGCACGCCACGCAGTTACGGTGTTCACAGACCAGCGTAATTTACAGTTTCTAAAATCGGCCAAGGCCTTGTCTATGAGGCAATTACGTTGGACTCAATTCTTTAGTGAGTACGATTTCACTATTCAATACCGTGCAGGGAGGAAAAATGGCAAGGCAGATGCCTTGTCTCGTCTAGGGTTTAACCACCCAAAAGAACAGGTTGAACCACCACTCATTTTACCCCAGAATAGGTTTGTGGGAGGGACCATCTCGGAAGAGGAGTTTTTTGCAAAAGTAAAGACAACCCAACAATCTGAGGATGGACAGAAGTTGGTAGGTTCATACGATCACATTGATAAAGCAGGATTTGTGTATGTGCAAGGAGGGCTTGTTCTTCCGACTCTAGAATTACAGAGACACGCGTTGGAATGGTGTCATTCACACCCCTTGACTGGACATCCAGGGATTAAAAAGACCCTTGACTCCTTACGAAGGCGTTTTTGTGGCCTACCTTGGTAAAAGATGCGGAGCATTTCGTAAAGACATGTCATGTCTGTGCTCAAAGCAAGGTATCTCATCAAAACCCTACAGGGTTGCTCCAACCATTGCCTACACCTCCTCTTCCATGGCACACGGTGTCCCTAGATTTTATAGTGGAATTGCCACTCACTACTAAGGGACATAACACATTATTGGTGGTGGTTGACCTATTTACGAAAACAGCTCATTTCATCCCTCTACAGGGACTGCCTACTTCTATAGAACTAGCTTCTATTTTTTTACAACTTGTGGTCCGTTTGCATGGTTTTCCCTCTGTGGTAATTTCAGACAGGGGTGCCCAGTTTATTTCTCGTTTTTGGAGACAACTATGTTCACTCCTTCAAATTGATGTAAGACTGTCATCTAGCCATCACCCACAAACTGATGGACAAACGGAGAGGGTTAATCAGTGTTTTGAACAATACATGAGAAGTCAGGCGTTACAGTCGCTCACTGAATGGGATTAGATGGTATGGGTGGCAGAAATCGCTTACAATAGCAGTCATCACACATCCACCAAATATACACCTTTCTTCTGTTCATATGGCTATCATCCTAAGACCTTGCCCTCCATAACCCCTTCAGATTGCACTGCTCCTGCAGCCATTGAGTTCATTCAGGACATTCAGAATATACACCAAAACACGCAGGTGAATTTAGATCAGGCAAAGGCCAGCTACAAAAGAGGGGCTGATTTACATAGGCGTGCTGAACCTTTGTATAAAATAGACGATGAGGTTTGGTTGTCATCCAAGTACATACCCCTACGAGGTCCTTGTAAGTTTAAACCTAAGTTCCTTGGACCCTACAAGATCATAAAGGTAATCAATCCAGTAGCAATGAAGCTGAACCTTCCTGCTTCATTCAAGGTACACCCCGTTTTCCACGTATCACTGCTAAAACCTGTTGAACCTGGCACCCGTCTTCCTACGACCCCTGCTCCGGTTTTGCTGGACGATGATAATGAAAGGAAGTGGAAGCCATCATAGACTCTAGAAGAAGTAGACGTCGTTTGCAGTATTTGATACATTGGAAAGGTTTTGGTATAGAGGAACTGTTGGAGGGAGGACCACCGGGGAGTGGGAGGGACTACTCCGGCACCTTCCTGCCGCCAAGTTATAGCCGAGCGCCGCTGAGAAGCCTCCGAGGAGAGGTCCTTCTCCTATAATCGTACTAGTCCCAGTAACACCACCACACAGGACTCCGTATCAGTTGCTTATCTTGGTTCTTTATATAAAAGGAGTACGTTTCATTATTTACAATGGGATCGAGTGATCCGGTAAGAGTCTCAATGTTCTTGGAGGGATAGGGTAGCGGGACAGTCTTGGTACCGGTCAGGTACGGGGAGGCTCTGCGCCAGACCTTGGGTGCTGGTCTCAGAGCGGCTCGGACGTGGAGAGCCGCGACGGCGTCTGCAGGGCTCAGGTGGTAGTTCCGCTTGGATCGAGCCGCGACACAGTCAGCAGGGCTCCGGTAGCAGGTCCGCTTCGGTCGAGCCGCGACGAGGTCAGCTGGGCTCTGATGGTCTGTTGCAACAAGGTCGGGCCGCGACGGCGTCAGCAGGGCCCCAAAGGTTCGTGAAGGTCTTGTAAGCACGATGGAGCCGCGACGTCGTCAGCAGGGCTCAGCAAGTAGTTTCAGGCAGAGTCTTTCTCCGTAGGGTCAGCCGCGATCCGATCAGCAGGGCTCTTGACTCCAGGATACAACTGTCCTCTTGTTGTCGAGTCTCCCCAGATATAGGTCGTGAGCCCTTTGATGTCCGGACCCTTGCGCACAGGAGGGCGGAGAGGCCGGGTAGGGCGCGGCCAGACGCCCAGCAGGAGAGGCGCCAGGCCCCAGAGAGCTGTGGGGCGGTCGCACCTAGGTGTGGAAGGACGGTTGGGGGTCCCATCGATACTGCCCTCCGCCGGGAGTGGAAAGGGCTCACGTGGTATCCCCTGGGCCAGGGGTGGGCGCCTTGATGTCGGGCCTCGCTGGGCCCGAGGTCGGGTAGAGCAGGGTCACGGAGGTGGTCACGTGGAGTGACATGTAATCCAAGATGGAGGAGCCCCGAGGTGCATGGGACCTTGTGCAGCTGAGCGAGGAGGAACAGGACCACGCCACGAGGCCGGCTCCAACACGCGTCCCCCCCAGCTGAAGGCAGGGAGAGTCACCCATCTCCTTGGGGGTTCTCCTCGCCGAGGCGGAAGAATCTGGACAGGCCGTCAGCATTGGCGTGGTCGTTGCCGGGCCGGTGCTCCACGGTGAAGTCCATCCCTTGCAACGAGATGGACCATCGCAACAGTTTGGGGTTCTCGCCCCGCATTTGCATGAGCCACCGCAAGGGCCGGTGGTCAGTCTGGACCCTGAAGTGGGTGCCGAAAAGGTAGGGCCGGAGCTTCTTGAGAGCCCATACCACAGCGAAGGCCTCCCGCTCGATGGTGCTCCACCTCTGTTCTCGAGGCAGCAGTCGGCGGCTGATAAAGGCCACAGGTCGGTCGAGGCCCTCAGCGTCCATCTGGGAGAGGACCGCCCGACCCCGTACTCGGATGCGTCGTTCTGCACCACAAATTCCTTGCTGTAGTCAGGGGCCTGTAGCACCGGGGCAGCACACATGGCCGCCTTGAGGGCTTCAAAAGCGGTCTGGCAGCGGGGCGTTCAGTGCACCACCTTGGGCTGTTTCTTGGAAGTGAGCTCCGTAAGGGGCCCCACAATGCTGCCATAATCCTTAATGAATCGCCGGTAGTAGCCTGTGAGGCCTAAGAAGGCCCGGACAGCGGTCTGTGTTGCGGGGGGCTCCCACGCCCGGATGGCATCGACCTTCAACTGGAGGGGCGCTACCTGACCACTCCCCACCTGGTGGCCCAGATAGGTCACAGATCCTTGACCGATCTGGCATTTGCTGGCCTTAATTGTGAGCCCGGCCTTTTGGAGAGCGGCCAGGACTTTGCCGAGGTGTCCCAAGTGCGCCCCCCAATGGTCGCTGAAGACTGCAATGTCGTCGAGGTAGGCCGCGCTGAAGGTCTCTAGCCCGGCCAGGACTTTGTTTACCAGTCTCTGAAAGGTTGCTGGGGCGTTCTTCATACCGAAGGGCATTACCCGAAAGTGGTAGTGCCCATCGGGGGTGGAAAAGGCGGATCGTTCCTGGGCGCCGGGAGTGAGCTTGATCTGCCAGTACCCAGCGGTGAGATCAAAGGTGCTTAGGTAGCGGGTGGCCCCTAAGCGATCGATCAGCTCGTCTGCCCGGGGCAGGGGGTGGGCGTCGGTCTTGGTGACTGCGTTCAGGCCCCGGTAGTCTACACAAAATCGGAGTTCCGGAGAAGTACCGGGGGCGGCGGCCTTCGGCACCAAGACCACCGGGCTGTCAGAGGGCTCAATGACTCTGAGGGCGAGCATCTTGGTGACCTCGGTCTGTATGCAGGCCCGGACCCGGTCGGGTACCCTGTAGGCGCGATGTCGCACAGGGGGGCTGTCCCCGGTATCCACGTCGTGTACGCACCAGGGGGTCACCCCGGCGTGAGAGAGAAGAGGGCAGCGAAGGGTTGCAGCAGCCTCCGGCAGTCATGGCGCTGTTCTGGGGTCAGCGTGTCGGAGAGGTGGACTCCCTCCAAGGAGCCGTCTTGGCTCGAGGACCCCAGGAGGTCGGGCAGGGGCTCGGAGTCGCTTTCGCCCCCATCATCAGTAGCCAGCAGCAGGCTTAGTTCAGTTCGGGCAAAGTGGGGCTTGAGCCGGTTGGCGTGCAGGACCTGGAGGGGGTTCCTCGGGGACTCCATGTCGACTAAGTAGGTGACGGGGCTCTTCCTCTCAACCACCTTGAAGGGCCCGGTCCATTTGTCCTGCAGGGCGCAGGGGTCCACGGGTGACATGACCCAGACTTGCTGGCCTGGCTCGAACTCGATGGTCGAGGCGTTTGCGTCATACCAGCGCTTCATGTCTTCTTGGCTGGCTTCGAGGTTGGCTTCTGCCAGGGCCCGGAACTTCCGAGTCTGATTCCGCAGGGTCAGGAGGTACCGGTAGACGTCGGGGGGGGCATCTTGGACGTTCGTCTCCCAGCCCTCCTTGACCAGGCTGAGAGGCCCTCGGACGGGGTGCCCATACAACAGTTCGAAGGGGCTGAAGCCCAGGGATTTCTGCGGTACCTCTCGATAGGCGAACAGGAGGCAGGGCAGCAGGACATCCCACCTCCTCCGCAGGGGCTCTTCCAGACCTTGGATCATCCCTTTTAGGGTCCTGTTGAACCGCTCGACCAGTCCGTTCCCCTGGGGGTGGTAAGGGATAGTGAATCTGTAGGTGACCCCACATTGTTGCCAGAGGGATTTCATGTACTTTGAAATAAAGTTCGTACCCCTGTCGCTCACCACTTCTCGGGGGAACCCCACCCTGGAGAAGATGCCCATCAGGGCCTGGCCCACCACTGGAGCTGTCACGGTGCGGAGTGGGATGGCCTCCGGGTATCGGGTGGCGTGGTCGACCAGTACCAGGATGAAGCGGTGTCCCAGGGTGGTTCGGGGGTCGAGGGGCCCCACGATGTCGATCCCCACTCGCTCGAACGGGGTGTGGACGGCGGGAAATGGTTGGAGGGGGGCTTTAACTCGACCCCCAGTCTTCCCGCTAGCCTGGCAGGTCTGGCAGGACCGGCAGTGGTGGTCCACGTCTCTCCGCATTCGGGGCCAATAGAAATGGGTCACTAGACGGCTGTAAGTCTTGTCCCTCCCGAGGTGTCCGGCGAGGGGCACGTCATGCACCAGGTTCAGGAGGAACTCCCGGAACCGGAGGTGAACCACCAACACTCGGCCGGCTCCCAGCTCGGCGACTTTCTGCTCGCTGTATAGTAAGTCATTGTCCCAATAGACCCAGTGGGTTCCCGTGGGGTCCCCCGAGGCCTGGGCGGGCCCCCTCGAGGGACGGGCAGGCCTTCTGTTCCTGCTGGAACTGTTCGCGGGTGGGGCCCCCATCGTGGCGCCACTGAGCCAGCTCGGGGATCTCGCTGAGGGAGGCGGCCTCGTCGGGAGACAGTTCGGATGGCCCGGCCTCATCGTCGGGTTCCTCCGTGCCGGAGGAGGGTGATAGTTCTGGGCCCGTAGGCTGGTCGGTGGTCGCGGCAGCGGCGGGTGGGGCGGTCATGGACCGGGTGGTGGCGCAGGCCCACTCAGGCAGCCCTAGCATCCCCAGATGCTCTCGGCGCTCCACCTGGGCCCAGGGGGAGCTCTCTAGGTCATTCCCCAGGAGGCAGTCCACGGGGGCGTCGTCGCGGACAGTCACTTTTAGGGTGCCGGACACTCCTCCCCACTCGAAGGGGATCCTGGCCATCCGGCACATACTTTCGGTGTTGTCCGCGGACCGGGCATAGGACATGGGGCAGGATTTGTTCGGGGGTCACCAGGTGGCAGCGGACAGCAGTCACGCTAGCCCCAGTGTCTCGGAGGGCTTCGGCCCGTTGTCCGTTGATGGTGACCCACCGCTGGTACTTCTGGGTGTTGCTGGGGATGGCCGCTCGGGGCACCATTTCTCGGGAGCCCAGGCAGACGAGCGACATGGCAGCCGGTTCCCACTCGGGGGACCCGTCCTCGCGGTTTTCCTCCTCTTCTCCTCCTTCCCCCAGGGCAGCGGTGGCTATTTGTCGGGGAGGGGGCCCAGCGGTCCCGTTTCGTCGGTTCACGGGGCAGGCCGGGTCGCTCGCATAGTGGCCGGTCTGCTGGCATGCGAAGCAGGTTACGGTTGGTCGGGGTCCCGGTCGGGCGATGGGGGTCCCCCTTCGGCCCATGGTCGGGGACGTGGGGTTGGCGGCTTGGCCTCGTGGCGGGCTTCTGGGCGGTCCAGTCGGGAAGTCTCGGCTGCGGTGGGACCCCCCTCCTCCGCCCCGCTGGCGAGGGGGTCCCGTGGTACTCCGTTGGTAGTCCCCCACGGGGTTCTGGGGGACCCGGGTGTTGACCCATCGGTCTGCTTCAGCGGCGAGCTTCCGGGGCTCGGTCAACTTACTGTCCAGGAGGTGTTGCCTTAGTTCTACAAAGCAGTTGTTGGCGAGGTGCTCCCAGACAATGAGGTCGAACAGCTCATTGTACGAGGTGACCTTGCTTCCTTTTATCCACCCTTCAAAAGCCCGGCTGAAGAAGTCCACGTACTCGACCCAGGTGGTACCGGGGAGCTTCTTGCAGTCCCGGAAGCGCTGCCGGTACATCTCGGCGGATAGTCCGTAGCGGGTGAGTAGGGCTTCCTTCATGTGATCGTAGGAGGTCATTTCTGCGTCGGGGAGTTGCAGCAGGGTATCTCGGCCCTCGCTGAGGAACCTCCCCCATAGGCCGGCACCCCAATCCTTCCGGGGTACCCGATGGGAGATCATGGCTACCTCGTAGGCTCGGAACCACTGCTGGATGTCGTCGTTCTTGTAGTACTCTTTGACGACATCCTTTGGGATATGAACTTTTGGCTCGATCAGGGGCAGGGCGTCCCGGGCCCCGGGGGTGCTGGTCTCCCCCGTTTTGGATTTCAGTTCGAGTTCTTTGAGGCTCCTCTCGTGCTCGAGGGTCAGCCGTCTCTCTTCGAGCCCCCAATGCCGTTTCTTCTCCTCGATTTCCTCTTGCAGCCGTAGTTGTTCCAGGGCTATTTTCTTCTCCGCTAGCTGGAGCTCGCCATCCAGCCGGAGTCGTGCGAGGTCCATTTCGTGTGCCCGGACCCTCTCCCGTTCCCGTATTTCTTCGTGGGATAGGCGGGCTTCGGGGATGCCTTGCCCCCCATCTGTCGGGGTTGTGGTCGGTAGGTTTTCGTCCCGGGCCGAGGTCCCTTCGGTGCGGGGTGGAGTGGCCTCGGCTTCGGCCTAGGCTTTCAGGGCTTTCTGCATTTCTTCCTTGGTGCCCAATCCTGTGGTTGGGATCCCTTTGTCTTTGCAGAATTGTTTTAGTTCTTTGTGGGTGTATTCCTCCAGCTTTTCCAGCTGGAAGGTTGCGGCCACGGTTGCTTCTTGTCCGTTCATGGTTAGGTAGTGGGTGCGTTACTTGCTTGTACGATTGCGTCTGGCTCGGATCCCGTCGCTGGCCACCAAATGTTGGAGGGAGGACCACCGGGGAGTCGGAGGGACTACTCCGGCACCTTCCTACCACCAAGTTATAGCCGAGCGCCGCTGAGAAGCCTCCGAGGAGAGGTCCTTCTCCTATAATCGTACTAGTCCCAGTAACACCACCACACAGGACTCCGTATCAGTTGCTTATCTTGGTTCTTTATATAAAAAGGAGTACGTTTCAATATTTACAATGGGATCGAGTGATCCGGTAAGAGTCTCAATGTTCTTGGAGGGATAGGGTAGCGGGACAGTCTTGGTACCGGTCAGGTACGGGGAGGCTCTGCGCCAGACCTTGGGTGCTGGTCTCAGAGCGGCTCGGACGTGGAGAGCCGCGACGGCGTCTGCAGGGCTCAGGTGGTAGTTCCGCTTGGATCGAGCCGCGACACAGTCAGCAGGGCTCCGGTAGCAGGTCCGCTTCGGTCGAGCCGCGACGAGGTCAGCTGGGCTCTGATGGTCTGTTGCAACAAGGTCGGGCCGCGACGGCGTCAGCAGGGCCCCAAAGGTTCGTGAAGGTCTTGTAAGCACGATGGAGCTGCGACGTCGTCAGCAGGGCTCAGCAAGTAGTTTCAGGCAGAGTCTTTCTCCGTAGGGTCAGCCGCGATCCGATCAGCAGGGCTCTTGACTCCAGGATACAACTGTCCTCTTGTTGTCGAGTCGCCCCAGATATAGGTCGTGAGCCCTTTGATGTCCGGACCCTTGCGCCCAGGAGGGCGGAGAGGCCGGGTAGGGCGCGGCCAGACGCCCAGCAGGAGAGGCGCCAGGCCCCAGAGAGCTGTGGGGCGGTCGCACCTAGGTGTGGAAGGACGGTTGGGGGTCCCATCGATACTGCCCTCCACCGGGAGTGGAAAGGGCTCACGTGGTATCCCCTGGGCCAGGGGTGGGCGCCTTGATGTCGGGCCTCGCTGGGCCCGAGGTCGGGTAGAGCAGGGTCACGGAGGTGGTCACGTGGAGTGACGTGTAATCCAAGATGGAGGAGCCCCGAGGTGCATGGGACCTCGTGCAGCTGAGCGAGGAGGAACAGGACCACGCCACGAGGCCGGCTCCAACAGGAACGCACTTGGGAACCTGCCAGCCATGTGCATGCCCCTCGATTAGTTTGTCTGTTCCATAGAAGACATCCTAACAAACCCAAACCTGTGGGGGGCACCCTGGGGGGAGTGTACTGTCAGGATTGCCGAGAGCGGACTCGGGAGTGCCGCGAGCGGATTCAAGATGGCGGCATGCTATCGCGCATGCGCGAGAAAGTCAGGCGAGTAGAAAAGCCTGACTTCCTGTAACAACGAGGCTTCGCGTTCTAGTGTTGCCCCGCAGTTTGATTACTGACTTCCTGTATCCGACTCAGACTTTCTGAAGTTCTTCGGCCCGCAGTTTTTCGTCCCCCTTCCTTCGTTTCCTTACTTTTTGCCCTTAGCGGTGAACCGGACTACCAGCTATTATCCAGAGCTCTGGCCAACCGCGAGTTCCCCTTTTTTATTTGTTGATTCTCGTCGAACTTGGAGTAGCTGCATTTGACCCGGCTCCGTTTATTCAGAGGTGGAGCTGGTTGTCGCTTGCTCCGCCCGCCTTCCGGATTTATTCCCGTCGGCCGGCCGGGTTTAGCGACTCCAGTTTCTAGCCCTTGCACTCACCTGAGTATTGGAAGGGGTCGCTACCCTGACGGTGTACTCCCTCCGTTATTTCCCCCAGTTCTTTTGCTTACTTCCCTGGAACGAGGTAGCACCAACGGATCGAGTGCTCTGTAGCCTTATGGGACTTGGTGCAAACATCTCTTTGGAGCCTGTTGTGAACCCGATTCATCGCTGGACGTCTTCAGTTGGTGTGACGGTAACAGCGTTGTGGTTATAAGGGGGATTTATAGAGCCTAATCTCTACTTTCAGTACTTATTTCAGTGTTGTATCTATTATAGGAACAGATTGCCAATTGAAGATGGGACATGGTCCATGATGTCTGTAAGCTCCCCGGCTGTGTTAACCCTGTGAGACCCCTGTGACTTTCCTGTTTGAACTCCTGATCACGCCCAGAGACCCAGTTCTGTGCACTCCTGATATAGACACAGTTCAGGCGTTAGGTACTTACATATGTTAGAGAGATCCACTTTTTAGCTAGCTTGACCTATTAATACATTCATCACTGTTTCTTTGTCCTTTCTAGAAGCCAAAGGTCCTTATACCTGCCGGTGAAGTGGTGACTGAAGCTCCAGGGATTGTTACCCCTCTCTTTTTCCTTGTTTTGTTTCCCCTCTTTCCCCTATTACCAGTGTGATCTAGGGTTTGATAGGGGCACTAGGTGATAGTGGAAGGTTGAGGCCTTAACGACAGCATCCTGAAACTTCTTGGCGCTCCTGCGGAAATATTCTCCGGTAGGATTCTTACACTAGGGCTAATTTAGATATGTTTTATCAGTACTTTAGTGCTTTTTTCTGGGCCACTTAAAAGGGATACTGGTTGTTTAAAAACCCTTCTCCAAAGCAGTAAATGTTTTTGTAGAACCAATTACTGTTTACAAGCTTTTAGTGAAATTGAATGATGAATATATGAAATGTGGTTTTTATGTATTAGTAGAATGATAATGTGTTTGTATGTGAGGCTTTTAATGTTTGTTTTGCCTAGAAGGCATATTGTCAAACACAAATAAATAATAAGTGCGGAGCTCAGATGTACTTTAACCACTGACAAAAATGAAGGTCTGAGCATGTAGATGCCTTATAAGGAGTAGAGTTATGAATGGCTATTTAATTTTATGCAGTTACAATTTAATAATTTTCAAAAGTTGAGCTCTTAGTAAGTCTATGACGATAGAGCACCTCTCTGGGTGTGTCTATGTATTATGAAGATAGACCTCTGAGTTGGTCATGGTAAATTAAGAAGTAGAGTTCTGGCTGATTCTATCATGAAAAGTGCTACACAAACAAATGATGGATGGAATGCTGAATAAATCATTACATTTACCCCAGTCCAGAGATCTGGGTTAAACCCATTGTTCTTTTGCTCACCATGCCACCCCAGTTTAGACCTAGCTATATGCAAATTAGTCTTGTCACCCCGAGTGGGACGGGTACACCCAGATGTGGGTCCCGGGCTCTCCATGCTCTCTCCAGCTAGCGTGGCTGGTGAGGGGTGATGCCCCCAAAAAACGGTCCTAGGATGTTTGTTTCAAGTTCAGGGAGGACCTGGCCTGTTCCCATGGGGAGCAGGGTTAAGACTGATTTGCATATGAGTGGGTTTAAACTGGAATGGGGAGCAAAAAACGATGGATTTATGCTCAGATCTCTGTACTGGGGTTAATGTTTGACATTGTTCACCATTCTGTCCATCAATTGTTTCGTTTTGATTCCATCATGAAAAGCATAACTCTGAATGACTCAAAATTAAGTCTGTGTATTGTCAGAATTTCTATACTTCCATTTTCAAAATTCTTTGGGCCGACTGAGGTTTTCATCTTTCTTAGGTCAATAAAATAAATTCCATTGCATTTTGGGACATTAACAACATTTATAGCACTGTGCAACTGCTAGCAATTTAATCGCACACACATCGAAATACAGGTTGCTTGCAAAAAATATTAGTGCTCATTTTGTGTTAATACACCAAAAACGGTTCGTCATAGGTGTAAATAACATTACTTAATTTGACAGTACCTATATTATCCATTACAAAAATGACGGTTTAGTGGCCTCTACCTGGATTGAAATATGTGGCTACAGGGTACAAAAGCATACAGACGACAGCTGCAGGCGCATTAACCTACTGAGATAGGTAGTGTGATTGGGGCATCCGAGATGTATGTAGATCGCAGCAGACGTATTTTATTCATAGAGACATTTTACATGATTTATTATCTTAACCTGTAATTTACGAGTTCAACACGGAAGCTGCGTGAGGCACATTAAATCACTGAGATGTCTTAGTGTTTGCTAGTTAGACCGGTGAGCTGCAGTCTCGCTCTTTCTCAGATTCCTGGTGCTGCTGGACGAACAGGCCTGCTGTAAGTGCTTCCGTCACTGCGTCCGTCGGGAACCCCCTTGCGCAGCCGTTCCCCCTCCTCCCCTTGCAGTCACAGTCAGGGCAGAGGAGGGGAGGGAGGGGAGACCCGATGACGTCACTGGCCCGGACTGTGCAATAGAAAGTGAGGGGGGCGTGCAAACAAACATAATAGGACACCCCCAGCACGGCGCTATCTGTCTCACCCCATCCCTGCCCCCGGGGAGGCTCCCAGCCTGCCCGCCCCCCCTCCACCGCTGCGGAGAGGGTCCGGGGCCTTCTATGTGTGAGAGGCAGGAGACAGCCTCCACCCCCAGCCGGTGACAAGCACTGGGCCCCAGACCAGCCTCTAGCAGCAGGAGCTCCCGTAAGCATGAGCGGACGCTTCCTCTCACCCCAGGCCGGGGCGCCTCCGGCTCCTAGACTCCCCCAGACACACACAGAGGAGGCGCAGCACCGGCAGTAAGTAACACTCCAACTCAACAAGGGAGGGGGCACTACAAGCGGAGAGTGTGTGTGGACTGCCCCAGCATATGGCGGGAGGGAATCACCAGAGAAAGCGAGGCCCGCGGCTCCTGGGCGCCGAACACACCCCCTGGCCGCCTCGTGTCTGTGGAGGGTTAGGTTCCCACGGTACGGGCAGGGGGGCGTCCATTTGAGGGTATCTATCGGATGTAAGGACGGGGCATGTTTGTGTTGTGGGAGGAAGCCTGCTGTGTGTTTACACACTTCACCAGTACAGTGACACAAACAGGGTTCTCACAATCCACGCAGGATAGCCACACAGGAGGGGGTGAGAAGATGATCTCCTACTTGTAACAGCTATTTTAAGAAGTGGGTTCAGCCCTCTTGTTTGCACTGTCTTTCTTTGCGGCCAGCGTCCCATGTTCAGTTTCCTCCTGTAAAGTGACCAAGAGGCACCTGTAGACAACAGTAGCACCGATTTGACATGCCCCTTAAAAAGAGGCCATGCCCATCCCTTCCTCGCCCTCCCCATGTGTGATCTCTGCTGCTTGTTCAAATCAGATTCCTTTGCTCATTTGACTGTGGTAGAGAGAGTCTTCCAAAATTACTAGTATAAAGCCATTGAACATCCAAGAGGTGGTGAGCCTGTTTTGAGGGACTGGTAGTGTACTGGGGTAATTTCTCATTGACTTTCCAAGCGTCTCGCATTATAGAAAGCTCGCTGTACAGAAAATGGCTAACTTGCGCAGTCCTTGTACCGCAGGTATCTGTGCGCAACTCTCACAATGAGCAAGCACGCTTATACCTAAATCCCTTCTATACACGCGGCTGTTCCCCGTCCACCCTTGAGGCGCCCTCGGCCTCTGCTCGCTGTCTCTCCGGCAGTGCTTTGTGCTCAGCACCGCCTTGCAGAGGGGGGTTTCCCAGGCTCCTCCCTCCGGATTCATTCATGTTTTTCCCTTTCCCTCTGCAACGCTTTTCTGCTCCTGTCACTTAAACAGATTCCGTCTCCACCCTCCAGTTCTAAACCGGGCAGTCTCCTCCCATCGCTGGCATTTTCACATTCTTCTCGAGTCTTGCTGTGCACAGTGCAGGCCCCCCTTTTTTTGCGAGGATGATTTGTTTTCCCACTCCTCCCGCAATATCACTCCCAGCGGTGTTTGCTTTTCTGGGTACTGGCCATTAATACGCGTTTGCTTGCATACACCACAATAACGTGGGACATCCAGTGTAACACACCACGAAACATTCCAAATAAACATGCACCGAACAAGTGATTGAAATCCCCTTGGGTTGTTGGTGGCGGTTTCAGACCACCTCTCGACTGTCAATGAGCCTTTCTTTTCTATTTTTGGGGTGAGCGGCTGTTGATCGTTCATTTCCACTGATGATGCCCGGGTGGAGGGAGAGAGTAGGGGGTGTACCCCTGGCACGCATATAATGATTTAATGCCCTCTTTTTCTGCGGCTCTCTCCATTGTTTTTTTTTTTTTGTACCACCGCCGTTGCAATAGGAGGAACAGGGATCCAGCTGGAACGAGGCAGGCACGTTTGTGGGCTGTGGCAAATCGCGTGTGATTCATAAAATCATGAATGGTCCAACCTGCGAGATATTCAGTGTGTGTGTGTGCGGAGGGCGAGAGAGGGGAGGGGGCGATGATGCTGGTTTGTTTTGCACTGCTCTGGAGGTGTGTGGGTGTTGCACGTCTATTCCCCCCCTTGCCCCAATTTCTTTGACGGTATGGGTGTTAATGTCAGGCTCTGCTTGCCTCAGAAAAATAGATCTCTGAACACATGTGGGATACAGATATGTGACTGCGTTTTCTCTGTGTGCTTTATTTTACCCTCCCCCCGTCGATTCACCTGCTGGATTAGTTGATGCACTTGGTGGCTTCATGGAGGCTCCGCACGTCCAGGGTTGGTCTCCATTTTTGAGGCGAGAGAAGCAGCTTTGACAGGCGTGAGGGGGGACCATGCCTCGGACAAAACAGATACACCCCAAAAACCTCAGAGGTAAGAGGTCTTCGTTGGTTTTGGGGAATTGGTGCTGCTGCATTGCATGTAACTCAGCTGTGGTTTGGAATCGGGGCGGGCATTCGTCCCCCTGCCACCCTCCTCTGGCAGTCAATGTGAGATTTCCCGCCACCAAATGTGATAAACAAATGAATGCAATCACAGGGGTGATGCTCTGGTACATGGTCGCTTGATGATGTGATTGTCTGTGAAACATGGAGGCTGTGCTTCGCCTTTCAGTGGTGCGGCAGGTGGGCTGGCGTTGCTTGAAAACATTGCCTGTCTGAGGGTTGGCTCTGATGAGCCTTTGTATCCTGCAATAACATTGCGGCGCCTTGTTTGCTCAAGTCCTCGAGCACTGCAGACACATCGCCTTAATTTAGCAGAGCCACGAAGTCCTTTATTGTCCAGGGGACAGTTTGGCGCGAGGTCGAGAGTTGAAGGGCGCGAGGTGCTAGTTCCTTGAATAGCTGGCAGGTTATTGGATTGTCAGTAGTTACTTGTGTGACGAACAGTTAGTTCACCCTGTCACCTTAGCAAGTAAACAACGAACACGTAACGCTGTGCGGAGATGAGGCGCCTTGGACCCCAAAAGTGACATGCCATCTCCTAAACGACTTGTTCACTGCTTCACGTTGCAACCTAAATACATACTGTTTCTCACACGTCAAATCGACAAAACGTGAACATGTCTGTCTCATTCTGCAAGAAAGGTGACATTTTATTGTAAGCAATACGCCCCTAGCTTTGAGAGATATATTCACTTTCTGACCACTTTGTTTGAAATAATTGTAGGCAAGCATCGAATTTAATAATTGGAAGGCTTTTTTCTAAATTTCATTGTTGTATATCATGTAGTTTTTAGTTTTGGGAAAATATACACAAACATTGGACAGCGAGCAACAGGTTTTGGCCAGGAATGCTCGCGCAGGATGAACAATCCTTCGAGTAAAGTTTCTTTTTATTTGACTGTGCACAATAGTATTATGATGGTGTTTTTAAATGAAGTTGTTTCATTAATTTGAATCAAGAGAACACCTGCCGTTCAGTGCCTTTTTGAGTGAATTATGCAGTGTCCCATGTCCTAGATTCATTGATAAGTATGTGTTGATTGAATCCATATCTTCATATTTAAATACCCTTTTCTAAAACATTACTGACCTAGTTCTGCAGTAATTGTGTACTATGCCCTTTCATCTCTGGGTTTTATGGCACTCTCAATTGTCATTTTATATTTGCTGTGAAAGCATCATAATGCACCAAGATGTAGGCCTCTATACATTGATTCATGGGCATTACATTTCCCTACCACGGGAAGGGTATCAACTGGTTATCACTCTTCAAACATGTATGTGTCATTCTAAGTGGGCTGATATGCTTGCCTAATAATTGTGCACACTTCTGCAGGGTGCAATTTACCATTTTTGGTTCATAAGGATTGGCATTTCTTTGACCTTGGGTGTTTTTTTTCTATTTAGTTTGTTTGCTTCCATTGGCCTAGGACCGCCACAATCAGTTTCAAAAGTTGCAGTTTCCAATATTCCTCTTAGGTGCCTCTGCCTTTAAGGGATTGTATGCTTGTGATGGGTGCATTCGAACATGACATTTGGGTATGAATCTCTTCTATAGTATTCAAATAAAAACGGGGAGCTCAAACAGGCAAACCAATAACAGGTGGCAAAATGGCTTCCAATTCTGTCATCAGAATGATTCACATATACTTACTTTTTGCTTACGTTTTTATGTGTCCATAGATCTTGGGAGCCATGTCATGGCTTTTGCCCAATTTCTTTGGCACTTCTGTTTCCACATTGAGTCGAGGGGCGATAGGGCTCTTCATTGCTGGTTTCCCAGGAAACTGACGTGGAAGGTTCTATGTTTTTTTTCTGTCCTATGGGCTTCCTTCCTGGGCATGGTCATAAAAGAAGAATGGTGTTTAGTGGGAGATGCTCACTGTACTGGGAGCCCAAAACACCCGTTGTCTACTCGATATACACCATGATTGGCCACCAAGCCTGCTGAGAAGTTCGTACCAGAGTTCAGGCAAAAACAGAATAGCTCCCAACTTTTGAATGAGGATTAATTAGACAATTTTGCAACGTTTTAGCTTGTTTATCTACTTCTTTCCTTATGTAGTAGTGTTTCTCCCCCTCTGTACAATTCTTTTATCCAGGTGTCTAACACTCCCTGGTCTAGGGTGGGTTTCTGCTCTCTTGGTTCCGGGTTGGGTCACTATTTGCTGGTAACTGTAAGATGACGGCACCAGTGCATGCAGACTGAGAGCCTGCAACGGGTAAGCCCATGAGTAGTAGTGTGGGAATGGATACAATAAGCCAATATGGAACCCAGTCTTCTGCTTGTTGAGCAAAAGCAAAAAAAGTAGCAGTTTTAATATGGCGATTAAAAAAATGTGTTTTTTTTTTATTACTATTTAAAATTGAAAATGTTTGCAACGTGGTTTTTCATCAGCAGGAATACTGGACCATGCTAAAAAATACTCACACTTCCAGTCTTCTTTTTTTCTCTCTCATGAACACAAACGGCAATTTAAATTAGTAGGCCAGCTATAACATAAATAGAAATGACATCCATGATGCAAGCCTTGAATTAAATCTTGACTTAATATTTAGTATCAGGTCTTGGTGGACTCAGGACTGTAACCACTTCATGAATGACATAAGGCCTCATTTCGAGTTAACCTGGCATAACATTTGTTCGTATCTAAGTTACATTTTCTGTGTCAGTCACCTTAGATCGGATAGTTGAGCAATCAGTATTTCTGGTGGACTTACCTCATCATGTTGGCAGGTGGATGGTGAAGCTATAGAAGTTTCTACTGCTGGACAGGTGCTTGATACATAGGGCCTCATTGCAAGTTGCATGGTACTGGCAGGATGCTAACTCTGCATCTGTAAACACTGGTATCTTGCAATTCCACAACCGTATCATGCAGTTGCATGTAAATCATTGTTGAATAGTTCATATGAAATGAAGACGGCTTTTCCTGATGAAGTAACACACAAAATTCTCAAATCCGTGTGGATTAACATTTCTGTTTTCCACCTGCTCAAAGAAGATCCTCAATGGAGATGGAATAAAGGTGTGGACGGTTTCACCGGGCACGGCAGACTGTTTTGTGTCAGGGAGGAACATTGCATCCTACCACCTGTGCCATAGGACAGTCAGGAGCTTGCACCCTTTGCTTGATCTACACAAGAGTTTACTATCAGTATTTTTCGGAAGGTAAAATTGGGCCTGTCCACATGCACAATATCAAGGTGTCGTACATCCTGGCAGAGTGGTATCCCACCATGAGATACGCTCCTCTCCAATTGTAATTGGGGACTTCATAGGAAAGATATGCCAGCAGAGAAGCAGATGTTGAATCTTCTGGCTTTATGCCATATTCTCTGCTCCATTGCTCGCACTAATATGCCCCTAGGTTCTTTAAATGATAAAAATGTATTCCAAGACTATGCTGTCAGACTTGGTGAGCGAGTTACAGTCGTATAACGGAATTTTTTGAAAGGTAATTTTTCTGCTTGTCGACAATCCATGTGCACACCTACTCTTGACGTTCTGCAGATTCAGCTACAATAACTCAGTCTTTTTACTTGCTTATCGTTCCCCAACAACCATTCCAACATTTGTTACTTTTGTGTTCTGAACAAGTTCTAGGATCTGACATGTTCCCATAGCTGCCAAGGTTTCAGTTTGCTTATGTGTGGCATTTTCATAATTTCAGTGTAATTATGAGTGACATTCAACAACTATGAGTGACACTTTCTAGCTAACAGTATAACGTCACCCACACTTAGCAGTAGCATGGTACAGACAAGGTCGGACACCTGTGGCCAGGTAGGAGGCAGAGAAACAATAAATTAGACAGATATTCCCTGCCTTAGCCAGCCTGCGCCTCCCTAGCTGGCAATCAATTAAATTAATGACCTGATCAATTGACGGAGTCTGTTCAGGCTTTTCTGCCATGTGGGACCGGAGGGTGACTAACCAGCGGGATTGTCTCCCTGTACAGTTCTCCAATTAGGCCCCTCTTTTACTGCAGTTTAGACTGACCCAGTTTTTGGCATTTATTTAGAAACTTCGTTTTGTGGCTTGACAGCCACATCTGTTTGATACTGTGGTTTGAGCAGTGGGTGCTTTTTTTACATTAATTAGGCGGATGTGTGGTTTTGTGTTTTGGTCTTCAAATTTCTGGAGTCCATTTGGCTTTGTGTGATAGGATATTTCCACGTCATATTGTTATACACTAACACCATCTTGTGGTACTTGAAGGTCAGCTTTTATGCGTCTGTCACAGCAAAGCAAGAAACTGAAACTACACCATTTTATTGCACTTCAGGACATAGTTCTTTTGCATGACAATCTCAGACATTGCGATAATTTGGGAAAATGACCAGAAATGCGTTATTCTAACGGAAGATGCGTGGCACTTGACTGGAATGTGTTCCACTTCTGGGAGATATCAGGCAAGCTCTCCGAGGCGTACACATACACACAGCTGGGCAATTCTTGTAAAAGTATTGCCTGTTGTCCCTGAAACCTCAGGAATCAAATACTCCCACAAGCACTCACTGAGCGCCAGCAACCTTCTTTTTAGGCTTTAATTCCTGACTAGGTAACACTAGAATGACGCCAAATAAATATAAAAGATTGACAGTGTTATGCATTTGACAAAAAGTGCAATGCCTTAATTCAGAGGTACAAGTTGAGTTTCCCAGTAAAATATCTCTTCTAACCTTAAAGTAAGTTACGTTCAACACAATTTATGTAGACAATCTAGGTCCTGGTATACCAAGGTAGGCAGTGAGACCATATGCTTAGATGGACTGGCAAAGCAGTGAAGGAAAACAGTCAGAAAGTTCTGTGCACGTTTTACTACGGCGTACTGTTCATGTGATGAACTGGTTCTGTGCATTGTTTCTTGATGTGGCTACAGGACTTGGACCCACATGGCTTGAGCATTCTCAGTGACAGTAGCGGGGCGTAAGGGGCAGAAGTGTCCTGGTTACTTGGACACTCAAGTGGGCCATAGTCCTCAGCTGCTGGTGTGAACAGTTCCTCAGTGTTTCACAAAGGGTGGAGGTGTGAGCTCTGGTGGATGGTGCGAGTTCAGGGTATGGCCAGGTACTGCAGAGTGCCCCTCCCTTGGTCAGACACCCCCCTTTTTACCTCAATCTTTGAGGCCCCATAGGGCAGACCGATCCTCCTCCATTTTCCACCCAGGCAACAATGTAGACAACACACCAAAGCTTGAGTTAAGGGTCGTAGAACCCCAGCCGTATTTTATTCACAACAATAAACAAAACATACATTGTTAATATTTACACCATTTTACACAATACGCGGAAAGTCCGGTCCATTATATAGATATGTACGGTATGGTATTTGGCTATCCTTAACATGTTTCTAATACATAGCCATTCCTATCATAAGGTAAGTGATCAGTAACATTATCTTTCTGCGTATCCCTGTTTGAGCCTACCTCAAGGTCAATGACAGGTCCGACATCAAGATCACGCTAGGTCCCACCCTCCTAGGGGAGTGACCTTGCGCAGGAGGCCCAGTTCGCCGGAAGGTTACCTCACCCCGGCCACTCCCTACACCCTCAACATTATCTCCATAAAGGGCTGTGCAGTTATGCCCAGTTTTCTTGCGCCCTTGCACGTGTCCAGGGGCTGGCCAAAAAGCCTACCAGAAGTGGAACTTCCCCTCCCTGCACCCTTCCAACCTACCGGCTGTAACTGCACCTGGAGTTCCATGAGTGACCATCTGTCCCCCCCCCTTTGACAATGGCGATGCCTACTAAGGACCGTAAATGATGCCCACCAATCATGACCGTACAAATGTGTGTCTTTTACCGCCAGACCAAGCATACTACCTAACTTTACATAAAATACGACTAGACGCTGCCCTAGAAGAAAAATTTGGTTAGCACAATAAAACTACATCATTACAATATCTACTAAATTACCTACTAGGACAAAACCGGAGAAACAGAACAACACATTCAAAAACCTCTGCCTCAGGGGATGGTGGGTGGGGAAAAAAGCTCTTTTCTAAGAGGTCTCAGTCCTGGAGACCTTTGTGTCCTGTTCAGGCTGTGGAGCGGCGAAGAAAGAGGCCGATTTGCCGATCCACAGCCCCTTTATTGCACAGTTGGCCAGGGAGCCTGTTAGAACCAGCTCCCCGGTCACATTTTGTCTTCATTGACCTGGAAGCTCTTCTTGCGCTTCCGGGACACGGCCCCAGCGCCCAATCATTGCAGGCATGGGGCGGGAGCCACGTACATCACTTCTTGGTGCGGCGATTCCGCCTGGACTCTGGGGGACCGGCGCGACCGCCATACTCGGCGGTGTGCCTGAGTCCTAGTCCCGCCTTTGTAGTCAGGTGGTTTAATACTAGGGGAGCCATACAATAGACTAAACAATGACTGCAACATCATGATCAGCGTACAAAGGTAGAGAAATAGATTTCAAGCGAAGGAAGAGCTCATGTGGCAAGCCACACATAGTTTGTCTCAGAGGTACTAGTAGGCAGCAGACACTAAAAAACATAAATAACGAGTACTCTGCCTCAACAATGGCTTGCTAAGGTCAGGGCCACTGAAATTGTGCAGGGATTTTTTTTTTTTGTTTGGCATAGTTCTAGATTTGACGCATATGCCACATAATCCATCCTCCGTTTTCATAATGCAAAAATGTTTGTTTCTAGCTCAAACGGTTCAAAAGTTACCAAATATGCAGCGTCGGGTGTTGCCGCAGAGTGGAATTCCCTTTGAAAAGCTGGGCTGTTACTTTTCTGTTGCTTATTGCTATATTTGGATATTACATTGATACTAATGAGATGCAACCAATGCCTATGCAGTGTTACCAAGTTTAAAAATAACTAAATATTACAAAACGTAGCGCTTATTGTCGCATAATTTGCTTTTTCTTGCTGCATAATTTACTCAACCTGCCGCACAATTTGTCCCTCTCCTGTCGTATAATTCCAGTGGCCCTGACCATGGTCCATGCTTTGCAATGGGGCAAGTGTCTGATCCAGGCAATTCAGTTCGCTTGGATATTGTTCCTAACATCAGTACATTCACAGCTTGGCCTTGGCATCTGCTGATGTAAAGCAATTTGTTGCAAGCAGGCCAGTCTGTCGCCTTTTTCTTCAAATTACAGCAGCATAAGCCTCTTTCTCAGACCTTCGAATCTAGCCTCAACTTGATGGGAGAGCCAAACTTCTAGCCCTTTTTTCAGTCCTTTCTCTGGGGTGGGGCAATGAGATCTTGAATAAAGTCAGAGAGGAACGTGAATACTTAACTCGTAGGCCATTTATTTCCCCTGCCACTTCAGTTACTGAGAACTAGTGGGCCACCTGACATGTCATGGGGTGAGGAGGGGATCAGTCATGTTCAAGAGCATCTTCCTGAAAGTAGATACTAGTTAAATCATATCTGCCCAGATCACAATGTGTTCTATTTCGGGGCAGCTTGTTTCTTGGCATCTTAAGTTTTCATTGTAAGAGCTTGAAGATCTGCTGCACATGACCAAAGCTCTGCATCCCCCAAATTTAGATATGTAAGATTTGGGCTTCTATTTCACAAGCCACCATGGAGATGGGGTGTCCTACCACTGAAAAAGAGGCGTGAGCACAGGCACTACACTCTCAGAAATAAATGGATCCCTATTTGGGCCAAAACATTCCGTAATACGAGCCAGGCCAACTCCCTTGTCACTCCTGTACACAGACAGCACTCTTCCAGCCCCCAACATGGGCAGTGCCATCTTGGAGACTCTCACGGTCATTGGTGAGGCCTTGCCTTGTGTTGATCTGGAGCAAGAATGCCCTAAAGCATTCTCTATAATATGTCTGACAGCATTGGGAACACCACTGTTTACCATCTATAAAATGCTTCAAGTTGCCACGCACATCCGGTACCAGCGACGCAAACGCCCTCAAATACAGGTGCTCATGCTGGGATCTGGAGCAGTGGGGGCTGTTTCACAGCTTGGCCGGCTGTGCTCTTACCTTGCTTTCTTGCAGTAGAAATAGAACAAATAATTTAGATACAGGTTTTTTAATTTGTCTAAGTAATCGTATTTATTATAATGCAATACCCTGGCAATGATATTGGCAAAACGGAACATAACCATGAAATGGAAAGCCACCAGACCACCCAAATTTGCTAGATTGGTACAATGAAGTAGTGCGATGGGGGAGGGCAGAAGGAGCGGAGTTGCATAGAGAGGAGCAGAAGGGGATGAGAAGAATACCAATATCGCTTGACCGGAATGCAATAATGGAGGAATTTGTGGCCAAAGATCTAGAAGAATAGTACTGGAATGTATAAAATGGGATTATGAATAATATCCGGTGATATGGACACTATATAATGTGCAATATGGTAAATTGTATATACAAGGTTAATATTCTGCAACTGATCTACATGTTGTGTATTGCCGAACTCGCATAGATGATAGATTACTGTCATGACAAACGTTAGTTTGAGCCAGGAACAGGGGATTGGATGGGTGGGGGGTGGTTTGTTGATTGTCTTGTTCATATGCGACAGAAACTGGTCAAGATAAACCTTGCAGACCAAGATGATTGTGTTATTGTGAACAATTCAATAAAAATGTCTTTAAAAAAAAAATTATAATGTAATACAATAGTGTTGTGTTGGTGGCAATCAGATGAATGAGGGTACTCGGGGTGTGACTCACTTGCCCCTTTTAAGATGTAAGTCTGGCAGATGGCTACCTAGACATTCTTTCAGAGGTGACCCTGACATTTCACACACTGTCTCCAGAACTGGACTACTAATCGTCCAGCCATTGGTCTGACATGTGACTGAATATGAACCGCCTCCGCCAGACTTTAAGAGGCAAACCTGTCATACATCTGGCCCCTACTTATCCTGAGCAGCCTCGCAGATGTGATCCTGCCATGTGACTGCCTATGCCTCAGTCCTGCAAGCCTGTCCGTGACAATAATGACATGGAATATCCTCTGCTTTAAACTTGCTCTTCTGTCAGAGATGATGCTGAGGGGTGACTGCAGTGATGCCTTCTTGCCACATGTCACATGACACTTTCAGTAAGGGCAGCTTTTTTTGCCCAAGGCTTTCTGCCTTCTGGGGTTTGCAGAACTGCTTTATTATTTATTTATTTTTTTTACTGAAAAGGGGACACTTAGCGGATAATGGACTGGCTGCTTCCTAGCCTAACCAGCCGTAACAGAGAGCGAGGCACTCATACATAAAATAAAATGCAAATTGTTAGCAATACCAGCCAGGCAAGCACTGCCTAAGTAAATTCATGCTTCGCTAACATTATACACAAGTAACCGCTTTAAGAATCTAATTTACGTGTTTTTCATCCGCGCCCAGACTCCATTCCTTATTAAGGAATGGAAAATAAAAACGTATAAGAGGTCAAAACGAGTTCGCTGACGGATGGTTTTCACAGTTTCCAGGCCAGCAGAATTTCAAAGGTCATTGCTACTGGCAGGGTAATCTTTGGACATAAGTGTTCGTGTCCTTCAAACTTGGTTTAATAATGGTCAACAGTGGGAGGGGCAAGGAAAATGTTCAAGGCCTGCGATGAGTTTGTTAAAGTAAAGAGCCGTCTTAGTGAGCGCTACGACTTTTTATTTTCCATATGGCATCTAAAGGTGCATCCTTTTCTCCTACTTCCGGGAGAGCAGTCTCTTCAGTTTCTCTTCCGGTTTGGTTGGAAAGAGTGGGAGGCCATCTTCTCTTTTTCTGGTGTATGTATTTATCGGGGATGCTGATGCAGCAGTCTTTGTTAATTGACTTTGTGTTGTTGTGGTTTGATAGGTTTACTGCAGACCAAATCTGTTTGGTCGAATAGATTGCTTGGCAGATATGGCTGGTCTTTTTCTGAGAGTGTATGAAAATAAGACTAGCGGGCGAGATGTTTGCATCCTCCCCAGTGTTCCAAGTCCCTGCTGCTCAGCCAGTATGAATGTGGTGTAGTGGAATGCTGGAGTGCTTGGTGAAGTAATGGAATGATTGAGTGTCTGGTGAGGTTGAGAGAGGAAGCTGGAGTGGGTTGGCTGAGCAGCAAGGAGGCTGCTCCTGGTGGGGCTTACTTAACAGCTTAGCGACCAGCTTGCTTACTTACTTGTAACTAAGATCTAATAAACCTTTCTTCTTCTACAACCTACACTACAGCTTCTGGACATTTCTCCTTTACAACACAAAACAAGGTGGTCAGTCTCTTCGGCTAATCACAGTAACTGCTGGGTTTTACAAATAGGGAAAGTCAGGGAACCCTGGTGGTACTTGTTGTATTTGGCTCACATGTTTAGGTCTTACATTACAATGCATAACATTAAGTCAAAAGATGTTGCTGGAGCTTTTGACAAATGTATGGTTGTGAAACAGATGGCTCTTAAGGAAAGCATGTTGGATCTGGTCCGGCCAGTGTGAGCAATCAGTGTTTTAAATTCTTATGCGCCTCCCTGGATAACATAATGCCTTTGCGATTTTACCCTTTTTTGTGCTGATTTTGGAACCTGAAGAATTTTTTACGCAAAGTAATTTAACGCTTAAGATAGGGGTTAGTTGAGACTAGAAGGTCCACATATTGATTTTCATTAAGAGATGGAACACCTGTATCACGCCTGCTCACCAATTCTACTTGGATGTGTATGTTCTAAACGTTTTGCAGGTCTAGGGAAACATTTTTTGATAGGTAGTATTCCAGCTAAATAAGGTAAATATAAATGCGTGGTTGAGAAGATACTTTAGATTTTTTTTAGCAGAACCAGGGCTTTGATAATCTCCGTTGTATTTTAGACTCCCAATTTGGCTGAGTGATTTCTTAAATTGACATGCCCACCGTATTCTTGTACCTGATAATTACAGGTTTTTTTAACGTTGTGATGCTGGTAAGGGTGAAAGAAGCCTTGTCTGAAAGGATTTTAATGAGAATATTGGACTCTTAAAATGACTGAAGTTATTATGACAATTAGATCTTCATGAAAAATGCCTTGGCAGTTGCCTATAATGACCAAAATTCTTTATTTCCACTTACGAGTAGTGCCTCTTTCCCTCTATGCTCTTAAATAAGACACAGAAAGAAAACAAGCAGTGACAAAGCCAATAGGTCTCGCCTTTGGGATCTATTGGCTTTACCACTGGTTTTTAGAGATTCTGTGCAGCATCCTAGATGCTGTACAGCGTGGCTAAAGAGGAGCAAAAGAAAGACTGTGATGTGGCTGCAAAGTGTTGTAGGTGTGTGCACCACGCAGTCGCATCTTAAATAATGACACCATTTTTTTCTCCTTTTTATTTACCTATCTGAGGTCTATCAGTAAATAAAAAAAAAAAACTTTTTTTTTTTTAAGTGGGTCGGGCGGCAGCAACACAGAGGGCGCATGGTGGGGGAAACAACATGGAGGGCATAGTTAGGGTGACCCAAATGAGACTGAGAGAGTAACTTGGTGTGAGGGGGGAAACAAACTAGAGAGAGAGTGAAAGAGCTGCATGGATTGAGGGGGAAAAGCACAAAAACGCAATGCAGGAGAAGAAGCACATGAGGGCGAGATAAACACAGAGGGCTTGAAGAAGAAACAACGGTGAGAGAGCAATATAGAGTAAGGCAAAGGGGGGACGAGAAGTACACGGGCGAGACAGCTGGAAAACACATGCACTCTTTTGGAGTGCTTTATCAACAAAACATATATAGTGCCTGAAAAATTAACACTGACATCAAAGGGAGCAGCAGTCGGTCCATCTGTGCCAAGTGGTGGGTGGTGCTTTCTTGCTTTAGTGAAAAACAGTAGTATGTGGTCACAGGAAGCAGAGCAGGAAGGCTTAAGCAAGGCTTAGCAGAGGTGTGGAATGTAATAACATATCTACTTGTCCATGGGACAGGTTGCTTCATAAATCAACTTGTCTTATAAAATACCCTTGTCCCTCTGGTGCCACATAGTGCAGTACCAAATTATGGCGGCAATCTCCTTATATAAAAGCTCTGATATTAGCCTTTCTGATTATGCCAGGGCTAATACTAATAGTAGGGTTTGAATTCTAGCAATTTCCTTATTTTGTCAACTTTCTGCAGATCTATATACTGGTGCTGGAGGTAGCGTTAAGCAATAGTGCAGCATTGGAATGCCCTTTTGAGTCTGTGCAAACTTACTAAATTGCATGTTTTAGGGGTTTGCCCCAGCTCTACTCTAATCTTTTCCTATACTGAGTAAAGTTGGAAATTTACTCCTGACAATGGCAGAAGCAAAACTTCCTCCAGGGTTGTGGAAAAAGGTGATTGGCCAGAAAATTAACTTGCTCATGCTCAACATATTTTCGCATGAGCAAATATATACCTGTATATTTGCTCGTGCTAAAAAGTAGTCTCTCTCTCTCTCTCTCTCTCTCTCTCTCCCTCTCCCTCCCTCCCTCCCTTTTGAGACCAAAATATATTATTGCTTTTTGCTCATGTTTGTTATAATAGTGAGGGCCTGGCAGCTCTCACAAGGTTTTAAAAAAAGACACGCATTGGCAAAACCAAAAGGCTGACAACCTATATCAGACCCATTTGCTTTGCCAATGCTTGTTTATTTCCATGTTTCCCATAATTATGTTGAAATTGGTTGCACTGATATTCCCTTATGAATATTTTTGGGGAATATTAGCATGCATCAACACATTACATTAAATGATTCTTCAGAGAAATGTAACTTACAATTTTGCAAAATGTTTTTTTTCTATTTGCATTTTTTTTGTGAACATTTTATTTTGAAAGCAAAGGATCATACATCTTTTTTTGTTTTCAAGCTTCTGCAGATATGTGCATCTAATTAGAGATCATTCTGGGAGCCTTGTATGTGGCCTCATATTGTTAAACTTTGCAAAATTGTGGACACACTTTTTATGCTGGAGCCACTGGCAGTAGTGCAGTACGAGCTTACAACATTTCCTTAGAGCGCTCACTCTAATAAGAGAGGCTTTGTATTCATAGACCATGAATAAAAGTTTGAACAACTTTAACATTTGGGCACAGATATTACCTGAACTGCAGACCATGACCATCCCTGATCCAAATGCGGTGGTATAAACTGACAGCCAAAGGGTTTGTGCTGCAGGGAGTTGGGCCTACTTGTCCCAAGAACAAAATCAACATATAAACTTGTTGTCCTTGACCCACAACAATATGTCCTTTGAGTCGTGCTATAGGAATTCCACACCCCTGCTTAGGTGTCAATTCTGACTGCTCCCAGCAGAAGTTGGTCATGGTTTTAGGCCTACTCGCAAACATTTGATTGTGTCCGTGACTTAACTTGTGTAGAGGTTTTGTAGATTCTTGTTTGTCCTCTGTAATGCATACTGGCTGGAGCTCTCTCTTCTGAAGGAACTCCGGAATACTGCACTTGCTAATGGTAAGAGCAGAGAGTGGCTCCATCTTGGTGAACAGGTTCTCTTATCTCTGGAATAGTCAATAAGTGTGGCTCTAAGCAGAGAGATACAGGCTTGAGAGCCTGGGCGGGGAACAACCTTTACAACGCAACTTTTACAACGCACTACCATTACAACGCATTTTTTACAACGCATAATCCATTACAACGCATGATATTACAACGCATGACACTACAACGCATTTTTAAAAACTACCTTTACAACGCATTCCATTACAACGCATACTACCATTACAACGCATACCATTACAACGCATAATATTACACTATACTATCCAACACTTACCCTACTGATGCACCCCCTGGAGTTAGAATAGTAATTTTTACCCCTATACTATCCAACACTTACCCTACTGATGCACCCCCTGGAGTTAGAATAGTAATTTTTACCCCTATACTATCCAACACTCACCCTACTGATGCACCCCCTGGAGTTAGAATAGTAATTTTTACCCCTATACTATCCAACACTTACCCTACTGATGCACCCCCTGGAGTTAGAATAGTAATTTTTACCCCTATACTATCCAACACTTACCCTACTGATGCACCCCCTGGAGTTAGAATAGTAATTTTTACCCCTATACTATCCAACACTTACCCTACTGATGCACCCCCTGGAGTTAGAATAGTAATTTTTACCCCTACACTATCCAACACTTACCCTACTGATGCACCCCCTGGAGTTAGAATAGTAATTTTTACCCCTACACTATCCAACACTTACCCTACTGTTGCACCCCCTGGAGTTAGAATAGTAATTTTTACCCCTACACTATCCAACACTTACCCTACTGTTGCACCCCCTGGAGTTAGAATAGTAATTTTTACCCCTACACTATCCAACACTTACCCTACTGTTGCACCCCCTGGAGTTAGAATAGTAATTTTTACCCCTATACTATCTAATTCTTACCTTAAATGTAATTTAATATTATGCGTTGTAATGGTATGCGTTGTAAAGGTAGTATGCGTTGTAATGGTAGTGCGTTGTAAAGGTATTTTTAAAAAATGCGTTGTAGTGTCATGCGTTGTAGTGTCATGCGTTGTAATGTCATGCGTTGTAATGGATTATGCGTTGTAAAAAATGCGTTGTAAGTGCATGCGTTGTAAAAGTGTGCGTTGTAACGTCATACATCCAGCCTGGGCACCAGTTTCTCCTTGTTGTTAACTACACCTAAAAAGAGTGAGCAACTACAACTGACAATCAGTACTGGGCAAATGTGAACCTAGCCATGGCCCTCAAGGTCGTCGGGACATGGCTTCTCAGACTACTGGAATGGCAGACTCTGCTATTAGCCGTCCTGGAGAAAAAACACCTGTTCTGGTCTTGGTGGGAAATCGCTAGATTTTGGATTACCAACATCCTTGGCCATCATTTAAGAACAGTGCCCAGATTGATTACAATTATTAGCATGGATGGTCCAGTGAAGTGCACTTTGGATGCTCCTTAACTCTTGGCTAGCTCGCTTTTGTCTTTGTCACTAGCCAATAAGTGAAAAGTGAACTCTGCTTGTATTTCCTTGGTTGTACAAGGATTCTGTGAACTTTCAGATGTCCTTTGCAGGTTGCATCCTGGGTAGTCACAACAATTATGACGAAGACGTGGCTCGAACCTAATTAAAATGTAAGAATGCTGGGACTGTGCCCTGCTACAAACAAAAAAGACAGGGAAGGCAGATCTTGGAAAGTAGCTCTCATCACTCGGAGGGGTTTGCTACATACCAAGATCCACTTCTTCGTGTGATAACTGATTCTGGTAGAATTGCAATCCACACTCATTCATTCACTTCTTTAGCAAAGAAAAATAAAAGAATCCTATTGCTGTGGCTCTTGTAAATTCTTAAGAATAAACCTTTTATAGTTACATATTCCTATTAGTATAATTTATTTTTTAAAATACAATATAACTACAACTCTCTTAATTTTCCATGTTTTTTAGGTCTCGCCTGGCGTTGCAGCATGCATGCGCTGCTCGCCGACGAGATATATTGTGGATGAGGACTTTCAGAAGGGGGCTTGAAGCCCCGCCCCTCATTTCCATTGGCTGGCGTCACCGTTTATGCTAAACAGTGGCCTGCCATTGGAAATTAGCTTTTTGGTTGCCGCCCTTTCGCCATTTGGGACGGCCCCGCCGAACTGGATGGCTTGGTTTACAGCTGATGTGAAGCACTTTCTTATCTTCACGAGGCGTGTTATATAAACAAGCCGTAATCCAGTCCGGGTGGGCCGTCCCAAAAGGAGGCAGGGCTGCAGGCAGGCACAACATGCATGGCGCACTTTCACTTTATAATTCCATTACGTGGCGACAGCTAGTTCTGTTTAGCTATCCTGTGGAAAATCCGCAGAGATTGTTAACTGGCATATTTAATTTTCTGACTGTCACCCTGGGCTGGTCACAGCTATGCCTAATACGTTTTAGTGAGATTAATGTCTTTCTTTGTAGAAAAAGAGCAATACGTGGTTAAATTGTAAAAGCTTACCTTTTGCACAAGCGACTTTATTTATATCGACAGCAGCAAAAATGTTCGGAAACGGCATGGTTTTGATAGTGAAGCGTTGGGAAAAGTGAAAACTGGCTATAAGTGTGCATGTACCGAAGTAATGATTTCTATCGGACAAGAGTGCGCGTTTGTTTTAGTGCGGGGTCAACCTCTACTGAATTGTAATTGGATTTATATAGCGCTTGCGCCATGCGAGGCGTCGAAGCGCTTTACGGTGACTGTTTGCTGATATCACTTAATAACCATGACTGTTATTGATTATTGCTTCCCCCTCTGGATGCAGCAGATATTTGAGCAGCCAGATATAGCCAGCTGTAATGTCGTGCTGATCGGCGATGTATGTGTATTCAGTTGTGGCTATCCTGACTTTTTACCGTGCGAAGCCCCCATTGGTCTTCAGTAGGGCTCACACAGGGCTGTCATTGGTCAGGGAGTCCTACGTTAAAGCTAGGCCATGATTGGTGGGGCAATGTGCAAGGAACGTCTGTTATTTGTCTGGACTTGCTGCTCGCTGGGCTTTGTCTGACCTGGGTGGTTGTTGGCGGGGCTTAGTACTGATTGGCTAGTTTTTCCTGCCCTGCAGCAACCTGTGCTGTAATTGTACAAGGCTTGCTGGGCCGGGGGTATTCTTTAGACCCCCTTTGCTCCCTGTCTCGGTTGTCAGCTTTTAGCGCCTCAGCCGCAGTCAGTTTTCCTCTGCCTCCATCCTCCAGCACCATGTCGCGGCCTCTGAATGACCAAGAGAAGCGCAAGCAAATCAGCGTGCGTGGCCTGGCAGGTGTGGAGAACGTGACAGACCTGAAGAAGAACTTCAATCGGCACCTGCGTTTCACCTTGGTGAAGGACCGCAATGTAGCCACCCCCGAGACTACTACTTCGCCCTAGCCCAGACTGTGCGCGATCACCTGGTAGGGAGGTGGATCCGCATCCAGCAGTACTACTATGAGAAAGACCCCAAGGTACGAGCCTTGAGAAGTGGAAGGTTAAGAGACCTGCTTTTGTAGACCGCAACCCGTCTTAGCACATACCTTCTCATAGAGCAGTGCTGCTTCAAAGTGGTCCATCAGGAAAAGCGCTGTGGCGAAGTGTTGAAGAGTCTGGCTAAAACCCAGTAGCCGTCATCTCACTTTGTCCAAGGAAGAGCATACAACAGTTACCCGTGTTAAAGTATTGCATGCCCCCCCCCCCCCCCGTAAAGATACACCCCTGTTTTCAAGTGGAGGCTGGAGGGCATCTTACTCATCCTAGAGACTAATTACTACTCTGATCTCTAGCGGTGAGCCACCATTGTACTCCTCTCTCTCTCTCTCTCTCTCTCTCTCTCTCTCTCTCTCTGATTAAACCATTCATTCTTTCTCTACCCACTGGCGAGGCTTGAGGCAGGGGCCCCATAACCCTTAAATGGTGCCCCCATTAAGCCCAAGGAGACTCTGTGGGGGGGGGGGGAGGTGGGGGGGCTCATCACATTTTTGCAGAGGGAGGCATCGTTTTATTTTACACCTCTGGCTTGGGGGCTATCTGGCGTATCCCCCGCTTGACAATGGGTTTCACGTCCAGTAGTACCATTACGATACTAGATTCACAGAAGAAGGAAATGAAGGGGGCATTCTTTAAGTTGCATTTGCAACAGTTTAACCTATTGGCATTGTAAATGACAATGCCTTTTATGTTTTAAAAACCAACACGTAAATAAAAGGCAGTGCCATTTATAATACCAATAGCTCAAAATCGTGTGAATGCGAGACCTATTTGCATTGCAAATGCTTGTTTGTTGTTGTGATGTGGCAATGTTCAGTAGCAGAGACTTCACCTAATTTGCAGTGCCCTCTGTAAAGTCACCAATTTGCACACCAAAAATAAATATTTCTTCTATAGATGAGGTACCTACTGCGTAGTCTGCTAGGGCTTCGCTGACTCGCATGCAACACAGCTGTCTATTTTAAAGGGATTTTTGGGGCAAATGCCAATTGCTTCAGTAAATTGTAGGCAAATGAACTCTGTGGGTGCCTGAGGAAAGTACTTGCTTCACTGGACATCCTCTAGAATAGGAGGCATGCTAGGTCAGTTGAAGGATTGGAGAAAGGGACAAAGGGAACGGATGGGTCTACTTAAGGATAGCAGTCCTAGCTAGCGGATTAATCTCACAACAAAAGTCGCATATGGATCTTGCCCACTGTCACTTGTCCATGTTGCCTTTCATCTTATATTACAGCACAACTGACAGACAAAACACGCCAGTTGCCTGTAAAGGTTTTGCCACCAATTCAGTAGATGACATTGGGATTGGTAGTCTAAGTGCAGCTTTTCTCGAGTCCGCGCGTTGCTTGTCTCCACCCATTGCCACCGCTGCTGTCTCTCGTGCTAAATTCACCCACATGCACCGATCCTTCTGTCCACTTGGAACAGGGTGATGTCTTTGCCTTTGAAACATTGCTACACTCTTGATTTTGGAATTCCTCTGCTATTATAACTGTATGTATGTAAATGCTATTAGTGTAGCGCAGCCTAGCTAAAATGCACTGGAGCAGTGTTTGGGGTCAAAGACAATTGTACTGGCCACTTGTGGGTGACTCACATCTGTAGATTAGTGTGTAAGTCTTCCATTTCCTAAGTTTAGATCCACTGACAAGTGCATTTAATAAATATTCCTGTTGTGAGGCATTTCTCTTTATTTATTAGTATAATAATTCATAAACAGTTACAGTTTGTGTGAAATGCTTGCAAAATATGCACATTTGATCACAGTGGAGTAAACGTGCTGCATTGGATTCATTTAAATGCCATTAATTAACATTATTCGCCTAACCATATCCCCAGATGTATTTTGCTTGTTTAAAATGCAGGTTGAATAACCATAAATGACTCATTGCTAAGGCTTACTTTTTGCATTGGCTCAGTTGCCTGCCTGCTTCTCTTGATTCTAGGCACCATCTTTATGGGAGCGAGCAAACAATTTGCAGCCCCATGTCTCTTGTAACATATCACTATGCTGTGTGAAAAGAGCTTTCTGGCTAGGAAAAACACAACCCATCATGTTAGCCATGGTTAATGTAAGTCTTTGTGCTCAGGGTAAAGTACAGGAGTGAATCCATATGCTGTTGCCATAGATTAAGCACCCTTTTTGCTTTACAGAAATAAATTAATGCACACGACCACAAGCACAGATCAGTGTGTGGCTTGCACTAATTTTTTAGGATGCATGACAGAAACCCTTTTTTAGGTCGAGCCTGAGACAGCGCGCATGCGCTGCTCTGCGAGGCTTCTTTTAAGCACTCTAAACTACTCTGTGTGGGTCTGACCTCCCCCCCCCCCCCCCACGCTTTGGGTTGGTTTTTGCCTGTGTCATTTTGACATCGTAGCCTGCAAATGGCTGAAGGCGGGTGCATGTTCCACCTCTTTTGCAAAGGTTCACTCCCACGGCGTTTTGCTTGCGGGAGCGAGCAGCGGCGCGTAGGGCGGCAGCTACAGTGCCTCCTTGTCTCCCCTGCACCACTCCCCCCTTGTCTCCCTGTGCCCGCCCCCACCATTCCTCTTGAGCTGCTTGTTTTGATTTCTGCCTATCTTTCTCTAGCTGCTCTTTCCCTATTTTGTTATTTCTCCCTGATTCTCCCTCGTTGTTTTTCCACCTCACGGTGTGTTCCGCTGTCTTGGTTTCCGAGTGTGCTCACTACTTATTTTGCTGTGTTTGTGTAGCACTCGAGTCTTAGGCAGCGACTTTAGTGAAGGTCAGAGGCGCGAGTACAAGATGGGCATTCAAAATCGTGTCCGACTCAGAACACAGAATGCCCCTCCTATCCTACCCTGTGATGCACCATTGGAGGGGATCAAGTCTGTCTGCAGGCGTTCCTCTTATGGGGTGGATGTGGCGGTCAGTCTTCATTTTGGTTGTTAGTCCGGGTGTTTTACGGAATGCAGTGAGCAGCACCAGAACTCGCCAGGGCGCCGCATTCCATTCATTCTTCCCCCTCCCCTCCCCCACAGCACTGCGGAAGCAAGAAGCCAGGATAATTCAGCATCTCTCCCACACAGCTCACGACCAGAGGAGAGAGACATGGTTTACTGCCATATGGAAGTGAGGTCAGATGTAGCAGGCAGTCCTGTAAGCAAGAGCCAGGGACAGGACTGTGCTGCACAGCTTCCTAGAAATCGGTACGAGGCATGGCTTTCTGCTCGGGGCAGACCGAGTCAGAGACAGCAGTGCTGGTAGTGTTTAATAACAGAGTTTGGTCTGCTCTCTAAGGTGCAGAGGTTAAGGAGAGCAGCCAACACTACTCTCAAGTACAATCTGCTGCCCAGAGAGAGTGGCTCCACCACATGACTTACTTGGCAACTCCCCTGTGCCTTACAGCATTTCTCCAAGCACAATTGATCACGGACAGGGGTGAAGGGCCTCTCGTGGCTTATTGCTGCTTTGATAGCTCCTCGCGCCCTTTCCCTCACTACAAAGTGCCTAAATGGCACCGAATCTCTGCCGGAAGAACCATCAGGGCCGCCCACCCACCCCTTCTCCTTGTTGCTTCTACCCCCTCACCCCTTCTCTGTGTTGCTGCCCCCTGTCCTCCCACACCTTCCCGTAGTCGTTGCTTGCAACCTTACCCCTACTCCCTTTCCCTGTGATTGCTTGCCCATCCCACCTGCCGTACTCCGTCCGAACAAACCTATCCTAATCTATTGGCCTTTCATATTTTTCATTCCATAATGTATTGCTTGGATGCTCCTACACAAGTGCGGGCATTTTTAAAGCGCATGCTAGTTGTTGGGAAGCAATCCTTTGGAAGACCGTCATTCCCATTTAGAAACGGCTGGCATGCGTATGCGCATCTGAATGTATGTTGAATGTTTCTTCTATTCTGCATTTTGCACTCATACATTCTTGCTGACTGTGTGTGGAGTGACTTGCGGAGCAGCTACTGGTTTACCAGTGATTTTAAAGATTCTCAAACTAGTTTTTATTCGTGCTTGGTGTTATTCTTTATTTTACATTGATTACTTGTGGCACCAATCTCTGTCCTGCTCCCCGGTACGCACTGCTGAGAGATCTTTTCTCAGATACAACTGCAATTTTTATCTCTTAGATTACTCCCATTCTAGAGCAGACATTTTAAAGGTGTGTGCTCTAGTTGTTGAGAAGCAGTCCTTTGGCAGACCTTCAGCCCTATTTACCAAGCTTTTGCAAAGCCAATAGGTCGCACCTATGTGAGAGCTATTGACTTTGTCAATGTCTTTTAGCTGTCACACATCCAGGGCTGGCGTGAGACCTATTGGCTTTGCCAATGCTTGTCTTCTTAAAGGAGCTGGATGTAATTGTGGAACTAATTATCTCATGGGAGCCTATCCTAAAAATGGAACGTACATTGGATAAAAGAGTGGAGTGTTGTGATTTGATAGAAACCCTTTTCAGTTCGTTTTACCTCATTATTGAATGGTGCGTAAATTCGTCATACCGCCTTACAACACCATGCTTACCTATTTAGATTTAACACTTCCTTAAAGGTTGGCATGGGTCTAAAAAAGAGAAGGTATCTGGACTTTATATGAACAGAGAGGGGAGTTTGTGGTGAACATCGAGGATGAGTCTCTCTTTCCCAACTAATTGCAGAAAAATAAGACACCAGGCTTGACTTATCTGTCAATTTAACTGCTTATTTGTACAATAGAATGTCCCATTTGGTGCCTAGTTGGCATGGTCTTTCGTTCCCCCTTAAGCTTCTTTCACCCTGCAGCTGTGAAGCTAGAGCCAAACGGCAGCCTTCTCATGACTCTAGGAAAAACTAGCATGGGCACAACCAATCGGTCAAACTTGCATTTTCAGGCGTAAAACTGATTTATTGGCTTTCCCAGTGTTTTGAACTGCCGTCAACCTTGTTTTGAATTGCAAATGCTTTCCATCACATTCCTTAAGGGTTAAAGTAACATTGTTGGATCTGAGTCTGTAGCACAACCAAGCATGCCCAACCTCCCCGCAAAAAAGGCCATTGATCAAACTGGTAGACCTTACATGTGTTAGTTTGTTGTAAACCTTCAGCTTTCCGACAGGATAGCAGCCATCGGCTTTTATCGACAAACACTGGACAAGGCCATAAAGCAGGTGAGGTGCATGGCGCAAGGGGTGGCTCCCAGTGGGGGGCACAGGACATGCAGAGCTGCCGAAGCGGGCCATGGTCTTCTGACTGTAAAGGTGTGGGTAGCAGGCTCCATTGCTACAAATGAGCTGGCCTGGAAAGCCAAAGTGGGCTTGAGGTATAAGAGCTGTGCAGGTGAGGATGGCAGGAGTGTCCTGCAAATTGAAGTGGCCGCAGAGAGGGGAGTCACTTTTCACAGCTGGCTTGGGGTGCGTACACAGCTGCCTGGGTGCTGATTTCTGCAGTGTGGTCCAGGACATCTGGCATAAGTAATCCTCCATTTCCTGGTTTGACACAGCACAGCCTTGATGGTGCTTGGCTCAGGAGAGTACTGTGCATGCTGTTGTAGAATCGAGCACCATCCAGCTTCAGTCAGTTTGTGAGGGCTGCTGTGCACATGCTGCAGTCACCCTGTTGGGTCCATTTGGGATAGGGCGTGGTCCTTGCCATGTGCTGTGGCCTATGACTACAAAGGCCTGTGGATTGGGGAGTAGACCTCCGCATGTGCTGACTCCACTAGAGTGTCACAGGGAATACTGGACAAATTGAAACGAGATTTGAGATAAGTGAACGTCACGATATTCCATTTTTTGAAAAGTACTGGACATCCTAAAATGGTGTGGCTATTAGCTTTATTGGAAACCCCCATTCTATGATTGGCACAATTTTATGTTATATCTGATAGCTCACATCGTGGAGATACGGGGTCTGTCACCTGCGGCCTTAGCAAGTACACTGCATACAAATAATCACAGCTGGCTGCCTGCAAGTGCTACACCATGTTCAGTAGCTGAGATGTTAAAAGAAGGTGCTGTGGGTCATTACGTTCAGTTCCTGACATGGACCACCTTATACCTCATCAGCAAAGTAAGTAGTCAAAACGTAGACGCCTGCAAAATGGTGGAGGCTAGTCCCAAAATGAGAAGGACAGCCCAATGCCGAAAGGGCCCTCAGCCACACAAGTCAGTGACTGAAGAGCCTTGGCCCACAGCTTGTTTCTGTATGTTTTATCTTGTCTGTTGTGTATTGTGTTAGCATGAGGTCTGAAGACCACTAAGGGTTCTTGAAATGAGCAGACCTATTATACAGGGATTGGGTCTTCAATATCAAGGAAGTCTTTCTTGGATTCTTAAAGTCAAGTTGGAGCCTTTTATATGAGTAAGTTTATATGAAGTCTTGAGTAACACAATTGTTCATTAAGAAGCAGTAAAGTTGTTGACCGAAGGGTCCCGGGTATCGCTCCAATGTTGCTTGACATTCAAACTGGAGTATGATAAGTGTTCAAGGCACTGTTCAAGTTTTACTTTGCATCCAAAAGGGAGGTAAATAATATTTAATCTGATGGTTGCAGAATTAATGGGATTTCAGAGAGCAGACATTGAAAGAAATATTAGGAGTTGTCGGGAAAGCTCTTCCAATGTATAGAGTACATTTGTATCAGTGCGACCCCCTAACTCCTACTTTGCCTTCGCAAAATGTAATAGAGTAATATGAAGGCAAAAGAAAATAAGGGTAAATCCGTGGGATTATAAAGTCCGGTTCGACTCATAAATTGGAGGTTTTGGCTTCAATTGCAATTAATTCCCAAAACAGTTGATCATTTTTAATCGATATTGGGGCACATTAATGGAGCCCCCATAACATCTGTTCTTTTTTTATTTATTTGTTAAACCAATGATTGTTGCAATTAATTTCACTCCAGACAAAAAAAAAAAATTCTGAATGGCCTGGCAAAAGTAAAATTATCTGCTGATGATATGGTTCAGTTCTTAAACGCTGATTTTAAAAAATAAATCTGTAGCTTTAAAGAAATATATTTAGGGATATACGTCACACTCACATGAAACTTTTGAAGACCTATACAATGAGAACTTTAAGCTGCTGATACAAAGAAAGTGGTCTCTTGTGATGAGATTTGAAGCATTTTACATGAACCACGCTAGGAAATATAACTTTAGTAAAGATGTCCATCCTACCTTTTTTTTTTTATATTCGCCTTTTTTACTTAACCATGCCTTTTGCAGACCAACTACAGTTAATTTCTGAGACTAATAGTGTCACCAAATTCTTCATTTGGCCCAGTACGACAAACAACAAGGTGATGAAAAGAATGCTAGAATTGATCTCAGCCACTTACTATCCCTTGGGTTCTCGTTAAAGACCATTGTTTTTTTGCCTACTATGCCACCCTAAATGGAAACCTGCCATAAGGCAAATCAGTCTTTGTTCTGATCCAATTAGAACATTCCAGCCCAAGATGCCAAGCCAGATAACCTCCATTCAGGGAACACAAGCAACCCCAGACTGGTGGTTTTGACCTACTTCGGTCTTGTCAGTGAGTTGTAGCTGAGTGTGCATGGTACCCAGGTTTTGGTACACCAGTTGCACTTATGACAACTTTGTGACAGCTTGCAGAAAGCCACGCAATCTCACTTGCTTTCCAGCAGCGTCTTCCTCCTTTCCTTATAAAAGGGGGTTAGTGAGTGCCTCGGGTGTCTGGGTCAGTTTGGATTGACTCTGTGTGAGCTTGTTTCAGGCTGTTTTAGTTTATTTTAGTATTTGTTTGGAGGAAGTAATATCTTCGGTAATCCGACTACCTCACATGTACATCTTAGACATTCGTGAAATTGAAGGTTATGAACAGGAATATATGGGTCCTTGTGGACCTTGCTGTGTCTGTCACATGTTAGTGAGGATGATGTTAATAAATGTTAGAAAGTTTGTCTTCAGTGTCTATATTATAGCTATTGGGGACTATCAGATTCCTTTGGGATATGGAAGCATGCATTTCTTTGCTTATCTGGATTCCTAAATTTAAGGAAATGCTTCTTTTTGCATGTTCATCTCCACATTTTTGGACTGATGCTGCTTGTTTAATGACTGAAATTCTACTGAGGGCTGTTAATCAGACCTCCGTGCCAGTGTTCTAAACCATCACAAAGTATAAGTCGAATTGGCTATCCACAATTGGCAAGTACTGGCTTATTTAGAAGTACCTAGTAAATGGTGTCCAGGGTATCTAGGTCATGTAAGGCAGTGTGTCCACCCAGGGCTGCAGCACTGTTTGTGCCACCCTGTGTGTGACAATGTACAAAATGACCCCCAGCCTGCCACTGCACACTGGAAGATCAGTGGTAAGATTGCTAGTTCGACTCTGCCATTTAAACTAATAGCACAGCCCCCACTTCCCTTAACAATATATGACAGTATTCCCTAGGAAAGGCCTGGAGAGCCCAAGGCAAGGAGCTGTATACTATTAGGTAGGACAAGCAACACTTTAACATTTTTGTTTTGCTGTGGAAAGACGAGTAGCTCCATTGGCTAACACAGTTACCGGCAGAGCCCGCAACCTGGTTAACTTATAAAAGGGACTACCCAGCTTGGTACTATAAGCTTCTGGGTTTGGCATGGGTCTAAAAAAAGGAAGGTATCAGGATTTTATATGAACAGAAAGGAGAGATTGTGGTGAACATCTTTGATCGAGGGTATTGGCCATCCCTTCTACATGTACTGATGCTCTTCAACCAGAGATTATATTGGTCAGTCCCCCTCTGGATGAAGTACACTCCGAGCAGATAAGTCAATAAGAATACTTTGATTACCTAACAGAAGATCATTTTAGAAACCTGGCTCTGGCCACTCCTTGGGGTTCTCCTCTGGATCCTATCCCTTGCAATGTCTGGAAAGAACTGGCAGGTGAAACTCTTCCATATTTGTGACAAATTTGTAGCCAATCCCTGAATAAGGGGGAGGTTCCAATAGCTTGGAAAAGAGTTTTGATCACACCTTTGGAAAAAAGGCCTCTCTAGACCCTGGAATTTTAAGCAAATAGAGGCCTATTTCCCTTCTCCCTTATCCTGGAACGCCATGTGAGTAAAACTCTATCTCACTATCTAGAAGCTAACCAGATCTTAGAGCAATTTGGGTTTCGTGCTGGCCATGGGACTGAAACTGCATTATTTACTGCCCAGGTCGAATATAATGTATCTATTAAAAACAGACAGCATTCTGCCTGTCTGGGGAGTTGTTTATGACTCCCAGTGCTAGGAAAAATAGCAGCCTGCTTCAAGGCATAGTGTTACCTTCCCTTTGCAGGAAGCCACTCGGTGTTATCCCAAAAGGGGAGCTTCAAAGGCGAAGCCGCCTTAGGTGGGGAGATGGCATTTACACTCCTGAGGAACTGCCTTTTGTTCAAGTAGACAGGCTGCAGACAGGGTCATAGAGGAAACCCAGTGCCCAAACTGGTTTTACCGTGGGCACGTAGCTCTCAGGTAGCCACTCTTCTAGGTTGGGCTACCAAGCTCCCGAAATCGGAAGAAGGGCCCAACATCTTCTGGACATAATAGTGCACTCTGGGATTACTAGATGCCACACATAGCCAGAAAGTCATCCCCAAGAGGGAGGTAACCTGGTAGCCTATTGGCTAGTGACCGCATCTTCTCCCCTGAGCACTTTCTGGGAGTAAATATGGCACCCCTGGCAACCCCTCACCTCCAATCAGGTTGGAACTGGAACAAGGGCAGAAGATGGACTGCCCTGCTGCTGCCCCTTGGACTTCCCAAAGAGGGGCTGCACAATCTGCTGGAGTGCATCTGCTGCACCTTGGGCTAGCAAAGAGAGGAGTGTGCCAGTGGATCTTGGCTCTTGGCTCTGGGGGGAAAAGTCATGCCACAGTCCCAGACCAAAAGAGTGACTCAAAGTAACAGAGATGCATTCAATTTTGTTACAAAATTACTTGCTCTGCCATAATTACTTTATGGTTTAAACAATGCTATTTTCCTATACACAGTTCATGTGTTTATATGTGTTATTTTCTGTTCTTTTTGGGGCATTATTACAGATTTTATATATTTTAGAATTTGCAATGTACATGGAGTAAATTCTTATTTGTTGAGACCAATGTTCCTCGAGCCGCATTATGCATGCATTTGTATGTTTGGCAATTCATACTGCTTTTGTGCAACAGTTCTATTAAAATTCAGTTAACACTGTCAGTCTTGCGGTGTGTTTTGTGGCCTTACTTGTATTCAATTTCTTGAATAACGGAGATTGAAGGTTAAAACAGAGTTGAGCAGAAAGGTTCATTTTGTGAAATAAAGTGAGTGGAAAGACCTTCCGAGATCAAAAGGGTTGTGACTCTTCGATGGAGGCAGGTGGGGAAGGGGTGTGGGGAAACGCGGTACTGGGAACCGCGTGAAAGCTCAAAACGACAGCTCAAATGTACATTTCTCTTTAGAGAAGTGTGTACTCTTTCCTCTGTCTTGGAGTATGACGTTGTGATATGAAGGGGAGGGATCCAGCCGCCCAAGTACAGCAGCTTTGGCACTGAGGTGCACACCTTTACAGGTTGATGTGATCAGTTTAAATGCCATCGGTCACAGTGAAAGACAGCCAGTGCGTAAAGTTGACTGGCTCAGTGCCACCTGCTGTAGGCCTTAGTGGGAGGAAACCAAATGTGACTGACATTTAAAGAGACCAGCGGATGAAGAGGGCTGATGGGGGGGGGGGGGGGGGGGGAACCTATGAGCTTAAATGTAATTTTGTTATCTTT
Organism: Triturus cristatus; assembly: GCF_964204655.1. NCBI lineage: Eukaryota > Metazoa > Chordata > Amphibia > Caudata > Salamandridae > Triturus > Triturus cristatus. The sequence goes on from NC_140588.1 coordinate 219,040,203, forward strand.
TCATTCTAAACGTGAGTTTTGTGAGACCACTAATGCTGTGTCTAGGTCACATCTCATACGTGGGCTTTCATCCAGATGTGCGTATCCACATCTTGTGGTTGTACCTTTTTGTTTCTAAGGTAATAGCTATCACTCCTTGGCTGCAGGGTGTTTGTCATCTTAGTGGTAACGAAGAAAGGCTTTCTTTGAGTACACCATGTAGTGAATGTAATGTTGAAATTGTTTGGTGGTGCATACTGTTTAAAAGTTAAATTACATGCGTAGTTGGGTTTTAAGTTTATAAATGAAGGCCTACTCTCTAGTATTTTTAAACAGACATCCAAGACATTCCATGTACCATTTAGTATATTTATGTAGCTAACAGAAAACTCTATACACCAGGGGTGAGATTTCGAGAGAAAGCCAAGATGTTGCAACATTGTGGGTTGTTTTGGGACAGATGCATTGTGTTAAAGACCGAGCAAACGTAAAAATTAGAAGTAGTATCTTAAAGGTGGCATTGTTGGTAAGTTTGAATGATATCCCTAAGGTGCTTTCATGTTGTCTGATGATGCTTTATTTGAAGAAAAAAAAATCTGGTTTGTTGAATGATTTAGGTAGCCGTCTGTTTATTAAACGAAACCCTTCATGGACTCTTCAGTGGCCACCTTTTCAGGTTACTTGCATGTTACCGTACTGCCGTGTGTATTAAAACAAGTATATGTAATTCCTACACTCCCCGCTGGGTTATTTTTTTTTATTTTTCTAATTCTTATATTTAAGTCCAGCTCCATGAGAAAATTGTAATTGTTAGCTTAGGGCATTCATTTAATTTGAAATTGGAGAACCAAAATCGAGGTTTTTTGTGGTGGAAATATATGTTTTTGGAGAAGAGCTTTGGCTTGGTGCTGAGTGAGCCTTTTTTTGTCTTCAAGTCTCATTTTAAGACATGTTGTATCTTTCTCCACAAATCTAATTGTAGCACCCTAACTGACGCTGGTCCAAACGTGTGTAGCGGCAGCCATGTTACCAGTGCTTAAATGGAAATGTAGGGCCTTGTGTTTGCTGTTGAACTCTATGGGGAAATGCAGACACTTGGACAAGAATTAAAATATGGGCAGAATATGGTGAAGTATTTACCACATCTGTTAAATATCATTGCCCAGGCGTGGTATTTACCGATTGTAAAACATGAAAATGAGTAACATGCAGAATTGTTTTTTAGCTTCAAACTCCATGTCTTACCCTTTCTTACACCCCCACCCCCCTCCCACCTCTCCAGTCCATCTTTGGCCAGGTTTGACCTGCCAGAATCTAGCAAGGGAAACCTGCATGAGTGTGGAAACTTAAATGACCAGAATCGGAACTACTGTTGCACAGGGAACTGTAATTTAACCCTGAACATGTAATAAGGGCTTTAAGCATGTATGGGACCGTGGTAATCTTTTTAGATTGGGTGTGGATCTGTTTGCCTAGAGCAACCATAAGAATGCTGCTCGCGACCTGGAAACGTGGTTGGGATGCTTCTTTTAGTACTTCGAGGGAGGGTGGTTACTGACGGAATGTGATGGCCATGAGCTACTTGAGTAACTGGGATGGGTCACTATTCGTTTTTGGTGTAACAAGTATTTTCAAAGCCAGTAGATCTGGCTCCACTGTACGAAATTATCCAAACAGCATTTGTTACAGGTCTGTGTTTACATATTGGCGTTGCAGTGTCGAACTGCAACAGAAACTAGGCCTGGGCACCAAAATAAAAGTGGCCCCCATTAGATAGTGAATTGGATAGCTAAAAAAGTGGCCCCTGGTGGCAAATCAGGGCTGTTTTGAACTTATGAAGATGTACTGTACATGTTTGGCATGGCATGGAAGACTTCATGGATTTGATCTTTCTGCAGGCAATATTTATTTTAATATATTGGAAATCAACAGTAACACCATCCCAGCATACCATAAACTGGCCTGTAAACAGCTAAAAATCGACCCACACACTGATATGCTGTACCAGCCCTTCAGGCACTGCCTAATTACCCTTGAGGCCAGTCCGACTCTGGGCAGACAAATTGGCTTGACCATTTCTTGTTTATCAAGTACATGGAGAGCTGTACCGCTAAAATGTGTCTCCTGGTGAAACATTTGGTTAGTGCTATGAGAAAACAAAAGAATGGCGTTCTACTCACAGTATATGTATAGCATAAATGTGTGAGTTCAGTGTACGTTTTGTGATTTGAAATAGTTACTCTTGCATTACAATGCAGGCACACCATAGCAGGTGGTATGATATACAGTCAATAGCATGAGTGAAATACTCCTCTGGGTGGAGCCTAGGCCCATGCTGTGTATATTTAAAGACAAGCTTGGGTTTTGACTCGAAGGCAGCAGGGCCAAGTCAAGGTAATCAAATAGAACAAAAGAGGGTGCCGGTGCTGCACTGAACTTTCAAAGAAATTTTAACAAATGAACTGATTTAAACAAATCCATTTTATCCATTTTTTTGGTTGATTTTAATCAAAAATATTTTATGCAATTTTTCTTATTATTTTGCACGGTTGTATTTAGAATGATTCAACCATATACACAAAAATTAATAATCAAAAGGGACAAACACAAGAATACATTTCAAAATATTTACATTACATAAACACATATGAATAACCACACAGCTAGCGTACCTCAGACATTCAGACAATAGACAACATTCAATTAACAATTTACACTTATATGTACAAAGGACAGACCATCAGTGAATAACACTTGCACTATTTCAAAAAACGTCTATTTTTTAAAATTTTTGTTTAGCAGTTATTTGGCTGAAGGCGAAGACAAGTCAAAGTAGGTCAACGCGTTTCGAATCCCTTCACCGGGGATTCTCATCAGGACCAAAGCTCTCTAAAATTTGAAGTGACGCACCAAAGAATTTAATTGGATGGTAGAAGAGCGTCCAATAAAAGGATTGGCAGGTGTCTGCGATGTCTTATGTAAACGTCTGTGGCCCCTTATTCATCCTGGGCGATATCGGCAAGTTCTAGTCAGGAGCAGCGAGTCAAATAGTTAGCCAGCCGGAATCTTATTAATCTCGTTGTGCGAGCGCCCTTGGATCCGACATGAACCGTGCACGGTTCATGTCGGATCCAAGGGCGCTCGCACAACGAGATTAATAAGATTCCGGCTGGCTAACTATTTGACTCGCTGCTCCTGACTAGAACTTGCCGATATCGCCCAGGATGAATAAGGGGCCACAGACGTTTACATAAGACATCGCAGACACCTGCCAATCCTTTTATTGGACGCTCTTCTACCATCCAATTAAATTCTTGGGTGCGTCACTTCAAATTTTAGAGAGCTTTGGTCCTGATGAGAATCCCCGGTGAAGGGATTCGAAACGCGTTGACCTACTTTGACTTGTCTTCGCCTTCAGCCAAATAACTGCTAAACAAAAATTTTAAAAAATAGACGTTTTTTGAAATAGTGCAAGTGTTATTCACTGATGGTCTGTCCTTTGTACATACAAGTGTAAATTGTTAATTGAATGTTGTCTATTGTCTGAATGTCTGAGGTACGCTAGCTGTGTGGTTATTCATGTGTTTATGTAATGTAAATATTTTGAAATGTATTCTTGTGTTTGTCCCTTTTGATTATTAATTTTTGTGTATATGGTTGAATCATTCTAAATACAACCGTGCAAAATAATAAGAAATTGCATAAAAATATTTTTGATTAAAATCAACCAAAAAAATGGATTTGTTTAAATCAGTTCATTTGTTAAAATTTCTTTGAAAGTTCAGTGCAGCACCGGCACCCTCTTTTGTTCTATTTGTGTATATTTAAAAGCATTGGTAACAATAGGTCTTGCAGACAGTTGTGGCTGGCAAGCCAGACTCAATGACTAAGAATATGAAAGAAAGTCTCATTCATTCCGGAACAGAAAGTGGACGCTGGGACTGGATGTGAGTAGAAAGAGAACCAAGTTGATACACAATCCGATTATCCATGACGCCCCGTTGCTGGGTTATCCATGCACTTTACAAATATTTTAACATAACATAACATGCCTCAATGGCAGAAGTAAATGTGGATGTTAGTATTGCTTAATAAAGATTGTTTCTTACGGTGATACATGAGCAGATAACCAGGAGTGGCCCTTGCAGGTAAGAGCGGTGAGGGCCGGATTGGGGGGGGGGGAGGAATTCGACAGACGACCACGAGGGAAAATTAAATAATCAATTTTCCCTCCTCATCTGTCGAAATACCCAACCCCACTGCCCTTACCTGCATGGGCCGCTCCAGCACTTAACTGGGCTAAACGTTGTTGCCCTTATCTGAGCAGTTAACACTGCTTTGACCAGATTTTAGAACCAAGCTGCCCATGTGTAGACATCCACTGATGTGGACACCAGGGGGACCCACGGTTGTCAATAAAGGGCTGTCAAGTGTAGCACCTGCCACCCCTGGCTTTCCCTTTGTTACCTTTTTTGGCAGTGCCTTTGATCCCCTCAGGGGTTACGAAAACTGTGGCAGCAAATTAATTGAACCCACACTCGGAGTCCTGTTTCCTTCGGTAGTTTCCACTTCTTGCTCTCCTTCCAAGCCATCCGCAGCTAACATGAGGTTTGATATGATGCTGCGGGTTGGACCAGGAGTGAAACGTGTGATGTAATCAAGGGGCAGGTGGTGCGTGGTGACACTTGTGCTATCTCTACCATTATGGTTATTGACTTCATGAAGGCGCCCTGCCGCAGACTTGGGGCAGACGCTGGATGCTCAGTCCTGAAAGAGAATGACCCCCCCCCCCCCCCCCTCCACCCAAGCAGTACTTTCTTTTTCTCTCTAACGCAGAACTTTGAAAGTGTAATAGAGGAGCACCTGACCTTCCTGGCTAAAGTGCCATGCTTAAAAAATAACGAAGTTTAAAACAAGAAATTATTCTGGATTCTATGGTAGCCGAGAAAAGCATTGCTCACTGACAAAAAAAAATGAGCTTTAGGGTTTCTGTCCATAAGGGATCTCAAGGAATGCGGGACGCCATCCTGTGGGTTGGAGGGTGGTGGAGTTTACAACTACAACCTCCGCCACCCTGGAAAATGGCCACCTGTCCTATATAGTGAGCCCGCCTGCCTGGCAGGGATGTCCCTTCTGTGAAAGGACCCACCTCACTGCAGCTCCTTTCACAACAGTGAAGAGTGCTGAGCGGCCGGCCACCATGTTTAAAGTGCTCACTCTACAACACTTTCGGCTTTCAAGAAACTAACTTCAAAGTGGAATAAAAAAAACTAATAGGCACGATGTGACGTGCAGGAAGCCTTTTTTTCCCCATGTGTCCCATTAATAATGTTTCTTGACCATGTGCGTGATGTGGCCGACAGGGTGTGCAGGGGAAATGGGTGACGGTAGACGGTTGTCTGCGTCCGGATAGGGCGGGGCGTCAGACACTGTGGCAGACAGACCACTTGGTTACCACAGACCGAGTCAGCCAGGGCCCGCTGGCGGTTACCTGCAGTTTCCCAAACTCTGAATGGATCAGGAAAGAGCAGCGCTCTTGTATCACGTTCGTCCCACTCTGCCAAAGCCTGACTAAGCGCCTTAGTTCTTGCTGTTCCTGGAATAACACAGAGCGCTGCAAGTGGAGTTGGATTGACAAAGCGAGCATGCTTTCTTCCTGCTGAATCTGCCGCAACTTGGACATGGTACTTTTGCTGCCAGCTGTAAGGACAATCCGTTGCGCAGTACCCACAGGAGAGGATCTACCTCGGCGATCTACTCCTAGGCCAGAGAAATCAAATCACGTAGAATAACTAATGCTGTTTCTCGGGTGCATTTCATTTTTCGTTTTATTTTCAGCATCTAAGCATTGACCATCTCTGAAAATAAAACTCGGTCGTTTGGCTTACAGTGGACTTAAACATATTGGTTATCAGTACATTGCTGTTATGACATAATGTATTTTATTTTCAAAGATATAAGCGAGCAAGGGCAGAGTCCCCATATTCTACCGAAAAAGAAAAAGGAAAGACAGACGTCCTAAAAGCACTGATGTGCATGTGTGCTGTTATGAATTCTGATAAAAGCTTAAAATAGTTTTCAAGTGTAAACCACTGTAAGCCACGACCAACCTTCACATCTCAGTCTAAAATGACCATTGCCCAATGTATTCTTGCTTAATCTGATGTTGAACTAGCCACACTTTAATATTCTCTGTAAAGCACTCTGCACTTCCTCCAAGCTAGGTCCACACTATATAAACATCCTAAAATAGTCTCCAATTATGGATGAGTGACAAAACATGTTTGATCTATTTGTAAGTGAAATATTAAGTTGGAGTGTGTGTGCCTCTGTGCTGAAAGCTGGCACAACACTTAATAGAAAGAGATGTTTTTACCTCGCCAAAAGCTTTGTCCCCCTTAAACAAGGTACACCAAATTTTGATAAAAAAAAAAAAAAAACATTATTCCTTACACTTACTTGGACTTTTTCAACTTTGATGTACAGTTGTTGCGGGAGGAGAAACTGTCATTATGCATAGGTTACCATAGGTAACAGCAGACAATGTGTTGCAAGGTATGTAGGCCTAGGCCTCGTTTAGTGCGTTTTGCGGGTTTGGTGAATTTTGGCCAAGATATATTTGAAACCAACAAAAACAATGCACTTGTCCACTACACATTTCAGAGTTCGCTATATATCAATTAAACTGCTCCCATATTAGTGATTTTAGAAAAAGGATGAAAAGTGGGAAGAGTGAAATTGACCGTTTTCCCCTCAAAAAACGCACGTGTTGTCACTCAAAAATGGAGAACAAGGCGTAGCATGTTCATTTTGAGGTGATAAAAAGCTTCATTCTTTAACGATACATCCAAATGTTCACAACATGGGACAAAAATTCGAAGCGGCACACTTGGAGGCCCATTGCAGCATCATGCAAGCTGGACATCTCAGTGACTTGCTCAGTGTTTGACAGATTAGTCCCATTGCTGAAACGGCAGACAGGGAAAAAAGTCTTCAGCTAGAATCATTGGCCTGCCCTATTTGATCGGGGATTCTGTCCATGCCCCCCAACTCGGCCTGGTTGGTCGGGCTGCATGTGAGCCCCCACCAGACTTGCCAAGGAGGAAATTGTCATCATCTCGGCAGCCTTTTGGAAGGCTCGAAAGCATCATTCAGAACATTCAGCAGCATGTTACCATTGATACCGTTCATAACGTCACTGCCTTAAATGCAGTTGTAAAGCTGAAGTAACACTGTCCTGGTAAAAGAATACAGAGGAGAAAGGTGGCTGCAGTTATACTGCCTAGTATTGCATAGCCCCATTCTTATTCACTGCTGTTGGGAACCTGCAAAGCTGCTATATATCTTTTTTTTTTTTGGGGGGGGGGGCTGCATGGAGGGGGTGTCCGAAAAGAGACGCAGCATTTTACAATAAAAGCATAATGTCAAAGTAAGGGCAACAGAACAAATGAATTTTTCTATACAGTTTTTCAGCGTTCAATATTGCTTACAGATTACTAATGAAACCTACAATTATCCGCAGCGACATCAGGCCAGGGGCTAGGAAAAAGACAAGGGTGCTGTAGAGTTTGGGGCTAGGGGAGGGAGGCAGCCCAAAACAGCAGTGCGGATGGAGACTTCTGATTAGCGGTTGTAGAGATCCGACCAAGCGAGTAGAACGCCCTTCCGCATATACGCAACTGCGGACTGGTGGGGGAGCAAGTGGTAGAATAAAGTAGCTCATAAAAATTGTGAATATGTAGACAAATGCCAGTTGGATTTTATGTACAGCAATGTTATCGACAGGTGCGGCTAGTGTGCACAGGTTCCATAACACGTCACATTAAGTGACTGTATTACAAGCACAGGCTTCATATCCTGTCCTATGCTCACAACTGGTCGAGTGGCCTGTAAGCGATTCTCATAAGGTCCATGCGGATGAGGCCCAGTGTCCAGTCATTGTGTATGGTTATGGCCACCAATCCACCGTGTTTCAAAGTGAAGACTTTGGCAACTGCCAATGAGGCCCTCGGTCTGTGCCAATGTTACAAGGACCCCTCCCTGTATGTCTGTAAAAACGAGTGTGAGAAGTTGGCCTGGTATATGATGTTCACTAATTAAAGTGACCACCTTGTACCATGCCAAGCAACCCTTATGGTGTGGTTGTAAGTCAACCTTTTCGGACCAGCTGCCCTAGTGGTAGCGTAGGCTAAGCAGTCTTTGGGGCTAAACTCGTTTAGGCGTGTTAAGCAAGCTGTTTTACCATATGTAACCCCCTTTTATACCAATGAAAAGACACCACACAGATATACATTCAAAATATATATATATGTATTTATTACTCAAAGTATCCCCTAGACTCTTTATGAGCACAGGAGCACAAATCGTTAAACAAGAAAGTATCACAATATACGAAAGTTGGACTTTATATGTATAGGCCCTGGTGGCCGCTCAAACCATATACTAAAATAGTGGTATAAGTACCACGAACAGGAAAGGGAGAAGGCCTAGGGCCTCTAGAATCGCTGGGCCTACAAGGAGCTAACTTTAGTTGGTGACCAGGAGGTCCATGGGTCGCGTGTGCAGTTAGGAAAGTTACACACGGGTGCCCATAGGTTTTCAATGGGTGCGTAAATGTTCAAAAGTTACTGCTAGAAGGGTCTTCTGGTTGGACTACGAATTCAAGACTTCAAACCTAGACACTAGAGATGTTACTCTACACTTGTGCACCGGAGTGCCAGCTTTACCTCACCCACAGGAAGCGGGTGCATAGGTCTCAAAGTGCGTCGGGTTTCGTCTATCTGTTCAATGGAGCCTGACGACAAAGATGCTGCAGGCGGTCGGCCCAGAAGAGATGCGGTGGATCCAAGGGTGGATCGGAAGTGTAGAAGACCTGTAAGCAGAGGGGACAGTGTTCACAGTCATTAGCCAGTGACCGGCGTGGCACCAGGTAGGTACCAGGCGATGTCGGGTGCAAACAGGTGAAGAGATGTAGCTTGTCTCTGCAGCCACGTGGTCCCTGAAGGTCGACAACGTCCAGGAGTCGGTTCACGAGCTGTCCCACGCAGGCTCACGCTGTCGGCGACTCAGAAGAAGCAAAGAAGCCTTGGCAAAAGCAGGAGTCGCAGGAATTGAAGAAAGCTGTTAGCTCTGACCAGCAAGGTCAGAGGGGCTGCTCCTTTGGAGGGAAGCAGGGGCCAGTCTGGAGCAACCAGACCAGCATCGTAGTTTTTCAAGATGGTCGCCAAGATGGCCACTAATCAACGGACCAGTAACCGGTTAGGCGCGTCGAGTCGCGAAGTGCAGAGGGGCCCCACGCAGATCATGGAGATGCTGGAGGGCTCACCTTTGGTGCAGATGCTGCTCGGATGTTGGGCTTCTCAGGACCCAAAGCACAACTCGGAGGGAGCCTCTGTTGTCGCGCTTTCAGCTTAGTCGAGTGTCTTCCAAGGTGGCTGGCTCCACGTGTCTCGGTGCCTCCACGGGTTCCTTCTTTGCAGGGACTGTGGATCGGGCGGTGAGAGGTCTGGAGGTCCAGTCCTTGTGGGTCTCTGGGCTCGGGCTCCGGCAGGAGGCGGCGGCAAAGCTGGATGGTGCTTGCGTTAGCAAGATGGTCACTCCCTGACCATAGGGGAGATTTCCTTCAGTCTTCTGTGCAGCAGAACGTCGAAGTTCCCGTCTTCTTCTTAGTTTCAAGTTGATTCCAGGATGTCTAAAGTCTTTGGACACAGCTCCTACCTTTAAGCGGATTCTAGGGGCCGGACTACCTGCTAGGTCCCTCCCTAAGGGTGGGACAAGGAAGGGGGGTGGTTACACCCCCAATCCTTTGTCCAGCTCGCCCCAGGTCTGGGGCTGGTGTGCCCCAGGACCGGTTTGAACTGGCATATGCACCGAGGCTCCTTGTGAGCCTCAGGCATGTCTGTTTCTTTTCAAGCCCTACCTGACCAATACACAAAATCCTGTCTGGGGTGGTGCTCGCACCTCCCCTGGCAGGAAACCCTTTGTCCACGTCTCCCAAGCTGGAAGGACTCCCAGCAGCAGGAGGGCAGACTTGTGTCTGTGGTGGCAGCGTCCATTTTGTGGAGCTGAGGCTATGTCTGATTTTACCCGGGTTTCAGGTTCTGTACATGTCGTGTCCAGAATTGGCGAGGGGTTAATATTCCAATTCGTATGACACCTTACTCGACATGTTTTGATAAAGCTAAACCAAAGATAGCATTTAACCGCGAGGTTCATAATGCACTTAAGAGTATATGGTATGGCAATATCTGGAAACGGTAGAAGGAAGTTGTTCCGACTACTGCAGACAGGCTCAGCTCATACCAGAGCACCATCTCGCATGAAACCAAGCACTCTGCCTTCAGGATTGTTAAGGCCTGCCATAGGAGTGACTTGTAGGTTAACATGTGTCCCATTTAAGGATAGGTATAGGCATACTACACCTAAGTAAGAGGTGGATACACCAACTTACCCCAGCTGAGTGATCAGCCAGTTGTGTCAAATTTGTTAGGCCAGGCCTGGGGTGGCACAATACATGCTTCAGCCCCTAGTAGGCCTTAGATACACCAATGCCCTGGGTACCTAGTGTACACTGGTACAGGGGCTCACAGGGTGATCCAGTTCCAATGGGTTATGCACCTAAAGTGCATAGTGTCAATTTAGCAGAGAGGGCAGCAGGCTGGGGGTCTGATTAGCAGGCCCACAGCCTCAATACGTCAAAAACCAGTGAAGCAAAAAGCAAAAATTTGGGGTGACCATAGGATAGCAGACCCTACTCTCCTACAACGAGCACCATTGGTGAGCTGGCAGAAGTGTGCAGAGCGAAACAGCGAATGGTATAGACGTCTGCCAGATTGCAGAGCAATACAGCTGCAAAGCAGGGCAGGATGTCCGTGTTTGGATTAGGCACTCGTTGTTTGCCCTACTGAAAAGAGTGCCAACATGTATCGGGCCCACCAGCTTGATCCTAACTGGGTTTCAATATCAATTTTGTAGCGCCTTGAAGTACGTGAATTGGAGTCTAGCCTGCCTTAGAGAATGTTATCGAGTAAGGAGCAGCGAGGGACATTCCTTTCCTGTGTGATCATGGGACAACTGTGTTTGCTAGCATGCACAAGTTACTGTTTCTATAGTTTCGGAGAAAACTTTTGTAGACAAAATATTATACATGCCAGTGATTAGTCCCCCAGCTTCCCTCTTGGTTAAAATGTTATTTAGGACGCGGGAGGGGATGGGAAGAAGCGCGCATTGCCTAATCTACCCTTTATAGAGTATTAGTTTCAATAAACCGATGCCATCACAATGGATAGATGTATACACGGATGCCATTTACACGGTCATTAAACAGAGATAGAAAAGAGCCATTATTTGTGGCATCAGCAGTGCCACTGTGTTCAGTGGTCATTTGTTGTTTGATGTCCCCAGATATGTCTTCTGGTTCAGTGGTCATGCCATACCAGACGTGATCAGCGATGACGTCCTTGATGTAATTGATATAATCTGTGACGCCATGTCCGAGTTTGCATGGAGTGCTTTGGGTTTATGGTGGAAAAGCTCACCAAAACTGATGAAATTCAGATTTTTCTGTTTTGTATTTCGGCTGGAACATCACTAAAACTTAGGTCTTTTAGGGCAAGTTTTGTGTTTATTTTTTTTATTTACTGCCCACTGTTTTGTTATCTGAGGGATCACCATAATTTCCCTTTGAAAATGTTTAAGCAGTGAATTTGAATTTGTCATGATTTATTTGGGCCTTCCCTAAAGTGCCCACTCGGTACTAGGTGGGCGTTTGGCCATGTTTTGTATTCAGTCTCTCTGTCCTGGATCCCTCAGGGAACATGGTTTGGACATGGCCAGCAGGACCTCGTCAAAGTACCCCACATTGACTTTCCTTGCTCCATAGTTCCCTTTGTCAAATATTCACCCCAAGTACAGAGATTTGGGCATAAATCCATCGTTTTTTTGCTCCCCATGCCATTCCAGTTTGGACCCAGCCATATGCAAATCAGTCTTGACCCTGCTCCCTGTGGGAACAGTCAAGCCCAAACTGCCAGACCAGATCCTCCCATGACTGGAAACAAGCATCCTGGGACTGGTCTCTGGGGTAGTTTATCACCTCTCATCAACCAGGCTAAATTGAATTCGATGGCCTAGTGAGCACGGGACCCACATCTGGGCACACCCTTCCACTTGGGGTGACTGTAGCAACACAGAAAGATGATGGACGGAATGCTGAACATTATGGAAACATTCACCCCCAGTACAGAGATCTGGGCATAAATCCATAGTTTTTTGTGCTCACCATGCCATTGCAGTTTGGACCCAGTCATATACATATGCAGTTCGCTGGACTGTTCGCATGGGGAGCAGGGTCAAGGCTGATTTGCATATGGTTGGGTCCTTACTGGGGTGGCATGGTGAGCAGAAGAACAATGGATTTAACCCAGATCTCTTGACTAGGAGTGAGTGTTTGAAAAGTCTCAGCACTCCATCCATCATCATATTGTATTTGCTATATTTGCCCTAAGTGGACAAGGGTATGCCCAGACTAGGTTCCCTTGCTTGCAGTGCCACTAGATTCAAACTAGCCTGGCTGATGAGGGGTGATACCCTGAAACCTGTCTCAGGAGGCTTGTTTCTATCCAGGCAAGACCTGACCTGGCAGTAGCAGGGTCAAGACTAATTTGCATATGGCTGAGTCCAAACTTGGGTCGCACGGTGAACAAGACTTGGGACAAGTGTTTGAAAAATGTCAGCACTTCATCTTTCATCTTGTTGTGTTTACTAGGTCTGGTACTTCATGTAGGTGTAGGAAAAATATATTTAGATTTCTTATTACTTAGATGCTGTATGCAGAATCTAATTTAAACATGTGAACCTCTGTTCCATTTTGGAAAGTTGCATTCAAATGGAATAAATGAGCAATTTAAAGGGAGGGCCCCTAAAGGTACATGTCGCTTTGGAATTTCCACTGGAAATTCTTGGAAAACTACTTTATACCCAGTAATTCTATGTGGAGCGGTACTAGGCCAAAACTACATCTATGCCAAGCAGGTTCTGAATGCAGGGATACATTTGCCCAATGCCTTTGCATTTGGCTGCAGGTTATTTAGTGAAGCTGCTTAGTGAACAGAGAGATGAGTGTTACCAGGATGAGGCCACGACCTATGCCTGTGCCCGGCATGCAGTGACTGCTGGGGCACTGGGCGGTGCTGAAGACCATACCAAGTGGGCACTGTAAGAAAGATTACTGGGCACCGAGAATGTCTAAAGGCAATTTCCTTGGCCCAGTTGGCACCATAGGAAGGGCCACACCTAGTGGGCATTGGTGCCACGGGTACTTAACATAGTGCACGGTCAAAGGTTACACTGTGTGCTCACTGGAAAGCATGGGAGTAGTGCTCGCTGAAAGTAATGGCCAGTGCAATGCCAAGCATGTGCTTTTGGCAGTGAATAAATAATTATTATGAAACCTAAGAAATTACAAAAAAAACCATTAAATGGACATTATGGTTGGCTAATAAGGGATTAGGCTAACATCTTAATTCTAATCCCCTTGAAGGGTTATTCTATTTATGATCCACAACCTAGAAACCACTGTAATATGCTAATTATGGTTAGGAACACTGCTGTAGTATCCCCTAATGCAGTGGTCATGACTTTGCTATGGCATGAGAATGAAGCTAGTCTCGCTGGTGACATTAAGTACAACGTCTCCAGTAACCTCATTGATCGCTACCATCCTAAATGACTGGGCATGGTGTGGAACAGCTGGGCCAATATTGCAATAAGTGCTCTGTGGATGCAAGGAGCGAGTATGCCTCCTTTGTGCACCCCTGAAGCACATTGGTATTACAGAAAGAGCCACAGACATTGGGTTGCCCCTTCTATAGTACAGATTGCGCCAGCATTACATGAGCACCATTCCCATCACATGGAGGCGTGGCCCCATGCAAATGAGGAAACACTTTGCTACTGTATCTGTACAGGTGCCAAGTTAAAGACGTGCATAAAGTGATTATTTTGCACGATTCAACTTTGTAATTATGAATTGGGCAAAAGATCAAAACATCTAAATAGTTGACCAAATGATTTGTTTTCATTACATTAATGCAAAGTAGTGATTTATTTACAGAGTATACTAGACCTATCCAAACATGCAAGTCATACACATTGCTAGAATCTAATTGACATAATTGTATTCCAATCAGACATTAACAAGTGATTACAATGTGGTAGTAGCCATCACTAATTAGTGAAAAACAGAACACAATGACAGTGAAAAATTCAAATTTGCATTAGATTTCCGTTTAGTTAAACTGAGCAAGTACGGTCATTTTCATACCTTCTTCGATAGGTAATTAGTCATCCAAGTGTTCATGAACTAGGGAGGCAAGTTTAAAAGCGGACCTGACCTTGATTGGCTGGCAGCTCAATTATTATAGTGTATGGTATGTTCAAAGCGCACCGATCAAACATCCTGCTCCATATATTAAGGCTTTGACTGCTGCTAGATACATTTTTGGGGTCCTGGCTAGTACATCATTTCCATAGCCTAGTCTTGATAGGCCCACAGATCTTGTGACTTTTATTTTGAGATCTTTTTCAGGTATAAATTATTTCATACCCCTGATAAGCTTAAGTTGGCAATTAGCATTTTTGGCCAAGGTTTTCATATGTTTAAGCAGATTCAGTGTGCTGTCCAAAGTAAATCCTAGAGATTTAGAACTTTCAGTGATGATGGGAGAATATTCAAGCACAGTGGTAGAATCTCGCCATCCTTGTGCTGTTCAAGAGGAACCGTGTGCAGAAATAAAGTGGGACTTGGTATTTTGGAGTTTTAGTTTGAGAAGGTACCCCATCAGCCATGACTGCATATTATCCAGGTTTGATGCCAGAAGGGAGGTTTCGGCAGATGATCAACTTCAGATAGAACGTGCTGTTTTTGGCTTACTGATAAGGTATGACAAAAAATGTTAAGCTATTGCCTAGTGGTTTCAGATAAAGGTCGAACAGAACCAGGGCTAATACAGCCCCTTGAGGTATCTCTGGAGATGGATCTAGCTGCTGAGACGTTAAGAGGTCAAATTTAGTCACTTATGTGCGATGCGCTGGATACGATTTGAACCAGTCATGGAATGTTCCTTCGAGGCCCGTATGGTCTTTAAATGTATGGAGAAGGATATCATGGTTGGCCATGTCTGATGCCACTGAAAGACCAGAAGGCATGAACCACCTTTGTGCAATATGCAAGAACATAATTAATTATTTCCAGCGTGACTGTCTCACTCCTCAACTCTCTTTAAACCTGGGCTGGAGTTGTCCGGTATATTGTACTTCACAAGATTCTCAAGTTGAATGTCCACAAAGCTGTACAGAATTTTAACAAGGAAGGGAAGCCCAGAAACTGGTCAGTAGTGCTTTTGGTTGGTTTTATATTTTATGTGCCAGTTCCTCTGTCATTTAGTAAAATAAAGACCGCATTGTGTTGCAGGTCTAGGATCATGTTAGACATTTGCATTTCCTGTTCATAGTCCTGTGTGCATGTTTAAAATTACAAGGTATTATGTTTTATAATCATAAACTGGGGTCTGAAGATGCATTATGATTTTAAGGGCAACAGTTCTCTTAGAGAAAAGTCATTTCTCATGTAATTTCTGAACCAGACAGTTTTGCGTCTATTCTGGGATTTAATCTGATCTGGCACTTTCTGAGTCTTTGGAGATGATTTCCCTTGGAAACGCCTCTGCGATTTTGATACACAGATGCCGCTAGGGGAAGTTTGCCATCTGTTACTCTAATTGTTTCTTGCTTAGGTCCAATTTTCTAAATGGCAACACATTTCTGTTTTGTTTTATCATTTTTCAAATTGTTCTGCAGACATATATTTTGAACCAAATATTTGCAGAATACAGTCACGTGTCCTTCCAAGACACACCATATCTTTGAAAGTAGTTTCGCCCTCTCCATCACAGCAGCAGGGTCATTGCTTCTCCTATGCTGAAATGAGGTAGATTTGGAAAGATAGCCCTGTCTCCAGTGTCCGCGATCTGATATCCAAGCTGGACTTTTCCATGTGACTCCTTTTGAGGCCCCTGGCTCTGCAGAAAATCTGAGATCAGGAATTCACTCTTCGCACATCAGAACCTCCAAAGTAGGAAGGTCCGAGGTTCTGTAGGTCTTAAAACATTTCTCAAAGATACAAGTTACCAGCCTGCTTTAAATTATAAAATAAATGATTCATGTACAAATGGGCATGAAAAACACGTTCATAAAAGTAAAAAACAGGTTTGGAGGATAGTTTGTAGACTTAACAGGTGGCCAAACAACAAGTAAGTCCATTGGGCTCAGTCTATTGCATGATATCAGAAGCTGGCACTGAGCACAGAAAGTAGACCGCCTTCTGTCGTTCTGCTCTCTGGAGTTCAAACATTTACAATTTGACTGAAAATCTATTAAATTGAATAGCTGTGTGTGTAGGGAATGGGTTGAAAGGACAAGCAGGGCAAGGGATGTGTGATGGGTGGAGACTTTTTAGGTTACCGGCAGGGGTCAGGGATTCAGAGAAAAGGCAGGTGTAATTGTTTTCTTCGGCGTAATTCCAAACACTTGCATTAAACGTTTTTTTTGGGGTCCTTCCCTGAGATTAGAGTAAAGTACTTCTGAATCCAAGTATATGTCCTTGTTGCGACAAAGCAAAAGCCTGTCTTCCCTCCTTCCTTTTTTTTTTTCTTTTCTTTTAGATTTACCTTGAAAAAACAAATCATTGCAGATTAATAAGCTAAATTTTTCCTCGGGTTGCACAGGAACATTTCTAAAGGTAATTGGGACCCTTCCACTGAAAGCCTCGTGCGTTGTGTAGATTTTGTTTAACAAATGTTGTTTTTTTTTTTCTTTTTTTTTTGTGCCTGAAACTGAAACACCTCAATACTCAGAAAAAAAGTGTTCAACAAGAGGTCACCCATATCCCAAGAGGCTGCACTCACGTCAGAAATGTCTGGCAACAGAAGAACAACATATAGCATAGAATCGTAACAATATAAACGCACCGTGATCAGTACATATATTGACAGGGGTTCACCAAATTATGATCCAATATACTCATTCATAACCTGTCCATAATGTTTGTTCCAGAAGCCCCAAATCTTATCAAAGTTTCTCCGACGAAGCTGTCTGGTTTACAAAGTTCTATCCACCACAATGCACCAGTCCACCACAATGCACCAGTCCACATTTTACATGTGCCGAATATTTTTATGTAATCCTGGGAGCCAATGGGTGGATCTAAAGGTGGACCTTATGAAGATGGTCTGTATGAAGCTTGTTGGTTTGGTCTGCAGAATAGTATGATGAGTGCTTGTCTCATGGTAGTTGAGACGGCGAGGGATGCGTGTTTTTCACTTGATCCCCGTTTGAATTTTTTTCTGGTGTCCTCTTAGTGTTCTACCTACCACCTGCTAAAAGTTCAGCTATCCAGCAGCTCCTACCTGGTAACTTTCCCTGGGCATGCCCCTTGTGGCAATTTCCTGTACTACAATTGTCGCCTAGCTCTGTTGCGAATTTCCAGAGCCAGTTATGGGATTGTATGACTATCGAGCAACCTTGCTTTGGTATCTGGATCCTCATCCGAACTGCAACTTTACAGCTGCCCCTGTTTAATATTGGTTAAACTCCTATTTTGTTCCATACCTCCCGGCACATTTGCATTCCCAGAATACAAGCAAGTCCCCTTTCTCTGTGGGTGATCCAAGTTGCTGTGACCTTGAACGTTTTGCCTTTCTGAAACAGTCTTCTGAGCTATTTGGCATGTTTATGGCATGAATACTGATCTTCAAGTGAAATGTGTTCGCCTCCTAGAGTTGCTGCTGTTTTAGGCTTTCCTTGAGATGACTGCAGTGGCTCCTTCCATTCTTCTGCTGTCTGCATGATTGTGTCTAATGATTGTTTCATGGGTCTCTGGAGTCATCTTTCTGTTTCTCTTGTTGTGCCTGTACCCTGCATACAATTTGAAATCATACTACCCTGAAGGTAATGCTCAGTAGACGTCCACAGCTTCCTTAAAGTTGAGTTTGTAAAGATTGAGGACTAATAAAGGGCAGTCGAGGGCAGTGTTTCTTCTCTTTCAGTTCAGCTCCTATATTGTCCTATTTCATGGACCTTGACTCTCAGATCCTTTGCTCAGATATGATATCACGTTGTTAACCCATTATCACCCATAACCATCGCAATATAGATAGGAGAGAATTACAGGAGAGGGCAACATGATCACGTGTTGGGGAGATAAGCACATGAGACAGACACCTGGAAAACACATGCACTCTCGTGAAGTGCTTAAGCAAGACGCAGGTCTCTAAAAGTGTTAGGTGGAAAGACACAAATAAAAAGGCTATGATGCAGAGGAGGGATAGACTGTGTAACCAATGAATAAGAAATAAGCAAATGAGTAACAATCATGCCAACACATGTTAAGTAGTGCGTGGGCTTTAAGCCCACTGTAAAATCTTGTAAGATGATAATGGGTCTTTTTTAACCAGACTGCTGTGCCATCTGGTTGGGTTGACCTAAAAATGTATTTTAAAAGTTCAAATGTCCATAATACCAACACCTACAATATACATATGCAACAGTATGCTGCAGGACTACTCAATTGCATTATTTAAAATAAATGTTAATTACCATACCTAGTTCACTGCTAGAGTTTTCTCTCTAAAGAAGGATACGGATTTAATTTGACCAGCCCTGTCATGAAAAATTAAAGCAAGTCAACATTTTTTCCCTATTAAAATCCTTACTCTTAGCTTAATCTTTTTTTCACCTTAATGCTCTCTGTATATATCAAGTGTTTTTTTTTTTTTTTTTTTTTTTTTTTTTGCAAGAAGAAAACTTTTTGTCTCTTGTAAATAAATGTTCCCTATATTTTTTTTTTTTTGGAGTGGACAGATTTTGCTCATGTGTTCTACCACTAGCTTCGGCCTACCTGGATATATAATCGCCAATGTAAGGTACCATTGTTCTCTTTACAGTAACCTTGACATGTTTTTGAAGTTTGGATTTTCTTCCTGGATAGATTTTGGAGGACAAAAGAGCCATACATTTTACTTTTCACAAGGACCTCTAATTTTAACCCATTCTACTTCACAGACCTTTTCAGGTCTCCCCGGAGACAGCACATATGCTGTTGCTTGAAGACATTTTGTTCATTTAAAGGGGACATGGAGCCCATCCATTGCATACCATTGGCTTGCTTCATCGTGGCTTATATTTGCTGGCTCCAGTTTGGTTACCGCTTGCCTGCTTCACTTCCTCTTTGGTGTGTTTCTCCCTCCCCAGGAGCATGGCCCAAGTACTGCTTCCTTTGTTTGCAAGTGCCCTTCTGCTGCTCGCACTTTCTGGCCCAGGCTACTATTTTCTTCTACTTTCAGCATTCACTAAGAGTGCATGAGTTTGTATGTTGTCTTCCACCTGGTCTTACTTTACGATGTTGCTTTCACCTACTCCCTTCCTGTACCTATTCCTTTCTACACTTCCAACCTCTCCCTTGCCACTCTTTGTTTCGCTCCATGTTGTCCATTCTGTACTCACTCCTTCATGTGTTTTCAGCCATTTCCCTGTGGCCACACTCTGTGCTGTTGCTTTCAACTGCTCCCCTCTTGCGTTGTGGGCTTTCGAAAGTTTCAAAAACGTAATTTTGCCAAACAACCTCCTTTCTCAGGATGTCCATTTTAGAGCGGCAAAACATTTTTAACATATAAAAAGAGTCCTAAAAAAAAGTCTTGCGTTGCAGTGTTAAGACTGAAAAAGTTAATTCATCATTTTTCCTAAAGGCTCTAGAGATGAGACAGATGATGATGATTGTGTACTTGAATTTACACACCTTAAGTATGAAAAATGTTAAATGGCCATGAGTGCTCATTTTTTCATACAGGCTCATCGGTTGCAAGTTGCAGTACCCAAAAGTTGTGTTGCATCAACATGTATAGCTGATGACCACATGGACAATTACAACAACTACTTTCACTTAAATAAAAGGCACGTCCTAATGTCATAAGTTCGCATAGGTGTGAGTTCATCGTCGTGAAGGGTCCGAGAGCTTGCAGGATAGTTTAGTGGGACAGGCCACCCGTTGCGGACAACTGTGTGCAACATGGACGCCATGTAATTCCACCCTGCCCCTGAAAAGACCTGTGTAAGATGCAGGTCACAGATTCCAGCCTAAGTTGGTTACGTGGTTAAAAGATCTGCTTTAAAGATATGTGTGGGTGTGTGTAAGTGATCCCTTCAAGTCCCCAAGTCAAGAATATTTCTCAGTGAGTTAATGCTCCTTATCCAGCGAGCTGAGTGGGATTTGATTCTAATCCCAGTCTTTCCTCATTATGGGATCAATTAAATGAGGAGCGCTGAGTTGGGTAACAGTAACTTCCTTAGTTGGAGTCTGTAAGCACCATATAGCAACAGGCTATCACCACACTGACCTGCTGCTGTTTATCTAGTGATAACGCACAATATAAAGGGTGCATCTATCCCGAGTCGCAGATCTGACTAGCGACAAACGTGTAAAGCCCACACAACTAAACCAGGGTGACAATTTAGCAATCTGTACACATCCTTCAGGGACACTTGGCTAAAATGCGCTACATGACCTGAGACCTTAAAAGTGACCTGCCAGTTGACATCTCTTGCAGGATAATGCATCCCCAAACCATGCCCCCCTCCCTGCCCAAAAGGTGAACTCACGCTCTCTGTGCTCGTGCTCCAGGACAGACATTTAACTCCACTCAAGGCTCCTGAAAAGTCTAGACACCCCTGAAAACTCACCACTGACTTAAAATACACACAAAACTCCTGGTAACTGCGCTAATTGAAGATGTTGTTTTGTGCAGCAAGAAAGTGGTGTACTACAGGACCCCCACCAATAAACATAGAAATCAAAAAAACAGAGAAAGTGCAGAGTAAAACAGGGAATTATGACCCAAAATAAAGTGCCATTTGAAATGGTGCCAAAAGGTGACACGACCCTTTGTCCAAGAATGTCTTGGGATATTTTTAACCCTACTAGACAATAGAGCTGTCTGATCGCAAAGACATCTTGAGGATATGCCAAGAGCTCACCGAAATAAAATCTACTTTACCCCTATTGGCTTTTACTTTTGTCACTTTTATTTGCTTGCGTTTTATTCATTGACTTTTTTTTTTTTTTTTTTTTTTTACCAGATAGCTAAAACTAGGGACCAGGGAAATGATGTTAAAAATGCCTACAAGCTACCCTGAGTTCTTCAATTTACTGGTAGGGCACCCCTTACACGTTAAAGTTAGGGCGGGAGGGACGTGTATGGCTAGCTTAATGTCTTCTACATAGTATTCACTTCTTGGAGCTCGTTACCATGGTAATTCACAAAATCAATTGGTATCTACAGTCCGGTATCAGTATTTTGCATGAGTTATTGGATGGGTTGTTCAGTTTATATATTTGTAAACCTATGTCATCAAGCCGCAGGAATTGAATAACCTCTAATATTTTGGACCAAGATGGTCCCGATGAAAGCTTAACGACCTCGTTGTCTACTAAAACCAGCTGAAACATGTTGAACTGGGAACGTGGAAGTCCTTAAGCTATCCGTACATGTCTCGCCCTAGTTGTCCTTTTGCCAAGGGTACTCTCTCAGTAAATAGAAGCACTCGGGGTATATCACCTGTAGTCATTTTTAACCCTCTTTTACTAGTCCCTAGTTTGAGCTATCAGAAAAACAACAAAGTGCCCCCCACCAAAAGAGGGGTTGAGCCCAACCGATATCGACTACTACACCTGGTGAGGGTTTAATGATGAAGCATGTCACACAGAAATATTTGAGCGCGAGCCAGCTTAAAAAAATTGTTCTTTTCCTTAATACAGGATAATTAGTGAGTCCAGGAGATTGCCTCCCTTTCTGATTTGGTCTAGATCATTTTTGGAAATTAGGTAATTCTCCACAACAGTTCTCCTCGCTCACTCTTATAGTTTTTTCGTTTTTATCTTTTTTCACCTGTCCCGCTTATTTGACCCTCCTGTGGAGCATAGCCCGCTTACCGGCTTTCCCACTGGCTCCTTCTGTGCTTTCACCAATGTTTACTTTCTGGGACCTATTTATTTCTTTTTCGTGAAGCACTACATGAGAGTGCTTGTACTTCCCATCTCCTTAGTGTGCTCCTTTACTCGCACCTGCACTCTACGTTGATCTCTCTTGCTCACATCCGTTGTCCATCCACCACTCATTCTCTGTGTCCTTGGTCCAACCCTACCATCTTTTCTGAACTGGCGTATGGCATAGATTTCTATATTCGAACTTGAAATAAAAGTTTACCTAGAAATATATCTCCTGTCCTTCTTCCCCCAACACACTGTCTCCCCCTGTCCTTTGTACCCCCATGCCCTCTTGCCGTGTCCTTTGCCCCCTAAGACAGCCAGTTGTCAGTGCCCCTCGCTCACTCCCCACCCCCATAGTAGAAATATTTAGGAGTTACTTTATGTATGTACTTGCATAGAAGCTGACCGTCTAATACCAGTATTTGTGCAGTCGACACAGCGTGGTCATTGCACAGCAGTAGTGCGTAGAAACCCCAACTAGGTAAGCACCTTTAGGCAATCTAGTCTGTTCTGTGTGCTAGATAAACAGTCATTGCTGATTTTACATCAACCCACCTGCTAGCTCATGAATTTATATTTCTCAAATTCAAAAGCAGTAAAACTTGAAGGGCTCAGAATAGCTTCTGCCCTTTGCTATAATATATTATTTATGAAGGAAAGTTTGTCTGCCCATTTACAAAGGACGAAAGAGCCTTCAATAAGCTTCACACCTCTTGTCACTGACGCGGTTGCATGACAACATCACATATGATTGCACGTCATGCACTGAATTGCATCTAGGCGCTCCTACTAGGTGTAACTACTATTCAGTTCTACTGCATTTCGTTCACCCACTGGATTACCAACGCGCAGATTTCTGAAAGAGGTGCCCAACCCAGTGGCTGTCACCGTCTTAGTTGTTCGTGTTTCCATATGGCATTTCCCCAGAGCTGTGCAACTTCAAAGCAGTTGAATATTGAGCCATTAACTATGGACTCACCAGATAGCCTAGGGAATCATGAACTAAGGCCAAATTGCCACTGCAGGGCGCTGGAAGAATGTCACTTCTCCTAAGGTAGCAGAAATTCTAGTACAGGCCCTGCCTTTTACCTCTGGGCACGTGTCACCATCCGAGCAGGAACCCTGCATAGAAGGGAACTTCAATCATTGTTTTCATAATAACCACAACAGGTGCTTTAACCACGAACTATATATACCGGAGTTGTTTTCTTGTGATTGTATCTTCAGTTGTGGAACCAATAAATAGGAACTTATTCCTTGCTTCCACATTTGACCAAATGAATGTGTGACCGTAGTCTGTTTACTCTTTCTGTGGACCCCTCTTCGTGAATCTTTTATCACTGGAGATGTTTAGTGACACTATTAGGGGCTGCATCAACAAACATGCATGGTTGCATTCTATTGGAAATCTGCTCCGCTATCTACAGATTACATTTGCAGGTTGTAGTTTCTTTGGTTGGCTGTGGATGCTGAATTCTGGTGTTTTTGTTTTTTAAGTTTGAAGACATGACATACTAGGCATCTCAGGGTATGGAGATGAGGTGGTTGTTATACATCTGTCCTCATACGTCAAACTATGCTTCCTGTTAAAAAAGATACATTAGTATTAAAGGGGGAGAATTGGAGATTGTATAGTTAACCAAAAGATACATGTGTATATCGGACGATGTAATTATTGCTGCTTTGATGTGCAAATGGGTGTGTATATATAGACCGGTTTGTGTCTACTACTAAAACTTTACTAAGTGTCATCGTGGGTGTATATATGTATGCATAAGTTATTTTATTTGTTTCAAAAAAATCTACTCCCTTTGACCCATTCCTCCACTCTGATTCATGCCAAACCTTTCTTGCTACTATGAACTCCCAAACATCCTTTTCAAACATAGCCCTCATTTTTAGACAATTCTCCCAATCAACAAGCGCACATGTCCTACTCCCAATAACAACTTGCAGCTCCCCCTTTTCTCATCCATTCCCATCATTGTATCCCTACTTGAAACACTACTAAACACACAAGAACTCAAGAGCACACATTTTCCACAAGTAAAGCACATGCTACTTATTCCCTAATTATTTAGCTCTAATCTTGTGTTCCGGAGCAGTGTGCTACTCGCTGTAAAGTTCTTTTACGCCTCGTCAGGGGTATAACTCTATATAAATACAATTTATAATTACAATAGGTTATGGAGCTTGACCGACAAAATTGCTCCACACTACTTTTCAGCATACGATACTAACCATGTGTATACAGTCTGCCATGCCGAACGTCTTACATTTCCGGGATTAATAAATTGTTTCTTGGCTCTCGACACATATACAGATGAACATATTATAGACACATACATTAAGTAAAAGACTATTACAATCAGACACAAGCACACAAAGGCATACAGTCACAGGCATACAACAAAATACATACACATACGGACGCACACAGTCTCACTAAGAGAAAACTGCTGTCCAAATGCTAGGACACAGTTCAACACGGACAAGTACACAGCTTCACACATCTAGGCCCACACACAGACTCATCCATATTAAGAACAATACACTTAGACACATAAACACATGCACAGTTAGCCCAGGAAACGGACAGCCCATAGATGCATGTGGACACAGAAACCAATAAGACCTATATACATAAGCGCAGACACACCCAATTACTGACAAAGCGATATGGAGCCACTCATAGGCACAAGCAGACTGATGCATGGACATAAGAGGACACCCACACACAACCAATGACCAATTCAAGCACATTCAGACACCAGTGAACACAGTCAGAGAGCAACCAAGACCGATCCATGAACGCGCGCACCCACACACCATATACAAGACCTATTGGCTTTGCCAATGCGTGTCTTCTGGTGATTCCGATGTAATCATATGCGGACAGTTTCAGACAATGAAAGCCGCTACAGTGCGGCATTTGGCGCTGGAAAAACCACCAGTAACCAAATTGCAAAGACAATTGTCCATTGGGAAGATAGCCCAACGGTACTACACAGTATCCACAATTGTCTGTGCTGAGAGCAGATGCAGTAATGAAGCCTAAATGTGCCTGTTTCATTCCAAAAGCAGTGCAAAACTTTGTTTTACAGATTCCCAGGGGGAAAGCTCCATGTTCTTCTGATGTGAGTATACGGGCTTAAGGGGTTGTTCTGCAGTCCCTGAAAGGTTAGTGGTGCATTGTCTCCTTGTAGAGCGAAACATTCTTGTGTACATATGCTTTTAAACTGGAGAGTTATTTTTAGGTCTCGCCTAGCGTTGCTGCGCACATGCGCTGCTCGCTCGGCGAAATTTATTGTCAGTGAGGACTTTGAGAGAAGGGCTTGAAGCCCCGCCCCTTATTTCCATTGTCTTGCGTCACCGTTTATGGTAAATGGTGGCCTGCCATTGGAAATAAGCTTTCTTTGTTGCCTCCGTTTTGCTTTTTTTCCCGGCCCATCCGGACTGGATCGCCTGCTTCACGGCTGTCGTGAAGCAGTTTGTTATCGCAAGGAGGCGTGTTATGTAAACACGCTGTGTGATCCAGTCCGGATGGGCCGTCCCAAAAGGGCGCCGCGTGTTTATTTTTGCATTGCGCTTTCTCTTTAAAGAGAAAGCGCGATGCAAAAATAAACAGTGCTGCCTTTCCTCAATGGCGAGCGCTTGTTCTTTACTTTTATCTGTGCCTCAAGCATTTGTTGGATAGCTAGACAGAGAAACCTTATCAGGTTGGAAGAAAAGAAAAAAGTGCATTGTGGCATTTACAATTGGATTTTTCCACTGTTTCATCTGCGCTCAGCGAGTAGTTAGATTGTGTAACTCGTGGACACAGCCAGATGAGAAAAGTTTGTATTGGCATACAAACGAGAGGGGGGAGCCCAGGAGGCGGATATTATTTGTACACGTTAAAGGCCTTTGTCCTCACGTCACCAAGCCCCAATCCAGCCCTGAGGAAGTGAGCTGGGATGGCATCGGAGACATCCGCCCGCTGCTGCACTGCCAATCACCAGACTGACAGAAAACCTATTTTGGCTACAAAAGTTAAAGATTTGCAGTGGGCCGGGCGGTGGAAGGTGGGTCCGCCATCCTCCTCGGGAGGGGCCTGCCCTGCGTGCGAGGGAGCAGAGCGCATTCCCAGTTTCCTGAGGAGCGGCTGCACAGAGGCTTCTCGGCTCCAGCGCGGGCTCTGGGAGTTTGTGGCGGTCCCTTAAGCAGGTGATGTGCGCACGGTGCTGAGGCGGGGGAGGCTGCGGTTCGAGTCTGACTAGAGGGGAGTTCGCACAGACGCTGCGCTGCTCCTCGCACTGACAGGCAAGTGCTTATATACCCTCTGTAAAAGGTATGCGTGCCCCTCCCCCACACCCACTCACACCACTACCACTCTACTCTTCTACTAAAGAGGCTGCTTCTGTTCTACCCAAAGAATGTATTTTCTAACTTTTTCCTTCGTTATTTTGCTATAAAAAAATATATCTTTAATCCAGTGCAAGCCGAGATGGGCATATAACGTGCACTCTCTTCCCGACACAACACCCCGTTCACTCCTAGAAGCCCTAATCTTGGCACAAAGAGAATGACTGACGTTAATGCCTGAATAAAGAAACGAAGGAGGCCAAAGAGGAGAGTGGTGGTTGTCTTTCTTTCTGCGACAATCCTTAATGGTTTAATATCAACTGTGCGATTTTCGTTACCACGGTATACCATCCACACCCGTATTTTTGTTTTCTCTATACTTTGGGATGTGGTAGTTTTGTTACTTGGGGATCACTATGTCAAACCACCAAGCTAATGTGTATTTTTGTGTAAAGCGGCCTCAATATAGCTACAACACGCCCGAGGCAACTGCCGTCTATATTGCATGTTATTGGCACGTAACATTACTGTAAGCCTGTTAATAGAGTCCAGAGCTGAGAAAGTGTGCGTGTAATGATTTCTAGGAATCGATGCAGAGAGTTGGAGAAGCTTTGGTGTCCTGTGACCTCACAGTCCTTTCGGCAGTCGGGGGAGGGTGGGGGTTGCAGTTTCTCTCAGACCCTGGGTGGTGTGTGGCAAGCGGTGCCCTGTGAAAGTGGGCATATACCCCCATCCTGGTGTAGTGTCATGTATAGTTGGCTACGTGAGAGAGCAATGTCGGGTTCATGACACACCTGGCGGGCACGTTCTTAGCGTAGGACTAGTGGGCATCGCATGACTGAACATCTGGAAGGCCCTGATGATAGGACAACAGGCCATTAATCCTGTGCTCTTCTGCTTTTCTTTTTATTATTATTTTTAACTAAATTCTTTGGGCAGGTGGAAACACCAGAGGGAAGTTTTGAGTGTGAATCAGAGTGGGCGGTTCCAGGGAAAGGGCGCCCCGGGTGAGTTCTTTAAGCGATGCACCTCTGGGGCCTTCTAAAGCAGAGCACCTCTAGGCAGATTCCGAGCACAGAGACCACGTCCTGGGCACCTCCCAGGCAGGAAACAAATGCACATGCACTTACGGCGAGGTATATGTTGCGCAGGTGGGCTACTTGTGAAAGTAGGGGCACACCTGGGCAAGCCCTGATCGCTAGTTGCATTGTGCGTTTTCTGAACACGGCATATGTGGAATTTGAAATCTGGATGGAGACTGGCTGCAGGGTGACTGTGACTGATTTCCCAAGTAAAGTGTTCTGATTTGTTTTGCTCCCATTTAAATCTTTGTTTGCATCACACTTCTGAATTACAAATAAATGTGCTTTAGTAATTCCTAGTATATTTTGGAACATTTGTACCATTCATTTACAAGCTATTTAAAAGTTGCGTTAGAAAAAAAACTGACATATTACAGTCTTTTGTTTCAGAATGAATGCCAGACAGTTCACTTGACAAAAACCTCTAACTGTAGTAATAAAAAAAAAGAAACTACATTTTCCAAGCAGCAATTAGTAAACCAGCATTAAAAATGCAATAGGTCTCACCTTTCATTAGGTTAAAGCCATTTGTTTTGCTTTACAATACTATTAGCAATGCAAATGGCTTTTACTTGATCAAAGGCGAGACCTATTGCATTTTCAATGCTTGTTTTAGACTGCCCGTAGGTCACAAGTCAAGCAGGAGTAAAGAAGTTAATGAATTTTTGACTTTTTGTTAGAATCCGGATTCCTTCTAAGAGGTATATTAAAGTCAGCTGATGGCAGAGAAGAATAACGCTTGTGGTGGATTTAAAAAAGTGTTTGTCAGCACAAAACTTAGTTTTTGAATGACTGCTCAAGGGAGTGTATGCAGTTGATCCATCTATTAGATTTTGTTATCTACTAAGACCTTCTGAAGTGCTGGCATTTAGTGAGTACGATTCCTTCTGCATCAGAATCCCCAGAGTGCCTGATGTCCCCTGTATGCTCACAAGTTCATAGCTCTGCATGCCGTTCTTTCTCCTGCCACAAGACCCTAGCCCTGCCTGCTCTCTACTGCAGAAGCACCACAGCCGTATCCGGCCTCTCCTGTGTGTACATTGCTTTGTAGATGTTGTAGACATACATGCCATTAAGGTGTTATATGCCATTATAATGTTGTATGGCATGCACAAGAATGCTCTTTCTCGCCAATCTGATGCACTGGGGTTGATTCACAAACATTCTGCTGTGAGTGGGTGTAGCTTACTTTTGTAGTATCTTGGCTTACTGCTAAACACCCCGGGTAACCCAGGAGTATTTCTCGAGTACGTCAATGCAAACTATTTGTGAATCTGGTCGACTGACTGCACCTACTCACACTCTACAACCTTTCTAGATGGTGAAAAACTCACCTGCCAAGGCTTTTGTCAGCATCTCCAACAACCTTCACTTGTGATCCATGCAGTAACTATCCTCCTCCATGGACATGACTTCTTGCTACTGACTGAACTGTTTTATTGTGTTACCTTTGCTTGGGTGTGCTTTAAAGTTATTCAGGCATTTGGTGACGTCAGAGACGGTGCAAATACGTCTGCTTACTGCCCTTAACCATCACCGGGTCTACCTACCCGTGCTTCTTCCGATGAGTGCTGCTTTCTTACCCTTCTTTGTTCCTTTCCCTAGGGCATGCATTGGTAAGTCAGGGCTGCGTGGCAGTGAAAGCCTGTGCCAAGGCACAGTGTGTGCTTCGAAAGACTGCGGTGACATTAATATTGCATCTGTTTAGCAGGGGACAGATCTACAGATTGGCACGTTTTTACGTTTGCAAGTTTTCTTGATTTCTGTGCCAATAGTATTTTTGTTTGTGTTTTGCTGTAAGTTTTATGTACTATGGAGCAGTGCTAAATTCATCAAAGCGCTACATTTTACAAATCAATATAGCATGGCCCACAATTGTTTCAACTCCAAAACTAACAAAAATGATCGGCGAGCGAGTTCAAGTCTCAAGTTCTGCATACGTATCATGCGTGTGGTGGACTCCCAGAGTGACCTAGTTTAGTTTCCTTCTAATTCTGTAACCAGGTTTTGTACTGCGTTAAATATGTTGTTTTACCATTATCTTCATGACTGTTGGGCTCAGAAATGGGTACTGTTTTGGTAATCCGGTATTCTAACCTTCCGCCATATAGATGAGGTCACGTCCCTGCCCATTGTCCTACTGTTTATCTTGGTCTTGCTTGGCTGCTTCTTTTCTGGACATTGTATGGGTTCGCATGTGTTTTTGCTGTTCCTGTAACTGAATTCTCACTGCCCTGAGCCACTGTTTGGTATTTGACTGTTATTACAGTGAGTGTGTGTATGGTGACGCGGGTATCAGCGCTGTTGGGTCCCACTGATTGCTTGATGTGCCCTCTGTTGTCCACAAATCCCTTTGTCACTGTAGTGTAATACACTATACTTTTGTGTGATTCTTTTTTTTCTCTCTTTGGTGGTGGGGGGGGTCTGGGCTAGTTGTTAAGTTCTTCATATTTGCACTTCTTGTAACGAACTGCGGTAGTAGTTTAGAGCAGGAGCTAGGTAGGGTTGGAGGTTGAGTTTGTGTGAATATTTCAAGGTTTGTGTGGGGAGAGCTTGATGGGTTCATTGTTTATTAGCTAAAAGGTCGTTGTAGCACATTCCTAAATGTTAGTGAATAGAGAAAGCAGAGAAGAAATATAAGTGGGAGAGATGTCAAGGAGGGCTGTTTCACCACCCCAGGTGTGTGATTGCCCAGTGCCCCATATTTCTGTGGGACCCACGAGAATGTTTTCCTCTTAAGGAGACCGTGTTTTCTCACTCTCATACACTGTGTGTTTCTAGAGTACATAACATCTGAATACAGAATGGGGTTGTGGCGTTCTGGTTGGCTTGCTCTACTGGGGACCAGGTAGGGCAATCATGCGTGGGACAGAAGTATGGCTTGGGAAAGAGGGCAGTTGTAGAAAGCTAGCCGATGGACATGTTCTGCAGAACCTGTACAAAGTTGTGCGAGGAAAGGAACTGGAAAGAGGGAAGAATTAATCCAGAGACGGTCTTTAGATGTCTGAGTCAGACACAGGAAGTTTAAAGGTAACTTGACAAAAACGTAAGTTTTTAAAGGCTAATAGCATCCGGTTGTCTAAATGTTTTCAAACTACTGATTGCCCTTAAACAGTTTAATATTTCTAAGTAATGATAAAAAATGTATTTCAAAGTTTTGATATCGCAGTTGCCAAACTGACCTATTGCTTACAATATAAATAAAGTGGGCTTTGCAACTGAGTCTTGCGGCTGTTGGCTTATTTCAACCAGCCTCTTTCAGCCATTGGCTTGATACTTTGTCAATCACGTCTTGGCTTAGCCCAGTTGATTATTCATCTCTCACCTAGTGCTGTTATCTATTTGGGTATATCCTTTTACTCCAATTTAAGGGTTTGCTTTGAACTGCATAAGGGATTACGTTACAACTGTAGCTTTCTGTCCGCACCTGCTGGTTCTCTCCTGTGTCTACCTCTGATGTGCTAACACGGTTGCATTAGCACATTAAACCAAGACCTGTTGGCTTTACCAATGCTTAAAAAATATGGTGAACAACCAAACAGCTGGTAGATGTCCTCCGGTTTCAATGCTTTAAAAAGTCATACAGTTATATGCATATAATTATGCTTGCAGGTTTACTGCACCAAAGGTCTGCTTAGCACATAATTGAAATGCTGTGTTTGGGTATCGAAGCCTGCCGTGCTCCATTCATCATACAGGTGCTCTTTGCAGAGCTGAATATGTATTGTAACCACTTACAATTGTTCAAGTCATAAGTATTGTAAGACACATTGTTGTGCTGGTGAGGTTATCCAATAAAAATATTCACCACCACCAATGAGACTGACCGCAACTCAGAAAATATATATATTTTTTTACATGCTTTAAGTTGCATTATGAAACCTAGTTGAGAGTTTCATAAATTACAGTAGAAACTGTCATATTTACGCTTTTAATTCATTCTGAGTACTTTAAAGTTTTTGTTAAAGGGATCATCATGGACACGTCTTGTTGGTATGCCTATGACTCTAATATTTTTCATTCTTCATACACAATAGTACGAATATCAGCCAACACGTGTTTCGCCCACGAGGGCACAATTCCCCTGGGGCTTTTTCAAGCCTGGAAGGTTACATAGGTATTGATTGCCACATACATGTATGTTTGCAAGAAATATGTTGCTAAGCCCTATTTTGGCAGATTTAATTTGCCACCTCCGCCTGGGAGCCCTTCTGTGGTGTCTAATTACATAGTAATCCAATGTGGTCGCTTTTGAGAGAGTGGTTTTGGGTCTATCCCAGGAGACTTAAACCTTACCTGTAGTGAGAGCTACTTCTGATCATTATAAACTGTTGCGAGCTACTGCCCAACATAGGGATTCTGTAAATGCACACAGAGACCAGATAACTAAAACACTCCCCATAGAGTACCCCAGTCCTGCTGAATGGAGCATGCAACATTAATGGCATAGGAGTTTTTATTGCAAAAGGTTTACATTTAGGGTCCCTAAGGGTCAGTTTGGTTCCTTTGTTCTTAATACAGCGAAAGGGAGAAACCACAAGAGCTATAACTAGATAAATAGTTGGATAGATAGCGCGAGAGAAAACACAAGAGTAAAAGGGAGAGAGAGAGAGAATGATACAGAGAAAGGAAAGAGTGATAAAATGAGAGAAAAAAAGTCAAGAGATAGAAAGGCAAATAAGGAAGGAAGAAGCAGACAAAGATAGGGTAAGAAACAAAAGAAAAGAGAATGAGTAAAACAAAAATTAAACAAAAAGGAGCAAAAGAAAAAAATTAAATGAAAGAGAGAGAAGAAAATGAACACTAGATATTTGTAATGCCATAACATGCTTTGTTAGTAACACGATCAGAATCGGGGAAAATCTCCCTAATATGAATGTGGAAACTCTACCAAACTAATTTGTTTTTATTACTTTTTTTGTGTTTTTAAATTTATTTTATGTGACATGTTATCTTTTATGGGTGTGTTGCACATACTGAATATAGATCATATGGATTGATTGATAGAGGAAGGAAAAAGAAAAACAGTGAAAGGAATAATGGAGAGGAAAAAGAAAAATGACAAATGAAGTAGAAAAATAAAGAAACATGAGCACAGCAAAAGGAGTAAATAAAGCAAGCGAAAGAGAATGAGAGACACATTAATTAAATGAAAAAAATAGATAATGGCAAAGAGTAGAAAGAAAACGAAAATAAAGAAACAAAGAAGGAACGATCTGGAGAAAATTACAGTGCTAGTGGAAAAAAGGAGGAAAAGTACAATAAATAACACAAAGGCAAAAGAAAGAATAACAGGGGGAAAGATGAAGATGGAGAAAGAGGATAGGACTATGAGAAAGTAGGGAAAGAAGAAGAGAAAAACAAAGATAGGACAAAAGAAAAGGAGCGAAATCAAGAAAGCGGGGGGAATAAAAATAAGTGGAGAAAAACAGAAAGGGGAGGGAAAAGAGAGAATTAAAGAATTATTGAGAGAAAGAAATTTGAAGACGAAAGAATTGGAAAAAGAGAGGCAAATACAAAAGAGGAGAGACCAATAGAATGAAGGACAAGAAAGAAACTAGCATTGGCAAAGCCTATGTGAGACTTATTGGCTTTGGCAATTTTTTTAGCCATGTTGAACAACAGTGAAGCTGCTGTTCAGCATGGCTAAAAGTTAGTGGGGTGGAAGTAAGGTATATTGGAGTGGGGTTAATTGGGGTAGATAGGAGTAGGGTAGAATGGGGTGAAGTGCTGTTGATTTGGGTAGATTGGGGTGAGTGGGGTAGATTGGATTGCAGTTGAGTAGACTGGATTGCAGTTGGGTAGACTGGAGTCGGGTAGTTTGGGGTTGAGAAGGGTAGAGTATGGGTAGATTGGGGTGGGGTAGATTGGGGTGGAGTCTGGTAGATTGGAATGGAGCGTAGTGGGCAGATAGGGATAGCTTGGAGTGGAATAATGCAGATTGTGGTAGATTGCATTGGGGTAGATTGGAGTGGGATAGATTTGGGTGCAGTAGATTGGGGTGTGGTGGGTTGAGGTTGATTGGGTTGTAGTGGGGTAGATTGTAGTGGGACCAGGTAGATTGGAGTGGGGTAGATTGGGGTTGGGATGGGGTAGTCTGGGGTAAAGTAGTGTGGTAGAGTGTAGTGGGGTAGACTGGGTGTATTCTGGTAGATTGGAGTGGAGAGGGATAGAGTAAATGGGGTAGATTGGAGTGGAATGGGGCAGATTGTGGTAGAGTGGAGTGAATGTGGTAGAGTGGAGCCAGGTAGATTGGGTGGAGTGGGGTAGAATTGGGTAGATTGAGGTGGAGTAAAGTAGATTGGGATGCAGTGGGGGAAATTGGATTGGGGTTGGGTATATTGGAGTGGGGTTAAGTGGTGTAGATTAGAATTGAGTGAGGTAGTTTAGGGTGTAGAGAAGTGGTGTAGATTGGGGTGGGGTAGAATAGATTGGAATTGAGTGCTGTAGATTGAGAAATATTTTTTTTATATATTTAGGAAGCTATCTACTACTCCTCAAACTTCAGGAATAAGGAGGTTTCCGAGAGCCAAGTGACTGGCTACCCGTAATGTTTTCTACCTTTCTTCCTTCTCTCAAGTGCAGTCCAAGGCACTTGAACTATGGGTGAAGAATGGTGCTAGGATATTCTCTTGATCTGTTGCTGTGTAGAAAGTGTACAGGGCTTTTCCCCGGGCTAAAGTGGCATATTTTCCGGCATCTGCCATGATCCGTTCTTTAGAAATGGCCATGGACTGAATGGGTCTTCCTCAACGCCCGCTTTTAGAATTTGTGCATGGTTCTGTTGTGGATGATCTTTTTAGCTTGCCACCACCTTAGTTATTTCGACGACGTGGCAGCAAGTGATATGGTCTTGGTAGTTCCAAGGAGGGAGGGTGTTGGATGCTTGCTGAGCCCCACAGTTCTTTCTAGGGAAGTCCGAGCAAAGAAGGGTTCTGACTCTTGTTCTGGTTGCGGTCCTGAGCCACACTTCCACAAACGACCCACCCACCTACTTCTTTCTTATCGATGTGGCTCTGGCTTCCCTCCTAAAATGGGGATCTGGAAGTGACCTTGTGCTTTGGAGCAGAGGGAGAAATGACCTGAGAGCCATCGCACACGCACCCAGGGTCTAGAATTCTCACTTGTTTTTGTATACGCCCAAAAAGTACATTTGTTCCCTGACCCACTGACCTGCAGATTCTGTGAGTCTGGAGGAAACGGGGAACTAGGAGTACAAACGTCACTAGGCTGGGTACTCTGATCTGTTAATTTGCTTTTATTATTGTACTCCTCGGCGCATACTTATTCATTCGTAATCGTGAGTACAATTTCATGAAGGGTGTAAATGTAAATACCCAGTAGTCCGGTGAGTTGTCAATACATATGAGTAAAGTATTCCTACCTACGATTTTTTTTGTACAATTTTTCATAACCACACAGGAGTAAACGTACCTGATGCTCCAAGCTTTTCTGAACATTATTGTTTTTGTTATTTTTACTAGTAAACACTGACGTATCCGTGTCTCTTGAGCCAGCAATGTAACCGGCCCACTTTTTCCTCCCTCGGGCACCTCAGAAGCACAGTTTTGGCAACAGTAACTAGGGCAACGTTTGAGCAGAGAAGCTGTTGCAAAGCACGGAGAGAAGTTTTATTATCCCCCACACGCCTGTCTTCGCTTTGCTACAAAAATTCCTAAGGCCTGAGTGTGGCCCATTACCGGAGAGCGACCTTAACTGATAATTAGCCCAGTGCGCCCGGTTTTGACAGGTTTGGCCCAGGGGGAGACCCGTCCAAGGTGTCAGGGTTGAGCGAGCTGACGTGTGAACGCGGTGCGCCTTCCGCGTTTCTGCATAGAACGTGATGTGCGCGAAAATATGTTTCAGGGCGTTGAGCGTCGGATGGCGCGCGCCGTCTCTCCAGATTGCTTTGTTTAGGGGGAAGTTTAATAAACAAACAGACTTTGCGCGAAAGTGAGACAGACTGGTTTTGAACCGCAAATGTGATTGTTTCATCAATATTGTGACAGCTTGGGCACCCTGTCTCATTTACCCACTGGAGCATGCACCAGGCACTCTGCTATTACCGAGCCCGATTGAGCGGAAATACGTAAGGCTTTCCACGCTAAAACGGCGCTGAAATATTAATAGTTAAAGAGATTGCACGGCTGCAATAGTCCGAATTCAGTCTACTTATTGGAGTAGTGATCAAATAACCTACATTTTTTCTATCGTTCTGCGGTAGGAAGCTTTAAACCTGCCTCATTTCATGTGTTGAGTGGGTTAGAATCTGCGAGATTTGGTGTGGCAAGCGACCGAGCTGTGCTGTTGCTAATGAAAACATGATAGTTTCATTACTAAGGCGCCCACCGTGACCCGTAAAGTTAACATTTGTTTATCTGTGTTTTTTCGCTTTGTAGCAGAAAGGCCTTGTTTGAAAGGTATTGCTCCCTGTGAGGGACCCTCTCCACACTTTTTTGCTTCTTTTCCAAACTTTGGTTTAAAAAAAAATCAGTAATGCAAATGTTGACGTCACGAACCCAACACACGGTGTAACATTTCTCAAATACAGGCGCAAAGTTCAGTGACTAGAGAACAATATTTTCACTCATTTAAGCCTTTAGTAACCAATGCAACTTTTCTACAGTTACCGCACGAACTGTCCTGAAACATACTGTAGATTTTCACGTGTTTTGCTCTTTAAAATAATGGCCCTAAACTTTCAAATCACATGGGTCTATAGTTTAGCATCGGGCAGGTTATTTGAAGTGAAAACAATGAGAGCACAAATGTAATTTAAATTGGAGCACTAAGTCAAAGAAATTGACACCTCAGCTTGTTAAGCCAAATCCTGCAAGTTGGTCTTGTATGGAAGTTTGACCTGCTGGATGTAAAGCAGACAAGGGAACACCTGTTTTATAACACATGCTGTGCTTAATGATGCAGGCAGAACATTTTGGTCCCTGGACTGCTTCACCAGCACGTGGTGTCTACCTTCAAGCCAATGAATTACAATTTAACTAGGGCGAAGGGCCTATCTTGGGCAGGTCTGAATTTACTATACCAAGCATGCAGCGCCCTGACACACCTTGGCTACAAGCGTATACATGTATGTATATAGTTTTTGTATAGCACAAACCTTGCAAAAAGGCAGTGGAGTGTCGCACATGGTCAAAGGCAAGCTTAAATCCGTCAAGTAATAGGAGAAGTTGTGTTCTGGACGGTTAATGCATTGTGATGTAGTGTTCTTCAAATCTTTCCTAAACTAGAGCGGTCCTGAAGGATGCGTGGATGTTTTTCCAGATCCTGAGTGCACTGATTGAAAAGACCTGTTGTCTTGTTTTTTCTTTTTTACACTTCTTTGTCTGCAGTCTGATGGCGTCCTGGCTATGGATGTGCCAATAGCCGCTAGA
Source organism: Triturus cristatus (assembly GCF_964204655.1). NCBI lineage: Eukaryota > Metazoa > Chordata > Amphibia > Caudata > Salamandridae > Triturus > Triturus cristatus. The sequence goes on from NC_140588.1 coordinate 219,077,099, forward strand.
GATGAGTTTATCTGCAACATAAGCAGGGGTGCTGGCTTAATAAATGATGCAGCTGGTTTTGAAGATGGTGTGGACTGGCAAGGGGACCTAATGGGGTTCCATCAAATTTGGGGTAATGTGATTGCATTTCTTCAAATCCTGGATGAGACCTGAACTAACATTTTTTTAGACTCTTAAAGGAAATATCCCCTCACATCATCCCAGACTTTTAAAAACAAAATTATTTTAACACCATTTCAGTTTGTTTTTACTAGAAAAACAGTTTTTGTGAAAATGCATTGTAATGACTGCTCACTTGGAACGTTAGGTATTTATGTGCCCATTGTATGAGGGCAGCAAAGTAAAGGACCTTTCTGCAGCTCTTACAGAGCAAGGTAACAGGCAGCAACCAAAGCTGTAATTTTTGATGCGACGTAAAGTGCAGTTCCACATTTGTCAGGTATCCCCAACATTAAGTAATTTAAAAAAGTCAAGTAAGGTTGCAGTTGAAAAATGGTTGCGGAACATCATTAATTGAGGCTTGGAAGAAAAGAAAAATGAAGTTGCACAATGATGTTGCCTGTAGATAAGATAGTCCAACTTGTGCTGTGCAAGATTACTTAAGAACAAATCCATGCAGTGACTATCAAGCAGCTGGTATCAACCAATCTTTAGATATAGAATGTCTCAGGTGCTATGGGTCTGATACTAACAGCTGTTGTGAAATTCAAGTGAAATGAAACAAGGCAGGACACCTAAAAGGCTGGATAAATGCAGATCTCAATGTGCCTATTTTTAAAATTCACAAACAAATGTTTCTCAGTAGCTACTAAATGAACAGATATTTCATTAGTTCTTAAGGGATCTTTCTGGTATAAATGTATGCACCTTAGTGGGTGACGCGTACCTCTGGTGAAGCACCCTAAAGCGTAATCATTTAAAGTTGGTGACGGACAACACACTTTTATTGTGTTGAGGAATCTACTTAATTTCTGCTGCGTTACTGTGACTCCCAAGTCCATTTCCTATCTGACTTTGTGTACAGCATGTTGTAGGATCGCATCCATTAATATTTCATGTGCACCTGTTAATAACTTCTTGAAGCCTCTTGAGTCAAATAGCCTCTTCGTGCCGGGATTAGGGGTGTTTATGAAGCACAATGCTTCCTTTCGAGACATTAAGCATAGACCAGATTTTTTTGCCACGGGTTTCCCATAGTTCATCAAATTATCTGAACTTCACATTCCAAAACAAGACCCAGAGAATCATACAGTCTCTTTTGCACTTGTCCCTCTTGGTCTGCAAACCCTATTCCAAAATACCATTATTGGGACAATCTTATGATCAGCTGCATCTGGTACTACTTTCATATCTCCCTCAAGACTGTCAAAGACCTGAGTGGAATTCCATCTTTGGTATGAGAGTTGTCCAAGCTCTCATCCACAACTCCTCAGCAATACATTTGTTGGAATGGTATGATCAAGACTCATTAAAAACCCAGGTTCAATTGTATTTTCCAATGTGGCTTTTTCACCAGCTACTAACCGTGATCTCTCCATCCCATAATGGAAAAGTCATCCAGATGTCTACGAGCCTCTTCATTCCTTTAGTCTTCCTGATGATATTTGAGTCATACGTGTTTGTGCTATCATGGCAAACCTGTATGTCCAAATATATAAGAATTTTAGAGTCCACTGGAGACTTCTAATCATAATAAGAGGGATCTCTGTCTACCTTGTGTCGGAAACTTGGGTTCTGTTGTAGTAGCCCCCCACTTTTTGGCCTGGTATTTTATGTAATTTTGACTGAAGTGCACTGGGTTTCTTCTAACCACGCCCCCAGTGCCAGTGTTCATTCTCCAAAACAAGACAACTGGTCACTTGATCCCCAAGTGGCTAGGCCTTTAACACCTCTGTAAGTTCCTAGGAGGTGATATCAAGGGCATAGGAACTAATGAGGGTCTCTAGGAGCTGCAGCATACCTTGAGCCACTCTAAATGACCCAGTACCAAACTCCTACAGACTGCCACCGCAGGTTGCCTGTCAAGGTGCTCTGAAAAGTGAAAACACGACAGGACACACACTTGTGTGCCATGTCCCCTAACACTGCATGTAATATTTGTAAGACAGTCCTATGGCAGACCTTACAACCCTAATGCAGGGTGCATTATATTACATGTGTGAACAAATCTGCATGAGCAGATATGCCCCTGCGCTGGCCAGTTCATTTGCTGCCAGTACAAGTGAACAGGGAAGCCATTTTAAATACATGTGCTGGATACTGGTCAAAAACGAGTTCCCCCATTGTTAGAAATGGGGGTCTCTAGTTGGCAGGGGCTTGCACCTTTGTCCAAGTAGGGACCCTTCTTCCTAGTCAGGATAAGAGAGTTACACTTCTAAAATTACCCCTGCTCACCCCCTTGGTAGCTTGAAACGAGCAGTCACGCTTATCTTAGAGGCATTGTGTAAAACATTTGCACATAACCAACAGTAATACAGTGTAAGCACTACAAAAGGACACCACTCTAGTTTAGAAAAATATCCAATATTTTTATATACTTAAGATATGACCAAAAATGATTTAAAAATCCATAATCCAGTACTTAGAAATCTTCAGTTATCAAAATAACCTTGAAAAACAGTTCCTTGAAGTCTATAGCTCCCACTGGGACTATCACGGCGTCGTGAACAAACTGATCCAAACAGCTCTGGCTGACTGCTGCATCGCGGGCCAGCTACGGTGTCGGGAAGACCCGCAAAACAGTACCTTTAGAAATGCAGGGCATCGGCGACCTTTAGTTGAGCTTCCAAAAGCACGGCGTCTGCAGGCATCGGTTCCGACGGTTGGTGCAGGAGTCGTCGGGCCCTTGAAGTCACACGTGTCGCAGATCGAACTCCTCGTGGTTGAAGTCAGGAGCGGTGGCGTCTGCAGGCGCCGGGTGCTGCATTGTGAAGTGAAGTGGTGCAGCGTGCGATGCCTCATGGTCGCGGTGCGAGCAGTGGCTCGGTGGCGGCATCAGATGGTGTCGTCGGTAAGACCAGGGTTGCGGTGCGAAGTGGTGCGGTGCTTGTCACAGTGCTGGCAGGTCACGGTGCAAGCAGCGGCGTCGTCGTTGCTGAAGTGCTGTCGTCTGCTACCGAACTGGAGTTGATGGCGTCGGTAGGCCAAGGCTGCGGTGCAGGATGAGGGCAGTGCGTTGTGTAACTTTACGAGCGGTGGCCTCAACCCACTGTGAAAGCAGTAGCATCTATTTTGTCATGGAGCTTCGTCGTCTGGGATACCAAGCCAGCGTCGTGAAGCGAGGTGATGCAGGGTGCGGTGCCCACAAGTTGCGGTGCAAGCAGCGGCTTGGTGGTGGCGGCTTCAGCCAGCGTCGTCGGTGAGACCAGGTTCACGTTTTGGCAGTGCCCTCTGTGGTGCCTTCAGGATAGGGAGATGGCAGCGGCATCGTAAACGGCGTTGGGTTGCTTTTTCTTCTGTTGCAGCATAAAACACACTGTTCCCAGTGCTGGGGGCAGAAGAGCTTGAAGTCTTTGTTGTTGCTGAGACTTCTTGAACAGGGGGCAAGCTCTACCTCAAGCCCTTGGAGAAACTCTCAAAAGTAGATTGCAGAAAGTTCAGTCCAGTCCTTTCACTGCCCAAGACAGAAGCAGACACTGCAGGCCAACACAGCAAAGCACTCAGCAAAGTGGTAGTTCCTCCTCACAGCTTCTCTAGCTCCTCTTCCTGGCAGTCTTCTAGGTCCAAAAGAGTTCTAAAGTTCAGGGGTTTGGGCCCCAGTATTTATACCACAAAATCCTTTGGTCTCTCAGGCAGAGTGTGTCTGTGCCCAGCCAGAACCAGTTCTGCCCTCTCTGGTGTGGTTCCTGGCAGGAGGTGGAGACGGCAATGTCAGAGGTAGACCAGGCCCATTCAGGTGAAAGGAAATCTCCTCCCCCTACTCTAAATTCAGCCCAGGTCTATTCAGCCCTTTCCTGACCCACCTAGACTATCCAGAGCCACTGCTGCTCCCCAGCCCCTGTCATCCAAAACCCAGACAGTCAATCCACAAACCCAGCAGAGGCCTGCTGGATGGCTGAGCAAGAAAATACCTACTTTCTAAAAGTGGTATTTTCAAACACAGAATGTAAAAATCACCTTTACTAAAAGATATATCTCTAAATTCTGAGTTCAGGCATACTAAACCTTTTTTTTCTATCTAGTTCCCAGGGCCAGTTATGTTGATAAGATGTTATAAACAAACTCCCCATGCTGTCCTATGGGAACAGGTAGCCTTGCAATAGTGAGAAACGAAATTAGCAGTAATTCACTATGAGGACATGCCACACACACCAGGGCATGTCCTACCTTTCACATACACTGCACCCTGCCCACAGGGGTACATTGGGCCTACCTTAGGGGTGACTGACATGTAAGAAAAGGGAAGGTTAGAGTCTGGCAAGGGGGTGCACTTGCCAAGTCGATATGGCAGTACTAGACTGCACACAGGCTCTTCAATGGCAGGCCTGAGTTACATTTACGGGCTGTTTGTGTGGGTGGCACAATCCAGTGCTGCAGCTCATTAACAACATTTCATTTACAGGCCCTGGCACACTCAGTGTACTTTACTAGGGACTGACACATAAATCAAATAGGCCAATCATGAAAACACCAATCCATAACCCATTTTACCACAGGAGCACTTGCACTTTACCACTGATCAGCAGTGAGAAAAGTGCGCAGAAACACTAAGCCAGCACAAACCGAGTCAAAACTGGGAGGTCAGAAAGCAAAAACTCAGGGGAAACACGCCAAAAGATTCCAAGTCTAACACCCAGCTACATGATGGCTTCACTGAAACCAGAGATGTTTGGTATCAAACATCTCGTATTAATAAACCCACATTGATTCCAGTGATGGATTTATGAATACATGCACCCAGAGGACTCCTTAGAGGTTCCCCAGAAAAACTACCAACTACTAGTGTTCTGACTTACTGGTCCTAGCCGGCCTGCCACCACAGACTGGTTTCTACTCCAGAGGTGAGGGCCTTTGGTCTCAGGGAGTTCAATTGCAAAGTCTGCTCGGAAAGAGCGTTTACACCCCTTCTCACAGGATGACCTGAAAATTAGCATTCCAAGGCAGGAAGCTTCAACGAGCCCACCACCTTCAGTATGTAAATCTGGCTTCCCTCACCGGAGTGGATGCTGGACACCCCCAGGGCCCATTTGGCACCTGCCAGGCAGGAAAATTAGTAGTCAGAGAGGTGTTCACCTTCAGGCTAGTTCCACCCCTAAGGTGGTCTACCTGAAGTGAATACGGAAATAAGACGTCTGCTATCTTTGTGATGGCAAACTTAGGAACTCTGGGACCGGGTTATGCCCACTTCCGATGATGGCAAACTTCGGAACTCTGGGACAGGGTTATGCCCGCTTCCCACAGGAAGTGGTCATATAGGGGACGTAGTGACCCCAGTGGTAAGTAGCCCATTGGCTACTACCCCACGCTTCCCTAACGCTCCTTAAAGTAGTATTTAGGGGAGCCGCTGGTACCAGGAAATCAGATCCTGCCTACCTAAAAGAAGGACTGAAGAGCTGTGAAAAGCAAGAACTGTGGAAGAAGCAACTGACCTGGCACCAACCCTGCTGGCATGTTACTGACGGTTGCGCCAAAGTCGACTCCCCCTGTAAGCAACTGTGCCTCGAAAAGCCTGGGAGGATTGCCAGCACTTCTGCCAAGACTCAGGAACTCCCAAGGAGCCGCAGAGCTGCTTCCCTGCACCCTGCAGGTACCTTAGAAAGAACTGTGAGGACTCCAGACCGAGTAAACCCAACACCGGCCAGCACCACTGGACTTGTCGCTCTAAGCCAGAGAAGTGGGCCAACTGTGCCAGCGTGGTCCCTCAGCCCTCCAGAGAAGAAACCCACCTTGGGTTTGCCAGGAGGGTACTCCTGAATGCTGCCTGCAGCCTCTTTGTGCAGCCCACCTGACCTTGAATGATTCGGCTAGGAAAAACCTGACTCCTCAAGATACCTCGTCATCTGTTGGCCCTGGGCCAGGTGGAAGTGGAGCAATGTGTCCCCACATCCCTGAGCATAATGAGACCTGAATCCCCTGTTGGTTCAGTCTCGCTGGTTTTCCAGTCCAGGCCAACAGCCTCTTTTGGATCGGACCGATCTCCATGGGATAACATTGGGCACCTGACGCTGAAAAGCACCTCTGCACCCAGCTGCCCAGTGTTGCTCAAAGTGACCTGTTGGTGCTGCCTTTGACCTTGCTCCATACTTACCCTACGTCCAGGAGATTGGTCACGTAAGTCGCTGTGAAGTACCTGTATGCAGTTTGTCTTTCCTCCGTAGGATCACATTACCGCTTCAGAAATTGCACTGTCCATTTTTAGAAACTAAAAATATTCATAACTCAAAATGCACTTACCGATTTTGATGATCTTGGAGCCTAAAGCTTTATTTAAAGATATGTGTTATTTTTATAAACTGGTGTGTATCTCCTTATTGAGTCACCATGTGTATCATTTATTGACTGAGTGTGTATTGCAGATGTCTAACACTTCTCTCTGATAAGCCTAAGGCTGCTCAATCACGCTACTCCCTAGAAGAGCACCTTGGGGTTGCGTGAACAAGCCCCTGCCCACTTATAAGAGTTCCCTTGACTCTTTGCACAGTATTCTATATAAAGAGCCAGCTTCCTACACCTGGTGTAAATAAATGTGAAATGTTCCAGATTAACAGCAGCCCAGACATACTTCCATATTGCTAAGCTGATTCCAGCATTTACAGAATCTTATCCGGGTGTCTTACCATAGAAGAGAAAGTCCTCAGTGTAAAAATAAATCCTGCATATGAGTGCCCTGTCAATGTATATCCACACAACACAAGTCTGTATTTAGACTCGCCACCATCAATTCCGTGGTCTGCATCAGCAGGAACCCTTGCCTGTTGTTGCCATTCTTCCCTTATGTTTCTGACTAATCAACAATGTGATTACATAACAACCTCTCTCCTAAACACTTAAAGATTTCCCAAATCATAGATATTGTCAGTTGGCCTCAAATAATTCTGCGTTATCATCTCTTATTCAATCAAGGATATTCACATTAATTCTTCAGGTTGGCGACTGAGGATTTTGAAATTGAGTCTGTGCTACATAGCTCTGAAATGTTCCTACTTTACTACTTCAGGTCTTCTTTAGGATTGATAGGCATATTATTGGCTAAAATTGGTTTATAAAGTGTGGATACCTTTTGCATTGGAGAATATGTGGAATAGTTTCCTTCATTTTGATTAAATGGTTCCTGTCATTTCATAATTGTTTGTTATCTCCTTTACTATTTTAACACATTGTGATCATGGGTATATGTTCTGTGTGAAATTCAACACTATATTCCTCCCTTGTGTCTCCACCAGTACAACGCATTCATCCCACCTCTGACCTTTGGCTCAATTGGCACTTAAAGCGTGCTAATTAATTAAACTGCGAGATGAGGACCTGTGAATCTCCACCCAGTCACTCTCATTCCCATTTTTTCGTAGGGCAGGGATACCCTAGTCCTCTGAACTGTGGCTAGAGTATCACCATTTGGGGTAGATTTGTGTTGGCAGTTGGCACTAAGGTATGGTCTTACGTCCCATCTTAACCCATAACAACACATATAAATACAGCATGATAAAATACAATATACTACTCTATCGCCAACTGTCTTGTATCTGAGACTTATGAACTAGATTAGTTCACCTGGTCAAAATCAAATTTCTAGGTGAACTGGTACCCTGACCATGGAGTCACAAGTCTTTACATCTGCCCTCTCTGGCACTGTTTCTAGCGATCGTGTAAAAAGAAATGCGTGTACACTTATTTGTATAACTATTTTTAAGCCTGGGCAAAGCACTACGCTACGCTCGCGAAGTTTGCGCTACTTTGCACTACGCGAATTGCACGTAGCACAGTGCAAACACGTGTAGCGTTGCGTAGTGCAGCGATCATTTTTTGCTTGCTCGCGGTCCTCAACTTCAAGTTGGCGACCGCGAGCAAGCAAAATGACATCCCGGCGAGACTTTTTTTCCTCGTTCGCGATCAGCAACATCAAGTTGGCGATCGCGAGCGTGGAAAATAAACCTCCTGGCGAGATTCTCAACGCGGGGAGGTCAGGTTTCTCATTGCGAGTGATCACGTATGCTCACGACCGCTCGCGATGAGAAACTACCAGTTCGCGTTGAGAAAGCTGCCGCTCAAGTAAAAATCTACTCGAGCGGCAGAAAACTACAGCTCGCACTGTGCCAGATGCCGTTTTCAATGATTGCACAGTGCCGGATGCTTGTCCGCACTGTGCAATCATTGAAAACGGCATCTGGCACAGTGCGAACAGGGTACTACGTAGTTCGCGAAGTGCTAAGCGTAGCTCGGGTAGTGCGAAGTGCTACTTCGCGAACTACGCCCAGGGTTAACTATTTTGCCTGACTGTGAAAAGCCAAGAGCTTCTAGATTAGTTGGCTTAACATGAATTACTATGTAAAAGGTGTGGACAAAATATTAGAATTGTATTTGTAAGCTGGAATGAAGAGGGGTCTATTGTGGCATGAAATGATGTTTGCCTCCAATTGGAGGTCTTTATGTAATCTTTATTTGACGGGAAAGCTTTACATTGCATGTGCTATGATACAGAAGAGTAAACGCTACAGCAGTTATAACCTGTACAGTTTTCCTGATGCACAGGCAGATTGACTTCTGGGTTCAAGTTGCGACCTTGCAGTGAGACTCAAAAAACCGAACCCGTTCCTTAATTAACTTGAAGTGGTAGCGTGTGAATTCCTTACCAGAACAATGCCAAGGAGGAGATATTAAGATATTGTTTTTGATAGGTAGTTGCAAGAGATACTTAACGTGGTGGGGCCTCCTTCCATAAGTAGGTACCGGGATAAGGAAGGGAGGGTTTCAGTAGTGAAGGTTACTGGTATGCATTCCAGATAGTATAGCGCCCTAAGGGAAACTGAAGAAACTCATTCCCATGTGTTTTTTTTCCCAGATTCCATGAAACCGTCCCTCATAAGCTCAATGCCCAGCCAGCGGAGGCTCGGTTTCAGTCTGCTGTTCCTTGCTTTAATGAAAAGATGAAGGTTAATTATACACAGAGTACCAGCTTTATTATTCTTTCTCTAGCTAACGATGCGGCACCAGGGGCACGTGACTTCCTGCTTCTACGCGGGCGCGTGCAGCCGAGTTCTGGGAGGAACTGGCCTCTTTAGTTTCAGGATGAGTTTGAGCCTGATGTAGAGGCGCTTTCCGAATGACTATGGCATGCAGTATTCTTGTGTGTGGCCGATTTGAATCTACCCACACATAGCAGCTGTGTTTGTTGCTGGGCAGGCTTCCCTAATTGGCAAAATTAGAAGACCAGAAACTTTAGAAGGAGCATGCATGTGTTGCTGAAAGTAGCTACAGTGATGTGAAAAGGGCGCCTTCCCTTAAGATTAAATGGTTTTACATGTTAACATATATCTGACATTCATCTAGTTCTCACGTTTAAACCATACACTAGTAGAAACTCGTGAAAAATAAGAAATATTTTACTTTGTCATTATTTATTAAACCGAACAGTCTGCCAATATTGTGAAGCATTGTGTGAGAAAGTGCAGCCTTAATGGCTCTACGTCACTTAGGAAGGTAATTCGAATTGGGTGCTGATGAACAAGTGCACAAGATTACTTCATCACGAAGTATATTGAACCTGAAATGCTGTTGGTTTTGTCTGGAGCATTCATGTTTGTGATAACATATTGTTTATGTTAAAGGATATCTGGGACAATTGCAGAGAAAGATGCATTTCTGCTTTTCAGTCTGGGAAATTTTATAAAGCCTTAAACAATACGACGTGTATTGTTCAACTGAAAGAAAGAATATTTAGGAATGATGAAAGTTCCAATCTAACCAAGAGGGAGTGTCCCAGCAAATTCAATTGAAAATCAGAAATTATGATGCACCTAGAGATGATCCCTAAAGTCGCATCCAGAGATCTAGAGGCCTCTGTCAATACAGTAAGGGTCAGAGTTCATGAATCTACCATAAGGAAAAGTTTGAACAAGGATGGCTTTTGTGGCAGAGTAGTCAGGATGAAAGCTCTTTGCAAAAAAATTGCTTTCATAGTTTAGGTTTGCAAAACAGCGGCTGGACAAATAAGACTTCGGGAATAATGTCCTCTGCACAGGTGAGACCACAGGCTTGTTTTTCGCCAACATGCTGCTGTGCACTGTGGTTAAACACTGCATATGAACGGTAGTGGAGGGGAATGACATGCGCCTGCTTTGCAGCCACAGGTTCTGTCTTCATATGAACCACTGATTACATCATGAATTCCACTCCATGCCCATTCATTCTTGAGGAAAATGTGCGGCCATCTCTCCCTCAGCTAAAGCTCAGCTAAAAATAGATTATGAGCCAAAACAAATTAGTAGATCTGTGACTGAATGGACGAAAAAAGGAAAATAATCAAGATTTTGGCATCATTTAGAGGTAGTAAACTTTTACCTGATTTAATTTATTAATGTTGGCATTGTGTTGGTACTAGTCCAAACTATGTTACTTGAGGCGAGCCTACACTCTTCTTTAAGTCACAAGTTCCGTTATTAGGAAGAGGAAGGCCACATACTTTTTATGAGGAGTTGCGCACTCCATCCATTGGGAGAAATTCAGAAATTGGTTTCTTTGCCAACCAATTCTATATTTTTATTTTTTTCGCTACCACCACAAAACAAAAATGTAGAAAGAATTTGATTGCAAATATAATTTGTTAGCAACTTTCGGTATGTGAATGTTCCTGCACACTCTTCGCTGACCCTTACGTATACACACTTTGCCTAGATTTACCCTTGCTGTCCTAAGTTCTTACTGTGCTCCTTTGCATTTTAAAATGGGTTTACTGTTTTTGCTTAACTAATTTATCCTGGGACGCTGTTCCATGCTATTTCCATAAAAGAGGTTTATCTAATTTTCCTTTTGATTCTCCTGTGTCCAGGGAAATATTATATCCATTCTGGTTAGGTGTAGCCTTTTGTTAGACAATGTGTGCTTCTTATACTCTGTGTACTTCCTATTAAGAATGAGACCATTCATACGCCCTCTTCTCTCTGCTTTCCTTCATCAAATACTTGTGCCAAGATGTTTGCCTCTCACTGGGCTTGTAATGTAAATGGTTTACCATTCCGCATAGGACCATAGTGACTTTTTTGTTGTCTCGGTCCAGGCTCACTGATCCCTGACCCATTGAAATCATTAGTCTACAACTTGTGATTCCTGGATTTCCACAGTTTGAGGATCCAGTAGGGCCCTCACACTTAAATATTGGGTCCCGCTTCTCCAACAAGCAGCCCAGTGGGCCATACTAAACCTGGTAGTGCCACCACCATTGGAAAATAACTTCAACAGCTGTTTTCTACCTTGTGGTGTGATATCACCTGTAGTGTATGTGGTTATGTTACCATTGTGCTGCGTTTTATTCTGGGTCTGGAGTCATGTATCCACATGTGCTTTACCTTCCACTGCAAAGAAGGCTAGCATAACATTGTGAGCTCCAAAATGAATTTACATAGAATGGAATAATGAAAGTGTAGGAAATCCGACTTTTGTGCATGGTCACCCCTGACATTTCCTCTTTATTTGGACATTATATTTTTGATGGCTTTAGTACTCTAGTGTTCTTTCTTTAAACATGGTCATATTGGCCAATTCCTAATTGGTATATGTAATTTGCCTGTTAGTCCCTAATATATAGTGTAAAAAGTGTACCCAGGACATGAAGGTTAAGCACCAGTAGTGCACTGTAGCACCTATTGGGCCTTCCATTACAGTGGCAAAGAAAACATTACTTCTGGCTACCCTGTGTAGCCTGACTGCTGCAGTGTGACCTGTTAAAAATAATTATTTCTGACAGGTAAAAACCTCCATTTAAAATACTAATAAGTCACCACTATGTAGGCCTTGTAGCCCACAAGGTAGGGTGGTTGGTATTAAAAATGTGCAAGATGTAGAAAACGACTGTTACTATGTCCCTTCCGTACAGTGAAAAGGCCCAAAAAGCTATTTTCAGTGTCACAGGCCCAGATAATCTGTAAAAAACAAGAGTACAGATTAAAATACTAATACAGTATCTCTGGAATGGGACCAGCTAGAAAAAAAAATCATCGCAATGTTTTAGTAGTGTAGTTGTTTTTTTCATAAATATTAAGAAAGAGCAACTTTTAGAAAGTTACCCTTTACCTGCCTGAACTGTTTGGAGGCTAATTAGCATAAGCCTCTGCCATCTCTGAGCCTTGAATAGGTCCTACCCAGGAGCAAACAGTAGGCAGACCTGAATGGACAGGGACGACTACTCTGATGCCAACATATAGGAATCAAGAAATCTACTTACTGTAGCAAGTCAGATTTTATCAGGTCAAGTTATTTTAGAGACTACTGGCCCGTCTAATGAGCTGGCAAAGAACGGGTGTTCTATTCATTCAGAATGTGGATGAGCAATAAGGATGCCTTTAAATCTTGTTTTCATCTTGTCACATTTGCTGTGTGTTCAAAGATAGAGATCGAATGACAGGCTATGTCTTCTGATAAATTACTGCTTATTTATCCTGGAGACTGGTGTTTGCTTTTCTTTCTATGACTGCAAAGGTAGAGGATTTTGTAAAGTGAACTGTCTGACAATGGTGCTAGGCACACAACATTGAAATAGATTATAAATTAACTGTACAAATGTTTCCAAATATTTCAGTAACTCAGAATGCACTTTTTGTAATTCTGAAATGGTGGCAATAAAGATTTTAATATGATGAACACATATCAGAATACTTTACTATGGTGATATGCAAATGCTAAATTTACGGGAACCAGATTTCCATACACAATTGTTTGTACCTTTTTATAGTTTGATCAGTAAACCTGCATGTCAGTGAGAGTTTGTGGCCGTTTCAATGGAAAATATCTATTTGTAAATGGCAGTGAACTACCACATTATGCTTTAGTAATATATTTATTAAAAGTGAGAGTTTTTAAAAACATTCCTGCCCGCTCTGATGACAATTCCATTAAGGACCGAAGATGTAAAGCAGAGGTCATGTGTACCGTCAATATGGGCTAGATTTGTATTAAGCATGGAGCAAAATATTAGCCTATTAAATCAAACAAAAGAGATTTTTATACAGCAGACATGCTGAACTCCTATATTTGAAAGTGGTATTGAAGAAAAAGATGACTTGCTGCAATAAAATATTTGCCTAAGATATTGCAACTTGAGAAGAGTTTGAGTCCAGGGCATTATAGTTAGTTTGAGTAGATGTAGAGTATTCAAATCACTAGACTTGCAGGTCTTGTAACATTTTTTTTAGAGTTTTCGAGGCCTGACATAATATGCAGGGTGGTGCCTGTGGGCCTGTGTTTCACAGCATAGATTCCAGTCCTGCTTGTCTGTTGAGCCATATGTAATACTTGGGCACACTTCAAAGGCAGAGAAAAGGATACAAAGAAAATTCTTGTGGATCCCATGTCTGGTTGCTAAAGGACCCTGCTTTTGTCCCAGTAGACATCTTTCTCTGGGTTTGTTATGAGTACAGTAGCTACTTCAAACTGGATTTGGTTAGATGTGGGAGGACTCTAGGATTAGGATAATCCTCCCTCCCTTCACGCCCAGCCTTCCGAGCCCAATATAGTGTGGCCGAAGACTTTCGCTATCTTGAAAATGTCTTCAAACATGGCATTTTGGGTTTGTTTCCAGTAAGGCAATCCGGAATTGCTGAAAAGGTAGGTAGGTCAGGGCCTGGACATTTTTACCCCATTACTTAAGGAGGGGACAGGAGTCGACCTCGCCCACTAGCTAGAGCCAGGCATAAATGTGGGATCCCCAATCGTCCTCTTCAGACACCTTTCTGGGCCTGCTGATGAACCAAAGAGAACGGGCCTGCTGTCTGTAACCTAAGAGGCACCCCGAACAACCAGATCTGCTCCCTCTTTTACCCAGAACAAAGAAGTGAACTCCAAAGGCCAGTTGGCTGACCACCTGTGTGGTTACAGGGACCCAACCAGCTGCAAGAGGCCTTTTCCTGAAAGTACCCATTTGCAAGTGGCAACTGGACCTGGACTGGACCCTGCTTATATCCAGTGAGTCTAAGTCCCTCCCCGAGGTCCTGTGGGGGCTTTAGAAGTTTACTCCTCTGGTTGATTCTGACTTGGACTGAGTCAGAAGGTAAAATCTTTAACCAGGATGAACCTGGTTGGTGTTTCGAACCTGCGCTCCATTGCGGTCAGCCCAAAATTGCTCCAGGGTCCCAGTCTACCTTGTCCGTAGACTTGAATGGTCCACCGTGACATGGGTTGTGATTACTCCTTGAAGTGGGCAGTTGCCCAACCCAAATAATTATCCAGTTTCTTAAAGAAAGGCTATTTTTAATGCACAAACTTGCTTCTTAAGGCTTCATTGCGATGGTACTGAATTTGTCTTTCAGGAGCCTCAATGAAAAAAATAAGTCTTTCATGGTGTCATTCTATTCTATGAAGGGAGTAAAGGTAGGAAATTCCAGATAGAGGAAGTAACAGAGAAATTCCACACCCCTGGTGAGAGTTTCTAAAGCTAGGGACCAGAAGAAGAGTAATGCTTGACTGTAAATCCCGGTTTTGCATATGTGTCTGAAGAAAGTTCACAGATGAGGATGGAACAGATGAGAAGAAGGCCTTATCTGGTAGATAAAGGGACTTATGTTTGATCCAGATGGAAATTGGCAGCCAGTGGAGGTTACGACGGGCCTGTGAGACCCTATTAAATTTCCCCAAAGCCGGGGACCAGTCAGTCCACACTGGAATATTCTGAACGCATCGCACTTAATATAAAGTGGAAGAAGGAAGTCTAAAATGAAGTGTTGGCTTGCTTAAGTCTGGTCATGATTAGAGCATTAAATTGCAGCTCTGAAATTAACAGGATGAAAGGCATGGCCATTTTTGATGGTCCTAATCTGCAAATAGCAAGCTGGCACGCCAAATTGATCTGAGGAGTTAAGCGAAGATCCCGGTCTAGCCAACATCCTAAGCTCTTACCTTTTCAGAAGTTGAAGGGGACATTAGCCATGCAGTAAGTCGCAACACCAAAGAATTCTGCCCAAGCATTATAAGTTCCACCATATCGGAGTTTGGCTTGAGGAAAAGATTGTTCATCCAGTGATAAATTGGAGAGAGACAGAAATCGACCTGTTGTAGAATTTCATCAGCACCTCAACAATAATATGAGTGTTGTCAACATAGGAAATTACCTTGAAACCAAAGAAATGAACAATCGAGGCCAGGCAACATGAAGACAAGTGAGTTTTTCCAAGATGTAATGGAGCAAGTTAAACAAAAGGACTTTATTTGGGGAGTTGCCTAGCTGCAAAGTTTGAATGATTATATTTGGCTAGTGACAAGATGGTTTAAAATACAGAATCAGTCTGCTGAAATACTGCTAAATATTTCAAATACCCTGTAGTCTATTTTAACTAATAAATGGTCTATTTTTAGATGATGAGCCATCCAGCACTGGTGAAAAATGAATGCAATAGAATCAAAATGTCTATTAGAAGTAATACCGCTCCAAAGTAATCATCAAGGAAAAAGCTCTCAAAATAATGTTAACATCGTCATTTCATTGCATCAACAATTCTTTTTTTTTTTTTTGAGGGGGGGGGGGGGTGAGAAAGGTCAAAGATGCATCTCCTGACTCCAAAGGGAGAGGTGATTGCGAATGATAAAATATGCACATTGTACCATAATGCATCAACATCCATAGGAATCATTAGTTCAGCAGGAAGAGTGCCCAGCAGGAGAGCACTCTAGTTAGTCTTTTTTTTAAATTATGTGTATTAAGACATTTGCCAAAGAGATCTTGCAATACACACTCTGGTTGGTCTTGGAGAAAAATGTACTTTAACCGTTGCAACCTACGTGCATCATACCCTTCTAGTTTAAACTGAAGTCCTAGAACAAAGGTATCCTTGAATAAAACATTCTACGACATGAATAGAGAAATATACCGTCTCAAAACTGTACCGTACACAAAAACCGTTTGAGAGGTTAATGCCTGTGTGGTAGTAGTCCTTGGGTTGCTGATCTGAAAACTGCTTCTTCCAAAATGAGCCTTGCGCTCCAATCACAGGTGCCTGCTGACAGTACACTGGTTCTGTTGTGAACGGATCTCCAAATGCCTTTGTTGAAGGCACATTTGTAAAGCGCATGCTCTCACCAGGGGGTATCTAGGGCGATGATTGTTACCTAACTCAATGCCACTCATTTTATTGACCCCTGAAGCATTGAAATTGGGATTTAATGTCCCTCAATTTTATCTGAACATGTAATTTGGTGCCCCACTCTTTCGACATATACACCAAATTTTAAAATCACGCCTATGTCAAGCACAAAACCTCGTCTCGCTATGAAGCCAGGACTTCTGGTTAGTGTAGTAATTGGTACTTATTTGTGCCGAAAAATGTGCACATTTGTTATGGTTTCCTAGAACCCATTTTTCAAAAGTAGTACTTTTTTGCAAACAAGTCTTTATTTTTCCTAGATATGTGTTCATCTGTATTACCTGCATGCTAATTTTACCTGTGCTTTTATGGTCTGGCTTTATAGTGCAGCTATCGCCGAACAATTATGCGAGCATCACTAGAGGGGGGCTTTGGTTCCGCCCATGTGTTGGGAGCCACGAGTGCAGGTTTTTATTGGGGAGAAGTTGTGAGCTTCCACAAAGTTCTGTACTGCCCTGGTCTTCGCTTACCTTTCCATCCACGTGTCCCCTTATGAGAAATATAACTAACTGTATTTTTAGATGGCAAAACATTACTACTTGTTGTAACTATGGTAAAGGTTTAATTTACACTGAAAATGTGTTTAATTTAGAAATATAAATGTAATAGGGCATTGACCTACAATGTGTGGGGAAAAGTTCGGTGAGTTACGTTCTTGAGATTGGTGTTTAACCTGTGGATCAAAGTTTTAACCTTTGATCAGGGGGACCTAATGTTATATTTTGAATTTGATGAATTGAGTCCTATTAAATTTAAATATATTACCTTTTTAAAGTCAATTAGCTTTAGCTGTATGTTGTTTTAAAACCTATTAACTACAGGATGTTAACTAGGGTGGGCGGAATTGGCGGAGTTTCATTCTGTTCTGTGGAATTACATTAATATTCAGCTGAATTCCGTGAGGGGGCAAAGTCAGTGGGCACTGCAATTTACCCTGACAAGGCCGGTTATTTACATTGCATTATTGCACATTAAAGGCCTGTGCTTGGGTTCCACACCTTCAGATGGCGAGGCCCGGTGGGCCATGTGCCCCGCATCTAGCAGGCTCCTATCACACTGAACTTGTTTATTAAGCTGAAAGTTGGGCTGCAGCTGCCGATTATCTCTGGCACAGGATCTACCTCAGACGAGCGACCTGCCAGGCTGCTTCTGTGCTGCGAGTGCCTCCTGCCGGCTAAAGAGAAGAAGGGGCGAGGTAGGAGTGGGGAAACAGCCATAACATCGCATGCGTTACGCCGCATGCTTTTACAACGCGGTCGTTACAACGACCCCGTTGTTACAACGCGAGCCATTACATCGCAAGTCATTTCAACGACTTGCGATACAAGTGTTTACAATCCAACACCTTCCCTGCTGTTGCGCAAACTGGAGTAGGAATAGTACATTATACTGTTCCTAAGTCCAGCGTGCCCCCTACAGCAAGTCGTTGAAATGACTTGCAATGTAATGGCTCACGTTGTAACCACGCGGTCGTTGTAACAACCACATTGTCAAAGCATGCGATGTAACGCATGCAAAGTAACTGTATATATTCGTAGGAGTGGACTCCCGGACATCAAATCAAGGCCCCCAGAACTGGCTGGCTGGGTCGCCTTACACAACAGGTGGGCAAACTCTGCACAGCCAATTGTCTGACAGGCTGGTCAGGCTGGGTCAGCCACGTGTTGGACTTAGTCCAATGTAACTGAAGCAGACAGCCCTTGGTGGAAACAACAGCTTTTGCTTATTTTCTCTTTTTTTTTGCCCCCTAAGATGTTGTGTTTACAAGTAGAACCAGTTGCTGGTTTCCCAGGAAAATGGTCCGCAGTGGGACGCAGTACCATCATTTTGGAGAACTGAACAGCTAACCGCCCTCGTACTAATCAATAAACAACAGAAGTTCATCACACATGTGCAATGCATTCGGCACGCCACAATAAATTCCAAATATCGAAACTACCAACGCTCCAATAACTCTGCTTAGTGAGCATGGAAACCTTTTGGAGCATAACTATGTAATCCATGTCTTGCGACACAAGCCACGTGTACATTCTTAGAACAAGCATTTGCAATGCAATAGGTCTCGCATTTACGAGAGTTTACGCTATTGTCATTTACAATGGCAGTAGCTGAAACTCTTGTGAATGCGAGACCTATTTCACTTCATAGAAGCAGCCGTCATTGTCAGGGGCTGCTTGAAAGTAAAAACGTGCATGGCGTGCCCAATGTAAGGAAAGCAAGATGTTCCTGCAGTAAGAGAAAATCATTAAATAGTGCTTACAGTTTAAATAAGACATACTGTGTCGCAACAGAAGTAAAAGGGCCAGTTGCTATGAGAGGTTACAAATGAAGACAAGGCTGTACTAAGGAGGGACTAACAAGCCTTTTAAGAATCAGATGCCAGCATTTATGAAGGACAAGGACACAAGCCAATGAAAAATATGGGTGGAGAGTGGACGGTACTTCAAGTACATACTCCAATAGCTCATGCCTCGCAGAGCAGCGCATGTTTCCCAGCCTCAAACTAAAAACGCACACTGAAAATCACCTTAAAATGCGGCGCCAACTGGTACTTCAGACTCAGCCCACTCCCATGAACTAGAGTTAAAAGACGTCCTCTTCCCCAAAACGACTAGATACTGCTTATGTGCACTGCAGACTAGAGGCTATTTTTAAAAAAAAATCATTTTATTGATTTTACAACTCAGATGAAAAGTAGCACGTTGAGCGTGGTGCAAGTATACAATACCACATCTTAGTACAGTAAACAGATAGTGGAATTACCACAAAAAACAAGTTCCCCAAAGCTACCAGCAAAATTATAGCAGGTTATTAACTAATCCTCCTGTCTCTGCATCAAGCGAGTTCACCTCGTGGAGTTTCACACCCCCACCAGCAAACCACGGCCCATGCGTGCAGGGCTCTAACCGTATCCCTATGTACTCTGCCTACTCTTCCCACATCTTAAAGTGTTTCTGGGGACAATCCCGTGACAAGGACCTTCTAATCCAATACAGTGATACATGCACTTAGCCCAGGTTTCGCCTAGGGGCCTCTGTCTCCTTCCAAGCGCACGCGATATCTCTTTTAGCGACAATCAAGCCCAACCAAAGAAGCGCCCTCTGATATTGTGTTCCGTCCTCCCCCAACTCATCTGTGACATGAAGTATGAACTTGGGGTCCCGGGGAATGTCCCATCCCAGTACCCTGAAGATTCCCCAAAGCACCACCCCAGAGGTGGGAAATCGGGCACTGCCAAAAAGTGTGAAGTAAGTCTCCCTGTGGGTCACTGCACCTCCGACAATTCCCTGCGGGGATCAGGCCCATGCAATGGAAACAAACTCTGTAGAAATAAACCCTGTGAAGCACTTTCAACTGAATTAACCTGAATTGGGAGGCTATAACCGCCTCTCTGAGGACCTCAACCACCTTTGTCCAACTGGCCTAGATCCCCCTTCCACATGCTTCGTACCCCTGCCATTGGGTCTGGCACGTTGCGCAATAGCATTTTGTATACTTCTGAATACTTGTGGTGTTTGAGGTTTGTGAGGAAGATTTTGGCCTCCAGTGGGGAAAATCCAGGGATATCTTCCGCGGTTTGTATGCTGGGGAGAAGAGAATGGCGTAAATGCAGATACCGGAAGTACTGCACGTGGTGCATGCTGTATTCCTCTTGTAGGTCCAGAAAGGACTTAAACATCCCATTGTGAAGCACATCCCCCAACATTGGAATGCCTATGACATCCCAGGCTGAAAACCTTGTAGGCCTGTTACTTGCGGGAGCCTGGTGCCCCACCATAATGGAGTCTCCAATTTTAGGCGGTCGGCACACCGCACAGTCTTCAAGCCAGCGTTCCATATCTCAAACACCACGCAGGTGGGAGAGCTGTTGGAACAGTGCCATTCTATGCGCTAATACCTCATATTACTGTGTAATCTCATGTCTTTTGTTTTCTCCTATTGTCTATACTTGGCTCCTGTAATTGATGTAATTATGTAACCTGTAACTCGCTCATCCCCATGTAAAGCGCTCTGATACCTTCGGGTCTAGCCAGCGCTATATAAAACTTTGCAAATAAATAAAACGTATAGCAAATGTGGGTAGAGTAGATTTGTTTGCTGAGTTGTGCTACAGGTGTGGGTGTGTCATGCAGGGGGGGCACCGCAGGTTCCCATTGGCTGACAATGTGCTGTCTCCCATTAGTTGCTTATGAAAATACTAGCTACTTTCCAAGCACGCCCATTGCTTCATTGTTTGGGTGGCAAGGTAGAAGCCTCTCTAGCATGCTAAACGGTTTCAGTATTTGTTGTTTTCTGTACATTTGTGAAGGCGTTCCCTGTCTGCCTTGAAAGCCAGTAAATAACTTCAGACCAGTACTGAGACCCTAATTTAATACCAAACGGCGGAATTTAGTAATTCTGCATTACAGGAGTGATGTGAAATTACTCCGACTCTGCCAGCGGAATAAAAAAGTCCGCCCACCCTTAATGATAACAGAGTCCGCTTGGGTCACCCCTTTCTCCTGATTGAAAGGCTTTCTTGTGTTAAGGATATTTCAGCTATCTATGCTCTTCAGCACTCTCTCTTGTCTTTCACAACAATCCCTTGATTGGCCATTGCACCCCCACCCTTTCCCACCCACTGCTTCATTACTTTTTATATTTGTTTTATTTTTATGCCTGGTATTAGCCAAGACTTTTTGATTTTACTAGGATTATTTATATCAAATACTTATGGGGCTTTCAGCCAGCCCTCTTCAACCATTGGTTTGTTGTTGTCATTCACTTTCTTCTTCTTCCTACGACTGCAAAGGGGTACGGGTCATCCACTTCAGCCATTGTCTAACCTCTCTGTGAGTATGGGTGTTCTGATCTTTTACAATGAACACATCTGCACAAGTGTCAGTGATTACTATGGCAATGTGCTCTTTTTTAGCTTAAAAAGATTTCTGCTTTTAGCCAGTGCTTCCTTTTCTTTTTTATATTGAGGAAGTCCTAGTGGCTGCCTCAACAATAAAGTTCTACAGAAGCCATGATAAATTAAAGCAGGCAATGACAAAGCAATTGGCTTTCAGCCAATACCCGATCTGTTGGCTTTACCATTGATTGTTTCAAATGTTACTTGTACAACAGAAGGATGTTTTCCAATATTTTTTAACCAAGCATTGATACAGTACCTGTCAGAGAAAAACCTTCCTACATCTGGCTATGCGTTGGTCAATTTCAGGTGGTCTATTCCTGCCTAAAATCCTGGAAAACTAGCAACCATCTCTTCATTTGGAAACTTGTGCTCTGTTGAGATTCTCTGACAGGGTTATGCTCAGCAGAGGATCTGAATATCTGTTTAGTAGCAAGACACACATAAAATGGTAGATCAGGGTCAAGCTTCACTGTAAGTGCAGCTTAAACTTTCTGATGTTGTCGGTAGTGGGCACTATGAACGTTTTGTAGGAAGATTAGGGAGTGTATTATTCTTTGGCCCATCGTCCCTCTGCACTGTTTGTAATGGGAGCACTGCACCCCCCAGGAATGTTGTCATTTGGCATGCCCGAGTTCGCACCATTATCACTGATGCTTTTCAACATATATATAAAATTCTTACACTATCTGCTCATGGCTAGTGCTGTGTAGTTTCACATGCATGCAGACAATAGTCAGAAGATGATAGCTCTGTGAATATTGAGGGCAACGCCACTAGTCTCAACAAAGTTATAGTGAAACTACAGGACGTGGTGTGGGATAGCTGGCTGGCCCTAAAAAATACTAAAAACGGAGTTGAAGTTGCTGGGCTCAGAGAAAGCATTTCAAGCCTTGTTGACCAGTATAAGGTTATTGGGCTATGAAACTTTAGTGTGCAAATCTCCCAGTGACTGAAATCAGTGGGTTTTGTTTTTGATGAACTGATGACATGGGGAAGGTTCGGTACCAGATGTGAGGAAATGGGGTGTATTATATGGTGTGGTTTTGCGACCTCAACGTGCAATACACTTACCAACCCCTTTAAGACCAGTAGGTTTCATATGTAAAACTCTCAGCTCAATCCCCAGTACCTGTGGCACGGAGCAGCAATGCCTACACAGAGGAACAAATATTAAGCATGTAAACAGCACCAAAACAATTGAAGAAGAAATGGACAAAACGCTCAAGAAATCTGATACCAATTTATAAAATAGACTGTATTTTTATACAAATCTAGACGCTAGAATGAAAAACATCCACTGGAGGTTTCCGTAGATCTAGGTTTTACAAGCAATAATATATCAAAGCCCTTTAACTCAACCATGAACAATCCTTGGCAAAGTCAACGAATTGAACACTTGGAAACTTTTCCAAAGGAAACGTAGGCAAGTGTCACTGTGGTCGGTTAGAAGTACTTCGTACGACCAACTCCGACAGGGAGCTAATCAGTGTGACCGGCATTGCCCTCAAGAACAGTTACCTTTACACAAGAAGCAGTCATTCAGCACTTCCAGGCCCTTTATCTATGCTGCAATGGATTCCTATGGAGTGTTCCTGATGCAAGGGATGAAGGATGCTGAAGATGCTCTAAGGATGCTGGGTGTGATGCGGTCGACGGGTCTTCCTGCAGGCATTCCTCGGTCCACGAAGATGGTGAGGGGGTCGTGGGGTTGACATCCCACAAAGTCTTCTCCAGTCTGGCCGAAGTCCAGTCGCATCTGGACTACCAGCCACCTGTTACGGTCACAGGCCAGTCCTTCCTGGTTTGCCTTTTTAGGGCCCCAGCAACTCTGTGAACTCATGTCCAACTCTGTGCGGGGTTTTGGCTCTTGTCACTGCATGGCGTCGGTCATAGCAGCTTGAAGACTTAGGGCTATGAACATCTTGTCCCAACAGGCTTCTTCAGCTGCTGTGTCCCTGTGCTGCCAGCACAAGGCCAGTCAGGCGGCCCTTGGAGTTCTCTTGGCTTGACTGAGCCATAGAGACAACTTCACCTTGAGCAGAACATGGCAAGCACAGTACCTCTCTTCGCTAGTCACCAGGTGCAGCAGGTGAAGTTTTCGTTTATGCTGCCACTTTTGCTGACCCCTCGGTGCCGCAGGCAAGCCTCCTTTGGTCCTTCTTCCAAGTCGATTGAGATCTTGGTGTCAGGGGTATCCCCTATATGCTCGGAAAGTGCCCTCAGAGCAGGATGCGGTTGGTAGCCAATGAGCTACCAGGTTCCCTCCCACATGGTGACCATGATGGCATCTGGATATCACAGGATGCACCATTCAGCCCATTCTCAAGATGGTGAGACCCTGCTCTCGGTAGTCAGACCTCCGTAGCCCAGCCCGGGGTGTGGCTACCTCAGGGCTACATGCCCCTGGGGAAACTGGTTTAAGAGCTGGTTTCCCCTCTCTGTTCCCAGTCACAGCCTGTCTACCTACACAGTGGGGCTGTCCCCCCCCCCCCCTCCCCACCGGTGATGCACATCTCCCCTTCATAGGTGGCTTCCTTTTTGAAGCCTGCCATTTGGGGCTAACACCCAAGTGGCTTCCTGCAGAAGGGAGGTGACACCTCCCTGGCCTGCAATCTCTCAGTGTCCTCCTTCCTGAGAGTCATTGGTACTTCTCTTTAGGAGGGCAGAAAGCTGTCTCATGGAACAGGCTCCATGTGTGCCCAGGAAGGCACAGGAGTTTTAAAGGCAACAAAGAGGCAGCTTTGCTAATGCTGTACACTGCAGCAAGTTACTTTAATTTCGATTTGAGATACGACTCTGGCTTAATGTAACAAGTTGTTTGAAACCTTAGAGTGCCCATTTTGGTCACACCGTTCAAGAGTTAACACAGCTGAGGGATCGGCGTGTTACCCTGTACTCGCCAATGGGATGACCAAGTCTCTCCACAGTAAAAACAGTAGTTTTGCATGTTTTACTGTCAGGGCATGCAGAGTACATGTCCTGCCGGTGTCATATGTTTCACCCTGCCTTTAGGACCAAGTAGGCCTGCTAGAGGGGTGACGTACACAGATTTACATGCGAAGCAGTGACTTTGCCATGGCTCTTAATGGTAAAGTCGGGCTAGCAGTGCACGACTGCTCTGCCAGTCTGCAGTGGGAGTCTGCGGGGGCTTGTTTTGCTTTGTGGACCTGCAGGGTGACACAACCAGTACTGAAAGCCCTGGGGTACCCCTCTAACTTACATGTCCTGGGTACCAGGTCACCAATTACTAAGAACTTACAGGTAAGTTAGCCATTTCCAATTCGGTACAGGCAATTCGACATACACTTTAGGGACAGGGGAAAGGGCACTAGCACTTAAATCTGGTTAACAGGCCTCAGTGCACTTTGAGTCGAAAAACCAGCAGCATTAGTTGAAGAACTTGGGGGTGACCATACAAAATGAGGCATTTCCTTACACCAGCTTACCACTGCATGTGGTTACTACATTAGTTTATCAGCCAAGATGTGACCATAAGTTGAGAAGGACAGGACAAGAAGAACAATATGAGCAATTGTTGGCTTTATAATTAGTTTCTGTGACACCCCGAGTAGGTTGTAGGCAGACTGTAGCATATACAAAACCATGCAGTTAGGGTGTTGGCTAATATTGGCTATTGAAATCATATCTCTCCTATGCCTCAGAGACTACACTAGCTTTGCAAAGACAAAAAGTGAAATATAGGGATCTAACCTCATGCTTTAGAGCAGTATTCGGGGAGGGACCTGAACACAGGAAAGCCAGAATTGTAGATTATGTGCCTGGAATAATTTTACAGTACACAGAAAATGGCCTTTTAAAGGCTCATAGAATAAACAAAAAAATGTTGGGAGTTAAAATGTTTCAGAAATAAGATGTGGGGTATTGAGTGGAGTGCTTTAAGAGATGAAAAGAACTAGGAACGCTACTGCCATTAAATAGCTTTAAGAACTAGATGTTTGAAAAAGTATAAATATTGGCACTATAAAAGTTACTGTAGACAAGTTTGTTACTTGCCACAAATCTATACACCACAAAAAATACTCTTTACATAATTATATTCTAAAAAATTACCTTTTATCCTTCCATCTTTGTGGTACTTTCTTTAAAAAAAAAAAAAACATTTGAATCACGACCGTTCTGTTTCTCTGTTTCTGCTCTACTCATCTACAGGCATGTAACTGCCGAGCCAGCGAGACGGATCTGGAATAAATGACGTTTCCTCTGGCTGGAAAGGTCTCTGCTGCCAGGGCGATGGCAGCTCGCCACTTTGTGGTGTTATTCCACTGCATTCGCTTGTAGTCATTTTCTGGGAGTTTGTAGTCATTTTCTGGGAGTTTAGCGGAGGTCCAACACCGTCAGTGTTCTCACTTCGTAACTTGGGGAAAGAAGTTATGATGACGCACAAGAAATAAAATAATGGCTTTGGTCTGCTAATACCACTGACTAATGGGAAATGCGTTTGCAGTTGTGAGGTTGATACTTTTCACTGGCTCGGTCACAAGGCTGTAGGGTTGTCACCTGCCGGTTATATACCGAAATGACTGGTATTTTAATGTTACTGCAAGTACAAAAGTTAGGAAAATCTCCTAAAGCTGGTAGTTTCCCCCTCATCAGTACATAGTTCACACAGTAAGTGCAAGAAGACAAAACTTTAAAATATATTCTACAGCTGTCTTAAGGACCACTGACTGAGAATTAAAGTAAACAAACACAGAAAGGCCATCGGCAGAAAACTATTGGCTTTGCCAAAATATTTTAGCCATGTTGTACACCACCATGGCTGCTGTTCAGCAGGGCTTAAAATGATTGCCGTAGAAGAGTGCTCTGGCGTAGTTTGTCGTAGACTGGAATGGGGTAGATTGAAGTGTCATAGACTGGAGTGGCATAGAGTGGAGTCATGTAACATGGAGGGGCACAGGTTGGTGTAGAGTGTTGTAGAGTAGTGTAAAATGAAGTAGAGGGGCATAGAGTGGAGTGTCATGGAGTAGGGTGGAGTGGCATAGGGTGGAGTGGCATAGAAGGGCATAGAGCAGAGTTGAGTGATGTAGAGTGGGATGGCGTAGAGTGGAGTATGCATGATATGATAGTGCACTGCCATACAAAAACACCATTTCAATGGAAATGACCACTACATTTGCACAGACATACAATTTTTCTGATTAAAACTATACAGCACACAAGCTATAATGTGTGGAAATTATCATCAGCTAGTGTATCGTATTAAAATGTTTGTTACCGCCACACATCAGAATTACATGGTTAATTTGTGCTTTCTTAATTCTGATATATTCTGAATTATTTGTGCAGTTTTACTGGCATTTTACATTTTGTTGTGTGCTAGAAAATAACATCCTACAGCCTTTCCCACCCCAAGTACACAGCAAGATTGTCATGTAAATCCTCCCACTTTGCAGTTACATAAAAAAACATAAACATCAACTTCCCTCAAGACAGTCTGCCATTTTACCTTTGTCTTTGAATGCACAATAAATGTTGCAAGATAAAAACAAAATGCAAAGGGTCTTTATTGCTTATTCACTTTTGAACTCCAGCATGGTTACTTCAGCACCCCTACTCCCCTATTTCCAGCACCTATGGAATAGATTTAAAATTGAGGAGGAAGATTATTTAAATTAAGCTACAAGTAAAAAGCACTGACCAAAATAAACAAGCTCCAAGACAGTACATTATTCCTCACAGGCATGCAAGATTGATGAACTGGTACTGGCAAAAGATGGTTCGAATCCGTGAAGCGGAACGATAGGAAGCAGGAAACCTCTTCCAGGAAATACAGCGCCGCTACTGCTTCCTGAACCAGCTTTCAAGCGACATATAACATAAAACACATGTTCTCTCCTGGAGTGCCTCACAATAAAGAAAGAGTTCCCAGAAAGCCAGCACTCGTGGAATAATACAAGGAGCCTGCCGGGAGGTGGTAAACAGGCTATGCTCCAAGAGAGGGACAAAGCAATGCTGGACAGCGTAAAACAAATACAACTAACAAATAGAGAGCAAGCAACTGTGAGTTACAAAACACAAAGCCAATGGTTAGCACTGGGTGAAATGTATTCCTTGGGAAACTTTGAGAATGTACCCAAGAAGCCTTTTGCAACCAGACAGCTTTGTCTGGTAGGCGTTTGCCTAAATATGAATACAGACTATTTCATATAAAGTTATACTTCAACATGTCTGGGTCTTTGCAGAGTGTTAAATGTTGAAGAGATGGCTGGTATTTTTCTATGGGAAAGATGGAAATCCTACAAAGGTGTGCTATAGCCACAGCCTTTTTTTCATCTACTGAAATGAATCTAGATCTATTTGCACCAACCAACTTGACCCACAAAAAAACGCAATTTGGCTAATGTAGCGCCATATTTGACCTCTGACAAGTTCTCAGTGTGACGCGAGTAAATGTGTAGGCTAAAAGAACAGATTACTTCACCCTAGCTGTTTGTGTTTGTGTGGATGGTGATATGTCTCTTAAGTATGCAGTTGGTTTAATAATTCCATCCTGAATGATTTCATTTGTGTTTGCAGTAAAGGTCAATGAAAAGAGGCTTTATATACATCTTTAACTTCCAGGACCAAGATCTTGATACATATCCATATCACATCTTCATATTGTGCTCTACGCAGCGGTATTGATGCTCAATGACACAAGTTCAAATGTGCCGTAGAAGCCACACAGTTAAAAGCTCTGTGGGAGGTATATAAACTTTCCAGAAGCTAGCCAAACTGTGTTCTCTTCTGGTCTGATACATTTTTAATACAACAGAGTTAACAATGCCACCCAGCAACCGGAGTTGAGTTTGTAGCCTTGAAGGTGGGAAATATAAAGGGGAAGTGGGTGTCAAATCTTTTTGTTCCTATTCCCAAGGGCAGGTCGAACTTTCCCAGATTAGAGTTCTCACGCGGCCTTTCCATAGTGCATTGAGTCTCCCAGTTCGTGGTGGAACACTATTGCACAAGCTTGGTTCATCTAGGTAGCATCTGGAGGCACATTGGTAAAGTGTGTGGCAGGTGGCACTGAAAATGCTGGCTGTATAGATAAAATAAATAAAATCCGGATTTGTAAAGCGCGAACTACTCACCCTTACGGGTCTCAAGGCGCTGGGGGCTGTCGTGGAAATTAAGTGAGCTATTGCCCAGAGTCACATGGTGCTGAGCTGAGCTGAGCTGCCACCGGAGCCGGGGATCGAACCGTGAACCCTGTGCTCCGAAGTCGGCTGCCCTGGCCACTGCATCACACCTCTCCACCCCTAGATAGAATGGCCTCCCAACTGAAGAGGTGCACAGTGGCACAGTGGCAGGTGACTCACTGAAAAATGACAATGGGCTGCCCCTCCTTTGTCACATTTTAGAAGTGTGACAGCAGACCGAGAAGAACCCAGGCCTGTTGAGAATTCACAGCAGTATACCTCCTCACATACCCTCTTCTGTTATAGAGTTCCTAACATCGCCTTCTCTCAGAGTTAGTGCCGTGCCTGCTCAGGCTGCTGAGGCTGATGGAAAAGTCCATGTAATATATGTCTGCTTTCCCCCAGGGATTACCTATCTCCTTTCTGAAGTGGCAACCTGTTCCCAGACCCTGAAGCCCATTTGTAGCCTAGCATGTGTCCATGTCCCATTCTATGTAATGCTATTATATAGAAAAGCCTATGTGTTGCCTCTGGATCAAGTTAACAATTCGGGTTGGATGTTTGTATTAGTCTCTTTTTAGTGTGGCAAAGTCAGCAAAAAAAGATGGACTGGAATGTGGCCCCAGGCAAACACCAGTGGCTAAGATTAATTCAAGCATTCCTTTCATGTTTGTTTGTTGTTGTTATATGTCCTAAAGTGTGATGGGTATGTCCAGTCAGATTCCTGCGTTCTCTGTTACAATGCTGTAGGTCATGCAACAGACCACACAGTTAAAACTATGTCTTTCTTCTTCCCCTTGTAATAACCAATTCTCACCAGAGCTCTTGTATCCCAGCTCCAGCACTACCTAAGCTGAAGAAGCCCACAATAACAATAAATGGTGTCAGCTGACCCCAAATAGCCCTTTTCAACCTTCTGCTGTCTAAGAAGAGGGTGAATATAGGCACTGGTCTTTCTTTTGTCCCATGGGCTAGGAGGCTAAACAATTATTTAACTATTAGTGTAGGAGAGTAGGATCTGCACTTATGTTGCCCCCACTTTTTTTCTGATGTTAACACTGGTTTCTGGATATAGTCTGGCTGGGTCCCTGCTAATCAGGGCCCCAGTCTCTCTGTTCTCTCTAAACAACTTGGAGTGCATACTAGATGCACTAGTGATTGGATACTGTGGTACCTTATGAGCCCCTAGTATATGGTACCTTGGGTACCAAGGGCATAGGTACTTCACAGGCCTACCACGGGCTGAAGCATGTATTATGCCACCACTGGGAAGCAGACTAAATCTGACACCACAGGCCTGCTACTGCAGCTTGGGTGAGGTAGTGTTAGCACTCCTCACTGAGGTATAGGTTCCTATATCTCATCATACACACACATATAAACCTATCAGTCACCCCTAAGGCAGGCCCTATCAATCCTGAGGGCAGGGTGCTTGGTTTACAATGTGAGGGGGTGCCTCTGCATGAGCAGGACCCCTCTGCAGCTGGCAGAGTCTATTCTCTGTGGCTGTTTGTGGATGCGGTTAAACCATATACTCTTAAGTGCATTATAACCTACCGATAAATGCTAACTTTGGAATGACTGCATCAAAACATGTCGTGTTTGGTGTCAAACAACTTGGAATCATACCCCCACACCAGTAACTGGTGTGGGAGTATGATCCCACCCTTCTAGAGGGGACGACATGTACCCACTGTGGAAACACAGTAGAAATCTGAAAGAGCCCTGGCATCCCAAAATGGATGCCACCAGCACAGACACTGGGCTGCCCTCCTGCTGCTGACTGAAACTCGCAGTGGAGGAGGCCCAACAATAGGCATCCTGTCACAGGGAGGTGTTACCACCTTCCAGACAGGATTTAGTGTATTGGGGCTGGGTGGGAGCACTCCTAGAGTGCTTTGAAGTCCTGCACTGGGGGAGCAGTAGGCTCCTCTGTGCATATGCCAGCTCAAACCGGATCAGGGGCTACCTGTCCCTGATCTGGCGTGAAACTGGACAAAGGGAAGTGGGTGTAACCACCCCCTACCCTGACCCTCCCAGAGGAGTGGTCATTAAGCTAGTCCCTCCCTTTCTTTTAGTATAAGATGGGGAACCCCTGCCATTGCAAACTAGATATCCCTGGACGACGCTTTACAAGAAGAATCCTGGCCCTTCGACGTTCCACTACCTTTCGAAGACAGAAGAATCTCCCTTGGAGTCAAGGAGTGACTCCCCTGCTTGGCAGGCACCAAAAACTCTAATCAACGGTCGCAAACTTTCCAGCTCCTGCCGGAGTCCGAAGTCCCTGCAGCCCCAGAAGTGGATTTCCTGACTTTTTGACAGCCATTGTGAATCCCCAGCAGAGCTGAGGCGAGTGGATCCCACGAGTGACGAGGAACAGCAATACCCAGGTACCGTGCACTGTTGTCGAGTGCAACCCCTTCACGACGTTCTACGAACTTGTGCATTGGACCATTTGTGGCCCAAGCCTCCAGCAGGTTGTGCACCGAAAATCAGAGGCCTACCCCATCCAGAGTGGCCGTGGGCTCCTATGAAGCATTTCCTCACGAGGCGTCTTCGCGATCCCTTGCCCGTTGGCTTGTGGGTCCCCTGAAGACTTTCTGATCGAACCAAAGGGCTCCCCTGGTTGCTCCAGGCCTGCCCTCACTCACCCTCGCTGGGTGAGTCCCTCAGACCTTGCTGGTCTGCACCACTGACTTTACTCACTTTCCACGAGACTTGCTGTTGCCAAGGCTTGTTGGCTCCAATCCGGTTGCCCATACCTCAGTAAGCTGCAGACGTCGTGGGACATTCTGAATCCAGCTGCTGGTCTTCGTCGATGCCTCCTGGACCTCGTGGGCGAAGAATCAAAACACCCTTGATCACCTGAAATCACCCGACTTTCGTGGGCATCCATCTTCCTGGCCCGGGTCACTGGCAAGTGACTGTGAACACTGTCCCTTCTGCTTTCAGGTCATCTTCATCTTGAATCCAGCCTTGGATTCCACCGGACACTTCTTCAGTCTTCGCAAGCAGCAAATCTTCTTTGGCTTCCATAGAAAACAGCGACGCGACCCGACACCAGAAGACACCTATGCACCCGGCTTCCCTGGGTGAGGTAACTCGTGCACTCCGGTGCCCTAGTGTGTGTTGGCCCTCGAATTACTTACCTTGTAAGTGGCTTGCTTGTAGACTTCCTCGAAGTACCCTAAAACTTTAAAAATCCAACCGCGACTTGCTCCATTGAAATCAATAGGGAACCCGCGGCTGTGTTCTCACACTGCACGCGTCTCCCGTGGGTCTTTTACTTACCTGCCTTGGGTGGATTAGTGAAGCCCCAGCGATTCTACAGGCCCTAGGCCTTGTCCCTCTGCAAGTCGACTTTCCTAAACCTCTTTTTTAGTATATGGTCTGGTACGCCCCTAGGGCCCCAGCCATATTTGTGCTTAACTTATTGTGAAACGTTGATATTTGAATGTGTTCCTGACTTCTAATCTCAAAAAGAGATTAGTAGAGTGTGTCTAGAAATAAATACATATATATTTGATATATATACCTGTGTGGTGTCCTTTCATTTGGTAATTCAAGAGATTATAAGGTAAAACAAGCTGCTTTACATTCCTCAGAGACTTAGCCTGAAGGCTGCTCTCCACAGCTACCACTAGGATAGCTTTCTTTAAAAGATTGTCTTAAACCTATCTATCATAAGAGTCGAATTGGACTGGTGCAAGGTGGCCACTATAACTAGTGACCAGCATATGCCAGGCCAACTTCTCACAATTGGTCATACTCCTTCTGCTCGACTGCCTTGCATAGGATGTCTGTGGGCACTGAAGTGTTGCTTTGGGAGCGAAGCAGTACAACAACCTTTGAATGTGGGAGCTCCTTACAACCCCCATAATAACATTAAGGAACTACCTTTACATGTATTATGAGGTTCTGTGGAAGTTGGTGATGACCCCCCCCCCAACACCTCTACAGCTCCTGAGGTAGGCCAACCTGAATTCCTAACCACCCCAAGGTAAAGGAGCTGTCTGTGCAGCTAGGTGGCTGCCAGATTGTGACAGTGTCTCACCTTTGTAGATTGCTGCTTGAATGATTTTACTCCTCAAAAGAGCCATAAAACAAATTAATTCCATCAGAATGTCACACGATGAAATGATACTGCAGTTATATTCTCATCCAAACATGTTTACAAGGGGGCGTGGCCAAGATGGCGGTGCAAGCAGACGTGTAGGGTCAGAGCTCCCGCCGACGGCCTTTTGCAGCAACGGCATTTAGGTCGTCTCAGCACCTGCCGACCCTCGCTACGGGGCCGGTTGTGATCCAGAATCGTAGAGCTGCCGATCCGGAGTGCCGGTGGTGAGCGGGTGCGCTCATTGGGGGAGTCGTAGTGAAGCATCGGCAGTGGAGCGTGGTGAGGCCCGCAGCGGAAGGCCTGCTCGCCGCAAGGCTTTCAAGACGGACTGATTGCCTGATTGACGGCCGGGGGCGGTGATCGCCCACCGAGTTGTTGGCCCCTTTGGAGTGGTCTGAGAGTGGCGGGGTTGCAGAGACGTGCCTAGCGGGAGGAAGCTGGGTGAGGTGCTGTTGAGATGACAGGGAGCCGGGCTGCCAGCTGCGGAGAGGGGCTTTGCTAGTGCCCGATTCGGCAGTGACTCTGGGGGGGGCCTCCCGACGGCCCGGCTTTGGATGACCCCACGGGAGAAGCGGCCGCCCTGCTGAGAGGGCTGAGACCGGTGAGCGGCTGATGGCTGAGCAGGGGGCCTGGTAAGTGGTGTGGTTGGCGCCCGGTTCCCTTGATTCGGTGGTTGGCGTCTGGAGGAGTGGGCGAGGCCCACCCATGAGCACTGGTGAGAAGAGATGTCCCCACAGAGGTTGCTCACGTGGAGGCAGAGAGACTGTCGTGGCCTGGAATGAGCGGATCTAGCGGGCTCCTCCTGGGATCGAGAGGGAGGCTCCGTTGGTGGCCACGAGTGACACGGTGGCTCCAGGCGGCGGCTTCTGAGTGGACCGACATCTTAGCGCCCTGGAGGAAAATGGCGGCCTGAAGGTTTACCTGCGGCCTGTTTGTCACGCCTGGCGGTCGGGACCGCATTTGGTGCAGCGCTGGTGCAGTATCTGGGAGGCCTTAAGCACTGTTTGGAGTGGGTCGTCCTGGAGTGGGCAGCGGAGAGGAATGGACCCTGGCGTTTTCGGCTTGCACGATCCCCGGCTCCCTTTGAGACAGTGGTGGACGGAGGGACCCTGGTGAGTGCCTGACTCGCCGCTCCTGCGAGCTGCCGCTACGCATCTGGCGGCTGGGAGGCTATACCGGCGCGCTACCCACGCTGCAGGGGGGGGGGTTCGGTGCTGCAGTTGGCCCGAGAGCTGAGGGAGTGAGTGCCCGCCTGAACTGTGGCAGCTTGCTGGATTCTGCGGTGCTACCGCCTGGGGGGGTTCCCAGCACATGGACTAGTGCGCTTCCTGGGGGCTTGGGCCACGAAGGTGCTGGGAGGGGCGCACACACCCTACGGGACAGAACAGAGAACGGCCGACGCCCTGCTTTCCCCGCCATGTGCTTGCATCCCGGTGTGGACCTGAGGCCGTGACATACCGAAGTTGGAGGGGTCACGGACGAAGGGCAGAGTGGGGGGGCACCCCATTGCATCAGCTGGAGGTCCTACGAGGGAGTTAGGGGGACGGTCCACGCACCGCAGCTGTGGGAACTCGGCGGAGTGCAGGGGTGCGCTGAGAGGCCTGGCGCGGGCGGCGTGAGGCTGGCGCTTCTGCGGCTGCTGACCACGGGGACACAGCTTGACGTCACGATTTTGACCTTCTGAGCCAGGGGGAAGAGCAGGGAGGAGGGAGATACTGACATCTGGAGCCCCTCCGGCTCGGAGTGCGGCGCGCTATGGTCCCCCCCCTAAGGGGCGCAAGGACAAAACTTTGAAGGACTTGTTTGCGAAGGTGCAGATGGGTCAGCACCCACACGACATGGCGTCTGGTGGGGCTCGCCCAGCTACAGAGAATGGGGAGGGTGCAGAACCAATCACCAAGGCCTTCTTGGAGTCCATGTTCGCTGCTCTGAGGGACGATATTCACACTCTCAAGCGGGAGTTCACGGCGGAACTCAGAGAGGTTCGCCGAGATGTGGACAGCATTGAGGAGAGAGTGGCGGAGCTGGAGGGCAAAAGCAACGGCCGGGATACGGAGCTGGCGGCGCAACAGCAGGAAGTCCTCAGGATTCACGATCAGCAGGTAGACCTGCAAACACACGTGGAGGATCTGGAGAACCGGTCCCGGCGCCACAATATTCGGATCCGTGGAGTGAAGATGGACGATGATTCAAAGGACCTCTTTAGGTACACAAGAGAGCTCTTTAATCATATTTTGGGCAGGCCACTCGAGACGGAGCTGCGGATTGATCGAGCGCACAGAGTGGGACCTCCGCGAGCGCCATCTGCCCCCCTCCCCCAGACATATTAGTGTGCATCGAAGACTACCGCTCCAAAGAGGATATAATGAGAAAGGCCCGTCAGATGCATCCGGTGTCGTTCCGCGACCAACGGACGGTTTTGTTCCAGGACCTCTCTGCCCTCACACTTCACAAACGCAGAACCTTCAAGCCCAGTACCGCACATCTTCAGCAACGCAAGATTCCTTACAGTTGGAGCCATCCTTTTCGATTGGTGTTTCGGATTGACAATACGCTTTATCAATTGCGCTCCTTGGCCGAGGCAGGCAGATTGCTGGGAGTGGAACTCCCAGCGGGCGATAGCGAAGACGACAACCACCCAACGGAGGTCAATGATTCGAGGCCTAGATGGCGTCAGCAGGCAGTCGACGGCGGCCGAGGAAACCCCCAATGGCGGAAATACTCAAAGGCCAGCAGGCGGCTCTTGAGTCTGTGTCCACGGAACTGACCGGCTCCCAGCCTGGCTGACCCCGGCAGCAGCGAGGGTCCGGCAAGGTAACTGTTCTGTACACGGGTCGCTGGCGGGAGGGGGGCGTCTCACCGTAGGCTACTTCCTCCACGATGCCATCCTTCCATTCACCGCGAGGTGGAGGACAATGGGATATGATACACTTTTCTTCTTGGTTGGTTTTATTGTTCCTGTATTTGGGGATTTTGTTGGGGGGGGGGGATTCAGGGTTCCATGTCCACCTTTGGGGGGGGCAGAAGGGGCTCCATCAGCCGATAACACAAGTGGACTCCACACCCCTCACGTCTCCCAGGAGTTCTTTTGGGTCCTGATCGTACTGCCTGGTTCCGTGAGATACCATAAATGCCGGCTTCCACACTTAAAATACTAACTCTCATTGTGCAGGGTCTCAACAACCCCGATAAGCGTAGGGCAGTCTTATCATGTCTGTAAAACTCCCAAGCTGATCGCTGCCTTTTGCAGGAAACGCATCTACTAGCCAGGGATTGCTACCGTCTCCGGTCACGGAAATTCCCGGCACAATTCTTTTCCTCCGGCCCTACCAAGTCCACGGGGGTGGCGATATTGGTGGCGCAGCGATTTAAGGGGGAGGTCCTGCAGAAGGAGGCAGAAATAAGGGGTCGGCTGCTAGCCTTTAGATTTGACCTGGGCACCGCGACTTTCACCTTGGGCTCCATCTACGCCCCCAATGAGGGCCAGGAACAATTCCTCCAATCCGCCCTTATTGACATCACGGCAACGGCTGACCGCCACATTATTATTGGGGGGGATTTGAATCTGGTTTTTGATAATACACTGGACAGATCCTGTCAGCGGGTGCACCAAGCCGGAGCACTCTCGGCACTGGGGATGGAACGATTGCTGGACCTAGGTCTTTGCGATTTATGGCGCAGCTTCCATCCGCAGGGCTGGAAGTACTCTTACTATTCTCACGTCCATAAAACCTATGCCCGGTTAGATTATCTTCTGGGATCTGCCTCGACCCTAGCGATGGCGACAGGGGTTGAGATAGGGGTTGCCTCACTTTCCGATCATGCACTGGTGACTGCTACTTTTACCTTTCCACCCTTTTCACAGCCTGCTAGGATATGGCGCCTTAGAGATGCCCTCCTCCATCGAGCAGACGTGGTCACACATATACAAAGCACTATTTCTGATTTTCTGTCACATAATGCCAACACAGACACAACTCTGGCAACACAGTGGGCGGCACTAAAGGCAGTCCTCCGGGGGGAGTTTATTGCTATATCGGCGGCAGATAATGTAGAGCGAAGGCGTAAACGGGACGACCTCACTCAACGGACAAGGGAACTGGAACAGATGTATCAGAGAACGGGAGCCCCCCCGAGTGTGGTGTCGGCTAAAAGCGGCGCGCCAACAACTCGCAGTCCTGGATCAGGATAGGGCGGAGTTTGCGGCCCTGAGGTTGAAACATGCTTACTACACGGGAGGAGATGGTTGCGGGCGCCTTCTTGCCCACAAGTTACATGAAGTCCGGCAGACGCAGGGGGTGCGCGAGATCTGCAGAGGTGACGGCATGCGAGTTTCGGAGGACGGTGACATCGCTGAGGCGTTTCGCGATTTTTATGCCACGCTTTACACTGCCTCCCCGTTGGCGGAGACGGAGGGGACCGACTTCCTGGATTCTGTTACTCTCCCGGCTCTGACTCGGGCACAGGCTTATGTCCCTATCTAATAAATCAGAGTTGAGGAGGTAATTGCTGCCATAGCCCGGCTAAAGCTCGCCAAGGCACCCGGCCCGGATGGCTTCCCAGCCATCTTCTATAAAACGTTTTGTGCCCGCCTCACTCCTCTCCTCACCCAACTTTTTAATTCCTTTTCCGAACCGGGGGCGATACCTCCGGATCTTTTAGAGGCCTCAATAGCAGTAATCCCCAAGCCAGGGAAAGACAGGACTCAGTGTGGCGCGTACCGCCCCATCTCCCTTTTTAAATGCAGATCTCAAACTATATACAGGGATCGTGGCCAATCGTCTTGCACCCCACATGCCCGGACTTATTGACCCGGACCAAGCGGGTTTTATTCCGGAGCGCCAAACATCGGACAACACGAAACGCGCTCTACATCTGATTGAGAAGGCTTCTCGCACGGAGGGAGAGTATATGTTACTCACAATCGATGCAGAGAAGGCATTAGATCGCGTTCATTGGCAGTATTTGGAGCGGGTTTTGCACCGGATGGGACTGGGAGAGAAATTCTGAACCCACATATTTAATTGTTATAAGTTCCCGTCTGCTTCTGTCCGGGTGAACGGCTACACGTCCACTAACTAGATTTCCTATAGAGAGAGGCACCAGACAGGGGTGCCCTCTGTCACCTCTCCTTTTCGCCGCCTACATGGAGCCCCTGGCCCAACGGATTAGGCAGAATCCAGCGATCTCCGGAATCCGGTTCGGGGGCTATGTCCATACCATCAGTCTGTAGGCGGATGAGGTGTTGATCTCGCTATCTAGTCCGCGCACGGCTTTGCTGGCATGCCTTGCGGTTCGGGACACCTTTGCGCAGGCTGCGGGGTTTAAGGTCAATGCCAACAAATCGTTGGTTCTTGATCTCTCCTTGCAACGATCCACTCGGGAATACCTTCAGGGTCTGCTGCCTATATTTAGTGGGCTCAAGATACGATTCCCTATTTGGGGATCCAGTTGGCGCCCACTCTCCCGCAAGTTGTTGCTATCAATTATGCCTCCCTGCGTCGGAAGATCCGTCGGGAACTTGGCAGCTGGAAACATAGTCCCCTCTCGTGGCTGGGCAGAATTGCAGCGGTCAAGATGACCATTTTGCCTCAAATTCTCTATCTCTTTCGCACTATTTCCCTACATCCGCCCACTGGCTGGCTGCAGCAGACCCAGCCTGACAAGGAGCGCACTGCGGACAGGAGCGTTACGGCGCTTGCTGCTTAGCTGAATTTTAACTCACCTGATTGTTTTTCTTTTAGGTCTTTCAGACCCTCGCTCTCCTGCTCCCCTTACTTGCACTATAATCGTGCCCCTCACCGCCGCTTGGCGGGTTGGTCCTGGGGTGGCGGACATCTTGGTTTGGGGTGAGGTGAGGGATTAGACCGACAGCGCTTCATTGCGCATGCGCCAGCGGGGGAACGCATATTTAATGCTCCTCCCCTAGCGCAGCGGGATCGCGCAGCGGGCGTGTCTTCGCGTGGCCGGAGTCGTGCCAGAGTCCTGCCCGTCTGCGCCCGTCCGCGCTAAGGCCGTGCGGGACGTGGCGGGCTCTGGTCTGCGATAGTCATTACTTCTGTTTCGTCGCCATGCGGACATACTCCAGGGAGAGCCTGGTTTCCATCGGCCAGGTGAGCTTCTGCTGTACATTTCCGCTTGTCCACCCTCTCTGTGGTCCGTATCGTTGTCCCTGCAATGGCCTGATACTTGACCCCCCAATGCCTCTCCCCCGGAAATATCCTTCTGTCGTCCACCATAGTAGGGGCTCTCCTCCCTCTCTGCGGATTATGAACCTAAATGTGAGGTCGGTCTTGAAACATCAGCAGAACTTGTACGACCTTATTGAGGATGAAGCCCCGGATATCCTCGCCATAACTGAAACATGGCTTCAGGAAGCTGACACTGCCATTCTTAATCTGGCATGCCCCTCTGACTATTCTATGTACACCTTGAATAGAGCATCTAGAGGGGGTGGAATAGCGCTGATAGTTAGGTCTCGTTTTCCCTGTGTGTGGAACAGCCTTAAGATCGCTGGCTGTGAAAGTGCCTCTTTTAAAGTCTCTGTCAGCCCAGAGTTCATACTCTCTGGGATGGTGGTATATCGTCCGCCGGGCAGTGACGTGCTGTTCAGAAATACTTTTTCGGATATTGTTGGCACCTTGATCACTGACTGCGCCAATTTTTCCATACTGGGTGATTTAAATCTGCATTTCGATACACTGTCCAGTCTGACAGCTCGTACCATCTCTTTGGACTTAGAGGCTCTTCAACTTTCCCAGCTGGTTTTCCAGCCTACTCACATCGGGGGACATATTCTTGACCCTTTTTTCACCAATCTGACTGAGGCCAAAATCACTGCGATTACTCCAGTAGAATGGTCTGACCATTTCCTGGTGTCTATCCAGTGTCCCGTGTCAGCGACCACTCCCACTTCTTCAGCTAGACGGGTACCTAGGAGACCTTGGAATAAACTCAGGCTGGAAGATTTTCATCGTCTTCTGTTAGTGGAGCCCCTGGGCCCATCTAACAATGTAGACGAGGGGTATGACCTCTTTTGCTCCTGGCTTACTAGGGCTCTGGACGCTCTGATACCTATTGTATCGACTAAGATCAATCCTCGTGAGTCGAGTCCCTGGTATGATGGGGCCTTACGCGCCTTGAAGGGAGCCAATAGACGGGCGGAGAGGGCTTGGCGGAAGACATATGGGGCCGATTTAAAAGCTGCATATGCCGCGTCCGTCAAGCTCTATCATCGGGCCATATGTCGTGCTCGAGCGGCCTTCTATGCCGAAGAATTCCGGAACAGCACCAACCCGTCAAAGGCCATCTTCAAGGCGGTTAAAGATCTTATGGCTAAGCGGACTACCTCTACAGCCGAGAGTTCTGTCTCCCACTGCGAATCCCTTGCTTCCTATTTCTTGGGAAAAGTCCAAGCTATTTATCGGACACTCCCTAGCATTGGGGTCTCGTCGGGAAGTTCCAATGAGACACCTCGTCAGATCACCCTGCTCTCATTTCCCCCTCTCACCTCGGATGGGTTTGATAAACTTGCTTTGCAAGTTAAATCTGGATCTCCATCCGATCCAGTGAGGCCTGCTCTCTTTCGAGACCAGACCTTTATGGGACGCCCTGTTGTGCGTTCCCTTGTCAACCTCTCCTTGGAGTCGGGGGTAGTTCCAACTAAATGGAAGCAGGCGGTGGTGTCCCCGATTATTAAAAAAACCCTCCTTGGACCCGTCTGAGCCTGAAAGTTTTCGTCCCATCTCGCTGCTACCCTGGCTGGCAAAGTTGACAGAGGCCCATGTTAATCTGGCCCTGTCAGAACATCTAGCCCGGACCAACGCCCTCGACCCCACACAGAATGGCTTCCGTGCTGGTCACAGCACGGAGACCGCTCTTCTTGTGATGGTGGAACATCTGCGTGCAAGGTTGGATGCTGGTCAGACGGCGGCGCTGATATTGTTAGATCTCAGTGCCGCCTTCGATACGGTATCTCACAGCATCCTCCTGCATCGGCTCGAGGAGATTGGTATCAGTGGTTTGGCGCTGCAATGGCTCCGCTCCTTCCTGGACAACCGCTCCTTCTGTGTGGCCATTCCACCCTTCACGTCCAGTTTCCAGCCTCTGGCCATGGGGGTTCCGCAAGGGTCCTCGCTGAGCCCCACGTTGTTCAACCTTTACGTGAGACCACTGGCTGATGTCGCGAGGCAGTGGGGCCTAACTTTGGTCTCATATGCCGATGACACTCAGCTGGCGGTTACTCTCAGCGGGGATGTACAACAAGATGCCCCCAGGTTTCAGTCTGGACTGAAGGCGGTGGCTAGCTGGTTGACAGGAAACTGTCTCCAGCTTAATGCCACAAAAACGGAGGTAATGGCTGTCGGGAAGGGAGTAGAGCTATGGGGCGATCAGTGGTGGCCTTCTGAGCTGGGCCCCACTCCGACCTCGGTGTCGGAGGTGAAAAATCTGGGGGTCTGGTTGGACGCTGGCCTTACCTTTGTAGGGCATACCAAAAAAACTGAAGCCGGTTGTTTTGGTCTGTTAAGAGGACTTAGACCAGTTCTTAAATGTTTCGATGCCCCAACCAGACAGCTTGTAGTCCAGGCAACTATCATCTCTCGTCTGGACTACGCTAGCTCTCTCCTGGCTGGGGCCAACCAGGCTGAGTTAACTCGCCTACAGCGGGTTCAAAACGCTGCGGCTAGAGCCATTGTTGGCCTACCCAGATTTTGCCCGGTGGCAAATGTCCTCCGCTCCCTGCATTGGCTCCCTGTAAGGAAGCGTATTCTTTTTAAGGTCCTTTGTTTGGCCTTTAAAATCTTAAGAGGTATAGGCCCTGAAATCTTGTCCAACTGTATCTCTTTCTATGTCCCCACCCGCAGTCTCCGATCTCAGGGCCAGGCCCTTGCTGTGGTCCCCAGATTTAGACTCAGCCGGATGGGGGGTCGTTCCTTCAGCGTGAAAGCTGCACTAATTTGGAACACCCTCCCGGTTGAAGTCCGTCAGTTAGATGATCTGCTGTCTTTCCGGAGAGCTATTCTTGTTTTAGTTGTCCATTTTAGGTCTTTTTTCCTGTTGTGTTATGTTTCTCCTTGTCTCTGCGCCGGGACGCTCCTTGGCTGGAGTAGCTGTGCGCATAATAAATTAATATAACATAACATAACTTGCGCAGTTTATATGGCGCGGTCGGAAGCCACAATGAAGCGGTCCTTGTCGACTTTGCCCCCGGAGGGAGGCGGTCTGGGAATTCCCGATTTACAGCTTTATTACCAGGTCGCCCAATTGCGACACTT
The DNA here is from genome assembly GCF_964204655.1 of Triturus cristatus. Lineage (NCBI taxonomy): Eukaryota > Metazoa > Chordata > Amphibia > Caudata > Salamandridae > Triturus > Triturus cristatus. The sequence goes on from NC_140588.1 coordinate 219,118,813, forward strand.
GGTCGAATGGAGTCGTTGGGAATCAGAGAAACACTGGTTGTTTCAAGACCAAGCGGTAGCAGCACGGCCTTTGCAGGAGATCCCCTTTCTCCGCAAGCAACATAGGCCCCTCAACCTGTACGCCTCGTATATCACCCGTGTTCCTCTTGAAGTGTGGGACCGCACTAATATTAAGCACGATTTCACTACCTTTCCCTCCCCGCTAACTCCATTGCTGGACAATCCGGATTTTGCTCCAGGAATGGACCAGATGGCCTTTGTGGCATGGAAACCGGCGGGATGCCGCTTCCTGTACCATCTATATGGAGCAGATGGCGTTATCCCCTTTCAGCACTTTAAACAGGAATACGGGCTGCCAGAATCGGAGAGGCTCAGGTACTTGCAAGCTCGACATTGGGCGCTTGATGAGCGAGTTCGTCCGGCGGCTGATAGGCGTTTTTCCCCTTACGAGTGATGGCTCATCACACGCACGTCGGACAAACAGTTAATCTCGGACTTATACAAGATGCTCCAGGTTAGACTTGCACACATTTACAACCCTGGCAGGGTGCGTTGGGAGAAGGAGCTAGGCAGGACACTTGGCAACAAGGAGTGGGAGGGTATATACTATAGGGCCCGGCATTCAGCCTATCATATGGGGCTCACCGAGACTCTCACGAAGGTGGTAACATATTGGTACTACACCCCAGAACGTCAACACTTAATGGACCACACGAGGGAGGCGCGGTGTTGGAGGGGGTGTGACCAGATGGGCACATTGGTGCACTTGTTGTGGGAGTGTGAACATATTCAGACTTATTGGTCACAGGTGATTGATGAGGTAGATAAACACTTCAACATTGAGATACCACGATTCCCGTTGTACATTCTGCTTGGTCTTCCAAACCCCTTGACTTACCCGCTTCAAGCACGTAGAGGGCGGCAAATGGCAATAGCACTGGGGTCGGCGATACAGAACATACTTACTCACTGGCGTACCCCTACCATTCCGACCTTCACGGGATGGCTGTATCGTTTGTGGTACGTCCTCGGAATGGAGAAACTAACGCTGACAATGGCGGGTGAAGGTTCCAAGTATAGAGAGTTGTGGCAGCCTTTTCTGTCACTTTTGGCAAATGAATTTCGAGAAGTCACTTGGCCACGTTATCTGCGTTAATTACGTCTAGCGGACACAATGGAGACGGAGGGGTGAGGGAGTCCTATTAGGGGGCCCAGGGATCTATAGGATCTTTAGGGGGGAATAGGGGAAAGGGGGGGGAGTTTTATGCCTTTTTCTTTTTCCTTTTCAGGGTATATTAGCCCCTGCTTCGACTTAGTGTGGTTGATTTACAAAGGAGCATGCCTGTGATCGGACACTCACTTCTAAGTTCGCTTGTTCAGTTGCAGGCCCTATGTCAGCAGGGTTCGGATAGCTCCCCGGCCGAATGGCCTTGTGTGTGTGTGTTATCTTTTTTGTCTCTTTTGAAACTTCAAGAAAGATCTATATCTCACCATGGAGCGCCTTTCAGAGCTGCTGGATTTTGGCGGGTCACTTCTTCAGGGACAGGGACCTACTGCATCTCGAGCGTTTTGCTCGCCTGCTCAGGCTATTACTTGCCACTGCAATTCCCTGCCTATATTCTTTCAAATGCGGCCGGCCCGGATGGATTGTAGGCGACATACTGTGTTTAAGTTGGAAGTGTCTGCTCTGATTGTGCTTGCTTTGCCGATATACCTGCGCAGTAGTGCGCCGGCCCGTTGGGTTGTAGGCGCTAAGCTCTTGTATCATCGCTGGTGTTCTTTCAATAAAACAGATTTAAAACTAAACCTGTTTACAACCCTCACATTTAGGAAAATTTAGATTTTCTCCCCAAATATCAACAAGCACAGATAAACTACATGTTAGAATATCTTCTACACTGTATAAACCAATAATCCTTTCATCCTCCTGGTGGATTTTCCTAACCCTCTCCTTGAATAATTTGTATGCCATTCTTGCGTGGGTAATCCCAGAGGAGGATTGGTAGTCTGAGCTGAAACCATTTCCACTTTGTGTATCAAAAACCTGTATTTTTAGCCTTCTTCTCATACCTTAAAGCACAATTCTAATTTTCAAAGTTTAACTTAAATTTGGGCATTTTGCCATTTCAATGATATGTATGCATGTTTTCTAAACTTGCAGACTCTCACTAATCTCATTGGCCCATCCTCAGTTGGAGAAAACTCAGCTAAAACTCTGTCCTCATTCACCTTTGTTACTGAAAACGCTCCTCAATTTCCTGTGCTACTACTTGTAAGACAGCAGGCTTCCAAGTGAACGGTTCTCTCTCAGTGGCACAACTAAGGCATTAGTGACTTTGGAAAATCCACCTTTTTTGCGTGGTCACCCGCAGATTTTTTGGGCTTTGCTGGTCCCTATGTTTTTGCTGTCTTTAAAACTCTGTGCACTTTACCTCCCGTGAACCAGTAGTATACTGCCTGTGCTCCCCTTTTTAATATGGTCAAATTGACATACTCCTAATTGGTATGTTTAACTTTCCTCTAAGCCCCTAGTGAATGGTGCAAGGTGTACCCAGGGCCTGGAAGTTAAATGCCACCACTGGACTGCAGCACCTATTGGGCCATTCACTTCAGTAGTAAAGCAAACAATACTTCAGGTCCACCCAATGTAGCCTGACTGTAGCAGTGTAAAAACTGCAATTTGACATGTCAAAATAAACCCTTTAAACAGGTCAAAACCTCCCTTTTAAACATTAAGTCACGCCTATGTGGGCCTTGTAGCCCAAAAAGCAGGGTGCATAATATTTTAAAGTATGACCTGTTGAAATGTAATGTTAACATGTTACAATTAGCACCCAAACGCTACTTTTCACTGTTGCAGGCCTATATCTCTTATGTAGAAGCCCATAATAATAAGTCACCCCTACCTAAGCCTCATTGCCCACAAAGTAGGGCGCACAGTATTTAAAATGTTGGAGATGTAGAAAATAATTATTACCATACCCTAAAATCTATTTTCAGCATCACAGGCCTAGCTGCCCTGTGTAGAAAAACAGAGTACAGATGAAAAACCTAATACTATATCTGGCGAATAGGACTTGTTAAAAAAAATCATTAAACCACTATTTTCAATAGTCTTGTTAAATCCATTTCAAATGTGAAGTCGGATTTTTAATAATTATTAAGAAAAAGTAACTTGTAGTAAGCTACCTTTTCCCTGCCTGAAGGTCGTGGAGGCTTATTTGCATCTGCTATCCAACTTCTCCTAGCCAGTTATTAGCATTTGAATAGCTGTTGAATGAGATGCAAAATTAATCCCAGGGGCTATGCAATAGGTCACTGTGATTGATAGGTTGACCTGAATGGGCAGAGATAATTCCTCTGAGCTTCACAAAATAAGCCCGGGGGAGGCAGTGGGCATCCTATTGGACATTAAAGTGCCATTTCCTACTGTACTGTCAAATCCTGCTTTGCAGGTCAGCTGGGGTATACATATAACACTTTGGGCATACTTGAAAGAAGAAAACAGGATGCCAAGACAATTCTTATGTAACCACTGTCTGATTGCTCATATATGTGTCCATGGGATTATTTCGGGTACAATGACTGCCTCAACCCTGATTTAAATGTTATTGTTCGAAATGGGAAGACACTGGGATTACCATAGTACACTACCAATTTATTCGCCTCACCCAGCCGACAGAGCTAAAGTTAAGTGTGGCCGAAGACATTTTCCATCTTTAAAATGCAGAAAGTGTGTAAGGTTGACCCCAGGTACTTTTACCCCATTGGTAATTAGGACATGCACAGGAGTCGTTATTACCCACTAGCTAGAGCAAGGCATAAATATGCATCTCTGTGCACCCACTTCAGATCACTGCTGGACCTGATGAGGATGAACAGAAGAGGACTGGACCTGCTGTCCATGAACGAAGAGAAGCAGTGAAAGACTAGACCTAATACCCTATTGTTCCCAGGACCAAGAAGTGGACGCCAAGGTTCATATGTTTGGCCTCTTGTTCAAGCTACAGGGATACAACAAGTGACGAGAGGCCTTTCCTGCAATTGGACTTTGACTAGGCCCTTCTGTTGGCCTCTGTCTGACACCATGTGGTGGATTGGAATATAAAGGTCTAAGTCAGAAGAGCAAATCTTTGACTGATCCAAACTGGTTGGTGTATCTGACCCGTGTTCCATCACGGGCAACCACAATTTGCGCCTAGGTCCCGGTCTACCATGACCATTGATTACTGTATAAGTACTTTACACATTGCCTAAATTAAGCCTGCTTGTACTGTGCCTTAGCTCCCAATGTGTTGAGCTCATAGCTGCTTCGAGGGTTCATGCTGACAATGGCTGTGATTATTTCTTGAGGTGAGTAGTCACCCACCACAATTAATAATCCAATTTTATAAAGTGACTTATCCCGGATGCAGGCTGTTCTGCTTCCCTTGTAATAAGAAGGACCTTCACACTGGAAAAGGTACTAGAGGTGCGTTGGTTCCTAGAGACTACTATAACATGTGTAATCTAGGTTTAAGCTCTGTGGAGTTGCTACTTTTAATGAAGAAACAATCAATTGTGCTGAAGTCAGGCTACTGAAACTCCTCGAACACACATTGGTACTCTTCTTGGAGATGGCAGGTACAGCCCATGTAGATTTCATGTCTATGGTGGTTTCAATTGTGTACTGAGTTTTTCCATTACTGTAACAAGAGTGGTACATTAAAAATACACAGTCAAGAAGATGTGCAGGGCGTGGAAACAAACATGGTAGAATGCAAACCCATAATCCATTTGTAGATCCGGCCTCCTATTGCAAAAACTGAGGAGGAATACCATGAACAGCAGAGTATAAATCTTGGAGAACAGACACAGGAAATGGGCAAATGGGTAGCAACGACTACTTAACAACTTAAATAGGGAAAACAAGAAGAACACAACCATGAAGGGGGAAAGGAAAAAGGAAACAAACTCCCACAGTGGGGAGAAGGAGGGGAGGGGAACGTCCCTATGGCATAAAATAAAATAAGATGGCCTTCTGTCCCAGCGCCTTCCAGGCCAAGTCCCAGTGACCCATATCTGCAGGATACAAACCAAGGAACCCCCATTAACGAAGGCATCCTACCATAAGGATCGAAGTCTGGGAAACCTCAGGAGGAAGGGACCGGGAACAGATCTACATGGAACATGAAGCAAGACAAGTTACACAATAGGCACCTTAGGTGTATGGGTGTGTTTAACTCTTTAGTCCTTAAGAAAAGAGCTCAAAACCTCTTCCAGTATCTGCAATTTGTCATTTAGCTTACAAAATAAGGCGTTCAAAGCACGCCATGTTGTACATGTTTTCCAACCAGGCCTGTAATGTAGGATTAGGAGTCGATTTCCAGAGTCGCGGAATCACCAATTTAGCCAACCCTAGGGCAGTGGAGAGCCATCTATTAACATGTTGGGTCACTGAAGGGAGGTCAAAAGTATCGTACATGAGCACTAAATGGGCTATAAAAGGCCGGTCTACCCTGAGGTCCTCCCTCATATGGTCCCAAACCTGCAACCAGAAGACCCTTAGCCGGTCACATTCCTATAAAATATGCTCTATATTGCAGTCAGTTAAGCCACATCTCTATCAACGATATTCCAAACTAAGACAGGCCCTGGGTTACTTTTCTGTGGACCAGTGCCACTGGTGAAAGATCTCTAAAAAAACTATTAAGGCACGCTTCACGCCAGTAGCGTATCCCAGTCCTCATCCAAGAATTGTGTGTTAAGTTTTTTCCCAACAGGCACACAGTGCTGTGGATGTGGGAGAAGCAAAACAGGGGTCCAGCAATGCGGCATTCAATCCCGCAATAGCCCAGCCCAAGGTTTTTCCAAGTGTGGATATATTGAGTAGTGGGCGATCTAGGGAGGTGAAGATGCACGTTCCACAGGACATGTGATAGGAAGTGGGATAATTGATTGATTGAGGCTCCATAGTTGGGAAGGTGGAATCTCAAATTCTCATCTCAAGTTGGGGAATTATTCAATGGAGCCGTTAGAGACAAGGTACCTAATGTGGTGAATACCATGAGTAATCTAGGTGGACCAGTACATTTTCTGTCCTAGACTGTGATGGCCACATTGTGTCTCAATAGGGCTTTAGAGTGAATACGGCTCGGGACTTGCACCAGTGTATGAGCCCTATGCCACGCGTACTGGAAAGTTAGAATGCTCGGGTTGACAAGGTGGGGAGGGGGAATAACGAAGATCTTGAACTGTAATACACTGCAAGATCCCTGGATGACTGCTATATATTGTGTTCCATCCCTACCCATAAGGGCATGGCCCTGGAAGTAGGCAACCAGTACATGGAGTGGGCCAGCTGCTGTGCCAGCCAGTAACCCTCCAAATTCAGAAGATGTAAGCCACCCTCCTCTGATGAGGAGTGGAGCTTAGTTCCCTTTAATCTTGGTCTATCTGAACCTCAAATGAATTTGGAGATGGAGCGCTTGATGCTCCGCCGGGGGTAGACTGATAGAACGAGGGGCAGTACTCTAAAGATGCAGTTACATTTGGGGAGGATATTCATCTTGATGATCTGGACCCTCCCCCACAGGGACTGGATCAGAGCAGGCCACCTTTTTAAATCCTGCTCCATAAATCCATAATGGGTTGCAAATTGTCCAGAACCATGTCTTCCAGACCCTGATTAATATTCACCCTGCGGTATTTTAAATAGGACTTAAGTCACTTGGTAGGCTAGTCAGAGAGGCTCTTCTGGCTGTGGGCATTAAGGGCAGGCCCTCATATTTTGATCCGTTTATCTTATAGCCAGTTGAGAAATCGGAGCAGCTGCTGAGGTTGTGGGGTTTGATAATGTCAATAGAATGCCATCCACATAGTGAAAAGTCTTAACCTCACCCGCGCTCGTGTGAATACCATAAATGCTGTCATTAGATCGAATTGCAATCGCTATAGGCTCCAGAGACCACAAACAACAACGGGGACCACTGTTCTGTGCCGTGGTGGATGTCAAAATACTGCAAATAGGAAATCCGACATGGCCAATGAAGTGAGATCACAGTACATGCCCCAGGTTAGTGAGAGAAAGTTGTGGCCTATTCCCATAATTTCCATGGTCTGAAAGAGGTAGCCCCAATCAACGCGGTCAAATCCTTTTTGACATCCAAGGAGAAGAGTACCTTCTCTTACACCTCCTCTTTTGCTTGCCAAATAATATGCAAGAGATTGCACAAATGATTGGTCGAGGAGCATCTAGGGACAAAGCCCACCTGCAAGAAATGAATAAGGGTTGCGATAACTTTATTCAAGTAAATTGCAAAAAAGGTTTGCCAAACTCTTAACATCTGCATTTATCTAAGAATTTATGGTAATAGCTAGAGCATTGCAGGAGGTCCTTACCTGGCTTCGGGAGCACAGAAATTTGGTCCCTGAGTAACTCTGAGGAGAGGTGCCCGTCGTCTATGCCTTCCTGCTAACCGAGACTAATATGGGCTGGGTTTTGGTAGCTTTATAAAATTCAGCCGGGAGGCCATCCTCACTAGGAGCCTTCCCAGTGGGCATGGCATCAATCGCCATGGTGATTTCCAGTGCCATGATAGCTCCCCCCCCAGTTGCCCAGATTGGATGGGGTAAACTTTGGTAGTTGTAGTGGGTTAAAAAAGGAGGATTCAGCGTCTGGGGCCAGTGGCGTTCCTGTTGTGGAATGGCATTCACAATATTTCTGAAATTCCGCCACTATTGCTATTGGAGGAGTGACGAAGGGCGCCTCTGGGTCTCGAATGGCAAGGACCATCCTAGAAGAGTCAAGCCAACAGCCTACCTGTTCGTAATGTGGTACAGAGCATGTTCAATTGGTATGTAGCCAGCAGAATCTCCTGGAGAAGGGACAGGCCTGGAGAGGAGGATTAGGCACTGTCTGGGACCCTGATCCGTGCTTTCAGCTGCAGTCTGATAGCCTACGTTTGGTCAGCGCCGAGTCACTCATCAGCATGCCACGAAGAGCAGTTTTCCCTGCCCTCCACAATGTCTGTGCTGAGGTCACAGAACCCCCATTATCCTCCTTTCTTCATATTCTGCGAGGCGACGTTTCGTCTCTGGGTTCTTATATTTGGAGACATTGAGGTGCCAAAGTCCTCGTGGGGTAGTATGCAACACCAGGTCTAAGTGCGGCTGTATAAGGTCATGATCAGAGAACCTGCAGGGGATTATATTTGCTTTTGCTATGTGTTCGGTCACTAAAGGGGTGCAAAGGAAGTAGTCAATGCGAATCTGAATGATGTGGGTGCAAGAGGTGAAAGTATAGTGTTTAGCTCGTGAGTGGAAGAGTCTTTAAGGGTCACAGGAGAGGATGGTCCTGCATCAGGTCTTGTCGGGCATGCATGTCCCCGTCAGGGTGTATGTCTGGCCTGCCTGATCTGTCCAAGAAAGGGCTGAGGGTCACGTTTCAGTCCCCTCCAATGATGACTCTAGAGGTGCCAAAGGATGTCCATAACCTACCGATGTGAGAAAGAAACACAGGCTTAGATGTCTGTGGGGGATACACAGAGCCCACAATGACAGTCATCCCTGTATTGACAGCTTGATAAACACATGGCTACCGTCTGTATCCAACCAAGTTTGGAGAAGTCTAAACAAGAGGTGTTTATGGAGAAGAATAGCAAGCCCCATTTCCTAGGTGGACCACCCGCCTCAACCGAACCCTGTAATGTGGATGAGATACTAGTATGGATGACCGGGCCCTCCCAGTCCCTCCATAGCTTGTCACACTGCTGGGGACAAGTGGGTTTCTTGAAGAAGGGCAATTGTGAGAAGTTGGCCTGGTATATGCTGTCTACTACTTACAGTGGGCACCTTGCACCAATCCAAACAACCCTTATTGATGATTAGGTTAAAGACAACCTTTATTGAAAGCTATCCTAGTGGTAACTGGAGAGCAGCCTTCAGGCTAAGTCTCGAAGGAATGTAAAGCAGCTTGGTTTACTAGATCATAACCTCCTGAATGACCAAATGAAAGTAGTACCACACAAGGTATATATAAAATATATGGGTTTTTTTCTAAACACTCTCCACTACCTCTTTATGAGATTAGAGAGCAAGGCACACAATATTACAGTTCTAAAACAACAGTAAATAGCACAATATACAATGGGCCCCAGGGGGAGACCAAACCATATATTAAGAAAGTGGTTTAAGAACCACAACTTGACTAGACACAGTGCCTAGAGCACGTAGAATCGCTGGGACGCCAAGGAACAACCCAAGGTAGTGACACAAGGGACCCACGGGGGACGTGTGCAGTGTGAGAAAACAGCTGTGAGTTCCGTACAATCCTATGGGAAAGTTACGGTTGGAATTTCAAAGATTAAGGACACTTAGGAGAGGACTTAGAGCAAACCCTTTCAAACTTAGAAGGTTCTGAGGCCAGCACCCATGTGGGCACCAGAGTACTCGTCTTACCTAACCCAGGGACGCCGGGTGCATAGGTGTCAAATGATGGTGGGAATCTTCGTCGTTTTCAGTGGAGAGTTGCTGCAAAGTGCTGCTGCCGTGAAGAGGAGAAGTGTCCGGTGTGATCCAAGCCTGGATCGGAAATGTGAAGAACCTGGAAGCAGAGGGGACAGAGTCTGGGTCACTACAGGGTGACCAGGGGCACGGTAGATCAATGCCCACCAATGTCGGGTGTTTCAGGTGCGGAGAGGTGAAGCTTGGCTCCACTGCCATGGGGCCAGGAGACGTCGACGACGACCACAGTCCGCAGGCGAGCTGTCCCGTGAAGGATGTCGAGTGCTGGGGGGTCGGTGTCCGGATTGGAGAGCAACAAGCGTTGGCAATGGCAATCCACACGGTGAGAGTGAAACGGCTTTGGTGTGGACCAGCAAGGTCCTGTGGACTCCCCAAGCGATGGAGAGTCAGGGCATGTCTGGAGCAACCAGGTAAGTCCGTTGAAAGTTAAAGTACCCTTCTCAGAGACCCATGAGTCGACGGACAAGGGATTGCGCATGGACCTCGAGAGGAATCACTAAATTCCAGCCCACGGGACACTCGAGGAGTGTAGGCCAGTAATCTTCGGTGAAATCACTGCTTGGGGTCTGGACTACAAGTAGCCCAAAGCACAGCCTCGGGGATCGCCAAAAAGCATATGCTGCTGCAAATGTACACGGTGTCCAGGGGTTCGGTTTGCACAGCCCCCACGAGGGCTTTGGATCTCCGGTTTGCTGAAAGCACGTATCGGCCTCGGGGTAGCTTGGAAACCTACCTCCTGTGTTGCAAAGTCTTGGGAATCCTTCAGGAGCTGCGTAGTTGCAAACCGGACAGATGCGTCTTTGGTGCCTGCCTTGCAGGGGAGTAACTCCTTTACTCCAAGGGAGATTCTTCGGTCATCCAACGTCGTGTAGATAGAAGTTCTGAGATTCTGTAGCAGAGTTTCGTCCAGGTAAATCTAAAGTCCTGTAGCCAGGGGTTCCTACTTTATACCCAAGGAAGGGGTGGGACAAACTCTGGGGACCCACCTATGGGAGGGTCAGGACAGAGGGACAGCTGCACCCATGTCCTTTGTCCAGTTTCGCGCCAGAGCAGGGGCTGGTTGCCCCGCCACCTGTTTGAGCTGAACTATGCACAGGGACACCAAATGTGCCCCCAGTGCAGACATCAAAGCACTCTTGGAGTGCACCCACCCAGTCCCAATACACTAAAGCCTGTCTGGGAGGTGGTCACACCTCCCTGTGACAGGAAACCTATTGTCCAGCCTCCTCTGCCGGAGTTTCGTCCAGCAGCAGGAGGGCAGACTCGTGTCTGTGGCTGGCAGCATACATTTTGTGATGCCAGGGTTCTGTGAAGCTGGTACCGGGTGTACCGGTGGAGTCATATTTCTCCATCTAGTAGGATGGAATCATACCTCCCCTGCCAGTTACTGGCGGAGAGGTATGATTCCAAGCTGTTTGACACCAAACACGACATGTTTCCATTCAGCCATTCCAAAGTTAGCATTTACCGCGAGTATATGGTTTGTCTGCATCACAAACCACCCCGGAATAAAGGTTCCGAAGGCTGCAGAGGGGCTCTGCTCATGCATGGGCACCCTCTCACATAAAGCCCAGCACCCTGCCTTAAGGATTGATAAGGCCTGCCATAGGGGTGAATGATATGTTTGTATGTGCAGTGATATGGGTAGATATAGGGAACCTATATCTAAGTAAGTGGTGCATACACCACCTTACACAGGCTGCTGTAACAGACCTATTGTGTCATTTTGAATGGTCTCCCAGGGGTGGCATAATACATGCTGCAGCCCCTGAGAGGCCGCTGGGGTACCTATGCCCTAGGTACATAGTATACCATATACTAGGGACTTATAAGGGTACCCCAGAATCCAATCTGTGGTGTACCTAAAGTACATGCAATCAATTTAGAGAAGAAGCAGCTAGGCTGGGGTCCTGGATAGCAGGATCCCAGCCAGACTAAAGTCGAAAAACAGTGAAGCATCAGCAAAAAGTGGGGGTAACTATAAGAAGCAGATCCTACTCTCCTACAGCAATGTCTGGTTTGTGTTAGCCCAAAAAGGTGAGAACTTTCTTCCGCTTGAAGAAATGTGTCAAGCTATATATGTTGAGGGAAAGTACCTTCAAGAATCTTTGCAGCAGGGGATATGCCACGAGACTGATATGTGCTATATGGTCACGATCTCAAGTCCAGAGGGGGAAGTCAGCAGGCAGGAGGCTCCCCAAGAGCAGGTCACAAAGTTATATTGAGCTAGTGAGGGGCCCTGGAAGGAGTGTGGGAAAGGACAGGTGCGCATGTGGTGGGAGAGGCGAGGTACATTCCTACTAGAAATGCCCAGTAGAAATGGATAAGCCGGTGTGTCTAAGTAGGAATTGGTCCGGGCCATGTAGGGACTCCAATAGACCCAGAAATTGAACCTGTAAATGGGGTGCAAGAGGAGGCGCTGGTACCGAAGGGAGTGGGGCTGCCCACATTGTGGTCCGTTTGGCTGGGAACAGTGCACGTAAGGAGGGGAGACAGCCCCGGAAAGCAATAGTGGGAGCAGATCACAATAGAGGCCACAGGGCTGCAATCAAATTCACCACATCAGTAATATTTCCATTACCTACCCATACTCCCACCCCAGAAAAAAGAACATTAGCATTGAAATAGGAACAATATAATAGACGGTCTACAACATCTATACCCCGCAGTATTATACAATCATGAATTCAGAAGAACAAAGGGAGGATAAGTTTGCCCAGTCATGCAAAGAAGGCTCAAGTACACATTACAGGGCAATCCAGAGGCACGGGCCCTATCAAGTCTTTAAGGGTGATCTCAATTTATCTCTTGGGTGGAAAAACTTTCGGGATCACGGCTGGGCAATTTGCGACCATTTCTGCGTGACGAGTCCCAATATTTAGGTTCAGCCAAGGAGGTGGAGGTATCCCCTTGGGTCATGCCTTATCTGGGCGAGTAGTTTGAGGGAGCAGCTCCATGCTAGTGTCGTCTAAGGCATCCAAAACGGATTCCAAATCTTCCGGTTCATGATTTTTGGATGTTCGGCCCAGAAAAGTGATGAGCATGGTAACTGGTTCCAGTAATCCATATTTAACGCCCTTTTTCTTAAGTCGAGGGCAGAGAGCAAAGAACTGTTTCTGTTTGGCATTGGTAAGGGTCGGAAAATCCGCTTCAAACAGAATTTAAGCATTCTCATGCCAATAGGGACCATGTTTTTGGCTACCTGGAGGGTCTGTCTAGCATGCTGATGCCTTAAACCACATGCCAAGACATGATGTTGGCGATGGTTGTGGGCACACGGTTGTAGAGGACCCTTTGACCCTATGGAATTCCAGCCGAGGGTCAAAGGTGAGATTCAGAAGATCAGGGATCAAAGCACCCAAAAAGCAGGGCATATCCTCCTTCTCAATGCGCTCCAGTAGGCCAATAATCCTGTTGCGGCAGCTGCGGTCTTCCAAGTCGATGACTTTCTGCTGGACATGCAAGATATCTTTACTCCAGTCCAAAATGGCATCTGGGCATAATTCCACATCCATTTGCCGCTCCTCAACAGTGGTCAATCTGGCCTGAAATGAGCTGATGTCCGTTCGCAAGAACTGTACTTCTGAATTTGTTGCAGAAACTGCGGAGGACATCTGTGCAATGCAACCTTTAATCTCAGCCAGTTCATTTAGGAGAGTGGTGAGAGTGGCCTCTGGAAAATCAGGGGCTGAGAAGGAATAGGTGGATGATGTCTCGACCTGGATTGTTTTAGCCGTGGCTTTCGGAAATGAGATTGGACATGTAGATTTTGATGTGAAAGGAGGCAAGTAGGTTATCAAGTGAGGCCCAGAGGGTGAGACAGCACAGTAAGCCAGCGCCTTTCAGGAGTGGAGGCAAGACCTTAGTGCCCAGGGCCCCTGGGGGTGGGGGCGTGTAACATCTATGACCCGTAGAGGGTTGACAAGAAAAAGATATCTAAATCAGGACGAGCTAGCAGAGGAGGACCCTATCCCCCTTGCATGGAGTGCACCCCGAGTGCGTGAGACAACAGCTGCTGCCTCGTGCATACACCTACATTCACATAAATCTGTATACGTGAAAATGTAATGGGCATGCCTTTTTATTTAAATAGAAAGTATACCGTGTATTACAGAATATAACCGATGGTTGAATATACATAATTGTAAACTTATAATTCAGCTTGCCCATGTGCGTGTACGCACACAAACGCGCACACGTGTGTGTGTGTGTGTGTGGAAGTACACACGTACAAACAAACCAAGGCACACACGGATATAAACATTCATTAAAGCGAATGTATAATTTTGAGTTAATGTAAAGCATAAAATATACTAAAAAAACGAATATGCATGAATTAGTGTATTTACGTGCACACGTCCAATCCCCCCTTAGATCACCATCTAAACTGTGATAAATACCACAGAGAATCTACAATAAAGAGGGTGTGATAATCAGAATATTAAATATTGAGGTAATGCCCAGCTGTACTCGGTGTGGTGCTTGGCGCACAGTCCTTGTGCGGTGGGGCCCTGCAGGGTACTGGATCCAGCACGGCGCTGGGCTCGGTACACATGTCATCGGAGGGCTTGGGGGCGAGGGGGCGGTCCCTGTGGAAGGCATGGCAGTAAAGTCTATCGAAGGACACAACCCCAACTGAAAGGAATCTGAACGGAAGTGAACGCCTAGAGGCAGGTCAGTGCACGCTATAAGAACTATGGACACAGGGCTTAACCTATCAAAGTCAGCGCAAAAAGCACATCAATGTAAGCAAGTTAAAAGTAACTGAAGACACGTGTCTGACCAGGAAGCAGAGCATAACATGACTAATTATAAAACTAACATAGCAAATATGTATGTCACACAACATGTAACAAAACATTTTACAAGTACATTAAACGTACTCTAGAAACCAATCATTGCAGAGAAAGCACGACATACGGAGCATAGCAAAACAAGCATGACGAGGGTGACATGATAAAACTAACACATCGAATATAGAAAGTGCACGTACAGAGGAAAGCAACACGTTAAAGAAACTACAAATATAATGTAACAAACACATCATGCACAAGAAGCACACAATATAAAACACAGAGGGACACAGGGACCAAGGCATGTCAAGCTTACAAACATGCCTATCACTGCACCAGAAACAAAGGACCCTTAACCAGCATAGCACTGCATACCAAACACCACACACACTCGACAGCTAAAAACACACCTGCAACCAGCATAGCACTACATATCAAACACCCGACAGCTGAATAAACATATGTAACCAGCACAGCACTACATACCAAACACCTGATATCTAAATAAACATATGTAACCAGCATAGCACTGTCCAAACACCGCACATCTAAGACAAGGAGGCACTGCTCGCTCCTGCACGCAAAACGCTGTGGGATGCGAGGAATGCAGCTGAGGGGGGAGGGGTGGGGGGAGTGCGGCCGAGGGCACACATAGCGTTTCCTTTGCGGGAACGAGGAAGGGCACCATCTGTTTGAAAGTTAATTACAAACAGATGGTTTCAAAGCTCGCTCCCGCAAGGGAATCACCAAACGTGCTCGCGTTGCCATTGAAAGCAATGCAATGCTTGTACGTTTTTGTCCTGAAAACCGAATTGATTACTAGAGGTCCCCTCCTAAGCAGCGCATGCACGCTGCGTAGGCGAGACCTAAAAATGGGTAGGCGGCCTCCACTTCCCCAGGAGATCTGAAGGGAAGCCTCCATCTTCATTGGCGCCTACCTCTGCCACCGATTTTATATTTATGACTGAAAGCGATATTTCCAACAAATCTGTTTTTTAAAAAAAAAGGAGAAAAAAAAATCTCACTATACTACACTGATAGGCTACAAAATTAACATCTTCTCCCCAAAAT
This sequence comes from Triturus cristatus, assembly GCF_964204655.1. Lineage (NCBI taxonomy): Eukaryota > Metazoa > Chordata > Amphibia > Caudata > Salamandridae > Triturus > Triturus cristatus. Next base: position 219,134,181 of record NC_140588.1, read on the forward strand.
AAATAAACGGAAAATACACTATATTATTGTGTGCATTTAGTAGAAATCATTCCAGTTGTTACAAAGTAAAAGAAATACAACGTTCAACTATATTTACCTAAAAAATAAATGACAAAATGTCAGCCTTAAGCCATTCTCTGAGTTTACTGGGCCTTGTGCACAGGATCTAAGACTGCTACATTTACGTTCTTCAATTGCGCAACTCGGGTTTCCTTTTAAAATTTAAAACAAAATTCATTATTATTACTTGGTACAACTTCAGTGGCCCCTGGTCCTGCTATCCAGTAGTTCAACATACAAAGATTGTAACCAACACATTTCTGTCTTGTCCCTCTCACTTTTGTTGTATTGATTTATTTTCCAAGCTGATGTTTAAAGTCTACAACTCATTGACCAAACCCATACCGCCAGCATCTCCTTTCATTCCCCCCACCTCTTCATGCTCTTGTTGTTAATAAACTCAGTAATCTAAAGTACAGTTGTGGTCTGTTGACATGACTTGAGGGTTTACTAGTGTTGTGGGGAATGTCAGAGATTGTCGCAAGATGGCAGAAGGGTAATAATGTAGTATTGTTTTATGTAATGCATTTTGCAGTACTTAATTTATTTCACTATTTGTTACATTGCCTTGTGTCTTCTTTTGAATGCATGGTGCTTTGTCTCCTTGTGTAATTCAGGGTATTATGTTACCAATGACAGTCGTTTGTAAGAACCAATGCCACGAAATGTAACCTATGTATTGTGTTCTTTAGTAATGCCTCGATTTTCTCCTTCCCAATACATTTTCTCAGTTTGCCTGTGTTGTGGACTACTGTGATTGGGCTCCTAGCAACTAAAATGTTACTCATTGTTGGTGTCTAGCCATTTCTTCACAAAGTACTTCCCATATATTTTTTCTGCCAGCTATGGGATTTCCACCAGCAAAATGTGAATCTTGTGCTCATCTTCAAACCTTGATTAGTTGCTGCCGTCATAGATTACTCTAATTCTGAAGAAATCCAGAACGTTAACTATGGGGCTTTCTTTCCTCCCTTGTCTGCTTGTGCTCCCTTATCTGGCCTCCTTTGCCCCCTCATTCCCTCTGTCACACCTATATCCACTCTGTCACTCCCTACCATTGCCATCCGTTTTGTTTCCTCTCTGAACCCCCCCCCCCCCCCCCACCCCTTCCTTCTTTTTTTTTTTTTTTTTGCCCCTCCCCTTTGGGCTCTCTGATGTCCCCCTCCCTTTCGGCTGCTCAGTTGCCCCTCATTTTCTGCTGCTCTGTCTTCACTTAATTTGCTGTTACCCCCTCCCTTTCGTCTGCTCTCCCACCCTGCCTTTTTCGGCTCGCCCTCCCCCTTTTTGCCCCCCCTTCTGCGTCTCAGTTGCGTTGGTTTGCTGGCCCTCTGGGTCCCCTCTCCCATCTTGCCATACGCCCCTTTACTTCACCATCCACTTTCTTGTCCCATAACAACTCTTGTGCCAACCACACTAGATGTGTATCCAAAAATACCAATCCATCTTGACTCTATTTATGAGATGCAAAGCAAAAAACAGCAGTTGTAACTTATCCACAAACTTTTTTTTTTTTTTACATTTTTATTGACATTTAAAATAAAGCAATAACATCCAACACACTGGAATATTACGGTGCATATAAGGAGGAACAGCAGGTTCTTTAAACTTTCAATGTTGCATAGATACATTGGAAACTGATTGGTATAAGTTACAGTACCTAATAAACAACTGTACCACCTCTCGCAAATTATACAAGTTATATTGTGATCATTCACTAATATCTGAGATAGAATCTTCATGCGGGGGTTCACAGATAGTCCCACGGTAAGTATTCAATTTTCCCCATACCCGTGACCATTTTTGGGGCACCCGCGATGAGTGTAGACGGACTTTTCCGCCTCCATTGCCACATCCATGTCATTACACCACTGGTGAAGGGCAGGGGTTTGCCTAGATCCCCAGTGTTGTGCTATATTTCGCTTCGCCAATGTCATGCCCAGTGTTACCCAATCTTGATCTGTATTATTTAAGTCTGGCTTATCCACAAACTTAAACGAGCGTGGAAAAGCTAGTAGGTTGGGCCTGGCAAGCCAGAGAAATTGTTTAATTTTTATGTTTTTTTGCAAGTGTATGCCACAAAAATAAAAAGAAGGGAAAAAAATAAACACCATCTGCTAATCTTTGTGGCCCTAGGCTGCCATTAAAAAAACAGTGCAGGCGTTTCTAGCAGTCAGAGAACTCAGAGCAGGTATAGAAACAGTTTTTCGTTTTGATGCACATCACTGGATAATATGATTCTTGACCTGCACAATGAAGGGTACTATTGGCTTTGAAGTACGGCAGTCTGAAGACATTAGTTTAATAACACAAAGATGATTTTTTTAAAAAACAAGCAATTCAAGTAGTTAACAAGTATGCCATCAGAACACAAGCTCCCCCAGCACCTTTACTCTTCTTTTTTGCACTTCTGCTGAAAGTCTTGGCTTTTACAATTACAGGCTGTTTTGTAGCCTGAGTGTACTAAATCGATGATGGGGATGGTCCTTCAGGATTCTTTGCAAACTTAAGCCTGGTCTGATCACTAACTAGAGTCCAGAGCATGTTCAGGTTGATTGTAGGACAGTACTGCAGATTTTAATATCTCATACCGACAGTGCTGAAATATCCTGGATCAGAGGCGCAACTAGAGCCAAATTTCGGGGGGTGGGGGAGCTAAGAAAAAATTTAGGGGAGGGGCTAATTCTTCCAGCAATGGGCGGAGTGGAGATGCAGGGGCTCTAAGAAGGGGTGAAAAATAACAAAGCCACATTAACAAGCAAATGGCCTTTTAAAGACCTGTGAAGTACTCGGGTGCGGCTGTGTGTGTGCAGGGAAGCTGTCTCAGCCTAGGCTGCCACACACGATGGGGGGGGAGGGCTGAAGCCCTTTGAGCCCAATGGGCGTTGCGCGCCTGCCCTGGATGATATTTGTCAAAATTTATTCTATGATGATGCATGCCTCCATCATTTCCTCGGCCTCCAGGGTGCTTTCTGTGTTTATCTATGCGGCCATGACCATGGCTCACGTGGCCTCAGGACTTTCTGGTCTTCCTTGTTCCGGCTGGCATACTTGTTGTGATTCCGGAACATACCCATTTTTTTCCACTGGTTCTTGGTGAGTTTTCCTGTGCTTGGTTGTGGAGTAAGATTTCTAGGTACGTGGCTTGGCAAGAGCTTACTAAGCACCTTTTTTTCTAGGTGTTATACCTAAATACCTAACTAAGGGCATTTGAAGCCACAAGAGCTAAGTCAGCCAGTCCTGATGTTTAAACCAGGAACAATTTGTATTCTGGTCAGTGTAGCTTTGCATTTTGGGTCTTGCTTGAGCCAGCACATGTACTGATGTACGTGAGATTTCATGTTACTTAAAAACATTTTTTTAAACCCTAACAGGGGCTTAGAGCCAATCAGTCCTTCCCATTCAGTGGCTTCATCGTCACTCTAATTTCCTTGCTTCTCATTGGTCAGTGAATACCAGTTTCACTTTCTCTCTCCATGTGTTTGTCTCTATGATGGAGCATGGACCAAGTACTGATTATTGTCTTTATTCATGCCCTTCTGTGACTCCTATTTCGATACTTTTTTTGTTGTTGCTTCCCTTGTCGCTGCTGCTTGCACCCTGCCAGCTCCCGTCAATGTTTGCCCCCTCCCATCGTTTTTGCTAGTCTTCCATTGTTGTTTCCCCACGGAGGAAGTTTTCACCATAAAACCGCTGACCCAATAACCTTTGCCAGCTTGGGCCGAACATACAGTCCTTGATGAAAGAACCTGAGTTTGTTATGCTGATTCTTCATGATTGCATTTAAAATTTTCCCTTGAAACATTTATAGACTGAACTTTAAAAAAATAATTGAGGGGTGAACTGAACACCCCTCAGAGTGCTAAACACTTCAAGAAATGTGGAAGCAAAGAGGCCAGCACTTGTGTAAATCTCTGCAGGTTCTATTCCGTAAGAGTGTCAATGTGTGATTCAGGTGTGTTTTTTTCAAACAAAGGCTTTACTGTTTGCAGGCTAGTGAATACTTTAGCTGGTTTGCCTGCTGGATCGTTAATCACTGAGCTACATTTGCTCTCCACCATTTATGAAGAACAAGCATTCGCAAAGCCAGTAGCCTTACCTATTGGAGATCTATTGACTTAATCAATGTTTTTAGCCATGTTGTACAGTAGGGCTGAAAGTTAAAAAGAAAGAATAAAAAAGGCGTTATGACTCTGTGCTGGCTACATCATAATTTCTTGTACCTTTTTTTTTTTTTCACTTTAAACCATGCTGCACAGCAACCGGGCTTAAAAAACATTGACAAAGACAATACGAGACCTATTAGCTTTGCCTAAGCTTATTTCTGTTTTAATTGTGGCCCTAAAGGCTCTGCATGTAAATTGCATTTGGCTACACAACCGGAAGTGGCTGAAAGTCTTAAACATGCCAACAGTGCCACTCGGTAGCCAAGTTGAAAGACTATTATTTCCTTTAGCACGATCTGTGTTTGTCAATGAAAGGTAGGCTTGACCAGTGGCGGTTTCTTCCTGAGGGCGGGGAGCGTCGTCCCCCTGCCAACGCAGCTAAACAGTGTCAACAATTAAATGGCAATGAAATTATTTCATTGCCATTTTATTATTCACAAAGCTCGCCACAGCCTTCAGCCTTCCCAGGAGCCAGGATGAAGGAGGGGCGTGTCCTTTGGTGCACGGAGGACTGGTGACGTGGCTGGCCTGACACTGCAAAAGTGCGCAAGTCAGTTTGGGCAGCTGTCTTGAGCCAGCCAAAGTAACATGCACACTTTGCAGGTCTACAGGGCCTAAAGGAGTTTCCAGCCAGGATGCTCCATCCAATCCAGACCCTGTCTCATGCAGCATGAGAACAGTGTCTGGATTGGTTGGGGAAGTTTCCGCTTCCCCTGGTGCCCGTCTGAGCCACGGACTGCAAGACACATAGGACGCAGCCCAGGTAAGTGCATTTATTTTTAATGTAATTTTAATGCATGCAAGTGTTTTTATTTTGTAGTCTTATTTCATGTAAATGTGTTTTTGGGATGTGGTGGGGCACTTTGCTTGTAATGTGAGTGTTGGGCTGTTCCATTATTTTCTGCGCTATCCATATCTAAAATCATAGAACATGTTAGCTAACCGCTCTCCAGAGTTCAGTCTGGCGCACTTCGGAGAGGGCTACTGTAGCTTTAACTTAAACTGTTTTGGGGCAGCAGTGTTAGAGTGGCTGACGGGGAAACCCGGAGGGAAAGGGGAATGTTTTGACTGCTGCTGACACCCGTGGCCTCATGGCATCCTTTCACATCCTTATTATTATTTGGTTCGCCTGCGTCAGCGGTGGGCCGTCCTCGCCGTGCTGCTGTTGCCATGGAGAGATAGCGGGGGTGGATTCCTGGGCTCCCGCAGCCTGCTAGGGATTACGTCTGGGAGCCGCGCGCGCAGTGAGCATAATGTGACATGGCAGGGCACCTCAGGTGTTGCCGGGCGCTGCTAATGGGGAATGACCCGTCCGCTCTCCGGTAAGGCAACTCTCGGCGTTTCCCTGTTACTGCTGCACGCATCGCAATCATAACAATGGCAGCGCGTGCTTTGGGCTGCACTGGTTGTCTCCCCTATGGAGTGAAACTATCCCCCCTTCATTCTCAGAATGTATACATTTGCACGCGATCTTTTTTTTTTGTTAGCAAATCCTTTTAACTGTTGAGTTTTTTGGTGGTGCACACTGCATGTTTGGATCGATGAGGACAGGTGCCATTTGGTCATTTTAAACTTTATGTAGTGCCCACTGTTGTTTCTGCACATTTGTTGCGTAACTTTTAACTAAAGGATAATGTGTGCACGTTACGATATCCCTATATTTACACTTTATAGCGTGCATTAACTGCCTCTGTCACCTGACACACCATTTACACAGAGTTCTTAGTATGATAGCAAAAATACATTTAGGCAATGAATATCATTTTTTATTTGTTTTAATTGGGGCACAATGTGGACAGGAAAAGCAGGATATACGCCGCGCATCATGTACATGTACTGTTCATGCATGACCCGCGGTTTGACGATTCTTTTGGCTTGGTCGCACCACGGCTTGAAGAGTTTGCCTTTTTAATTTTCTCCCGTGCAGGCAGTGGTATTGTGTAATGTTTGGAATCCCCGGGCGTTTCTGCACGCCTGCATTGTCGAGTGCTGCTCTGGAAATGCAGATCAAGCACGAAAATAGGACGCCGGGCAGCCCGCTGTAAATCTGTAACCGGCTGACGTTGATAAACATTAGCTCAGCATAACGGGCATTAATTTCCCAGCAGAGCGGCAGTCGCAGCCAAGCCACAAACACACGCGCATTTTACATGAATGAAGGGAATGACACTCCTCGGTTATTCTTTCCAGCCCTGCTTCGGGAAAGGCACATTTATCCCGGTCTCTTCTTTCAGGGGCTTTACGGTGCTGCTTTGAAAAATCCCATGCACAGGCCGGCAGCCTTGTGCATAAGGGCATGTGGGATCAGTTTAATCGGCACTATTTGTAGTTTCCTCTGCTGAGCCTATGATGTAACCGAGTTCTTTTCTCGAAGAGCCACTTAAGTGCTGATGGGAAGGTTGAACCCCCCCCCCCCCATGCACTTTACAGCACTGCCCTTGAGTGACTCATCTTTAGATATTAAATATTTTAATACGTAGGAAAACGTAAACACAGACGCATGCCCTCTAAAGAAAATACAATAATTACCTAGATAATAAAATGTGATTCTCGTTTATTGATGAGATTTGGGTCTAAACGTTTATCCCTCTCAAAGTCATTTTTATATAATAATGTAATACCGTAATATACCCTGTCGCTGACCAGTTTTGAGAACTAAAAGTCAGGGGCTTTCAAATGCTTTACCCTGGATGACCTAATCTAGATACCTCGGGAAGGTGGGTTTAGAACTCCCCTCTCTCCTGCTTTTACAGTTGAGCCTTCCAGACCTTTTCTTCCTCTAACTTGGAACAATGTTTTGTGTGTGTGTGTGTTTAAATGTGGTGGATAACGTTTCTGGCCAGTGGTGATTTCCTTTACCCCCACTGGTTTAGTGTTGCTGATGTGCAAAGAAATCTTTTCTTCTGAAGCAAAATGTCAGAGTATCGCTGTCGGGTGTGAAATGTTCACCCAGACCTTGCTTGTTTGTTGCCCCCCCTGTTCCTCCTGGGGATGGTAGCCCTAGTCCCTTGTTCATCTAAGGTAGAATTATAGCAAGTATCAAAATGTGAGTTGGGAGGAAAAAAAATAGTTGGTCAAGCACACGACGAGGGACCCCGGGTTCAGGAAGCTTAAGGTTTTGGGCTGTGAAGTGTGTCAAATCTTCGCAATATTACATGATTTTTTTTTAGCAGAAATTGAAGTTGCTTCTCAATGAAAATGCGCATGGAAATGATAGAAGCTCAACTATCTGCAGGCCCGGTATGGCAGCACGGGTGCGCTAATTGGTGTTATTAAACTACAAGAATGCACGTACCGTGAATTAATACGGTTTGAATAGGATATTGTTCCTTCTGTTTTGGATCTGCACCCGGCCCAGGTCTTCGGTTGTGTAGTGGGCTGTGTGCTACAGCTGCCGAGTGCTCATGGAGATTATTTTAATGTTTTCTGTAGCTCAGAACATGTTGGCGTGTGCCTCTTGAAAGCGCACACACACAAGTGTCTGTGCAGGCTGGTATATGCTTAGTTGATTTGCATAGACATGGTGTAGGTTGTATTTAGGGCCACTATTCCAGGGCAGAAAACCTAGTTCTGACTTACTAGTGCAGTCATTGGAACAAAGAGTGCAGTATGTGCTGATGATGGTATTGGAGGAGGGGGGTAGCAGGCCGATGAGGATAGTCCACAGCAAGACACTATGGCCATCTAAGCATTACACATTCCACGGCTCCTAAACAGAGAGGTCTACCTTGAAGGGACCTTTCTGAACTTATTTTGGAATAGAAACTCGGTGAGCTGTGTGCAGAGGCATTGGCACAGGCAGTTGAAGAGCACAGTACTTTTCCTTCTAAGTGGCTGGAAGCTGCAGTCAGTCTCTGCTGACAATTTCCCACTTGGACACTTCATTCTAAAGAGTGCCACTGGTTCTCTGTATAAGCTGATATAAACTACAAGTACCCACTGCATATTTTGGAATGTTCCACTCTTGGAAACTTTCCAGCTACATCTTAAAAATCATTTTTCAAACCCTGGTCTCTGTTCTCTAGGTAGGCCTTGCTGTGTATTACAGGTTGTTTGATGGTCAGCATTTCAGATCTCTTCAGATGAAAGGAGCTGTCTCTGCAAATAAATTTGATACTTGTATAGCGCACTACTCACCCGCAAGGGTCTCAAGGCGCTTGTACGAATACCGCTGTGGAACCCATCCTGGCTTTCCCTGTGAGGCGTCCACTCCTGGGCACCCCCAAGGTGGAGGCCAGGCATCCTTTAGCGTTGTGGGGGCCGTTGTGGAGATTAAGCAAGCTATTGCCCAGAGTTGCAGAGTGGGACTCCATGATTGGAATAGGCACCGAGGCGAGAATTATCAGGTCCGTGGAATTTTTTAGCCCAAGACCCGCCGAGGCGGGGAATTGAACCCTGGTCCCGGGCTAGACCTCTGCATCAGGGTCTGCCACTCTAATCATTGAGCCACACTTCTCCACACAGTATTAGTGTGTGGGATCAAGTAGTAGGAAGTCTGGTATTAAGAACGTAACCACTCCACCCTTTTCGAAGAGCCGCTGAATGCCAAAGGGGTATATGACCACAGCTGATGTAAAGTTAATCTGGATCAGTGTTTCCACTATGGGATGAATTCATGACCGAAATCAGAAGCGAAGCTGACGATAATGAAGTAACTTGCCTCATTATATACTAGATCTGGTATTCCGTAGAAGGAATGGAAGCATCCGGGCAGGCGATATTGGTAGATTTTGCATGTTCAGAAGATAGAGAAGTGTGATTGTATGGCTAGATTGGAAAGAGGGTGGCAGAGGATGGTGCTGGCAGTAAGGTGTTCAGATGTTTACATGGTGGGACAAACTGAACGTGATAGAGGATTGTGCAGGATGAGTATTCAAGACCAGCTCTGGTGTCGTCAAATGACTGGCAGTGCGTGACGCAGTATTGTATAGAAAGCCAATAGGTGTGTACTACCATAGGATCGCCTCAACGCCAGACCTTTCAATAAGTGATGAAACCACAATACTTTCAATTGTAGATCTAAATGATTCGACCTCCTTTTTTCACTGTATGTATTACTCTTGCCACCTATGCTGACATAAATCAGATGGGACAGATTTATGTCCTTAATATTCAATAAGTTCAGCGCTATTTTGAACATTGGCCTTCTGGATTCAGAATTTTGGCTTTGGCCCAGGAGGTTCACCTGCCCACAATGAACCCATCAAAAGGGTTTGAGCTAAGCTCAATGTAAATAAGCCGAGCCTTGTGTTGAGTCATCTTTTAATGTATTGAGTCACTTTTTATAGCTTGCAAATCTTATGGATAATTACAATATTGTGCTTGCATACTAGATTTAAGCGATCCTTGGAAGTTTTTATTTCGAGTGGATCCTTTTTATAAGCCTAATGATCTTGTAAAGTAACCACTTTCAGCCATGAATAGAGGCCGCTAGTTAGTGCTCAGTATTAGACTTTTATATTTTTCCAAATTTAATAAGAGATGTTCAAAGCAGTTCTTCTGCTGATGGTAAGAATATTGGAGTCTACGAGCAAAGCAAATGTTTGGAAAACATTGTATTTTTAGGGATGCGACCTGACTTTGAGTTCTGACCCGTGTCATTTTACACAAACATTACCGATTTCCGTATCACTTCTACTGAGCCTCGACCGGCCATATCGGGCCAATTGTTTGGTGGCCTCTCTGCTTGACTTGATTGGTGATATCGGCCATATTAAGTGCCCGATAAACATGAACACTCTGTGAATAGGTCAGCAGTACATTGTGGAATGCTAGAGCATATCCAAAGTACTATAATATATAATGTCCTTTTCACAGTTGCCAGAGGCATTTTATTAAATAACATTTAAAGATAAAAATAAAATACAGCAGACCGGTTTTACCACCAACAAATCAAATGCCGCTGACCCTGAACACGAGATGACCAATGCCTCTAACATGTTGGACGCACGGCCGACTCAGAGCGCTTTGGTAGGCGCTCAACTGCCTACGGACATTTTGGTAACCTACAAACAAACGCTATTAGACATTGCTGCTGATCTACACGTAACGGAAAAGCGCCAAGAATAAGTATTTCTAGGCCTGATTTTTCTGCACGTGGTTTTTGTGCCTGAGGACGTTTGGCAGATAGTGGGATATTTTGGTTTAGTCTTTAGTGTCTTTCCTTTGGTTTAGTGTCTTTCCTTTGTTTGTGACAAGCTTCTGTGCGCACGACTTCTGGGCATCCGTCTTCTTATGAAGCACCGTTTGGTATTTACTTGGATGTCACTGTCGCTCCAATTAACGGTTTTGCCTTGTTATTTCATTGGCTTGTTTTTAAGCGCTTCATTACCAAGCTCAGTTGGTGACCATCGCGGTTAGATTTTTTTTTTTTTTGTCAAACCCAAAATGGTCGTGATGAAACACCCTCTTCTCCTGATTTTTGAAATCTATTTGCCCTTTTAGATGCTTGAAATATCGTGTTGCTGAGAATGGATGGGGGGGGGGGTGGGGGGGGGGGGTGTAAGTTCTGTGTGAGTAATGTAATTTGTTAGGAGTTTGATATATATCTAGCTACAAGTCAGTAAAGCAGCATCCCATATTTATCTATTTTGTAGGTTTACACGCTATGAACAAGGCCCACATAGTGTACATACTGTGAGGGAATAGAATAGTCCGATTGGTGCAGTGTGATCCTGACTTTAAAATGAGATAAAATACAAGATTATAATGTAAAAAACTACAACTACCTGAATACGCTCCGGTCTCAGTGGGGGCCAGTGCCAGAACACTAAAAATGCTGAAGCTGGCTTGTCAGAGTGCAACCAAACCTTTTTAGGTCTCGCCTGACCCAGCGCACGCGCTGGCGAGACATTTTGTCAGGGCTCCAAAAAGTGCTACCAGGCCAGCCTAGACCTACAGTGCATGTGCGCGCGTGTCGCGCTTTACCGCGATTACGCGTCGCGCTTTACTGTGATTACTTTCACTTTCGCGGCCGCACGGCCGCTTGATGTTTGATCGTGATCACTTTTGCGGCCGCATGGCTGCTTTGATGTTCTCCGTGAGGCTTCAATAGATTGCAGCAGTTAAAACCAGCCTTGGCATAGCCAATAGGTCTCGCTTTTGGGACCTTATAAGTGTTTAGTTATGCAACTGTTGCATGGCTAAACACTTATAAAGTCCCAAAGGCGAGACCTATTGGCTATGCCAATGCTTGTTTTTAACTTCTGTTCTTTTCCGTCCCCAACTGAACATCCATTGATCCCTGGGTACTCGGTGAGATAAACACCTGAACATCAGTGACGTATAGCTGCTGCCACCACCTGGCTTGCCCTGTGGTTCACCTGGCACTACCTTCTGACCCCTGGTTTCAGGCACATTGAACACAGCAGTAGGACCACAAATTAAATAAGGTGTAAGAACCCTGCATAGCTTTTGAAGTTTAACCTGAGCTGCTTAGCAGTGAATAGGAGGCTGATGTGGTGTTAGAAAATGGGCAGAGTAGTCCACCCTGTAATGTCTGTCAGAAGGTTTGTGTTGTTCCTTTTGCTACCTTTGGCCATTTTGGTAAATTGATGTTCCTAGTATTAAATAATGAAATGAAATTAAGGGGCCGATTATGATGTCGTGCGGAAACTTTCTGCCCGACTCCGCCTCGGAATCCAAACCGACCGACTTGCCGTCTGCGATTCCACCAGACCGATTACGATGTGACTGAACACTGTTCTGTCGGATTCCTGTTGATTCCTAACGGAGCCTGTGTTCCGACGGACAACACTGGTTCCTATGGGGAAATGGGGTGTGTGCGGAAAATACTGCACCCTGTTCCAGGCCCCCCATTGTGCCTGCCACACAGTGCAGGGTTTTACAGGGGGGTCCCTTAGTTGCCCCCCAACTGGAGGCCGCAGGATGAAGGGGTGCCTGCCAGGGGCCCCAAAATTCACTTTCCGACAGCCTTTTCTTGTCGGACAGGCCGACTCGGCAAAGCTGTTGGAAACTGACATTGCAATCGCTCGGCCGGAAACTCTATCCGTAGAGCTTTATGCTGCAGGTCAGACTGACATGGATACTCCGAGAGCCAGTCGGTACCGTTTCGGAAAGACAATCAGACCGCGTACATCCTAATCGGTCGGTCGGATTGCAAACCGACCGAGTCGGGCAGAAGGGTTCCGACACTGTCTAGGGAAATCCGACTGTCGGCCGGAGCCTTTAGCACGACATCGCAATCGGCCCCTAAGCATGTAAGGGCCTTATGCTTTTTTGTTGTTCTCTGCAATTTAATGCTCCTAATGTGCCAAAAAATTGGTCATCTAACCCATACAACACCAATAGAATACCTCATAGATGTCAAGAGAGAAATGGCTTCCCTATGTTTACATCGGGTATAGGAGCTTTCTCATTATTTGGTTTCACCTGAGCACCTGAGAACATTTTTTTTTATTTTCATTTTTTTTTTTTAGTCCAAGGAAAGACATAAAAACATTAATAAAACATTAAAAACAATAACAAATATGACCAGCAATTAGCACCATAGTACATGAAGATAAAATAATACATTCAATTCAGGAAGCAGCAGATCACACCTCATCAAGATCTAAAAACCTCCTCCGCAGGGTTAATAATAAAGAGTAACGAATCCCCCCCCTTTTTTTTTTTCCTTAATCAAAGTAGGAGGCTCATATTTTATAAAATTATTTAAAACCTCCATTTCTCCTTGCATAAATGTATTCACTTTTTTTCAATAACACAAGGAACCCTGAGGTCTGAAGTCACCAAAAAAGGAAAAAAGAAGAAAGATGAAAAGGTGGTGTGTAAATGACAAACGAAAAAAAGCCCAATTCATATAATGAAAGGGCAATCCCTTTTAAGGACGTAATCCCTCACTCACCCTGGGTGACATGCTTCATCATATGGGATTCTCCTCCCAGAGAAAAATCCTAGTTTCTCTGGGGGCTACGACCCCCTCTATGAGAGGGAGGAGCTCAGGGATGTTTTGATTGTGCACTAAAGGATAGACTAAATCCACATATGATGAGCTACGTATGAGTGAGGGGTGCAGTGCTGACCAATTAATAGTGCAGTGAAAGTGTATTAAAACTTTCCTTGTTAAACACCATGGCCTACTTTCGACCAGTGGTGTTCACGTTTTTAGTCTAGCTTCGGTACGGTTGTGAGAACCTTCCTTGCCGTCCCGTGACTAGTTTTAATACACTTTCACTGCACTATTAATTGGTCAGCACTGCACCCCTCACTCATACGTAGCTCATCATATGTGGATCAAATGAATATTGGTAGCCAATTGTCTAGAAGCAATAAAGCTGTTTTGATCCGGGCCAATCGGGTTATCTGCATACTGATTAAACCGAAGTGATAGCAATTTAGTTAAGATTTTATAATCTGAGTTTAATAACGTTATCGGCCGGTAGGCATTCGGGTCGTCACTATTTTTCCCCTTTTTTAGAAAGCTAACTATATTGCCTTGACGAAAAGATTCCGGTATTTCGCCCCCTCTAACATAGAATTCAATAATTGAAGAAAAAATTCCGAAAATGAACTAAAGAAAACCTTTAAAAACTCTGATGGTAGTCCATCCAGGCCACAGGCCTTGCCGTTCGGCAAGTTTTTAACAACCCTTTCAAGTTTTTCCATTGTGAAAGGGCTGGCCATAGAAAGATTGTCAACTCCGTAAGTTTAGGTAGATTATTTTCTAATAATACTTTTTTAAGGGCATTCAAATTCACATTTTGCTGGTGGCCATATATGGAATCATAATGCGAAACCATAATATCGCCAATATAGGAAGGATCCTTACTTAGTCTAAGAGTTAACGGGCATATTAAAGCTTTAATATGATTTGAGGCGGTGCGTTCCCTAACCTGCCACGCTAGGAAATGGCCAGTAAAATTACTTTCCTCATATATTCTTTGCTGTGCATTCTGAAAAGTTGATTCCCCCCTGAGCATAATACTTAGAGGTAAGATCATACTTAGCCCGGGTCAACACATTTTTATTATTCTGGGAAGGAGTTTTTATGAAGAGAGCATATGCAAATTGCACCTTATCTTCCAAATTTTTCTTGTCCTTCGTTTTTTCAATATATTCAGAATCCTTTCCAATAGCTAACCCCCGCAAAAAGGCATTAAATGCATCCCAGATCATATGTAGTGATGCTGTGCCCATATTTCGGCTAAAACAATATCGAATCTCCTCCATGGAGGCACCCACCCAAATTTCATCATATAGATAGTGTCGATTAAGAGACCATTTTTTCGGGATTCTTGATACCTCTGACAGTTCGATTTGTAGCCTCAGCATCGCATGATCAGAGAATCCGTTAAAAAGAAAGGCCTGATGATTAAAGCCTAACGTCCGGGATAACAGGAAGAAATCAATACGAGATGAGGAACGATACCTCCCAGACCAGCATGTAAATGCGGATTTACTTGGATTAGTTCTTCGCCAGGGATCATGTAAGTCAAGAGTAGCGCTATTTTGTTGTAGAATTTTAAAAGATCTAGGTTTCAACTGCTTATGCTTTGACTTGGAGGAGTCCAATAAAGGATTCATAAGGATATTAAAATCCCCCCCTATTATCAGATCCCCCGGTACCTGAATTAAAGATTGAAATAACTCCTCATAGACTTTGGGTCTAACTTCTGTTGGTGCATAAAAATTGACAAAAGTTATAGGTTTTTTAAACTGTCTAAGGGTACAATTTACCCAGCACCAACGACCATTTTTTTTTTCCAAAATTCACTACCTCTGCCTGTAATTTTTTATTTAGAAATATGGCCGTACCTCTCAAGGAGGCAGAGGATGAAGAAAACCCCCAATACGAAGCCCACGATTGGAACATACGAAAATCAGGCAGTTTAATATTGGAAATATGCGTCTCTTGCAGCATTATCACTGCCGGATTTTCTGGTTTTATCCATACTTCAATGGCCCGCATTTTGTTGCTATTATTTAGGCCGTTTACGTTAAATGAAATAACCTTCAATAATTCAATACTGGGCATCATATCTGCTCGACTTGAACTCTGTCAGCCTATGGGCCTTCCTCAAATTCAGCCTATCTTTTATAATTTTACAGTGGAATTGAAAAAAACAAAAATTCAAGGACTTAATTTTTCCTCCTATGCCACCACCCCTACCCTTCCCCAAATGTGGAACCCCTCCCCCACACCACACCTTCCACATTTTACCTCCCCTAATTAACCTGGGTGTCTTGGAATTACACCCCCGTGATCTTACCCCCCAATTCTCAAAACTCAATCCTCATAAATAGCGGATCAACCTCCAAGAAGAACTCAGAACACCCACAATCCAGCTATACTCTTAACGTAAAGCCTCCTAAAATATAGACCACTAATACTGCTTAGGGCCTTACGAAATTTCCTTTAACAGCTTCTGGGCTTCCTCTAAATCAGAAAGCATTATAAATCTGCCTCTAACCAACACTTTCAGTTTAGATTGTTGAGCGATCGACGCTTGTGCTCCTTTTGCTTTAAAAAGATGGAGCATTTTCACAAATTATTTTCTTCTACGTGCAGCAGCTGCTGTCATATCTGAGAAGATCCGACAACTTGCTGTCTCATTAACTGTAAACTGTCTTTGTTGAATGGCTTTAGACAACATTTTTTCTTTCACACGAAAGTCTGCAAAATTTAGCAAGAATGTTCGAGGCAAAGAGGAGTTAGGAAAAGGACCACTTTTTGTTTAATAAAAGAGTTAATCCACTGCAAGGGCTGAGATCCTTCAAGACCCTCTGGTATACCCACAATTATACCCACAATTCGAAGGTTGGATCTCCTAGAGTGGTTCTCCAACTCCTCTAATTTATTTATCAGAGTATCTTTATCTTTTCCTGCTTCTTTAACTTTTTCTGATACAATAACCATTTGATCTTCTAATGATGAAATTCTGGCTTCTGCTTCTTGCAGTCTAGTGGGAAGACTTAGCATTGTCCCTTCGATCTTTTCTAATCTTTGATGGATAGAGGCCAGTTCGGACCTTTGAGAATTTTTTAAGTTCCGGATCTCACCTAATATTAGATTTAGCATATCTTTAATGCTCAGCTGAAAATCTCCATTTGAATCCATAACAGAATTTAAATTAGCGAGAGGGGACGCAAAAGATAAGTCCGGAGCAGATAATAATTGTTCACCTCCAATCTTATTAGGAAGTCCAATGTGCTGCATTTCTTGTCCAATGGCCTCTGCTTGTTTGAGCCCTCCACTAGAAGAAGTTAGAGGATTATGTCCCAAGCTGGATAAAGGTTCTGCTGCTACAGGCATACTTAGAGGAGGGATATCCACAACTGTTTTGACGGGCTCCTGTAGAACCTTCAAAGGCTCAGAGTCCGTCCCCTGTTCCAGACATTCTGCAGCAGTCAAAACAGTGCTGCCTTGAATTGAAGCCAGTCCATTTTCTTTTGAGACATCGTGGGAGTCTTTTAACACGGCCCCTTCTGTCGACGGCAGTATCAAGACTGCTGTTTTGTTTCTTTAATTACTTTCCGCTTCTTTTGATTCTCAGCGATCTGAGTAAGAGCTAAAGCTGGCAAAGAGATACAAACACTCTTGTTCTTTTCTGTTTTGTCGTCCCTTTCCACCAAAATCGCACCAGTACTCTCCTCTTCTTCTGAACTCTCAAACATATAGTCAGGGCCTGGTGATTTCAGGCTAATATCCTTATCGGCACCATAAGCCAGTTCTCTAGTTTCTTTAGCCAGTAGGAGGCGCTTTTTGGCTTTAGGGCGCGTATTCATATTCCTTCTCATTCTCTAACACAGCCCTTTAGATCTCTTCAAAAACTTCTAGACTGGGCTCAACCCTATTATAGGGCTTTCTACTTCTTACTACACCTTTCTTAAAAAAAATATATATATTTTTGTTAAAATTTTCTGAGTGTTTTTTTTCCCCTTCACACCAGCCATTCAAGTTTTCCCAATTTCCAGTATTTCCAGTATTATTTACGGTCTCCTTAACCAGCACCTTTTTCCCTCTTCACCAGTAGCCAGCACCAAAACCTCCTTCAGCAGGGACGAAGCACGGAGACCACGTCCGTAATACAGCCAGCCAGCGAAGACCAACAATCCCAGCAGATGTGCCAAGCGCCACGAACCAGCCGCTACCTCTGAAAACAAGATTCTGCCTCCCGGGGGGGGGGGGGGGGACGAGAAATGCAGCCGTAGGAAATTAAGCAGCGTCTCCGCGTCTGTGTCTCCTCACTGGCATTCAGGGAAAACAAAGCAGACCGCCATTGCCGTGGGGCGGGGGGCGGAGATCACGTACGGCTACGCGGCGTGGTGCGCAGCTATCAATCCGTATACATGTGAATACAATATGGAATAAAGTGGTATTTTGCCTGCCCCCCAGCACCTGAGATAACATGATAATGTTTGACTGTTTTCCAGGAGCTTTTGTTTTCTTTAAACATGCTATGCTGGCTCAAATGAAGGTGATGTCAGTTGGTAATTTGAAAATCTTAGCAGCAATCTATTCTGTTAACTTGCATTGCAAGTATTGTATATAAAAGTTCCTCTTCCAAACAGTAAAACAGTATCAAGATGGGCATCGTACGATTGTATAACTGGGTGCCCTTCCTCTGTGAGATTTTCCCTTCCGCATGACTTGTGTACCGTTTTTAAATTATTGCATCTTACTCTTCTAAACCCCACCTAATCACTTTCTATTACACAGACCATGCCCATCACAACTGCATTTCGTTGTATAACCAGTCAAAGTATTCACGCACTTCCACTTCGTTTGTGGTTGTGGCACAATTTCTAATGCAGCCTCAGTGTAGATCCCTTAATATTCAAGGGTTAGAGGGGAGGTGGGGAATGATTATGATCCATCGGCAACCTTCAATTAGTAACTGCATAACATCCCCCTTTTGGCGTGTCCTGGGCCTAATTCCTCAAATTGGATGCAGGCAGTCAGAAGTTATCATGTGGCCTGATTTTTGTCCTAGTAAATCGAGGTTCACTGAGATTAAACAGCTATGGGGTACTTCTCAGTTACATAGCCAGGAACTTGCCTTATTCTGTTGGTTTGCGGACAAAGACGATACGTGGAGGGGAGATCTCATGCTTACTTCTCAAAATATGAAATGAAATGACATATTTATAAAGTGATACAAATACCCGAGGGTGTCTAGGCGCTGCTTCAGTCTAGTGGATTTAAAAATGTTACGTTGGACTCACCATTTAAAAACCAAGTTTTCAGCCCTTTCCTAAACTTAAGCAGATTGGTTTCTTTTTTCAATATTGTTGGCAAGGAATTCCAGAGTTTAGTAGTGGTATGGGTGAAGCTGTTGTCCCACCATTTTAATTTATGCAGTCTGGGAATGATCAGATTTCCACAGTCCGAAGACCTAAGTGGTCTGGCTGGAATGTATGGTTTAAAGTGTTGTGATAATTGCAACGGACTAAGACCATGCAGAGCTTTAAAAGCTATGCATATTGCTTTGAACTGAATGCGCTTCGCGATTGGCAGCCGGTGCAACTTTGTAAGAGCCTTAGATGCTGAATCAAAGCGTGAGAGCCCTAACAGGACTCTGGCTGGTGCATTCTGTGCTGTCTGGAGCTTACGAATGCTGCGCTTGCTTGTACTGGTGTATAGTGCATTACAGTAGTCAAGCATGGATGCAGTAAGTGCAGTGACCACTGGTTTCCTCAGGAAGCACCTTTTTCAGGACTTTAAGAATGAAAAAACTGGTGGATGTTGTGTGATTAATCTGGGTTTCAAATGGTAAATTAGTGTCAAAGAAAACAACAAGAGTTTTCACTTTATTTGAAGGGGCCGGTAAAGGACCCATTTGAGTGGGCCACCGTCTGTCCAGACTGAAGATGAATTCCCAAAGAGAAGGACTTAATTCTTAGATGAATTTATTTTAAGACCGTTGTCTTGCATCCAGATTCCTATATGGCCCATACAGTCCTGAAATCGGGCTGCAGTAGCAGTAGGTGCACTGTTGATTGACAAAATAATCTGCGTGTCATCTGCGTATGACACCAGAGTGAAGCCATACCTTTCAATTAATTTGGCCAAGGGAGTGACATACAGATTAAATAGGGTAGGAGGGACTCCACAATGAAGAGAAAAAGGTGGGGAAACAAAATCTCCAAGTGCCACCACTTGGGACCGATCTGACAGAAAAGGGCTTAAGAGGGAGAGAGCTTTGTCTCTGATCCCAAGCGATGAGAAGCGGTCCACCAGCACATCATGTAAACCAGGGTTCCGACAGTAATTGCATGGAGTGACGACGATTGGCGGGTGGGGCCCGCTGTCGGGCTACGGAGTCAATCCAAGAGTGGTAGTTCGTCACTGCAAGATCTAGATCAGAAGGAGTTTTCTGTAAAGAATGGGTGAGCACATTATTGAGTTGTTCTGCTTCTGTCTTTTTCCATGGCCGAGTGGTAGTGCCCTTGCCTGGGGGTTTTACAGACAGTTTGAGTTGCAAAGAGATTTCAAACAAGATCGCACTGTGGTCTGGCCAGATTATAATAAGTTATCTGGTCTATCCTACATTGGGTTGATCCGAAAAGATCACATCCAGACAATTTTATTTTATTTATTTTACTTTATTTTGAAGGTTTTATATAGCGCGAACATGACCCTTGCAGGTATCGGAGCGCTTTACAAGAGAAGTAGTTAGCAAAGGAGACCATATACAAGGGTAACCTAGTGTTTCGGAATAAAGTCTTAAGTTCCAACTGGTTATTCTAAGAGTCCGCATCAATATTTAAGTAAATTTCGACATGAGAAGAGATTTGACTTCTTTTTTGAAATAGACAGTTGAGGGGTTGAGTCTGATTTCTGGTGGTAGTGCATTCCAGATCCTTGGAGCAATACCAGAGAAGGCGCGGTTGTATGTTTTCTTCTTGGCAAACCTTTGAGGCTTCAGAATAAGGTTACTGGCGCTCCCGGATGATCTGTTTCCGCACGAAAGTTCCAGTTTCTGGGCTAGATAACTCGGTGTGTTGTGATGGATGGCCTTGTGTCATGCAGGCGATTTTTAGTTGACTTTTTGCTTCGAAGGGTAGCCAATTGAGCGCTTTGAAGTCAGGAGAGATGTGGCTATTTCTTTTAGAGCCTGTGATGAGCCTGGCCGCTGAGTTGAGCGATGCTCTTAGGGGGGCAGTTGTAGATCTAGGTAGTCCACAGAGAGTTGCACTACCATAATCTAGTCTGGGAATTACTAGTGCTTGGACAATGCCCTGCTAAGTGTGTAGACCCTTTAACCATTTGAGAGAACCAAGATGTAGTTACGGTTATTCAAAGTGATTTAACAGTCCTTTAATAAGAGTGCAAGTTCTCTCTTGTTTTTTCAGCCTCTGACCTGACATTGTTCAGTTTCTTTGCTTGGCCGATCTTTCACTCTTTTTGTAACTGAAAGAGTTGTGTTGTTTTCGACTTGTTGTAGTTACGGACTGACCACTGTTAATTTCTTTTCTGTGCAAGTCTTTTTTAGAATTTACATAATACTTCTGTGTACCTGGGGATAAAAAATTACCAATTTTCGGATGACATACAATGCAAATCAGAGGCCAGGCACTGTGCAAATAAACGTCACTATTACCTCTTGGCTGCATTGGAGACCGTTAGCTGGTAGCAGGGCTCGGCTTCTATCCAACATATCATACTAAGCACATTTAAGGTTTTTATGTTTCAGCAGATTCTCCTGACCGTATAAACTAAGGAGCACTTACAGCAGTGGACCACTGTCTCGTGGCCATGGGGGACAGAAGGACCAAGGACCTTCTTACCTTTCTTATGTAGGTGTTGTTCCCAATGGTTATGCTTTACAGATGGAGTACATTTAGGTAAAATGTAACTGGTATACATTTTGATGTAGGAGGGCGAGTGTGAGCAAGCTGCGCACTCCCTTTGTTTCCCTTCAAGGGCAGTACTGTGCAGAGCCTAGTGGGTGAAATAACTGACTGTTATCTTAGGAATGGGAGGGTTGTCTGATGGGCTACATGGGCTAAGTCAGAGTGCCAGTGTGCCCAATATGAGAAAGTGATGGGCTTGGTGTATGAAAAGAAGAGTCTTAAACCTGAGACAGAATGTTTGTGGTGTTCGAGAGGGTTTGAGATGAGCTGTAGAGTGAGCGGGCTGGTGCTTGCTCCCTTGTAGGAGGCTCCTCAGAATAATGGCACTGCTTTTAATTGGCTCTCACAGGTGGGATGAAACTGAAGTAGGATCATTAAAGGCAGACACAAGGTTTTTCCTGAGCTGTGGGTGATTGATCCTTTTTCGCCCTCCTTTCCACCATGGCAGCACTCAACCAGCATTGGTAAAGCCAATAGGTTTCGTCTGTACAAGAGAGCTATTGGCTTTGGCAGTGTGTGTTTACCATATTGTACACCAGTGAGGCTGCTGTTCAGCATGGCTAATATTTAGTGGCGTGGAGCGTTCTAGAGTGTAGTGGGAGAATAGAGTGTCGTAGACTGGATTTGTTGGAGTAGAGTGTCTTAGAGTGGAGTAGGGGGAGTACAGTTCAGTGGACGAGAGTAACGTGGAGTGTCATAGAGTGGGTGGGTTGGAGTTGGTTGAGGTAGTGAGATGGGTTGAATTGCAGTAGATTAGGGTAGATTGCTTTGGGGTGGATTGGATTGGGGTGGACTGGATGGGATGGGGTGGATTGGATTGGATGGATTAAAATGGCGTGGGGTGAATTGAAATGGAGTGAGATGGATTGAAGTGGGGCAGATTGGATTGGATTGAGGTGGGGTGGGGTGGATTAGATTAGAGTAGGGTGGATTGTAGAGCGGTGATTGCTGTCTGGTGAATTGGAGTGGGATGGATTGGAGTGTGTGGGGTGGACTGAACCGGGGTGGGGTGGACCAGTCAATCAATAAGTGGCCATTTATAAAGCACACTGCTACCTCGCCCGAGGTGTCCCGGCGCTAGAAAATAGAATAGAGAGACTAAGCAGCCAATGATACTACTACCCCTGCTTAAAGAGCCAGATTTTAAGGCCTTCCTAAACTCATGTTCTGCTTCTAACAGGTGGCTAGGCAGTGCGTTCCATAATTTGGCTGTCCTTACCGTGAAGGGCCTGCCCCCTTGTCTAGTCTTAGTGTATTGTGGGACACAGAGGAGATGCAGCTGATTTGATCTCCGGTTCCGTTCCTGTCGATATGGGCTAAGCCTCTGCCTGAGGTAGCCAGTACCCTTGCAGTGAGTGGCTCGAAAGGCGAGGGTGAGTGCCTTCAACTCTATCCTCCTGGGCACTGGCAGCCAGTGTAGCTGTCTCGGGTGCAGGGCAATATGATGGTGAAAAGGGACCTATTGGATTAACCTCGCCGAGCATTCTGGACCATCTGCAGCCTGTGGATCAGGTAGGCAGGAACCCCAGGTAAAGGCAGTTGGCATAATCCAGCTGAGAGGTTACCAACGCATTCACTGTAATCTTATGGCTCTCCTCCGGCAGAAAACGTAAATATTTTCCTGATGGATCTAATTCTCCCAAGATAGGCAGCAGAAATTTGCCAGACTTGCGCCGTAAAGGAGAGGTCAGTCTCCCACCTAACTCCAAGATTTCTAGCTGAGTCCTTCAGCACAGACGGGGAACCAAACTCTTCCGCCCCCAAAGGCACAACGGGGGAGGGGTGAGGAGATGTTTGACTAAAAAAACAAGACATCCGTCTTGTCTGCATTTAGTTTCAGACAGTTTCTGTTCATCCAGATTGCAATGTCTTATAAGCATTCCTTAAATTTATGGAAGGCTGCAGCGGAATGTTCTTCAATAGAGAATACTAACTGAGTGTCATCCTCATAGGAAACTACCTTCACTCCCCATTTGGCAAAAAGAGCAGCCAAAGGGGCAATGTAGATATTAAAGAGCAGTTAACTCATGGCGGAACTCTGAGGCCCTCCACATAGTAGTAGTCTGAGCAGGCGAACAGGCGGAGGAAAACCCATTGTGTGCGGTCTTCAAGATACGACCGGATCCAGTCAAGTGCCACCCCTGAACACCAAGATTATTTAGTCTTTCCAACAGAATTGAATATGAAACCGTATCAAATGCAGCTGATAGGTCCAACAGCACTAACATGGCAGATGTGCCGCCGTCAGCTGTCACTCTCACTGACTCGGCTACTTCTAGCAAAGCGATTTCCTTGCTATAGCCCGATCAGCAGCCTGCCGGAGTCTCATGTAGAAGGACATTGGCTTCTGCATGGATTGGATTGGGGTAGAGTGGGGTGGATTGAAGTGAAGTGGACTGGACTGGAGTGGGGTGGATTAGACTGGAGTGGGGTGGATTGAAATGGCGTGGGGTAGGATGGACTGGTGTGGAGTGGAGTAGATTGGCTTGCAGTGGGGTGGATTGGATTTGATGGGTTGGGGTGGGGTGGGGTGGGGGAACTGGATTGGAGTGGGGGAGATTGGATTTAGCTAGATTGGGCTGAGTTGGATTGGACTGGGGTGAGTTGGATTGGACTGGGGTGAGTTGGATTGGACTGGGCTGAGTTGGATTGGAATGGTGTGAGGTGGGCTGTATTGGACTGGGATGGATTAGATTGGGGTGAGGTGGATTGGATTAGGTGTGGTGCATTGGGGTGAGGGTGGATTTGATTGGGGTGAGGTGGATTGGATTAGGTGTGGTGCATTGGGGTGAGGGTGGATTGGATTGGGGTGAGGGTGGATTGGGGTGAGGGTGGATTGGGGTGAGGGTGGATTGGGGTGAGGGTGGATTGGGGTGAGGGTGGATTGGGGTGAGGGTGGATTGGGGTGAGGGTGGATTGGGGTGAGGGTGGATTGGATTGCGGTGGATTGGATTGCGGTGGATTGGATTGCGGTGGATTGGATTGCGGTGGATTGGATTGCGGTGGATTGGATTGCGGTGGATTGGATTGCGGTGGATTGGATTGCGGTGGATTGGATTGCAGTGGATTGGATAGCGGTGGATTGGATTGGGGTGAGGTGGATTGCATTGGAATGTGATGAGGTGGATTGGATTGGAATGTGATGAGGTGGATTGGATTGGAATGTGATGAGGTGGATTGGATTGGAATGTGATGAGGTGGATTGGATTGGGATGGGAGGATTGGAGTGTGGTGGGTTGGAGTCGGGTGGATTGGGTTGAGTGGGGCAGATTGGTGTGGGGTGAGGTGGCATGGATTGGAACGGGATGAATTAGATTGGTCTGGGGTAGATTGGATTAAGTGGGGCGGATTGGAGTGGGGTCTAGTGGCGTGAATTGGAGTGGGGCAGATTGGGGTATACTGCACAATTGTGTTAAAGAATAATTTCAGAAATTACACATACGAAAGATACAATGTTGCTTTGCAAAAAAGAATTAACATTTTTTTAGAACAGTGCCCACAAGCTAAAACAAAAGAAAACATGAGTGTCAATTAAGAAAAGAAGACTTAGCCAAATAAAAGAAAGTTAACTATAGAAAATAAATCTTTGCAATTTTTGTTTGTCGTGCTGGGTACGTTTTTGCAGGTCACATGCCTTCTGTTTGCAGGGCACTTAAAGTTAAAAAGAGCAAAATAATACCTCAATCACGTCGGGAGCAGTTGACGAGCGCTGATTAAGTTGAATCGATCAGTACTTGGTCCCTTCTCCACAGAGAGGAACGGAAATTGTTAGGCCTGCCATGACGAATTGTGAGGCTGCAAAGAAGAGTGCCTCACAAGCCAACAAATGGTAAGCAGCGGGCAGGCTCCAAGCTCTTTTTGTTAACAATGGTGTCTCGCAAGCGAGACGCATGGTGCTAGCTTATGCTCTTGCATGCTCAACCCTAAAAAGGAGGGGCCTAGGTAAGAAAACTTAGTGTAGGGAAGTTAAAGCTAAGATGGATGAGCACAGTTTGATCAGAAAAATCTAATAGAAGTTATATTTGTACTAAGATGCAAAATATGTTTTAAACTCGCTCTTTGGTCTTCTCGTTGGCTGACAGATGTATACACAAATTGTATACGTCGCTTGATTGTTCATTTAATCCTCAAAAAACTATGTATAATGTAACAAACCTCAAGTGCTTATGCATTATAAGTGTACTGTAGAAAATGTCTCTGTCAACCATTTGGGTCTCGTTCGAGGTGCGTACATCTGTAAAATAAATACAAAAACTTGCATGTCCTCATTACAAGATGCTCAGATGGTAGAACACAGTGCTTGTAAGTTATTGATTGGTTAGCACAAAAATGTGCCGCAAATTTAGATTGCGGTTACCTTATGTTCAGTTGGTACACCTTGAATTGAGTACAATTAAAACCTCCCTTGATCTAAACCAAATCCCTCACCCTTGTGAAACAGGCAGTGTTTAACATATTTTTATCCCCATCTCCGCAGTTGCGTTGTACCATGTATGATTCATTAGGAACATGGAAGGTAGGCTGAAAAAAAAGAAAAACTTTTTCTCAAATTGACAGTGATGTTTGGCAGGAAGCCGCAAGAGCTCTAATGAATACCTCTGTCATCTTTCCCCTGACACTTCTAAATCTGTGTGAGTTACAATTGATCAGAAAACCGCTCATGTGATAAGTTAATAATTTGACCTGACACCCCTTCCTTTATATATATCATTAATTCTAAATCCACTCCATTAGGATACTAAAAATGATCATGCTTTTAAAAATATTGGCAATTTGTGGGTTTATTTGGAAAAGCTGACAGATCTGAAGCACATAACTCCTGTGTGACTTACAATATATCTCTAATGTGCATTAGAGGCATATTATTCTGTTTATTATCACGAAATATGTACAAGCTAATAAAACTTGAATGAATGAGAGATCCCCCCCCCCCCCCCCTCCGCAGTTCAAATGGGTGGGGAAAGAGTGAGCTTAAAGCAAAGTACTCTTTTCACTTTGATAAATCAGTATATTCATCAAGATCACTTTTTCACATAAGAGGTTGGCGTCCTAAAGAATATGGAAATTAACGGAATTGAGCTGATGTTAAAACACACAAGAAGGTCTAAAAAATGTTATTCCTGAAGTATACATGGTAGCAGAAAACATAATTTTTAGGCCCACTTTTGAGATACAGCTTAGAGACAACTTAACTTTTCTTGCCAGTCTCGTGCTTGAAAAATAAATCAATAAAAAATGCATACATAAATGCATGCACCCGTTTTCATCCATTTTTTGCTTAATTTTTCATTCATTAGTTTGTTTAATGCTATACACCTTATGCTTCCGGCTACCAAAGCATACAGCATGGTGCAATGGGTATGACAGCATATTGCCTTACCGCACGTGCACAGCTGCCTGAAAGAAGTGCGCTTTAGTGGCAGAACTGGTGTCCCTGTGATGCACATTTTCTCCTTTAATTTTTAAATTTTCTTTAAATATGTTTGCCAACTTATTTGCCTGTTGGCTATATATTTAAAAAAAAAATGTACTGCACTCTTTCCAAAGTCAAGCCGATTCGTTTTGTCCGACGCTGATTTAGAAGTCCACAGCCAAATAAAACAATCAGTTAAGCATAGGACTTCTTTAACTGTAATAAACATTTCCTAGGAAAAAAATGTTTCTGTAGGACCCCTACTTGTTCTCGATGGAATCTTCAGAGTGTGTCACTTATCGAATGCTTGCAGTTTTTTATGGATATGGTCCTTCTCTGTCTATACTCTTCATTGCTCCCAAGTTCATTTAAGATTTTTGTATGAGACTTTACACAACTCTCTCAGTATTTTCAAAGCTCTTGAGCTGAAACTAGGAACCCTTCAGAGTTTGGATGTAAAGCATCAAATCTCTGACTGGGTACACGAATGCTCACAATCTTTGAAACTCTTTTCTATTGTGATGTTTTTGACTGTGCTTAATTTGAGCCGGACCTATCCGGTGCTGAGCACCTGCACTTAATTGGTTTCTGGTGCTCTGCACCGGCACCTAATTGTAAACACCACACTCAGGGCAGTCTGCCACAAGGTGGCGCTGCTAATGTAATTTAGAGATAAGCAGTATAACAGTTGTTTAGGAAAACAATATACATTGAAAAATTACTAATACCTGCCTCCCCAGCCATTCCTTTGGCTTTGGGGACCTGGAATAATCTGACCTATCGCATTTACATGCGAGAGAGGTGGTTAGTACTTGTTTAGGCAGCGATGATAGGGGCGATGGGTGGTGCAAGCTGCAGTGGCCTCCTAGTCAGAGCCCTGGCACTTAATATTTTACAAATTAAGCACTGGTTTTTGAAGCACAAACGTTAGGCATGGAAAGCTGCTTTTGGAAATCTTTGGAAAATGTGTTGAAATGTAGGTATTACCCCGAAATTGTCTTGCGTGTCAGTCCCTGTAATTCCTCATCTTCCTGCAAAGCCTGGCAGTCAGCCACTGCCACAGCGTCCAAACCCCCCCTGGGAGCCAGGTATGTCCAGCCTGCAGCAGGGAGGGTGAGCACACGGCAGGGCGCTTGGAGGAGGTAGCCTGGGGGAAGCAGTGCCATACATAAAAGCACACATTTGGGAAACATGATTGGTTCTGCAGGGCTGGAGCGGGTGAAGTGGTTGAATATAAGGAGAGGGAGGTAAGTGTTCTCTGGGAGGGATTACTAAAGGACATCATCAGCGACTGGTGTAAGATCATAATCCAGTATACACGTATATTAAATACAGTCATGGGCCAGACTGTCTGATGCCCGCTTTGGAGGCACTTCAGTACAATATAATGCTATAAAATAGCAAAACCTTGGTCAAGTCGCAACACTCTTTTAAATCTGACATTTTTTTTTTATTTGTTTGAGTGCTGAACAGTCAACCACGTACTTTTTAAAAGAAAAGGGCACAGAAGAATGTGAATGCTAAGAAATAGACAAGGGATGGGTCAAGGATTTTCTGGGTCCAGGAAAACTGGAGAAGGGAAGAGACCGCATATAAAAGGTATAAATCAGAAAGGTGTCACAAATCACCTAGATATGGGCACCTCACCAAAGCACCTTGCAAGAAGAGAGGCTTCTCTTCAAGACTACAGTTCAGAAGTCCATCTGGCATCTTCAATAAGAGAGTTTGTAGATAAACATTTTAGGCATAAAAGTGGTTGTAAGACCCAAATGCAGAGTCCACAGCAGGATCAGGATGTCCCATTTCAGAAAGTGAACTTGATATCTATGGAAAAGAAAATCTAGGAGATGATAAGCCATGAAAAGGCTGTCAGAAAGGGACTTTGGACTTCCGCTATGTGGCCAGGGGCGCACAAGTGGTGCTCCCCCAAACATCCATGCACTGTGTACCATATAACACATGGTGCCTGGCACATAGAGCATGGATGTTTTTAAAAATGCTTATTTCTATTGCAGCTTGTGGGCCACTGCATTAGTCACAATAGTAAAAAGCATTTTACAACCGCCTGCACAGCAGTTGTGTCGTAATTGGGCTGTCGGGAGTGCTGACTCCTCATCGGACGGTCTTGTTCCGGAAATGATGGCTCATTCGATCGCCATCATAATGAGGCCCCAAGTCTAACCAATTTCTGTATGCCCTCTCTGATGAGACTAGTAGCTCAATAAGAAGTAATAGGGAAGTAGTATAATGGAGTCAGATAAAGGGGAAAATGTCACTTCTTCACCCGCGGTCTATATCTCTAGAGTTACAATGCTAATCAAAATAAAAGGGGAGCGTTATGGGTACAGGAGTCTTGGGTTTTATGGTAGTAGCTCCCTTAAATTCTCAGTTAAGCGAAAGGGATCCCAGGCCAAAGGGAAATTAGGGAATAGGCTGAAAATTGTAAAAAAAACAATAACAAAAGGGATTATATGCGAAGAGATAAATTAAAGAGTAATCCCCAATCGTGTTGCCAGTGGATGAAGAAAAGTTATGTAGCACGAAGTCTTAAGATGAATTAAGATAAGTCAAAAAAGGAACACTATAGATTCACTACACAGGAGTGTGTAATTTAATAAAATATCTACTTGACCATGGTACAGGTTGCTTCATAAATTTACTTGTCATGTAAAAAATCCATTTGTCCCTTTGGTGCCACTTAGTGCGGCGATGAATTGTGGCAGCAATCTCATTATATAAGAGCTCTGATAGTAGCCTATCTGATAATGCCAGGGCTCATACAATGGTAGGGTTTGAATTCTAGCAATTCCTGCATTTTGCCACCTTTCATCAGATCTACATACTGGGGCTAGAGGTAGCGGTAAGCAATAGTTCCAGGGTTGGAATGCTTTTTGGAGTCTGTGCAAATCTACTAATTTGCATGTTTTAGGGGTTTCACTAGCTTTTCTCTAATATTTTCCCATACTGAGAAAGGTTGGAAATTGTCTCCTGACAAGTGCAGATATAGAAGTTCTTCCACGGTTGGGGGAAAAAGTGGTTGGAGGGAAAGGGAACTTGTAAACGCTCAACAGATTTTTGCATGAGCAAAATCGACCCATGCATATTTGCTTGTGCTAAAATGCTGTTCACAAATATTTTCTAGGAGTACTATTTCCTGGCCTACTTCTGTAAGTTATTGTGAATTCATGAAAGCTGTAAATCTGCACTAATGCAAGGGCATATACCATGTCCACTTTTGTGACTTTATTTAAGAATTGGCCCCCTAATTAGGTCTTACCTTAACCAAGACCTTTTTTCTTCAATAAAATTGTTTTTCTCTCGCGCTCTCTCTGTCCCCCACCCCCGCACCTAATGTGAGTGACACCACACTGCTCTTTCACAAAGAGCATATTGGCACACAAAGTAGTTTTGCTCAGTTGCAGAGACTACTGTGGCAATGTGTGCTTTTTGAGACCCAAAAATATTATTGCTTTTTGCTAATATTAGTTATAATGATGATGGTCTGGCAGCTCCCACAACAATAAAGTTTTATAAAAACCATGTCAAAACAAGACATTCATTGACCAAACCAAAAGGCTGACCTCCAATGTCAGAACTATTGGCTTTGCCAAAGATTGTTTATTTTCATGTTTCCCATAATCTTGTTGAAACTGGTTGTACTGATTTTCTATTATAAATATTTGTGTGTTGGGGGCCGGGATACTAGCATACATCAACACATTTTAGAAGATGATGCTTCAAGGAAATGGTACCTGAAGTTTCACATTAGTTTAGCAAAACGTTTTTTTCCTTGTTGCATTTTTTTGTGAACATTTATTTTAAAAGCAAAGACTCATCAATCTTAATTTCAAGCTTCTGCAAATATTTGCATCTAATCGAAGAGCATTCTGGGAGCATTATATGTCGCCTCATATTGTTAAACTTTGCAAACGTGTTTGCACATTTTCATACTGGGACCACTGTCAGCAGTGCAGTCCGAGCATACAACAAATATCTTCGAGCGCTCACTCTAATGGTAAGGGTTTTGTATTGATGACACATAAATACTAGTTCAAACAGCATTAACATAGGGACACAAATATTACAATATCTGCAGACAATTCCTTTTCCTGTTCCATAATGTGGTGCTGTAAACTGGCAGCCAAAGGGTTTGTACTGCAGGGGGTTGAGCTTACTTGTCCCAAAAACAACATAAGCATGAGAATGTGTTGTCCTTGACTCCAAGCAATATGTCCTAGGAGTCTGGCTGTAGGAATTCCACACCCCTGACTACAGAAAAATCAAAAGCAGGGAACCAATTTAAAGGCTAGAGAAAGATCTTAAAGAAGAGATATTCTTCCCCAAGATAGAGAATTAGGAAAGGCAAAAGGGTTTTCCCCAAGTTTTTGGGGTGGTAAAAAAAAAGAAACAATCAAATTTGAGGTTTGCAGCAGATTTTTATGTTTTGACACGGATATCAGGAATAAAACTAAAACATTGAGGCCTTTAAATAGATCCCACCTTCTTCACACATTTCATAACTGTCCTTCATTGTAAATCTTCTCTACAAACAATCTAACACATGTAGTGTTTTTTAATGAGGTTTGAGATGTGACAAAGGTGGAGTTCTATTCAGCACTGGTCAAAATGTAATATTGAATGCAGGGAAAGAACTAAATCAACAGGGCCTTAGGGCAGTCCATCAGGGGGCGTTGGAGATTAGAGGGGAACATGCATTTCCTAATAACCACGCAGGATTGAGCAGCAGTAAGATCAAGCTACCTCCGGTTGAAGGGTCTTTGAAGGTGCACAGTGGGCTTTTGTTGAAGCAATTTAAGAATATCCATCCTGCAAAATAGTAATGGTCAGCATGACCAACACCTCCGGGGTCCCAATCGTTTTACCCCCAGTAGCAAGTTTCAGGAAGGTCTGTCTAGGTTTAGCGATATAGATTAGGATGAGTGCTCCCCAGCCATCCTAGCAGTTTTTGCCTGGAATGTACACGGTCTAAGAAGACTGTCAAAATTAGAGTGTATTGAAACCGTTTTATCAGAACATCACGGGAAATCGTCTGCGCGCTGTGAGACCGACTCCCCACCCCCCCAGTGCACTTCGGTTAAGAACCTCACTGATCATTATTCCTCAACTATATTCCCACATTCTCGATGACCTTGCTCCACTAAAACTAAAAAGAACCCAGATCAAAGACAGGATTCACTGGTTCAACGGATCCCTCTACAAGGAGAGGAGATCCCTTTGGCAGACTGAACGTGACTGGAAACAGCACCCGTCAGCAGCCCATCTAAAACTTCTCCGCCAGGCAAGAAATGCCTACAATAGGAAAATCCTCCACTCAAAAAAAGAATGCTTCAGAACAGAACTAGAGAATGCCAAGAATAGACTTCGCAAGCTATTTGATTTGGTCAAACAACAATCCAACAAACTAGCAAAAACCTCCAAAGAAACCCCTAAATCCCTAATATCATCCGAGGTATTTTCCTCCTTCTTCTGCGACAAAATCGCTGCCCTAGGAAACTAACTTAAATCCGCAACTTACTTCCAAACTCCGTCGGCTCTACCTCTCCTCTCCGCGCTGCCCTCCCAGACTTCACCCAAAAACCAAGCACACTGGTCCAACTTTAAAGTCTATGACGAACACTCTATCTCGAAAATTCTAGCCTCCTTAAACCCGAATCACTTCAATGATCCTCTCCCCTCTAGCTGCCTTGTCGCCGCCACTCAGGCTATCATCCCTTCCTGGGCTGCAATAATCAACGCTTCCCTCCTACAGGGTTCGATATCAGACTCTCTTAAAGCCGGCCAAGTTGTCCCCATCTCAAAAAAAACCTACGCTGGATCCTGCTTCTGCCGACAACTATAGACCTATATCAAACATCCCACTCCTAGCCAAAGTTCTGGAGAAATGTGTGCAACAGCAGCTGAGCCTACACATCACCAACTTCCACCTACTAGATGACTTCCAATCCTTGTTCAGACCTGGACACAGCACTGAAACCACCCTCCTCCACATCGTGGATGACGCCCTCCAAGCCCTCAACCAAAGCAAAACCTGTCCCCTAATCCTCCTAGACCTATCCTCGGCGTTCGATACGGTTCACCACGAAACACTCCTCGAACGCCTCAAACTCAGGATGGGTTTGGAAGGCACCGTACTTGAATGGTTTCGGTCCTTCCTCCAGAATCGCTCACAGAGAGTCCTAATCAACGGTAACCTATCTGCACCCTCTCCGATCACGGTTGGAGTCCCCCAAGGATCAACCCTGTCCCCTACCCTCTTCAATCTTTACCTTGAATCGCTCACAGAGGTGCTTTGCACCGCCAATATCTCCTACCACATGTATGCCGACGACACACAGATCTACTTTAAAAACTCTTCCCCTGAGGACATTCTCTCCCTGAATGAGGCCTTGAAGCTGACTGTTTACCTCTCACCTCTAACCAGCTCAAACTTAACGCAAATAAAACTGAGTTTCTTCTAATCTCCCTACCCAAAACCAATCCAGACATCCAGGAATGGATCAAGGCCATCACAGTGCTAAACTGCCCTCCTACCATTGTGGACTCTGCTAAATCCCTTGGAATAACCCTAGACGGCAGCTTGAACATGCGGGCCATATCAGCTCGATGGCCAAAACTGCCAGATTTCACCTGAGTTACCTAAGAAACCTGAAACCATTCATCGACACTTCAGACCTAAAAACGGCAATCCAGGCACTAATCATCTCCAGACTAGAATATGGATGCTCTACTCTCGCAGGTCTACCCAAGAACTCTCTGGCCCCTTTGAAAGCCGGCCTCAACACCGCAGCCAGACTCCGAACAGGCTCAAAGAAATTCGACCACATCTCTCCCCACCTTAAAGCTCTGAACTGGCTTCCTCTCTAGGCCAGAATCCAACTTAAGCTGGCCTTCATTACTCACAAGGCTCTATACTCCAATTCCCCTGCATTTCTTGCCCAGAAACTCCTGATATCCGGAAGAGCTAGAAACTCCAGATCTGCCAGAGACCTTTTGCTCCAACCAGCATACTTCCGAAAAAAAAAAAACTACAATCGGGCCTTCTCTGGAGCCGCTCCAAGAATATGGAACCCTCTCCCGCCCACCATCAGAAGACTTCCATCTTTAGCCCGCTTTAAAAAGGAGACCAAAACTTTCCTAATGGGCAAATTCCTCGCCTAGGGATGACATTATAATCACCTCAGCGACCTGTTCTACCCATCATTACGTCATTATCCATGCCTTTTCCGGATGATACCTTCCCGGGACTTCTG
Organism: Triturus cristatus; assembly: GCF_964204655.1. NCBI lineage: Eukaryota > Metazoa > Chordata > Amphibia > Caudata > Salamandridae > Triturus > Triturus cristatus. Next base: position 219,167,906 of record NC_140588.1, read on the forward strand.
AGCATCCCACCCAAGAGTTGAGACTGCGTGTTGTCTTTTATAATGTATCTACCTGTTTTTATCCCAAATGTATCCGGGACCTGAGACCGCTTGTTTTTCCTTGTATAATGTATCTACCTGTTTTCATCCCAATGGTTTCCTCCCCTCCTAAGTCTTTTGTATACCACCCGTCAATCCTGTAAAGCGCTCTGACACCCTCACGGGTCTGGTTCGCCCTCTATAAAACTTTAAAATAAAATAAATAATATAATAATGTGGTGTCAGGAGACTTGGTGATCTGGGGAAAGCTTTGCTTTGAAAGGATTTTCCCAGATCTGCACGTAAGCACGTCAGTTAGGACCTGGGTGTCTGTTCATGGTGTAGTGACCCTGATATCAACCAAGTTGCTAAAGGCATCCGTCAATTAAGAACAGAATGTGATGGATACAAGCATGTGTTATAAACTCTCATGTAAACTACACTCACATTGAGAGGATAACTGTGTTGAATATCAATGTGGACTTGTATGGGATGCTATGTGAAACAGACCACATACAACTGTTTAGTACTTAATTAGGTAACCTATGTTCTGCGTATGAAAAAACTAAAGTTTTAATTAGGGGGATTTTAAAATGCTTCTGAATCCTCCTCAGGATCTTATCGTCACTTGCTGTGTATAACATATCCGCTGTATTTCTAAAATGTGGTTATATGAAAACTGCATGGGAAATTCAAAAATTGTATTTGAAGGGGGTTTATCAGTCGCATGTGGGTACCGATATGCCAGCAAGACAAACATTCCATCAAGGTAATCAGAAAGAACCAATTTATTATATATTCAATCAATTTTGTAATTTTAAGCTGTGTAAAAACTACCATGTCTTAAGTTTTGAAGTCAGAGACCTATATTCCTGGGCTTAAACTTGAAAATGAGTGAACTAGATGAAAGGATACCATTCCAAATGAGCTACCCCAAATGTCTGGTAATGTGTATTGATGAAAAACAGTAGGCATTGTTAGCCCAGTTTCAGCTTTCCTTGGAATTGGACAAAAACCAGGAGACAATAGACTGGTACTCTATGATAATAAAAAGAGCTGTTGACAGCTTGCAAGTAGTTTTTGGGAATAACGGAACTAGTAGGACACAAGTAAGATTAAAAAGGCCAAATTTCTCTGGTTGGTTTAATTACCAATGTTCGGATTTAAAGAGGCACCTGAGAAAGGTAAGGCAAAATAAAAGGCAAGCGAAGAATACAGATTGGGGTAAGGTGTACTGGGAAAGAAAGGCAGAATATGCTGCGCTAATTAAAAGAAATATGAGGCTCCTTTATAAATCAAATTGGAAGGAAATACTGTCTGTGCTGGCTTCGAAAGATATGAAAACTTTTTGGAAACTTGTGCAGAGAGGATCACAAAAATGATAGAGCCCTGTATTCATTGGTCCTCGCTGATGACTGCCAGCCCAGATAACCTGTCAACAGTTAGCTTCACAACCAATTTAGATTGGTGGGGTAAGTTTTTTTTGCATAGCTTTCAAGGTATTGGCTAGCTTGGGCTCTTTTTCTTGTAGTTGGAAAGGTGCAATAAGGCCAATTCTAAAAAGAGATGACCTGTTGAATCTCAAAACTTACCACCTGATTAGCTACTTGATGAAGGTGCTGACATTTTCTTGAAAGCTTTATTTGAATACTTGAAGTTTTGGATTGAGGAGCATATCTTAGTTTCCTTTGAACAAGGCGGTTTTAAAGAGGGGCATTCAACGTTGGATCACTGTTTTGCTTATGGGCCAAAAAGTAATGGAGACAAGAAGTAATCTGTTTTGTTGTATCGTGCTGCCTTTGACCTAGTAGATGGAGTTATTCTTTTGGAAAAAATAGGTAGAATAAATATCCCCAAAAGATTGATGGTAGTGTTAAAAGAATTGCATCAAGGTAACTGAGCTAAGGTAGTGCTACATAACAATGGCACTCTGTCTCAAAATTGTGTAATTAAATAGGGCTTACGAACGGGGTGCGACACTGTTTGCATTGTATCTTGCAGACCTGGCTGCAGCTTTACAGTTAACGCACTCCTTTTCCCTATGCATGGGTTGGGGGGGCTTCATTCATCTTGTTTACTATATGCAGAAAATGTGTTATTCTGGATGTTAAGATGGTGGGTTTGTAAAGAAAATTAGATGCCTTTAATAAGTATTGCCATGATAATTAATGAATACTTAATTTAGGGGGAAAAAACAATGCTTTGGTATGAAGGAAGAAATGCAAGCTTGTTAAGTGGAAGATAGGAGAAATGGCTGTGAAGGAAACCTCACCCAAAAAATATCTAGGTAGGATATTTAATAGTAACGTACAGTGGAAGATGCACCTTGAAGTTTTGAAAATGGGGCGTTGAAGAAATTCAAAAGGGACTTCGGGAGCTCTTTCACCAAACCTGTGCTCACACCATATGAGGCAATATTCCCCCCTTCCCCCACTAGTACACGGGTGGAGATCTTAGGCCTTGGGTCCAGTCATGTTTAGGAGAAATTGGAAGGCTACTGTCTCAAACAGCTCTTAGATCTTCCTTCATGTACAGTGAATCAAGCTGTTACGATGGAAGTTAGGTTGAAATCCTGGAATGCCATTGCAGCAAACCTTAGTCTGCGGTTCTGGCACCAGCGGATAACTGCAAGTAAAGTAAAAATGTCATCTCTGTCTTCTAAGGAAATAGCTTTTAATGAGTTACATTGGGCAAGATATGTAATAGATCAATTGTTTAGTTTAGTGCAAAATTTTAATATAAAGGATTTCAACTTTGGCACCCTGTTACAGATGGCAAAAGGAAAGATCTGAAATATCTGAGTAAAAACAGTCAAGTACTTTTCTCAGAGTTTTGGTTACATATAATGACCTTCCCCTATCTAGCTAATATACCCAATCCAGGAATGCGTTTAGCAATTTAAACATTTTGAATAGGGCTGTACCCAGTCTTTGAAGGGTGTGTAGAAGAGCCAGTAATAAGGGGCGGGGACGGGTATTGTAGCTGCAGTTTGGGAGAGAGCAGCTTGTCTGTTCCTGTTTTAATTAATTGTCTACATTTCTTTTCTTTAAGACATGTTTTTAAACCTAGTTTTTAAGAAATATGGGATTATGTCAAGGGCCAATGCGATAAAACTTGTGTAATAAGAAATGTTTTATGTAACATACGGCGGGAACATTTTTAGGTTTTTATTGGTTTTTAGGTGTGGCGATGAATTTTACAAACTTTTTAAAGATCATTGTACCTTAATAGTTAGCAAACCATGAGTTAAAATAAACATACTTTTTCAACTGCTACGTATGTGATCTTGTTTGCAGTTTTCACTGCACACTGATTATGCATTAAGTAACCTACATTTTGCACGTACTTGCATTTTACGCATACAGATTTATTGATTAAAGGCCTGCAGGCTGTTCTGTCCAAGATGTGGCAGCATTTATGACTTTTTAAAACATGTCCCTGTTAAGGAATTTATAAGGTCACAAACTGTGCTGTCCTATGTACATTGTGCAAGCTTTACCTGCTGGGCCCTAATTAAATGCTGCTCTTAGCCGCTTGTTTGGCATGTCTGTGGTGGTACCAAGGAGTGGAGACCCTAGTTTTAGGCTTGACGATTGGTTTACATAGGTTGAGGTTGTGAAAGAGATCTTGTTGTGCATAAGGAGCTGTTGCTCACATTTATTATCGGTGTCTGCCTTTCAGCTCTAGATGTAGCTACAGGTTCATTGTTGTATGTATGACCCATGGCTATTTTGTCTGAGCAGAGCAAGAGGCATGATTGAAACTATACTGCTAAATACCACTCTCATGCTTAGCATGCTTGGAGGTCTCTGCCACCTTTCCTAATTGAATCTATGGAGTTCCGCGTGCCGGTCCCTGCTACAAAGCAGTAATTTACCGTTCAGTGAAATGGAGCGCATAAAGTCTGGGCTGTCATTTTACTGCCTCATACCACTTTTCTTTTTGTCCATACTCTGGTTACTTAAAGGGAGAATAGTCTTTCTTCTTCTTCCTAAGAAAGAAACCACTCGATTGGGTAAGCTGCAAGTTGTTACCTTTATGATCTATATTTGTGGGCTGTCTAATGTAGAGTACTTTTTAAATACAACTTAGAGTTGTTTTTTCTTAATTAAGACATTATAACAATAAGTAGCTACACTGAGAAGTTATGAGCTAATGCATATTTCCCAGGTAGCTTATTAACCCAATGTGAGCATTGTGTAGAATGCAAGACGACGGTAGGCAGATTTCTTTAGAAGTATTTACTTGGAGCAAACTAGTATTTTCTTGTATCAATGTCAACAGCCCAAAGGTTTTCTTATAACAGGCTTTCTTCAGGCATACTTTTAATATCTTTTTTTGGTCTGTCGTTAGTCAAGACCTTTTAAGTTTACTGAAATTATATAATATACTAAAATTCAGGCAGCCCTCTTTTTCCATTAGTCTGAAGTTGCCATTCACAATTTCCTTCCGCACACTACAGCATATAGTATACAGCATGCGGCAGTGGGTCAGCCTACTTCAGCTATAATTTAACTTTACCGTGAGTGATTGCATTCTGCTCTTTCACAAGGAACACATCCTCACACAAAGTAGCTCTATTCACTTGAGGGGCTACCATCCCAATGTGTAATTTTTGAAACTAACATTTCTTTTTAGTTTTAAACAATATTATATTTAGAATATTGTGGGCCCAGGAGATCCTCCCCAAAAAGTTTTACAAAAAAATTGTCAAAGCAAAACTAACATTGACAGAGCCAAGAAGATGGCAACTAATGCAGACCTATCAGCTTTGCCAATGATTGTTCCTTAAATGACCTAGGGCCATTTTCACAAAACAAGTACCCAGCAACATTGAATTTTTCATATAAACTGAAGTACCTAAAATTCACCACATTGCAGGCACTTGAGTCCAAGAATGATTGGAAGGGGCACTGCCCAAAGGTTCACTGCCCAATCTGCAGAATAGTTACAGCTGCTACATTTTGAACTTGAGGGAAGTATACCCTCTCGTTTTATAGTAGCATTGGAGTTTGTGTTTATCAATGCACTTTAACTATAATGTGCTTTGGTACCTGAATTGTGTTACTCCTTTTCCGGTCTCTGTGCTGTGCAGTGAGTATAAGTTTGTTCCAAGTGTAGTCCATCAGTCCTACTTTCCTCCCGTTTTCTTATCCGAGCTGTAAATAGTGAAATCCACCTAAAAATGTAGATCTTTGAATTGGTATTTCTTCCAATGAGGTTCAATTTGGCCTTCTGTAGTAAGGCCAGACAGATTGTTGTTGGCCTGCGGAAATATTTTTTGCAGCTTAAAGACTAGCCGTGGAAGAGGGTCCTCCAGCAGTTACCTTCGATACTTGCCCGCTGGGTTTAAGCTGGGTTGTATGATTCATTTGCATAGCATGCCATATGCAGGCGTTTTGTTCTTAGTAAATAAGTAGCAAGGAACTGATTAAGGCAGAGAAGTGAAATATTTTGTGTCAGGAAGGAAGGCTATTTCTGTCTCTTGGAAGCAGAATAGACTACCATGGAACACGCTCAATGGCTTCTGCCTATGGTTAACAGTTATAATTTCCTATGATTCTAGCAGAAAAAAATGGGTCTTGATGGCTATTATCTTTTTTTTTTTTCTCCCCTAAGGTCTGTCACACATATTGCATACAGTATAAATCTAGTGGGCTTTGAGTGTGCCCCCTTTAACCATGGACTTCTTTAGATAATTTCCTTTTAACTACGGGCTGGATAAATTGTGTGTCGCCACTTCGATGAGTCCAGAGGACTGTTTCTCTCACATCATGCTGTTAGCTGCGTAGTGCATCATTTAACCTCCTATAGTGGTCTTGCACTTCAATGGACTAAGGACTATTTTACATCTAGAATGTACAGTCAACCATCACACTTTTTGCCACATTCAGTTCGTTATCACTTGTGTCCTGCCTTCGGAAGGATCCCTGGCGTCATAATATCCGTATGTTTTGATTTGGTTCTTTAACTGTTCTCTGCAAAATGGCTGCTCTGCACTCTATTTAGGTGTAGAATACTCTACCACATGGTGTTTTGTTTCTTTTTATTTAATTAATATTTATAGAGCGCATGTACACCCCAAGAGTTATCACAGCACTAAACTAAGAAAGTGAACTTTCGTGCCAGAAGGCCAAAGGAAATAGCAATAAAGATATGCTTGAAGAAGCTTTCAAAATAGAAGATGATTTGAGCGTAGAGCAAATGCCTAGAGCACGGGGAGGGCATACCATAGTTTAGGCCAGAGATTGCATTAAGCTCTGCTGCCCATCTTCCAGTGCTTCTTCCTGGATGCTTAAAATGAGCACTTGGTAGGAGACCCATGTTTATATAGGAACATGCTTCGGAAATGTGTCCTGGAGGCTAGATTTATGAGATCCTAGTAAGCTTTGTGTATGCCGTCCAGAATTGTAAAGTAAGTTGCGCAGGAAGCCAGTGTAGTTGTTTTCAGACTTCTGGGATTGACTGAAATTTACTACGCTTTGTGACTTTTCTCACAGATAGATTTTTTTGATCTTTTCAAGTGCAATAAATGCCGTTTCGGAAAGTCATTATTAGAGGCCATTACCGTAGTCCAGATTTGGTGAACACACAATGATGAGTGTGAAGAGTTTTTGGAAGGAAATGAAGTACTCCCCTTACCATGTGGAGCATCAAAAGATAGTTGGAAGTGACGAGAGAGAGCGAGAATGAATATGAATAAATAAATATGAATTTACCTCGGAATTGATTGAGGAAGTAAATTCAGGGGGAGGGCAGTGGGGTAGAGCAGGTGGAATCATTCTAGTCCATACGTGTTGTTTTAAAAAATGATGAGCTTAGACTTATTTCCACTACTCCTTTAAAGCATTTGCTTCGATCTATGCTTGGATATCAGAGAGGCAGATGGTGTAGTTAATCGAGGAGTGGAGGGGCAGCTTTAACCAGTCGCTCAAGGAGCTGGATGTCGTCCACATAAATCACTGCCTTGCAGTTATGATGTTAGATTAGTTGGAGAGGTGAGGCCACATACACCCTGAAGACTAACGGAGACAGTGAGGATCCTTATGGTACTCCCCGCTTGCTCTCCCTACTGTCGGATCTAAAAGGAGGCATACACAGATTGTGGCCAGTAGTAAGGCCGCTCCTGTATTTCTGCCTGGGAGTCAAGCATGTTTACAGGAATTCAGCGCCTTGCTTACTTCCAGAAAGTTTTCTAATTGTTTGGTTATGGTTTTATCCAGCTTCTTTTTTTTTTTTTTTTTTTTTTTTTTTTTAAACCTTTATTCGTGCATATTAAAAGAACAAATACGGGCCTACAACCGTCAGGCCGGCCACGATACGGTTAAGCACTGATACAAACATTACGGCCCCTGTGCTTCAACGGTCAAGGTTAGCAACGATTTATGAAACATACACTGGAGAGATCCTTGACCCCAGGGAAAGGAGAAGTGAAGGTTAATTTTAGAGTTTTCAAAATAAGTATATCAGGGAAATAGTCAGTGAAGAATAAGTACCAAGGAGATTCGAGTCCGCACGATATCTTCACCACACGGGAGAGCAGCAGTATCATTAAAACAGCAATGGAAGTAAAATCGCAGGCAGTGAGGCAATGCAGTTATATAACAGGATAGTCACATGAGCAATTACGCACCCCTCCAGTGCCGCCCCCACTCAGTCAACCCCCCACCCGGACCCAGAATCGAAACAAGTATAGCGCAGAAACATAAAGAGAAAAAAGGCCCATAGAACTAATTGGAAACAGTAAGTTACCCCCCCACCCTACACCAATGCGGAGGCTACGGCCTTCCCCCCCCCCCCCCCCCCCAGCATAGTGCCTGTCGCCCAATAAACCCGAAATATAGACAAGAAAGAGAGTAAGAATAAAGTAAAGAAAGAGAAGAAAACAATACACCTATGTTAAAGGGGGTGAGAAAAGAATAGGACTATTCTAATCTAAACTCCCAAAGAGAAGAAGGTGGGGAGGAGCCTACGTATCATCAGAGCGCCCTAAACCATCGGCCATCTTTGGCTTCCACACACTGAGAACCCACTACCCCAAAAGCGGTCGTGTGAAAATGAATTGTCACAACAATTTAGATGAAGGAAGACCAATCGCGACGAATGCGCACAAAGTACACATACAGTTCCAGTCCAGCCCCTCCGTGAAACCATGGCGATATTAATCAGTCTAGCCCTGGCCCGATCGCGGGCTTGAGATTAAGCCAGCCCCTACATGAAGGCCCCGCATCCCGTGCAGACAAAGACAATATGTCCGTTTGGGAGAAGATGGTGAAGTAGAATCCCAAAATGGCCGCCGACCATCTGTAGAGATCCCTTTGTGCACCACATAAAGTCCAGACATGGCATGTAGAGTACAGGAGTTCCACAGAAAAGAAGCAGTAGGCCACCGTGAACGATTCCTCGAGGATGTTAGGTGTTGCTCAGCTGGATACTCTTGCAGACGCGGTGAGGCAGGCAACAATGAAGCAGGCAGCAATGAACGGGGAAACAAAGTATCCGCTGTTAAGCTGGAGAGCAATTGATCCTGGGTGCCGGGAAAGCCAGATGCAGGCACCAGTGTAGCACGATCACACACAGCCGTTGCGTCCCCGCAAGAGGACAAAAGCACTGGCAGACCCACGCCGTGTTGATGACAGACGGAGCGCTCACGGCCCGCAGCCGACAACAGGGAGTCAAACTGCTCACTTAGCGCCTGAAAGCGAGCAAACATTTGTAAACGAAAGTCCCGCAGGACGGCCAGTACGGAGCCGCATGTCAGCGGAAGCTGCACCCCCACATCGGCAGCAATCCGGGACGGCACTGTGGAGCTGGTGTCTGGTGGAGGGAGGGCGAAGCGAGCAGCGGGCAAGACCGGAGTATCACCCCCCAGCCGCGAGCAGGCAAACAACGCCATGTTTTACCGCCGGACGGTACAATGGCCAGGGGGGGGGGGGTCGTAGCAAGGAGTCAGTTCCCCTCGGGTCTGCGCCGCAACTGGAAAAGCCAACAGTCGCCTCCCTTCCCTCGGGTTCTCTTTGCAGCCGACTCGGCAATAGAAGAAGGGGGTCGGCAGCCTCCCACAGCGCGGTCCACAGATCGGGGCAGGAGACCCGCCTCACCGGGGCTTACCTTACAGCCCCAGCCCTTCAGGCGCAGGGTGCAGGAGGTGTCTGGCCGTCCCTCCCCAGGCTCATCTGGCGACAGTCCGTGACGTTAGGTGAGGTCGGGACCGCGGGGCTCGGATTTGCGCTAGCGGGTCCGGGGACTGCGGAGCTTCCTGGGGGCCGGCAAAGGCCACAATGGAGCAGGGGTCCAGGGCGGAGAACAAAAGCACCAAAAACTCCGGCATCCGGGCGGGCTGAGACTTCGGGGAAGTGGCGGCGTGGACAGCGCGTCGTCGTACACGTTTCACCTCGAGAATCGGCAAGGATAGGAATCAGGATAATAGTCCGGGGCCAAGGGCCGACGGAGCCGGGCGCTCAAGCGTCTGCTCCGGTCGCCATCTTGGCTCCTCCCTTATCCAGCTTCTTTGAAAGTTTCACGAGCAGGACGATAGTGCAATATTTTTCGAGTAGAGAGATTTCCAGAATGACTTTTTTTTTTTACTAAGGGGATGACTGCTCCAACTTTTACAAAATTGGGAACACACACTCGAGATAAGCAATGTTGAACATATTGAAAATACCCCCCAATAACACCCCACTGTGACCAATAGCATTACTAATATTGGGAATGGAGGAACTGGTGGTGGTGGGCGTATTGTGGTTGTGCTATTGGTTTGATGGTAGAGTCACCTTCACACCAATAGCACAACCACAATACAGCCACCCCCCCCCAGTTCCTCCATTCCCAATATCAACGCGAATACTTAACCTCCAGCATCACTGCCAAGCATTAGCAAAGCCAGTATGTCTTGCTTTAATATCCTATTGCTTGGAAACTTATCCACCTGCCTGTATTTGCACGCCTTGTCATGTTAAATCCGTCCCTATAGGCTTTGGTAATGCTTGTCTAGAATAGAATGTAACCTTTTCAAATACCCTCTTTTAAGAAAGCATAAGCAAGAATGCAGCAGCTACATCATCTCTCCATGGCTAACCTTTCAAGTCCTGCATGACCCGCTCAGTACTGTCTGCCCAACTCTTTACTGCATTTCTTTTGAGGGTGCATGCTTGCCATCAAGATGCCACACATTAAGTTCAGCCCTGTAGCGCTGGTGGCACCTTATGTGGTAAGCTCACTGTGTTTTCAGAGCATTTTTCATACCTCTCTAGGGTTTAAAACCCAAAATAAAGGCTCTATTTGATCTTTATGGTGCCTGTGTATAATGACCAAATTACTGCGTTGGCTCCATTTACATCAGCTTTTGGGGTAGGTTTGGATCTAGAAAATATATCCTTTTTTTGTGCTTTTAGTGCTAATAAAATGATTGTACTTAAATGGCGCATGCATGCCGTTATGATAAAGCAGTGTGCATCAATGCAACCCAAAGAATGCATCTGAAACGCTGAACCCAATGGGAGAAGCGGAAATGAACACTTGTGAGTATTCTGGCCAAGACGCTGTATTCTGCAGTGACGCTTTTTGTATAAAGGAAAGGAATAATAGGTTTCCCTCTGAGCGTTTTTGGTCTCTATGCCACTTTAAGCATTACTCACGTATGATTTGATGTCCCCAGTCATCTCTGCCAACAGGGTCTCTGCGGAATGCCTGCTCGAGTGTTTATTCAGAAATGGGACGTTGTTCCCAGCTTAAATGGATGAAAATAATACTGCAAAGAAATTGGCACATAATTTGCATTCTTTGCTTCATAATTTAGACCTCCATGCTACATAATGCTGGTACCCCTGATACTGATAAACCTCTGCAGAGTGGTTTGGGGACTGTCCCAAAGATGACGAAATCGGTATTTCGCAGGCAACCATAACATATTTTCCAGATTTCATATGTGATATGTGGATTTTATGCCTCTGCTTCTTGTACAATAAAAACAGCAAAAGCATGTGCTTGTGAATAAAGGCCCGTTGCCACACTCAACAGTGGTAATAAATTGCTTATCCTCTGTGCTTTATTTTTTACTACATATATAGTCCAATACATTTAAAAAAAAAAGACGTTTCCATAGAAAGTGCTGATGAACGATAACTTAAAAGTTGGTGACCTGTGCAATGTAATATATACATATGAATTTATAAACACATAATGTTATGGATGAATACTGTTAGAGCTACAACATATGCAGCAGTGGCAGTCCCACACTTCTGTCCTGTAAAGGGTGGCATTGGTAGCAAAAACTAGGCCTTACAAAACTGTATGCCAAAAGAGAAGAGGCCTCGATCCAGAGAGTGTGGTGCTGGGTCTGTCTACATATCATAAGTCACTTGGAATGCCAGTCTTTTTGTTGTAGGTATGTTTAGCTCTGTGCTGTATCATATTGCACATCCTATTGTGGTGTGTTTATTGTTTTTTTTATTTATTTTTAATTATTTCTATTAGATTTTCTTTCGAACAACACATGATACAACACATCACGTTTATTGGCAATGCTATGTGGTCACAGTCATAAAGCAGTGTAATCATGCAGGACAGAAATAGCAGGTCCCTCATACATGGGACCATGTAGTTTGGAGGTTCCTCCTCTTTTATTGGTTCTTGATCAGAGATATCACATTGAGGTGGATCCCTCCCCATCCCTCTCTGTCGTAATACCGGAGCCAAGGGCCCCACACTTTACGGAAATTCTTGGGGCAACCTATGTCACTTTCTCAGCCACCAAGTATAGGCCCATCCCTGCCTTCCACTCCTTGAGGGGAGGTGGTTCAGGAGCCCCTAGGTGCTTGGCCACATCTCTCTTGACCCCTTTTCATTGTTGAGTCTTTAGTTTGGTGGGTTCCTTCACTAGAATGTGTGATCATGTGAGCATCATCAGTGGAGTGTTCTACAGGACTCAGTTTTGATGTTCCCTTAGACTAGAGGGCTCAGCAGTGACGACACAAATGCTCATGGTCTAGTATGGCATCAGAAATTTTGAATGTGCCCAATGAGAAGAATTGTTTGCACCTTTCAAACGTGCCTGCTTTGTACGATTGTCCTTGGTCTCTTTGGACTGCCTCCTTGCATCCCCCACCCCAAGCGAGTACAATTCCAAATACTGACGTCCGTCCTGTGTCTAAAGTGTACCAGTACTGCCTGATCATTTAAGAAGGGTTCGCTCAAGAGCACCTTTTATTGACTCTCTGTAGTGTCTCTTCCCACCCCCAACACACAATTTTATCGTTGTCCATAGGTTAATTAGTTTGCTTTACGCTGTTGGGTTGAGAAATCATATTAACAGGTATACATAACTTTAAGAAATTAAATCTTCACCATAATAATTCTGCCAGTCCTTGAAACCTCGGCTTCCCTCTTCTCTACAGGTCTTTTCATAAAACTTCCAGAAGGGTAGGGACTTTGAGTCTAAAGAGCGTGTTGTTAAAAAGCAATACCATGTGTAAATACCTTGCCCACTACGTTTTCGTCTTTGGCTATAAGATTACCCTCAAATAAAGTCATGATTTAATCTCTGGCTTGCACAAAGGAGCATGCTCCCTTGTCCCTTCTTGGAAAGCGCTTCCTCCTCGTAAATGCTCCTGTGTGAAGTGTACAGGAATTTATTTTCATGCTTCCTACTAGGTCTCCAAGGACATGTTAGTTTCTCGTCAAGGCTACAAGTGAAAGTATTTTGCCAGTCCCACTATTATGCGATTGATGCACACCATTGCAATTGACAGTATTTATGGTTTTCAAATCCATCCAGAAAGCCTTACTAACCTGTTTAATGAGTCCTTCTGCAGTACTTTCATTCAGTTGCAATCCGTGTTGCCAACCCACCCTTAAATACCAGATCTACCACACCTGTATGCAGCGATCTTAACCCTTAATATTATTAAAGTACATTTGTAATGATTTGCGGTCTAAGCAAGATATTAGTATACACTTTATGCAAACACAAATGTATAACCATACCTTTAATTTATGGTCTTTCAGCTGACTCCAAAGGATAGATTGGTGGATGCTGAGTAATTGTTTCTCCTGCAAGTTATAAAGAATATTTACGTTTTCAAACGTACATGATTCGAGCTAGATCATTGTGCTTGCATTTCAACATGGCTTCTACTCATTTTACACAGTTTGTTCCTGTACTGTTTTACGAAATTATTCAAGAAATAAGGAGCTTCTCCTTGAGGTCGCAAAGCTGCTAGGACGGTGGTGCTGCCTGTTTCAAGTGCAAACAGATAAGCACTCTTAAAAAATGCTTAAATATGACCTTTAAAGATGGGCATGAAAGTACCAACTTTACGGGATGAATACCAAAATAGTCATCACGTATTTTGACTCGGTCAAATCTAGACTTTCTTTGCTCCTGTATTCGGAGTTTATTCATTTATACACGCACGTGTACGCTGAGATATGTTAAAGCACTGTAGCAATATACAACTTAACTTGTGCTGTGACAGAAATACCTTGAAAGCAATGAGACAATTGTGGATGTTTTCTCTTCCCGGAAGACTTTAATACCAGCCTTCTGTTTTAGCTCTACCTACTGCTAGAGCTAAGGATAAAGGTGATAGGACCCTTAAGTAGGTCAGTGTGGGGGTTCTTTCACATACTCTGAAAGGTTAAACAGGCCTTCCGAATATCAGGCGCTACAGAACCTCAGCTGCTAGTTCCTTGAAGAATAGATGTGGAAGACTAGGTGTTTTACTTACCTTCGGCGATCGTATTTTGAGATAGACTATTGAAGCATATTTAGATCATTATAACCACATCAGTGAACCATAATTGGTCCTTATTTATACTGGATTGTGGCAAAATATCAGCTAAACAAGGCCTTTATTTAGCGTTGTATAAAGAAGCGGATTCAGCTGAGCTTGTACGTGCCTGCTGTTCACAGGAGTTAGAACTGGGATAGATGGAGAAGCTCAGGAATTGCACTTGCTTCTGTTGGTTTTCATTTCTACACCTATACATTTCCATTCCGTTAGGAAAGGCGCTGCTGTCACTGATTTCCATAGTACGTCTCTGATTTCATGCCTGGTAGCTGCTGCTTCTTCTCATGACTTGACAAACCTACTCTTTCCATCCTCCAAATTTATGATTGCGCCTTTAGGATTGTGGAATCTGTCAACTGCTTTCTTTCTAGTGGGTTATTAATGATTACATTTCTAGAAAAAATGTCCTATCTTGTTGTCCACCCTAAACATTATATGACTCGCCAATCTAACTTTTCCTGGCTGAGGTGTAGAACCTCTCGGTGCTTGGCCACATCTCTCTTGACCCCTGTTCGCTGTTGAACAGGGGTCAAGATTGGCGAGTGATCGTCTGATTGGCGAGTGACCGCTTCAGTGGTGAACATCTGGTGATGTACCTCATAGTGTGCAATGTCCAATTTGGGTTCCATTCAGATAGAGAGGGCCTGCTTGCCTCGCATCTGTATGTGTGTTTATGGCATTAGTTGTATGTGGTGTGGAGACCATGGTGTTACTAGGTCTTGAACAGTGTTCAATGCTACTAAATCTGACTCGTACTGTATGGCTTCCTATTCAAAGTTATGTTTCTTAGAAAACATCCGATTAAATAGCTTACATTCAGGTGAATTGGATTAATTTATTTTGCATCCAGCCAAGCATTAAGGATTAAAGCCACGATCGAGAGAAAATACCCACTGCTTTAATGCCTATAATCATGGACAATACATTGGGTAAATGTATAATACCATGGACTGTGTCCCATCTGCAACAGCATATGGTTATAAAAGAGGCGTAGTGAGTTCTATATGGTGGTGCTTGCACAGGCAGTAACATGTTATTTGTGGTTTTAATTTTTTGTTGTTAACTGTCCACACTTGCAGAAAGCTGGGATTACAACTGATTTAACGGCCAGTAACCTTCTGAGGAGTAGATTATTGGCCACATTGCTCTATATTTCCGGAAGTGAGCCTCATAGTGTGGAAGCGTGAAGAGAGAACCCTATATTCCTATCCCTGAATTTCTTTTAAAATATGGATCCTTCTGCAGGCAAAGGTTAGCTGAGCAACAAAAATATCTTCTCAATTTATTTCAAATCCTGTGCCTGTACAAAAAAATAAAAAATGGCTGGGGGCCGAACAATGCATGACCGGTAGGAGAGCCTATGTTGATATATCATGCACCATTATGGTGATAATAAAATGGGTTTGCTTAATTTTCAAAAACAAAAATGAGTGACGCAAAATCACGAGTGAAGAGGTTACCTTCACATATCCTATGATTTGTTGGCACAGTAATGAAGTGTGACATTCTCCCAAAGATCTTTATTATTATTATCTGTATCTGTTGTGTTCCCTAGTTGATGTGTCGTCCACAAGGCACCCAGCCTATGCCAGTGACGTCCTAATACTTCATTTTAGTCAGGGACTCCAGGTAAAGAAGTATTTGTATTTGATAATTCGAAGGCGATATTACATTTTGGAGCATAGATAAGCGCAACTCTTGGGGAAAGGGGGAAGGAAATAGATGCTCACTTTGTGATTCGGATAGTCCGTGTCGAGAACTAGTAGAGTAAGTCGAATTACTTTTAAAACTGCAATAAGTATTTTGTAGATTTATAATTCCACTCCTGGTATTCTGGAAAAAAAAGGCTTATTGATGAACTTGTGGCTTTCAGTAGCATCCTCTGCTTGACTCTGTGGGCGCCATCTGCCCCTTGAGTGGTACCCTTAGTTGTTTGCTTCATAACATTTTGTGCGCTCATTCCCTCGGAGTCAGCCCCATGTACTCTGCAAACTTAGAGCCAGTGAAACCTACTGCTGTACAGGAGGTCAAAGGAGGCTGTGATCTGTGAACGCTATGCTGGGAGTACGTGCAAGTCACATGGAAAGCATGTATGTGCTACTTGCCTTCGAGAAGTCGGCTGTAGGTTTTTTTACTGTAGCTATGTTCAACTACGAGATGTTTTTTTTCGTATACCTAGTCGGGAAAGGAAAGCTACTCTGAATGTTTTTGCATCCGTGTACTTCATTGGCATGAAAGAATACAAAGTTAACATTCTGGATGCCATAACAGACCATATTTCGCCAGAAGAGTTGTTGTGCTGCATGTGTTTATTAGCTGCATTAATTACCTCTTGTAGTAATGAGGAGACAGGCGGAGGTAGGAAAAGCGACCTTCTTAATTGTTCTGTACCTCAGAATACCGTTAACTAACGGCTCCCTCCTACATGAACGTTCTAACGGCGCAGGGAGCCCCGCGCACAGACAAAATAGGTAGGACGGAAGCGGGAAAGGGACATAGGCAAGGGTTAATAATGACAGCATATTACATCTTCTCTCGTTTTTTAAGACAACAAGGGGATTACACAGTTTCCAAACAAGCAGAGGAAATACTTTTACTTTTCTTAAAGGTGAACTAGTACATTGCATAATCTTTAAATCTTATGGGCGGAACAAATGTTCACCTGCCCGGAACCGTATCAACCGGACCAGTAGCCAGCTCAGGAGGTGTCACATTGGAGATATCGCTAACAGACATAGATCTGTGCTAGCCCCACACACTTCACCTATGGGTGCCTTTGCTGGGGATGCCAGAACTTCGTTTTGCAATTTGGAAGGCCTGCTCACAGGCTCGGGGATCCTGCTTCTAGCAACTTTTGAACAATTCCACCACTGGCCATTGTCGAGGAGGATGGCAGTGCCCTTAGTTTTGACCACACGCCTAGGTTCACTGTACTAGCCCCTTTCCTAGGATACTTCACTCTCACCACATCACCTACCTTCACAGACTTCTCTTTCACTGCATTTCTTGTGTCTTAATTAATGTGCATGCGTTTCTGGCGTTTGTCCACCAGACTTCTCATCCTACTCTCATTTTCTTTGTGGTTCTCGTTTTCCCATTTTTTCCAAGCTAATGACCAATGTGGTTGCAAACGTTTAATCGCTGCTCTACCCCGGATTAGTTCAAATGCGGTTCTACTAGTGGTATTGTGGAGGGTGGTGCGGAAGGACCACAACCTGGTGCGTAGTGCTGCCTCGACTTGGATATGTGATTTTAATTTTATCTTGTGTCCGCCATATGCACCTGGAACAATTCTGCTGGATTCCAATGGTGTCTTGCACTTAAGACCTTGTAGGTTTCCTTTGACAAGATTGTAATCCTTGATCCAGTATCCACCAACATCTTGACATTTTCCCCATTCACGCCGACATTACCCCAGGGTTGGTTTTGCACATCTTCACTGTTGATAAAGGCGACCAGCAGTATCAAGTTCTCCAGTAGTTCACTCTCATCTGAGTCTTCTTCGGACTTGGACTCATTCACTGTATAAATCTTTCTAGAACACGACGTTCTGCAAACTTTAAGGAAATGTCCCATTTTTCCGCATCCCTGGCAGACCTTTCCCCATGCAGGACACTGTTAGTTGCCACATGCGCATTGGATCCGCAACGATAACCGCTAGGCTTTCTACTGAATGTACTGGGGGTTTTCTTAGTGAAATTCTTGCATGGTCTGTTGGATTCAGATTGTTCATCCTTATGGACAAGATTGACGCTCACTTGTTGGTTGTCAAGGTTGTGCAGTAACTTAACTCCTTTGGCTGATCTTTCCATGCTCTTGATGGTGGAGACCACCTTATCTAGGTTCTGGTTCCTATGGCATAACAGTTTTTTCTGTGCCTTCACACACATGGTTCGCATCACCACCTGATCACGTATCATCTCATCTGCATCTTTGAATGCACATGTTGTGGCCAGCATTCTTAATGTTGTGACGTAAGAATCAGTTCCCTAACCTGGAGCTTGGTACCTGTAGTAGAAGTTTTACCTCTCCATTATCACACTCATAGTGGTATCCAAGTCGTTTTTCATCTTCAATTTTGCTTCTTTAAACACATTCCACTCTTCATCCCCCTCTTCTTTTTCAATGGGGGTCATGTGATCAAATAACCTCCTTCCTTCTGCCCCCAAACAGTTATACACCATGGCCTGATTCCTGGCAGGATTGTATTCAGTTCCATCAATTGCCTTCAGATGTTTTTCAAAACATTCAACCCACTGTGTCCAATTTTCTGTAGGTGGCCCAGGGACTTTAAAAAAGTTGCTGGGCATGGCCACTGCGTTCATTATCCTAGTCATGCTGATACAGTACTGGTGTATTAATGAGGAAAGTGTCAACAAGTCTTTTACAGGGCAAACTGTTAAGTAGGGTTTTGGCTCCCTCGGGTGTCTGCTGATGGTAACACCCAGTGGGCAGATTAATAATATTCGTTTCACTCACGCTTCGTTGCAGCACCTCCCAGGGGCTGGCAGAGATCGAAGAAGGCAAATATAAAGAGGCTGGATGAACAGTGGGCGTGGAGAAGTGGAGGTCAGGAGGAAAAGGAAGTCCCTCTCACACTAGATTTCATCGGAGAGTAACTGGAAGGTCTAAGAGCCTAAGGTGCACTGCCACATAAATGTGGAAGGTGATCTGCGCAGATTGATGGTACGATCCCATCTTCGTCACCAAAAAGGGGCTCGTAGTGATGAGGCGACAGGCGGCGGTAGGAAAAGTAACCTTCTTTATTGTTCTGTACCTCAGAATGCTGTTAACTAACGGCTCCCGCATGAACGTTCTAACCGCGCGCTGGGAGCCAAGCTGTGGAAGTGTGCCTTCTGCCAGACACACTGGTGCAGGGTCATCCTTGGTCCACGGGTTCAAACAAATAAGGAGAATCGACCCTGGAGTGAAGTAAAGATCAGATCATTTATTAACACTCCTGAGCGGGGGCCTCGTCCAACAAGCACCAAGGGATACTCAAGGAGGAAGCACACTGAGCAATGATTACATGGGATTTTATAGGAAAAGATCGCAAACAGGGGACGCCCAATGGTGTAAAAAGAGCTTGAGAAAGACACACACAATGAGGTAATATTAACACCAACAGCCTTGGTCTTTAAGCAACTTTGAGTCTTGGGACGGCATAACAACATACGCGATCTATGTACACTTCATTCATGGATTAACCATTGTCAGGAAACTCCGAGCAGATGCCAGCTGTTCTTTTGTGCTGTCTCTGCATGTATATATATTTTGCAATACCCTAGTTTCTTTACACACAATTGTGCAAGGGGAGTGCCAAGGACAGAGCAGGGGCTGGCAAAGAGGACAGCGATCAAATGGATGACTCATAGGTCAACACAGCAACGAGAAGAGGTCAGGTTTTACATTTTAACAACGCGCACAGACGCAATAGGTAGGACGGGAGCGGGGAAGGGACACAGGCGAGGGTTAATAATGACAGCATATTACATTGTATTAAATATACACTGCCTGAGCTTTCAAATGAATTCATGTTGTCCTTTTTCTATTTTGCCATATAAAAAGGAAAGAAATATGGCCCAATTTGACGGCTATTCCTGCTCAACCAGGCCACAACGCAAATTGAATCCGAAAATCTATATTTGCTTTGAGATTACTCAGATTTGTTGTTTCTCAGGTTCTTTCCCCCCTTTTCATATCTTTCTTTTGCTTATGTTTCCCAACGGGAAACAGCCTTTACAGCTAGGTTTTTACCTCGCTGTACCTCTACCACACATTTTTTACCATGCATGTTTTTAGAACGCACATGTCTTTACCACACATTTTAGGTAAGTTCAGAGGTGGGGGGGGTCTCCCCCACAAATACATTGTTTATATATAAATATATATATATATAAATGCGTGGTAAAGGCATTCGTTTTAAAAGCATATGTGATCTAAAAAAGTGCGGGGTAAAAAATGCGTGGTAAAGGCATGCAGAGTATTTCCCTGCGTTGCTCCATCATACAACCTTTCCCAACAGTAGTTTTATCCTAATGAAATGTTGCCAACAATATATTTCCATTACATTCCTGCATATTGAAGAGCACTTAATCCTCAGTTGTCTGCTGGTATCCACACTGGATGGAGAATGTTTAAACCAGCCCACAATGCAGAAGGCCATAAATCGTATTGGGGGGGCATGGTTTGACCATGGTGACTCCCTGCTCTCAAAACAGTCCCCTGGCCTGCAGCCTATCGGATAATTTCCAAAGTGACAGAATGACCAATCCGACCGTGGTCTGGCAGCCGTGATTCCTTCCATTCTGCATAGCGATGTGCAGGGTATGGAGGTGTGGACGCTACTGAACTAAAAAGTCAAAATGTGTTACTTGTAAACAAAATATTTTTGCTTTGTACATACTGGATAAAACACCTTAAGTGTGATCTTGGCTAAGCCCAAAGCTGGGTTCCGTGCTCACTGAGACTTAGGACTCGAACTGAGGCCTAAGTAGGCTGAAACCTGTCTGGGGTTGCCTTGGTGCCCATATCGGGGGGATATGGTGAGGCAGTTTGGACTGTTCTAGTTGGAGCAGGACCAGTTCTGGTTTGCATATGTTTTATGAAATGGAATGCAGCCCTAGTGATTGCAAGTCTCAGACATTTGCAAGCATTCCAACCATTTCTATGTTGTCTTAGAATAAAACAATGCATCCAAATATTTCTCATTGTGTAAGACAGATGTACATGTTCCATTTACCCCCTTCGGACACTGTTGCATTGTGGGAGACCAAAGCATCATTTTCATTTTCCTCACAGCACCAATATTTAATATCCACGTGGAAAATATAAACCCAAATCACTGTATGTTGGCGTATCATTGGTTTGGTACTAAAGCATCCAGTAGCTTGATCCCCGAAATTAAACAGCGTCATACTGTTGCATGAGAATGATAGTTTTTATAATTGCCTTAATAGCCAAATCAGTGCTACAAGGACAGTTATTTTAATTGGCATACACTGCAAATTTGCTTTCTTTAGTGAGCAGAACTACACATTCCGCTTTGCCTTTTAAATCCCTTAATACCAGTGGCATATTTTAGAAAGCTGACTATAATCTGTTTGTTCGGTGATCATTCAAACACTGGCTTGAAGCCAGCCATGAATATCAATTATCTAATTTAACTCAATTAAAAACACAGCCCAAAATAGGTTACAAACACACACATGACCCTAATTATTCACCAGACTGCAGATTGTGCCTCAGCAAATCCAGATATAACAAACATTGGGAGAACCGCGTAGAAGAGCATCAGTCATAAGTGCATTCACAAACACGTGTTTATCCAGCTCTAGCTGCCAAAAGATGCAGGCACATATGGGAGGTGCAATGCCAATAACACAGTTTGCATTCACGTAATTGAGGAATGTGCCTCATGGGGCATGTTGATGTTTTCTACATATGTATCCTAATGTCAATAAACATTAACCAAGCCAACAGGTCTGACTATATTTTAGAACCAGTTAAAACATTTTTTTTAAAGTTGGTTGTAGTGACTGTGAAAAAAAACTAACAAAAAACTAAGTATGTAAAGCCAGTAGTTCTCATCGTCATAATGTGAATGCTATTGTGTTGGCTTTGCCAATCCTTGTTTTTAAAGCATTAAGAGAATCAAAACAAATCGAAATGCTGGAGGAAAAGCAAACACATATATTAAGGTATCTTGAAAATTAATATTTAAATAAATATTTTGAATCTTTATAAGCAACTTGAAGGGTTCTGCAACTCTCACAGGAAACACCATGCATGTCATCCAGTTCAGAAATAACAGGACTAGTTGAAGATACCTAAAATTACTTTACAGCTGTCAGAGGAAGTGTCAGAATGTAAAAGGAAATACTAGCTATTGACTTTTGACACAACTTGGAACTGAAACGAATGCCTTGATTATTTTGGGCTCTGCAATAGCCTATGCTTAGATTTATGGACCTCAGGGAGAGAAGACACTGTATGTACACCTCCTGCTTTAAATGTGGAGTAAGTGAATGTTGTGTATTTGCCCTCTCCTAGAGCCATATTTGCAGCTTTTGTGCGCCATTTCATGCGAAGGCTGGAGATAATAAAAACCCCACCCAATTTAAAATCTGCTCTTTAGTCAAATCCGGCAAATCTATACCTTTCACTGTGTTTTTACAGATGTGCTTGGAGAGCAACACAGTGAACATGGCGTAGGTATGCTCTAGGGAAATAAGCACATGGGGGAGATTGCAGGAAAACACATGTGCTCCTGTAGAGTGCTCAAAGAAAAAGGAAGAAAAGTAGTCCCCTAATGTAAATTGTGGAAGCATACAGTCAGTCATCTATTAAAAATGACAGTAAAGAAGCTATGCTCAAGTTGGGGCAGGAGGAGACTAAACACAAGAATAAGGAGGACCGTCATCGAACAAGTAGCAAGTTGTAAATTGTGGAAGCATACCAGTCATCTATTCAAAATGACAGTAAAGAAGCTAGGCTTAAGTTGGGGCAGGAGGAGACTAAACACAAGAATAACGAGGACCGTCATCGAACAAGTAGCAAGTAAATGAGATTGGCAAGAAAGACAATGAATGATTAGTAATGGGTTTCCTACAAAGCCTTCTCTAAGGATCATTATTGTACACAGTATGTCTTTGAAAACAAATAGCTAGAAGCTGTCTTTAGTTGATATCGAAAACTAACTTCTTTCTGTATAAAATGCATCTGAGATAAAGAAATTATAATATGATGTTCAGTGTACTTCTGCTTGATGACTCCGGTTTCAAGAGTTGGACTAAAGGTCACTCTTAAAAAAAAAAAAAAAAAAAAAAAAAAAAAAGCAATATCCCGCAAGGTGGACTTAGACAAAATAGAATCAGCTGTCTACGCCTACTCGCTCGCAAAATCGTACAATGCTACAAGAATGCAACCACACCTGAAAGTGGCCCTAAGCAGGGATGTAGATTACGTATCCAGCGCACTCGTCTTACGGTTCTTCCAATAAACTATTTGAGGATTATTTGGAAATCACCTGCTGCCATAAATAAATGCATATTCTGCAATTATAAGCAATGCAGAACTTATTTTGCTGCTGTCCAGAATTTTTATTTTCGCATTGCACTTTATTGAAATCAATGTTTTTAAAGTAGGAGACTCTAACATGCAAAGTAGCCCTTGACCTCTGCTTAAGGATTGCCACCCCATGGACCTGGTCAATGTGGCAAGTTTATACATAAAATATTCACTGCAATCAACCTAGACGTTCAGCCTAGGCCCACTGCAGATAAAGGAACGTTGAAGGCGATCAGGATTAATACAAACTACTTATAGGCTGACCGGGTTTTTACAGTTTTATTCCTTATTTTCTCCATGAATTTTGTCTGGTTTTACCGTGTTTATTGAATCAATAAAAATCATCAGTGTATTTCTGTGATGTAAAATAGTGCTGGTTTTGTCAGGCAAGGCCTAAAAATCAATTCCGTGCTGACCTCAGCATTAATGCAAATGTAATTATTTCGTTTTATATAATATTTGTGTAGCATTCGACTGCCTCTACCTGCATGGTAGTGCTCAAAAGTGTCTCGAGTGACAAGAGGTGGACTATTTTGTTTGGGAGGGTGTGTGGGTTGTAATGTGTCCTATGTGGGAATAGTTGGTTGGGATCCTTGGGGCTTTGTGTGTTCTCGTCATGCCGCTGCTTGAGTGCATGCTTTGTGTCATGCAACATTTGTTCTATCTGGGTACCCGATCAATGAATCCGAGCATGGTACCCAATTGTTTTGATCAAAGGTCATGTTGTGAAGCTTTGAGAAAGCAGTTGCTAAAAACGTATTACACCGTAAAAGAATACTCTGAAAGTTTACGTGCTTTAGCCAGCCTTGTAAAAGATCTACAAAACCCGGTATAGGGGCTGCGCTCCAGCACAACTAATGCATGATAGTATTAATCACAGAAGTGTTACTGGCTGCGTTAGCATCTGGCTACAGACCACTGTAGCTGTCAGACATAATGGATTTCATGCTACTAAAGCCACAATTGATCGTGGATGTTTACATTGTGTCATTGAAAACATTGTCGCAGGTGCAGCAGCTCACCTCTGTCTGCCAAGTAATTTCAAATTTGGAAAGTGGCGTCCCCTTGTGCTTATTTGGCTTATTACAGACAATCCAGACAAGTTATTTTGCTGCATGTATTCTGGTCCCCACTTGCTTGTGGTCCACTGATGAACTGTAAAATATGTAGCTGCATTGTCGGCAGTTTAATGAAAGACAAGGAACAGGGGAAGGGATGTTGAAGCCAAGTTACTTACGCTCAATCGATGCTAGTTGTTTGGAGTGCAGCCAGAACACGTTTTTGGATTTCAGGTTTTGCCTTCTAGGGCAGGTTGGCAAGGCACAATGGGAGATGCTTTCTTGCAGACCGCCGCTTAAACCGGCACTAAAGCATTTGTCTCTTTGAAAAGCTAATTGTTCTGAATCCGCTGCTGTTAGGCATTGCTGTATCACCACTGGGCCCTTTTGATCACTAACCGTTATCATTTATCACTCACCTTGGCTTTCATTCATTTGGCCACCTGATGGATCTTGTTTCGTGCCAAGTGGGGTTGAATATAGGGGATCCAACTCCAGTTATCCAGTGAGGACCAGGAATTGGGTAACTGACCTACAGACCCGTCATTAGATTCATATATATACCTCTCAGAACTAGGCTATACAAGCAAAGTATTGTCACTGCTAGATCAAATCTCCTGAAGAAATAGGACCAATAATTAATTTAGAGCTATGCAGAATAATAACATTAATAGCTGCTGTCCAGAGATCTCTCTATTAGAATTCCCTGTAATCATTAATTCCCCAATTGGAATTCACAATCAATTATTGGAGACAAATCATAGACGGAGAATTTGAGGATGGTTAGATTAATCATTAAAGGAGTAAAATTTTAGTTATTTAAGATCCGAAAGTGCAATTAGGCAAATCTATTTAGGGTTGGTCATTAATTACCACAGATCAGAAAAGTCCAGGACGGTACATGGACCATGACAGCTCAAAGGCACTCTACCAGGCGAGCGAACGAAGTCCGGGAATAGCATACATAGCGCATGCGTCAGCCAGTAGAGTCCACAAGGAAGTTCCAAAGTAAGGAGAACCGATGTGCAATAGAATGTTAGAGACAGATGTGTGTCTTTCCGTTACATCAATATATAATATAATCCTCAGGTTCTGGGGTGACACCTCCTGGGTCACCTCATCTGGTCAGACTACTCAGTCCATTGTTCAGTTCGTATTGGGTGATTGTCATGCAGCATAAGGAAGACACATTTTATTGCGAAAAGATGGTATTCATCATGTAAGTTGTCAGACTATCCAGTATGTATAATTTTCAAACAATAGTCCTTTTGCAAAAGCACATGGGTGAGTTCTAGAGGACAATTTCCAATGGCAGATGTTCCCAAAGTAACTAAATTGTTGCAAACAGTCCTAGTATGCGAATGGGAACTCTCCCTATGAGACATATCATAGTTTTTTTTCACATTGTAAAATGACAAAGCCTTTCCATGAGAGCAGAATCAAGCAAAGTAGGGAAATTGGAGGCCAAAATCTAATTAGACACATGGAATACAGAATATAAAAGAATGGAAATATTCATGTCATTCATATTCTTTGGGATTCGATATACTTACTCCAACTTAATTGCGCTCCTAAAGTATTTTAGTTTTGTTATAAACGGCACGAGTAACTGACATATTACTGCATTTCCAAAGTACAAAAGTATAACATTATTTCAAAACATAAATTATTAATATTGTTTCTAGTGATTCATATTGTACATGTATGAAGATTTTTCCCTAAAAATTCCGGAGCATTTACTTTTGGTTTAAACGTGCAGCGCTATTTTCTCTTTTCTCACTTGTGCACAATTTCACGTGTGCTAAACATGGAGTTTAGGAGGAGACTCCCAAAATGCGCATATTGTCATCTAAATTACATCAATTTTTATAAAGTCTCCATACACACAAATTATTGCGAAAATGTAATTAGGAAAATTTTAGACTATGTAAATTTATCACTTAACATTTTCTATTACGTTTTGAAAAGATACACCTATACTTGTAAATAGAGTACCATCTGCGTTATTCAAATGACTAATTTTCATCTAATTAACTCTTTTTGCATGCTTTTGCGGTGCAGCAACTAAGCCTTCTCCAGATTTTCTCATATTTCTTCAACGTATAATTAGCACAATCGGTGAATGTTTCATCATTTTTCTCTCAATGTGTCATAACCGGTTTTGTGCGTCAGTTAAAAGTTCAGCGCTTATCCGCTTTATCAACTGCTTCATTACCCTGAAGAGCTCTGAGCAGAACACTAAAACAAGGGAGAGGAAAGGTTTATACAAGAATGACAATAATTATCAAAGTATTGGGGTATGGAAATGTGGGCTTTTGACACCTGCAATTCTACATTATAGATGAAGGGTGATATATGCAACTGTATGATACACAGGGCCTAGGGAGAACAGAAAGAAAGGAATTCCTATTACGGCCAAGACATACAGTGATGCTGGTTTGTTGGAGTGTGGTCACACCTCCTACTTTTGAATAGTTTTCCTATTTGGTGTTTGTGAAGTGTGAAACCGGCCAAATGGAGTAAAAAGTTACCTTATGTAGCAGGTGCAATGCAGAAATGGAGTAAGCATGGTGCATTGGAAGAGTTTTTACATAGGTCTCATAATTGTGCTGTATTGTTTTCAACAATTCACTCTTTTAGTATAATATATCGGAAAATGCCCCAAAATATTACACAATTTTTCCTGCCCATAAGAGTAACATTTCACCTATTAGGTAAATCCTCTTCATTGATGAATCGCTGTAAGGCTGTGGCAGGTTGCCTATTGTGTAGGATTTCATTCACTTGCCGTTTGGGCCTCCTAAAACAAACTGTTTGTAAGGTTTCAAGTAACTGATGTTATGTCTTTTACTTTGAATGTATTTTTCTCTTTGATGTTATGGCATTTTTTTGTAGCTAGATCTAGTCTACGTTTAAAAAAAAAAAAGAAAAAAAGGCATTTTGGTATATACTAATATCTCCTCAGAAGCTCTTGACTTTGTGATTCTTAGATCCATGCAAGTGTGCAGTGTATTCATGGCGAGGTGTGCTGAAAACACCTTGTAAAATGTTTTGCAAATCATAAATACCACAAGCAGGTTATTGCTAACAGAGCTAAAAAAAATCTAAAATGTTTTCAGAAATTGAACAAAGCAAAGGTGCGTCAGTAGGCCGAATGCAATGGAAAGTTGACTCATAAAAGATTCATTTTGCTTACGCAATACATCTTCCTTGCTTGAAGGCTAAGTTAATTTTCTATAGAACTTTTAAACAGATGTGTTAAAGTATTACTATGATGAAGATAGATTTTATGGTGCATCAGTTTTGAATATTAACGTAGAAGAAACCACACAAACTCATACGTGGGCGTATATTTGTCACTAATGATTCAAGACGTATTCGGCTTTAGCACAACAGTACCTAATTAATTTAACATATAGATTCCAGTAGGGGTGAGGTGTGGACTTTATTAGAACCCTTAAGTTGGTAACCATCTGCTTAATGGCAGCAAAACGAGATATAGTAACCAAAATCTAGACAGCAGCCCCCTATTGCCCCATGGCCGGCACCGGGCAGTTCTCCGGTTGGCCGCTAGGGTGGGGGCTGTTTTTGTTACCGGGGGTTGGCAATATCGGTAACAATCGGCCAAAACCGGCCCTCGCAAATTGCTCGGCTGCACTCCCCCTCACCCTGGGGGGGGACGGGGGACTGAGCAGTTTGCCAGGGCTGGTTTTTGGCCCCAGTCCGACCCTGATTGCCCCCCTCCCCCAACTGTGTAGAAATGGACCTATGTGCAGCTGTACCAAAAACTGCTTGCAAGGCGCAAGGCGGAAGGTTGCCCACGTAAGTACCTTAAAATATGGGACATCTGGTGGGAACTAAATTGTTGTACAAGATCTGTGTATGGGGGCGAGGGATTGGTCAGATGTGCTGATATCATTTGATAATAATCCCTGTAGTTATTATGTCAATGAAGAAGCAATATTTTTTTAAAACAATATAGGTTCCCTCACACCACGCAAACATTCAGACATTTATAATCCTATGTAGCCACACATTCAGAAGAGGAGCACTGTTTAGGAAGCCAGATTATATATTTTTTTTTAACTTAGTCATGAATTTATCTATGACATACATGAAGACAATGAGAGCCTGATTTAGAGTTTGGTGGGCGGGTTACTCCATCACATATGTTACGGATATCCTATCTGCTTCATTGCGAGTCCTATGATGCTTGTAATGAGGTGGACGGGATGCTCGTCACACTTGTGACGGAGTACCCAGCCCTCAAACTCTATATCAGACCCATATTTGACAGATAAAATTCATCAAACAGAAAAGTGAAACCAAAATACTAAGTTATTCCTCTGAGCAGAGAATACAATTAGTATAAAGGAAATACTAAAAACACCTGAAAACCTCTAACATAATTTTCCTATTTTACATGAGCACTTTGAGTTCTCTCTCCAAATAATAATGTATTAGAGCAAATGAGGTATGTTTAGTCGTACGACTCTGTTGTGGCCTTTTTAATACCCTTGTGGATGAACCTTGTAATTTGTTGCCATGGTTACCTGTTACATAAATAATAAAAGCCTGTGTGATGGACATCAGTGCTAATCCAATGCTGGTTTAGCCTTGGAATAAACTGACAGAATCCATGGTGTCCTTCAGTTTACAGCACTTTTATTCCTGCATTGTTTTCTAATGCTATGTGGTATTTTAATGGTTTCTTAAGAAAATATTCTACTCCGAGACCCCTTCGGGATGCTGAAATTGATGTCCACTATTTTGGTGAGTTTCTGTAAAACAAGGCCATCCCATGGCTAATAAGGGACCAGGGGTGTATGTATTTCCAATGGAACATGGGGTCTATTATGGAATGACTAAAAACAATTAAATGTACATAGAAATACGATGAGGCCTATGTATGTTATCCAAATGGAACAACTGTAAATAGTTATTTGATACAATAAAAAACAATGATGTAGGAAAGCGAACAAAGGAGAGTCACATAAGACTTACAAACTCAGGCATATGAGTGTGGCAAAATGAAACACAATGGTTGTAGTCACATTATGTCGGTATCAATGGTCATGTGTATAGGAATTAACAATTTTAGCAATTGAGTTTCGATCCTTAGTGAAATATTAGGATCGTCATCAGGACATACAAAGTTATGCCTGAGACAGAGATAGAGTTACGGCATGTGTAACCCAGTTCCAACTATGCATGAGTGGGGGTAATTCTCATATCCTCATGTGAAACTAAAAGTAGGGTGGAAGTGTCCTAGAATACAACCATTCTTTCATTTTGTCACTCATATGCCGGAGTTTGTAAGTCTTATGTGTCTCTCCTTTGTTTACTTTCCCACATAATTGTGTTTTATTGTATCAAATACATATTTATGATTGTTCCATTTGGATAACTTAGATAGGCCTCTTATTGTATTTTTATGTACATTTAATTGTTTGCAGTCTTTCTATAAGGGACCCCTGTTCCTTTATAAACAGTATTTTGGTGAGCCACATATGCAATAGAAGTCGGATCAAAGACTGATGGGAAGTTCTGAGTGCACCAACTCAAACACTGATTGAATCCAAGATCTTTATCAAGCAGCTAGTGCAATTCGAATGTATTACCATAACGCATGACCCCTGGATAAGCATTGTAGCTGGCAAATCGAGGCACTGATCATACTTAAAAAGTAATACGAGCTAACCTCTATATTACAAGAAGAAATACCGATACAAAGGGAAAAGTACATCGCTTTGGCACCACATAATTGGTTTATGAACAACCTATTTGGAAAATGAGTTTTTGACATGGTGTTTAGATAAATGTTCCCCTTTCTATTTGGTCTCTATGCTGTCTGGGAACATTAGGCTTTTCACTATTATATGAATAAGGAGTAGACATTGAAATGTGATTTTATCCCTAGCTTTTAAAAAGAAAGCAGTTCTTTAAATGTAGTCATCAAACCAAGTTTTTGGTTTAATTTGATTCTCGTGATTAATTTGTTATTGATTATGTTGACAGTTGCAGCCTCTTTCTTTGTATTACAAGATGTTACCGCGAATAAAAGTAAGAAAAATACATTGTATAAGGACATTGTGGGCTGAAAGGATAAATCTGAAATAACTAGTACTACCCACTGTTCAGTGTGAGTAGTTGTGGTCATTCAGAGAAAACAAAAGACACCAGTCATGTATTATTCAGTTAATGATTAGGATTAAAAAAATTCCTAGCTAACATAACAGAAAGTTTCAATTCTATTAAGGACGTGGAGGCGAGGATTGGGCTGTTCTTTCTCATTTATTCCACTTCAGCGGCCATTAACAAAGCATCAAAACTACACTTCCTAGGAGCCCATGGAGACTGGAAATAGAAAAAAGTCCAACATATTGTCCAATCCTGCATCAGTCCGGTTTGTGACCTTCCCTTTAGGACACTCTACCCTCCTCTTTCTTCGTGGGACCGCAGCTTGCCAGTCTTCGAGTTATTGTCGTAATGGTCACTGCCCCCTTCCTCAACAGATCGCAGATCTTTGTCTATCTGATCCCTCTGCTCTCTTGAAAAAAAGATGGGTTTTGGGGGAGCAAGTTGGGTAGGCTGCTCGATGTACTCTATTTGAAAACCTTGCACCGTCTGCAATACCCATACGTCTGATGTTAAAGAAGCCCAATTGTGGTAGAAAGAACTGTAGTCTTCCCCCTATTACTACATCCACTGAACTCTGAACGCTCACCTTGTTGGTTATTGTAGCCGCTGTTTCCTCTACCTCCTCTACGGCGTTGCTGTGGCCTGGTAGGGTAGAAATTCCCAAACTTGTTGGGGTCTTGCCATTGACCTCGGTGGGGTTTGGACGACTTGAAGGAGGCTTGATTGTAAGGACGGCCGGTCGAGCGCCCCCTGCCACGACCGGGTGCCCCAAACACACGCAGGGTGAAGATCTGCTTGATAGAGGACTGGGCCTTGTCCAGGGAATTGAACATGTTAACGAATTTACCCTATTCCCTAACAAAACGATCTCCGAAGAGATTGCCCTCCGCTACCGGCCCGGCCCCTGAGGTGGCCAATTTCCCCAACTTAGCGTCAATTTTGATAAACAGGGACCTGCGGCGTTTTGTGGAAATGGCCGCATTAGCGTTTCCCAGGAAAATGACCGCCCTTTGGGTCCAACTGGAAAGAATTTCGGAAGATATGAGCGTGCCCGATGCTTTGGCATCTTCCGCCATGTCCAAGATTTTAGCTAATGGACCTGCCGTGTCCAGGAGTTTGTCCTGGCACGCTCTCCAGGAACGATCAATGCCTTTTTTGGGATCCCTAATAAACTTCGCCAGGAAGGTAGCCATTTTTGTGTCCACCTCGGGGGTAAGGGCGACCTTTACCTCCAGAGCTTGTCTCGGATATTCTGCTTTGAGGCAGCTTGTAACTTCCTTGTCTAAGGACTTGCAAAGTCTTGATGCCATGTAAGCCGCCACTTTAGGGGCCAGAACCCACTCTGCTGACCTGTGCTGCAGTAGATCTTCCGGGTTTAGCATGTCACTGCTTACTTCCGGCTCTGCAGGTTGGTCTGATCTCGATGGGCGCCATGGTCTGCCAGAGTCACCATCACAGGGAGAAGTCTGGGGGGGGGGACGCATCCTGATCTGCCGCTGGCAGAGAATCTGAAAGTCCCGAGGGTCCCGCCAGGTCTCCTGAGGGTTGGGGAGCAGTTGGAGAAGAAAGAAGGGGTTGGGTATCCATAAACGATTTATTTAGGTGCTCAAACGCATCAGTGTCTACCCGAGCGTCATCGGCGCGTTTCCTCTTGCGGTCTGGGGCGGAGGTGGAGGACTGCCCTGGAGGATTCAGGCACTGGGCCTGCAACTGCTTAATTTTCTACTCCAAGGGCGCTACCACCGTTGTCACCGCCCTGAGGATGGAGGAGTCCATAATCTGACAAAAGTGATCATCCACAGGTAAGTATGTCACTTCTTCCTCCTCCTCCTCCTCCTCCTCCTCGTAATACTGGTCCTCAAAATCCTCCATTGTTAAGGATCAGGCCAAAATTCTCTTAATTAGGGGTAAATAGAAGGGGATTTCCCTGTAAAGATGTCGAATACCTTTATGGTATTTATAAGAATAAGATTGGGACCTTAACTCCCTTCACATCCAGAGGGTAATTATGCCTGGGCAGGTCCCTTTTTAATGAAGCTGTCTTACCCGAAGCACAGGTGTTATTCTCCAGGCAATGGCTCAAGTAACCGGCTTTGCCTGTTATTAGTACTGATCGAATGCAGTGACCTCTTTCCCCGCGTGTTTTAAAGGAAAGGTGGTTATAGCCTCACAGCAGTCTCCGATCGAGTCTCTCCGTGTCAGCCACAGACCGCGAACTGAGGCAGAGAGACTCGTTGGCCTCGGGTGGTAATCTGCGCGCCAAACGTGCTGAGGAGAAGAAATGACGTGGTCCCCTAGCGGCGGGAGGGCCGCGCCGTGTTAGAGACAGCCAGTAATAATAAAGACCGCGTAAGGAGTGAGCACTCGAGCGGTCAGGATATTGACTAAATCTGTCAAAACAAGTTGCGTGAGGTTATTAAACACAGGGCAATTGCACAGACATCCTAGCGCTCGCGCTGGTACAATTTCCAAAACAAAACTTTGTTTATAAAGCAATTAGAACTACCAAACAACACAGAGAGGAACATTCACTTAACTGAGTGCTGCTGGAGCAGCGAAGAAAGAGGATGGTAGAGCGTTCTCAAGGGAAGGTCACAAGCTGGACTGATCTAGGATTGGACAATATGTTGGACTTTTTTCTATTTCCATTCTCCATTGGCTCATGGGAAATGTAGTTTTGATGTTTTGTTAATGGTTGCTGGAGTGGAATAAATGAGAAAGAACAGCCTAATCACAATCTTTAATATAAACTGCAAGAGTTCGTAGGATAGTATTCATTTTGTCAAGTCAGTTGGACCGCAGAATAACAAAGAGTGATGATTATGAATAAGGGAAAGCAATTTGATTCTTAACAGAACACTCATTTTACTTTTACAAACACTGCCTCCACGCTATCTTTGTTGGTCAGCTGTGGACTTCTGCGTTGTGTGTGTTTTTTCTTTTTTTTAAACAAATTTGTCAAGCTGAACATCAGTGTCCGTTATCTTTTTTTGCCACTTTAGTTGGCACACAAAATCCAACTTTTGGTTTTCCTTGCCTGCACAACACAACCGTTAGACTCAGTTGGTTACACTCCTTGACTCTGGACTCTTGTTTTTTCATCATTTTATATTCTTGTGCACTCTTCTGTGACAAACTTACTGGACAAAACTAGAAATTTTGTTTGTGACTAAAAGAAGCATTTGTCCATCAAGGCTCGACAAACCGTAACTAACATCTGCTGTTACAACTTTTATATTTTAGTGAGATACTGCCATATAAGGCATCATTTACCACTGTCATTGATCTAAAGATCGTAGGCTGATCATATGGCACTGGGAATTGCTCAAGTATTGCACCAGATCTCAAGCACCAAATGTCCTTGAAAGAAGCTATAAACGAATCACATATTTTTCATATTTATTTATATAGCATGTTATACCATACTGCCATTTTAAACGTTAACTAGTGAGTGTGGCTATCATACTGCCATTTTAAATGTGAAATAATGAGTTTGACTGTTACTCAGTTTAATGGTACTCAATTTGCCAACCTTCAAAGGCTGAGTCGACCTTACTGAAATTTGAACTTCTGGCCCGCAGATCACTGCATATCTAACTGGTTAGAGTTCAACTCACTGAGCATTCCTTTGTGAGTCAGGACCAAACTGCTCCTGTAAGCATAATGAAATGAGGGCTTTTCCATGGCAAAGTTGTCCGGCTTATGTGAGATGTACTCTTTGGGTAGCGCATAATTTAGTAAGGAATAGTGTGCAGGGTGTAAAACTTTTTTTGGAGCCCATTGTTTAATGCCGTAATTTCTGAATGCTAAGGCTGCTTAGCTTTTATTCTACTTCATGCCTCTTACTTCTGTCACCCAATACTTTATCTCTTTAGCTCACTCTTACAGGCTTTTTCATCTCTGCTTTCTCTCTTTATCACTGTTTTGCTATTGTTCCCTTCCTCCTCCTTTATCGTTTCCTGCCATTCTGCCTCTTGCTCTGTATCAGTTTGATGATGATAAAATGATTCCCCATCTCCAAAAACCAGCTCTGGCAATGCCAATAGGCCTGGCTTATGAGTGAATGTTATTTGTGTCATTGATGAGTTTGGGTACTCAATAAGTCACCATACGTGCACTCCGTCACTCATGTTTGCACTTGTTCACCAATTCAGCCATCCACTGACTCATTCTTGCATTCATCCTCTGAAACAACTGCAATAAAACACATACAATTTCAACAACATGTTCAAGATAAATTAATGGAATACAGGTAGAATAAGAAACCATGCTGCCATCTAAACATGGGTGGCATATGCTTGCAACAATTAAACTAAAGTAGCAGCAGATGCCTATCTTGCAGAGGTATTGTACATAGTTTATCGTTGTTTAATTTTCCAGCATAGGTTCCACACTTAGAGCGTACCTGTTGGCCATCTTGGAATGGTAAATCAATTAAACAATATTGACAGCGGCATTTTATAATGGCCTCCTGGTTTAGAGAAAATGGCCAGATGGGATGTGGCATACAGCAGATCAAATGAGCGGCAAATAAGCAACCCGTTAGCACTGTCTGGATAGCTGTAGAATCCTTTTATGAAAATTGAAATAAAGAGGAAAAACCAATAAATGAAAGGGGAATTGTAAAACGAGAAAATTGAAAACTAAAAGATTGTGTAACCAGCCCTGACACTGAAGTGCATTAATGTTAAAGTGGTTTCTCACATGTGATCGGAAGGTATTGCCATTCACAGGGCAAGAGAGCCAATGACCGATGTGGACTGAACCAATCCCTGTGCGACACTGTCATTGATGGAAGCAAAGATGAGAATTCAGCAAGAATTATTACAGTGCAAATCTTCTACCCCTATGGTTTATCAGAAGCCTTAACCAACACCATAATCCTTCCCTACAAAGGTATTCTATGAGATTTAATGGAGTAAAATACCTATTTGTAGGTTTTAATACATAGAAATACAATCTACCATTAAATGCCTATTGAAGTTAGCTTATGCTCGTCACAATCAATATGTCCGGCCTACTGACTTTATTATAACTTTTCATAATAAACCGATCAGACCTATGACATTTAAATTAACCTCTGCTAGAGATCAATCGGCCTCTAGCTTTTATCACTGGCTTGTCACCAGAACCAATTCGGGCCTCCTGTATTGATCTTAAACTTTCTTACAAGGCACCCGTCATGCATGCAGTCATCAAAGTACATAGTATTTTGTGTGCCAGCTGTAATTATGTATACTTTCCCGCTGAAAAAGGCGGAGCAAGGAATCTGA
This sequence comes from Triturus cristatus, assembly GCF_964204655.1. Classification (NCBI taxonomy): domain Eukaryota; kingdom Metazoa; phylum Chordata; class Amphibia; order Caudata; family Salamandridae; genus Triturus; species Triturus cristatus. The sequence goes on from NC_140588.1 coordinate 219,203,258, forward strand.
TCGTGCAAATACCTGCTGTTTATCAGAGGGATAACACCAAAATCCATACCTTCTAACCCGTGCCTGCTATGGTAACCTGTGAGATTACATGTAACCAAATACTGGTCTTCAGTGCAGACCTGCTATAACCATAGTTCTCAGAGGGGTAACCAACACCAAAACTCTTGCCTACCAGTGTAATCTCTGTTCATCCATGTAACAAAAAAATAAAAACTATCTGTAGACTTTAACGTCGAGTAATAACAATCCAACCTTAAATGCTGATTAACTTTAGCAAATACTTTTGTTTACAATAAGTATATCAGGCCTTTATTGTAACATTTCATAATAAACAGATCAGGCCTATAGCCATGACCAGTGTCTAGCCAACATAACCTACTTAGTCCGGATATATTTCGTATAAGCCTTGCCACAAACAGCTATTGCAATACAAGTAGCATTTTTAGTGGAAGCACACAAATCTGGCCCAATCAAATCCTGTACTCAGGGAAACCAACATATAGGTGCGGCCTAATCCCCTCTCTCAGTAGTACTCTCCAAGCTCTTTTTTATCACATAAGGTCAAGCGAAAGCTATTCTTTCAAGCATGACCTAAAAATTCATGTAGATTGTTTCTCCACTCAGCTCTGAAAGCGCACAACTGCATTCTGAAGTCTAAAGGTAGTGATGGAAATAGAGGGAGGGGTGCTCTGACAATACCACCCTCATGACTTCCTTCCTCTGTGCTGCATTGAGATAAAAACAAGCACCATAAATTATCTACTTATCTAAGACACTTTAACGGCATTACAGTGCAGTGTATGTGCACCAGAAAGGTCCTATTCCATTGTAAGCTTGACACTTTATGCATGTAAGTGAGACTTCTCCAAGCAACCATACTGCTGCTGGTTGAGGCTGCTAGATAAACAAAATAATCACAGCTGTTTGGAGGGGAAGCTCTGTTTTTTTTCTATGCAACCACACGACTGCCCAATCGAAACATGTAATCCTGTCCAGCAACTTGTGGGCTGAGCCAAAGCTAGTACACCTGAAAGCAATTTTTTGGGTTGAGCCAGACCTAATGATTGCTAGTGCCCACCACCTGCAATCATGGACACAATTTAAATATGGCAGAAACTAAGGTATAATACCCACCAATGCTAAACGCTTACCAAAAACTGAAAACAACAGCAGACGTTTCAGTGAAAAGCCAAGGAAAACAGTAACACTTAATGTGTATTTTCAAGCACTCCTGTGCAATGTGACAGCATCTAACAATGGAGTATTTTTTGTTGTTTTCTTACAAGCCAAGAAAATGTATTCCATGTTTTTCCGTCCCCTGAATCCTATACTCTCAGCCAGCCTCCCACACATTTTCCTCCATCAATTATTCATGCTGCCTCATTCTCTTCATTGGACTTTCTTTTCAGTGTTTCTGTATTGTGAGGTCTACTGCCACAGGGCTTCGCAGCCCTGGATGTTTCTAGATGTCTTTGTTTAGCAAACAAGCAAAAGGTTCCTACTCTGTCCCACTCCCTCTCAGGATAACCAGAAGTTAGACTTTGCATCATTGCAAGTAACCGGTAATGGCGCGTATTTACAATCATGTTTTCCGAGTTGCACTTGTATTTTTCCAATATATTGTTGCCACTCTGTTTAAAATGTGTGCATGTTTGTCACATTGATCTATTTTGATTGCAGCTGGGAAATGTTCCCTCTGCAGAACGTTGTATTTTTTTCTTCTGTCAATCCATTGAACTCGGGCATGCACCAGGAGATGGTCCATAAGAAAACTAATGATACTATGTCAGTGAATTTTGAACATGGGTCATGGGAACCAAATATTGATTGTTAACATCTACCCACAAAGGCACAACTGTTAAAGGCACAAGTATCTAGGAGCCCTGGAGAGAGCCAGATGGTTCAATGGCATATGGGAAATTGTGATATTGTGCCTTTTAACGATCACATCAACACAACCAATGCCCCTGTTCATAATTTAAATATTTAGGGCCACATTCACAACTCTTTTTGCACAGTTGGTTACAACTTCCATGTGAAAAAAAAGTGCAGGCACACATGTAGATCCTGAATTATGGAAACTGGATGTGTGTGTATTTGCACCGCGTGATTGAACCCACATCTGTGGTTAATTGAGAAGCATGAAAGGCTTTCCCCATTCCTGAGTCCTGGGTTTGTGAAGGGAATGCGAGTGTTAACAAGAAAGGCGCGTGTGGTGTGCTTTGTGAATGTGGCCCTCAGCCACACAGTCTGTGAATATTCACAAATGCTCCCAACGTTTTTTATCCCCGCTTTACTTTGGTGTCAAACAGTTGTGACTGTGTATGCAAATTAGGTGCCAAGCACACAAGGACCCTAAACTGAACTGGAGGCATGGGGCAAGGATTCTCCACCTATATAGTTAGGCACTTTTCTTAAAGGCACAGGTAAAAAAAAAATGCCATTAACCATCACCCATTGCTTGATGAAAATGGCATTAGTCACCACCCACTAAGGGCGATGTCTAATTTAGTGGTGATCACCTTGTCCAGCAGGTCGTCCCACTCTGCAGCTGGTTGGCCAGCATCAGTACCCATGGAGCATCTCCACATGATCTCGAGATATAAGGCAGCCGGGCAGAAAACCACAAAATGTACAAAAACGATGTTGGATGTAACATCAGAATATTTATTAAGGATAATCGTCCCAACAATCAGCTGCGCAGCTATAACTTTGCTATTGTTCACATACAAAATGTAATGCATTTCTCACAAACATATATGCACTGACACCTGTAGAAACTAGTCGAAGTTTTGCCGAAAGTGTACCGTAATTTAAAAAAAAAATCAGATAATGGAGCATGAAAGGATGACCAACATTTCCATTAAACAGGAAACGTGATTTTTCTTTTTGCCATTTCTCTAGCCCTATGTATCAGAGAGCTATGCAGTGTGTTGTCTTTGCCCACTTAACGTTAGAACATTTGAAAATACAGGTGTTAAGTTAGCAATGCTTGTGAATCAATTACAACTTCATATGCAACTTCCCCTACTTGTAAGCTCCGCTCACGTATGCCTGGCCCGTCGTCATCCCCTGAATTTATGTTGGTGGATTCCGTACATATTTACAATTGCTTTACAGATTTACATCCTGCAGGTTTCTTCTTTTGACACAAAGACATATTTTATTATGGCATGCTTTTATTATGTTCTTTCACCTAGCTAGACAACATACACTCACGCTGTGCGCGTATATTTTATTTATTTATTTTATTTATAGTTGACTACCGGTTGCCATTGTTTCTGAAAGGATTTTTCTTTTCCAAGTGCCACCTCGGATCGTTTTTTCACCTCTACTATCCGCTATAATTTCTATAACCACATGTCTTCCCTAGGTATTACCTCAGAACCCCAAAGGTGCGATAGAGACTATTTTCCCACTAATAGTAAGTTTGACATGAATTTGCCTTTCCTCCCCTGCAGTGGGTAAACCAATCCTGCCGCAGTGCTGAGGAGGTTGACCTCTAAATCTAACTCTATAGCAGACCCCGTGATGTCCTTGATCACTTTTAGATTAAAGCTTATAAAGTGCTTGGTTACTCCAACTGAATTTCCCCGCGCTGAACGCTTTAAAACGTCTCCTTGGAAACTCTGGAACTTTTGGCACGACACAATGTATGTCAAGGTTCCAACAGTGGTCTGATCTGCTTATGTCTATCTTGTGTAGCTGTTTGGGGTATAATACCATTGGCATAAGATCTTAAGCCGGGTTTTCTTACCAGATGCATAGGTTGCAAAGTTGTTTGCTCTTATCATAATATCCTCATCTCACTGAATCCCTAATTCTTCCTCCTATGCCCTTTGGAAGAGTAGCTTTCCCGCACCTCTAGTTCAGTGAGCAGTTTGTATATGAGGACGTGACGAATGTTGATGTGTTTCTCTCTAGGAGGAACATCTTGCATGGTCTTCTGGCTATCAGCTCCTGATTTAACTTGAGTGTGCACAACCTGTGTTGGAATTGCTGGTATCTAAAATGTTTATCTTCTTGGCTTAGAAGCTGGATAAAATTTACAGGAGGATCACAATTTTGAATGAGTGATGTGCCATATCCATATGAAGGAGCTGCATGTATCCAGCTGTACAAATCCCCATCACCTATTTTAAGGAAGTCTGACTTACTCCTATTTCTAGCTGCAAACATGGTTAATTTGAATTCACCTGGGCCCATTTTGATGCCTTTTATATCTCCAATTCTCTATATCCTCGGCATGAAAAGTTCCAGGTAGAGATCACATAGAGAAGAAGAGACCGAGGACTTCCCTGTCTTGTCCCATTCTGGACTAGAACTCAGAGTTTGCTTTCGATGTAATTTGAGTTGAAGCAGCTGAGGGGTTGCAGTAGCCTTGTGTCCGCCTAAAAAATCTGATTATCTAAGCCCTGTTGTCTTTTCCAGAAAACCCCAATATACTCTGTTGAAGGCAATCTCTGCATCCTAAGACAAGAGGACTGCCTTTAGTCTACATCTGGTATCTGAGATGCAGCACCTTCTCGGTGGTGTTTCAAGTGTTCCTCTCCTGGATGAAGCCCGCCTGGTCAGGATAGACCAGGTTAAGTTAAAAGTGTATGTAGCCTAGTGGCCAAGGTTTTGGTTAGCATTTTTGCGTCCGCATTAAGCATTAAAACTGGCATGTATAAGGCACATTCCAAGGGTGAACTATTTGCTTTAGGAATTTGAGAGACAAATGTCTCCAACGTTGTTTAATGTAGGGTTCCTGTGTCATTGACTTCATTGAAGATCTCGATACGCATCCGAAACAATTAGGTCACAAATGTCTTCTAAAAAGCCTGTTGAGAGCCATCTAGCTCACGGAATTTCACAATTATGATTCCTCTTACTGCAAGAGGAGCTTCTTCTTTCATTTTTTTAATAAATATTATTTACCTCTCTGGCCTATTGGGTGAGTGCTGGGATTTCAGTCGTGATGAGGTAGCCTACCCTCTCTTCTTGGTCTGTGGTTTGTGGTTTATTTCCTGTAGAGCTCTGGGTGGAATTTTCAATCTATTGCCTCAGTCGCCTGAGTCAACGCATCCCCCTGCTTGTTATGTCACATAACTTCTGTCTTGCCAGTGTTGCAGTTTAATGGGCATCATCTTATCGCCATCCTATTATCTCACGTGATGTGTTCTTCCTATTTACAGCGTTCTAACATAACTTCTCAATACAATGACCTTCTTCCACTGTTCATGCAACTGTGTTGCTTTGTGTTTCTGTTCTGTCTATTTAAGGGCCCTCTTCAGCTTCTTGGCTAGTGCCTCCCTCATGAAATTTAGATGAGCTACCTCCACAACGAATTGCCCCCCCAAATATTCTCTACAGAGCTTCCCAGTTGAATACAGTCTTTGATTCTCTTTTTTTAGGTTTCAGTATGATTGGGTCTATGTACAGAACCTTGTGTTTGGCCTCTGTCGGCCTCCATCTCTTCTGCTCAGCTCTCTCAGCTACTCTAAAGTGCGTTTATGGGACAAGAGTTGACAAAGTCAGATGATCTTACACTACATCTTATACTTGTGTAAGTATATGCCTGTCAATGAGTATGCCATCTATGCATTGTTAAAGCTTGTGTGCTGCAGGAAAGAGTGTGAAGTGCATCTGTATAGGGAGTCTGTGCTGCAACAAATCAGTTACATTTGTTTCTTTTAACCATCCCTTACCACTGGTTGTGATATCCACCCTTCCCCTGTACCTCTTTTGGGTTTTAGTGTTCCCTGGTCCATTAGCAGGGTTAGGTCTCCACTCACAACAAGGGGGCTTTTGGACCTCTCTAGAAGTGCATGCATCATTGTATGAAGGAATGCTGTGAGTTTTGAGCTAGGCGCATAGATGGAGTTCACAGCCTGAGATATTATTCTATGCGAGCCCTATATTGCCACCCTTCTCTTTTCCGGGGTTAAGGTTCCTCTAACAGTTTCCCACCTCCTTTAATCCCTCCTCAACAACTGCATTCAACAATTATGACGTTTGATACCATGAGAATCCTATGTTTCTCCAAGTCCTTCTGCAGTCAATAGTCTTGTTTTTCTAGAAAGAGATTTTACTACTGGCCGTCTTAGTTCTTTCTGCTCATCCCCTGCTCTGACTGCCTGCCTCCTAGTGTGCTCCCTAAATTTTGAAGACTTCACCATGTGAGTAAATGGCCTATTTGCTTCCCTTACCATCTTTTTAATTCTTTGCTAACCTGTTGGTTCAGTAGTTTTTGGTTCCTGCACTGTTTGCTTCTTCAGCCACTCCATTGACCTTTTGAATCTGCTTTTTTTTCCTCCAGTGGAACACCTAATTCCTGGGCGGTGTTTGTCAGTGTACCATTGCACTCTGACTACCTTGGTTCCAGTCCCAAGATGGTGCACAATTCACTCAACAATCTTGTAGATTGTTGTTTGCCGCTCTAGAAAACGCTACTAGTGAATGCATGGCCCCATCTGTATGTTGCTCTTACTTTACCTAAATAGTCTTCTACCAGTCTGACATGTTTCCTTTTTTGAAGAGTTAAACTGGTTTAGAAATATTTGTATGGGTGACTGTGTCGCCACCTCTTAGGTTGTTCATCACCTTCTCTTTATCTTTGTAGTTGAGTATTTCTGAATCTATATCAGGAGCAGAATTTCTTTTATCATACATCTGCACCACCATATGCTCTTGATCAATTTTGATTGAGCATCCCCGTAGCCAAAATTCAGATGTTATTCCTTATGACCAGTGTTTGAGGTCCTCTTTTCATGGAGAAATATGTGCTGTATATGATTGTTGATTTTGAGCTGGCCTTGGTGTAAGTATATCTTATCACCGGTTTCTTTTAGGGTGGGTATTCTTTCCCAAAGGGCAGAGACATACTTCTTGATGTGTTTTAAGCATTGTTTTAACTTTACCTTACTCTGCTCAGCTCTCCTTTGTGATCTCAGAAGTATTGTTTTATTGATGCCTTTGAAACTGCCTTGTATTAATCTCTGGAAGCGAAGGAGGGTTTTATTCTTGGTATTAGCTACTTAGTAGATGTCAGTATCTTCTGTTTAGGTGCTTGATGGTGTGCCTTCTTTTTACATTATGCTCTTGCCATGGTGTAGCTTCTGAGTACTTGAGGAAATGAAAAGACTGCATGCTTTGTCTGATCTGCCACATCCCTTTTGTGTCAAGGGATCCTGGATTGGTAGACGGGCTGTTTCTCCTTCCCCCTGTGTTTCCTCTCTTGCTACTCCGAGCTATGGAAGGTTTTAACCAGCCCTCCCTGTTTGTTTTTATTGTTGGCGGCTATATTTTGGCAGATGTTGCTTTCGCTCTGCCTAGTGTTCACCGTTTTCAGAATGTTACACTCTTAAGGATTGAAGCAAGTGTTTCTCCCCAGTGTAATGTCTGGGGAGAGAATCCTCTGAACTATAGTATCACCCATTTGTATTCCTACTTTGTGCACTGTGGTTAAATTTTTCAAGCGGGTTCACACTGACTACTGGGGTTCTCTCTCTATCTCTACTTATACTGCTTTTGTTTGTCTTCCACTTCTAGGTTTAATCGTCAGACTACCTAGGCAGGGCATTGATGGTTGTGATTGCCACCAAGTTGAACCTTTACCTTAGGGTCTTTCTCTCTGCCCCCTTCATTTTGACTCTGGGCATGATTGTATCGTTATTGGTGGTTCCTTATTTCGGCCTGCAGTTATGCGACCTATCCTTTTACTCTTGCCAGTCTTCTGAACTGCCCCCTGAGTGAATTGTAACACTGGCCTAACGCCTTTGTCAGTATCGGGTTCCAACAACTGTATCTCTTAAAGCAAGGTGATAAGAGGTCAGAGAGCACCCATTAGGTCTTTGTATCCCTGAGTGCACAAGACACCGCCCTGAAAATATATGGAGTTCGTTGTTACTTAATGGGGGCCCCATTAAGTAACATTAAAATCCATATATTTTCAGGGCTGTGTCTTGTGCATTCAAGGATGCAGAGGCCTAACCTGTGCTCTCCACCCCCTTATCACTTTGGTCAGAGGTTGCTGAAGGTGTACAAACACCAATGGGGAAATTTCAAGCACTCACAAGAGACTCATGATTTTATAGTAGGGGGTACTTCTGTCATTTGTGCATAACTTGCTCCATTGCCCAGAATTTGCTGGGACTTAAATACTGAGAGAAGTTAAACCGGGCATTTCATTAGAAATCCCAATAGCGTTTTTAAGTCGAGCCTGAGCAGCGCATGCGCTGCTCTGCGAGGCATGCCGTATTGAGGTATGGAATAGAAGCTCCGTCCATTTCCTGCCCATCTTTTCATTTGGCTCCTGTTACTGTCCTTTCGAAACTTTGCTTTTCATTCGTAAATAGGCTTAGTAGTCCCTCCTTGGTACTGCCTTGTCTGTATTTGTATTCTCCCATAAGGACTGGAGTTTTTACTTGTTGTGGTACATGGTCTGCTTTATGTAGTAGGTGAGCACTATTTTCTTTAATGATCTTCCCCCTATTCCACCCACGACATAGCAGCACGCTGCCCGCTTTTATATTGTTATTAATAATGCATTTATTTAATTTACAACGTGGCCAGCTTTAACTATAGTGGCTGTGCTTATTAATTAATTTATTTATTTAATTTACGGCACGGTCCGCTTTCACTTTAGCGGCCACGTTTATTTATTCAGTTTACAGCACGGTGCGCTTTCACTTTAGCGGGCGTGCCTATTTATTTAATTAATTTACAGGGCGTTCCGCTTTCACTTTAGAGGGCTTTTATTTTAGAGGCCGCGATACAGAACCTTTCTTTAATTATTTTTTCTTTTTGGGTGAAAGCGCCCCATACCGCGCTTTCACTTTGATGTTTGACTGTGCCCCTTTCTTTAGATGCTGCTCGCTGTAACCTGCGTTTGACGAGCAGCGTCTAAAGAAAAGGGCGTGGCCACCATTAAAGTGGTCTCGCATTTGTGAGAGTTTGAGCTGTTGGCATTAAAAATGACAATGCCTTTTATATATGTGTTGCTTTTAAAAAAACATAAATGAAAGGCATGGTCATTTACAATGCCAATAGCTTAAACTCTAGCAAATGCGAGACCTATTTACTTTGAAAATGCTCGTCATTGCATGTCGTTTTTGTTCAAAAACGCAGGTCACTCAAAAGAGGCAGAGAGTCGGTTTTCGCTCCATGACTCCATCCCTAATCTGGTGCCTTGCGATTTTACACCTGAAACTTGTTAGTTACAGTCTTTATACTCTGTGATTACGGCAAGGGAACCTCGTATTCAATAGCTTTTCCTTGTGTGTAGGATTTGTACTCCGGGCAGTGTAATGTGCTTATTACACAGCTGCCTCTCCATTTAAAGCTGGGAGGCCAAGAGGCTGTGCTCCTCACACAGAGGGCTGGTGATTAGAGCCCCTAATATCTATGAAGATGCCTGTCGCTTGGTAGTGATATAATTATTGCGGATGCCATTAATTATATATTCTATTCTAACACTGACAGAAATACATTTTCAAAACGGTTGCTGTCTGTTTGTGAAATGTTATGCAGGGTCCTGGGACAAAAGTTTGGGGGTCTTTGTTCGTAGCCGCTGTGCACAAAGTGGGTCAGCACCCGTACATGGGTTGATTTTAGAGTCTTGGCTATGCTTTAAGCAGTACCAGCAAAGTGGTCAGCCAGGCTGCCCTGCAGTTTTACATTTGACTGTGTTGAATTCCCAATGGAGGAGTGAATGATTAGGCTAACTCAGTTTCACTCAAATCTGAGAAAATTACCCATATTTCATTAATTTGACTTACTGAACCATAAAGTTTAATACATTTATCTCCTGCCTAGATGCCTCCTAAGATGGGCATCCCAAAATAACATGTCTTTGGTCGAGGCAACTCAGGTTTTTGGTTTTTTAGGAAAAATTACACTCAAGTAGCTGAATTTGGCACGCTATCCACTTGAACTTCCGCCTCAGTTGAAAAAGGTTCCGCATAGGCTGAAAACGACTGGGCCCGTTTCAAGTTAATATCCTCGTGCTGACAGGTGAATAGAGTCTGCTGTTTGCTGTTCCCTTTCCGCATTACGTATTACTTGTTATAAAAAGCAGCCCTGCTGCTGTGGGAGCGATTTAACCCCACCTTTTGAGCTTATGAGCGCTAAATAGAAAAAATTAAATTATTTAAATCAGTATTGCCAGATGTGTTAGTTAGGGATTTTGTGGCGCCATTTTACGCAAAAATTTGCATTTGTGAACTTTACATCCTTAAATAGAGAAGCTAAAAAGTGACGAATTGGAATAATTGAACGAATTTTAGCCACTGGTTACTCGGGGCCTCAGTCCAGTAATTTGTTTGCTCACATGGATACTTAAGTTATGGGTCAGACGTATGCAAAATAAAGTGTATGCATCCTAGACCGCTGTCAGACTTCTGGGACCCCGTCAGTGACATGCAGCTTCTGTCCGGTCGCACAGTGCTGGTGGAATTGCCTATACGTTTCAGTGTTGGTTAGAGATGCATATGGTACTTTTATCCATACCGTTTATCTTTGTGGAACATTTTTTTTTGCTTATCTTTACTTTACATTTTCTAATTCCCATTGCAAATTTAATTTTCTCTTTAACTTCTACTTTTCGTAAACATATTTGTGTGTATTGTTAAAGTAGTGGAGCTCATTTGTAAGACATTTGTAAGACATACTTCTTTCCATCTGACATATACATATAGCTGGCTGTATCTATGCAATGTTAGGATAGTGTAAAAGAAGGACAATAGAATAAGTAATATCATTAGGATGGTAATGTAACCATTTTTTTCAGGTCAAATTAACACATGCTCTCATAGCTTTATTCATTCATAACTACAGATACTGGATGGAAGGCCCAATCCCAGCCAAGTAGTCCACAAATTCACTCTCATGAAACAACAGCAGGAATGTGTTGTCAGCAGTATTTGGGTTTTCACAGCCATGTGGACTTTGGGGATAAAAAGCTCTTTTTTTTTTTTTTTTTTAAGAGACTAATTGTTTAGGGCTCATTTTTGTGCACGTGCATAAAAACTGATTGCCAACTGTTGGATCAGCGGTGGTTAAAGTAGTCCATGAGAATCGGTGTGACAATATTCGTAGAAATAGCAGTAAACGCCCACAAACTTATAGGTATGTTGGTGTTCACAAGTACTTTGCAGGTAGTTTGACCCTCTTCGCCACATATAAAACTACTCCTGCAAAAAGCAGAAGTAATTTTCTTCCAAGATGGTATCAAAACGTCGCACACTAACTTTTCATGCGCTTGTGGGACGAATTGTTCTCAGCAAGGCATTTCTGTTGGTTTTCCGCTAACTAGAAAACCTAATGGATGCATGGAAGACCAGGAGAAGGTCTAGAAATGATATTTTCTTTGATTCATGAATGTACTTGTGTATTGTGAACCACAAAAATGCATAAATCGTAGTTCAAGTCTTCTACAGTACTTCGTGAACCAGGACCTCTGATATTGTACAGCTGTCCTCAGGGTATGCAGTGGATAACAAAACAAGATTTGTACGTTGCAGTTCATGCACTAGCTGATGGGTAGCTCCCTTCTCTGGCTGAAGCAGATCATTTGGCTGATTATTTTTTTTTAGGTCTCAGCCTACCAGACACCACATCTTGGGGACATTCGGAAAGCTTTCCTGGGAATGCATTCCGCCTATTGCTTACCATTGGCTTTGTGGTTTGTAACTCACATTTGCTTGCTGGCTCTATTTGTTTTTGACTGTCCGGCTTGAGTTCATCACTTCCATTAACCAAACCCTATTTATTGTATTTTTCTACCTGTGTAAACAGGCCTTTTAAATGTTGTTCTTATATGGTCACATTCGCTGTGCATTCAAAGGCAGAGGTTAAATGTCAGGCCCTGTCTTCCAGGGAACCGGGTGTTTTCTTTCTCCGACTTTAAAGTGAAAGGATTTATGTGACTGTCATGCTGGCTACTGGGGGTGTGCTTGATGAGTCTTTACAATGATATTTTTATTTCTAGAGCACAACAAAATTTAAATGTCTGTATATGAACTGTGCAGATATTTCGGAATAGATCAGAATTAGCAAAGCACAAATGAAGCACATTTTTTTTGGTAATTCTGAAGTGTGGTGGAACCACATATTTTAATACGATTAAAACGAATCAATGCACTGGGAGATAACATTTCCACACATTATCATTTGTGTGCTTTATACTTTTATCAGTTAAACTGTATGTCTGTGCAAATGTAATGGTCATTTCAATTGAAGATGTACTGTCTGTAATGCTAGTATGGTACCATACCATGCATACTTCACTTTACCCCACTCTACTCCAATCTATGCCCCTCCACTCTGACCACTCCACGCTGCACCACTCTGCTCTGTACCACTGCACTTTATGCCACTACACTCTACTCTGCACCACTCTAGTCTACGCCACTCTCCTCCACTCTACGCCAATGCACTGTACGCCACTATAATCTACACTGCACTCTCTGCCACTGCACTCTACATTGAAACAATCTACACTACGCCACTGCAAGCTGTGGCACTCTATTCCACTCTGTGCTACTCCACGCCACATCCATCTACCCTGCGCCACACCACTCCTCGCCACTCTATTTTATACCGCTGACCTCTACGGCAATGCACTCTATGCCAATTTACTCAAAACCAATACACACTATGCTCTCTGCACCACTCTATTGAACATCCCTGTACTCTATTCTGCACCATTGAGCTCTACACCGCTCTACTGGATTCTACGTCAATGCACTCTACGCCACTACACTCTACATCACTGCACACCACTCTAATCCTCTCTGCACCATTACACTCAATGCCACTACACTCTACACCACTCTACTCTGCACCATTGTTCTTTACGCCACTTCACTCTGATGCTCTACTCCACTCTATGCCACTCCTCTCTGACACTCTACTCCACTCGATGCCACTCCACTCTACGCCACTCTACAACACTACTCCACTCTGATGCTCTATGTAACTTGCTCTATGCCACTCCATGCCACTTTACTCCACTCTATTATACAACCCAATACTCCACTCTGCTCTACTTGACTCTGCAATACTGTAGTCCACTCTACCAATCCACTCTCCTACACTATTCCACGCTATGCCACTCCACGACAATTTGCTCCGCTCTACTCCACTCTATGCAACACCCTCTACCCCACTACATTCTACAAAACTCTACTCCAATCAACTCTACGTCTCTCTACTCTCTATCAATCTGAAACTCTCCTCCCTCCACGCCACTCCATAACACTGAACTCTACTGCACTCTACTCCATTTTACAACATTCTGCTCCAGACTCCTTAATCCCATTAAATGTTATCTATGCTGAATACCAACCACGCTGGTGTACATGGCTAAAACATATTGGCAAGCCAATAGCTCTTGCATAGGTGAGACCTATTAGCTTTGCCAATGCTTATTTTTTTTTGGGGGGGGGGGGTGTTGTTGGAGTGCCAAAATCATTTGAAGCAAACTGCAAACCTTGATCCTGTAAACAAACCCCTTGGAAAAACTGCTGCAATGACGCTCCAGGAGCTGATATGCAAACACTGGGAGATGGTGCTGGGTACATGAACCCAGTTTCCATGTGAGGATTACGCCACTCCCATGCATTTGATTTTATACAAGCACCCCCCTCTGTCATCTCACTCCCCTAAACTAGAAGCAAATTCATTTCCCACTTCCTAAACTGAATATTACCCATGGTTTACAGACCCCTTTATTTTAGATGAGATTCAATAGTGTTTGCAGTGCATCCACAGGCGCAAGCATAAATCAGTGAGTGCTAGTGTGTTCTCATGTATGAATCCTGTGTTTTCATCTTGATTGGTTCCAAATGAGGGCATTTTCATTTCATTCTGTGACTCTCTGTATCAAAACCAGGGCCCTGATTTGGTTCCTTGGCAATGCAGATTTGTATATGTCCAGGGGACATATTGCCACATCTCTTATAAGTGCTCTGACTACATTTATGGCCTGATGAAGACCTCGTACTCCTAATGAGGTAAAAACGCCTTACACAGGTTAAACAGCTAGTGTCTTTTACCTTGTTTTCTCTGAGATAACTTTGAGTCTAGAGTATCTGGGACTAGAAACTTGGAACATGTTCTTCTCTCTGGTTATGACCACAAAGGCAACTTTAACCCAACAATCCCCCCCAAAGCCACCCAACTGCCACTGAAAACAGATGACCAGTAACCAATAGGTGACCCCAATGGAAGGGGTTTTAGGAACAAACTAACTAAAAGAAAAAAGTAAATGGGTGCGCATTCTTACCGGTTGAGAAAAACAGAGGGTCACCTGTCTTGCCTTTGGATCTCAGAGATCCCTCCCCAAATCCTCAACTTCACTCCTAAAAGAAGTCCCAAGAACCTATTTGGGTTAGATACCATGTGTGCTTAGCTGTCCCTCGGCACTCCTAAGACCTCTCTCTAATCTATAACTGATATCTGAGGATTCATCGACTTGATTGAGCGGTATTTAAGGCTTACTCTTGCAATAATATTAGGTTGTCTTCACATACTAAACACTCAATGTTATTTTTTTCCCTGCATTTCATGTGCACCTCCACAAACTATGATATTGCCATCTCACTATTGTCGTGATCCATGCCACTTTGTCACACATGAACATCAGAACTAAATATGCAAAAGTTCACTTTTTCACACAAGTTATAAAGAACAAGGAACACTCTTAGAATTAAACGTGAACTTAAACCAAGACCCAGATTCCTTAAATTCTTTTAGTCATCTGAAGGCAATGTTCACTATGCAAGGTTCACAGCGCCCCCTGCTTATCGCCACAAAATTAAGTTGCAGGCACAAGCACTTGTCTGGGTCCTGCTGTAGATTCTAATCCTAGATTGCTGACTGCTCCTTGACAGTTGTGTCCCACTGCAACGTCCCCCAAGAAAGCCGGATCTGGAGAGGAGCTCCATAAGTCTGCTTCCCATTGAGATCCCGGAGTGTGGGGTTTAAATAGTTTCCTGCAAATCCATAATGACTCAGTGAGTTAGAGGCTCTCGTGCAAGTGACTTCTCTACAAAGAGCGCTTCTACGGGAGAAGCTCTGGCCATTCCCGGACTGCAAAGACTTTCCCACCTGGGGTTTCTGAAGATCGCAATGTAGTAAGGAAAACCGACCCGGCTCACATTATTACATGTTTCTTTCTTCCTATTGTTGACCTAAGCGTATGGCAACTGGTGCACATCATATCCCCTAAAAAATAAGGTGTGTGGCGTAAATCATACCCATGCAGGAGAGTGGACCAGATGGGAGTGGTTCCGATTCTTGGGCATCAAGTAGATCAAGGATCTGACCCTGTGGGATGTTTGGTAGCGGTGGTTTCCAGTTTAAACAAACTCCTGTGCGTGTCCAGCTGTCAAGGCACCTAGGAGACCAGACAATCCTGACTTAGTCATCATGTTTTTATTGAATATGTTTTGCATATTTACCACACTATGTGATCACTATTTAACCACTTTTTTCTGCATTGATGCTATAACTAAAATTTATGTCTTTGGTGTACAGGAAATTGTTTCCTTACTGTTGTAATAATTACTGTATCTATTAGGTTTATTTTCTATAAACATAATTATTTAAGAGTCCACAGTGAACTACTGTTTTTTGCTCTTGAATTTCTTTACCCTTGGTTCCTGACTGGCATATCATGGTGACCCTTGCTCAGGTCTTATACTATGCATTAACCGAACATTGTTTATCATTTGAGGTATCCAATCTTTGGAAACTCATTTGATAAGGATGCCCACAAAGCTACAGCGTTACAGTGCCATGTATCTTAAGTTGTGTTTCCTAAGGGGCCTTTGCTGCTGGCACCCGAATCAGTATGGGCCTGATTAAGAGTTTGGTGGGTGGTTTGTGTAGTATCCACCTCAGCTCGGGTGCTCATAAATGACTATGCCGCACATGGAGCTATATTACACACATCTTTATCCTTCGGCAAGCAACCGTTACCTGAACGCACATGTCATAGACTTTATTAACCACACCTAGACACACCCAAATACTTCCCACCTTATTAAGTAACTTTTTAAGTAGTCCGCCTAGGACCACAAGGGTCCTACTGAACATGATCACACAGCACTACAGTTTGCAGGTGCCACTGAATATAATGTAATTGTGATAAGGCAGACTGGATCTCCACCATGTTTGTAATGGAGTGAACAGTCCACTTAACTCTAAATCAGGCCCTGTGTTTTTAACTTGGTAGTCAGTCTTACGCCTGGAAAAGAAGAGTAGTTATTATGCATGCATAACTGGAAATAAAACAGTGGATGTCTCAAGGGGTGTAATTTCTGGAAAATTGGTATACCACAGTAGAGGGCTAAGGAAATTCAGTTCAAAAGTAATTGACACCTGCCAAGTCTCAAAGTTGTTGGACGTTGACAGATGTTGAGTTATACACTTGCATTACTTCTCAGCACATCATATAACTCAATTGATCTGATTAATCTGATGTACGAGCAGATAAAGTGCTGATGTGCCCTGTTCAGTCCTTTTTTTTTTTTTTTTTTTGCTGCAATTGAAATATTTCTTAAGTTGAGGTTAAAATCGGCAAACTATAAAGATAGTAAATATTTGTGTGTACTTCCTACACCTCTCTGTTTCTAATTTGCATTGTGCAGGCATAGATGCTCTTAAATGGGTCTGGATCGCTACTCGTGGTGAATGGCTTACACTTGCACAGTGCTTATCTTGCACCAGATCGATGAATATACTTGAATCATAAAATAGTAGTACTGTATGTATATGCATTAATTAGCAAGTTGTAAATTGATGTTTTTATCCACATCTTTCGTGAACCTCTGCCAGGGCGATTTCAGGATTGGCATCAATGCCAGTACTGTTAGCCAATCTCTGTCTCCACAGAAGACCTCCCTAGAAGATTGACACAGTTGGGTCTTGATGTTGTTACCAGCCTTTACTGCTTTAGTTTTCTTGTGAGAAGCAAGCTATGTATATTTATTTCTTTGGTTTGTTTGATTTCCTTGATTTCCTTCCTTCCCATTCTCAAATGTAAGGGTTTAATCTTTTCCATTTGATACATCCGATAGCTATCCAGTCCCACCCGGTCTCTTTGTATTCAGCAGAGGGTCCGTAGTTATAATTATTTTTTTCCAGTGGTCCATTCTTAACCGAAATTAATGCTGTCTTTCCAAGCCTTACCAAAGACAACTGTTCCATTGCACAAGGGTGAAAGTAGGGAAGAAATAGTCACAACCAGTCATACGCTTATCCATTTTTTTAAACTGAAGAAATAATTAATCATTGCATATAAATTTTGTGAAACAGTATGGTTGCTTTCCAGCAGTCAGGTGTATTTGGAAAAGGTGTCAATCAATCATTCAAAGATTTATAAAGCGCACCAATCACCCATGAGAGTCTCAAGGTGCAAGAGTGGCTAATTGCTTGGTGGTCATCTGCTCATTCGAACAGCCAAGTCTTGAGTCCTTTCCTGAATTGCTGGAGCGAAAAGTCGATCTTGAGGTGCAGGGACGGGTCATTCCAAGCTTTGTCCGCTAAGTGAGAGGAGTGTCCTCCTCTGTTGATTTGGCGGATCCGGGGGATGTTTGCGAGGGAGAGGCTTGTGGATATTAGGTGTCTGGTCAGTCAGTGGAAAGTTATGTGTGTGTTTGTGGTATGCTGGTTCCTCGTTGTGCAGTGCTTTGTAGGCATGGATCAACAGCTTGAACTGGCATCTCTTCTGGTTTGAGAGCCAGTGTAGCTTCTTGAGGTGGGGTCTGATGTGTGTCCGTCTGGGGAGGTCGAGGATGAGTCTTGCAGCAGAGTTTTGTATTGTCTGTAGTCTTGTCAGGAGGAGGGTGGTGATGCCTACGTAGTGCGTGTTCCCGTAGTCCAGCCTGCTGGTTACTAGGGTCTTCGTGACGGTCCTTCTGGTGTTGATAGGATCCACCTGAAGATATTGTGTAGCATGAATAGAAATGTGGAAGCAGGTGGATGAGACTGCGTTAACCTGTTTCTTCATAGATTGCTTACTGTCCAGGATGATGCCTAGGTTACAGGTGTGGTCTATGGGGGTGGAGGGGAGCGGAGAGTTCAGCAGGCGTCGTTCTATGGTGAGTAGTTGTTCCCAAAGATCAGGACTTCTGTCTTTTCCGTGTTGAGCTTGAGACAATTGTCCTTCATCCAGTTTGTGAAGTTCCTTATACATCTGTGGAAGTTTGGTCTGGTGATGGAGGGGGTCTTCTGATAGTGAGAGGATGAGTTGGGTGTCATCAGCGTTGGAGATTATGTTGAGTCCATGTGATCGGACTGTGTTAGCTAGGAAATTATGTGTGTTTTTTAGAGGGTGGGGCTGTGGGCGATCTTTGGGGGACGTCACAGATGATCTTCTTGGGTTTCGAGGTGAACGGTGGGAGACAGATTCTCTGGGTTCTTCCGGTGAGGTATGAGGTGATGCATTTGAGGGCATCTCCCTGGATTCTGATGTGATGGAGTTTGTTGATCAAGATGTGGGTGGAGATGGTATTGAAGGTGGCTGACAGGTCCAGGAGGATGAGGGCTGCCGTTTCAATGTGGTCTAGGAGGACCCTGAAGTCGTCGGTATGGAAAGAGTTTTTAGTTTTAATTCACTTCACCAGATTTAACTTGATTTTTTTTGTTGATGCAGAGAAAATTTGCTATTGGCTTTGAATTAACCCCTTCGGTGCTCATGACGGAATGGTTCCGTCATGACCCACGGTTGAGCTGTGCTCATGACGGAACCATTCCGTCATGACCACACCCGCGCAAGATTCCGTCAGCACAGCGGCGGAATCTGCGCAGCATCGAAGGGGTTAAGTAAGACATAGTTGACGTACACAAAGATGAGCAGAAAGGGATAGAGATTGGAAAGAGAAAACATTAGCAATGTAAACTTTTGGGCTGTCGGATCGGGCACTGAAGTGCCTGTATTTTTCGGCAGGTAAATCAATCACTTGTGATCAGGATAAATGCCATCACCCATCAGTGAAAGAGTGCTAGTGGGTGAAGTGGTTGACCTATTGCTCCATGCATATGCTACGCTGTGGTAGGCAGAAGCCAAATGTGAATAACAGTCTGGTGAATGAAGATTGCTGTTCCAGAGGCCCCCTAGAAGTCTATTTTCAGTTATAATTTGCCAAATTGCACAGCTGGTGAGGCAGCTGAAGCTGTCTCTGGACCGTCCCTAAAAAGTTGTGGTGAGAAAGCTTATCCTGCACAGATTCTGAAGCAATAACACTATACAGAGGGCTACAATGGGCTAAACTCTTTAAGAAGATAACCTGCAGCTGGAAAAGTTAGGTCACCAACGATTTGCACACATATGTTAGTTTAAAGGCTTCATTTAGTAAAATGTTTGATGCATGCCTATATTAACAAGCATTGGCATAGCCAGTAGGTCTCGCTTCTGGGACCTTATAAGTCAAGACACTTCTAAAGATGAGTCATTGGAATTGTAGTGATTGTTTGGAATTGTAGGGTGTCACTCTAGAACAATTTGTACTAGTTGACTAGCCTTAAATGTGACACCTGGACTACCTCTCAGTGGTCCTTCCAGAACTGTAAGGGGAACACTAGCGATAATAATTTTTTAGGGTTATTGTGTTATATATTTGTTTTTGGTTTATGTATAGAATGTTGTGATATGTCATTTCTGTGTTTACTTCATTGATTAGGTGCTATTGTCCATGTGGGTTATAAATATGTTTTGGTACAATTCATCAAGAATAATAATTGTGTAGAGGGTAATTAAATGTGCTCTACGCAGAAATTACTTTGTATTTATTCCTTTATACCATTTGTTACTGTATAAGAAAACGATATTGGAGCTGCAATTAATGCAGTTAGCCTAACATACAACCAAACCCAAATTCCCCAGATTGTCCACTCAACACAATAAGGATACGAATTGTATGTCTAGACTAGACACTTGGATGGACTATAACTGAACCACTCCAGTTGTCCACGTTCTTGTAGTCTTATGTCCGTCAGCCCTTTTCATCCATTGGGCAGTTGTGTCATTCACATTTTAATTCCACCCAACACAGCATACAGCACAGGGCAGTAAGACAGCCCACTTCAGCCACAGGCTAACTTCACTGTGAGTGACGCCATTCTGCTCTTTCACCAGAGCGCATCCACACACTCAAAGTAGTTCCCTTCAGTGCAAAGGACTACTATGGCAATGTGTGTATTTTTTTAGACCAAAAACGATGTTTGTTTTTAGCCAATGTATTGTTTTTAATATTTTTGAGGGCCAAACAGCTCTGCAAAAATATTGTTTTTAAAAAACCATAACAAAAACTAAACAAAATTAACAAAGCCAAAAGGCTGGCAGCCAATGCCAGACCTATTGGCCTTGCCACTGCCTTTTTTCACTGCTAGTGATTTAGCATAAAGCTAATGTACAGAGTGACTGTTCCATAGGTCCAATGCAAGGACAGAGAAGCATTTCTGCCAACTCATTTGCGTGTGGTTGACAAAAGTGCTTCCCTCTACCTTGCGAACGTGGGGTTGTAGTGTGACAGGACAGAGTCCGTGAGTTATTAGAGCTGACAATTGTATGCATAATTGTGAAAACATGACATTCTGAGGAGCCGCACAAATAATTTATTACACGAGGGAAGAGGTGTGACATTAAACCTCCGGACAACAGGCAGCTAGCATTAATCAGGAAGGCACAGCCATATAACTGCAAACACACACATGCACACAGGGCGATACATTAGACACGCTGCTACACAGAGAATAACAAATCTAAATACTAAATCACAGACACAGAAACCCACACAGTGAGTCATGAAAACACTGCGGATACATACAAGGTATCACAGACACACACAAACAAATGCCATGGGGACGTAACAGAAGCACAGCTACACACCGGAAATGGAAGCTACACATAAGCAAGAACACGCTGGGAATCACAGGTACACACACGCGTGTGCTGAGCAGAGACACAAACGCACAAGTGACACGCAAGGCACAAAAGATACACGACTGCAGGCACACGATGTGTGTTACCGGACAGCACACACAGGTGCAGAGCAGAGTCACAGCCATAGAGAGGAGCGGTCACACAAATACGGAGGCAAACACGACCACTCAAGAGATGAACAGCCACAGAGTCACAGTGACAAAAAGAACACAGTGCAACAACAGCTGAACCTCAGAAGCACGCACAGGACCCAACACAGACACCGACCCCGAAATACACAGAACACACACAGCAATAAACACTATGCTAATTACAAAGGCACATATTTATAATTATAGACACCTCACTTTGCCTCATTTTAGTTGTCTGATCTGAGACCACCTTGCTGTAGCTTGTCTGCGTGAACCTAGCTGGCAAGTAATGGAGAGCTGGGCAGCCCAGCGCCACTGGGGTGTAAAGCGGGGAGGAGAGTGCTGATTGTGGCTGACGAAGTGGCGCTAGTAGAAGTCATCCTACCCGAGGTAGCGTTTCTCGAAGAGGCGAGTTTTCAGTTTCATACTAACGTGAAGCCACAAGCTGCACAAATTTTGTAACACAATAACACGATTTAGAACCTCATTCTAATTGTTGCTGTGGTCCTTATTGCCGAAGCATCTCAAGTTATTATGTGTGCAAAGATGAGCAGAATGTGTTTCTGATGTTCGTAGACATTGGCTGATCGCCGTGGTATTTATTTAATAATAACAAAACGGAAATGTTAGTTTAAGCACGAAAGCATGTATAATGAGGAGACGAGGACGTCATGGCACTGCAATTATAAGGGTTCCAAAATGTTTGTGGTTTGGTCCTCCTAAATATTAGTCCCAGCGTTAGGAGAGGAAAATGTGCCGTCAAAGTTTCACATATGGGTACATTTTTAAAAATGGAAAGGATGTTTGTAGTAGTTAAAAGCTAAATAGGAAATTTAATAAATTGTATAACTTGCGGCCGAGGCTGTCTTTGGGTAAATAGCACATGGTTTCATTTTTTTAATTGCATGCACTCAATTTATTTCATAATAACAAGACAGAAATGTATGTTTAAGTACGAAATAATTGTTTAATTATCAGATGAAGCTGCCTTTGGTGAGAGAGCACGTTGTTTTCCATAAAGGTAAATGGCAGGATGTTTAGTATTATTGCCTAAATATGTTCCATGTGTTATTTTTGGTGAGAGATGTGTGTAGTGCGAGAGTCTGATCTCGGCTAACACTGAAATGAAATTTCCACAGGGCTCATCAATATTTCGTAAGGTTTTCAGTAATGGTTACTTTGTGTGCGTGATCAATGTCCAATTTAAAATGAGCCTTGTAGAGTCTGCCATGAAGCTGACGAGGAGCGAGGGGGAGAAGGGAGGGGGTAGTGAGAGCAGAGAGCAAGGGGGTGGAGGAGCATTCAAATACAAGTGATTCACACGCTGTAAGGCTTAATAAGCCATGACAAAAAGCCAGATGGTGGCTGCGCACGTATCCGCAAGCTTGAGGCCAGCAAAAGCTTGTGGTAGCACTTTGAAAAGCCCACTTACTAAATGTCTCGCAGAGCAGCGCATGCGCTGGCTCAGGCGAGACCTAAAAACAGATATTCATTATGGAGAATCAATGTAAAACCATTATGTGCAGCATGAAGATAAATTATGGCCCCAATTCGTAAAGAAAGTCTCAAAAGTGCTCCCGCGGGCATTCTGTTATTGTACTGATGCAGCTTTACAGCTTTCAGGAATTCACAAGAATTTACAAAGGTTGGACTGGTAACAGTGCTCCTAGTAAATGTTTATGAGCTCCATTTTTTGCTTGAGCAAATATAGCAACGCATATTTGCTGATGTAAAAATCTGCTGAGCGATTGTCAGTTCACTTTTCCTACACCCACGTTTTTTCCTCCTTTGAGAAATGCTTACTCTTGCCCTTGTCAGGGGTAAACTTCAAAGTGTTTTCAGTGAAGGAAAGATTGGAGCTGAGTTGGCACACTCCCTTAAATATGTACCTTTGTGCACAGACTCGCATGGCATTCCAAACCTGGAACTACTGCTTCCTGCCTACTTCCAGTCCCTGTTGTAGATTTCTAAAGTTACAAAGTCGGAATCTTGCTGCAATTCAAACCATGTTAAATCAGGGTCCTGGGACATGCTCAACATAATGTTGTCCCTCCAAGCCTTGCCAAAGGCAACAGTTAAAATGCACAGGGCTAAAAGGCTATTGTTGGATCTGTGATAAAATGAGAACGCTGCCAACACATGTCACCTCATGGCACCAAAAGTGATGTGGATTTTTATTTTTACAGGACAGGTAGATTTCTGAAGCGTCTTCTTTCCTGGACAAGTAGATGTTTTATAAAATTCCACACCTCTGAACATAATCTGTGAACTAGCAGATGAAACATTTGTACCGCTCCTTCATCTTTTATTGAACACCACCCATTTTGTTGTAAAAAAGTAAAAAATAAACAAACTACCATTGCTATCTATCTCTCATGCATCTGAAGACCTCTTATGTGAAATAAGACATGAGAACATTGTAAGCTTGGCTGAAAGTTGTTTTCTTGTCAAATGTGCATTGCACTGCATGCTCAAAAACAAATTGAAAACTACACTGACGGCCCATACTTTTGGTTATCTGTTTATAGGCAGCATTCCAATTATTTGCATCAGTCTAGAGGCCAAGAGATAGTCACCTATTGCGTAGTCTATCTATTTGATTTTAATTGATACTGTTAAGTGGCACGTGAAGCACAAGATTCTAGCAGAAACGTGAAAGCAGAGACTGAAAGGCCCGAGCATGGCCAACTTATGTTAATATCCTTCAGGCTGCTAAATGCATCAGCTCGTTCAAAAACATTGAATGTGGCTTGAACTATTGGTTCAAGCCACATCCAATCCACTGAAGGTGGTGAAGGAGGATCAGAAAGCTCTATCCCACTTCTAGAATACCTGGAACTGTGCCTGCATTGTCGTCACTATTGCTATTAATACCAGTGATTTTCCCTGCCATCTACTGGGCTGGGGTCCTGGCAGTCATTGCTAAAGGGCGGGACATGTAGCTAACTACTTTGCTTCAGTCGTGTGTAAAATCGTTTGCAGCTGCATCCTCTGGTTCAGCCTCCCTTTAAGAACGATTTCAATCAGAGTGTTGAGTCATGATCCAATAAGATCTCTATAAAACCAGCTGCGTAAAAGGTTGTGAATTTTTACCAACTCACAAATCTGTATCTAATCATTCACATCCCTGAAATGCTGAGATTGCCAGTTGGCACCACGTTGTTTCTCCATGGCTGGAAATCTACTCTGTACTTTAACTACCTGGCTAGACTCCAAATCTAGAGTCCTTTGCTAAATCTGCCAACATTCAGGTGTGCATACCTCCTAAGTGGTTCATGTAGCGAAGTGTTGCTATTCTGTCCATTCCCAGAAGAATGTAATGCTTCAGATAATCCCATGGTAGAGGCTTACCTCCAAAATAGCCTGCTAGCAGGTCACACAACTTGTATCCTACTCTAGTTCCTCGGGTCATCACAGACCTTCAGTGACAACCTCCCCACATCACACTCCCTAGACCAGTCTGCTGACACTAAGCACCAGTTCTGGGAGACAACTGAAAATTGCTTTCCCATTCCAATCTTCCATGTGCTCTGACTACCGCACAAGCTCCACTCTTGCCTCCCCAAGAGGGAAATCTGTGTATACATAATAGCTTTCCTGAGACGAAGAGCCCTTAACCTTTGTTAGGCCCTGTGGTGCAAAGGCCCTTGGGTGATGGCATGGATGGAAGCAGTCGACATGCCTACCAGTCTGTCCAGAGAAGACGCCACTGTCTTATTCATCTCTTATTTTGACCCTCTTATTTACAAGGGAAGGCTCAACATTACCTTATTTGTAAGGATGCTTTTTTTCATTTTCTTTCTGTGAATGATACCCCAGACCTCCACTCTACTTCAGCTATGCATTGCATATTATGTTAACAGAAACATAGGGGTACAACATAAGGGTACAATGTAGCATGTAGGTGTACTTAAAACAGAGGCTTTTTATTTCTAATGCACATCACAGGAAATACGAATATGCTCGTGTCATGAAATTACTGTAATCTGAAGAGAATTTAAACACTCAAGAATTCCACCCAAAAAAAGAAATATAGCACAGCTGTGGGGGTCCCGTCAGACTCCCACCCTTCCTCAGTGGAGTGAAGCAATGGATAATGCAATGATTGTAGAAGAGACTGTATATATTCACAGAGGATGCCCCAAAAAATGGTCACTGATTTGGGGAGGGTGGAACGCTTATCGTGGGAATATATGTGAGCTCCCAAGGGAGGATCCAGGCTCGGACGTAAGCTCATTAAAGAGGAATAGGAGATGTTATATTACTAATGTCATCAAAAGGATATGTGATATGCCAAAAGTTCATTTATTTGTTACAAATGTGTGTCTCATGATGATCAGTGCCAAAAATACATTGATAATATTGGAAAATGTTAATAAATATAATTAATAAAAAAAAGAATTCCACCCAAAAACTAATAAAAAGGAGTAAGAATTAAAAGAAAAAAAACCGCAAAGTAAAGTATTGTCCCATTTGCCCTGGTCAAAAGTGCTTTTCTATTTAGGCAGATGTGCAAATGTGATAAGGAACAGTGCCGACTCTCGAAGTGCCAGAGCAGATGGCTAAAGTGGGCTGACACTTTGCCCCATGCTTTATGCTAACATGTGCGGAAGCAAAACATGAATGACAGTAGAACAGACAAATGGATGAGGCTACCTGATCCAAAGCCACTCTATGTATGTATCTACGTATGCCTTTTTTTAATTCCTCCACTTTTTTTGATTGCCTGAGGCTGGGTAAAGGGCTAAGGATGTTTCTAGGCAAAATCTAAAAATAATCTGGCTGTAATCTGCACCATCGTTCTTCTAAGCACAACATATGCATGTTGGTCCACAATGTGTGATTTGTGAATTCTACATATGACTATACTTCTGCCTCATTTCTCTTACTCGGACCCTTAAAATATTCACTTTCTGGCTATTGTAACCGTTTAACTAATGCGGTTAGCTCTGTGGTAACTCTGACATGGCATTCCAGTCAAGTCCGTCTTGAAGGGATAAGATTTTCCTTTGTTGAAGGGCGGATTTTTCGCGGAAAAATGCCAGTTTCCTTCATAACTTTGTTGATAATTCCTAAAAGATCAACTTATTCTTGTGACAACTGTGCAACATTTGTTAGGATTTTCCACAGCCATTCCTTCTAAGGCTTTAGACTTGACATCCCCAGAAGCACCTTGAACACCGCTTTCTTCACGCTTCCTTCCAAGTTCATTGTTAATTTCCATGTGCAAGTATGCGAGTGTGTGCCTCTTGGTGTGTCTGCTTGCTGGGGCTTTCGCCCACTCTTTCCTCACCACTCACTCCAAGTCGAGCTGGCGGTTCGCAGTGGGATTGATTCTCAAGTAGAAAATGAAGTGCATGCCTGATGGTCATGTTCTATTTGGAAGGGTGTCAAAAATCTTTGCCAGGGTACGATCTGCTAATACATTGTGCACAATGTATGGATTTCGATGAAGCTGCAGAGCAGCATTAGGCCCTAGCACGGATTTGTGCTTCACACACAACAAATTAACAGGCAGTTATGCTAATGGTCCAATACACACTTAAGGGTCCAGAGTGCCAATATTAAACATCCAAAGTTGGCAGAATTTATGTAAAGGACAACTTAATTAAAGCTAAATTATTGACGACCCCTCAATACTGTTATGGCAATAGTCTATTAACCCTTTGTAGTGATCCATGTCAATAGGATCAGTGTAAAGTGGCACTTACCCACAGACAGCAGCTCCAGATCTTGTGTTCACAAACACTACATGACTTTCGGAGCACTGCAGATGTTAATGTAGTAATCTACAGGATAGCCAACATTTCAGAGAGCTTTTGGGGATGTGGGGCATATCATTTTTCACAGTGATTGGCTGCCCTTAGATAGGCTTCCCCTCTACAAATACCTGGAGATACCCTTCTCTAGAGGGTCCTCATTCCCAAAGGGGCTCACATTCTTTTAGGATGGCCTTATGATGGTCCAGCCTAAAATGTATTTCACAGTCTGGTCCAACAGAGTTGAAGATACTCGAGGAATACCAAGATGGCCACTGAAAAAAAGCTGCACTGTCCTGAAAAGTAAAACAGATTGGGTCATTGACTCTGTGCTTGGTTCCAGGGACATAACGTGATGCCAAACAAACTTTATCAACAGGATCTCAAGTTCTGCATTTTAAATTGGACTGACCGTTAACTTCCCAATGCAAAAGTTAAAACATGCAGTTAGGTGGCCGTTTTTTTTGGTAAACCGTTTTCCTCATTATTTTTAAGCCATTCTTAGTGGCTGTCCCTCTATTTAGCAGTTCATGCCATAAGTACTTTATTCGATTATTTGTACTATTGCAGGCACTGGGAAACATTTGCACTTTTTTACTAGTATTTGCACCTTTTTAGAATGTCCATTTTGCGCAATGATTCAAGAGAATTGTTACTTAAATTCGAGAATTGTATGGCTGGCTTTGCAACTGCACTTGAAGAAAAACGATTGCATGGCAATGCACTATAAAAGTGGCGCTGGGCTATCAGCTCAAGATGAGTTTTTTTTTTGGGGGGGGGGAGCTGTCTTGATCACTCTTTGTATATGTTTTTGACTATGTGTTTTAGCAAAGTGTATGTGTTGTATATTGAATGGCTTACATCTATAAACTGAAACATTATATTGATTGGTTAAAGCTCTTGCGACATTTAACGTTTGTTTCTGGTAAATCTCTAGTTTACGCAAACTGCCAACATCTATTGTTTCCTTCTACTTTATTTGATCAGTAGCCGCTTATAGCAAACCGTTTTACGTTCACTATATTAATAAAGTAGGCAAACTTGATCAACAGGATCTCAAATATTTGCACTTTTGTTTTTGGACTGACAACAACTTCACAGAGCAGAATTTAAGACATGCGCTAAAATAGCAGCCCTTTAGGGTAGAAAGAAATAAGTCACAAGGAATCCATTCATTATGTTGCTCTCTTATGACAGTTGCGCCTCCACATAGGCCTACTCACAGAGTGCACTGGCTGTGAATAAATGAAGAACTGGTCTACCCATAAAGTAGAAAAATCTTCATTGGAGGTGAAAGAGAGAAGTGATGAAACAATGGGCGTTCTCCATAATAGCCATGCACATGATGTGTAAAGGGCCCCTTACTGAGCTGACTCTATAGGTTGGTCTCATTTTATGTCGTCCGTCCTTTGTAAAAAGTTGAAACAATGAGATGTTGGGCATTCACATAATTTGTTTTATTTTGCAGTAATCAGCAGATTATGAGAACAAACTTCAGTGTATTCACAAAATTTCTCTTCTTGTCCAAGTTTAAAAAAAATATATATATTCTTTATTGGCAGTATTCGAATAAGTATAGTATTTAACAATATTGTTGCTAATACAAATAAAATAAAGGTACAATTGAAATCGTACGTTTTTTCTGTGTAACGTTCTCATCTCCCGCGCAGTGCAAAAACACCCATCTGAATTCACCCCCCACTCCCCAATACTCAACCCGTCCCTCTCCACAACCATCGGTATTGATGGGCAATATCATAAAATATAGGTTAATAACTGGTGTCACTGACTTGTTCAAGGGAGTGAACTAGGCTGCAATACCTAAAATGAACATAATAAAGATACTTACTCTAGAAGGACTGGAACGATGAAAAGGACCAGTGACTTAATTCAGCATGAGTGGGAGTGTTTTATGAGTGATGTGCATCTTCTTTGTTAGCTCGTGTAAATGCTTCAAGCAGGGAATCCCAGTCCTGAGCAATGGGATGCTTACGCAAGTCCATCCTTTCTTCCCTATGTAAATGTAAGCTCTCACTTGTCAGTGTTTGTAATACAACAATGATCTCTCACAGATTTGAAGTAACGCCTTTTGCATCACAAAATTCAATTATATGTACCTGGTATTAAAATAGTTTTGGCCAGTTCCATATTGATTAAAATGGCATTCATTTTAGCACGTGTACCTGGGATTGGAGATTTTATGATGTGAAGGTAAATTATCATTGGTCAAGGCTATTCTATTCCATTATGGCTGTGCTGACCCTTGCACTATTTGACAGTGGGGAATGCTGAATGTGTTTATTCTTTCTGGACTTGACATGCAGTTGAGTCCAGAGAAGCTTGTCGATATTGGAGAGTATTCATGGTGGGTATTGTAGTTTACTACCAGTGCTCCAGAACCAATGGGGTTGCTTTCTCTCCTGTTGGATAACTAAGTTATTCCCTTTGGACACTTGACTCTCCAAGGTTAGCTAGGATGACCAGTCAATACTCCGACCTGGAGGTAATAGTAGGTTTGGAACTCAAATGTAGTATGATGCAGTTATCGCACCCAATTAACTTGATGTCCAGTCTGAGTAGTTGAAGCAAGGCTGTAAAAATGCACACAACACAAAAAACCACAGGGGGTAGCATCTTCTGAGAGAGAGAGATGTGACCCGTAAATATTTAGATTGCTACCGCAGCAAGGTGCTGCAGTCAAAATGACACTAGCACTTGTAGTCGGTGTTATCGTGTGGGCCATAGCGTATGAGTTTTACTTGGTGTCCCGAAATCCTTGAGTCGCACTTCTTTATCATGAACAATATTTTCGATTGGCTGTAGGAGCAAATACTTCTGCTGGAGCAGCGAAAGAAAATGTGGATCATCTCCAGAGGTTCGGTAGATCTCAAATTCACAGATTGGGGGAAATCACTCCGCTGGCCAGAAAAACAAAAAGGTTGAATGCAAGTTTTCTTGTAGTGTTAAGGTTTTTGTCCCCACAGCTGTTTTCTGTGCCTACATGTGGTTTTGGTGTGCTGTGCTAAAGCAAAAGTACATTATTCATTGATCTGGGCAAACTTGCCACCTTAACTTGTGTGGAACTTTGGCTAAAGTATTGTGAAGTTTGTGTCAAGAGTCCTTAGGGAGCCAGCGCTGGCCCCTAGACTCCCGCACAGCTAAAAGCAATGTAGAGTTGCTAGGGGCTAGAGGCCATAGATCCTACCTTACAGCCCCATCGGTCAAGAGTTGCGCAGCTTGCCACCAAAAGGCCTGATAGGGGAAACTCGCCAGCTCAATTCCTTGCTGTTACGATTTTCTTTTTATTATTGTTGCTATTACAATTGTTAATGCTAATTTTATTACCATTGTTATAATTAGCGTTCTTGTTATTATTACTAATTGTATTATTAGCACTGCTATTGTTATTATTATAATTGGTTTTGAATAACAGAAAATCAAAACCCTGATATGCTCGTGGGCATTGTCTACAATTGGTCAACTTTTAACAAAACTAATTTGATATTTTTAGTTGGTATTGAGATATAACGTTGGAGAATATTCCTTCTAACATTGATACCAATTTTAATAAGATGATGAATTTATAAAATTGGATTTTCTAAAAACACAGACCAAGGGAATTGATTTGCATGCTTTATTGATCGTCAGTGTGGTTTTAATGAGAATTTGTAGATACATATTCAGCAAGATGGTCAGTAACTTGTACATTATATTTGTCTGTGCATTGCTAAAGATAGAATGGCCATCGCTTTTGGCCTAGAAGCCATTAATTGTTTTAATATTGGAAACGTAATTGGTCTTGATTGCTGTCCTGTCTTCAGCTGTCAAATGGAAATACTTCATCTATTAGTAATTGGTCTGCATTGCAGCCAGTCAGTGTCCTTCAGAATCAATAATGAGAAATAAACAGTCAGACTGAAGTAGCTATTTGGAAGCTGTGTGTACTGCTTTTGTTTTCATTTGAATCATGTGTCATGAATATTGCTTTATTCGCATACTTGTATTTTGAAAGTGATGTAAATTATAGACTACATTTCACTATATGCCCCTTCTAACGAAATCCAGGTGCTTGGCTTTGGAAGTTAATTTTAACATTGCGAATGTATTGATTGACTACATACATTTCAGATTTGCAAGAGCATCTAGTATTGTGGATCTTTTTTATAGGTAACCTGAATAAAATGTTCTTCCTCAAGCAGCTTAGATGTACTGTTTGATGTAGAAGTGTGCTTTGTTTTCTTTGCTCTAATGCTCTCATCCACAATCCAAGTAGTCTCTTTTAACTGGTGCTTAGGGAATCCAGAAGATGTATCTATTGGTGAATTTCTTTGAGCTAGTTCTATTAAGCATTGTTTGCATTATCAAATGGTCATCATCTGAGCTTCAGTGAAGGAGAGATGGAACATTTTAAGCCTAAGCTAGGTGAAGGCCACTTCAAGAAGAACATTTTTCAGTTAGTCAGTTTTTTCTTTTTTAATCGAAGTGATCGCGTGTTGAGCCAGTGACTCGTCATTCCAGAAACAAAATCTCTTCTATGCTTAGTGTTCTACTACACCTCGCCCGTACTCTCCTATGCCTCTAGCTGTATACAACGTTTAAAGATTTACCAGAATCAAGTGTGCTGGAGCAAAATCTGCCTTTTGAATGCTAACCTGTGACCATTTTTTAACATGGTAAAATGCGCGGAGTGTAAAAAAACCTGTAATTTGAGACACCGCCCTCCAAACAATAGGACTTGCTCTAGACATATTGGAGTAGCAGGGCTCTGGAAAAAGCTGCATCCTCCGTTATTAGGTAGCCCCTGCCCATGTCATCATTTCCACCCAATATACAAGGTGGCTTACAGGCTGGATGGATTGTGGCCTGCTTCTACTGCCTCGTCAAGAGTTTGCCCACTCCAAATTAGTACAATTCGAGATCAGCTTTGTGAACCTTTCCACCTCCATCCCGGGACCAAAGAATAAAGCTCGCCATCTAAATACAAGACTTGGCAAACCAACTAGAGCTGGTTTTAATGAACTCGAGCACAAGTCATTTAGCACAACAACATATGCAATCAATGAAGAAACACTTTCACTTTTAAGCCAACATAAAGCTGATGTTGGTGCGTTACGTTGAGGGACCTAAAAACGCTTTGGCAACTTCATCTATTACATATAGCCGGGTTTAATCGATTTAGCGCTATCACTGTTAAAATAGACTAAACTGCTTTCTCTGGTAAAGTCATGCTAAAATAGATTCTCAGAAAATAGTGCATACCAGGGAAACTATTGCAAAAGATCACACCAACCGTAGTTGTACTGGGCATACAAAATAGTTATTTCTGAACTGTGTTATTTTCTGGTGCCACAGTCTCAGAGCGGGTTTCATGCATGGGTGATCCCCACTAAGGAGCCACAATTTCACGCACCATTGAAGTCATTGGCAGTCTAGTGTTTTGCTGGATCAAGTGCCCATCATACTGCAGACTAAAGTATTCCAATTTTAAAATGTAACAAGTATTGTTAAAAACAGCACATGGGCTCACATTCTTTGGTCAGTGACAAGTAGGCAGGTTTGTGGAAGCATCTAAACTAGACAAGGGGCAGGAAATAATACTGGTTAATAACCATGAAGTCTGTGTCACTCGTGCACCCTGGAACCATACTTGCATTTAGGATCACAGAAAGGCATAGTTCTAATAGTTTACGGGAACCTGCCCGTGAATGTGTGCTCCAGGAAGTATCCAAGTAGGGTATGAAGCTTTGCATACTGTGACATTCTTTTTGTAGAGGATGAGCCAGCAGATAGGCATGAGGCTTTGAATCCACTCTGGACACCTTCTTAGAAGCTCCTCCGAATGTTGCCTGAGACCTGTGCTGCCACCATCAGAAGTTTGCACAGGTGTATGAACTGATTGGACCAGTGCTCATCACAGTCAAGCTCTCCTACAGTATGCAGCACGTCACTGCACATGCTGGGAGACGCATGTGCCCAAAGACTGACAAACTGGTGCTGCATTAGGGCACAATACAAAATTACAGTGAAAATGAGAGGCAGACGGATATTACTGTAATGCAGTGGTCTTAAAACATTTTAATGTTGTGCCCCCTCCGGTGGAAAAAAAAAAGAATCATACCCCCCCCCCCCCCATGAAAACTTATTTTTTCAAATTAGTCTGAAAAAATCGACAATCTTTAAATATGTATAAATATACTTGAACATTGCAGTTATCCGTTTTAAAAATGCTATCAAATACATTATTCCTAACCCACTATTCTGGTCAGCTACGTCTTACTAAAGTGTAAAAGTATCATTCAGTGGTTTCCCTCGACCCCCCTCCCCCCTTGACACCGACTTCCAGCCATCATATGAATGACATAAGATGTTTGTAGTGGCACATTACAAAGTTGCCTTCTGGCCCTCTGTGTTTTTTTTCCGGTAAAAACAAAGTAGTATTATCAGCATGATGATTCTCTTGGATAGTGCCTGCCCCCCGTCAACCCTCATCCCGCTAAGCATCAATATTCCCCCTTTCCGCCCCGCAGTTTGAAGACCTCTACTGTGATGGTACAACAAAGTGAGGTTTTCTTAGAAAGTGCACTTGTCGGTGGCAAGCAGGGACAGACTTACTTTAATAAGTGTCAATTGGGTGTAACTGAGAAACATTGTGGTGTGTAGTGGCGGCCGCCAGTAACAAAGGGTGGTGGGGTGGGTGGGGGTGGGTGGGGGGTTGTGGGGGGTGGAGAGCTAGCATGAGGAGGGGAGAGTAATAATAATTTTTTTAAGTAGTTCACCCCGCCGGCTGCCTCCCGCGTTGCTTCTGCTGGCTGTTTCTGGGTCCCCGCAGCCCCTGGGACAGACTCCCAGCCAATTCCTGTGCTTCAAAGCAGAGGGGGGGATTGGTCTGAGCAGGTAGAAAAGACGCCCTGCTCAGGGGAGTCTGTGGGGTTTCTCCAGCACCTGATGCTCAAGCAGCTGGGCTGGAGAAAACCTAAGTGCGCATGTTTGTTTTGGTTGGCCAGAGATGGCCGGCCAAATGCACCTGAGCATTTAGGGATTAGGGAGTGCACAAGCACTCCTCCTCCCATGCCCCGCCCCTCCATGCACAAGCTGGCAAACAAAAAATAAAACGATGCTAGGGCATCGTTTTATTTTCCCTTTGCTGGCTCTGCGCCAGGCAGGGGTTAGCGATGCTCCTCCGCCATTACATAGCAGCCGCCACTGGTGGTGCACATACCTGAGAGAAACCAGGTTAGCCTTTCTGTTGTCAGTAAATCTAACCCTGCTGAAGACAGACTGACTGTGAGTAAGGCTGAGAGTACGAGAGACAAACCATCTGTAGTCCCTACTCCTTTGAGAGGAATGGTTACAGACTAGCTGTAGTGATTTCTCCTTGGAGAGTGTCTACAAAGACCTACTGATGACAGCATAGTGTTGCCAGAACTCTTAAGTCGGACCCAAAAGAAAATACATAACATATCTTGCTGCAGTAAGGGCACACTTCCTGCAAAGACAAGACCACTACAGTGAGTGAAAAGTCTGATGGCAGAATTTGCATGAGAATGCTTTGACAGGATAAACAAAATATCTCTTGATTCCTTTAACATAAATAGGAAGTGGATAAATATTCAGTTCTGCATGCACCGTTACCTCTTCTCTCCAGCCCAACGAATCGCTACTAAATAATGTTTAAAATTAGGAGAAACGGAGAAAGATGAATGGTTTGAAGTCCATTCATGTTGGAAGTTTTCTCTTTTCCAATAGAATCTGCTTGATGGTATTCTGAGAACTAGAAGCACTCGGGTGGCTGGACAATTAGTAGTGCTAATTAGATTTCTCATGTAGTAGCACACTTTATTAATTCGATTCTGAGAATAGCTTCTAAAACTAAGCCCCTCGTCAAATCACGACCCGGGAAAAGCGTATCTGCCATTCTGTAGCATATATCCGCATATAGAAAACTTTTATCATGAGTCGAGAAAGAAACTTTTGCAGCAAATTATGCTTTGTTTTGGAATTTGTCAAGCAACGTTGCACACTCCTCCTTTTACACATGTTAAATTAGCTAATTGAGGCCCACACTTGCAACAGAATTTTCTGTGTAACCTTTAATTTACAGGTTCGAATCCATGTACTTCCAACCTAGCCCTTCATACTTTTGTGGTTGATGTTTTTAGGAACAATTGTGTTTTATCTGTTTTAGAGTGCATATTACAAACAGGGATAGTCTATAATACGCGTTTTGTTAAAAATAAGTTATTTTGGTCATGTGACTGAATGTTTATATCTATTTCAAATATCCATTGCCTATCTTGGGTTTTGTTTTTTATATCTTGCGTAAGACCGTGCATGTGCTGTTGCTTGTAAGATATATTGTTAGCTTACAGTGGGTTTAAAGTCTGCCCACTGCTTACCATTGGGTTGCTTGATTGTCCCTCATTTCCTTGCTTCTTATGTAGCTGTGTGGGTTTTCCGTCCTCTTCTTGCGTATGTCCCACCTCTGGAGCATTGGCGCATTACTGTGTACTTCTTCTGCTTGCTCTGGCTTTCAGGTGCTATTAGTTTTCTTTTGTTTAAGCACTCTACAAGAGTGCATGTGTTTTCCCAGTTTCTCCCTTGGGTGCTTCTCACCCCTTAGCCATGATTCTTGCTCCTCTCTCTCTCCCCCATGCGTGTCTCTCCTATGCCCTCCATGTTGCCTTCTCACCTTTTATTTTCTCCCTACCAGTTCCACTGTGTTTTTTTGGCAGTGGCAGTTCGACCAACACCTATCGGTGCCAACCCACTGTTGCCTCCACACCTAACTGTGCCCCTGTGTTGCTTCCGCCCCCCCCCCCCCCAATGTTGTTGTCTGACTTACTTAAAAAAAAATAGAACTCTTTCACACGTTTTTAGGTCGAGCCTGGGCAGCACATGCACTGCTCTGCGAGGCATACTGTCTTGAGGTAGGGAGTTGAAGCTCCGTGCACTCTCCATCCACATTTTTCATTGGCCACTGTAAACTGGCTGCTCATTGACTAAAAGGCTTAGTATTTCTTCCTTCGTACCGCCTTGTCTCATTTTGCAACCTTCCATGGTGACACCTCCTAGTCCGTGTGTTGTTGCTCGGTAGGCTTTAATTACAGCCTTTGAGCACTATTTTCTCAAATAGCTTTGTCCTGTCTGCTCTTGCAGGCAGGACACGCTCTCTCCTAACACTTTTGTTTTATTTTTATAGCACTCATTTGCAAGAGTTTATTTAAGCTATTGGCATTGTTAATGACAATTCCTTTTATTTATCTGTTTTTAAAAACAACAAATAAATAAAAGGCATTGTCATTTACAATGCCAATAGCTCAAACTCTCGTAAATGGGAGACCTATTGCATTGTAAATGCTTGTTCTTTTTAGTTAACGATCCAACTCGGATTGGTGACTAAAAAAAAAAAAAGTCAGAAGAAAACATCCACGTTATTTGGTTGACGTGCCCTTACAAAGTGATGCCCAGCTGATGCCCAGCTGCAAAACCTTTTTTTCTTAATTCGTTAGTCCAACAGCACAGCTGTGCGGCATGGCCAAACCCATTGGCAAAGCCAACAGGTCCCAAAGGGGAGACCTATTGGCTTTGCCAGTGCTTCTTTTCAGTTTGTTGTCATGAAGTGCCCGTTAGTTTAAAGACATTCCCATAGTTGTTATCCATCCATAATTCTACATATTGTGTGCTTTCACCAAGCATAATCACACCCTGTGTAACTGTTTCGAAATGTTAGTGTATTTTTTTGACTATACACTATTTTATGCATCATATAATGTATTGTTCACTGTTTGCTTAAGCCTGGTGCTCTTTAAAGTGCTCTTCTGCACATTGGATCTTGTCTGTGCTATTTATATAAACGTGCTAGTAAATAAAGCTAAGTGCTAGTAAATAAAGCTAACTGGGTCTAGAGCTGCTGGTTTGAGAAGGACTGATCTGCCTACGATGGTAATCAACTAAGGCAATTATTTGCATTATGGGTTCTGTTTCAATCAAATACTTTGTCTGCCTATTTGGAAACTTTCTTGGACAATGTTTTGTAGCATCCAGCCACTGAGGATATTTTGAGCAAGTAGCAATGCGTTGGCGGAAGTCTTGGACTTTCAAAATCATTTTCTGTGCCACTGATGTATGGCTTTGCAGTTCTAACACCTACACACTCTTAGATTAACTTGCTCCAGGCGGCAGCAGTTCCAAGAAAACGAAGCACCGGCTTCTGAAGGAAAACACTTTTTTTTTCCCTGGCTAAGAAAATCCCGCCCGCATTAGTGTGAAATAGTCCAGGGGTTAGCAGCAGCACCTGCTGCCGAAGAAAGGCCAGATTTCATACCGGGTATTTCAAGCAAAAAACAAAAGGATCGGAAATTAGAGGAAAGGCGTGCAGAGCGGCAACCTGTAGATAAACTAACAAAATGATATAATAAATAGCCAAGCTGGATGGATTTTTTAATTTTTTTTTAAAGCAGATGAAACCGGCACTATTGAGGAGATGACAGCTGCCTTGGAGCACAGCATTGCAACCAGGGCTGGACTGGAAGCCAGTGTCAGGCCTGCCAATAATGTTCAAACCAGTGACACACCGCTGGAGGCCCAACTAGAATGTGGCCATGGGGGCATGGCAGCCCTCCCAGTTCTGAAAGCATCTTGTAGACACAGCCAACTGGGAAAATGGCTGATCCAGCCAGGGTTCCAGTGGAAAACACAATGTTTGTATACTCGCTGGTGAGGCTGCATGGCCAACCCGTGAGATAGCTCAACCTCCCTATTGTGTAAATGACCAAGCGAGGTGATTTCTCTGAGAAGTGGAGTGGATCTGATCTTTGGCTGTGCTCTTTTGCATCTTTATCTCATACACGGTTGGAGAGAGCACATAAACACGTTCACAGATTGTGCAATACTATGCTTGAACTGGTCTTGGCATTGTACACCAGTGTGTTGGTCTTGTCAGAACTTGTACACTGCTTTATGTGCGAGCTGGCCAGGTCCGCTTGGGTCCGTCCAGAACTGTAAATTAACGCTTTACATGCTGCAGAGTGAAATTTGAAGTGGGTTGAGGTTGCTGGAGCATTATGGGTCCGCAGTGGCGGGACGTTCATGTTGTTCAGTCAGTCATCGTGGAAAACCATTTTAGAAAATATTAAAGTTCTCTATTTCCTGACTCACCTCTGTATATGGTATATACCAGCAATTTCTGCTTACAGCGACATGCCACACCAAGCGAAACGTTGCTCTTAATGTTTCCAATGTCATCTGGCTAAGAGCAACACCAAATGTAGTACATATTGACTGCTGGATTCTGGAACAAACACTA
Organism: Triturus cristatus; assembly: GCF_964204655.1. Taxonomy (NCBI): domain Eukaryota; kingdom Metazoa; phylum Chordata; class Amphibia; order Caudata; family Salamandridae; genus Triturus; species Triturus cristatus. The sequence goes on from NC_140588.1 coordinate 219,241,385, forward strand.
GCAGTGATATGGGAATTTGGGAGTTGGTGGCCTAACAAGATGCAAAAAGCTTACCTGTGTTGTTAATCCTGACCGCTGGTTTATTGCAAGTTGTCACCTTTGGTACTTGGTTGCGTAATACGTGGGTTTTGATACTGGTTCCGAAAACCCTGAACAACTTCAGGTGAGTGAACTACTGAAATTGGATGATTATGCATAAAGGTGATGGAGTGATTATAGCAGATAGTGAAGGCTATTCGAGAGGGAAGAAAACTGCTTACTCTCTACAGGAAACACCGTTTGTTTGTGAGAGTGCCCTGGATGCAGGAATACGTACATGGGCACATTTCTGAATGGCCCAGGAATACGGAGGCCAAGGTGAAGCACCAGCCAGCCACACTGGTGCTTTCCTTGAAATCAGACTCTGTTGTTGCTCAAAGGTAAGGATGGACACATCTTCACTGTTTTGGGAGGTATAATATGCTTTTCATTAAAGTAGTAAAGAATGAAATTGGATTCTTTCTAAATCTTTAGGCTTGCTGTGTTATGCCCCAGCCACGTAGATTGAGTTCGTTATCAGCATGGACATCTATTTGCCAAAATGACAGTAGTAGCAAATCTGACATCACTCTCGCCGTAAGTCTTTCAAACATGTATCAAGCCTTCCATTGCTGGCCTGTGGGTGCGCAGTTGTACTTAAGCTCAGGTTGACATTTCTAACTCATTAGCTAACCCTGAGTGGGCCTTCCACTACCACTAGAACACCCCTGGGGTAAGCCCTGAGGGGTGGAGCAAGTGGTAGTCAAAAGACAGGGCAGGTACACATGGGTGTTCCATGCCCAGGTAGTGAAGAACTCCCCCATGTGGGTTTTCCCTACCTAGGAGGTTGGCTCTTCCCATGGGACAACACCAGGGTTTTGCTGATTCTCTTTTAGTGGCCTTAGGGCACTTTCCCACTGTAAATGCAGTGTGCAAGTGGGTGCGCTGTTCATACACATGTTAGGAAGTGGTGCTTACCTGATGTTTTAAAAAATGTCTCGCCTGCCATTGCAGGCCTGTGTGTGCACACTTGCACCTATGATGTTTCCAAACATGCCTCAAGCCTGTCATTGCAGGCCTGTATGTGCGCACTAGCACCTATGATGTTTTTAAACATGCCTCCCGCCTGCTACGGCAGGCATGTGTGTGCGTCCTTGCATTTATGCTCAGGTTGGCCTTTCTAAACCTCTACCCACTCCTGAGGGGACCTTTCACTACCACTAGAGCACCCCTAGGGTATGTCTTGAGGGATGAAGTAAGTGGTAGGTGAAAGGCAGGGCAGGTACACATGTGTTCCCTGCCCATATAGTGAAGAATACCCAGGTGTGTTTTCACTACTTTTTGCTCTTTCCATAGTTTAACATGGGGAATGGTTGAAACTACTTCAAGCTGCAATAGTGACTTGCAGTGGAGCAGCCTCATAATGTTTCTTAACATTGGATTCACAATGACAAATCCTCTCCTACGGTAAAGGTGGATTTTTCATTAATAGCTTAGAAGTGGCACGTCTAAAACGTGGGAATTTCTCTGCGCTACCTCTTTGTGTGCCTTTTAGTTTTACTCCAGTCCACACTGGAAGCTGGGAGAGCACAACCGTGCATTCCCCAGCAACAGCCATAGACATTGGGCATGCAACTGGAATGACCAACCTCTTCAATTTTGGGGCCTGGCATGATAGATTGGAGGGACAGTGTTTGACACTTGGCCTCTGGAAAGCCAGATCATGGCCCCACTAAAGATTAACATCTGTATTCCACGGTCTCATGGCAGACTGAACTGAAATTTAGGGGAGACGGGTGGCTCAAAGGTAGCCCTCTTTACCACCCCCTACTTCAGAGGCACACTACAGCATAACTACTGGTGCCATACTTCAGCAGGGCAGAGATACACTAGTTGGGATGTGGGACCGGACACCCTGGAACTGCATGGTGCACACTGCCAGAGGAATCTGTTGTGCACAAGGAGGATTTCTGCCATTTGAAGGGACTGTGCAACCTTTCTGAATAGTACTGGCCTGGGATGTGTGACACCTGAAATGTACTCTCCAAGGGCATGTTGGCTTGCCCCCTGTTCTCTTGTGAAGGTCTCAGGGACATCAGAAACCTCCTGCAAGGGACCCACACTGTCTACGCATGACACCTGGAGAGCGGTGCCTTCTTGAGTGCCCACCTCATCTACTGGATCGCAACTGGTAGCCCTGCGTGAATGTGGAACTGAAGATTGTGCCAGGAAACCGGATTGCCTTGTGCCGAGCCTCAAAAGTATTGCCCACATCTAAGGAGTGTGACCCCTTCATCGTGGGAGCCTCAACACGCATAAGCGTCTTGATGGTGATGAGTGGATTCACCGGTTGCAGGACCAAGTGGAATATAGCACTTTACTACGCAATGTATTACATCGTATGCTATTCAACGACCGCGTTGTTAGTACACGATGCATTTATATCGCAAGTCTTTACAACGGCTTCCACTAGGGGGCGCGCTGGACTTAGGAATAGTATTATCTACTATTCCTACTCCAGTTTGCGCAACAGTAGGGAAGGTGTTGGAATTCATTTCCAATACCTCAGCGCCCCCTAGTGGAATTTGTTGTAAAGACTTGCGATGTAAATGCATCGCGTACTAACAACGCAGTCGTTGTAATGACCGCGTTGTAAAGGTATCGCGGTGTAATGACCGCGTTGTAAAGGTAGTTTCCCGACCCAGTGTAGCCCGCTTCGTCGATTTGGCCAATTCTCTCTCATGCGACACGCTGACTGCATGCTCATTGCGTGCAGTGTCGGATTCACAGGTTGCGACCCTCGGAAGGAGGACGTCCCCATAGTGGTGCCTCATTCTACCTCGTGCTGCACTGCTAAACTTGCCACTGTGTGTGTGACCGGTATTGCCAGGTGCGACCCGTATCAACGGGCACTCATCGTTGTGTGTGACTGGAACTGTTTTGGTGCGGCTTGGCTCATGCGCACCAGACGTTGTGTCTAATTTCCCAGGAGGAGCGGATTTGTGTTCTGTTGTGCCTGGATTGCCTGGGTGCTACTTTGATCGATATGTGTCTGACGGGGTGCCTCCTTCTTCCGAGAGACTTCCCTGCTTCACCCACCCTCGATTGTTCCTTTTGTGCCCTCAGATCAGTGGATCAACTGTCCTCTCCTCACCCCGCCCAATGACTTTGTGTTGCCAAGTAATATTGCCCGGATCGGACCTGGATGGTGAAAGTAATCGACTGGGCTGAGGAGCACTTCTGAGAGCAGTTGGGTCAAGAGTGCGTGACTTCCCACCCTGTGCTTCACAGAACAGAGCTGGTGCCAGAAGGCCAATAGTGGAACCCTTTGATTGAACGATTATCACCCTCAGCCTTTTCTGCCCCGCATACCATGGGTGAACTTCCAGAGTGCTGGCCAAACCCCCATTTATCGACTGCCACCTAATTAGCCCTGCTACCTACCCCTACCTTCTTTCCTGGGACCCTGACTAAGTGCGACTCCAGCCGCAATCAGCCTAGTATCGGGGTTTTTTTTTTTATCTCCAACCCATGGGCGTAGGGAATTCGGGGTTAGCTGAAAGGTGGAGGAGGGCTTGGGCCATGGGGGTTCTGCATTTATATTCTCAACAGACCTGCTGTTTATCAGTTGCACCACATTACGGTGCTTTGTGCTTGTGTGTGCACTAAATACGGATTTGCCTGATATCCGTTGCACAGCGTAGCTGTTCTGAATGAGTATGTGGGAGTGACTGCTTGAGGACCGCCTGTTATTAATTGCACAGTATGGCGGTGTTGCTTTACACATTGATTCCTTGCCAAAAGAATACTACGTTTGATGTTGGTTTTAACCCGTGCGGCCTTGGCCCATGGTGCTGTTTAAAAGTGTTGTAATTATATGTGTGTACACATTTCTGATATCGTTATGATCTGGGGTGCACCCTCTTACTGTGTGGTATTCATTGAATTGTAATAATTACCATGATAGGCCTTATTCTGACAACGTTTCGCATTGCATGAGGGTGCTGTGGCGTAAAGTAGGATCTGTCCCATGTGTGCATACCACTGATGTTATTTTAACATGCTTGGGCGTAGTACTGCTAGTAATATTTCCACATGTGATTCATGCCCACAAAAACATGATGTTCATGTTATGTTAATGTGTGTGTTGAATTCAAAAACTTTAATTACATACACCAAATGTGAAGTCTCTTTTGTGACGCTCAGTGTACTTATTGTGTGTGTGTGCTGTGCCGATGCTTTACACATTGCCTCTGTGATAAGCCTGACTGCTCAATGCCAAGCTACCTAAGGGTGAGCGCAGGTTATACAGCAAGTATCACCTACCCCTGATGAGAGTGGTAAGGTTCTGCCCGCCTAGGGCACTGCCGCATCAACCAGAAAGTGCCAGTTCCAACATCCTTTCATTTGAAAACATAGAATCTAGGTTTGATTTCTCTCACTTGTCTTCTAACGCCTGCCCTTTTTTCACTCCATATTGGTGTGGTTGAAGTTATCAGTTGTGTGTGCATTTCCTTTGTTGTTCTATTCCTCCTGCTATCACGAGGTCTGGTTGTTCAACTCATTACATTGCACAGTTTCTTGTTTTTCAATACTATTTATATATAGATAGCTCATACACTCTAGAGCATCTTGGTGCTGCAGTAATCGCGCTGGAACCGTCAACAGGAATTACCCATGCTTTGTCTGACCCGGCTCCCTTTCCAGTTCCAGTCACTAATCGGAGATGTGGTCAAATATTACAGTGGATGAATACAGCACTTACGCCGCTCTCATGGCTATCCTCATTATCAAATGTTTATTTTGAATAAATCCATAAAACACATACATCTAGAATGCAATTAATAAAAATAATAAAATTAAAAGCTGTAGTTTACAGCAAATGCATACAAAGGAGTCAATACCACATTACTGCATTAGCACACAAAGATAAAATACAGAGCAACAAAGTTCGGGTGTAATAAAAGTGCGTAACAATATAGCTTTAGATCTGGGGTACAAAATAAAAATGCTCCAATCAGGGGCACTCAAAAATAAATACTTCGTTGTTGAACACTACGGATGCAAGAAAGTCAGGCAGCATGAAGAAACTTGGTCATCGCAACCACAGTCACCTCTCTGGCATCGAAACGCAGAATGCGAAGTGTAGGCGTATACTGCCGGAAGCCTAGAAGCCTGCACAAAGGTTTTAGCCATTGCTTATGGGGTTTGGCTTAAGCAGGACAAAAGAAAGTAAAGTGATGGAGGGGTTCTTTTTTCTGATTGCAGGAGGTGTACCAGCTCGAGCTACAATACTTTGCACCCCACTGTCAACAAACCGTTCATAGGCAGGTTTAATCTTTAATATCTAAAAATGAATCTGTCATGCTCCCTCCTTAGACACTTTTTACTTCTCTCACCCACAGATGATCCTTTAGATGATTTTTAATCACGGTGCGAGGGATGGACTTATCCGTACCCGGTAAATCCCAAGGAGAGAACATACTAGGTGCACGAAGCAAGGACTTGATGTGAACAAGGGGGGTGATCTTTTCCCACCCCAGGGAGTTTAGGAATGCCGTAATCAAAGTTCTTAGGATTCAAGTTCCTCTGTAGACCAGAGTCTATGCCAATACAAGATGGATCTAGCCCTAATAGCATAATTAATAGGAAAAAAGACCCAAGTCTAAGAGCTGGGGAAGACGAGGGGCACTCTGCGAGAGGTTAAGAACACTCTTCACAAACCTATGTTTTATTTTACAGAGTTCATCCAACCAAGCGGGTCCCTAGAGTTCTGCACCATACATGACTGAACTTTTCACCTTAATAATGTAGATCCCCATTACTGGGGCAAAAGTGTGCGCATGGAGCTTCTTTGCAATTTAGACACAACCCCAGACTCCTGTTGGAGTTTCAATGCATTTTTCCTTGTGTGTGGACCAGCTATTGTTTTTGGTTTAAGCAAACCCCCAAATGCACAAACTATTTTACTTGTTCGAGAGGAACACCCTGCACCACGATCTTAGCCCTGGCTATTTTTTACGGATTTAGCACCATGAATTTTGTTTTATTAATACTAAGCTCGAGTCCTCGTGTGCTGCCGAAGTGTAGCAAACGATCCACAATTTCTTGCAGACCACGCTGAGTTTTAGATATTAATAGCCTATCATCTGCAAAGAGCAGCATTGCAATTTTGTGAGGACTCAATTTAACTGCATCATTGCCTTGGAAGTGGAGTGGACACACTAGACCATTAAGGTAGAGCGTGAATAATATAGGGGGCAGCACACACCCCTGGTGAACACCGGAGCTAATTTTAAAGGAGTCAGTAAACTCACCATTGGCTTCCTATTTAACCCTGGCCAAGTTATGCCAATGGAGCCTAATTAGTACAGGCAGAAGATTGTCAGGGACACCCATCTCCCTCAGAACCTCCCAGAGCTTGCTTATGGGAATAGAATCAATAGCTGATTTGGGGTCCACAAAGACCACGTATAAGTCAATATAAATCCCAATCTTTGGGGTGAATGCCACGCCAGGGGACTCTACGAGTGTTGACTGCCATTGGATCCAAGCATGGAGGAAAATTGAAGTAAGGGTAACAGACTAGCTCCTCCAGTGACCTGCTGTCCGAGCAGGTACAAGAGATCTGCAGGGAGTGGCACTAGATTACCAGCATCGGTATGGATGACCCTGCCCCTCTCTCAGCTCGCAGCCTGCAGGACCAAAAATACAATGATAATAAAAATGTTTTATTATCATTTTCTTTTTGTCGTTTGCCTCTGCTGGCTTTCAGCAGTGGGGTGTGGGGGGTGGTGATGCTCCTCCCCCATAACGGAGGAGCCTCCCCTGGTAAATGATTCACAGATCATCACGCCAACAGGTAGGAAAGGAGTAGTGCTGGAAAAGCATGAGCGAAGAGAATCTTTGGGCTGGGGGCTATCTAGGATCTGTGTCAAAGCAGACCAGGAACTGGACAAGTCAGCAGTGCCTATCCGGTACCTGATTCTGTGTTTCTTACCGTCCTTTCAAATTCTGATTTATAGTCTTATTTACGATATATTCCAAAGTATCCCTCTTGGTACTTAGATAAAGGAAAGATTTTTTCTATACTAAGGAACCTTCTCATTATTTTTTTACTTCGTTTTATAAACTGATCGAAACATGCAGATCGACTCATGCTCCGGCTCCTTAAGCAGAAAAAAGTCAATGTGACTGTTTAATTAGTAAGTGATGAATTGACAAAGCAGTTCTTCACCTTGTGTGGATGTGAATTCTTGGATGGTAATGGCCTGTTCGATTTTTTTTTGCTTGCACTGATTGCAAGACTCCCATAAATGAGAAGAAAAGAGGTTCGAAATTTTTGGGAAAGATGACTGCGTTGTTAGTTATGCCAAAATAACAGTTTAAATCTTGCTGTAAACTAAAAATACATAGTTCAAAAGGCACTTTCTTTATTGGCGTACCCAGTGCTTTAATGGGGCGTTACTGTCCGGTACAGACTACTGGCACTTTTTTATTTTGAGAGAGAGTATCTGCGCTTCTCAAGAGAAATGCTATACTTTCAAGTGGAGAGTACCAGCACTTCTCAGAAACAAGCAGGTACTGTTACAGAGTACCTGCACTTCTATTTTTCCATTTCAAGCACTGGTCGGACCCGAACACCAACATTTAATCAACATTTCATATATAAGAGATGTTAATGTTTGAACTTTCAATCAATCAGGGGTTTGTAACGCGCACTACTCACCCGTGAGGTTCTCAAGGCGCTGAGGAAGGGGGGTTGCGGGCAGCTCTGTGGTCATCCGAAGAGCCAGGTCTTGAGGTCCATTCTTAATAAGTGCAGTGTCGGGCTTCGTCTGATGCATAAGGGGAGTTCATTCCATGTCTTGGCCGCGATGTAGGAGAAGGATCTGCCACCCGTTATGACCCTGTGGATGAGGGGGACCGTGGCTAGGACAAGGTCGGTGGGCTGGAGGTTTCTCTTGGGGGCATGGAAGGAGAGTCTTTCGTTGAGGTATTGGGGTCTGGTGTTATGGAGGGCCTTGTAGGTGTGTGTTAGCAGTCTGAGATGTTACAGCATGTGGGTAACAGTTGGAAGAGTGAAGGATGAATGAGTGAGAGTAAGTTTGTGATTTAATTTGAACGAGAAAAAAATGCCAGTCGGGTAAATGTCATGATTTGAATTATGTGTTTTAATGTATCTAGATTATATGTATCTTTTTCAGAATGATATTGGTTTATTCTTTAACCTACACAGTGCACCTAAAGTTGTAGCTTTAGACATGATAAATTCTTATGTGTATCTCTATTAGAGGTTTTTAGGAATAGTTAGATGCATTTAGTACCATTCCTCAGACAGATCTCCGGCATTTATTTTGTATGATGTGGCTTTCTTCTCCTAGACTATGCAAAGCTACTAGGTTACTTTTAGGTAGTTTAGTGAGGTTGCCTTTAAACAAAACAGTTGCATCTACTGTTTTTTTAATACAAGATGACCATACATGAATCAATTATGAAGAATTTAGACAGTACTGAATAACAAATTCTAAAGTGAAGTCACAGAGCATTTATCGACGTATTTTTCAAACAGTTAATTCTGCATCTCTAAACATTAACCGAGAGGTTATTTATGAGATTATAAACGGCATTTAATGCATTTATGGCTACGAGTGTGATAAATCATTGTAGTACTGGTTTTGTCTAAAGGCAGAGCTCTGTGCCATCGACTCGGAAGTGGAAGGGAAATTGTGCTTGCTAATAATGTTCAGCAATGGGGGGTGGGTGTGTGGTGATAAATGTTGAATAGACTGGCTGGTGCTGATGATCCCTCGTGGAATCTGTATGAATCTTGCTGGGAATCTGGAAGGATCAGCTTACCTCGGGTAGGTCAGACGGGAAATAGGGAGGCCAGAAAATCAGATGTCTGCTTGCTCAGCAAAGGCAGTGAGGATGGGCTTCATGCTCTAAAAAGTTAAATGGTTCCCTTTGGTCTGGTAGCACAAAGAGGCATGCCTTGCCCTCATTAAAAACGTTATGGATCCATCACAGATTTTGTGCAGACCTGATTCAGTTACATGCAAAAGACTAAAGACGTGCTCTGCCAACTATTATTTGATGGTCAGTCTAGTCATGAAAGTGCAATACAGGTTGATGCTACAATTATTTGAGATGTAATGTTTGGCAATGGATCTATGTGGCCGTTCATTCTTAGAGTGACAATTTTTTGCAGTCTGTGGATTCTAGGACGCATTTAAGTGATCAGGCAGGAGGGCCATGTTGCTCTGTGACGTTTGTGATTAGGTGTTAGCTTTATTCTTAAGTTGTGATGATTTTTGTCTTTAAAGAAATGTAAAAACAATATTATTAATAGGTCATAGGGTTTTTTGAATTGGTGATCCTGGAGGGAGAAGGCTTAGTAAATTCTTAGTAAATTCTTTTAGATGATTGAGGTAGTACTTGATGTTGGATTTAGCTGTAAATATTTTCTGGATAGATTCAACCATTGGGCATTTTAGCACCAGCTATCGAAGTGTGGTATTATTTAATGTTCTTGTGACTTTTGTGATGGTGCTTGCTCTAATATTTTGTATGAACACAGTACAGTTTCTTTAGGCACACTGTTCAGTGTGTGTATCTGGGACAGTAAATCAATCAAAGTGTATTTATAAATGGGGATGTTGCTGCTGCTGCGTGGGTTGGGGTCAGCCGAACAGCCAGGTTTTTGGGCCGTTTCTGAATCTCTGTAGGTTAGGTGAGGTACGGAGGGGAAGATCGTTCCAGGTCTTGGCGGCCAGGTAGGAGAATGTACAGCCTACGATCTTGCTTCAGTGAATGTGGGGAGTGTTGGAGAGGGAGAGGGAGCACAGATGTGTGTGGAGGTGGTGGAAGTTGATCCTGTGGTTGTGGTAGGACTTCCTTGAAGGCGTGGGTCAGCATCTTGAAGTGGCACCTTTTTTGGAAGGGAGCCAGTGAAGAGTTCTGAGGTGAGGGGTGATGTGAGATTGAGGATGATCCTTGCTGCCATGTTCTGGATGCTCCGAAGTCAGATGAACAGCTGGGCAGTGATATCTATGTAAAAGGTGTTGCCATAGTCCAGACTGCTGGTGGTGAGGGCCTGGGTAACAGTGCGTCTGGTGCTGACAGGAATATATTTGAAGATTTTCCGGAGAATGCAGAGAGTGAAGAAGCAGGCTTAGGGCACAGCTTTTATCTGTTTCCTCACTGAGAGCTTCCTGTCAAGTATGATGCTGAGGTTTCTTGTGTGTTCTATGGGTGTAGGTGCTGGCCCAGTACTTCTGGCCACCAGGAGTTGGTCCACATGGATGTGTTGCTCCCGAATAGGAGTACCTCCGTTTTATTGCTGTTGAGTTGGAGGCGGCTTTGCATCCAGTTGGCCCGGCGGGTCATGCACCTATGGCTTTGGTGTTAGTAGGGTCTGCTGACTGGAACAGGATGAGCTGTGCCGTCCGCGTATGATATGATGCACATACCTTGGAGGCCAGTGGGGCCATGTATGCATTGAACAGGGTAGGGCTGAGTGACGATACCTAGGGAACGCCGCAGGTGATGTTTTTTGGATCCAAGGTGTAGAGTGGGAGGTGGACACTCTGGGTTCTTTTGGTGAGAAAGGATGTGATATACTTGAGGGCGTTCCCTTGGACCTCCATTTGGTGGAGTCTTTGTAAGAGGGTATAGTGTGACACTGTGTCATAAGCTGCAGAGAGATCGAGTAGGATCAGGGCTACGGCTTCTCCATGGTCTAGCCAGCACAAAGACGCCTGAGGCCATTCGAACACTTAATAAGCCTATATAACATAACATCTTCATTGGTGGTCACGATTAGGGTGGTCTCCATGCTGTTATTTAAGTGGAAACCAGATTCGTATGGGTCAAGCACCTTGTTACTCTCCTTGACAGGTTGTTGGTTGTTGACTTTTTCTAGAACCTTTGTGGGAAATGGGAGCAGGGAGATGGGCGGACAATTCTTCAGTTCATCTGGGTTTGCGGAGGGTTTTTGGACGACAGGTTTGACTTTTGCGGGATTCTATGCCTCTTGGAAGGAGGCAGAGGTGATGGAGGCATTGAGGATGGAGGTGAGTTCCTTGCTGATGATGTTTACTTCCCATGTTGAATATGTGGTGGGGGCAAGGGTCCTTGGGTGCACCAGAGTGAATGGGGGTGGTGACCGTGAAAGAGATAACTTGGTGGTTAATCCTAGGAAGGGCAATGCACACCATTGTGCAATTTGAATGTTTTTTGGAAGATAAGGTCTGATGTGGGCAGAGGCATGGTTTGCTGACCTGCTGAAGTGAGTCAAGGCATGTAAGCTATTGAGTCATGATGAGCTGCTTCTATATTGTATGGGCTAACAAATGTGTGATTAAAAAATGTCGCATTAAAAACGTTTGGCTTCATGTCTTGGCTTCATGTCCCAAACATCTCCCCAGTATTTATGTGCTGCTTGAAGGAAAACACCAGAGACATCTTTAGATTTTAGTGCTCAATGAAGATGTTATTTTTATTATTAATTGTTAAAACACAAAACTGTGTTTCCTCAGTCTACATACGTCATTTGAATTCTGTGTCGATCAATGACCAGCTTGTGCCAAGCATGGGCACTCGGTGTTGAGCTGGTCATCCCTGTACCATGCCCTTGTACGTGCTCATAGCTGTGCATGCTTTTACTTGTCATGCAATTATTATTGGTTTGGTTCTTTTATGCCTATTGTATGGGAGTGCCAGTTTCTAGTTACAATCAAATGGACCTTTAGATGGGTGGAGATCAAACCTCATGCATTAGTGCTCAACCCTTTTGTTCAAATCAGGCTGTGAACCTGGCCATCCTCTCTGCACCCAGTCCCCTACAGTGGCGTAGCCGGTGCGCCATGGGCTCTAGTGCAAGGAAGGAAATGGATCCCCTGTAGGAACTGTGAAATACAGCAGTAATCCGAGTTCATTGGGCCCCAGTGCCACTGCAACCGCTGCCCCGTGGAAGCTAAGCCCCTGGGCCTTAATGTGAATCGAGAGCACTTTGGAGGTACATACACGTATGCTATTTTTCTACATTTGTTCATGTTCTACTTTCCGTCAAAAGCACATAACTTAAATTATGAGAGCTATACATTAATTTGTGCATTACCCGCGGAAAAGGCCGAACACTTAACCAATTGTTAAAAGGGTTCTAGACGTCAGTGTGTTCAGTGTAACGCAAGCATGCGATGCATTGTGCTCAAATGAAGGCACGCACGTTTTGTTATGCAGCAATGGCACAATTTTACCATGTCACAGTGTCCTGTGTTGCAGTTCGTAGTAGGAAGCGCCATAAAGAACCTGCAATGTGAGAATTACTGATTAGAGTACACACTATTTCTCATGTAAATAAAACAGCCTGAAGTGGTCCTTTGTCTGGCGACATACAAATAGCAACAACCTGTTTTGTTATAAAGCTCTCCACTGGAGTACTCATATTTGTTGAAATATTTCAAAAGGCCACGTCCAAACATCTCAGCGCCTCACCATTCATTCTGGGAGTTTACCTCGCAGTCAAGCTGCCTCGCGCATGTCTATCAAAAGGGGAAAAAAAGTGCCGCGTGGAACTCCGCGGCTGTGCTGGAAAACCTCTAATAACGTTGCATAAGCAAGTAGTTACCTCGGCAACATTATTGTTGGAAGGTGTTTTCCCTGCTCCCGGTGCGTCTGACTGCAGAGGCGGGACAAACAAAGGGCGCGAGGGGGAGGATTTTCCATTTTTTGAATAGAGTAGGTAAAAAGTTAAACAAAAGACAATATGTCGGCAGCACCCCACCCCCTTTTCTCTCTCAGACCACCAGTGGTGGCATCTGTCAGTGAACTGTTGTCAACACACCAAGTACTGCAGAGTAGCGGCAGGTGCGAGGAGCTTTTTCGAGGAGTATAGTGTGTGCTGATCTGGGCGATTGGAAAACACAAATTACTCTTCAAGGTAGCACTTTTAAATTTTCAGACTGTGAAACCTCATTTCAGTAGTTAGTATAACCTGAAATTGCTCCCCCACTTGCTTAAACATTACCGAGGCTAGGGCAGAGCTGAGCATTTCCCTTTTGTTTACACACACTTTTTGTCAGTACTCCTGCCTCTCCGTCCTACCTTTCCCTCCAGATCTTGCAGGAAACTTCTCGAGATTCCAGAGAAGCCCCATTCCTCACCTGTTCATCGCCACCTGTGAAGACACGTAGGATGGTCTCAAAGCTGAAGCAAGGAGCAGGTTTCTCTGATCTGTCCTCCATTTTTCTTTAGAGATTTGAAATGGCTTCAAGTGGTACTGCAACTACAAAACTCAAGAAATTCTCAATAATTCTTTGTTACTTACCCCCCATATTTCTTCTTTTTTTTATTAACCAGTGAGGAATGGCACTTGTTCCCCGAGTTCTTTGGTGACTGGATCCCTACGGAGACCTTTTAGACACATTATCATGTTTGCAGTTGTGTGGACCAAGCCATTGATTTTGTTTTTACTTCTTCCACTGGGTGAATCTGCTTCACGTACTGTGTGACTTGTTAGTCTGCTCTTGAATGAATCCTTATACTCCCATGTCGGGTGCTGGAGCACTAGCACCTAGACCCGCCTCATGGCTGTGCGCCGTCCATAATTCAGGCAGTTGTCTGCCAGTGAGTTAGAAAGGAACATTCATTAATGTTTTGGACATTATAACCTGCTGAGTAGAAGGCGATAGTCACCATACTGAGGTTATCCGAGGCTAGCAATGGAATTAGGGATACCACCTTCAATGGTTTGGCCTCTACTTGAGTTGTTTAGACTGTGACAAAAGAATTGTGGTCTTATGCAATGTTGGAAGACAAGTTTTCAGTACCGGACCACCACATCAGTCTAGGTAAGACCCCAAGAGCTCTGCTGCTGGGCCTGGCAGAAGAGCTCTCAATCGCTAACTTAAAATTAGAATTATTATAGTTATAGTTTTGGATAGCGCGAACTAGACCCGAAGATATCCGGTATCCGAGCGCTTTACATGAGCACCAGTTTCGTTACAGATGGACACATTCATTTTTGTTAGGCACAGGGAGATTAAGTGATTTGCCCTCAATCATAGGATGTTGAGCGTTGTTGCCGAGACTCAAACCCGGTTCCCCAGCTTCGATGTCGACTGCTTTAGCGGTAAGGCTACATCCTCTCCCCAATTATTGCAAGCTCTGCCCATTAATAGGCCATCTTAGGACTTCTTTTTCTGCCGGGATGAATTCCGTGCCTCCTAGCACCAATGCAGCTTGTCTGGATTTCCTAAAGGGTGTTCCTTCCATTGAAATATCTGGGCAGCAACAGTAGTCTCTCCATGATATATCTGGTAGCATTTCTGATGTCCGTTCTGAGTGCTTCCACCCCACAGTACTCTGATTTAAACGAGTAGTAAGATCAGTAATACAATTACTTTGTCGAGCTTGAGATAAGGTAGGGGTCCGTCGGCGTGAAGGTCTTATGGGGATCCCATTGTTGATCCCTTTCGGATCTCTGAAGTGTAGTTAACCTTGTGTCAATAGAAATCTGATAAATGCTCAGTCTGGATATGGAAGTAAGTAAGCTGTATAGATCAAATTTAGATTTGTATGCATCAGTCTTTTTTTCTAGCATTAAATGATGCTCTTGACTGGTCTCCTCTCCCGTCTCCCACAGTACCTTGGGGGAGGCCAATAATGTTGCTGGTTTTGAAACAGACAGGACATACCCAACAGATCTATTTTCCTTTTGAATGCCCATGCAAAGATTTTATGAAAAGTCTTAGTAAGCCATTTATATGAGTAATTGCAGGAGGGGAATTTATTCCCAAGATACAGGAGGAGTTAAAGGGGGTGTTTGAACAAACGCAAGCCTGCTATATATTTACGGTTATCATTTTAACACAGTTAAACACCTTGATAAATAGACACTCACCTCGAAGACACTCCACGTGCTAAGACTGGGACCGGCGTTTTTACACATGAAAAAGCACATGAGATTGCCTTGGGTGGTGCACGATTTATCTACCTTTTCTGGTGGCTCTTCGGGTGTGTGAAGGTTGTGCTCATGCCCCCAATCTTCAGTGTTTTTGTCAATGAATTGGCTATGCATTTGAGCGTGGCAGGCTAGAATGTACCCCAGCTTCTCAGTGGGTGGTTGTCTTGATCTGCCCCTGTTTAATCGTAGAGTCATGATAGCTAGTAGAACCAAAGGTTTTCCGAGGTCCAAAATCACATAGGTCAGAAAAGAGGGATTCTTATTATTTGCAAGCTTCTCATTTGAGAAAAAGTAAGCTATTGGGATCAAGATGAGTAGCTACATGTTACTGGGCTCAACATATTAGAGACTCGGGGACACATACAGGCAGTTAATTGTGGGTGTTCTGCATTTCAGCTGGACCGTGTAGGTGGGTAGTAATGATTACAGACACATTTTTACCAGTGGTGTGTATTGCCAGCAGCATCACTTGGTGCCATACGTTTAGGGTGTGCACAGTGCAACTCTTATGTAATGCTGACTATCTTTTCAGTTCATGCTCCTGGAGTGCCTCCAGGTTCTGCTACAGCACAGTTATGTGAGATAAAACCTGTGACGGACATGGTATGGTTTAAGCTTTTGCCACTCTGGGTAGAACTGTGGCTTCACTCCCATGCACAGCACTGCCACGAGGCATCCACTCAAGTTTGACAGCGGAAAGCTGTCGCTTGATCCTGTAGCTTACCTACATTAAAGACACTCTGGGTCTTTTGGGCTTTTTTTCTATGCGGGGCAAGTCAACCCGCATCCTAAAGGAACATATGGTAAGGTTCACAAGTGCTTTTAAGGATTACAACAGCATGCTTTCAATGACTTGTTCTGTGTATAACTCAATGTGAGGTTCAATGAAATACCTAGCTGACTCTTTGCTAGTGATTTGACAGCTTTATGCGAATATATGTTTGGGCAGAAGTTCTTCCTAGCAAGCTAAAGATCTATGGTAGATTTTAGGCCAGAAGGCTTTTGCACTGTTGAACAAGGTGCAGTGAAGAATCTTGTCTACTTGCCTTCTTGTTCAGGAGAGGTTGAGAAAGGTTTGCAGTAAGCCACATTTGAGGGAGTGAAGTGTCATGTTAACAAAAGAGACAAAAGACTCCATTCTTTTCTTCGCTGTGCTTACAATTTACACGTAGGTCTTGGAAGGAGGGGGAGATCGCAGCAGCAAAGGAAATGCTTCGGTAGCATTGCTGTCGAAATGAATTGTCAACATGTTTTTAGCTCTGGGATGATGGTTTTGTATTGGGCTTTTAGCCTGTCTAACTTGATGAATTGATTCTTACTTACAATGTTGCACCGTGTATTTATACGCATTTAAGTGAATCGGTGTTTTTGAGAAGCATAGGTATTGTGTTTTCATATAGTTTATTATGAATTGAGTGTTAGACAAATCAATGTACTTTTTTATGTTCCCCAAACATATTCTATTGATTATGTGTAAACTGTAAGTTATAGTGTAATCAAATGACAATTGCCAAACTTTACTGTACTGTACTCATGATAACCTACTGAAAAGCAGGCAATTCCAGCAATGGATAGCGAGTACTTCTGTCCTGAAATGCCCATTGAGCGGTTCCTCCCGCCGGTCATAATACTACTGTAACAGGGATACATATTTTAATGGCCTAAATAATAAATGCATGGGACACATCCCGGGTTCCAGCTAAGTATATTGGCATGCACCCTGTGTCGTGGAGTACTCCAATCAGGGTCACCAAACTTTGTTGTGTTTATGTGGACAACCCATAGTTTTGTATACTTCATGCTCCTTGGTAAAGCCTTGATTCATCCCATTTTGCCATTCTTTTACGTTGTTGTGGTGGAACCCCCATCTACGAGCTATGTCCCACTTCACCAGATTACAACTATGCCTACTGGTTGCTTCATGGCCCCCCCTCCTCCTCCAGTGAACCCAGAAGGCATCTTAGGGGTTAAGCCCCAATGGTCTACCCATTGCGGAAGATAGTGCCCTCTCCACTCGGGATTGGTAGTATCAGACAACCATGCATGACCAGGTTCTGTGTGGGAAGGAGCCCTTCTTCTACAAGCAACGCGGGCATAAAGGACTCAATCTAAGGACCATTTTCTACAATCTTTCGGGAGTATAGTATGTCCTGTGAAAATATGTTATCCATATTAAGTGGAGAAGAGCCTACACTTCCAAGATTCGCGGGCCACCTTAGCTTCCCTCCACTCGTCGTCCTCCAACGGGCCTAAGTCTACCTATTTATTTTATTTATTTAAGGGTTTATATAGCGCCAGAATCGACTCTGAGCAGTATCTCTGCGCTTTTGTGGAGGCATATCAGCTGTATAGCGAAGGCTGTAGGATTAGTTTTACTTTTATTAAAAGCAGAACAAAATGGTTTTAAGTGATTCCCTAAAAGTTAAATGATTTGAGCATTCTCTTAAAAAAAGGGGGAGTTCGTTCCAATAATTGGTGGAGAAGTGTAGCTCACTGGTTAGAGGAGGCATACCCTGAAGCAGAGGTCAGACCCGGGACCAGGGTTCAATTCCCGACGCGGCAGGGTCCGGAGCCCAATTGTCCACGGACTCGATAATTCTCGCTTCGGTGCCCACTCTAAGCACGAGTTCACACTATGCAGCTCTGGGCAACAAGCTTGCTTAATCTCCACAACGCCCCCCCCGCGGTGGGATGCCTGGCTTTCACCTTGGGGATGCCCAGTACGGGTTATCTCACAGGGAAAAACCAGGACGGGTTCCCAATGCAAGCGCCAAGATGCCCAAGGGTAAGTTGAGCGCTATATAAGAACACATAATAATAATAATAATAATTAGGTCCGAGGTATGATAGAGATTTCCCTCCTAATCTCGCTCTCCTATTCCTAGGGACCGTCAATAGGTGTTTGGTACTGGAACGCAAAGATCTCTGGGGAAGGTAGAGACTCCCATTGGCGTCGGAGCCAGTCTAATAAATCCGGTGTGTTTAAGACCAATGATCGCTATAGGCGGGAGATTCCCCCCCCCCTTCCCCATAGGCTCCAGAGTCAGTTTAGGCCCCAGGGGGTTATACTCTGGCAGAGAGTCTGAATTAGTCCGTAGGGGGGGTCCAGGTGACTCCTAAGCTGAGAGACCAACAAAATTGTGATTTGTGTTGGGATTATTCGTTCTGTAGCTCTTCATTGGACTTAATGGACATGCCTGCCCAGCCCCACCCCCATGAGGTGGGATTTTCCTATGCATATACTTACAAACTTCTTGGCCATACGACCGCTCACCAGTCTTAACACTACCCACAACAGAGTTACTTATGTGGGTTCCTTAAACCACCTTATGTTTGAGCGCACTCTGCCAGGCCCGTAAATTCAATGTGTTCGTGGTAGTCTTTGTTTTTGTTGCACTTTGCATGTGCTAATAACCGAACCTTCTAAATCTGAACATTTTCTGGGGTTCTTAGCAAGCAGGTTACAATTGTCGGAAAGCTCCAGCCACTAATTGCTATTACTGCACAGTTTATTTTTTTATGCAGTATAGTAGATTTTAGCTTTATTTCAGACACTCCAGTAGCGATCCCATGCCAGCAAGGAGCATGGTCTACTGAAATTTCTCCACTAGTTTCCTCTTTCTTTTGTGGTGTGCATTTTTTTGCCGCCTGTAGATGGAATGGCAGGTTTCATAATTACCCTTCCAATCACTTGCAGCCGAGTGAGGAGCTTTATGAGCCACAAAATAACACATTCTTCATAGGACATTTATTGCCTTTTTTTATTAATTCTTAAGTTGACACAACTATCCAAAATCCATCGTTATCTGTACTACTGTATATTGCTTTATAGACCGCTCAGTGCACTGCGGTTGTTGGCACGTCTGTATACTTCTCAGTGTGCCCTTGTCCATTGTCTGACTTATTGCTTGCCTCCTGCGGGACCGAGGCCATTAACAGTTGTCACACTGCTCCAGTTTACCATGCGCTCCCCTCTGCACGTGACTTGCCCTCCACGTGACTTGCCCTCTGCATGTGACTTGCCCTCTGCCCATGCGCATCTGCTTCACAGCAAGGTTTTTTAAGTGAAAGAGCATGTATCAGGGATTTGTTCTAGGTGAGCGCTGAGAGGGTCAGTGTATTTACTGATCACAAAAAGCACTCGCCTAGACATTCATTCATGCAGTGACCAGCATAGAATTGCTGCCCTTCTCGGTATCTGATCTAATCTTCTGCCAAGTGCTACTGGACACTGGAATAGGCCAAGTTCATGAGGCTTTGAGTACTATCCTTCGTGGACACCTGGTTAATCTTTTTTTTTTCTTAAAGTGAGATGTGTGATATCAATATTATTAATATGGTGTTGCCTTTATTTTCTGCTTTATTATAGTTCTATAAGACTCCTTCACAAAGCAAGCATGTCATTTCTGGCTATAATTTGTAACTTGCCTCCAAGTGTGTGGCGGGGTATGCCCAGACATGGGTCCCGTTCTCTCTACACCACCAGATTCAAGCTAGCCTGGCTGATGAGAGGTGATGATCGGAAACTAGTCCCAGGATGCTTGTTTCTGGTCCAGGGAGGACCTGGCCTGGCAGTTTCAGGCTGGACAGTTCCCATGTGGAGCAGGGTCACAAGTGATTTGCATATGGCTGGGTCGAAACTGGAATGGCTTTGCATGAAGAAAAATACGATAGATTTAACCCAGGCTATGACTGGGGGGCGAATGTTTGAGTTTTTAAGCATTCCGTCCATCATATGTTCTTTTCGCTAATTCGGGGGCTAATCCACCCTGATTGAGAGTATCTAGTCCTAGAGATGTTAGAGGAGTGCACGCTTTTGTCCGCATTTTTCATGGTTATTTAAGATTTAATCTTACGAAATTATTGGTCTTCCGATTAAGAATTACTCCCAAGAAAGTTGCCTGCCGCTCAGCATCACTCTTACATGACACGTTTCATTGAATGTGTTGATAGAATTGTCATTAGACTTGTCTCTTGAAGCTTCTACTGGGTACAGGGATGGAGTTGTACCCATGTCACATGCCTTGGCATTTTGATGATGATTAATCACATAAGGGGAGAGTAGACATTGACACCAATTTCCATACATTTTCTAAAGATACTGCTGAGAATTCCATGAATAAGGGCATATGAAGCTGAAGAAAAATATAGCTTAGATTGTCTCCTTGTCTTCCTCAAAGGATAGTGTCGGCAATTAAGAGTGTTGTGGTTTCCACACATTAACATGCACTAAAGCTTGAAGGACATGGCGTTGACCAATAATATCCTCTAATGTTCTGATCTGTTGATTGGCTACTCCCTTTTTAGGTCTCGCCAGAGCTTTAGCGCTGCTCTGGCGAGAGCTTTAGTAAGCGGGATTTGGAAGTGCAGACTAGTGGCTTTTCAGGCCTCCAACTACAGGGCATGTGCGCCGGGCGCGCGCACCATTTGTCAGTCTGCTGATCACTTTCGCGGCCGCTTTGATGTTCTCACTGAGCCGCGCGGCCACTGAGAACATCAAAGCGGCCGCGAAAATGCACACCATTTGCCAGCCTGCATGTTGCTTCTCACATTCCCCCCCTCACCCTTCCCTGTATTGCTTCAGCACTCACCGCCCCCCCCGCTTCCATGTTACCCCGTGTGGCTCACATTCTCTTTCATGGCCTTCTCTTTCTCTTTCTCTTTCTCTCTCGCTCTCTCTCCCACTCTTTCCCTTTCTCTCGGGGCCCCACGCACTACGGAGGCTATTGTTACGTCGATCCCGTCTTTGTTTCAGACTCCATTTCTCTCTCTTGTTCCTTTTAGCTTTCCACCGTCTTTTTGTTTTGCCTTTCCCTCACTCTTTTACCTTCGCTTTATCACTCTTGTCTCCTTTTCTTTCTACTCTCTTGTTTATTTAACGACTTTTAAAATGCAATGCTCCAAACGTCCCAGATCCCCGCAGCCCCCTTATCTCCCTTTTAAGCTCCGCTGGCTCTTGTTTATTATCCTCACGATTTCCTCATCCATGGCTGTCGGAGGGAGAGGTGGGGGTACGGGGTCGGACGCTGACTCAAGCCATCCCGCCGGGTCGCAAAGCCTGCCATGTTCAGAAAGGTTGAATGAATGCAGCTGCCACATATCTTGGTTCGATTTGCCTGCCTCTTTATCAGTCTATGGCTCTACGTAATTTCCAAAGATGGTTTTACAGCACTTTCAAGTTAGCTCAGTTGGTTGAGTAACTGCTGCGAAGATCCATATGTAACTTGGCGATCAAAGGAATGGCTTGTGCAAAACTACCTTTCCTAATAAGCGAGTTTGCAGCTGCACTTTGTAAATGGTCCAATATTAGAGTTACTGAACGTTTACTCTGTATAGCATGCTCCACAGATAATTAATATAATGATCATTTATCAATCAGTTGATATCTGTAATAGCATTTGAAGAAATGCAAATTTTTCAATTTTGAAGTTTGAGTGTGTGAATTAAACATTACTGAGTTCTGTGTAAGAGGTAGAGGTCTTCGGAGTCTTAATCGCTCCCATTCTTTACTTCACACCTCTTTCCTTTACGGTTTCTCTATTAGAACCCTTTATGCCCCTTTTCTCTCCCCATCTTTCTAAAAAGCCTCCGCCTGCATACGTCACACAGCGGTTTCTTTCCACTGACTCTCTCCTGCACACACTTCCAGGCATCTCCTTCACTTCACCATTGCCCTGCACACACACACTAACCTGCAAGCAATCCCTTTTCACCTTTTCTTTTACTTTTTCAAAATGCAGGACTCTAAAAGCAGTTCACACTGTACAACGGCATTTATTCATAGTGTCTACAGACAGCAACAAACCTTTGCAGTGCAATAGGTCTCGCAATTACGCGAGTTTGAGCTATTGGCATTGTAAATGACAATGCCTTTTATTTATGTTTTTGTTTGTAAAACATAAATGAAAGGCATTGTCATTTACAATGCCAAATAGCTCAAACTCTCGTAAATGCGAAACCTATTGCATTGTAAATGCTTGTTTTTTCTTGTTGGCCTTGAATGTGGGAAGTTGGAGTGAGCCTAAAAATGTGGAGCTCTTTCTGGTCAGGTGTCGCTTCTTTTACTGTGGTGGACCTGTAGTGAGCCCCTCACCCAAAATATATTCTTATTTTGTGGCCAACAGGGCCGGACTGGGATCGCAAACCAGCCCTGGCAATTGCGTCTGACCGGCTGGGGGAGGGGAGTTCGGGGGTGGGGCTGGCAGCAACACTGCTGCTGCGTTTTTGTTATAAATGGCCGATTTTAAACCGGCGCCCAGTAACAAAAACAGCCCCCACCAGTCCAAAACCGGCCTCCACCCTTCTGACCCTCTGGGTAAACGCCCGGTGCGCGCTATGGCCAGTCCAGCTCGGTGGCCAATTAGGAGTTTGCAGGTTAACCTGCACAGTCACACTCTTCGATTGTGTAAGACATTCCACACGGTTTCCTTACCCCATCCTATAAACTGAATTGATCATTATGCTTATGTTATATATCTAGTGTTACAAGTTGTATTTATTAGTGATTGTTTATCATGATAAGTTATTTGCCACCACACACCTGAAAGTGAATGATCTCTTGCTGTTTTAAATAATGGTTGATGTTATTCTCCTCCCAGTTGGTGCTTATTTTATTGACCCCCGAAGAACTATAAAGGTGTATAATTTAATCTATTTTAAACTAGTTTATAGAACAGGTTTTAACGATTACTCCAACCCAATTACTTGTAACAGTGTTCAGGCTGAAAAATCAGCCAAATTAATCAATTTAATGATATTGTATCAACCTTGTGCACAAGATGTATGCTGTTGTGCTCTAAAATGTATTTAATGTATGAACATCCGCTGTATTTGGCTCTAGATTAAAGTTCTGTTTGCGTGCTGAAAATTTAATGTAAGCAAAGCTTGTGCAGAAAGCACCTTTTGTAGGGCAAATTCAAGGTAGATTATACATTGCTGCACTGTACACCCGCACTTAACTACATCTTTGTATACCCGCTCATAATAATCATTGGTGCCCGAGATATTCAGTGTATTTTGGGGCAGAGCAACTCAACTGTTGATGAATCTAGAAAACCGAAAGGAGATGGACTGGGCAATCAAGCCTCCCAACATCCTCTGATACACACCATAATAAAGCTTTAGTGCCCAGACACGGCATTTTCAATAGCAGAGATGGTAGAACGCTGGAGCTCTCCTGCGAGCCTTTCCAGTGCGGCTTCAGCAGTATAATATGTTGTGTTTTTTTCGTCTTCCTTGCTGGGTCCCATGTTAGAATCCCTTTCTCTTCAAGTCTGGAAAAAGATTTGGAAGACACTGGTAGTAAATACACCTTTCCTGTACTGCCACCCTCTTTTCACCTCTTGCCGTATGTACCCTTTATTTTTGTTGGTTTTAGAACTCTGTGCACTTTACCCCTACTAACTAATAGTAAAATGCAGAATAAAAGTACTAGAATGTCACTTGACCAAATAGTATTTTAATCAACACACAAAATGAAAACTTCTCATAACGAGCATTGGCATAGCCAATAGGTCTCGCCTTTGGGGCCTTATACGTGTTTAGCCATGCAACACTTGATGTTGTTGCACCAAGGATATTGTGCAGATTAACTAAACACTTATAAGGTCCCAAAGGCGAGACCTATTGGCTATTCCAATGCTTGTTTATTTTTCTCTTGCTCCTCCTTTCTCGCTTGTGTTTCCCTCGTTTGCTCTGGGCCAACGTGTGTTGATGAAAAATAAGCGCTGGTCCCCAAACCTGAATGCCGGTGGGCCCCACCTACAACCACCGGCTCAAATTAAGCACTGGTGTAACTAATATTACTTGGCAAAACAACAAAAGAATACAGAAGATGAAAGGTACTGCTACATGAAACGATTAAATGAGCAAGGTTTTATTTTTTTCTGAACGGGAGTACAGTAAAGGGGTCCCCCGAAGATCCAGAGGTAGAGCGCTTCATAGGGAGAGGGCAAGAACTGAAAACGAGCAGCCCCTGCCCTGGCTCTCAAAGGCACGGCACGTTTAAGATACAGAGTTCATGGTGGATAATGCTCTGGCTGGAAAGGGTCCGCTCAGATTAACTGCTCAGGGGACATTCCTCGAAGGGAATTGTATACCAAAGATATTTCCTCAAATGCAGTGCTGGCCTGAATGGGGAACCACTGCAGACTGAAGGATGGGAGAGGCTACGCTGACCCTTGTGACAGATGTCACGGTCTCCAGTTTGTAGGGTATGTAGAAGGCTACGGAAAGACATCTTACCTCAAACATTGGATAATGAAAAATGTTAGTTTCCACAGCAAGATAGGTGCAGTAGAAAGCTATAGCAGTACGTTGGTAGGCCCGAACCGATCTGGATTCCCACTGTAATGTGTAATGGAAGGTATAGGACAAGGGTCAGAAGGTGTGTTGCCAACCGTGGGCACTCTCGACAAACACAAGCAACTCGTACTGATGAATGCATATTCTCCAGCACTGTGGACTGCAGCCTATACACACACATGCACACCATGGGACCCTGTGTTATGTCTGGGCATGCTACCCTTGTTTTTAAAACCCTGGATGTTGGAATTTGAGATGTTCAAGAGACCACTGTCTACACATTTTTTTTATCATGAAAGCAGAAGTACACAGCTCAAAATTAG
Organism: Triturus cristatus; assembly: GCF_964204655.1. NCBI lineage: Eukaryota > Metazoa > Chordata > Amphibia > Caudata > Salamandridae > Triturus > Triturus cristatus. Next base: position 219,265,997 of record NC_140588.1, read on the forward strand.
CATAGCAAGCATGCAAAATCTACCACCTTCCGTCTTGTATTAGGGAAAAACTTCAGTCTTTTAGTGGAACTTTCTTTGTATTATGTGTCATCAATGTGAGGGCGGCAGGTAACCATATATCCGCTTCTCATCTTTAGTTAAGTTCAGATATTCAAAGAGAGCAACAACTCTTCCTGGTTAGAGTAGTGAAAGCGTAAACTGCACGTGATACAAATTAATTTAAAGCATGTGGAGGAGAGACGGCCCTAAACAGTTAAACGAAGCAGCAAGAAGCACATACAGGGGATTACTGCAACTAATGAACTTGAAGATAGATATGGAAGTGCACTACACTTACTGAGAAAGATGAACAACTGGACAAGCAAGATTCGAAGGCAGAACCTCCAAAAAACAGTACTTAAATTCACAAGTTTCTTGTTCTTACCAAGGTGTTAATGAAAAGTCAGGATTATCGGTGAGTCCTGGGAAACAGTGCAACAAAACAAGTTTATGCAAAGTGAAGAGAAGGGGACAAGATAAGATTTAGGGATGCTCCCATATGATAAAAAATAAGGCATTATCTGTTTAACTATTAGCTGGCAAATATGTGCAGGAGCTATATCTGTGAGCCTTAAGTCGGAACCTGTTTGTGATTAGCTTGAGTGTAGTACCTGTTAAAAGTTTGTGCTCAAGGGGCAGCAGCTAATAAACAAGCTTGCGCGCCTCGCGCTGAAAGTTTTTAAAAAAAACAAGGAATGCGCGTGAGAGAGAGGGGGAGCAGGAGGTGAGCCTGGGAGTGGTGCGCATGCAGTCTGCTCTTTTTGGAAGCACGTACTCGTGGCGCACCCCTGCGTGCTCCCGCACGGTGTATGCTGCCACAAGCACGAGTATGTGCTTCGAAAAGGAGCAGAACGACGGCTAAAGGTCCTCCAATTCAGCGCATGCGCGCTGCCTAGGTGAGACCTAATAACGACGCAGTGGGTGCTTGTGCAAATCATGCTTGGTACTCTCATATACGTGATACACACAAGTGATAAAGCGTGATCAGCGTGTACGACAAGTACAGCCGGCCCATCAAAATGATACACAACGTATGAAGGGTTCGTGTTAAAGTGAATGGCGTTTCGACCCCTATAAAGATACTCGGATCATCTAAAGGACACAAGATATGGGAGCCTTAGTCAGAGAGCAATGCATGTACTGGTCACACTTGGCTTGCAACCAAGCACGATAATAAGAGGAATTTCTCAAAAAGAAACCACAGGGGCGGGCCTCAATAAAGCCTGTAGGTGTAAGATGAGGACTAAATGTACCGATGCGGCAGCAGGGGGAAATTACACTGCTGGCATCTCCAAGGACTGCGGGAATCCAAGCGGTCTGCTTCTAAAACTTGTGTTCCTGAATCTGAATCTGTGAAGGAGGTACACAGTTGTCAAAATATAAACAAAGCGAAAGGTAACAAAAAAAATGCATTGTTATGCTATAGGTGAGTGGGTGCGTTGTGTGTTTAGAGGTGGTGACGTTTTTCCTTCTTTTTAACTAGAGTGTAATGCGCTCTACCCACACACACCTAAACCTCACTTACACCATATCTTCAGGTTGGAAAAATGGTGTATGTGAGGCAGGCGTGCATTGCAACTTTTCTAGGTAAGTCTGCCTTCCGCCTCCCGTGGAGACAATTGATTTAATACCTCCCCTGTAACCTCTGTAAAGGTAAAAAACACACAAGAGGCCTCTTTATTGGTGAATCAGTAGACTTCAGCAGCCTCGCTAAGGGGAATAGGAAAAACTTTGCTAATACGCAGAAATGGGAAATTGCACATAATGACCCATTAGAAGGCAAACTAAAGCTCGCTGTAAGATTTCAAAGACACGTCCCTCTCCGACAGCAGTTCAAGCATTGTGGCGGAAACTTTCCTGCTTTTTCGCTGCCTTCTGTTGAGTTGCCCGTCTGGTAGAGAACTGGCTGCAGCAATTTATAGAGTCACACAGCAGGAAGTGGAAGAAGTTCCCTGGCACATTCAGAACTTCTTTTAAAAGCGTGTTCTTTCCATGGTGACCTGTTTCTCACTGTGCTTGGGAACACTGTTTTCAAAGGCCGAGGTGGAGTGTCTCTCAAGGTTTCCAGGCCGCTTGCAGCACAAAAATAAACCACACTCTCTGAAATAAGTTTAATATAAATTTAGTAAGTAATATTGCTTTCACAGTTGGTGTTGGAAGATGAATCAAATAGGTTATTGCTTTCTCTTCCATTTTCATATGCTCTGGCATTTTACGCGGCACTTGCGCACGCCTGCAGCCCAGATATTGGGGCAGTTCTTGGTTGATTGGTTAGCTTGCTTATGATATTTTGAAGGGCACTGAAATTACCTCAAGTTGACATCCATCCATCCATGTTTGATGTTGTGAATTTCTATCGTGCTCTCCTATAAGACTCTGCTGAAATATGGTGTTTATTTAGACTTGTGGAATCAGTGTTACCTCTGAGCATCAGTTTTTCAAACGTGGGCCACAAATTCTTGCACAAATAACCCGTTTGGAATTTCTTTTTTGTGTCGTTTCTCTGGTAATCATACATAATCCTTAAGCCACTGGTTTCTTCGCCCATTGGCTTGGGACATTATCAATCACATCTTGAATCAGCCTGTATGAGTATCACCGGTTTGCTCTTTGCTCCTTGAGTGTGTCCTTCTACGGCCACTGGAATACATGAGGTACTATTTTGCAAACAGTTGGCTAGTGGCCTTGTAACACTCGGCATACAGTGCTAAAACAAAACGGCTACAAATGGATGACCTAGAAAAAATCCTCTTTTTTTGTAACATTGGGTTTTCAGATGCTTTTATCTGTGTTCACGCCATAGTGCTGCCGGGCAGTCGACATTAGCAAAGACCATAGGTTTGATGGTTGTACAGCATGCACACGCTTGATCCGAATTTTATACATTCTCGGGTTGGTTTGCAGTGGTTGTATTTTTCTTTTTCCATTTAAAATGCCACATGTTATGGGTTTTTCAGTGCTTCATCACAGTGAGATTTGTTTAACCACACCTCGTTTGGAGGGTGCCACCCTACTTGGGCTTCTCTTCACTTTTCAAACAAAATACCTCACTTAAGCTTGAATGGCATCATACTCTCCAAGGTTCCTCACCCTCCCGAAGTATTTTTATCTCCATTGATTTAATAGTAACACCTTCCAAAACCATTCAGTAGAACCTTCCCTGGAGATGCTGCAAACGCTTGAGCAGTGTGCCTTGCATCTCCCCCCCCAAAATAAAATCAAGCAAAAAGAGGGACTATATCCATATTTGAGACATCCAAGATGACGTTTTTGAAAATTGTCTTTTTTTTTAAATGACCTTTTTACTGTTTTTTTTATTTCTCCGCGAGAACCAGACCATTGCGCCTCGCATCCAGAACATTCCTTTGCAGCTGGAATACATAGTGCCACACTGGTGTATCTGTCAGCTCCATGCCCTATGCAAGAAAGAAGTCTTCTCCATGCCATCCACAGCATCTGATGTTGACTGCTGCATCTGTCTTGGTTTGCCTCACTGACTTCCAATACGTTCTGTTGAGTACATTGTGTAGAATCTGCCATGAAATAGCATTGGGTACTTATGTCCTTTAATTAGTTAGAATGTTGGCCCTTTCGTTCTCCCGTATACCAACCATCGGTCGTGCGCTTAACACCTCCTTTCAGTGTTGGGCTACCTGGATAGTATACACTTGGTATTATTGTATATGCCTAGATTACCACCCTCCAGTAATTTCCGAACGTCTTGGAGTACTTCTCTATATGGGTTAGCCTATCCAGCCCCTTCATCTCCCCAGACAATTGTGTGATGCCAGTAAGCAGAGCCTGTGGCATCTCAGAAAGCGACAATAGATGATCTTAGATCTAAATTACATGACCACAAGTGACATCCATAAAATATTTAAATTAATAGCCAAGAAAACTGTAAAATGACTCAGTTAATTTACAAAAAATTAAAAGGGGGAGATCTTTTCCAAAATATTCTCAAGTGGATACACACTACCTAAAAGGTCTCTGATCAACATGAGCATATCCATTTAGTGCAATATATATATATCTCTGTACACTCTAATGTATACATTTTTCAGAAAGTATCAGTAAAAAAATGCCCGATATTGAACTTGGATAAATATGTCCTAGATGCAGCCCGGTAGACTACTGTGCCAAATGTAATTGACAAATATTCCTTCAGATATTCTCATTATAACCGGCAAGAGAAACGGTGACCGTAATAAGCCAAGCATAGTCCCAGTAATACGTACCCAGTAGCAAGGTACTGTAAAGTACTCTAAACCAAAAGTCAATAATGATCGGATCCTTCTCCTCTTAACCAGCAATACATTTTAATCCTCCCCTATACATCAGTACAGTAAAGTAGTAACAGAATAGGCAGTACCCAAGCAGTTGTGAACAATAGTCACATGATTTATCACTTCTGTTCATGAACCAGTGTTGCATTGTGGCTTTCTGCGTCTACGTTTTCAGTTGTCATTACTGTGCAATGATCACCCCATCTGCCTTCGCATGTAGAATCACCCATCTGGTAGTATTGTACAGTAATCTACCTCTTGAGCAAATAAGTAAGCATTCAACATGTTTCTCTCTCATTTTCTTTTATTTATTGAGTTTTTTGTGTTGCGCTGGTGCTTCCCGGAAGCTGCTTCAGGGCAGTTACCATTGGAATTCCAGGTAACGGGATTTGAAAAGGATTCTATCCGCTAACATAGTAATTGCCAATAACTGTAACTGGTTACTGGCATAGAGGCCAAAGGCATGTTGAGGCATGTGTGATTTCATGAATTTCCTGAATCTAAATGAGTTGTTTCAAATGCAAGTGGTAAGGTAAGAGAGTCCCATAGAGACAACCCTTGAACTCAACATGATACCTCCTAAAGATTTTTATCTCATTGGTTGTACGAAGAATCTCTTTTTGGTAGACATGTATGCAGCACTTACGCAGAAGTTCTTGTTTCAATGCTTTAGTACAAATTTAGTGGCACAACTTCATTGCAGGAAGTATATGGTCCTGTGAGCATCAGGTCACGGATAGGGGCAAGTGATGGGATTTTGCACGCTTTGGAGTTTTCCTGTGGTCCTTGTTGGTGAGTCCCAATAGATTACATTGCACTAGTCGATCTGCATCTCTCATCAGCTAGCATGAGGACTCTCCTTTGAGGAGTCAGAAGCAGAGGTAGGATTCCACGAAGGATGTGACGATAGTGAAACATGTTTTAGTGACTTTTATCAGAAGTAGTCTTGAACAACGAACATTGACAGGGTGATGTCTAGTTTGACTCGCAAGTTGTGGACATTTTTTCAGCGGGAGGTTTCTGTTAGTAATAAGCAGTGGTTTTACCTACTTTGTAGGTGTAACCCTGATGTGATTTTACATTACTGTAATCCTCACACAAGCAACTGTAGCACTACAGCAGTTTCCACATCTCCCATGTTTGTACATTTCCTAGTGCTAGCAGACAGAATTGAGCAAAAAACATCCAATCTCCAGGTGATTTAAGCAATCGCCAGTGTACTGCAAAGACCTACATAAGACAGCTTTTCTGCGACAATGGCTTCTTTCAGCCAGTGTAGCACAGTAACAGTACCTATCGAGTATCTCTGTCCACTTTCCCGAAGTACTGAAACCATGTTAATTAGTCAGGATTGTAAGTGTTTCCATTAGTAGACAGGGTATGCCTCTATCTGCCGGTACAGCAACTGTCCTTTAAGAAATATTTGGTCGCCCAGTATATATAACCAGTAAATCCCCCTAACCAGTGTTGTTGGGCTGTCATCTGTGGTTATTTTTTTTCCAAACACCGTCCTACTTACAAATCCTGATTTTGCCTTTGGCTCTCACATGCTTGGTAGCCACAACCAGGTTTAATGTGGAACCTGACTGGAAAACAAAGCATATGTTACCACTGAGTAAAAGGCTGGAACATGATAGTCCCTTTTACTTTTGTCCCTTTTACTTTTGTCCCTCTGGCTTATGATCATTTCACCTTTGAACAGTGGTAATATCTGGACTCAAGCTATGACTGACTGCAGGGACCTTACTAGCAGACCCCGCTTCTTTTCTACACCTCAGGAGTTCCTGAGTAGCATTGCTAATGGAAAGTAGGTTTGTCCATATGCTGATAAGGAACTGCAAAAGGATTTTCCATATTGGTTTCTTGTGGTCTACCCTTAGTTAACCGGAGCACCTCTTGCCCTGGTTGTAACAGCACAAAAAAGATGATTTAACTGATGGTGCCTCATTTGTCAGGGACACGGTTACTATATGTTTGTGTTCCAAATGTTCCTCTGTAGCAGTGCAGGATGGAAGCTGGCTTCCCTTGTGAAACCAGGGGCATCCTATTGAGAAGCCACAATTATCTGCAAGAAAATAAACTATGCAGAGCAAAAAAAAAAGAAAAGATACCCGAGGATGCCGAGACCTTTACTTAACCAAGCTTTTGAAACTTGCAGAAAAGCAAGATTGGACACTTAGGAAATGAAGCAGAGGGAGAAGCTAAGTTGTTAGCATCTCTGTGTGAACGTGGGGGTACGGCGGGCTGGAAAAGCAGGCGAGGAGGCCGGATATATTGGGCAATTGTGATCTTTTATTGCACACAAGCCAGTTCTTACAGCCAAAAAATAAAAGGGACCCTGATATGGCTCAGGGAAGGAGAAGGAAAATAAACTGTGCAGTGTTCTTCTGCCGCTGTCGTTCGTGTCGTTGCTCCAGGGGCTTCAGGTCTCGGTGGTAGCCGTCTGTAGGAGGTGGGGGCGGCTCCTCGGAGGGCAGTGAGAGAAAGAAAAGGCGCCGTTAGTCCTACTGGGGCTCGATGTCCGGTACCACAACCAGGGGTGATAAAGGCGTAGCAGATCGTGAGGGAAAAGGGAAGAGAAGGGGAAAGGACAAGACTTGGTAAAGATGGAGGGGTGCTCGAAAAAGGGGGCGGTAATTACACAGTGCACGGTGCTGTACTTTATTTACAAGGTGTCTGAGTGATGTGGCGTGCCTAAAATAGAGGGAGTATTTACATAGGAGTCGTACTGTTTACACAGAGCACCTAGCGTGCTTTAAAGAGGGTAGCTGGTACTCGCGCGCTCCGCCACAACTCTCCTCCGAGTTACGGCCGCTCTTCAGCCACCTCCGGGGGATTCCAACAGTCTTCGGCCCACTCCTCGGGTTCTCCACTCCCGTCCTCTCCTTCCTTCGCACCTCCAGTCGAAATCTCCTGCCACGATACTCCGACGCCGTCTGTCTCTCGTCTTCCGTCTTTTCTCTGTCCGGCCGTCAGCATGGAGGAGGGATTTCCGGGGTCAAGGGGCAGTCCTTCCGGTCCGTCGTCTCTCCGGATTGGATCCTGTAACAGAGAGCGGGGCGGGGTCTCCGTTGTCACGGACGCTTTGGTGTTTATTCCAGATTGCGTGCCCTGGAAGGGAGCATATCGGAGGGGTGATGATCCTGGCGGGGTGAGTACGGGTCCAGTGACCCCGGGTGCTCTATCACACTCTGCCACCCCCAATGGGCCTCTGGAAGCACTCATTCTGTGACCCAAGACCACCCCGATCTAGCACCCTCTGCTTACTGGCAGGTTGCTCAATAATCCCATCCTGCCATAAGGCCTCCTGTTAGAAGGTGAGAACTTCCTTCACTCTTGGTTCACGTAACTGCACTCTGTACAACTGTTTAATTCCTTAAGATGGCCTTAGTGAAACCAGGCTCCGCAAACCCCACCCTCCTTGCAGAACTCTGTTCTCCAATCTGTCCTCCTCATTGAACAGCTGTTAATGAGCATTTAAAGCATCTCGGGGATAATCCATTGTTCTATGGACTTGACACTTTCTATTTGTTTGATTCCCTAAGAGTAGTGCAACGAAGAACATCGTTGTACAGCTGCTACTAAACTTTAATCATCTACAGCAGCCTTGGGACAACTTGTGCTGCCTTTACATCTGCACTTTACATATCTTTACATCTGCACTTTCCGTGTCTTTACATCTGCACTTTCCATATGGACTGTGGCCATCAAAATTATTGTTTAATGAACACTCCGAGCCATCATGTGGAACAGCCTTGGTTAACTGTTTGTTGCCTCGGACTCAGCACTTTTTATATTAGTTTTTTTGCCTAAAATTGAACACAATGGGGGATGCTCAGCCAAATTAGAAGAACCTTTGCACAGGCTAAAATTTGTTTCTGCGATTTGCACTTTCTCTTGCACACTTTGGCATTTTGCTCCTTTATCTACTCTGCTGCTAAGTATCCGACTAATAAGGATCGCTTCTTTTGCTCCTAAACTTTATATGAAAATGTGTCTGTCTTGCACTTTTGCCTCTTTAAGGTCTTAACTAACTCCCTTGGGAGCCCGGGGTTTAATTTAATACTTTTGTAACAGTAGTAAGACAAAATCAAGAGAGGGACCCAAAAGGATGTTGAGCTACCAAACCCCGAGCAGACAAATCCATATAGTTATACAAAGAATGCCATACATTACTAGCGATTGGAAATGCATACGGTTTCCTTTCAATAGTATGAGCTCCTGGAAGATATGACCCCCAAGCCCACCAAGTGAGGTATGATAGAAGTTGAAAGGATTTCCATTCTGTGAGTATAATCTTGACTGCGATGGATAAAAGCAAATCTAATAGCTCCAAATCTATATTATCAAGAGGTAGAGGGGTAACTACAGCCCATGGGCCCAGTATATAGTTGTATTAAAGATTATAGACACATGTTTCTGTATAGGGCCCCAAAAAAGTCCAATAGTGTGCATTCAAAGAACATATGATGGTGGGTGCCCGGTTCTGAATTGCAATTCCAACATAGGTCACTATCTCTTAATTTCAGATTGTGTACGCGAGCAGGAGTCCAATGTAAGATTCATTGTGAAGAATTTAGATTGAATCAATGAAGGTGCAATTTTGTTACACAGAGATAATAGAAGGTATAACAATCAATTGTACTGTTATTATAGGGAAGAGGGTCATGATTAGTACCTTAGTACCATAGAGGCCCACTGAGAAGCCGTATGAAGTTCAGTATCATCAGCAAGCTTAGGATGAAGCCATAAAGATGTCCATCTTGGTTTATGAATGGGTTTCGAAAGTCTTCTATCAAAGTATTTTAAAGCATTAACCGTATCTAATATAACAAGTTGAGAGTGTGCTATTGTAAATTTTGAGCTTGTAAGAAGGGAGAGAGCGCTTAAAGGAGAGCACAAGTCTCTTTCTGTATGGACCCATGGAGGTATGTAGTGAGATTCTGGTAAGAACCAAATTGCTCCTTGAGCTGCTAGGAAGGATATTTGGTATACATTCCTATCCGGAAGACTACAACCGTAGAAGGTTTCCTAAGGTATTTATTGGTAATTCCAGCTCTCTTGTCGCTCCATAAAAACCTCAGAGTGAGTATATCAATTTCATGAAAGAAAGATGCTGAACGTTTAAAAGGGAGCATAGTGTGGCTCACTAGTTAGAGGCGGCAGACCCGTAAGCAGAGAATCGGCCAGGGACCAGGGTTCAATTCCCGACGCGGCAGGGTCGTGGACCAGGGTCAAAACGGACTCGATAATTCTTGCCTCGGTACCTACTCTAACCAGGAACTCACTCGGCAACTCTGGGCATTAAGCTTGCCTCATCTCTACAACGGCCCCCCACAGACGCCGGGGATGCCTGGTTTCACCTTGGAGATACCCAGAAAGGGACCATCTCACAGGGATAGCCAGGACGGGTTCCCCAGCGGTCTACAGCGCCGGGACGCCCCGTTGCTGGGGTAGCTGTGCGCTTTACAAGTCTACAACATTAGAAGACAGGAAATTAATGGATTGGCGTGATCATTTTCAGAGTTTGCAGTCTACCCCACCAAGAAATATATTTAGGCTACCAGGAAGATAAGAGATCTCTAATTTTATTTATTGTGTGGGATTCGTTATAGAGTGCAGTATCTATAAGATCTCTACAAAACCGAATCCTCTTGTATTTAATGCATGTGGATTGCCATTTAAAGCCTGAATCTAATAAGTGAGGAGGGAAGACAAAATGGATTCAGGAGGAACACTTCCATTTTCTCTGTATTAAGGGTAGGGCCAGAAACAACAGAAAATGCACAAATAATGTTAAAAATAGAAGGAATGGCTGATTCAATGTCTTCTAAAAAAACAAGGACATCGACTGCGTATATTTTATAGGAGAGAACCCATAAAGGTGAGCACTGCCATTCAAAGAAAATGCGAAGGGGTGCAGCTTTTCCTCAAAGACCAAAGCACACTGATAACCATCAGCAGCGATGGCTCCTCCAGTATTGTGGAAAAGCGTCGCCCCCCTCCCCCCACCCCACCCCCCCCCCCCAGCACCCTCAAAAACATGAAAAATAAAACAATAATAAAACTGCAGTTAAACCAGATTTATTATAGTTTTATTTTTCTTCGAAGTGTGCCGAGTCTTAGGGGCAGGGCCAGGGGATGACAAGCAGTGAGAGGGAGTGGTAGGTGCACTGCCCTCAGTGCACATGTGGGTTTGGCCGGCCGTCTCAGGACAGCCAAACCCACATGTGCGCTGAAGCTGACTCTAACCCGAGCTGCGTTGCCGGGTTGGAGACAGCAGGCACAGGCTCCCTGAGAGCGCACATCAACGGCACTCAGGCCAATCCGAATGCTGCTCTCATGCTGTTAGAGCAGTGTCAGGATTGGCAGGAGGGGATTCTGGGAGCCTGTCTGCAGAGGAGCAGAAGAGTGTGATGTAGCTGAAGGTAAGTTATTCTTTTTTTGTTTTTTTTCAAGTCTATCCATCCCCCCCCCAACCCTCCAACTCCCTCGCCCCGCAACCCTACCCTGACACAAGCTGCCTCTGACAATCAAGGCATAATTTGTGTAGATAGTTGCAGGTGGTGTGCAATCACTTTTATTTCTGAGCCCAGTACTTTACTTTTTGTTTCCGACCTTGTCCCAGAACAAAAGATTGAAAGTGAGAAAATGGGGGGAAAAGAAAAATTAGAAAACTGTAACGAGAAAAAAAAAAGTGACGCAAAAGAACCTGCATGAGTGAAATAAAGAAGGCAGAATTGTAGGGTGATGAAGAAAGGCATGAGGTGAAATCAAGACTAGGCTGCTTTGATATTCTGAAACTGTACTGAAAATCCAGATTTGGGGGTGGGCTTCTAAGAGGAACTTTGGGCCTCGGGTCTATTTATTTTATTTTACAAATCAAGCACTTTTTACCAGATAAAAAGGGAAGCTCTAATAAACCAAAGAAGCGATTGGTTTCCACCCTAATAAAATGGCTTCCAGGGATGGTGCAGCTGGCGGCGCACAGCTGATAGAGATTTCAGGTTCCCTTCTCTCTTTGATATTTCATGTTTTCCTCTGCACTGCTATCCATCTTCTTGCACGCTCTAGATGTGACCTTTTCAATTGTTCACATAAATCAAATCAAAGCAAGCTACAAAGAAAATTCCTCTTGGTTATGATATGTGCAGGCCAAGTCATTTTTCATAGATAGAAGATGTGCAGGAGCAAGCATTAAACAGCACGAGCTGCGATAAACCAGGGGTGACTGGCACCCTCCCAGGTGATGCTGTATTTTTCAGTCGATTTTGTCACTCTTTGTAGAACTGCGCATGCGTCTAATTAGCGTGATGAGGAGCAAGGAAACGTAGCATTTCAGCTGCGGGCTGTCCATGCTTCGCTTCCAAAAACGAGTCACTATTGTTTATATACTTTCACGAGCGTTAAATAGCGTACAGTGTTTTTTGGCAAATGTCTGTGCTTAAATATTGATGTTTCATCTGTGAGCTTCGAGCACATCCTACTAATTAAAATAGCCAGATAGATATCTCAGCAGTTAATTGTTATGCAGAGGACATCTGTCCCCTTGAAGATGAAACATCAATATTTCAGTGATGATGTTACATGCCAAAGACATACCGCATTCCAGTAAAAGTTGTCATTTTTGTATTGCCAACAAATATGGTATGAGGCATCCTAATACATTGAAAATATTTATCAAAAGGCGTGGGGTTAAAATAGCGCTAATATGTCTACATTTGTCTGCCTTTTGCACTTTGTTTAAAAAAAAAGCGACATATTGATACACCAAACTTTATTGAGGACCGTGACTTCATAACATTGTAGAGAATTAGCACAGAAAGGTTGTTTTTTTTTGTTGTCCTCCTCTTTAAGGTAGCCGTAAGGGATACAGTATATGAGGTATCAATATGTCGCTTACTTTGTTTTTTCATTGAATTTCTAAGGTTTTTCTTTTTTAAATGCAAAGGTTAAAGGGGCGTTATATAATAATATCGATTAAAACATACAATTTTAAATGTCTAAAACCACAGAAATTCACAAGTTATAGTTATCCCAAGTAAGTATAACTTGTGCCATAAAGTAACTAGACCTCTCGCCCCCGCCATGCACAGTGTTGTCATCAATAATGTCATTTCAGATCCTGCAGTGATATCAATGATGTCATAGAATATGTCATGAGTGATGTAATATTTGATGTAATTAGCAGTGCATGTCTTAGCTAAAAAACACACGTACTCCAATAGCTGTGGTGTGAAGTGTTAAATCTGTAAGGCAGCAGACGTGATGCGTTTCAGATGCTTCGAGTCGATGCTTGTTATTTTGGGCTGTCTACATTTGAGCGGTTGGGGGCTCCAGTGAGTTTTATTGGTGTGAAGGATCGGAAATATTTCATCTATTATAGAGATGGGATTTTAAAGATCGTGTATTTGTTTAACAATTTGACATACACAGACCTGTCTTATTAACCCCTTCCATGCTGCGCGAATTCCGCCGCTGTGCTGACGGTTTCTTGCGCGGGCGTGGTCATGACGGAACGGTTCCGTCATGAGCACAGCTCAACCGACGCTCATGACGGAACCGTTCCGTCATGAGCACCGAAGGGGTGAAAGTGGCCTTTTTCAGTGACCATAAATAATCCATGGTTATAAGTGCGATCTCACCCGATGTTGTTCTACAGCATCATCATATTGTTATAATAAACAGTCAGAAAACTACCATTCAGTATTGTTGACAAATGTGAGGGATACCTGAACGCCATGCTACTGTAATAGGCACTGTTGAATTGACAGCATTTCCTGTGGAGCAGACCACATTTAGTGTACAAATTGAGGAGGTACATTTTGTCATGTAAATTATGGTCTGTGTCCTAGAAAGGTAAAATTGAGGAAACATTTCCTGTGGAGTATTAAATATCTTCCTCATCCATGTGGGGGAAAAGTCTGGCAAGTTGAGTGAAACAAACTTCCAACAGTAGCAGCAGACTGTCAGTTGATTCTCTAGTGTTCTACTACATCATCAGAGCTCTAATGAACAACTAGAGTGCTAACATTGGTATATTCTATGTCTTAAGTAGTTAGAATCCTCCAACTCATAGAATGTAGTTTTGTGTGAGGTCATTGCTATGTTCGTTCGTAGAGCCTTCCATTGAAAGGCAGTTAAAGCACATCCAGACGACTATATGGCGGTGGCTCTGTTATGGCTACAACTTGATGATAATAAATGTATCCTGAAAGACCACGCACATGATTCATGCTCATTTCATCGTAACATAAACTGGCGATGAGGATGGGATCCACTGCACTGAGCCCAGGCGAGCCACGGTGCTGCCGCAAGGTCTGGTGCTGACGCAAGGTCGGGTGCTGCCATAAGTAAGCAACGATCAGTGGTGCAGACCAGAGGATTTGGTACAAAGAGTGTCTGAGTGAAGCGCTACTGCACTTGCTGCGGGTACTCAATACTGCCATCTCCGCCTGTCCAGGGACTTTGTTGGTCAAGCCTAGTCTGCATAATGGCTGCATCACGCAATGTTTTGGCTGCCATCCTAGGTCATCCTGCCCAGTCTCCAGGCTGCATGTGTCTGCCATCTTGTGTAGAAATGTGGTCTCCTTGACATACATTCCTCGGTCAGTGCTGCAGGAACCGTGGGTCAGTGTTTTTTTGGCTGTGTGTGATTAATCAGCAAGCCGGTTTCTTACTGTGAAGTACAGCTGATAGACTTCGATGACACGCACACCAGTTTATTTATTTATTTATTACAGTTTATTACCTGCGTGTTCATTGATGATGCGCACCCCGAACAATTCTCTGCCAGCGTATTTCTTCTTCATTTTTGCTCATCAGTGAAACACACACCTGATAGTCTACAGTCAGCGTGTTTCTTCTTCACTCGGCTCACTGGTGACACGCACACCTCATTTAAGTGGCCACATGTTTCTGATGCGTGCCTCTGTGAAGCTTCAGTGACACGTTCACCACTTTTACAAAGGTGACCTTCCTTCGTTCCTTTTATGTACTTGCGTGTCGTTGGGGCTCGGTTCCATCTTGGTGATCCACTCACCATTTTCTAGTCTTGTTACATTAGTACATTTTTGATACCTCCATGTGACTAGTATGTCTTTGCCTGTGTGTCGAAATTTGAGTTGCAGAAACCTTAAGAATATTTCATTTTTCCTCGTCTGCATTTGCTATAAATTTTGGTTGGGGGTTATTGTTATTTTTTTGAATTTGGCTATCAGTTCCTGTGGCGCATCAGTGGTGGTCCAAACACTTCAAGTATGCAGTCTGTTAACCCTCCACTGGTCTTTCTAAAATCGCCTGACCATCATAACATTCCATAGAAACAATGGTATTAAGCCTTTGAAATGTATCTTGGTGCAATTGGGGCGTCGCTTTTCAGACCAGAAATTTCTGCTCCTACATTCATTGGGATTCAAAGGCATGGAGGTTTTTATGCACCTTCCAGAGTTGGTACTGGCTGAGGGAGTAGAGTTGGATGGCTATCAAGAAGTATTTAAGAAATGAGTTGCAAGATTTGATGTCCAGCCTTATCGGGTTGTACTAATTCACAAATCTTTTAAACGTGAACAAATGAGAATCTCAATGCCTATATTAGTGTTTTAAGGAAGTTATGTTCACAATGTCAATTTGGTCAAAATCATGACCAACTACTAAGAGATCAGTTCATTGGTCACTGCGCAGATGAGCAAATACAACTAAAGCTTTTAGCTATTTGTAAACCATCATTGGCAGACGTTATAAAAGTAGCTAAGAGTGTGGAATCAGCACAATTATTACCCAAAGAACAATGCGACACATATTGTCAAGGAAAATGTTAGTGTCTTTTCCACCAGCCAGTCTGCGCACAGGAATGTTAAATGTTTGGAGAAGTCATTTTTAAACACTCTTAACTAGTTTTCGGTGTGGGAACCTACCCCTTAACAAAGAGAACAGAGGGTGTCCGGCCCAGAGTGTGTCCTGTCGTAAGTGTGACAAAAAGTCGGTCACTTAGCTGAGGTCTGTCACAGTGTTCAAAGTAAAGTACCTTAGTGTGCTGGATGATGAGGTGAATGATCAACTAATTGCAAAATAATTTCAAGATATGGTTGTAGTTGTCGCTGAAGATGAAATTGTAACTGGAGACCCGAGTAATTGTGTGGATCCTTACGTCGATGTTGGAGACAAGACTTTGCACTGGTTAGTAAATTCGGGGACACGCATCACAATGATCACTTCTGCGTTCGTTCGTAAGACGTGGGGTGACAGTGTTGTTACCCACAGACAGAGCTCTGGTATCTTACGAAGGCAGGAAGATTGATCTGGAGGGATTTATTGAATATATCTTCGAGTTTAAGGGGTGTAAGATCCAAGGCAAGGTATATGTAACAGTAAGATGTCTAAATATTTTGGGGTGGTACCACTAGGGTCTGTTTGGGATTGTGCTTAAGCCAAGGACGAGGGAACAGGTTCTGGTTATCAAGGAGCCGTCCTCTTCATTGCATTTTGCAGACGAGTTTGCCAATGTTTTTTCCAACAATCTAGCAAAGATTGTTAGTTTCAAACACAGGATAAAACTCAGACAAGATGCAATTCCTGTTAAACATAAGATTAGAATCTGTACAATTCAGCATTAGAGACGATCTTGAACGAGAATTGGATAGCTTGTAGAAGAAAGGTGTGATTGAGCCCATTGAATCTAGCCTTTGGCTATCTCCATTGGTGGCGGCCCACAAACGCAATGGAGAAATGCATTTTTGCATTGATTTGAAGAGCCTCAATAAGGAGATTTGGATAGATACTCACTCCCTACCCAGGATTGGTGATCTCTTAGAAGAACTTTGAGGTGCTGAATGGTTCTCTAAAATCGTTTTGGTGTCAACGTACCATCAGTTGGTGTTGGAGGATACATCCTGTCACTACACGTCTTTAACTCACCTTTTGGTACATTCCAGTTATGCAGGATGCCGTTTGGCTTGGAGTCTGTCGCTTGGGTTTTTCAGTGAATCATGCAGCAACTCTTAGAGAATATGAGGTGCGTCCTCATTTGTCAGGACAATGTGCTGATTTTTGTCAAACACCTGGAAGATCTTGACAAAGTCCTTAGGTCTGTACTTCACAATTTTCAAAAGAATGGTGTGGTGATTTAAAAAAGAAATATGTGAATTTTGGAACAGGGACATTTTTGGACACCGTGTATCGAGTGAGGGCATCAGTCCAGGCCAGGGTTGGTTTGGGTAATAGTTGAGCGCCCCAGTTCTAACAACAATAAGAACTACATTTGTTCATTGGGTCCTGCAAGTTTTATGCTAGATTCATCGTAGGTTATGCCACCAAACTGAAAGTTGTAACCAATATGTTGAAAAACAAGGTTCTGTTCGTTTGGGATGGTGTTTGCCAGGGTACGTTTGACATAGCTAAACTGGAAATGATGAATGCTAAAACATTGTTTGTAAATGATCTGAAGGTACCATGCACCATCACGATCGATGCGAGCAAGTACGGCTTAGCCCAGTGTACTGACTTGGGTGAGGTGACCATCAGTTACGCATCTAGAGGGCTGCATGAACCGGAATTAAGTAGGTAATTGAGAAGGAATTACTGTCATGTTATTGGGTGAGCTAAAAGATTTAGAGGTCATGTCTGGGGTAGGAGGTTTGTGTTATGGAATGGCCACAAGCCACTTGTGTACATTCTGAGTGGTGGTAAAGTCAAATAGACTACTCCCCGTATAGCTCGTCTTACCAGTAAGTTGCTTCAGTACGATTTTGAAATACAGTACATTCCGGGTAAAGAGAATGTCACAGCAGATCTTCTCTCGAGGTTGCCAGTCAGTGATGGGGACATTGCAGATCCTGAAGATGTCAAGGAAGATTGCTTTATAGCAAGGGTGGGTGCTGTTGAGATTAAAGCATGTAGTGAGATTGACTGGAGAAAGGCTGAAGATGACATGGTGTTGAAAAGGGTCAAATAATTCCTTGTGAATAGTTGGCCTAAGGAAAGAACCATGTGCTCTGAGACTCAACTGTTCTGCAAAATTGAGAAAGAACATAGAGGATGGTGTTGTGATGAGATGTGAAGTATGTACGACCCTACGCTATACGAGCAGTATTGGTTAACAATGCTCATGAAGACCATCTTGGGTCAACCATGACCAAAAGAAGGGTTAGTGTTCATTATTGGTGGCCATCTATTGATCAGGAAATTGATTGGTTGTGAAATGCTGTGTAGTATGTAGCAAAGCTGCAAAGGGGTTCAAGATTGTGACACCACCTTTACAAACGATACCTTTACCTCAAAGGCCGTGGATGAAAGTGGTCATTGACATGGTAGGTCCATTTAATTTTCTTACATATCACTTGTGTTATGCATTTGTACAAATGGACTACAATAGCAAATGGCCCAAGTTTTGCTTTTTTTTTTCCAACGGCAACAGCTAACAACGCAGGGCGGTTCCTAAAAGACATTTTCATGAGGGAGTGTTTCCCAGAATCGTTAGTTTCCGACAATGGAGTGCAATTTGTGAATCATGAAATGGAAGGGTTTTTGAAAGAGTCAGGAGTGAAACAGATAAGAAGTTTGCTCTATTATCCACAAACCAATGGATTAGCAGAAAGAATGAATAGGGTTGTGGTGGAATGTATAAAGTGAGCAAAAACCAATGGCTAAGACACAGAGGAAGCAATGAAGTCTATGTTGTGGTTTTATCGAACCACACCACATTCTCTCACCAAAGTGTCTCCTTTTCATTTGCTTAGAGGGCGCCAATCTATGTTGATACTTTATCCTGCGTGGTTGTCTAAAGCTGTAAGGAATAAAGTTATGAATAGTATTAATCAGAAAGCCATGTGTAGTAGGGTAGAGAAAGAACAGAATAAAATGAAAAAAGAGTGTTACGTAAAAATGGCTACCAAAGAGCTAGTATTTCGCATTGGTGGTGTGGTCTGTGTGAAGAAAGTTAATTTTGTGAAAAAAGGTGATATCGGCTATGGAGAGCCAGATACTGTCCAACGGTTTTGTGGTAATGCTGTAATGGTTCAGAGTGGACATTGGTGGAATGCGAGTAAAATTGTAAAAGTACAGGATGATGCTGGGAAAAAGTTGCCTGGAATAACAAACCTGGAAATGGAGGTAAATTTGCCAGCCACAAAAAAGGGTTCCACAGTTGTGGGGCTACATAGGTCTACACATGAAAAGTATTTACCATGGAAGCTGAGATAAGTAGAATGCCTGGGTTTTCTATGCAACATGAGCATAATTTCATATTGGTTCTATGCAAGATACCCATAATTTCATATATTTTATGGTTAGTTTTATTAGATAGTGTTTTATTACGTTTAGCTATTATTTTTGTGTTTATTTCTTTTGGGGGGGGTTCCTGAATTAGTTTCCTTGATAGGTTGGGTTCGGATTGTAAAAAAAAAAGAGATTAAGTTATATGTCTTGAGTTGGTAGAATCACCCAACTCATGGAATGTATTTTGTGTGAGGTCATTGCCGTGCTCGTTCATGGAGCGTTCCACTGAAAGACAGTTGAAGCGCATCCATACGACTCTCTGGCGGTGGCTATGTTACGGCTACAACTTGATAATAATAAATGTATCCTGAAAAACAACTCACCGGATTCATACTCCTTTTGCCATAACATATTCTGTATCCATGACTGTAGTGAGGCCCTCTTGAACGCCATACTGGTAGAGTAGGAGCTCTTTGATTTAAAGCCTTCCATGTGGAGCATTATGTGAGGGAAGAATGGTTTTTTTTTTATGTTCATAGCATCATTTATTTTTAAAGTGCTAGCCTAAACATGATTAACCAGAAAGATCCCTTTCTCGAGTTCCGCATCCTCTCTCCACATTTGTTTCCTCAGACTATCTATCTTTGTCATTTACTATTTCTTTAACTGTAAAATGGTATCAATTTGATACTCATAGAAGGATTTTAATTTTCCATTTAAATGCCCTAGAGTAGATTTTATTTCAGAGGTTCATGAGCAATTTGTGGATGTATGATGTTACAACGCATGCTTTTACAACGCATGCTGTTACAACGAAATGTTTACAACGCAAATGCAGTGACCACGCAAGTCTTTACAACGCAAGTCTTTACATCGACTTGCACTAGATGGCGTGCTAACATTAAAAAAGTGTAATTTACTATTCTAACTCCAGTCCACGTAACAGTAGGGAAGGTGTTTGGATAGTAAACTACACTATTTTTAATGTTAGCACGCCATCTAGTGCAAGTCGATGTAAAGACTTGCGTTGTAATGGCATGCGTTGTCAATGCATTTGCGTTGTAACAGTTTCGTTGTAATGGTAGTGCGTTGTAAAAGTTGCGTTGTAAAGGTTGTTCCCCACAATTTGTATTCAGTTTTCAAATTATGAATTAATAGATGTATGCTCTTGTGGGTATTAAGACCACCTGAAAATTTTGCTGTTTAGATGTTTCAATAGGTACAGTACCCTGCGTAAACATGCACTGGTTTTAAAATTGTTTTTATTGTGATTTCAAAATTGGGAAATGCTAAAACATGCGGAAAAATATATATTATCTAAATAACACCCATACAAATGGCTACATAGAAGATGTGGCCTAGTAGCAAGAGCTACCACCCATGTAACCTAGGAACCCAGTTTCAAATCCCAGCATCCGGTAATATTCCTGTGCCTAAAAAGTATGTAACGTGTGTGTTTCACTTCTGGCTTCTCACCAATAAGCCACACCCAATCCTTGCACTCCCACCTGGGAGGCAAATATACTACTGCACCTTTGAATAATATACACTTTTGAGCCTGTCTTACCACCCCAGGCACAGCAAGACTTCGAAACAAAACAAACCGCACCTTTTGAAAAGGGGTTTTATTTAACAAAATGCAAAGACTCTATCCCTTTTAGAATAAGGCTTGGGGTTTATTACATAATACTCTCTAAACAAAAGCTGTCTCAGATACCAAATGCATAAGATTCAAATATATGTAGCAAATTTATAATCTAAAGGCATGAATCAATAACTGAGCAAATTTATAATCTGAAGGCATGAATCAATAATTATACTGATTAAGAGAAGATACACTGGACGTCCTGCAAGACATCAAAGATATATATATATATATATATATATATATATATATATATATATATATATATATATATACAGTAGAGGATCACTCTGGATGTGCACCTCCCACACCACAAAGAAAACACCTCAAATGGTCAAAGAACCACACAACTAAATACATCACCTGGTGCATACACTGCCCACTTCTGACCGGGCGAATCACAGCCGGGGATCAGAGCTCAGCAAGCCAGGGTTCAATCCGAGATAGCCACATCTGCCCTTGCTCGGAATCCAAACTCTCAGTTTCTCAGCCTGCAACCCTCAGCTTTAAACACACTAGAAGATTCATGAAAGACCTCCTCCCACCGCCAGAGGAATTTTACTAGAACTGGCCAAGTTCCAAGCAAGCATCCTCATGGCAGTAAGGAGCTCTCAAGTCTCTTCCTCCATTCACACTTCTTCTAGCATCTGTCTTGACGAAGCTCTCACAAGGCCTTCCACAGTACACTAAACAAAAACAATTGCTCAGGAAAACAGCAAGACCTTGAATGTGAATAACCCAAACAACTTGCAAGCACTGCTGTGCACGCAGCAGCAAGGCAGAGTCAGCCATGAGGCCCTGTCAAAGGCAATAGTCAGCACCTATAATTCTCATCCACACAACTTACAAGCACCACTGTGCACACAGAAAAGTTTGAAGCAAGGTAAAGTCAGAAAGCAGGATGACATGAGGCCATGTCAAAGAACGACCGCAAGATCACAGGATAGAAGAGAAGCAGATATATGCAGGACCATCCTACATTAAGGCTAGGGTAAAATAACACACTAAAGTCAGTTAAAATGGTGGTAGTTGGAGGTCATCATAGGTTGCCAAACCACAAGAGTGGCTCTTTCACTACATGTGTGTGAAATGCATTTGTGTAATCCCCAATAGATGTACACGATCTTGTAGATTGTCTCCCAACTCTCCCTGTACTGTACAGCGCTCTGTTGCTTCATAGCTAGGTTCACACGTATAAATACCAATACATACATACATATATACTTTCAAAGGTAATTCACTTTAAAATTAGCTTCATTGTAAATCAGACCCCAAAAAGAGGCAGCTATTTTAAATACTTTGAAAACTGCAATGGGCTAAACGATTTTTGCAAACTAAATATTTTTTTCATTAATTGATCATTATTCAAATTTTAAGTGATACAGACCACGTACAGTGCTGATAGAACTCTTCTGACATGATGTACTGTATTTGAAAAAATGAAACTACTCGTCCAACACTTTGTCACATGCTTTACACTTTTCAAATGGATTCGATCCATCTCAGGATGCTCATCATAACTTAAAACATGCAACTCATTTGAACAATCAACAACCATCTTAAAGATGCTAAAGTCAGGTCTACTTTTGAACTGCTGAAGCACATGTGCTAGCTTTTGTGCTAGCAGGCACCACCCTGTTACCTGCGTGCCGTGGACAGCCAGAGAAAATAACAAGCATTGGCATAGCTAATAGGTTTCGCCTTGGGGACCATATAAGTGTTTAGCCAGAGCCTATTGGCTTTGCCAATGTCTTTAAGCTATGTTGTAGAGCATTGCGGCTACTGTGCAGCATGTTGAAAAGTTGCATTTTTGTAACTATATATATATATATATATATATATATATATATATATATATATATAACGAAGAAAACATTATGTATAACTGAACGACCCTATTAAAAAAAGAATTAACATAAAACATATCTTCTAGTTTTTTGTCCTTGCAATGCTGGCAACTTCTTCCTGCTTGTTCTAATGCTTGTTGTTATAGCTTTATTTTTGTTATTGAAGGGGGAAGATAAACAACTGGAGGGTGGAGATTGGGAACTAGTACCTGCAGCGGACAGCCACTAGGGGAGAATCAACAGACGGTAGACTGAGGTGGTGCTAAGTGATGCTGAGGTGGTGGTGTGCTGATGTGGAGGTGATGCTGAGTGATACTCGGGTGATGCTAAGTGATACTGAGGTGGTGCTGAGTCATGGGGAGGTGGTGGTGTTGCACTGGTGCTCAGGTAGTACTAAGTGATGCTGAGATGGTACTGTGCTGAATCCGAAGTGGTGCTAAATTGGTGCTAAACTGCTTCTGAGATGGGGTTGTGCTGGTGCTGAGGTGGGACTGCACTGGTGGTGCTGTGATGATGCTGTGATGGTGCTGTGCTAGTGCTGAGGTGGTGCTGCGCCGTGATGGTGCACTGATGAGGTGGTGTGCTGATGCTGTGCTAGTGCTGAGGTGGTGTAGTGTGATACTGAAGGTGTGCTTGTGCAGAGGTGGTGTTGAGTGATGCTTTGGTGCTGAGTGATGCTTTGGTGGTGCTGAGATGATGCTGCACTGGTGCTGTGCTAATGCTGAACTGGTGCTGCGTTGGTGCTACGTTGCTGCTGAGGTGGTGATGCACTGTTGCTGAGGTGGTGCTGCACTGGAGTTGAGTTTGTGATGCGCTGGTGGTGGTGCACTGATGCAGAGGTGGTGCTGTGCTGATGCTGAGGGGCTTTTGGATAATGCTGAGAAGATGCGCTGTTGCTGAGGTGATCCTGAGTGATGCTGTGGTGGTGCTGAGTGATGCTGTGCTGGTGCTCAGGTGGTGCTGGGTTGCTGCTATGCTGCACCTATGCTGAAGTGGTGCTGCATTGCTGTGGAGGTGGGGCCATGCTGGTGGTAAGGCACTGATGTGTAGGTAGTGCTGCACTGGTGCTGAGTCATGCTGAAGTGGTGTCGAGCTGGTGCTCAGGTGATGCTGAGCTAGTGCTCCAGTAGTGCTGAGCTGGTGCTTAGGTAGTGCTGAGGGATGCTGAGTTGGTGCTGTGATGATATGCTCATGCTTAGTTGGTGCTGAATTGCTGCTGGTGTGGGGCGGCGCTGATACTGAGTTGGTGCTTCAGTGGTGGTGGTGCACTGATGATGATGATGATGATGATGAGGAGGTGGTGCTGTGCTGATGTTGAGTGGTGATCTGTGGATGCTGTAGTGGAGCTGCACTGGTGCTAAGTGATACTGAGGGGGTGGTGTGCTTGTACCGACGTGGTGGGCAGGTGGTGCCGAGTGATACTTAGCTGGTGCTCAGTTGGTGCATAGTGATGCTGAGTTGGTGCTGCGCAGGTGTGGTGGTAATTCTGCACTGGTGCTGAGGTGGTGTTGCGCTAATGCTGAAGTCGTGCTGTGCTGGTGCTGAGTTGGTCCTGCGCTGGTGCACTGATTCGGGAGTGGGGCTGTGCTGATGCTGAGAAGATGCTGGCTGGTGCTAAGGTGGTGCTGAAGGGGTACTGTGTGATGCTGAGGGATTCTGTGGTGGTGCTGAGTCATGCTCTGGTAATGCGGAGTACCGCTGAGGTGGTGGTGCTGTACTGGTGTTCAGGTGGTGCTGAAGTCGTGACTGATAGTGAGTTCGTGCAGTGCTGAGGTGATGGTAGTGCTGAAGTGGTGCTGCGTTGGTGCGGAGTTGCTGCATATATGGTGGTGCACTGATGAGGTGGTGCTGTGCTTAGTGAGGCTGTGGTGGTGCTGAGCTGGTGTTCAGGTGGTGCTGTGCTGATGTGAGGCTGCACTGATGCTGAGATGGTGCTGCGTTGATGCTCTAGTGGGGCTGCATTGGTGGTGCACTGATGATCAGGTGGTGCAGTGGTGATACTGTGGTGGCGCTGGTGCTGCACTGATGTTGGTGCACTGATGAGGTGGTGCTCAGGTAGTGCTGTGCTGATGCAGAGGTGATTCTGTGGTAGTGCTGTGCTGGTGCTCAGGTGGTGCTGCATTTGTGCTGAGTTGCTGCTGAGGTGGGGCTGCGCTGGTGCTGAGATGGAGCTGTGCTGGTGGTGCACTGATTCCGAATTGGTGCTGTGCTAATGTTGAGGTGGTGCTCCGCTGGTGCTGAAGCAGTGCTGCACTGATATGGAGTTGGTGCTTCAGTGGTGGTGGTGCACTGATGAGGAGGCGGTGCTGTGCTGATGCTGAGGTGGTGCTCAGGTGGTGCTGTGCTGATGCGATGCACTGATGCTGAGGTGCTGCTGCACTGATGTGCTGATGCTGAGGTGGTGCTAAGTGATTCTGAGGTGGTGGTGTGCTTGTATGGAGTCGTGGTCAGGTGGTGCTGAGTGATACTCACATGGTGCTGAGTGATAATTAGGTGGTACTCAGGTGGTGCATAGTGATGCTGAGTTGGTGCTGTGCTGGTGATGCTACACTGGTGCTGAGGTGGTGCTGTGCTAATGCTGAAGTGGTGCTGTGCTGATACTGAGGGGGTCGGTGATGCTGAGGAGATGTGCTGGTGCTGAGTAATGCTGAGGTGGTGCTGAGTGATGCTATGTTGGTGCTGCTCTGAGGTGGTGATGTTGCACTGAGGTAGTACTGCACTGGTTGTGAGGTGGTGCTGCATTAGTGCAGAGTTGGTGTGGTGGTGCTGCGCTGGGTCTGAGGTGGTACTGAGGTGGTGCCGTGCTGGTGTTGTGGTGGTACTTAGGTGTTGCTCAGGTGGTGCTGCTGAAGTGGAGCTGAGTGACACTGACTCATGTTGAAGTGGTAGTGCGCTAATGCTGAGGTGATGCTGAGGTGGTGTTACACCCTCTACTTGCAGGGATATATTGTTAAGGAACCTCACATTACATGCTGTGTTTGGAGAGCATGAGGAGGCATCCCTTAATATTGGTTTTATTTCACCATCGAAGGAAACCTAAAAGAAAAGCATAAAAAGTTGAAAGCACACAATTTGAAGCTGCTTCCATTTTCCGAAAATGGAGCAATAACAGCATGTTTACCTCTTTAATCGTTTCCAAATATTCACGTTGTCAAAAGCGCAACGTAAATAGGTTGATCCTTCTGTTGGCTGTCTTTTAAACTACATTTCCATTAAATAAGTATAATAGTTAAGGTTTGTACATTTGAGCTAATGAAACCAAAAATGTTGTAGGATGAAAAACAACATATCGTACGGCTGAAAAAGCGCTTGTGAAACCAAAAACAGTTAAAAACAAGATAAGGACATGATTTGCAACTGTCGGCTTAGCGCTTTCGGAAAGCCAAACCAAGCCCAGGCAAAAGAAAATGTAGTGCACCTGAACTAACATATGGCCAATAGTGAGATGATCCATGTAACAGGGCCAGTCTCCAGGGCGTGACGAAAGTAGCAAAAGGAGGGTCAAATGTAAACTATTCACCAATTAAAACAAAGGAATTTTGAAAGGCACATGATGGAGCAAATTCAAAACGGATGGGTGTGCTGAAAGCCCATAAAGTAAATACAGAATGTCTTGAGAGACAGCAGTGCGCTGCCTAGGAAAGACCTAAAAACAAAGTTTTTGCAGGCACCCCGAATGGCTCAAGAGATGCTATTGCTAATGCAATTGGAATGTCCGTGGCTGCTCATGGAGTTTATCTATTTTAGATTCAACAGCCCCCAGCAGGGCCTCCCCTCTCAGTGCTCCTTCTGGTCTGCTTGCATTTCTGGCACAGCCACATCTTGCATAGATTTCTTCCTGTGCAAACTTATTCAAATCATATCTCCATCTTCTGTGGGCTGGTGAGATGGGAGTTATCTCTGTTGCATTGAAATTGCCATCATTGCAAGAAGTAGAGCCAAGTCAATACATTTTTGTTGTACTTTCCATCCTCTGCCACTGCATGAACCCTTTAGGACACGTTTTTTTAAAAGTTGATCTGTATTATACTTGTCAGTCCACTCGGTGATTATCTGGTGACATCGGTCCACCATTGTCTAATTATGACACAGAACCATATACCATATGTATAAATATAGCTTCCCTCTCTTTACATCTTGGGATAAAAAGAGTGGTGTCTGGGAACATAACCTGTAATCTTGCTGAGGTTAAATATGTTCAGGGTACCCTAGTGAAACTGCACGAGTTTTAGCCGGCATTTGTTGAAACTTCGTTGATGAATTGACTGGCATCGTATGGAAGTGGAAGAGGTCATTGAGACACCTTTCATCGGCATAGAGCTCTGCCCACTTTTTGTCTGTTAAAGAGCATACTGAACTTCCGTACAAAAAACTTCAAAGATCTGTCAAAGACAAAATTGTCACGCCTCAGCTTGACCGGTATAAAGTGTTACCACAAGACCCCATTTACATTAGAGGTTATGTCCTACCACATTCACCTCTAGTACATACAGCAGGTTAAAAAGGCTTTAGCGCATAGTACAGGTATACCCCTCCACCAGACAAAGTAAGCAAGCCGATTAATGCTGCAGGCAAGCACGTAGCCGTGGGTCCTGCCACACACTGGTGCCTAGGCAGCAGATGCCACTGGGAGGAGAACTGCAGTCCCTAATGCTAGAGAAGCTGTTTATTCAGATGCACAACGGATGGTTTAACCTTAGAGCATACATTTCTTTTGCCTATGGTAGTCTCCCCATTTCCCTTGATTATACTCCCTCGCCCACCCTCTCCCCCACACACAATCATGGTATGATGCTGAAATATCCCTAAACACTTTAGATGTTTAGAGCCCTTATGTACTACTTTGATCTCAAATACTTAAAGAAATCAAGCAGCTCTTTGTATCTTTTGGCCTGCCATACTTCGGGAAATGAATGACATGCCTTACCGTTTGGGTTGTCTGGTGTATTCACGTTCCTCCTATCAAAGCCAATCTTATGTTTACATCCATGTCTAGGGAGCCACTATAGCCTTCTTAGCATTCCGCTTGCATGCATATGTAAAGCTGGAACATGGTCTTCAATCCACACTTTCGCCAAACATTGCTGTGTAGACACTCTTGCCGACATGAAGTACAAGTAGACAAACTGTACTTCAAACGTTGTACTAAATGTTTTCCATTCTGCTCACTAGCTACTGCTTCAGGGAGAATGGTGCTTTTCAGTCTTTCCATACCATGTGATCTATAGCAGCACTTGATGCAAATAAAAACATTAGTTACCTGTAAAACTCCGTCTACAGCTTGTAGTGCTCATAGATTCGCATGTGCCCTTCCACCTCCCTGGATTTGAGCTCAAGTTATGACATTTAAAATGTACTATGTTTAAAGTACATATTTGCATACCCTTCTCATCTCATCTGTATGGGAAACTGCACAGTCTAAGGTGGATTCTTACCCTGGTGCATTATGGATTTCAAAGTAGTTCCCTTGACTCACCTCGAAATTGAAACCCCTACTTTGAAGGAAAACAACTTGCAACGTCCATGTTTCATACTTCAGTGCTAGACTGGGGTCATGTTGAGGTACGGGATAATCCTATTTAGGTGAGATTGACATGTGGGTATGTACCACATGGTTTCCATTGGCTTTTCCTGACATGTATTTTTATTGCTTAGTATCGCCAATGTATGTTATATGCTGAAGGCATATTTTATTCCCACTTGGGGGAGAGATGAAGTCATGTCATTGATTCCCTTTCTTGCATTATTGTTATTTTGTTATTACAATGATATGTTTGTAGACCACGAGGTAACCTTCCAACATGGCGCTCAATTTGAAAAACAGTGTTAGTCAAACAGTGTTGGTCCTTTTTCCATTTTTATCGTTCACATTAATTGAGGTGGTTTGCACTTCTCTTGAACCAGTGAGCAAGGCCTGAGGGCTGAAACGCGTTGCTGAGCTGGTTTGATTTATTTTCAATAAATGAGGTCTTTTTGCAGTCCTGGGTGCGCGTTTGATACATCTGACAAGATTGTGTTGCTGAAGGATTGTTTTAATCGGGTCCTACGTGAGACCCCTGCAGGCCAGGGCAGCTAAAGCGACTGTCCGTGTTTTGAGAAATGTGTGTTTTTGTTGACCATAATGTGAAAATATTTTAAATATCTTTTTGCAACAAAGTGTAACATTCTAGGTCAAATTCTAAAACTAAAGCAGGTGGTAAGAAAATTAAAAACCTATTTGAAATGTTTCTTTTCTAGTACATTGGCACTATAAAGTAGCCTTAAAAAGAACAGGAAAGAAAAAAGTGCAATGTGGACCAGTGTAAATATTTGCTGACAGGGTTATGCGTTTATAATATTTTTCACACACTAGGGAAGGACTCATTAGTAGATACCTGCAAACGGAAGCAAAATATCCTCCAAATGAAGGCAGCACTGTGAATTACAGTGTGAAATACAAGCTTTGAAACCACTGGCAAACATTCAGTAATTGGGCTTGCCAATGAGATATCTGTATGCGCCTAGAGACCCTCACAGGTGATTTGTTTGCTCTATAAATGTCTGATTTGATAGATTGATTGATTTATCTATCTACACATATACATATAGAGTAATATGCTAGTATATGTATATCCCTCAACAAAGGTAATGCATACATATTACACTCAGCGAATCTGCATGTATAGTTCTTGCCAGGTTTTTTACAGTGCAGTAGTTGTTACCAAATGTGTTTAATCATAACCAAAACATAAAAGAATACATCCATGAGGTAGTCTCCTTTATTTATAGGTGCGTTTTAACTGTGGTGGTATTTGATACAGAGAGTTTTGAGCCATTTTGATCGTTGTGCATGCTATAGAAGTTCCCACGGTGAAAAAAATAAATGAGAAGTGGTACCACAAACTCAAAACATGTTTAAAACCCCTAAGATACTTGTCTGATGTTTAACAAACATCACATGTTCAAAATCTAGGGTTGCTGGTGACAGATATTCTACCAGCCTGGCATGTATTTTAATGTGCATGCCAATTGAAAAAATAAATGGGGAAAGAAGTGAAAGCTATATTGTTTTCCCTTTTAAAATATGAGTAGAAAAACATGAATAAATCAATTGAAATGGTTTTAGAATTTCTCAAGTTATTTCTAAAATATCACCAAAGCAAACAGTGTGATAATTGCCATGTAACAAAAGAATAGTGAACATTTTACACAGATGTTCCCTCCTACCAGCTCTAGGCCCTTCTTGCAAAATGTAAACAAATGCATGGTACTATTTTTCTGTGAGAAAGGCGGCCACCCCAGCAATCGCACACATTACAATAAGGGTGCGTGTTGGAATTGGCAACACCTGCCATCGTTTTGGGCAACACATGATCTTTCTGTTCCTTATGAATGAGTGCAACATAGCGCCTCGACAGTGTGACTGCTTGCCTGCCGCCTCTATTACAAGCGGCAGCCATAGCCTTTCTGCAATTAAGTTATTTAAACCAAACGTTTAACTATTTGTGGAGCGATGAAGTATTTACTCACCGACGGCTTTCAAATGTTATTCTATTCCTTCATTTTTACAGGTTTTTAAAAGTTTATATGATAATATGGGTTTTTATAAGGCGCAATTCTAGCTACACAGCAAGGAAGTACTGTTTAATAGCGGAGGCCAAGTGGTGACTATAGAAGCTTATTTGCCTGTATCTCTGTCAAATGCAAGTGTTTTTACACCCCCCTCCCCCCCCCCCCCCAACATATACACACAAGTGCACCAATTCTCGAAGATAAAATATGGGAACCACAGAAAAATATTTTCACGATTGCTTTTTTTTTTCTTCAAGATTCGCGTTTATTTTTACACAAATTCGTTTATAATCCTTGTGAAGAGGCACATTTTAATTCTCGCATTCACAGAGGAATTACAAGCATTGAATCTGTAGCTGTTTAAATACCGACCGTGAGCTCAGTTGAGATCGCAGTGGTTTGAGTCCTGTGTTTTCGGAAGTAGATAAGTCACGTAAACATCCAGGGACCTGTGGACTACTCTGACGGCCTTACACCGTGTAATCGCCGACACGGTCATTAGCGTCATCCAGGATTGAGCGGGCTCACCTAACAGCACCAGTGAAAGGGCGAGAGTTCGGGAAAGGCTTAGCAGTGTGTATATTTAGTGTCGCTTGCCCCCTACTGGCCGCTTTAAGGACTATACCTGAATTTTCTGAAAAAGAAACCAATTGACATGCGTGGTAGTTTGCATAGGATGTGGTGTCGTTGTAGTTCGGCTATTAGACGAAAGCGTTAAGTGCATGGGGGCTCATTTATGAGCCCCTGCGTCACTTTTGCGCCACCGGTGCGTCACTTTTTGTGACGCACCAGTGGCAGAAAACATGCGCCATGTTGCGCCATATTTACAAAGTGACGCATCTAGGTAGATGCGTCACTTTGTAAAGCCCTGCGCCACATCATACCTGCGCCAGGTATAATGTATGCAAGGGGGGCGTTTTGACGCAACAAAGGGTCGTAGAAGTGACGCAGTGAAATCTACGAGATTTCACTGCGCCACTTCTAGTGTGCAAATGCGTCACTTTCTTGCGCCTGCCTCACAGCAGGCGTAAGACTGACGCAGGCCCTTTCACATGGGGCTTGCCCCATGTGAAAGGACACATTGCTGGAGTTGCGTCACTTTTGTGACACACTCCAGCGATGCGTCACTTTTGCACCTACAGATACGTCAATGTGACTCCTTGCGACATGATGCGTCATACTGTAAATATGACGCATCAATGGAGTCGCAGGGAGGGCGCAGTGAAAAGTGGCGCATCACTGTTTTCACGCAGTGATGCGTCACTTTTCATAAATGAGGCACATGGTTTTCATTGGCAGTGCCTCTGAAAAAAAATATAACTTTGACAACCACTTAATTGATCATGTCAATTAAACACTTTCATACACGTTTCCACACCACCATCCATATGCCCCAAGTTTTCCACTTGCTCAAGTGTGATTTTTACATTTTCAGTGCATTTGTTTTAATTGTTTTTGTTGGAACCATTTTTTTTATTAGCATTTTTCACATTTTTAAAGTAGACAATCCGAGCAAAGCCCGTACATCATGAATAAATGCTTGCCTGTAGTACAGAAACGAGCTCTCAACAGGAGAGGGTGTAGCAGATGAATTGTATAACCATGACTACAGGAAGTCCAATGACTGCGCCTATCTTGAGGCTCTTCAGGGCCAAAAAGGCCGTACCACTGATCGGCATGCAAATAAATCAGACATGGTACAAATTGCAGCAACTGTGGTCAAAGCATGCAACAAAAGGAGGACAACCTAAATCTAGAAAGGGGTAGGAGAGTCGCTTGAGACCTGCCGCCGTGACTGGTGTAGCCGAGGGGGGGAAAGGGGAGGGTGGGGCCCGGGTTCATCAGGACTCGGCAACAATGAGGTTTGGTAGTCGACGCGTCAGAGTGTCTTGGAGGTCAGTGCTATTCACCCCCCGTAGGATCAGAGGGGGATCCGTGGTCATCGGCCGGAGACAGCGTGTGGGGGTCCCCTGTGTTAGGGACCGTTTCCCGGAGCTTCAATACCATAGTGTCCCACTGAGGCGCTAGGGGAAATTTGCGGAGATCAAGGAGGTCTTCCCGTCGGAGGGCCACCCCTTCTTCAGCCCAGTTAAGCAGAGACCGGCGCCAGGCGAGTGTGTGAGGCGATAGGGGGGATTTCCACCGCTTAGTAATTAAGCGTTTGGCTGCTATAATACCCAGGTCTAGAAATCAAGTGGTGGCTCTGTGCTTCTTGTTTCTACTAAATAGGTGCAGTATGTAAACCTTCTATTGAAATGAAAGGGTACGAGAGGTGCAGGTCACCAGGGTAGTCGACACACTGTTCCAGTATTCACTTAAGACTGGGCAATGCCACAGCATGTAAAGAATGTCAGCATCCAACTGCCGGCAACGGGGGCAGATCGCATCGGTACGGAGGAAGTGCCTGTTGATTTGGGTGGGGGTAAGGTAGGCCCTATGAAGCACAAAGAATTGAATCTGAACCGTTGATTGCGCGGGATATATGTGGGACTACCGCTGACTGTGGTCCATTCCCTATCTGTGAATGCCCTGCCCAGAGCCTCCTCCCAATGGTGTCTAAGTCGAGTGAGATCAACTTCTGTGTGTTGTCGGATGGAAGATGCAAACCAGCGTGTCAAGTGTCCCCCTGTACCCATCACATGCAGATACTGCAAAGTGTAGTGCATGGGGGGTTTCTGTGTAAGAGTGCCCCATTTAGACGTTAAGGAAGCTAGGAGTGTGTGATGCAATAAAAACTGCCCAGGACGTAAGTTCCCCTCCACTATGAGTTCCTGATATGAGATGAGGGAGCCATGTTGGAAGAAGTCCCCTATATCTTGGATTCCTTCCAAGGCCCAGTGCTGCAGTTCTGCCGCTGTAGTGTAAACCCCCCCGTGGTGTTCCCAGCAGTGGGAAGTGCATTTATGTTTTAATGCCTTGTATGTGCCCCAGAGTGATATGTTTGATAGTCTACAAAAAGGACCACTTTTTGGTAGTATAATGGCCTAGAAATTTTATTAAAACAGCTTCATTATCTTTCAGTGCTTATTTAAGGACACTACCATACCTTGCCTTTCCACGATGACCTGCTTGGATTTTTAACAAGCATTTGCAATGCAATAGGTCTTGCGTTTGCGAGAGTTTAAGCTATTGGCATTGTAAATAACAATGTCTTTTATTTGATAATCAACACATATATAAAAGTCATTGTCATTTACAATGGCAATATCTCAAACTCTTGCACATGCAAGACCTATTTCACTTCAAAGAAGCGGCCACCATTGTCCAGGGCTGCTTGGAAAGTGGAAGCGTGCATGGCGCGCTGAATGCAGTAGGAGAATCTAATTCAAGAAAATAGTGCTTACAGACTAAATAAGACCTACCATGTAACAACCGAAGGGCCAGTTCTCATGGTAGGTTACAAATGAAGACAATGGGGGTACTAAGGAGGTACTAACAAGCCTATTTATGAATCAGAAGCCAGCATTTACAAAAGACAATGATACAAGCCAATGGAAAATATGGGCGGAGCTTCAAGTCCATAATCAAATACAGCATGCCTCACAGAGCAGGGCATGCACTGCCCAAGCTCAACCTAAAATGGGGGCTCTGATGCAGACATAGTGTCGTGGAGAAATAGAACTTTATTTTCCCTCTATCCTTCTTGTGTCCATGCTCCCCCTGATTTGCCTTCCTCATCCCTTCGTTATCACTTTTCCACTTTCTTTCTGTGGGTCTTGTACCCACATGCCTTTACTGTGCGGACATTACCAAGTGACGGTAGCCACTGGGTAGTTATAGTTAGGTCAGCATTTTCATAGGAAATGGCTTGTTTGTTTTGGTAATAACTTTGGCCTCATTTGGCGTATCTTCACCAAACTTTCCAAAAAGGTGCTACCTGTTGACTAGTTTGAGCATGGAATATTTTGGGGTGATCTGTCAAGCGGGGACTGTGGGGAAAAAAGGGGGATCCAAAAATGCAAAATCCTCATACGTTTTCAATTGAATTCTTTAAGAAGTGCTATCACAAAAACTGCTGAATTGAATTGCACCAAACTTGGCAGGAAGCTAGATCTTGGTCTCAGATTGTGCTTTGTGTGATTTGGTGTAATTCCATTCAGTAGTGTTTGAGAAACTAAGGTTTAAAATATTTGTATATCTGGACGGATGGGTTCGAGGGACTCTCACGAGTCCCTCAAGCCCAATTAAAAACAAGCATTTGCAATGCAATAGGTCTTGCATTTACGCGAGTTTGAGCTATTGACATTGCAAATGACAATGCCTTTTATTTTTGTTTTTTGAACATAAATAAAAGGCATTGTCATTTACAATGCCAATACCTTAAACTCGTGTAAATGCGAGACCTATTGCATTGCAAATGCTTGTGTACTCTTTTAGCTTTGATGGTGGCAGCATGGAGTGTCTGGGTGGCGGAAGGAGCACAGAGGGCCAGGGTGGGGGAAACAATATGGAGTGCTCGGCTTGTGGGTAAGCAATGTCGGTGGGGTTGGGGGCAGGGGGTCGGAGAAGCGACAGAGTGGTGGAGTGTGGGAGGTGTGGAGGAGAAGCAAAGAACGAGAAAGAAAGAGGGCGTGGGTGGGGGCAGAACATCAATATATGATTCTGTGGAGTTTATGCATCACAAACTTACTTGTAGCTGAAGTTTTCTTCTATTCATTTTTTGAACCTCGGCAAATATTGTGAAGTTTACAAATACGTTCAGATTTTTACCCGCCCATAGAATTACACGTTAGTGCATCTCGCCTGTAGATAATAGATTATTTACGGGTTTGACATTTTCCAGGAGCAGGTTGGAGATGAGTCGGAGAGGGCTTATTTTGTATTTTGACATGGAGATGGGAGGGTGTTTGATAGCAAAGATCTGCACATTTCTCTGACTGAGTTTAACAATTCCACAACGTTTTTATTTTATAATGGTTTGCTACTTTGAAAGCTGAATGTACAATTAATGGGACTTTGAGGGTGTATGCTGTGCTTTAAAGTGAAAACGGAAATTCGAGGTTGAGGAACAGATTAAACATTGTTTTTCTGTCAGTGCCGTTGTAAATCTCTTTAGATCAAATGCAGCATGCGAGCCAGACACTTCGATCCTGCAAGTGTTTACAATAGGAACCCTCAGTTTCATTGGCTGAAACCGGAAGTGCGATTTCGCCTGCTAGTCAACATTAGTTCTTTTTGCCGGGAATGGAAATAAACTGCGCCTTACAAATGAACACAGTTTCCTTTCAAGTCACGAAAACAGGATGGGGGTCAGCCAAGATAATGGAAAGTTGTTGCTTGGTCATAAAGAGTGTTTAAAAGAAAGCGCTGTTGGTCGTGGTGGTATAGTGAAAGTCGTTTATGGTGAATGTGGCAGCTGTGTCAAAAGCCGGCTGTTCCAGTTCAGTGGAGCATGAAGCCCCCTGCAGCATATTTCACCCCTCACGAGTCACGACAAGACTTTGACTCTTTGTGTGACCAGCTCGGCACCACACACATTGAGACCAGCAGTATTGTGTGCCTGTACCAAGTACCTTATGGCACGGTGCAGCACCAAGCATGCAAGAACAACGTGAACTCAGTCTGCTAATTATTTAAATGCTCTTTTTGTGAAGCTGATTTGTGTCTGATTTCTAACCAAATCGTGCTAGAGAAAAGAAGACATTAGGAATGAAAGAATTGACAAGGACTTTAAAAATCGAGAAGCCTTGACACGTCAAAACATTTCTTTTTCAATAAGGGTTATGCCAATATCTGTAGGTAGAAAAAGCATTGTTATGTACAGGGCTTAATTAAACAAGCCCGGCGGAGCGTGGTGCGCGTGCTTGGCGGGGGTGGGGGAGCGCATTCCAGGCGGGAGAGCGGACCCTTTGAAGTGCGATGTCAAACGGATTGCATGGCGGCACGATGCGGGTGATTGTGCGCGTGCTAGCCATGCAATCCGCTTTTTGGGAGCACTTTTAAAACCCCCTTACAATAGTCTCGCCTTGTGATCGCTTACGCGATAGCAAGGCGAGACCTAAAAATAGAGCATTCTGATTGGCCAGGGAGCTTTTTTTACCATGGGCTATCTTGCACACCATTGGAGTCAGGCTTTAGCTGGAACAACTGATCTGATTGGCTGCCAAAAACATGAACATTTTTTGCTGACAGCCACTACAGGACTCAGGAACTTAGTTCCTGTCCTGAACCTTAAGTTAAAAATCTTATAAGGGGTAGAGTAGGGATACTCTGCCCCCTATGCCCCATAGTGGGGACCCAGAGAGACCTCCCCACACCCCCCACCTGTTCGGGGCCAAGATTAAAAAAAAATCAATTTTGCAGTGATCTCGCAGGACTCCTGCTGAATCGCGGGCAAAAAACCCCGCAAAATGGCGGCCCAGGGTGGCCATCATCCCATTAAATGAATTGGGGAGGCGGGCATATGCCCCCCTCCCTGAGCAGTATTCGGCCCTGGGGACTGAGTTAATTAAATGGGGACGGGGCGCATGGCCTCCCTCCCTGAGATTTGGCCCCAGTGACCCCATCCCAAGGGTCCAATGTAATTAATATGGGGAGGGGTGGTGCATGGCCCCTCTCCCCAAGTCATAGTTGGGCCCCCGGTAACCCATCCCATGGAGCCTAGAGTATTGATTATGGGGAGGGGGCCATGATACCTCTTCCCGAGCCTCTAAAAAGCTCCGGGGACCCCATCTCCCAGGGCAGTCATTTAAAAAAAGAAGGGGTAGGGCAACGCAGCCTCCCTCCCTGAGCCTTTAATGGCCCCGGGAACCCCTTCCCCCAGGGCCAGCTCATTTGCTGTGTCCTGGGTTGGGCATCCCCGGGACACAGCAGAACTTGAGTTTGCTCTTGTCTTGCTGGAAGCTTTTTAAAACTACGTACTAATGGGAGCAAAAACAAAGTCTGCTCCCAGTGGGCGGGACCTTTAAAAATGCTCCTGCCAGTTGGGAGAAGACTTGTTTTGTTTCCCTGCCAGCATCAGTGTGGAAAGGGAAACTGAATACAAGATATTGATCCCACCTGGAGAGAGCAGCGTAGATAGGTTGGAGTTCAATCTCGACTCCTGTTCTGTGAATACTAGATCATGTGCCTTGTGCGCGGTCTTAGACATGACGATTCTAAAGATAAATGATCATCTATGATGATGCAGGACATAATGTAAGCAAATCTCCCCAAAATTTTAAGAAGGCAGTGAGGGAAATTGGCATGGGATTTAACTTTGTGGATCTGGGTGATCAGATGATGTAGAATCCGATTGAGTTCTCCTGAAGAGAGTTAAACCCTCCTCACTAGCCAGTGATAAACAGCACTTTACTACAAAACATTCTCTAAGGAAATGTTTAGAATATATTGGAATGGAGGTGCCTTTTCCTTACTTGGGCCAACTCCCATTAGAGCGATTAAGGAACGCTATTTTACAGTTCTGGATTGGGATCAACCCAGGTTGAAGAGTTTGTGGTTTTATAAGGAGGGTGCTGGTCAACTGTGGCTACTGTATGTGTAATTTGCAAATTAAATATTCTGTAATTCATCGATTGTTAGATTGTCCCCTCTTTTTGGACAAAAAGAAAAAGGTCTTGCGCCCTTATTTTGTGAGGCCTAGATTATGTTCATGGTACGATACACCCGTCACTTTGTTGAAGCAATTTGGATTGTGATGTTGCCATTGGCAAGTATATATTACTTCTTCAAAATAGAGAGTTTTACATTTCATGGGTGAAAAATGAATCATTGCAATTTTGTCATTGACGCAGTTCAGCAAACTCTACAAATATCAATTAGGCTCTCAAAGTTGATATCAGAAGTACTGTCATTTTCTCATTAGTTGCCCATTGCTATACCAAATAAATACTATTGTAGGTTATTTTGGCATTCAAATTATATTCGCCTTCTCAATAACCTCTCCCCTTCATTATTTACACACTGATCCTTAATTAGCCATTCACATCTAACTCTTACCATACTTCTGATGTTTACATTTTTTTAAAATTATTATTTGTACTTAACTGACATTAATGTTTTTCTCTCTTCACAGATAAAATTGAAGAAGCACAAAAAGAGCTCCACAGTCCCGAAGACCTGCAAAAAGGTAAAAGTAACCTATTCTATGTTGGTGACCACTGTAGTCAGCAGCGTAAGTGCGTAACTGACAAAATGTCAAAGGGCTTGGAACTCATTTGCGTCTGCCCAAGCTCTAAAATGCTTATGAAGCAAACAAAACTGATCTTGGCTGATTAGCGTTGCTTAAATAAAATCAACCATTTGTCTGGTTCTCAACTTTTTGAGCCTGGTAATAGCGGAATAGAATAGATGTAGTCTGTATACTTAATCTACTGGGAGAAGGCATGCATTAAAGGGCCACTCGTTTATAGGTTGTAGACTCCCTAACTCGCATGTCAGGTGCTGCTTAGGAAGTCGCTTCTGTCTGTCTCTCAATCACTTCATATTTTATTCTGAGGTCCTCAGAACAGCAGGTATAACACTATGTGATCTTGACCTGCTTCTTGGACGCTCACTCCAAGTAAGATTTTTCTCGTCAAAAAGGTTGCTCCCATTTGGAAGCCCTGTTTTCTCTTTTTTGGTGAAAGATTATTTGTGTTTCACCTTTTCATATGGGATGCACCACTAACCATACTGTACACAGTTTCTTTTACTTATAAAAATCAGTAGCAACACTGGCTAAAAGGGTGTGACTCCTGACTTCAGACAAAGAAATTCACTAGTCCGGGAATTGTCCTTTCGTGTTAGAAGAAAGTCGCTGTTCGTACTCTGTAACAGTCTCTTGTGTTCCAGCCTAATGACATTTGTAGTGTGAGGAAAAGTGCTTGACATATGTGAAACGGTGTGCAGTTGATAAAATGCCTGACAATCCTACTCTTTATTGCAGCCTACTCTTATTATTTCTTCATTTTGTAATATTACAGGATTCCAAGTAGGCATGTTTCAGCCTGTAATTGACTACAGTAACTCATCAGGTCTATAACTGTTAAAATGTGCCCCCAGATCACTTATCTATCAAGTTCGGTTTGTCACACCTGCCTCCATCTAGACACCTTGGGCTAGATAGAAGGACATAATGTATCAAATAGCTTCTTTTAGGGAATCTACAAATCGAACAGTAGGGCACATAATATACAAATGCAAAGTGCCCATAGAAACGTTAAGGCCACTTGGTGGAACTTAGTTGCAACTGAGAAGCAGCTTATTGTAGCTTGGTGCCATTGACCCTTTGTACCCATTGTAGCCTATGCCAGTAGAAGCCTGTTTGAAACAGAACGTGCCTACTCTCAGAAGGAGAGTCTGGCTGTAGGGTGTTTTTATATGGGAAAGGTTTCACTATCCTCACAGACTACCAAAAGTTGCTCACTATCTTCGGAAATCCAAAAGCCTTGATGACCCCTCATATCGAGAGGTGGAGAGTGCAACTTCAAGAGTACGACTATGTGATTGTATACAAGCCAGGGAAATATCAAAACCCCACCGACTACTTTACACCAGTGCCACTACATTGCCACAGTTAAACGTCCAATGCTGCAGAAGAGTATCTCTACTTCATTGCAAGGTCCAGAATGCCAGCAGCTCTATCCATTGAACAAATTATTGCTCCTACGAATGCAGATAAGGACATGCTCATCCTCATAGACATCATTACAACCCAATCTTGGAAGAAAAGTAGTCGACCCTTTGCTGATGTTGAAATCCAAAAATGTACAAGATGAGCTCTTCATCACTCGAAAGTTTCATACTGAGAGGCTCGTGAATAGTCATATCTGTGAGCCTTGGACAGCAAATCATTGAACTGGCCCATTAAAGACATTATAGCCACCAAAAAAGCCCTATGATACAGAGTGTGGTTATCTCGCCTAGATGAACAAGTTGAGAAAGAGCTGAAAGCATGCCACCTTTTTAACTGTTTATCCCCCAAGGTGACACAGCATCCATTGACATTGTGTGACCTTGCTGCAAATGCCTGGGAGAGAGTTGCAGTTGATTTCTTTGGGCCTCTAGGAACTAGACATAATTTCATTGTAGTCATTGATGAATACTTTTGTTTTCCTTTGGTGGAAGACTTGTCATCAACAACCCCTGACAGTCATAGATGGCTCGGTAACATCTTTACAGCGTGGGAAATCTAACAATGCGCAACCTTTTAATAGCAAAGAATTCAAGGAATTTCTTGTCGAGCATCAAGAGTACACCTCTCTGGCCCCAAGCCAATAGTGTTGCTAAATGATTCATGGGCACCCTCAAGAAGGTGATTCAGTGAGAATCGATAGATGGAATAAATCTCAACCAACCAAGCCATGTGTCAAGCGCTTTGTGCTTATCAATAAACTCCTCATTGCAAAATTGGTGAGAGTCCTGCCAGCTTGCTCTTTGGGAGAGCCATCAGAACCAAACTACCACATTGGACATCGGACCTATCGATGAATGCCGATGAGCTTCGTGTCACAGACACTTCTCGAAAGTGCTAGATGAAACATATGCTGATTAGTGCTGGCGCGCCCAGGAAAGAGTCTGCGGAAAAGGGCCCCCGGTAATGTTCAACAAGAAAAGAAAGTGAAAAACGAACACTCGGTTTGATGTCGACCCTTTCAAGGTTGTAACTTGCAAAGGACACATGGTGACACCACATTGTCCCAGAAAGTCCATCACACGCCACTCGTCCCACTTTAAACACCTACCTCTATGTTCATCAGCTCCTGATATCACGAGTGGTGGCGACCCCCTCCTACCTGTCCAGATCAAACATCTGAACTGATGGCATCAGTGCCTGATCATGAGGCCCCTCAACAACCTCATACCACCGGATCTGGCTGAGCGCCTTGACGACTCATTGAGGAACTATGATGATAATGCTGTCTATTCTTTTTTTTTTAACCAAGGGGGGACATGTAGTTTCCTGAGATTATGAGCTCTAGGACCCTTGCAGTTCTCGGTGGACTGTAAACAGGAACTATGTAATCTGCTGGGAGGTGTTAAAATGTGGTTATGAAAGTTATGATGCAATGTGTGCAGTGTATGGTTCCATGTTGAAGAATAAAGGTGTGTATCGCAGAGCTCCATGTGTGGTGTATTCCATTTGCTTCTCCCAGGCTGGGCATCACACTACAGATTTCTCCTACACTGCTCCACTTATAAAAACCTTTCAGGATCCCTACTTCAACCACATTCAGCAAGAAAAATGAATCTTCAACCCAGTAATTTGAAGAAGAGAAACTGCATCACCTCTGGATGCTTGCAAGTAGTATGTAGATAGTGCATCAAGATGTGTCTGTTTTAACGTGCATGAAACATGCTCTTTAAAATGTCATGCAAAGTAACACAACCACTGTTGAAGAGTCTAAACTATTTAATGCATTTACATGTTTAATTTTCAGCATTCGTCTTACTTGGTAGACAATTAAAGTACCTTCTTTTGCATTGTATGTAAACTTCTAGTCACCAATTTAACTTCTGCATCACCAATAAGTGGAAGGTAGGCTCTGCATCTCAGCATAGCTTTTGGCTGAGAGTTAGAAGTTAAGGACATGGATGACCTAAACCAGAGGCCAAGCATTGTATTCCGCTATGTAATAGTAGATGAGGATAGTGGTGCAAGCTCTTACCTAAATCTGTGTGCCATATCTATTCCTATTACTTGAGAAATTCAAGCTGATTGCTGTGATTTTGCATCCATTCATTTATCATAGAGAGGGAGATTTGCTAGGTGAAGTAGATCCCAAGCCCTTATTTCCATTACTTACGATATCAGTGTTACTGGAGAGTTCAGATTTCTGTGGTGTGAGAAAATGTTGTTAGGTCTGTATCCTCTCGTTTGGTGTGCATGCGTCTCCTTGGAAGATGTAGCCTAGTTGTGTGCCGCCAGAAGTTTCTCATCTACATGCACCTCAACAATTGATTTCTCCAGACTCTGGCAACCTCGGTTTCTTCCTCCATTCCCTCTACTCACTGGTCTTTGTGAATAAACCTTAGACAAGCCTGCAACTTGCACAGAGGCTCCAATTCATCCGATTCCTTTAAGACACCTAATGAACGAATGCAACCTCTTGCCTTCTCGGGATCCTAGCTGGAGTCTAGAGGATACTCATGATGCACCGTTACCAGATGCCTCATAGGGAGGTTTAGTACTTTAGAAATAACACCCTAAATACGTGAAACATTTCTTGGCTTGATGGTCGAGAAGTTTCTCTTGATGATGGCTTCTTTCATCCATTATTTCCCCTTGTTAAGGCTAACATTCATAACAAAGGTCTAGTCTGTGTCTGAGTGCCAACATCTTACCACCCCCCGGCTAGGTTCTAGACCAGCTGACTGTGGAACCCCCCCCCCACCTCAAAAAAGTGAGGCAGCACAAAATCGGACACAATTGTGGTATCAAATTCGTCATCAGGTTTTATTTTGCTAAATTATTTTTGCAGGCATGTTGCTTCATATCGTCATTCCTTGTTAGGTCTGTTAGAGGCAGCTTTATTTCAATCGTTAGCCTTGTGTTTAAAAAAAATAATTCAAATGCATACATAAAGGGGCTTTCGGTCAACCCTCTTTACCTGTCGGTCATTAAATTGCCATTCACATTTTACTTCCGCCCTCTACTGTATACAGCATAGAGCGGTGGCTCAGCCTACTTCCTCTCGACTCTCTTGTGCTTGTAATGGCACTTTTTTTCTATTCGCATGCAGGGCCGGCTTTAGGGCAGTGCCACTGGTGCAGACATAACAAAAAGGTGGTATTTGTTCTAGGTAGTTTTGGCGCCTTTAAGGAGAAAATCACATTGCAATTTATACTTTAGTATCTATTCGTGTGACGGTGCTGCAAGGTGAGGAGAACCAACAACCTCCCCAATTTACTAGCCTAAGCTATCAAAGTACATTTACATTCCCCGGCACACATCAAAATATCCTAGAAAAATAATGGACAGTGCATCAAAATGAGCACAATTAAACAAAGGTTCCAGATTCTTTGTCTTCTTTTCGCCTTTATTCAGTAGATCTTCACACATAGACACAGCCGACACGTGGTTCGTCGCATACATGGGAATTGGTCCTGCGACTTTTTCAAGGCTAAGTCTCCTCAATGTAAATTTTATTTCTATGGTGATAATTCCAACCCACAGAGGGAGTCTGTTGTCTGTGGCGTCCTTAAATAAAGTTCCTACGAGTTCAGTAATCCCAATACGAAAAAGTATCATGTAGAGCGTATATGGTCTATTATCTTCTTGACGCTGCCAGTCTCATGTTGTCTAGTACGCAACACTGGGCACTGACTTGGAAGGGGGCACTGACCTCAGGGGGAGTGCAGTATTAGCAATAACTTATGGTTTCAAATCACCTGCTGCAGGGTTCCCAGTGCTTCCAGCTTTCAGGCAGCAATAAAAATGTCAAGATAACTCTTGTGTAAATGTTCCTGCTACAGAGAGAGATTGCAGTTTTGTCTAGTGGCAGCTTTGACTCATCATAAAGTAGCGCAGAGGGTTAATATGCCTGCTGCAAAAAACAAAATGGATCTGTATTTTATATGGTTAGCTGAGTGGATTGGTAAAGCCAGCCTTTAAAACAAATGAAATGTATGTGAGAGAGGAGCTATGGAGAGATCAGGGGCACGTTTGTCGGGTGGCAGTAAGTGAACGCGAGCAGGAGGTCTTGGGGTGGGAGGGGCACCAAAAAAGATTACACCAGCGCTAAAGCCGACTCTGATCACATGCTCACTTCTGCCTAAAATGTAGCTTTCTTCAGTGCCAGTGCTGGTGGGCCAATCTCTTTTTATTTCTTTTTTGTTATGTATATTTGTTTTTCTTTTCTTGTAAACTTTAAATTCGATTGCATATGCATGCAAATAAAGAAATAAAACAATTGCATTCTTGCCAAGGCCGGACCTATTGCTTTGCCAAGGCTTGTTTGTATTGGAATGGTATTTTTTGAAAGAAGCACCACTGAAGGATTTGTAAATGTTTCCATACATTTTGTATTTTTTCTCTTTTGTATTATTTTTTTTACTCCATAATTAAAATTACATGAATCTCTCGAACTTACTATTTTGATCCCCAGTGCTAAACTTCTTTGATATGGTAACATAGTTGGTTTCAAACTTGAAGAACGTTGTTTGTACCAATAATATCTACACAAATTCTGCTTTCATTTTTCCTTAGTTCTGTGTATGAAATGGTCCTCCGGGCTATTGGTTGTTCTTTGACACATTTCTGAAACCAAATTTAGGTGAATATTATTTTATTAAAAAGTGAGTAAAGGGGTTTGCTTTTTTTTTTAAATGGTGTGTTTTACAACTGTGTAAGTAGTATCGGTAGAGTTTTTAAAAATAAACTGGAGAAGAGAATAACAAAAATCACAAGTAAAATGGCATGTAATATTTGTAACTGATGGTTAATTTCTTTTTTGTAACCTTTATACATTCTTGCATTGTTTTACTGAAAGTGTGGGAAAGTCTCTGGATCTCTGAGAGCCATGCTTTTCCAAAAAATAGAGCGGAGTTTAAGAAAGATTATTCCTTTTCCCTAAACGTTTCTTACACATGCATCGCATAATACTATAAATGAATAGTTTTTATAGAGTGCCGCTGATATCTCAAAGGCGCCCTGGTGCTGGATGTGATGCTGGTAGTTGAGGATGGGGGTAAGAGCGGGATATCGATTGATAGTTAAGGGAGAAAAAGAGAGGTAGAGGCCTCCTAACAGTCAGTTTGGAAAAGCCAGATTTTCATCTGTTTCCAGAAAATTAAAGCATGCTGTCGACCAGGAAGTGTGCCTGGTAACGAATTCCAGCATTTGACAGCCAAATTAGAAAAAGACCAGCCACCAGTGTGCTGGTTGTGGATCGTCCGATTCATGGCAAACTGGGTGATGAGGATTGAAGTGCTCTCAAGTGAAATTTTCCCAGAAGAAAGAGGACATTGACAAACTAGGTCTTTGTAGAAAATAAGTAAAGCCATGAAGGTGCTTCTTGTAGCCACGTGGAGCCTGGGCAAAAGATGACATTGGGGGAGGAAGGGGGGGGGGGGGGGGTCACAAGACGGCATGCCCATGAGTAACCTTGCTGCAGTACTTTGAATAGACTGGAGCTATAGAAGCCAGCAATCAGGAAGACCTAAATAAAGAGTTGCAATGGTCAAGTCTGGCAAGCATGAGAGCCCGAACAACCGTTTTCCTAAATCCCGTTGGTAGAAGTGAGAGAATTTTCTTGTGCAGCCGGAGGTAATATTGAGAA
The DNA here is from genome assembly GCF_964204655.1 of Triturus cristatus. NCBI lineage: Eukaryota > Metazoa > Chordata > Amphibia > Caudata > Salamandridae > Triturus > Triturus cristatus. The sequence continues at coordinate 219,310,779 of NC_140588.1, forward strand.
GAGGAAGATACACTGTTGGTCTCTTGAACAAAAGCTAGTTTGTTGCCAATGAGAAGGAATAGAATTAACAAGAGAAAGTACTTTTTGTTGATGAGTGCTAAGAAAACTGATCTAGTAGAGGCTGGTTGTCAGAGTTGGTAAGAATACCGGAAGGAGAATTGGCCTTGCAAGTATTGAACTGGTAAATAGTTACAATTTTGACGTAAAAAAAAAAAAAAGAAAGCTGCAGAGCTCTTGTGAGGGATGTATGTCGTTACAACGCACACTTTTACAACGCATGCACTTACAACGCATTTTTTACAACGCAACATCCACTACAACGCATTCCATTACATCGCAGGACACTACAACGCATTTTTAAAAACTACCTTTACAACGCATTCCATTACATCGCATACTACCTTTACAACGCATACCATTACAACGCATAATATTACATTGCATTTAAGGTAAGTATTGGATAGTATAGGGGTAAAAATTACTAATCTTACTCCAGGGGGTGCAACAGTAGAGTAATTGTTGGATAATATAGGGGTAAAAATTACTATTCTTACTCCAGGGGGTGCAACAGTAGGGTAAGTGTTGGATAGTATAGGGGTAAAAATTACTATTCTTACTCCAGGGGGTGCAACAGTAGGGTAAGTGTTGGATAGTATAGGGGTAAAAATTACTATTCTAACTCCAGTGGGTGCAACAGTAGGGCAAGTGTTGGATAGTATAGGGGTAAAAATTACTATTCTAACTCCAGGGGGTGCAACAGTAGGGCAAGTGTTGGATAATATAGGGGTAAAAATTACTATTCTAACTCCAGGGGGTGCAACAGTAGGGTAAGTGTTGGATAGTATAGGGGTAAAAATTACTATTCTAACTCCAGGGGGTGCAACAGTAGGGTAAGTGTTGGATAGTATAGGGGTAAAAATTACTATTCTAACTCCAGGGGGTGCAACAGTAGGGTAAGTGTTGGATAGTATAGGGGTAAAAATTACTATTCTAACTCCAGGGGGTGCAACAGTAGGGTAAGTGTTGGATAGTGTAGGGGTTTGAATGTAATATTATGCGTTGTAATGGTATGCGTTGTAAAGGTAGTATGCGATGTAATGGAATGCGTTGTAAAGGTAGTTTTTAAAAATGCGTTGTAGTGTCCTGCGATGTAATGGAATGCGTTGTAGTGGATGTTGCGTTGTAAAAAATGCGTTGTAAGTGTAGTGCGTTGTAAAAGTTGCGTTGTAAAGGTTGTATACTCTTGTGAGGGTCAAATGGTAGGAATCTACAAATGGCGGTCGATAAGATGGCTAACAATCAAGAAGACTGAGCTGGGAGAATTCGTGATTTTAGTTATGGAGGCAAAATAATTTGAGGAGCAAGCGTGTTTGATTAGGTTGTTATACTGCTTTAGCTAGAGGCGGTATTGTGTTTTGGCCACAGTCAGCCCTCCAAAATCATTCAACATGTTTGCAGCTTCTTTTAGCTTTAGTGAAAGCAGGTGTAAACCAGGCTACTGACTGAGTTTTTCGGGTTTGACAGATACATTAATTAGAGGCAAGAAAATTGGCAGCATCTATGAGCCAGAAGAAGTAATTATTGGTTGGTTCCAGAGGATGTGGAAAAAGACGAGAGGGTGAAGGCAAGATGATCTTGCAATTTGTGGCTATTGATCTTGTTTCAGTGGCGAAAACAAGACCTCGGGGAGCTTGGGTGACCAGCTAAAGATCGGAAAGTGTGATGCTAAAAGCAACCATAAGATTGTTTCACAAGATATCCAGGTTGTGAGAAAACAACAGGAAGTGAAAACTGGATCGTGAATTTCTCCCCCAGAGCGAGTGGGTAGAGTGACTGACAGCGAGAAGCCGATAGAGGAAATCTGGTTCAGCAATTCTAGTGAGCTAGGCGTCCTCAAACTAAGTATTAATGTGCCTGAAAAGAAAAAAAATGAATGCTTTGATAAGCATGTAAACACAAAGTTAAGAAAAATGTCTAGATATCTTGCGCATGGCCACAAGGCGGGAGATAAAGCTGCAGACCAGCAGAATAGCAGGTAGTCTGCCATAATCTAAAAATAAAAGATTCTGCGTGGGACGAAAGGTAAAGAAGGAAGCAGAGAGCTAGAGATGAGATTGTGAAAAATGATGGAAACTCTACCCACCAGCTTTAACAGGACGGTCCAGGAGGAGAAAGTTAAAACCTGGGTGGAGGGCTAGAGCTAGTTCTTTCCCAGAGGAGTCTTTGAGCCATGTTTCGGTAAGAAACAAAATGTATAATTTATGGCAGATGATAACATCCTTTATCTCTGTACAATGATGTGGAAACCGGTGGGTGTTAAGAAGGAGCAACAAAGGAGATTGCCTGGATGGGATGAATCATCATGCAGGGGAGGCCAGGTAAAAAGCATAACTTTCGGTGGCTGGGGGTGGGGGGGGGGGGTGATCGAGCAAGTGGCAATAGGGGGGGAGGGGCAAGCATCTAAAAGTTGAATATGTGAAGAAGTGATTTTACCTTATCTGATCTTTGACCAGGTTAGCTCCTCCTTTTGTACCCTAACCAAGAACTCGGAGTAATGTATTGGTGTATGCATACCCAAGATGGGGGTCTGAGAATTAATATGACGACAAAGGGAATACTTGTTTCCTAGATGCAGACTGGCCTTCTCTGTCTTGTTGTAATGAAAATTTCTTGTAAATAATCTGTGTGTTTTTCTAGTTAGATTGTTTTCACTTTTCACTATGCTGCTTTGATGCCATCTATTTGTTTTGCTCTTGAGAAGTTATGACTGGGTTGATGCTCCTATAAATGGCCATAATAAAAATGTACATGAAACAAGTTTGAGATCTTTAGTATTTTGATTTTAAAGGAACCACTAACCGGATGTGATTGGTAGTAAAGTTTAGCCAATCCTTCTTTATTTTGCGGCAAGTAATTGTGAGGCTCATAAAGTACATCTGTGCTGTTGGGTTTTAGGTTAGGAGCAGCATAGTGAAAGAGCTTCACCATAGCTGCCAAATGGATCCGTTTCACTTTTGACAACTCGGGACAGCCCTCATTTTTTGCCAACAGTACACTGCATGCTGGGGCACGTCCTAACATTAGACTAGTTGGCAATCAAGCTTCCCTCTACAGAGGCATTATCTGCAAGCATTATATCACTGTAAAACAATTACTATAGCATTATTGTTTTTTTGTAGTGTATTGAAGATTTGGTTTTATTAATGAAAATGGCAAAGTTCTGAATGTAGCGGGTGGTGGATTAATTTTACTCTTCATCGACAGCGTGTGGGGGAATATAATATCGATTCTTGGCAAATTGCAGCATGTGGCGAACACATTCACTTTGAGTGTCTGAATCATCAAAACTTGAAGAGGGAGAAAGAAGACTATGAGCTGGGAACTCCCTAGAAGTTACTGAGGCAGTATCACCAGTTATTGCACATTCCATGGATGCCTGCCTACAAGCGTCATTTGTTTTCACAATTTTATTGACTAACGTCATCCCTCTGGCAGGAGTTCAGATCACTGGACAAAATGCCCTTGAATGTCTTAAGCAATTTTCATTTGCATATTTACCGTACACAATACTGTGTATCTGAATGTTTCATTTTCAGCGACTCCCCACTCCTCAAAAGAGTCAGTAGACAACACTTGAATGTATGTTCCAGACATTTGTGGTTGCATTTGCTACCCACTAGAACGTTCACCCCCATTCGCTTATCCAAGTACAGGAACTGAAACCTCACCTACAGCCTCACTGAATTTGAGATCCATATTTTGACTACAAAGTACAGCTGTTTCTCATAGTGCAGTTGTCCCTCTTGGTAAAGGAAAATGGATGCATCTTTGCCTCTCTGGGCCGACTATCGTTTTCAATCACTCAATCAGAACATTTGTAAAGCACACTACTCACCCGTGAGGGTCTCAAGGCACGGGGGGAAAGGGGTGCTGCTACTGCTTGAATAGCCAGGTCTTGAGTAGCCTCCTGAAAGTTACTAGGTCCTGGGTCGCCAAAGGAGGATGGGGATGGTATTCCAGGTTTTGGCGGCGAGGTGGGAGAACGATCTGCCGCCGGTGGTCGCTCTTCGGATGCGTGGGATGGGGGCGAGGTCGGCGGAAGGGAGCTGGCGGTTCGGGGTGTAGAAGGTGAGTCGTATGTTGAGGTATGCCGGTCCGGTGTTGTGGAGTGCCTTGTGTGCGTGGGTGAGGAGCTTGAAGGTGATCCTCTTGTTGGTGTCTTCTTGCCACAATACTTTAGAGCGAGGGTGCTCTCACCCAGAAGCAGATGTGGCATTTCTCACTTCCTACTTAGGGGGTCAAACTAAGAACCCTATTTGGTGAGCTTTTGACAATCCAACCCATTAGGAATATTAGACGGGCTATTGTGGAGGTGCCCTGTGCACAGAATCATTATCGCTTACTAAAGTGAACTTGGACCCACAAGTAAAAACGATTTGGAAGCTCGTACTTTGACCCAAAGGGATTTGGTTGTGAAAGAGATTCCTTCCTTTGAAAGTAACTAGATTACTTAGTTGCCCATTTTAAATAAGGTTTCAATCTTTAACATTTTGTAATCCCTTCCAGGATAACCCAAAAGTAGGGAGTACATTTGCCTCTGGTGAATCCAGTGCTAGCACTGCACCACGGGTGCATCTGTGACAGGCTGCTGCTCTCACTGTTCAGTCTTCTCTCCCAGATCTCCCTTTACACACGCCTTTCGCCCTCCCCTTTTTAGGTCGAGCCTGAGCCAGCGAGCATGCGTTGCTCTGCAAGGCTTCTTGTAAGCACTCTAAATTACTCCGTGTGGGTCTGACTTCTCCCACACATATGATTGGCTTTTTCGTGTGTCTTTCACTAATGAAAGCACGCAAATGGCTAAAGGCGGGTACATGTCCCACCTTCTTTTTTGATGTTAACTCCCATGGCGATTTGCTCTGGGGAGCGAGCTGCAGCGCACAAGGTGGCAGCTGCATTCCTCGTAGGTCAGGTTACACACAACGCCCGGTGCTTTCGCTTTTTTTTTTACAATTTACAACGGACAGGCACTTATGTGGGTGCTTGCGCGTCCGCTTTATATTTACAAAAAGCACTCACCTCGAGGTCATGCTTTAACTTTAAATATTGTTTTTATTCTCTACCCACTTTATATTTACACTAAAAGCGTTCGCAGCACGCCGCAACGTCCGCTTTACCTTTAAACATTGTTTTTTTTTTTGTTCGCTACACCGTGCTTCAGCCATCCTCTAACTAAAGCCATCCGGTGTCTACCTACGTCGCAAACGCGTCCTCTTCTAAGAAACAAGCATGCGCCTGAACCTTTCGACCCCCTAGAACATCCTCGTACTACCCGGAGGGAACTCATCCGTGGCACATCTCCCCTCCAAACACCGGCTGCTGAATTATCACCTCACATCTGAGTGCCAGTCTCTAAAGATCTGGGGGGGCATGTATCCTGGCAGCAATCACAGATGTGTGGCAAACAGATCATAGGCCCCAGGGGCAAAGATTGCAGGAAGGGCCATGCGTTAATAAAACAAACTAATGCATCTAACGATGTCAAACCCAAATATTGAATCAGACTTTGGGTGAGGGGATCCCGCAGACGCACGAAAATGTCACATCCTGAAAATGGCGAACAATGGGCATTTCCGGCCACTGAATTCCCTCAGATTATTTTAGAGACGATCTATTTGTGGCGTTCATCGGCTACAAACTGTCAAACATACCCGTCCACACCAGACATCGTGCACCGCAGACAAAAACACTGAAGGCAGTCGATCCTGTCGTCACCACCTGACCAACCCTACTCAGTGTTCACCAAGGAAGTCTGCGCCCTTCGTAGCGCACTTAAGTAAAGTGTTAGGGAAGTGTCCCTTCCCTCAAATGCGCTCATTGTTTCCAGGAACTATACACTTCCCCCTCTCCAGCCCGTTAGGAGGTCTCCCCCTCAGCACAGACAAAGTCACCCAGGAACCCTTCTGTTTACAGTTAACTCCACAGGTTACGAAATTGCTGTTCTTTCTAGTATTCTCTTAGACGCCTTCTGGGGTGCGAGAGTGACTCCAGAGCATGCTTGTCTAGCCAGGTACAGAGTGCAGGCTTAGCCCATAGCCCAGTACAGAATGCAGGCTACTGCTCATCATACAGCTGACTGCAGAGTGCACGATGCACGCTCACAGTCCAGTGCAAACTGCAGAATACACACACAGCCCAGTAGCTCATGTATGATGCACACTAAGCCTGCTACAAAGTGCATTGCGCATGCATAGCCCAGGGCTTCCACCTATCGCCCATCAAACCCACCACCTTACAAGAAACTGATTGTTACTGGGCGCAGCTAAAAACTGCAGAAAATTGACTTTCCGAGTGGCTGCAGCTGGGTATTTGGGGATTTTCTTATTTCTTCCTTCAGGGAGAATGTATGATGTTACAATGCATACATTTACAACGCATGCCTTTACAACACAGTTTTTACATCGCAACATCCTTTACAACGCATACATTTACATGGCATGCCACTACAACAAATGTTTTAAAACTTCATTTACAACACATTCCATTACATCGCATTATACCTTTACAACGCATACCATTACATTGCATTTAAGGTAAGTGTTGGATAGTGTAGGGGTAAAAATTGCTATTCTAACTCAAGGGGGTGCAACAGTAGGGTAAGTGTTGGATAATGTAGGGGTACTATGCATTGTAATGGTATGTGTTGTAATGACATGCGCTGTAATGTCTGTGTTGTAGTGTCATGCGTTGTAGTGTCATGCGTTGTAGTGACCTGCAATGTTATTGCTCCGTTGTAGTGACATGCGTTGTAAAGGATGTTGCGATGTAATGACTGCGTTGTAAATGTAGTGCGATGTAATGACTGCGTTGTAAAGGTTGTTTGTCTTCAGAGATCAGTCCTTGCCTTTTCCAATCCCCCTTTTAAGTAAAAGCAATTTTTTGCATTTCGTTCTGCAGCTGGTCTCAAAAAGGCAGGGTCTACCACCTATACTGGGCACCTATGCGCTGCTTCAGGGGACCTGGGTCCCGACCATGCGATGTGTATATGGGGAGATTATATGTCACTACCTAATTTGTCTTTTCAAGGCTTGCCTTGTAACCATGGGGATACATTTGCATAAAATTCACCATGGATCTCTAGAATGATTTCTTCACAGTGATCATGATGGAGGTCATAGACACTGTTATCCTCCTGTGACAGAAAGAAATCAGACTACTTTTTAAGAATGCAGTGCTATAATGTGCCTATGAGTGTCAAAGCGCCTTCGTTAAAGAAATACACTTTTTGAAATTTGAAGAGTCTTTATCATGTTTTCATCAAATAACATGGAAGCCCATCCTTGGGTGTATGTGGCCGTTACCAGTGCCACGTGAAGTAACAGAAGATGTTGTAGGACAAAGGATAATGTGCTGCATGGCTAAATACTTATAAGGTCCCAAAGGCGAGACCTATTGGCTATGCCAATGCTTGTTGCCTTTGCCTCTTCATACACACAAGCAGCGAGATTCTTGGATAACGGAAGAAGGGAAGAGGTTGATCCTCTACTTGTAAATGCATTCTGGTAACAAACAACATACATACCAATAGACCCGATTCAGCCAGGAGACTCCTGATTTTTTTTAAAGCCAAAAAGGGCTTTGTTTTATATGTCTAAAATCGTTTCTGCTTCAATAGAAGTCCATGAGGAAAATACATTGCCCCATATTTTTTTCCACACAATCTCCTACTTTCTTGTTCTGAGGTGTTTGCATGTATGAAACAATACCCTGGCTTTTTAGGTCAAGCCCACCACAGCACAAGCTGTCTAGTTGCGAAAGACCTAATGTGAACTGACAGTTGGCTTACAGCCCACCCATTGCTTACTATTGGTTGGGTTAATTGTCACTTTGTTTGCTTGCTTCCTATTTGACGGTTTGCCATATGCTGCACTCACTTAGGTGGTGTTTGAGGCAGATGGTGTACTTAGGATAACACTTCTGCTGGAGGCCCGTAAATCTCTGGGATACTGTCAGAAGACCAAATGGCTGGATCTTGTGGAGAGAAAATTTGGCCTTGGCAAGTCTTCCTTAACATTCTCTTAGTCTTTTACATTTTTTCCAGTTTTCCAAGTGAAACGTTTTTGAAAAGCATTTAATTAAGTGTGCAGTTTTGGCTTATTGGTAGCTGGCATTGATGGCATAGGTATGACCTCAATGAAGTATTCAAGTTTGGTAGCAGCTTGTAAATTCGGTGAGTCAAGCTGAATTGGCAACTAATCAGCTGCAAATTGGGAAGGAGGTGAGCTGGCGGTACAACTTCCGTTTATTTTGCTTGTTTATTCACCTGAAGGATTTTGGTAGGCTCACTTCTGTAACACTATGGGCGTTGCCTTGGCTGCTGGAAAATGTAATATTATACTCCTATGTTTCATTCTTATTAAAAAAGTTATTTAATTGAGTTTTATTTGAATCATGATTACTTGTGCCAAGAACAATAACAGCGCACAGCTAGGGATTGGTTACTGTTTTGATGACCGGTAACAAAGAAAAAGTGGCTTTTTCTGTAGAAAATATGTTTTATTGCAAGCAACAAACAATTACATTTTGCTTTTCCAAAATAGCTTCTGTGAATACAACATCAAAATCGTCTACTTCTGCTGTGGATGTTCAAAAAGAGATTCATTTACTAAGTCAAAGGAACAGTATTATTTCGGCTGCATTAGTTAACTCCATAAAGTTGACCGCTTTTCCTTCTATGCTTCAATACCAATTATCTGAGAGTCCATTTATAAACCGGATGATCACCTGGACAATGCGTCTGATGATAATTTGTCAATTGTCACTGAAAACCCAGTTTTCAGTTTTAAACTGAGCGATTCGTTTAAGAATTCACCATTTTACATAGACCATTACACAGTAGACGCTTACTAAAATTGCTATAAGTTGTACCTGGATGTTTAAAAGTTGAAGTTACCTTCCGTAGTCAACTTTGATATGATTCTACTTTCATGTTTCTCACTAATGTTGGACATAGCCGTTTGTTGACATGTCTCAATCATCTCTGTACCACGCTTTGCTGTCTATTAATGCTGCTTACCCCCTATGTCTGGGGCAAACAATGTGTTGAGCTGTATACGTGTGTGTTGTTAATCAGAAATCAATAAAAACAGATTTTTAAAAAAATCATAATTTTAGCTGAACTTGAAGCGCTATCCTCACATCCTAGGAACTCCAGTATTGACATTGAGATTAATAAAGGCAACTCCATTAGCCCAAAGTTAATCAAGCCACCTTCTTCTACGTTGGAGCACAATGATACTCCACCATCATATCCTATTTCGACCTCAACAGGCGCTATCTTCCAACACTCTGTCGAAAATGAGTGATATCTGATTAAATTATACATCATTGTTAAATGACCATTTCACCCTGTTGAAGTCTGTTGCTTTTAGCACAGAAAACATAAACACGGTTTTACATCAGATCATATTGTTAAATACAAATTTGGAGATTTTTCACTCAGAATATAGTACTACCTTGGGCATGGACAACCAAATTGGTCAAATTCAGCTGCCTCCTGTTAAAATTGGTTCTGTTTTGAATAACTGTTAAACTTACAACTCCTGATAGCACTATAGATTCTCAGTCTATTTTAGTTAACCCCTTCCATGCGGGGCGGATTCCCCCGCGGTGCTGACCGTTGCTTGCGCGGGCGTGGTCATGACGGAATGGTTCCGTCATGAGCACAGCGCAACCGACGCTCATGACGGAACCGTTCCGTCATGAGCGTCGAAGGGGTTAACTAAACAATGTGATTCCACATCCAGCTCAACCTCCTTTTCTACTGGAGGATTATGAAGTTAATGAAAACAATCCTATAAGCTCTAATTTGATAGTTGGCATTTCTGATATGGATATGCAAGGGGCTCCAATGTTGAATGCACAGACTTTTCACAGATGGACTGGAAGAGTGTGGTGTTTTTCAGCCATATATTAGTAAATGTAGATTGAAACAACATAAGAAATTGAAAACAATCTGCAAAAAATAAGGCAAAATTCGATTAGACTATGAATCCTATTACTTCTCTGATGATTAGTAAAACCTATTCAATATTCAATGTCTCTGACATGAGGAATGTTCAGTCTATTGTTTTCACAGGGTCTAAGACAAAAACTATAATTGAGACCACAAGTAATAATCAACAGTTTAACTATGCAATAGTGGATAAGAACACCTCTCCAGCAAAAGTGAAAAAAGTGGCTTGTAACGAAGCTGGCTTACATAGTTCAAATCTTAACACTTCAAACAAGAATTTCATTGAATCTTTTGGCCACTGTAATTCTGAGACCTGCAAATATGATTTAAAAGATGCTTGTTGGCATGGATAGTCTTCTGGTTAAACATTTACCCCCCTCACAAGTGTTGTCATAAACCTATAGTATCATCTGAGCCATCTTCTGATACATCATTACTTGTCCCTGGCAAGCACCTTTATGCTGCTGTGCTTGGATCTAATCTTGAGTCTAATACTCCCTCGAACAACTCCAACAGTAATCAGAATCCCAAGGCTCAATTATTTAGTTAAAACCTACATTACCTGATCAGAACTCAAACTGAGCTTGTTGTTTTGTATTTGTTGAAATGTCCATATGACGTGTTGAACACATGTAACCTTGTAAGGCTTCTGTCTATATATCCCAGGTTTAAAGACCTCAAATCGAAAGATCTACTAAGGTAAAAAAAAAATTTAACCAGGCATAATTTAATGAAACCAATGTCATGAGCTTTTCATTCTTGGGTTGCTATAATCTGGAAGAAACGACCAGTCCTATCACTTATGGGCATTTAGCAAAAACAGTCCCCCAAAACAATTACCCTTCAATTTTAAGACCTAAACATTTTCCGTCATCTAGAAGTGCTGAACAGCATAATAGTCCTCTGAGTCAAGGATGTCATTGCAGGAATTATAAGGGGCTGGACGCCTGTTTTTCCAATGAAGATGACAACCTGGTGATGGCTTTATCCAGAGCAAGACAAATTAAACAGTCTGTGTTTTAAATAATATTATTGATTCGGTGACTGGCAAGGAGTATAATGCTAATTTCACCTGTTCTCTTCATTCATCATTTACACAAGATACCCGATACACCTAAAACGCGTCTTGATTCCTCTAAAGCTTCTCCACATATTATGCTCCTGCAACATCGTTGCTATTGAAAGACTACTAAAACTGGAGGGGTGGGGTGGCAATTTAGCACTGTTCTTTAATTCATGTTTTTATTATATGTTTGCAAGAATCAGGGAAGCGGATCAATTTTACGTTTAATAATTTTGTCTTATATGGAACCTTTGCTTCAAACGTATCAAGTGATGGGTCAGGCACTGCCTTTTTACCTTTGTTAACTCTACTTTAGGCATCAAGGTGTTAAAATTAAATGTTAATTCTAAATTAATCCTTCCTGTCAGGATGGAGTACTTATCTAGTTATTCATTTGAACCGGGTGTACTAATTCTTAGTTTACTGCCCCTACTCTTCTTACATGTACAATAAGTTTAAAATCTGAATTATCTGAAATTGAACATCTGATATAAAAATATGATTTTTTTTTTTTTTTTTAAATGTTGGTAACTTTAATGCTAATCTTCTCAGTTGTGTTTTTTTTGTAAAAACTGCAGACTCAATTGAAAATTACTGTAATGTTCCATGACCTAGTTTTGGTGCTAAGCACCAATCTGCAGTAGATTTTTTTTAAAACATTTTTTTTACTATAAACCTTGGGCTTTCCTAGTCTACATGTTTGTTCTAGCTCTGATTGACTATCCCACAGCACTTATTTTTCTGTTTTGTGGATTACACTTCCTACTTATTTCTGAATTTTACTACTGCTCAGATTTTGAAATTACTTCTCAAAGCAAAAGTGATCATAACACTCAAATCTTTGGTATTTTTGGGCACATTCAGCCCATATAAGTAACAATAGGAATATTTGATGGAATTGTTATATCAAACAACCAGCATTTTCATACTCTTGCGATTTTATGAAAGAGCTATTTCTTCAATTCTATTACTATTACAGATGCATGCCAGATTTGGACAAATTTTATCTAGACCATTTAAAAATATTTATCAGTAAAGCATAATGAAACAGATTTCACAGGCTGATTATTGACGCAAAACATGAGGAAGGTATTTCACTTGGCTATAGATAGCAAGTGTGCGATATTATGAGACTTCAGCTTGAATATATCTGATCACAACTGTATGGCAGTTGAAAAAATAGAGGCACAAGACGCTACTAGCATTTAGTAAGATTTGGTCTACATTGTTGTAAAAATAATAGCTCTTTATAATATCACCTATAAATTCTGAGTCTTTTATATTACATTTGTATTCTGTTAATTTGAAAACTAATTCTACATGTTCTGTTGAGTAAACAATCGCATCATTATTTCTGAAAGAAAGTTATTTTATTTTTTTAATCGAGGCGTTTGTCAAAAGTTCCTGGTCCTAATGGTATGCTTGTTGCAGTGGTGAGTATTTTTTCCACTAGCCTTGAGATTATACCGTCTTCTTAGAAGGATCCATTTTGTAATCATTGCATAGGAGCAGTTAGAGGAACTGATTCAGGCGAGCAAATGATTCTTAAATTGCCTCATAGGACTTTTGAATATTATTTGGCATATTGAATGGGCATATTGAATGGGCACAGGAAAAGGGTTTGTTGAAATTTTCCAAAACATTTTTTTTCCAAAAGTTGTTCTACTATGATCATGGCTTTGAACATATTCCCTACTTGCACTGATCACCAAAGATCTTTGTTCTGTGTTGGTTATTCTTCGGCTTTTGACAAGGTTAAAATTGCAATCTCGGGTTATCTATAGTGCTTTGTTACATTTTCTGGTAGAAATTCAAACAATCACCTGGGTGCAAACAAAGTTATGCAGCTGAACGGGATTTCCCCTGAGATCTTTATGGCTAATGGCCTGAAACAGGGGTGTATCTTGGTGCGTCCTATTTTATATATTGCAGATCTTGTGGAATATTTAAATCATGAAGGAGGCGTACTACTGAAAATGAGTTACTTAAAAGTGATCACGGTCTACGATGATGATTTTGGTTTTTATGTCAATGGCATGGTTTCAATTACTGCACAGAATTGAACGATATAACAAACTAGAATAGTAATGCTTTGAAAACTGAAGTCATATGCTTCAGTTGCATAAATCTTGGATTTTCATTGAATATTGGCTCCACAAATCTAAACCTTGTAACCAGTTATCTTCTTTCTGTATAATCGTAGGTAGCCAGATAAATTACAATAACTAGCCAACCTCAAGTGTAGAAGTAGTGAAATTGTTTCTGCAGTCCGACCCTCAATTGATGTAATTACAAGTAGACTTGTTACTTTGGGACTTTAGGGGTTTATAGCTCTTTATCTCCATATTTTATGTTGCAGTTTTGCATAAAGCTAAGATCTTCAACTCCCCAATGTTAAATGTGGCTGGAACTATTTTTCATTTTGGTATTGTCTGTACCCAATCTTCAATGCATTCATTCTTTGAGTAAGTGTGTAGTAGTTGATCAAGGCACTTTAAAACGATTAATCTATAAGGAAATGTCCCTATCAAACCATGATACTACTTTGTCCTTTAGAAAGTGCTCATTTGATTATTAGAGACCATCAATTACTATCTTTAGGAACTATTGTTAATGTCACAATTTGCATGCAATTTATTTTTAAAATGTATAAAAAAGAATTGTGAAAATGACCTTGAATCTTCTTTATACTATAGGTTTTCTTACTATATCTAAGATTCCTACGTGTGGAAAAGGCAGTTATGTCTTGATTTTGATTTATCTTTTAAGGATAAATATGATTTTGTACAATGTAGGCTATTTTAAGTTTCAGTTAATGAAAAATTTCCTAGCTATCGTAACGGAAAGTTTCAATTCTATTAAGGACTCGGAGGTGAGGATTATGCTATTCTTTCTCCACTTTTTTGAATGGCAGCCATTTGAAGGTAACAAAACAAACTACTATTCCCATGAAACATAGGTAATAACACAAGAAAATGATAGTGTGTCCATGGGTAGAATGTCCCTCTCCTCTGCACCAATCACAGGGCTCCGAGGTGATGGTAGTCCTCTGTTACTGTCCCTTCCCCCTCTCTCGTTGCTGAAGGTCAGCCAGCCAGGAGGCTTCACGAATTTTGTTTACTAGAATCGCCTGCAAAGCAAAATAAAGTATAAGCGACAGCAATGGCTAAGATTTAGCCTGTAGGGGAAACAGTACAGAGAAGTGTATACCAAACAGCAGTTGATATTGTAGGCAAGATAAAAAAACATCTTACTTACCCCAGTACGAGGGTGGGAAGGTACCAAAGAGCACCTTTTACCCTGGGTGGGATAATCCTCGCCTCCGAGTCCTTAATAGAATAGAAACTTTCCGTTAAGATAGCTAGGAAATGTTTCATTCTATTTCAGGACCGGAGGCGAGGATTATGCTCGTTTAGACCTTGCTCACCACCAATTGAGCCATATCAATAATCGGTTTAAAATAAAACCATTTAAAGGTGGAGTCTGAATACTAATCTGCTGCATTCAGAATGTCTTCCAGACGAGCTCCCAGGGTAAATGCCTTAGAGGCCATTGCTCCTCTGGCAGAATGAGCGTAGAAGGCTCGAAGGTCAATTCCAGCTTCCTGCATCACCCACCTTACCCACCGGGCAGTGGTGGGGGAAGAAACCGCCTTATGGGGTTTCTTGAGCGCAATAAGTAATTGCCGCTCACCTGGAGGACGTAACTCCTCTGACATTTCCTCGTATGCCTTGAGGCAAGAGACCACGCACAGCTTCGGAGTATCCGGGAACGCAGGGTATGAGATGGACGTCGTCCGACATTTTGTTTGTCTCTGAATTGTAAAGGGGACCCCCGTGGGAGAGAAGATCCTGCTGGAAACATACAGGGCCCCAACGTCCGAAACTCTCCTGCAGGATATAAGGCAGCGAAGCATCGCCAATTTCGCCGACAGTTCTTTCCTAGAAAGGAACCTGTTCTGCTGCCAGGACAGAAACAAATGTAAAACCTGGTTAACATTCCAGAGTTGAGAAAAACGAGGTTCAGGAGGTAAAGAGAGACGGATGCCTCGAAGGAGATGACAGACCAAGGGGTGCTCGCCCACAGGGGAACCATCAACCATGGTATGACCCACCGAGATGGCGGAACGGGAGGTGTTACTGGTCCTATAAGCCAAGCCCTCCTCCGCGAGGCTGGCCAGAAAATTCAGGATAGAGGTCACATCTGTTGCCACGGGATTGAGGCCCCATCGCACACACCAACAATACCACCTCCTCCAGGTAGAATGGTATCGTTTGACGGTACTGTCTGCCCAGGCCTTGGACATGTATTTCTCAGCCTCTCCCGAAAGGCCTGTGACAGCCCAGCGTCCCCTGTAATCCGACACGCCATCAGGGTGAGAGAGCCCTGCGCTATTAGCGGGTGAGAGGGAGAGTCAGAAAGCGGGGGAGTGAGGTTGGAGAATTCCAAGAAAGTTCCAGAAGAACCGGAAACCAAACTTGAGAACTCCAAATTGGGAAAATAAGGACCACGTCCGCTCTCTGGCGTCAAACCTAGGCTGAGACCCTCGTGAGCATGGCGAACGGGGAAAAGGCATAGCCCTTTTCGTCCAGCCAGTTCTGAAGGAATGCGTCTGTCCGCGCTGCCAGGAGGTCTGGTTTCCCACTGAAGAACCGGGGAAGTTGGTGGTCCAAACGGGAGGCAAACAGGTCGACTGAGAACGGGCCCCAGATACTCTGGAGATCCGCAAAGTCCCCCAGATAAAACTGCCAAAGACTCCCATCGTGGAAATGGCGAGAGTGGAAATCCGCTATCTGGTTGTCGTGACCCAGCAGATATTCCGCCGTAACGGAAACCTAATGATCCAGGCAACCCCCAAAAATGTGCTGCTATGTGTGAGAGTGCTCTCAAATGCGTGCTCCCAAGATGATTGATGTATCGGACTGCCTATATGTTGTCCATGTTGAGCAGGACACATGAGCAAACCGAGTCCTTGGTCCAACATTGGATCGCAAACGATCCCGCCAAGAGTTCCAAACAGTTGATGTGCAACTGTCGCTCCTGTGGTGACCACACACCTCCCGTCGTGAAATCGCCACATCGCGTGCCCCAGACGGATCTGCTGTCGTCTGATTTGATAAAGCTATCTGGCGCGGAACCGAAAATCGCACGCCCATTCCAGGCCTCCATGTTGGAGAGCCACTACTGTATTTCTTCTCTGGCTTCCGCAGAGAGTGACACCTTCCGATAGTAGGAGAGACCCTTCCGAAGGTGTTGAGCTTGAGGCGCTGGAGGGCCCTGTGATGGATTGCCCCCGGGAAGATAGCCTGAATCGATGCCAAAAGAAGACCTACGATGCGTGCCAGTTGCCTGAGGGAGAGTTGCTGTTGGGAGAGAGCTCTCCTGAGTGCGTGATGGATTTTCGTAATCTTTCGGGAGGGAAGACTGGGAGTAGCAGCCACGGAGTCAATGGAAAACCCAAGGTAAATGACCCTTTGGGTAGGAGCGAGGGTGGACTTTGTTGATCGCGAAGCCCATGCTTTGGAGCAGATTGACCGCCATCTGGAGCTGATGAGTCAAGGCGTTGGGGCATTGTGCCATCAATAAGATGTCATCCAAGTAAACTATGAGTCTCATACCGGACGCTCGCAGACGTTCGATCACCTTACGGAGAACCTTGGTGAAGCACCAAGGAGCGGAGGAAAGACCGAAAGGAAGAGTGGTGAACTCGTACACCATGTCTCGCCATTGAAATTGCAGGAACCTCCGGTCAGGAGGGAAAGTGGGTACGGTCAGATATGCGTCCTTGAGATAGAGATGCGCCATCCAGTCGTTTGGCCTGAGGAGATCGCGAAGAAGATGGATTCCCTCCATTTTGAAGTGGCGGTAAACCAGCCACTCGTTGAACTCATGCAAGTTGATGATGGACCTCTGACCCCCGTCCGTCTTGTCCACCACAAAGAGGTTGCTGATGAAGCCGCGGGATGGGGTAGGGTTTCAACAGCTGCCCCTTTGTCCAGAAGAGATTGGGCCTCTTGATCGATCAACACGGTGTCTGCTGACGAAAAAGCGAGAGGGTGTGGTGGAACTGGTTGGAAGGGTTCCCCGTGAAACTCTATATGAAACCCCTGAACAGTCTGGAGAACCCAGGCGTCCCTGTGACAGAAGTCCAGGCCTGGAAAAAATGTGCCAGACGGCCCCCCACTTTTAGAAGGGAAGAAGGGCGAACACTCACCGGAAGAGCTGGAGGTGCCACCGCCTCTACCGCCTCGGTTCTTGCCCCGTCGTCCTCTTGTCGGATAAAGGTTGCCGAATCTGGCTTGATCCTGGTAATTTCCCTGGTTGGAGCCTTGTCCTCTGGGCTGGTTAGGGCTGCCGGACGAGCAGCCCCTGCCTTGACCGGCCCCTCTGAAAACCCGAGGGCTTCACACCTTCCTTATAGAGGATTGCGCCCTGTCCAAACATGTAAACGCCTCCCTTCTCTTTCATAAGGGGCTCTCCGAAGAGGCTTCGCTGAGCAATGGGGCCTGCCTCTGAGTCTGCCAGATCCCCAATCTTGGGGTCAACTTTAATCAGTAGAGATCTGCGCCGTTCTGTCGAGATAGCGCAATTGGCATTTCCAAGAAATACCACGACTCGTTGGGCCCAAGACGAGAGGTTCTCTGGGGAGATTAGGGACCCTGACGATTTGGCTTCTTCTGCCATATCGAGGATTTTCGTGATGGGGCCTAAGGCATCAAGGAGCTTGTCTTGGCAAGCCCGCCAAAACCTGTCAATGCCCTTCTTAGGGTCCTTGATGAATTTTTGAAAGAAGGTCGCCATGCGTGGGTCCATGTCAGCGGTGGCCGCTACCTTTCCTTCTAAAGAGGGG
Organism: Triturus cristatus; assembly: GCF_964204655.1. Lineage (NCBI taxonomy): Eukaryota > Metazoa > Chordata > Amphibia > Caudata > Salamandridae > Triturus > Triturus cristatus. Next base: position 219,328,704 of record NC_140588.1, read on the forward strand.
CGAGGACACTCTGCCCTAAGACAGTTACGAACTGTGGCCTCTAACGGCCGGCCGATGCGGCTGGCAATGTATTAGGTGACTTTTTCACAGGGCGCCCAGTCGGAAGACCTAGGGTGCAGAATGCCATTAGGATTTAACATATCCGCGCAGAGGTTCTGGTCACCTGAATCAGGCGCAGGATGTAGTGGGCGCGAAGGGCCGGCGGCATCATTATCGTCCCCTTGAGCAGTGTCCCCAGGGGTAGTGGGTGTCGCTGATGGGGGATTGCTTGCCAGGAAAGCCTGCTTAAGGCGAGCAAAGGCATCTGTGTCAACCCCCGCATCTCTGGGTCGTTTGGCTGGAGGGGGTTGAGAGTCAGCGGGGCTCCGCTGGGTGGAAGAGAGGTCGGGATGGCCTGAGCTGCCCTGGTCAGCTTATCACAGGCCTGCTCAATCTTGCGGGAGAGGTGGTCTTCTAGGGGCGCCAAAGCCTGCTCCACCGCTTTATAGATGGATGAGTCAACAGCATCATAAAAATCGTCATTCCTCTGAAGCGCTGTTAGGGGATCCTCCTCCCACTGGTCATCTTGGTATGTGTCGTCCTGGTAGGATTCCATGAGGACAGGAAAGTGACACTACCCATGTAAGTGGAATAAATCAGGGAGAGGGGTTACCTCACAATAAGGGGGGCTTGGTGTCAGCCTACACTTCAAGCAAGCAGCGTCCGCGTTCGGGAACAAAGCCCTGGGACCCAACAGCCCTGGTGCCAAGAATGTAAGGGCAGCCTGCCTGAAAATGGGGCCCCTGCAGGTTACAGCCTGCAATACAGACTCCCTCAGAGCGTTATGAGGCCTAAAGATACTGACCCCCCAGGCGGGTCACAAGCACACTGTCAAATGACAGTTACAGACCGTCAAAGGCGTTCAGGGGGCGTTCACGCACATAAAGCTGCCTAACGGCAGTAGACAGGCCATGAACCAGTGTACAGGCAGGCAGAGGCTTACTCACGGCGGTGCGATCTCGAGATTGAAAAATTAGCAGAATCCCGAGAGCGCACGCCGTGAGAAGGACGCACAAACGTGACCTCATGCGGCAGCAGGAGAGCACCGCGAACTGCACCAACTATGCAGCCGTTAGGGAGGAAACGCTCCCACGGCTGGATGCGAGTCAGCCGACTAGTGGCTGACTCGGGCACAAGGAAGGTGAAAAATAAACGAGTATTAGCCAAAAACCGGCAGATAAACAAAAGCCGGCAAATAACAAGTATACGGGGCGTGAGGCGCGCGTCGGCAAACAGCCAGCACGCGTCGCCACTGGAAGCGCCGGAGGGGAAAGGTGAGATAAAACCCCCAGGAAGCCGGCACAATATGTAGAACCAATGCACTGCACACACCTACCGCCCAAAGGCAGGGACAGTGAAGGTAAAGCGCGCTTCGGCACTGGAAGTGCCTGAGGGGAAAAACAGTTGGAAAAACCCCGTAGAGACAGGCACAGCATACATTAACATACAATGAATAAAACAATAGCTCGACGGTTGAAATAGTCGAGAAAAGAGCACAATAATGCAAAACACTGAGAGTGAAGTAAAATAGCACTTATCTGGCTGCAAGCAGCGAATAAAGAGGGGAAATTGACAGTTACAGAGGAATACCATCACCTCAGAGCCCTGTGATTGGTGCAGAGGGAGAGGGACATTCTACCCATGGACACTCTATCATTTTCTTGTGTTATTTTCTATGTTTCATGGGAATAGTAGTTTGTTTTGTTAACTTCAAATGGCTGCCATTCAATTAAGTGGAAAGAGAAAAGCAGAATTCTTGCCTCTGATCCTGACATAGAATTTGAAGGTTCCTGGGTGTATCTGAGGTCAAAATTTAAATCATGTTTGTGAGAAGTTGGCCTGGTATATGATGTTCACTAGTTAAAGTGACCACCTTGTACCATGCCAAGCAACCCTTATGGTGTGGTTGTAAGTCAACCTTTTCGGACTAGCTGCCCTAGTGGTAGCGTAGGCTAAGCAGTCTTTGAGGCTAAACTCGTTAAAGCGTGTTAAGCAGGCTGTTTTACCACAGGTAACCCCTCTTTATACCAATGAAAGGACACCACACAGATATATATTCAAAATATATATGTATTTATTACTCAAAGTATCCCCTAGACTCTTTATGAGCACAGGAGCACAAATCGTTAAACAAGAAAGTATTACAATATACAGAAGTTGCACTTTATATGGATGGGCCCTGGTGGCCACTCAAACCATATACTAAAATAGTGGTATAAGTACCACGAACAGGAAAGGGAAAAGGCCTAGGGCCTCTAGAATCGCTGGGCCTACAAGGAGCTAACTTCAGTTAGTGACCAGGAGGTCCACGGGTCGCGTGTGCAGTGAGGAAAGTTACACGCGGGCTCCCATAGGTTTTCAAAGGGTGCGTAAAAGTTCAAAAGTTACTGCTAGAAGGGTCTTCTGGATGGACTACGAACTTAAGACTTAAAACACAGACACTAGAGATGTTTCTCTACACTTGGGCACCGGAGTGCCAGCTTTACCTCACCCACAGGAAGCGGGTGCATAGGTCTCGAAGTGCGTCGGGTTTCGTCTATCTGTTCAATGGAGCCTGATGACAAAGATGCTGCAGGCGACCGGTCCAGAAGAGATGCGGTGGATCCAAGAGTGGATCGGAGTTGTAGAAGACCTGAAAGCAGAGGGGGCAGTGTTCACAGTCACTAGCCAGTGACCAGCGTGGCACCAGGTAGGTACCAGGCGATGTCGGGTGCAAACAGGTGATGAGGGGTAGCTTGTCTCCGCAGCCACGTGGTCCCTGAAGGTCGACGACGTCCAGGAGTCGGTTCACGAGCTGTCCCACGCAGGCTCTCGCTGTCGGCGGTGTCGGCGACTCGAAGGAAGCAAACAAGCCTTGGCAAAAGCAGAAGTCGTGAAGAATGAAGAAAGCTGATTACTCTGACCAGCACGGTCAGAGGGGCTGCTCCTTTGGAGGGCAGCAGGGGCCAGTCTGGAGCAACCAGACCAGCGTCGTAGATTTCAAGGTTCGTCGCCAAAATGGCCACTAGCCAACGGGCCAGGGACCGGGCAGGCGCGTCGAGATGCAAAGTGCAGAGGGGCCCCACGCAGATCGTGGAGATGCTGGAGGGCTCACCTTTGGTGCAGATGCTGCTCGGATGTTGGGCTTCTCAGGACCCAAAGCACAACTGGGAGGGAGCCTCTGTTGTCGCGCTTGCAGCTTGTCGAGTGTCTTCCAAGATGGCTGGCTCCACGTGTCTCGGTGCCTCCACGGGTTCCTTCTTTGCAGGGACTGTGGATCGGGCTGTGAGAGGTCTGGAGGTCTAGGTCTTGTCAGTCTCTGGGCTCGGGCTCCGGCAGGAGGCGGCGGCAAAGCAGACGTCGAGTTGCTGGATGGTGCTTGCGTTAGCAAGATGGTCACTCCCTGACCATAGGGGAGATTTCCTTCAGTCCTCTGTGCAGCAGAGCGTCGAAGTTCCCGTCTTCTTCTTTGTAGTAAGTTGATTCCAGGATGTCTGAAGTCTTAGGACACAGCTCCTACCTTTAAGCGGATTCTAGGGGCCGGACTACCTGCTAGGTCCCTCCCTAAGGGTGGGACCAGGAAGTGGTTGCACCCCCAATCCTTTGTCCAGCTCGCCCCAGGTCTGGGGCTGGTGTGCCCCAGGACCGGTTTGAACTGGCATATGCACCGAGGCTCCTTGTGAGCCTCAGGCATGTCTGATTCCATTCAAGCCCTACCTGACCAATACACAAAATCCTGTCTGGGGTGGTGCTCGCACCTCCCCTGGCAGGAAACCCTTTGTCCACGCCTCCCAAGCTGGAAGGACTCCCAGCAGCAGGAGGGCAGACTTGTGTCTGTGGTGGCAGCGTCCATTTTGTGGAGCTGAGGCTATGTCGGATTTTACCTGGGTTTCAGGTACTGTACATGTCGTGTCCCTCTAGAAGGGTGGAATGCTAACCCCGTTGCCAGAATTGGCGAGGGGTTAGTATTCCAATTCGTATGACACCTTACTCGACATGTTTTGATAAAGCCAAACCAAAGATAGCATTTAACCGCGAGGTTCATAATGCACTTAAGACTATATGGTATGGCGATATCTGGAAACGGTAGAAGGAAGTTGTTCCGACCACTGCAGACAGGCTCAGCTCATGCCAGAGCACCATCTCACATGGAACCAAGCACTCTGCCTTCAGGATTGTTAAGGCCTGCCATAGGAGTGACTTATAGGTTAACATGTGTTCCATTTAAGGTTAGGTATAGGTATACTACACCTAAGTAAGAGGTGGTTACACCAACTTACCCCAGCTGAGTGATCAGCCAGTTGTGTCAAATTGTTAGGCCAGGCCAGGGGTGGCACAATACATGCTTCAGCCCCTGGTAGGCCTTAGATACACCAATGCCCTGGGTACCTAGTGTACACTGGTACAGGGGCTCACAGGGTGATCTAGTTCCAATGGGTTATGCACCTAGGGTACATGGAGTCCATTTTAAAGAGAGAGCAGATAGGCTGAGATCCTGAATGGCAGGATCTCAGGCCAACTAAGTTGAAAAACCAGCTAGACACTAGGCAAAAATTTGGGGGTAACCATAGTCCGATATCCACCTTCCTACAATGTTTATTTAACTTATCTATTGAACATGGCTGGCTTACTTGATTTGAGAAGAAAGGTACTACATCCAATATTTAGCGAATGTGGTTGTACAACAATCTCTGAAGCTACGTCTTTGGTTTTTACCACTGAAATTAACAGCATCCAGAGTGTGGCCGTGTTTCATTGTGTGTGAGATCAGGCCTTGTAGTGTCCTGAGTGTGTCTCTCTGATTTAACCCTGGCGACGAGGAGGGCGATACCTGTCACGTGCTGCCTTCGGTGATTAGAGTCATCTCCAGTACGACCTGCTCTCCCGCAAGGCCCTGCTGCTGAGCGTGCCGGAGTGTCGCTTCCCACTGTTTGCCAGGATGTCAGCAGATGTGCGGCTTGGCCACTTTGGCAGTCCTGGGAGAAGGAGTGTGATCTCGCTGGCGTCATTCCTGCCCCACGCTGCCCAGCCAGTTCCAGTTGCTGCGCGGAGGCGGCCTTTCAGCCCACCTGAGAGGAGTTGCTGCGTGCTGACTCACCCAACATGGATTGGGCATGGCGCTCTGGGAGCCTGACAGAGCTTCAGCCGCCAGTCTGCTCATTACATGGTAAGAGCGTCAGAGCATTGATGGCTGCCTGATGATCCTGTGTGGCCTACCAGCAGGTAACTGAGGCCCAACAAGAGTGACTGTGCAGTGTGTGCCTGCCAAGAGAGAGGGGAGTGCTCCCAGCTGTCAAAAAGACTTTAAACAGAGGAAGGAACAGGTCCCCAAGTAATGTGGAGGTGCATGCCTGTGCGCATATTATGAAAGGAGCCCCTCTGCATACACTAAACTGGGGGTCATTGAGATCCAGAGATAAGGCAGACAGTGATTGCCAAGTACACACACCTGCATTTTTGTATAGGTGCAAGAGGAGAGCACCATGTCGGCTCTGCCCCAAGACACTGCGCCTGCTGCAGCTGCACGGCAAACAACGCAGAGAAGTGTACAGGCCCCAGTTGCAGCATTGCCGCCATTCAGCTAGATTGCTGATCCAGAGTCAGCACCACAATGGCGTCAGTGGAATGGAAGGTTTCAGAATTTATTTTGTGCAGCGCGTGAGACGGTCAGCGCTGTGAAGCATTCTGTGATTCAGGTGGCAGCAGGGTCAGTAGGCATTTTCTTTGCGAGGCTGAGCAAGCTAGTGAGCATGTGCAAAGGGATAGACTAGCAGGATGAAATCAGAGCTCAACTAATTCAACGTTGCAGGTCGTCCAACCTCCGAAAGCTAATATTGTGGCAACCCAGGATAAGGATTTCGTCCGGCATGATGCTCAGTCCGACTGTCAGCGAGCGATGGAATTAGCGCTCATCCATTGCTCGGCAGCTCCAACGGTGGCCGGCGTGGTAAAAGTCAAGGAGGAACAGGTGGAGGCCATCCGATGGTCCCAGTGTGAGCAAGGGGGACAACTCTGGCCTGTAAGAATGAGAGAGCATGCGGAAGCTGCGGAATGGCCCGCCACGAGGATGTCTAGCACAAGGGGAAACAGGCTTGAAGTGGTTTGAATCACTTTGCAAAGGTGTCGCAGTTCCGCCACCGGGTCCGTCCCGAGTACAAAAGGGAAGAAGTCTCTGGATAGTCAGCAGTTGTAACTGGAGGAGTTGACCAGACGCTGCCGCACCAGGCCACGGGAAATCAACTGGATGACAATGAGGAGTAAAAGCTGTTTACTATATCCTTCACAGGCCGGAACAACCAGTGACGGAGGCCATTAACCATGTGTGACATCGAAGAGAACGGTGTGCAGATCTCTGCTCTTATTGATACAGGAGCATCAGATAATTGTCATTGACTTAATACAATTCCTGAACCTGAACCCCAAGCCATAAAATCCTGCCAACGAAGGCTAAAATTTACATGTGTGGAGGTACAGACCCCATCCTGTTAAGAGGTGTCATTGAAGTTGATATCGCCAGCAGTGACACAAAGTCATGACCCAAATTGCATGTGACCAAGGACAGCACTGGAAACCTATTAGGGTGTCAAACGGCCGAGGACTTGGAGCTAGTGTCTTTCGCAAGATGGGTCCATCAATCACATGTCGATAATATCATGGATGAATTCCCAAAGCTGTTCATGGAGTTGGGGTGCTCAAAAGACCTCCAGGTGAAACTCCGTATCGCTGACAATATGTAAAAACCTGTAGCCTTGCGTCACTGTAGAGTGCCTTTTCCCCTTCGCCCGCAAGTTGAGCGAGAATTGAAACTGCTTCGGCGAGATAGCGAACTAGAGAAGGTGACAGACCCGACGCCATGGGTTTGCCACGGGTCATTGCCTCGAAAGCTGAACATCCTGGTGCAATATGGCTCTGCGTTGATATAAGGTTTCCCAACAAAGCCATTCACAGGTAAAGGCATATAACACCAACCATTGATGAAATCGTGGCTGATTTGAATTTGGCAAAATAGTTTTCTAAACTAGACTTGAACTCTGAACCCCATCAACTATCCCTAGAAGAGTCCAGCAGGTACATAACATTATCTACTCATGTGGGACTCTGCCATTTGAAGCGTCCTAGCTTTGGCATGTCCTCTGTAGCAGAGGTTTTTCAGGACGCAATATGTGAAGGGTTGTCTGGCCTGGTAGGTGTAATCAATGTAAGTGACGATATTCTCATCTTCTCAAGCATGCTAGAGAACATCATTCCAGACTGAGGGCCAGTCTGCGTCGTCTGGCAAAATGTTGCCTGACCCTTCACTGTCGAAAATGCCTATTGTACACCAATGTAATATAATCCTTTGGATACAAATTCTCCTGTGATGGCCTCCAAATAGACACAAAGAAGTTCGAAGATATCAAGACCATTGCCATTCCTCGCAGCCATAATGAGGTTTTCTGGGGATGGCCAATTACTACAGCAGTTTCATTCCTCAGTTAGCCACTTTGGCAGACCCTCTGAGATCACTGACCAGGAAGGATGTCTCTTGGGAGTGGAACTGCAAGGCAGCCAAGGCTTTTGGAGACATAAAGAACACCCTTCTACATGACGCCACCATGGTGTACTTTAATCCCGCACGTAGAGCAGAACTTATCGGGGACACAAGTCCAGTGGGGCTTGGCACTGTACTGTTGCAGTTGAAGAGAGAAGGTGAATGTGTCCCCATAGCGTATGCGAGCAGGACACTGATGGCAGTGGAAACTCATTATGCCCCAATAGAGAGGCCTTGGCCATTGAATGGGTCAGCAAACATTTTCACCTTTATCTCTGCGGGCAAAGATTTCAAGTAGTGACTGACCACAAACCCCTGTTACATGCCTTAACATACTGTTATTTGCAGGTACTGCTCACAACGGGCTGCCAAGGATCAAGAGGTGGGCCGTTCAGTTACAACTGTACTCCTTTGAGGTGATATATCGCCCCAAGGTAAACAACCCCGCTGATTATCTGTTGCGTCATCCCCTGGTGGCAAATTCCAGCACGTAATTGGAGGATGACCCTGGAACTGAAGAGTTTGTAAAGATGATCATGGAGATTGCCTATCCCGGAGAATTTTGTCTGTCAGAAATTGCAGGAGCCTCTATAACAGATCCATGCCTACAACATGTATCCAAAGCCCTGGGAGGACATTGGTGGAGGAACTTCCTGGATGGGGCAGGTTAGTTAACTGTGAAGGGACACTAGGTGCGAATCCAGCTGTGGCTCTGCAGGAATTAATTTGGCGAGAGCAGAGAAGGGCTCGTCTTGCAGGGTCATCAGATAGTCATTCCCTGTAGTCTAGGGACCAGAACAGTGGAATAGGCTCATCGAGACATCAAGATGTTGCCAAAACGAAAGTGCAGCTAAGGAGCAAAGTGTGGTTCCTTGGTATGGATCCTCTGGTCAAGGAGAGTGTGAAGACCTGCACGTCCTGCATTAATCGCAGGAGGCGAGCTGCCTATAGCTCCTGTCCTCACTGAAGCTGCCTGCTCCCAGCTGCGGTCTTCCGCGAGTATGGGTTTTGGCAGATTACCAGACAACAGATTGACGCTTGTGGTCATGGATAGCCATGCCAAGTTCCCTGCTGTTGAACATGTTTACGGCCCGCTCTGAAAAATATGTTTGCATTATTGGAGTTGACCAAGAAAACCAAGATCAACAATGGGCCTCCTTTTCAAGGCCAGGAATTCTGCGAGTTTCTTCGCCAACTGAACATCAAACATCATCTCATAACTACCTAATGGCCACAAGCTAACGGAGAGGTGGAAAGGTTTATGAGAACACTAAACAAGGCTTTCAAAATTGTAGTAGAGCGAGGTGAAGACCCAGAGTGCCGTTTGCACCAATTCCTAAAGGCCTACAGGCAGACTCCCCACAGCACCACCAGGTGTGCTCCGAACGATCTGCTGATGAGAAGGCCTATGCAAGATCTCTTGCCAGCTGGACTAAACTGGCAACCTGCTATCTTCATTGCCCATGCCGCTCAGGAGAAAAGAAGAGCTAACCATGAAGCGAGCGAGCCATTACAGGAGAGCTGTGGTACTCACCCTGCGAGTGGGTTATCAAGTGGTCATCAAAGATCGCCACCCAGGGTGGAAGTTTTGCACCCCTTTTGAGAAAGAGGAATGGGAAGTGATGAAAATAAAAGGAACCATGGGGATGGCCAAAAGACTGGACATGGAGGTGTCGAGGAATGTGTCTTGGTTCCGGAAGATTCCAAGCACTTGACACAGTGAAAATGGTGATCCCATATGGGAAGAGGACTCAACGGTGAATGGCTAGAGTCAGGAAGATGCCGGAACTCAAGCATCTCAGGATCATTGTTAGAGTGATGGCCGCACTCCGAGAATGGGGACTCCAGAAGAAGACAGCCAGTCGAGGTCTAGTGGGGAACCGAACTCCCGGTGGTGCCCTTAGCACCTGCCAGACCTAGCCAAAGGCTCAGAGACTTTGCATGTTGAAGATCTTAGCAGTACACGACCGCATGCTGAGAGGATTGCGTGTACACAGAATCAAGGACATGGACATTATCTTGTTTCATCAAGTTTATATTTCGTTATTCACTTTTCCTTTCTTTCTTTTGATAAAGGTTGTAAGGCATGTAGTGAACCACCGCCCACTACGGTACGTTGGATGTCTCGCGCATCTTGCCGGCCAGGCGCGGCCGGACGTAATAAATAAAGAGGCACTAGGCCGTTCGAGCACAGCATCCAGAGTGTGGGCCTCTTTCATTGCGGGTACGGTCCGGCCTGGTAGCGGCCTGAGTGTGGCTCCTTGATCTGCAGCATAAACCACTCCACTAGGGCTTTAAGTGGGATGAAAAAACTGGGGGTTCTCTCAAAGGGGCGTGGTTGAGGTAATTAGGGCGAGGCTTAAAAAGTAATCTAAAAATCTGTGCTTAGTATTGTGTGCCGCAGACTGGTATTTGGCTGCTTCTGTCATTGCATCCAGTTATGTAATGCAACAAGTAAAATTACACCTACAGCAAGCCCGGACTATAGGCTTTGCCAATTGTTATTTGTTTAAGATAAATAAGCAACAGCTATGGTTTTGTTGTATAGAATATTGAAAATGCTACAGTTCTGAAATGAGACTGTGAAAGAACTATAAGGAGTCTGTTTGAGTTACATCAGAGGCAGTGAAGGGTGGCACTGCTGCAGTTAAGATTTATGTTTTCACCAAGGGTGAGGGCGAAAATGGAGAGCCTGATAGAGACCTGTTTCAGCACCTACTTTCTCAGCACCGGCAGGACCCGGCCCACTTAAATCCCTGCACTCAACATATCCCACAATTGGCTGATTATCTTGCCCGCACTCAGGAAAATAAACCTGAGCTAGATCTTAACTTGATAATATTCGCGCTATGGAAAGTTTAGTCTTTCTTGTTAAATGTTACTCCATGTCCGTTATGGCGCCTGCTGCCTCTTTGTGGTATTCCAAGAGATCCGGTTTACCTAGGATTGGACCACGTGCCACCGCTGCCTGTGCATGTCTTTGGCAAGCTTACACTGCTGCGGCACATGTGCCAGCTGAATCGCTGTACCTGGACTGTGTTCGTGAAGCTACTGCTACACAAAAGCTAAACCAGGAGGGCTTGTGAATGCTTATTTGCAAGTGTTTCGTTGGCTAAATACTGAAAGGAAACAGGTGGTTAAAATTTACACTTGAGTGTATACTGAATCACGTGGCAACCTCACGCATGACTTGTAAACAAATAAATAGTACCCTGTGCACGTCAGCGTTACGCCTGGGAGGATCCCCCCGAGCTCAAGACCCTTCTTGGTGTTATTTTGCATTTCTTTTCATTTTTAATCGTGGGACCTGGTGTGGTGTCTGTATTCCTTCAAGCTGAGTAGTAGAAGAGATTCACGTGTCGTTTGCTGACTTCACCCGTGAAGTGCTCATGGCAGATTTTAGCACATTTCATGGAAATTTGCAAACGGGGACTTCCAGGAAAACGACGCGCGCCGCTCTCGGCTTTTAAATTGTTCGGCGGAGACGTGTTATGTTTCAAGCGGGTGCGCCGGAGTTATATCTTTCAGTGAAGTGGACGGCCGTGCCTCTGCTCTTAACCTTTCTGTGCACGCGCGCATCCAGATTAAACGCGGAATGCTTCCGACAGACTGGCCGTAGTGGTGGTATTTTAATGTACTTGAGGAAACGGTCGGCTTTGGCAGTTATTGCAGCAGAACCGGAACTCAAGCTTTTTTTCTCCAAGATAATAGCGTGCCCCGGGTCGAGAACACAAAGAGCCGTCCAGGTAATAATAATGGTGTTTAATTCGGTTGAACTGCATTTTCTTTTGGCGCACTTCCTGTTTAGCCATGCTGTATTGGTAAATATTTGCATATCTAAGCCTACTGGTGGTCCACAAGTCACTAACTGGCTCTTTTTTTATGGAGGCAAAGGCTCAATGGACCGTCCCAGATTATCAGAGTTCTGAAAAGTGTATCTGTTTCAATAATCATGACTTTAGTGTGCGCAGGTGGGGTACAATATGAACACGTTCTCAGTGTCTTTCTAATGGTACTTTTAGGTCGAGCCTGGACATGCGCTGCCTGCTCTGTGAGCCATGCTGCATTTGAGTATGGACTTGAAGCCCCGCCCACTCTGCCCATATTTGTCATTGGCCTGTGTCATTGTCCTTTGTAAGTGCTGGCTTCTGATTCCTTAATAGGCTTGTTAGTCCCTCCTTAGTATCACCTTGTCTTCATTTGTAACCTTCCATGAGGAACTGCCCCTTTTACTTCATTTGTTACACAATACATCTTCTGTAGTCTGTAAGCACTATTTTCTTTAATGGTTACTCCTACTGCAGCCAGTACATGCTTTCCTACAACATTCAGTGCGCCATGCAGGCTTTAACGGGGCGCTTTTACAAAAAAAAAAAAGCATTTGTTCATCAAGTTGACAAACAAATGCTTTTTTTGGTAAAAGGGCCCCATACTGCTCTTTCACTTTAATAGCAGCAGAGGACCTTTCTTTAGACATGGCTTGTCTAAAGAAAAGGGCGTGGCTTCTATTAAGGTGAAAGCGCAGCATGGGGCGCTTGTAAACAACAAGCATTTCCAATGCTATAGGTGTCGCATTTTAGAAACTTTGACCTATTGATATTGTAAATGACAATGTCTTTTATTATTGCAGCTTTTTTAAGCTCAAATAAAGGGCATTTACATTTACAATGCCAATATCTCAAAATCTCGCAATTGCGAGACCTATTGAATTGCAAATGCTTATTGTATTAGTTTCTAGTTTTGCTGTAGTTGTTACATTTTCTGCATATATGTATTGTGTGTGAATACTTGGACCTATCAGAAGTGTCACATGGTGGATTTTGGGTCTCTCTGGTAGTTTCATTATTTGCTTACACCTTTACAGAGACCAGGGGCAGCGCAAGGCCACCTCGGCTTTGGACAATGTATGCTAAGGCAAGGCAGTGCTAGGCAGGCACTTATGGTGTTCCAGATAGGAATCTGAAGTATCCAATATGGCCACACTGCTGGGGTGGTGGTGGTGGAAGTGGTACAACAAAATGTAGTTTTGCTGAAGGTCCTAAATAATGCAGTCGGCCCTGTGACAGTCGTCGATGGGATTAGGGCAAGGCAATGCTGAGCGACTACTTAGGGTGCTTCAGATTAGCATCAAATGTGGCCCCACTGCCGAATTCGTGACGAGATTAGTGGGATGCAGGAAAATATCTAACTTTGCCTAGAGTGCCGCTGCATTGCAAACAATGCATCAAACTGTATTGAGGGCCGGAAATGGGTTTTGGCATCATGGCTGTTTGTTAGTTCTCAACTTCTTAAGAGAATCTGAAAGTTAAAATTTACCAATGTGTGGCCAATTGTGAGGGTATTTTGTGTGCGCTTATTGACAATTGCAACTAAGGGCCACCAACACCCTTGTTATGTCTCTAGATGATTTGAACCCAACTTTATTTCTGTTATATTGCACACAAGGAACCGTGGACTGGTTTAAATAAATACATTCTGACTGAGTGCATATTTAATCTATAATTTCCCTGAGCCATGTGCACTAATCCACATTGTGCAGAGCATATTGTGAGTGTGTAGTGCAAACTGTGCAGGCTTCCATGCTCAGTGAGAATGGAGGAAAGACCATTGCTCAGTCATAATTTTTGTTTCTGTTTATTGGCTTGCGCTGCATACACCATGCATATAATTATGCCAATCATTAACCTTGCTACGGCTGAATCTTTTCATTAGTGCCACACTAAATGTTTATTCTCTGCATAATATAACACACGACAAAGCACTAAAGCTATTGGTTTTGTCAGCTGTATTTATCAGCATTGATTACTCCATCTCTTTCTGGATAGAATCTGAAAAGGGGTGGGTTGAAAGACTTGTTGGGCCGATAACTTGAATCCTTTGATTCCAACCATAGGGCAGTTTAATGGAGGGACAAGAACACTGATGTAATGGTGGTGGAATGGTTAGGAATGCCTCAAAGCTCTTGTCACTGACCATAGTTAGTTAACATTTATATCCAATGTTTACATGATATACAGAGAGAGGTCCGGATGTTGATTTCCAGAATTATGACAACGACAAGCAGGTGGCATTTCATCTAACCTGGAACTTGATTCATTGAGACCGACTCTGACACGTTTATCATAAGTTTTAAATGAGCAGACACACAGCACAGAATAAAGAGTTATACAGCTAGTGTAGTTTCGCTTGGTTTTAACTTGGATTGACGTGGGTTCTGATCAGACCTAGTCTCTCCTATCTGGGTCGACATTGTTATTTTTGAACATAGACACAAATTACTATATAAGTTTCACGAGGCACCAGTTGTTGGGATTGATAAGAAGTTTTTTTCCTTTTTTCCTTTCTGGGCGGCAGTTGCTTATTGATGAGAACGTGAGATAGCAGGCGAGTACCTGTCTGCGTATCCCCGTTGGGGTTACTTCCGTGAGGCACTGCCAGTCCCTCTTCACTTTTCCTCTACCACTGTCGTTTTCGAGTGGACACCATAAACATATGGTTCCCTCTGTCTTTTCCTTCTATACAAACTATTTTTGGGAAAGAGATAACCAAGGAAACATTTTTATACACACATAGACACGAATAGGTTTTTCTAAAGAAGTGAGTGACATCAGACCCGGTTGTTGTATGGCAAAAAATTGGCCACACATGCAATATCAAAACAAAACAGCTTTGAATTTGCAAGGGATACTGATGAAGGTGTGCTTACTTTGTTTACCATTTTTTACGGGGCAGGTCCTGCTTTGTGTAACGTTTATCATAAGGACACAATAAGGGCGTTAATTAATCTCAACAACCTAGTATTGAATAGATTACATTTTAGCTTAGTTTACCTGCTGCCAAGCAGATATGACCCTCTTCTCGGTGTATGGTGTATTAGCAGGAAATTAAGGTGGGAAAGCTTGTATACTGGCGATGCCACAGGGCAAGTATATCGGGGTCATACGGGGTCCACGGCCTCAAATAAACCTGGAAGCACTCTTAAACTCTGTGACTCACGCTCTCGGAAGAGAAGACGGCGACTCTCGACTGAAACATTACAATGAAGTCTCTGAAGTGATCCTGCATCTGCAAGCAGGTGTGTACAGGCCAGCACATGAGGAAACAATAAGTCATTTATGATATATGCTGCTGTACCTTTAAAATTAAAGATCATTTTTCATTCTAAGTCCTTCTTTGCGTGGGACTAGGTGGAAGAATGTAAGTTCCTCTAGCCACTACTGGGTGATCACCCATAGAGAACGACCTGCCACTAGCAGATACTGCAAACGGAAGGAACATCTGTGCATCAGGAGGAGGCCCTTCTGGGCCCGGTATCCAGGGGATTCTCCATGGAACAACAAATGTCGGGCTTAAGACTTGGATTGTGCGGACACAGAGGAACCATGGTGTGGCAGGGCTCCCACTCAGATAGTAATACAAAAGACAGGATCACAAAAGAGGCAGAGCAGGTAAGCTCTATGAAAGCCACTTCAATTGAAGATTAGCACTCCAGGAACTAGGGTGGGGGTGCTGTTAATGGTGAGGGGAGTAGGTATAAGTACAGAAAATGCTAGTTCTCTTCTTTTATGACTGCTGTAACTGGTACCTGGGACTGATACTCTGGAGTGGTGCAGCTATAAACGGACTACCCCCAAGTGATTGCAGAGGAGTTTCCAGTGCTCCAGAGAAAGATGTTGCTGAAAGCATATTTTCCCTTCATTGGATGTTAGAAACTGTGGGAGAGTTGGGTGATTTTTCTGCATGTGTTGATTCATTTTGGAGTTTATAGTGTTTCAAGACAGCTACTTTTGTGCTAAAACAATCCCAAGTTCCCATGTCATCCTTCAGGATAAATGACAGTGAGAGAACGTAATGGTTCACGATACAGATGCAGCCAGGGTTTATCGGGTAACTCACAGATTGAGCTAACCATAGGAGGGGAGCTCACTAGGTCGCAGGCTAAGTGGCAAGTAAATGCTTGGTT
This sequence comes from Triturus cristatus, assembly GCF_964204655.1. Taxonomy (NCBI): domain Eukaryota; kingdom Metazoa; phylum Chordata; class Amphibia; order Caudata; family Salamandridae; genus Triturus; species Triturus cristatus. The sequence goes on from NC_140588.1 coordinate 219,344,216, forward strand.
GTTTACTAGTATAGAGCTTATGGAAGCCCTTGGGGAGAAGACAAAGCAATACATCTTGCTAAAAAGGGGTAGATAGATTCTCTGAAGACCCTGTGGGTAATCTTTAAACCTGTGGTGAGAGGGAAAGCCCTAAGCTTCATCTCCCAACTCAAAAGGGTTGGGCAGGAGGTGCTTATCCATATGGAGTTAGATATCCTGTAACGGGAGGCCTGAATCCGAGACAGTCAGCAGAAAGAGCTCTTTACCCAACCGGAGACATCCAATTTGAATTATTGGCAGCTTCTGCTTAGTGAACCCAAGCAGTTATGACTCTCTTCCCGGTGTACCGTGTATTATCAGGAAAGTAAGATGGGAAAGCTTGTATACTGGCTATGTCACAGAGCAGTGCAGGGCAAATGTATCTGGGTCATACAGTAGGATATAGACCAGCTATAAGAGGACATAGAGACAAATGCACAAACATTTGCACAATTCTACCTCAGACTGTGCTTCCCAGGCCTCAAATAAACCTGGAAGCCCTCTTCAACCCTGTACCTCACCTCCCTGTGGCCATGCTCTCGGAGGAGAAGGCGGCGACACTCAACTGGAACATTATAATTGAAGTGATCCCGCTCTGCATGCCAAAAAAATGTCAGAACCCAAAAGGATCCTGGTGGAATTGTTTAAAAGCTACCTGGCTTGCTAGTTCATACTTTACAAGCAATATTCATTTCCTCAAGGGAAGCTACGTGCAGGGAGGCTGCCATCAGCGCTGTCTTGGAATCAAACAAATTGCCTGACCACTGTGGATCTTATAGACCAACATTGCTAATCTGTATAGTGGCCAAAATCCTGATCAAGATGTTGGCCAATAGGCTTGTTCAAGTAATTAACGCAATGGTCCATACCGATCAAAGTGACATGAACTCCAGTAGTTCCACCTGCCACAGCACTGGGAGGGCGTTCACTTCCCGAGCATTGGCATACAAGTTTAGTGAGCACCTGGCACTTCTCGTGGTTGATTTTGAAGACTCATTCAAAAATCTAAACTGCGACTACCTCTTTATGTTCCACAGTCACAGTTGCATTGACCTTGGTTCCACTTTAGTTTCGTGGGTGTTCCTAGTGGATCACCAGCCGATGGCCAGAGAGCAGCTGAATAGAGCGCTCTCTGCACCCTTCCCAACTGGTTGATTGTCCCACCAGGGGTGCCCTTTATATGCACTGCTGTATGTTGTGGACATGGAAAGATGGTATCTGAGGGGCTAATTGCTTCACAGGATATGCGTGGTTTCCTGGGCTGGAAGAGCATGTGTCTTTATATGCTGATGTCTTCCTGATTTATCTAGCAAACCAGCTAGCTCAGGTCCGAAAGCCAATACGATTTTAAACCTATTGAGACCCTGGTGGGGTTGAGAGTGAATGGGTCTAAGACGGCGAAGTGTCTTTCCTGTGGGTAGAATGAATTTTATGATCATCACAGCTATTTATGGCTATGGGCAATTTCTGCTACTTTGAGATGAGTTTAGTCCACATTGAGACACAGAGTTGGGTGAGTAATATTCCCCCAATGCTAGAATAAATGAAAAGTGATTCTCCATCAATAGAACCTGCTGCAACTGTCCCTGACCGGTAGGAGTGACCCTGCTGAAAATGATTGTACACCCACAGCTCCTATCCTATATGTTAAGGAGAACCTACCTTGCAAACTGATTCAACATGACTAACCTTCATGCTCAGAGTTTATATGGAATAACAGGGTGCTTAGAGTGTCAAATTATGGTAAAATTATGTAAATTGATCTTTGATTGCGGCCCGATTATGGCTAATATACTCTCCTATATAGGACCTTCCTTTTCATGGCAAACAGTTGTTTATTTTGTTCCAGGATCTGACCCAACTTATCAGAGTGAGTGGTGGGTACTTGTAGATCATGCACCATTTCATTACATTTATGAGGACAGACCACTGGTGGGCTTTCCGCTGGTGACAAAAGTGGTTCTTGCAAGCTAGAGAGAAGCACATCAACACTTTGTACAAAAAGCCGTATCTGCTTTGCAACCAGAAAATTACATTTGAAAGAGAACCACCTCAAACTGGTGCCAGGACATTAGACAGTGGATGGATTACTGTCCTCTGTCTGTAAAATGTGTATTAAAGCGGTACCCAAATCATCCCACTTTGTTCCAGCTTCAAGCTCTTTGTGACTAAGGACTGGCGTGCTCGGTGACATACTTCAGTTATTGTGAGGCCAGAACTGGTGTCTTCATGATGGTCAATCCCTGAGGTGTGAGGGGGATCACCTAAAGTCTGCACAACTTGCTGGAGAAGCTGTGGGTCTGCTTAGAAGTCTGCTTGCCTGCCCAGAGGGTAAAGGAGAGCGCACCGCCTTGCAGGAGGAGAAACTGTTCAGGAGGAGAAGCCTAGCTGTTGTCCCAGTGTGTTTAGCACCTAGAAGAGCTTACTGACACAGGGAGCCCAACCAGCAACCATCCAAGTTGCGAGTGGTCACTCGGCCTCCCTGTGCATTTCCTGTGCTGAACTGCTTGAAGAAACTACAAACCAGAACAACATTGTGCCGTCTGACATCCTAGCAGTGTGTTCGGTTGGACTTGTACTACCACTGCCTTGATGTGTGATCCTAGATCCCTTTAGCTGAACCACCCTTACTTTTCAGACTACATCTCAATTCCACAGACTGTTGTGGTTGGTGATTTAATACAAAAACGACTGCTGTAAATGACAGAAATATGCAGTCACAGAAGTCTGTGAATACTGGGATTAACAAAAACATATCCTTTCTAAACCTTGTGTAGTAAAAGGTTGTTTTAACTTGTAGAGTGGATCTATTTGGTGAATTTAAAGGATTGCGAATGGGTGTGTTAGTGGTGACATAGTGGCAAATTCACTTGAGCCATAATGCAATTGGCCTTTTAAATTAATTTCGTACCAATTCATGGAGATCTGTTTATAGCTGAATCATCGAGCCTATTCCTGAATTAAGTAGTGGGCATCACATATTATTGTGAATATCGAATGTGGTGGAAACTCATGCAAAAGGCCATAATAACAGGAAAAGGCAATTTCTAATGTTAAATAACTGTAACTTAAATTGATTTACAGCCTCAGTTAGAAAGCTTGACACAGAATAAATAAAGCAGAGTCTCCTGGTCACTGTTCAATCTTCTCAAAGCAAGTATCGGAAAGTTTCTTGGTGGAAATACGGTCATGATAGTGAAGAAGTAGATGCCTGCTTTAGCACCGTTTTCGTACTCTTCTGTCTGTTTTCTTGAACCTTTTTGAATTGTATTACTCCAAGAATGTGTACATTATTAATTGGGCTCAATAAGCGGGGTCTGGCAGCGACGATCTCCAGTTAAGCTGTGCATCTTACAGTGCCTGGTAGGATGCACGGTCACCAACATCCAAAGGTGGTGGATCTCACTTCAGCTCGCATGAGTCTGTTCTGCCAATCTGTTGGCGATCCACAGCGTCGCGGCCAGTGGAGGGCATCAGTTGGTTTACTCCAGGGAAGAAGGAGGTGCTGTGCACTTGGAGATGGAGAACAAGATTCATGAGTCCGCCACGAGAGCCAGTACGAGTGCATCACTTGTGTTGTCCAGATAGTTGTAGAACTGGATATATTTGAACTGATTATGGCTCTGTCAAGGGCGTGGCTTATGTTAAAAAAAAAAAAAAATTCAGAGAATGGTCCCAGCTTGTATAGTGAAAACGAATGAATGAACAGATGAAAATATTCTAGCGCGCACAGCTACTACGGGAGTGCTTGTTGGGGCATGTATTGTACATGTGGCCCCCGAACCCCAGTAGACAGTAGGAGGCATTTGCATAGATATAGAGGAAGAGTGAATATTTACTCATTTATTGCAGACCACTTATACACGTCAGCACCAACGCAGACATGCCGCCAGAGGCGGCGGGTGTAACAGTGATGGGACAACTGTCTGGGGTACATGGCTGGTGGATAAAAGGTAATGCTGTGGTCTCTTGATGAAGACCAACAAAGACGCGCGTTGTGGGTTATTGCTCCAGAGGTTTATAGAATTTCCCACTTTGAGAGTGGTCGGAGATTTATCAGTGTCCAAGACGGGATTAAAACCGTTTTCATAGTGAGTAGGTAATACGGGCAATATAAGTGGGGATTTAGCAAAGGGGCTTTCTCCACAGGGGAGATGTTTTTTCTACGTTGTAGCATTTCTGATACAGAAATGTACCCGTGCCCATATACCCGTTACATATTAATATATGATTACAAATGTAAGCACCTTATTATTCATATGTGAATTTCAAGAACGTGAGAATTCAACTCACAATTATATAAATTAAGCCGAGATGTCTTAATGTCCTGCAGTCCTTTAATGTATAGTGTGGCGAGTGCACATGCTATGGTTTTAAATTTTAAAAAATGTACAGCATATTTTCATGAGCCCATCAGGTAGGTTATTGCAGTTTCCTGAAGAGCGACACTCATGAACAGCAGGAATATTTTCTATTCCAACAGTCCTCGTTGGAATCCTTCACTGCGCTAAAAAATTATGCAAATCGCAAATTCGTTTGCCCACGGTGAATAACATAAACCTTATTTAATGGCATCATGCTGCCTCGAATTTCCGGATAGCTCTTTATATAAAGCCCTTAACCTGAACTCTTGTTACGGAGTCATTAATTTTAATCAGCATGCAGGATTAAATATAAAATAATGCCTGTATCTGCCTGGTAAGCGCAGTTCTCCAGATGACTCAACAACACCGTGAGAAATGATTTGAACCAACTGGCATTCCCGTCGGCTGCATCAAGTCCCTAATTCATTTTTGATGAAGCGCGAAGGCAAAGGATGCAGGAGTTAGTCAATAAAGCGATTCAAAGTTTGTTTCATCGCCCATCAATGCGATCTCATCCAGGCTGGGCCGGTGTTATTGGTCCGTGGGGATAGCCGTGCCGATGCGATATTGCAGTGCGGTAATTGGCGCTCTGAAATACATTATTTGACAGTACACGTGGGTGGCCGCAGCTATTTACATCATAAATCCAGTTACCCTCCTAGCTGCGGATGGAGGTTGCTGTCGGCAGCAGAATGCCAGGAAAGTGACAGCTATTGGAGCGAAAACGCATTTGCGGCAAAGGCCTTGTTTTTTCCCCTAGTTACAGTCGTTGTGTATTTTGTTTTGCTGGCGGACTATCACAAAAACACTTTAAGAGCTATGTTTTATTTCCTTTTTTAGGAAACCTCAACGCGCGTCCGTTAAACAGTACACAAATTGACTTGTTCATAGGTTTTCACACAGTGAATACAAGCCATGGAACTCTCTGCAGCTGGCACTGGGAGCATTCCCTTGGATTCCTCCGGCAGGAACAGGGACGCTGAACTGAGAGACTTTAAACACCTGCTGAAAGGCAATTGTTACTAGATATGCCAAAGATTCTAACAACTAAAAGTACAAAAAACCTATACAAATGTGAATGTCACAAAACATTAAGCCGCTGAAGAGGAAGAGTGGTGTGGAAAGGCAGGCTTGTGCCTTTACTGTGGTTCGGTCATTTCATTGGCCATTGCCTACAGATGGAGGGAAACATGGCCCAATGAGGCACCTTTATTTCAAGTGTCTGCCGTGGATAGTGCTCATTTGTTTCTCATTGTTATTCTGACGTCTGACGTATTGTATGCCTGAATAAAATCTAGGGCTTCGATAAGTTTTATGTGCCTAAGTATTGTCAAGAGTGTAAACCGAGGAGGCAGAGGACACTGATGGGGCAACTCTCTCATCTGAAGACATTGCAGTAGAAACCGTCCACATTCCACTGGTGTGTGAGACTGCTTGTGTTTCCAGTAGTGCCTGGTACTTCATAGCTTCATCTGTCATGTAGTAAGCCGCACAGTTTTCCAAGAACACGAAAATTGCAGACACAATCTTTGTGTTGCTACGCCACATTCCTTAAGAGTAACATGGTCTATCTGCAGCTTGCTAGGATTATGCAGATGTGTTTTGTGTCCAGGGGTGCAATACTCCTCAATTTCGCAAGCATGAGTGGTCTCCTACTAGGTGCAAAGATTCCTCATGATCAAATCGACCCTTTGAAAATTAAATTATAGAAGATTTAGAAAAAGGATTTATAATGCAATCTACCTTTTGAATAGAGACTCAAATATTGATTTTGTTCGGAAGCCACATGTCAAATGCAGATTCTATATTCATTGTTAGAAACTATATGTGATAATGATCAGGAATTGATACTCGTGCTCCTAGTCTAGATCAAACCTGCTAGATATTTCAGAAAGTTTGATTTGCCTGCACTCTTGCTCTAATTCGAAATGGATGTGAGTGGTACAAAATATTTAATAGTTGGTTTGAGCGCTATGAATATCTGGAGATTGGCCTGACTTTTCTGTTGTCAGTAACAGTTAAAGGAAGTCGGGCCTTAGGAAGAATGGCAAACTAGCAGAGAGATTTAATGCAATACTTGCGATTCCTATACAGGCTAGTAAATACTCAACTCGTACCTATTGAGCCATGAGATTACAAGTCTTAGGGGTACTTTGTGTGACACCTTAAGGTCTATGGGATCTCAGATCATTAAATGTCCACTAAGAAATCCTTTTCCTTGCTATTATGCTAGGGGTGGGTGGAATTTGCGAAATTCACTTTCACAAATTATCGCGAAAATGTTAAAAATCTCCGCAAACACGCGGAAATATCGCGAAGATGCGGAAGTTTTTTTCCCGCCCGTTCTCGGTATTTTCTGCGTGGTCGCGGCTCCCCAACTTACCCATGCGGTTGCTCGCGGGCGCGGCCATCTTGTTTTCACTTGTCTCGCGGTGCATGATCGCGAGAAGAAAGACGTGATCGCGCGATGAATGACATTACTGCGGGCGCGAACTGTCGCGAGACAGCGCAAATGGCTACCAACTATCCAACATCTCGTGGAGAACGCGACCGGATCGGGAAAACTTGTTGGCGAACGCGGGGATTCAGGTAAGGCGATCGCGCGCACGCGAGAATGCATTATTTTACAGCGCGAGCAAGCAATACATTTCCGGTAAAATGCGGAATGCAGAAATTTTGACATTTTCGCGCTCTCCGCGGAATGCGAAAATGTCAAATTATCGCAATTTCCGCGAGCGGAACAGATTTTTAGCCCAGGCCTATATTATGCACTGCTTGAAGATACTTATTTTGGGGTGGAGACACGCCGTCTATGCCAACCCTAACGTTTGCAGTAAGCAAAACTTGGAGAAAAATCGTTGTAGGAATGGAAATGGGCCAACGCACTAAATCATCCTAGAAGAGATAATGAGGACCCCTGGCATTGCTCACTCATGAACCTCGGTGACGGAAGCCTCCCTCTCACAGGCAAAGAAAAGCTGCAAATCCGTGCCAATCAAGGATGAACTGATCAGTCGAAAAATGGAGTAGTTGAGAAAGGCCAATCCATGAAGAAAATACTTACACCGATGCAGAAAAGACAACTAACATCTCAGTCAAGTCAGCCATAGAGATTAAAAGGGGCTTGTGAGAATTTAAATGTGTAGGTGAACAGAATCGATTTTTTTATTGAAAGGCCTAAATGCTCATAGCGATGGCCCAGCAAAATGTTACCAAATTGTCTAGAGCAATTACTTGACCGCTTTAAAGATTTCGAATCTTGTTAGAGAAATTAAAGACTGGTCAGAAGACTAAAATCAGGTGAGATAATAGTGGTTGTTGTAAGGCGTAGCACAATTGATGAGAGTAAAAAGTTTGCAGAACAAGACCGAGCTACCGAAACACGAAAGCAGATACAGTTAATTCAGTCTGTGTTTAATTTTGGTGGAAGGATAAGAATTGACTTGGATATATAATCTGCATTTTCTTAGTAACAGGAAGGGCTACAGCAGAACACAATTATCAGAACATGAGGATTACGAGCTCTAATTGTTTCTCAAGATGTTCATGAAACATAGAATTGGGCTTATGACATCTTAACAGGCAGCACAACCTAATAACATTGAGCACCCTTGCCACAAGAAGGCAGGATTTCTAACCTAGATTGGGCACAACACCTTGTCTCCTGAAACCGTGATATCAATAAAATCATGATCAAGCAAATGCTAGATCCAAATAAACGTGTAAGTAGGAAAAAAACTGAAAGAAGTGATTGAAAGGTGAATGCTATTCTAATCCTTCAGTCAGAAAGAACAGTGTTGCATTGAAGATGCACTATTCGTCCCCTACAAGGTGGAGTACACGGTAGAGCATCCTGGGATTTGATGCATGGTTGAGGTGGAAAACATTGGGGGGTGGAGTTTTCGTATGGTTGTAGATCAGCCTGAAAAAAACACAATTTGGCAAGCTTTGGTCTGGGGTACATTAATAAATTACATTAACATTTTTTTCAACTACTCTAGAATTTACATTTGGAAATTTTCAGGAAATGGCTTATATTTGGCTTGATTTTTCTGAAATATCAGCTCTAAATTTCTAAAAAGAAAACTAAGCTTTTTGAATGCTTATGAATACAGAAACTAAATGTGATTTCTGTTGCTGGAAACTCATTTGTGGGATAAGCAGCAATGGCTTGGTTAATTTGAACCTAGCTGTGATAACACCAAATTAGTAGCTAGATTTTCCGAGCTTTGGAATCCATTGTAGGTTAACAGTATTTATAATTTCAGAATACAGGTTATTTAGGAAATGACAGTAATTATTTTATGTTCACAATATCCCACTTTTTAAATTCCATTTAAGCTCCTGTCAGCAGCTGATGGCATAAAGTTTTTTTACTTGCCTCTTGTGTAGAGAATCATTTTCAAATTGTTTTATTTTTTTATTGTAGACAATAATCAAATCATTTGTATCTGTTCCGTGTAAAAACTATGCACTTCATTACTAACCTTTAGGTAATGGGCAGGATTGGGCTCAATGCAGGATAACATATCCTGATGGAAGAGAACTTCTTTCTAGTCCCACCATAAAGTATCTTTTTATTTTGCTTTCCATATATTAAAATGAACCAAACCCAAGCCTTTATTAATATCACGCATACTGTTGGAAACAGAAAGCCTCATTGATATTGTTATCCTAGTAGTTTTTGACTCTCATTACAGTGAGTTCAATTGAGAGGCCCTGGTTTGCCAGGGTGGACATAGCCCAGATGAAAACTCTTATTGCTAACCTTGAGGCACACTACTTATACATACCACCATGCTCCCAGACCAACACACTCTGCCGAGCATGCTTTGGAAGCCGGTGGTTTCAATACCTTGTTACTCTCAAAGCCACAAACCAGTGATTGATACTAGAAGACAGAGTGTATCTGTAATGACCTTACAGACATAATAGGCATCCAACACAGCCTAACTATGTATTTATCATAGAAACAAATAGGAAAACAAAAGGAGCCATTGCTTCATTCGCATATCTGAAACTGTCTGCTGTTTTAAGATGTCGTTTAAGATAATTGTGAACTTCAAGAACCAATGACCACCTCTGCGGGCTTCACACCACTCAGACTAGGAGTCCAGAAAAAGTCTAGAAATTGGGATACCTCCACTCCAAAGAACACATTTATTATCTGGCTTTTGTCACCACTTAGCTTGCCTAACCCCAAGATGACGTCTTTTTAAGCATTCTCTCTGCTTACTTGCTGAATTTTCTCTGTCTGTGATGGGTCCCCACAATTCTTGCTCCCAGTATATTTTGTCTTTCTTCAGTCTTCATATATGTTGTAATGTCCAGTTTTGCAGCATCCACGAACATAATGATTTTCTTTTTTTAGTTCATTTTTAGGTCGAGCCTAGAGCAGCGCACATGCGCTGCTCTGGCGAGACCTATAGTAAGGGGCTTTCAAGAGCTCACCACACGCTCGTGCGTGTGTGGCCTATTGCTTGCAGTTTCCCACACCGGCGCCATATGTTTTTAAATATCGTGCCCAGACACGGGCGCAATAATTCAAAACACATGGCTCGCTGTGGTGCTCGCGCACTACTCGCGTGCTCGTGTTTGCAACCAGGTAATTTACTGGCTAAGACTTCACACGCAAACCATTACAGCCTGAAAATGCCAGCCACGTTCAGCGCGAGCCCGCCTCCCCCTCTTTATTTCCCACTGATGTCTCCTGTGCTCGCGCTGCTGCAAGGCTTTGACTCGATGACGACATCCCAAAGTCTAGCGAGAAATCCACTTCGTGGAGAGCCGGAGCCGTGGCAACCGCACAGGGAGCTTTGTAAACAAAGATTACAAAATCAATACATTTTAATGATCATTTTAAAAGATGCGTCATCTGTACGGTAGCAGTCGGTCCAAAAATGCTTCCCAGAAGCGCATTCAATTGATGTTCGTTCTTACGGTTTCTGGCAAAGCAAAATAATACGCATTTCAGAACGTTTTAACAATGTTTTTCAATATCTGAATTGTAATAGTTCATTCCAATAAATTATTTGAAGAAATATATTTCTGTTTGTCATTTTTTGAGATCGTTTTGCCTAAATGGAGTATGATGTTCGCTTGTACATAACTGAATATTCAATATGAAGTAATCAAAAAAGTGTAAGTTGGAATGCTTAAATTAATCTCTGTCACTGATAATTATTTAGGGATGCAGCCAGGGCCTTTGTTTTCAGTGAGGGCTCCTCTGCTAAGGTGGAGGAGTTTCACTCCACTGACTTCAATAGGAAAAACAAGCATTGGCATAACCAATAGGTTTTGCCTTTGGGACCTTATAAGTATTTAGTTATGCAGCACAATATCCTTACTGCAACAACGTTAACTGTTGCATGGCTAAACACTTATAAGGTCCTAAAGGTGAGACCTATTGGCTATGCCAATGCTTGTTTATTGATGTAATATGACATAAAATCATAAAAAAAAGGGTATAAACATAGTAAGTAAAGCTAATGAGACAGTTACTTTTAAAATGCACTTTGCTATATCAAAGAGGAGCAAGTCCCTTAGTAGTTTAGAAAACACAACTTTCTAGTTTAGAATCTAATCATTACTATAGATCATTTGTGTATTACTTGTAAATGAAATGACCAAGGTCTGAATAGTTAACTAAAGTATTGTTATGGTTGAAGATCTCTGATTCAGTTAGTCATAGCATAAGCCTAAGTTCCTCACCAGAACTGGACATTTTTGATCAAAATTCAGCGCAATCTGTTCTGTTCCTATAATCCAGTAAATTATGAAAATGCCTTGTGGAATAATTCACAAGAGTTAAGTTAGTAGATTTTATAAGTCGTATGGCTCCAAATAATTAATTCCACATAAAGCTGAATATTGACCTACCTTTGCCTTTTCTAATAGCCCAGTTTGTGATTTACTAACTACTATCCATCTTGTTAACAAAATTCTTTTTGCCACCAAACTTCCCCATATGTTTATGGCACTTGATATAGGGCAGCGACTCATTCCTGAAGAAGGATCTCGGAACTTGCTTCTCAGAAACGGTACAGTGCAGTTAAAATATCTACGTCTTTAAAAGTTTTTTGAATTTGGAAAAATCTGGCCAAGTGCGAATTTGCTGAGGGAGGTTGTTCCAGTGCAGCGGGGCAAGGTATGAGAAGGATCTACCTCCGAGCCAGGACCTGCATACGTGAGGAATCCTTAATAGAGCCATATTTGCGGACGTAAGCAGTCTGGTGGGCTGATAGTGACATAGTCTGGTGTACAGGTAAGTAGTTAACAAGTTACTAAGTGCCCTATAGGTCAAGCAACATAACTTGTAGATGACACGTTTTATAATAGGCAGCCAGTGCAATGCTTTCAAAATAGGTGCAGAGGAAGCACGTGAAGGGAGTTTGCAGGACATCCGAGCCACCGTGTTCTGCACAACTTGAAGTATAGACAGGAATGTGTTGTTAGCTGCCACTAGCCGTGCATTCCCATGCTTCAAGTGACTCGTGATTAGTGCATGGACTAGGGTCTTTCTTGAAGTGGGTGGAAGGCATAGAAAGACTTTTCATAGGAGGCACATTGTAGCAAAACAAGTGCCACAGGTCGCGCTGACCTGGCCTTTCATGAAAAACGTTTGATCCAGTTTAATGCCAAGCTTTTTTACCACCTGTTTTAAGCATGGGGATATGCCTAACTCAGAAGGCCACCAGTCTGCCGACCAAAGCTACTGGGCCTTACCAAATAGTACTATTTCATTTTGTACACCATTTAATATTTAATTGAAGGCAGTTTCTACTCACACAATCAGAAATTTCTTTCATGAGCTCACAAGCCGAGATTTAACGTTTTCCAGATCATTCCCAAATAGTTGGGTGTCTGCATATGATACTATCTCAAATCTGCAAGATCTTATACTTTGCACCAAGGGGGTGTTGCAAAAATACTAATTAGTAGAAGTCAAAGCTGTACATGGCTAAGAACCAGAAGAACAGCAGAAGGTACACCCCTTGAGAAACCAGCATCCCATTTAATAGATGAATGATTGATCTGTCTGTCTACAAGCTACACAATATATTTTATTTTAAATGCAAAGCCACCAAAAGAACTTAGGTGTCCTTTTGCCTTGTCAATTCAACTGCATCTTGTTTTTACCAGAATCCCCTTTGAGTTGCATCTTAGTTATTTAAAAATCCTAATAACCTACTTTCAGCTGAGAGAGGAATCTAAATACTTCAGTCACACTTCATACCCTGCAGTCACACTTGATACCTTGGCTTTCTTTCACACCTACTGTTTTGTAAACTGACCAACTGCTCATAAGAGTATGACTACGACTTCTCATATAGACATCAGGTTGCTCGCAACACCAGACAAACCTTTCATTAATTTCCCTCTTAATAGCTGAGGTTTCTTAAGACCGGTCCAGGTAGAGGTGTGGATGAAGTAGAGAACATGTCCACTTCACTGTTCATGGGCCCAATAGACCCTCATTCAGCGTCACGCTCACAGTGAAAAAATGAAGAAACCATCACAATTCCACTCATGTCACCAAAGGCTTCCTTCATAGACAACATTACATTCAAATACCGTTCGAGACGCTAAAGTCAAACTCGGCTTGCAACAAACAGACAAGGCAAGAACTTTACGAGGCTAATCCACGGGTAGAAGCACTCAGCGTACATTTCTAAATAACAACTGAATATTGCTAAGATCTGCCTCAAATAATGCATAACGTTGCAATACTCTATATAGTAGATATAACCTTGCAACAATCTGTGGAATTGAAGGATATTGAATCCCGTAGCTGTAGATCACATTTTTCTGAATTTTTCAGTGAGTCTATCTTGCAAACATTGTTGCCAGTATCCACAAAAAAACAGGTTTGTGATCACTTTGCTTTAACAACACTGTGGATGCATCTGTTTTCTTAAATTTACAGATACACTTCCTCATATTTGCTAACAAGATGCCTATTAAACCTAAACAAACCCTTTCATGATTTGTTGACCTGGATGTTTATGAACTGTAACAATTTAATCTAGTTCCTCAACAAAGAAGCAGTATTATTAATGATTTTTCTCTTTTTTTTACAGAAGTAACGGAGACAGGTGGGCATGCTGCCGTGGACAGTATTAAAGGCATCAAAAGAAAGAAAATCGTAACTGAAAATCAATTGAAAAAGATACCCAAATCTCCTTTAAGGACTCGCACTCAGGAAAAGCTTAGACATAAAACCGAGAACTCTACAGCTACTGATTCTCCGAATGTTAGTTCAGGAGACAAAAAGGTTCCGGGCAGTTGCCTTGCACATAAGGGCAAAGAATATTCCAAACAAAATGGTGGTGTAAGTAATGAGTTAACTGCAGAGCCTTTGAAACCTGGAGTGTTCAACCAATCCAGAGAGGACTCACTGCCACAACAGTCCTTGGAAATGTGTCATGGGGAACACAATGTCCACATTTCTGGTAATAAATTGACATCAGCAGAGGGCAAGTCCGCTTCTGACCTTTCATCAGATAAAACAAGGGACAATATTGGCTTTGGTGACTGCAGCACTTCTCCCTCTTGCCCAAACACTGCTCTTGATGTATTATTAAAAGCTATGGAACCAGAACTCAGCACTCTGACACAGAAGTTTAATCATTGTGGTGCACATGCAGACAAACTGAGACCAAATAAAATTTACTCGTCTTTCCCATCAGGCCTAAACAATCCCCAGTGTAATCTCCAAAGTAATGACTCGTCACAGCAAGAGCTTGTTTCTAGAACTCATCATTATCCCTGTGCTGCTCGTATTGGTCTGCTGTCAACATCGGGGAGGAGTATGGAAGCACTGGCTCAACCGACTTCTCAAACGCGTGACAAACATGAACTTTTTTTGTCTCAGATTGATCACAGACTTCAACGGGTTGGTTCCTGTCCAAGCTCGGCAGGTTTGCTGGAATCCGTTAAGCTGAAACAAATGTACAGTTTGCCTATAGGTTCTTCTGCGGGTCACAGCATATGTTCAATACCTCAGGCTCTTACTCCACGTCAGCTGACAGCAAATTCATCTCAAAATAGATCCACCATTTCATCCAGTTCTGCACAGTTGACTGTTGGTTCTGCTTATAACTTAGCACAGGTAGCATCACTTGTGAACCAAAGTGGGGAACAAGTGTGTGCTGTGCTTCTGAAAGACCACAAATCAAAAAAGCAAGGAAAATACATTTGTGAATATTGCAATCGGGCATGTGCAAAGCCAAGTGTTCTCCTCAAGCACATTCGATCTCATACTGGAGAACGCCCTTACCCTTGTATAACATGCGACATTTCCTTTAAGACAAAAAGCAATCTATATAAGCACAAAAAATCTCATACCCATGCTATCAGACTCGGATTAAAGACAGATTCTGGAGGCCTCATTTTTTCACAAGAATCTGATAAATCTCTATGTGTTAATTCAGATTTGGATGAAAGTGGTGAAAGTGATGACGAATGTACATCAGAAGAAAGGCAAGATGATCAGCAGTTTTTGCCACTGGAGTTCTCCCAGGCAGTGAAAATGGCAGCTGATTCAGACCTACATAGCTCTGGTCACTCTCAGATAAGCCAACCAGATCATCTAATGGAGGAACGCTTATTGTTGGAAAACTCCACAGACCCAACCATGATAGCAACATTGCCAAAAGTAGTAGTTTATCCTGTCCCTGTTTCTCCATCTAGGGTGACTAGTCCAAAACAGACAGAATCTGCTGTGGAGTATGTCCAGGCACAGAGACCGGTGGATTGCAAGTCTGCAACCATCAAGCCTATTTTGACACGCATGCCCTCCTTGAATGAGGCAGCTCTCAGAAAAGAGGAATTGTTGCAATCTCTTGAAAAACATGTCTGTGATTCAGTAACAAATCATGCACAGCTCCAAAGGCAACAGGCTACAGATTGTTCCCTAGACCAGCAGGGGAAATGTCTTTTGAGCCCAAGAAGCTTAGGGAGTACAGACTCTGGTTATTTTTCACGCTCTGAAAGTGCAGACCAGACTATGAGTCCTCCATCTCCCTTCATAAGGGTGTTACCAATTTGTGAAAAAGATGCTATTAAAAATCTGGTTTCTGTTTCACGTACCAAAACATCTGTGGCTTCTGTTGTACAATTGGTGTGCAGTGAGAAGCCAGTAGTTCTATCTGGTACAATGATGCCCCCTGTGGGTACAAAAACACTTGAAGAGCGCATTTCAAAGCTCATATCGGACAATGAAGCTGTGGTGGATGACAAGCAACTGGACAGTGTGAAGCCCAGAAGAACATCTCTCTCCAGAAGGGGCAGTATAGATTCACCAAAATCATACATATTCAAGGATTCGTTCCAGTTCGATTTAAAGCCTGTGGGCAGAAGAACGAGTTCAGGCTCTGAAATTCCCAAATCCCCTTTCACACCAAATGAAAAATCAAAACAAGTTTTTTTTCTTTCTGTCCCTTCTCAGTTTCCTTCTGTTGAATGTTTACCAATAACAAGAAGCAATTCGATGCCCACCTCAGGTTGTTCTGCCATACCTCCTACTGTAGTACCCCCTCCTCATCCTCTTCGAGGCAGTCAGTCATTTGATGATAAAATAGGTGCCTTGTGTGATGATGTCTTTGTGTCTGCACCAGCTACTCCATTGCACCAAGTTGTCCATCCCCGTACTCTGGTCCGACAGACTGCAGTAGAAGACTTGGCCAATGACAGTCATGGCCTTGGTCCAGCAAGGTCTGTGGATGAAGGCTATCATGGTTGTAGTGTAGCTACAGAGATCATGTTGCCAAGAAGTAAGTCTTTTGCACAAGGATCAAGTATAGACAAACTGAAAAAATCCCATCAAGGGCGAGGGACAATGTTTGAGTGTGAAACCTGTAGAAACAGGTATAGAAAACTGGAAAATTTTGAAAATCATAAGAAGTTTTACTGTTCAGAATTGCATGGACCAAAAAGCAAGGCTTCTGCACGTGAGCCAGACCAGAACGTGGCACCAAGCAGCATAGCCCCTCAAGTACTACACTATCGAGTTGCTGGATCGACTGGAATCTTGGAACAACCTCCACAAATACGCAAAAGAAGAAAGGTCAAAAGTGTTGGAGATGACGATGAGCCTCAGCAAATTGAATGTAGCACATCTGTGGAAGGTAACAAGACTCTTCAGTGTCAAAATACATCTGGGCCTTGTTCAAGTTCAACAAAAAATAATGTTATCATTACAGGACAATATAGTAGCATTCCATTGCCAAGTTCTCAATTGCAGTCAATATCCAGAGTAACCGAAGAGAGCATGGAGCCAACATGTTCTTCAGTTCTAGATAACATAAATTCAGCTGTGCAAGAAAAAGTTGAACTGAAAAGGCAAGGCTCTGGAATTTCTGTGATTCAACATACAAATTCATTGAGCAGGCCAAATTCGTTTGAGAAATTGGAGTCGTTTGAAAGAGCTTCACCAGTTTCCTTTGTTGACATCAGCAAGACTGCTAAGTCTAATTCGCTAAATAGTATTGGAGTGATTTCAGTAGATGAGCATTCAAATGAAAGTCCTAGTCATACTCCTCAATTAATTTCATCAGAGGTGACTAGTTTAGAAGTGCAAGAAATGCAAAATGTGGTCTCTAATGAAAGAAGTATGCTTTTGCCCCAATCAAGACTTGTTCGGCAACATAATATTCAGGTCCCTGAGATTCTAGTAACAGAAGAACCCGACCAAGATCGAGAGAATACTGCAAATGATCAGGAGACAACCGAAAAGTTTAACTGGCCCCAGCGTAGTGAGAGTCTATCAAACTTGCCAACAGAAAAACTCCCGCCAAAGAAAAAAAGGATCCGTCTAGCGGATCTTGAAAATTCATCTGGTGAATCAAGTTTTGACTCAACCTTGTCAAGAAGTCTTAGCCGTGATAGCAGTTTATCTCGTGCTTCCAGTTTCTCAGCATCATTTGATAAGGAAGACACTTTTAAAACTGACTGTTCTTCCAAAGCAGAGGTTGCCACTAAATCATCTGAGTTTCTTACACTTCCTACTTGCTCAAATGTTCTTGGTCCTCCTAGAGAAATGAGACGAGCTGCTTCTGAGCAGATCACATGCACACAACCATCAATGGAGGTTCCAGATTACAGGAGTAAATCCTTTGACTGTGGAAGCCTGTCTCTCTCTATGGCTGTGTTGCATTCTGAAACACAAACTCCAAAGTCTCTCTGCACAGTGGTTACTGGACATGTGCCTCTATTGGAAAGAAGACGAGGCCCTTTTGTTAGACAAATATCATTAAATATTGCTCCGGAAAACACTTTGCCTCAGGGTAAATCTACTTGCATTGTCCAAAAGTCTGCAGAAATATCTATGGTGCCAGTTCATAAATCACAATCCAGTTGTCGGGCTCCAGGAATGCTTCTGGAAAGCTCATTGCATTTACCAACCTATATCAAGACATTAATAGAGTCACATTCATTAGTTAAAAAATGTAGTTCTTCGAGCCTCCCTTCTGTTGAACAATTGCATTCTGGTTTCAGGACCAAACATTCACAGTCTCCTTTGCATTACAGCATACCAACATCTGCTGATAAACTACAAATGGTGGGTGGTGAGCAAGACATTAGCGCAGTATCTAGGCAGCTCAATGAAATGGAAGGTTGTTTTGCTCCTAAATATCAGCTTCATGTTTTAACACAGCATGAAAATACCATTTACCATTCTGAACAGTCTTTAAAAGATTTAAGCAGCAACATTTTCACCAATAGCCAAGGTATAGGCCCTAGTGGTGTTTCAGTAAATAGAACAAGCTTGTTTGATAGTTTGCCAAGCAGCTACCCAGTGCCTCAGCAAATAATGTCAGGCAATTCTAGTACATTGCTAAAGGGCACTTCCTTTGTGGTGCCTGTTCATGATTATAGTAACCTCCACCCGTATGGTTGTCCTACTCTTGCAAAATTACCAGAGATTTTAGTTACCCAGGATCAGGTAAATCAGTCGATTGTGAGCAAAGCAAATAAAGCACCCACGCCAATACCTGAAGAAAACATGTTGGTGCCAAAATCTCTTGAAGTCCCACCTAGGAGTTTGCCATATTCTCATAATCCACCTAGTAAGGAACATAATTTTTCAGAAACTACAAGCCAAAACTCAGATTCGATAGGGTGCTTGAACTTCAATGAGAAAGTGGCAGTTGGCGGACTTCTTCCTCAGCAAGAAGCAACTGCCTCAAGTAAACGCATGCTTTCTCCTGCCAATAGTTTGGATATTGCCATGGAGAAAAATCAGAAGCGGGTGAAGGATGAAAGTGGGGCAGCTTTTACCAGTGAGGCTCGCTCAGCGCATTTGTTAAGTTTGAGAGGTAGTGACCCATACAGGCCAAAGAAACCTGTTCTAGTGCGACAGGTTTGCACCATGGAGCCACTTGACAGTCTTGATCAAGAAGTTGCCACTCAGCAAGGTCAAAGCAAGGAAGTAGTTTGCTCTCTGAATGTGCCTGTGAACAGTAACCATTCATCTGATAATTCAGCACCCCAAGTGTCAGAATCTCTCAAAGAAACAACAGGGCTGACAATTGCTAAATCTTCATTGCCTTCCAGTTCTCCAGTGAGAAGGTCACCAGAACCCTCCTCAGGAAAGACTGAATCGTCATATTCAAAATCTTCCAATAGTATCCAGGAGTCTCGACTTACAGTGGTCACTTCCCAGGGTAAACAAGTAAATATTCAGGGGCAAATAAAGCTTGGGACGTCCATTTCTGTGATCAACGCTGGTGACATGCATCGACTTTCATTCCCAAGCCTCAAGACTACGACAAGTTTCACCTGGTGTTATCTGTTAAAACGGAAACCACTACAGCTTCCTCAAAATGATTTGAAAACATCAGCATATTCAGCCTGGACGGTTAGTCAGAACAATCCCAATCCTCTTGGCTTGCTAACTAAAGTAGCACTTTCACTTCTTAATTCAAAACAGAAGGAAGGAAAATCACTTTACAGTTATCCTGGAACTTCACGTCCCATATTGGACATACTAGTCTACTCAAGCAAGTGGAAGAATCGCACCGACAAGGTAATTACCACATAGGTAAAGTGCCTGTACTAGAGTGTGTCCCAAAGAGCCATGTATACTTGTGTCCCAGTGTGTGTCTACCAGTAATGTGACAATTTGACTTATGTTCTTATATCAATAGTATCCTTATCTAAGACAAAAAAAGAATGTGCTTTTCAATCGTTCTTTCTTCCATAGTTTTCTAGATTGGCTGGTCTGAACTATCCAACGATATCTCGTCCTGTGAAGCACACGTTACCACTGTTGTCTAGACCTCATTAGGTCCTGACTGCCTTAAGGAACTATAAATGTCATAACATATATGTATATATACACATGCACACAGAACATTCTTTTGTAACTATATATGTGTCTGTAGTGTGTAAACAAATGTAGTCACAAAAGGATGTTCCCTCTTTATGTGGAGTGTATGTATATATTACCTACTGGCGGTTGCCAGTAGGTAGTTATAGTTAGGACCTTGTGTGTGTGTGTGTATATATATATATATATATATGTATACAGGTTACAGGGACGTTCTCGTTGGGCTAACATTTCACTCTTACAAAACCAGAGAAATTCAGCAGTTACCTGAGCTAACTAAAACTTACGCCCCCGCAATGCACTGCTTGTGACTTCACATATTACATTACTCATGACACTGTCAGTTACATCACTCATGACATCTCAAATGCCATCACTGATGACATCATCAAAATAATCACCCATGCACACCCCTATACACACGACCACTCACATGCCCATTCACAGACCCATACGAGTACTCACGCAGCCACTCACACATGTCGTCATATAGGACACTGTAGTAAACTTGCATTAAATGGCATAAAGGGAGTTGCATAGAATGTCGTAGACTGGAGTACAGTGTTGTAGAGTGGCATGGAGTTGACTACAGTGTGGTAAAGTGGAGCGGCATAGAGCGTCATAATCTGGAATGCCCTACAGTGGAGTACTGTGTCATACAGTAGAGTGTAGTAAACTGGTATGGAGTGGTTAAAAAAAATATATATAAAAAAATAGTTTTCCTTGCCTATTGAGACTTTGGTAAAGGGCCTCCTGTACAAACCTATATTGGACGTAGAAACCTATAGCATATCCAAAGTAAGGTCTCGGCGATATGACTACCTTTTAATTTTATAAAGGCTTGCATTAGGCAATAAAATGGTGTCTTCTCAATTTTGTCATCACTAAGTACTGTGGTATACTACAAACGTACGCAGTATACTGCAGACCAATATATCACTACATTTTTATACTTTATTACTAAAAAAACAACCGCTGAAACAATTCACTTCTAAGAACAAGAGGGATCCTTTCCACATCATCGTCTACATTCCTGCCAAATTTAATAAAAATCAGTTCAGCAATTTTGCCGGGACATCTGTCTAAAAAGTCTAAGTTTTGGGATATATATTTTTATATATTTATATTCTATTCACTGAAAAAAACAAAGGTTAATGTAACGTTGTAGTTAGGTGAAATGTTCAGTAACAGCGTAATGTTTTAAACTCTAAAGACTGCAGAAATTCACCAGCTATAGTTAGTTGTCTCAAGTAACTATAGCTCGTGCCGTAAGGCAACTTTAACTCAGGCCACTACTGAGCACAGTTTTCTCATCAAGAACTTCACTGCTAATGTTGCAGTGATATTAACAATGAGGTGGTAAAAGATGTCATGAGTTATGTAATATTTAAGGTAATTAGCAGTGCATGGTGAGGAAGCGAGTTATAGCTACCTTAGGGCACAAGTTATAGTTACTTGCGATAACTCAGACTATAAACGGCAGTTTCTGTGATTTTTAGAGTTTAAAACATTACGTCATTACTGAATATTGCACTTAACTGTAATGTTAATTTAACCTTGATTTTTTTCAGTAAATTTCTAGTTTTTAAAAAAAACGTAAAGTAATATTGAATTACAATATGTAAAACCAACCCCTCACCGTGCATGGTCTCCGGTAACTCCCCACATCCAGCCAACCTCACGCTATGCAAGTCCTGTGGCCAAACCCCCGAAAGCAGCCAACCCCACACTGCACACGGTCTTTATCCATATGCTGTGGGTGGTGGGCTTTAGGCCCTGGGGACCCCATCTCCAAGGGCCTGGTAACTTTTTCAGGTGGAAGGGAGGCAAGCGCTCCCCCTCCCCAGGCCGATTTCGGCCCAGGGAACCCCATAGCCGGTCGGAATGTGGCCCCCCTCCCTGGCCTGATTTCGGCCCCAGGGACACAAAAATAGCGAAAGAGACCATGTTTGTTTTTTAACCCGACAGGACCTAGAGGGTCAGGATATTCCTCCCATTTCTACTTGTGTTTTATTTTTGTCTTTGGACTCAGGACTAAGTCCAGAGTTCTATGATGGCTGCAACCATTTACTGGTTGAGGTGATGGCAGCCAATCAGTCCTCAGTTTGAGATCTGACGAGACCCGCAAAACCTCCACGGCACTAGATACGTGAAGTTCCTGAGCATTAATTGCTCAAAAACTACTGAAACGATTTACACCAAAAGACAAAAAGCATCTTTTCTGGACCTAGATCTAGTTTTCTGCAACATTTGGTGTAAATTTGCTGTTATGCAGATGACACACAACTACTGATAGACCTTGATGAAAGATACGAGGACACTATGATTAGACTAACCAACTGTCTCTCAGAAATGGCGGCCTGGATGTCCAACCACTGTCTGAAGCTGAATGCGGATAAGTCAGAGATTCTACTCTGTGGAGGAGCACACCTAGTCTGGGACGCAACCTGGTGGCCCCATCACTAGGAAACGCACCCGCACCCAAACAGGTCACAAAAAAAATGTAGGCATTCTTAGTGATAATGCACTAACCATACAGGACCATGTCCGTGCACTGTGCAGGAAAAGCTTTGCGACACAAACTCCTAAAAATACTTTTCTTATGGATCCCCCTGGAGTGTAGGAAAACCATCATTCAGGTCTTGCTGATAAGTAAATTGGATTACGGGAATGCACTCTATGTGGGCATGGCAGACTACCTCTTCGCCCGTCTGCAGGTGGTCCAGAATGCTGCTGGCAAGCTAGTGTGCAACAAGAGCAAGTACAGCTCTGCATCAGAATGCATGAGGGAGCTCCACTGGCTGCCTGTGCGTCAAATGGCTAGATTTATGCTGCGGGGCCATGCACACAAAGTTCTACACCATCTTGCCCCAGAATTCTGCAAGACCGAGTTGAATTCTATGCCCCCACACGGAACCTAAGGTTGTGCTATCAGGCACGGGCAAAAACCAAACGCATCAAGGAAACCAGGGAAGGGGGTTGCTCCTTCTCCCATCTGGCAGCAACTCACTGGAATGAATTACTGCTAGAATTCCGACTTACCGATGACTACCTGGTATTTAGGAAGAAGCTGAAAACCCATCTGTTAACTAGGGTCTGATCAGTGACTTAGAGACCTTTTCACATTACTTCACTCCCACCTAGATTGTGCTCCTAAGCGCCATGATATCCAGCCTGATGAATGTTGAGCTATATAAATAAATAAATCCATTCAGCGGCTTAGGCTGTAGCTGTGCCTAAAGTTCCTATTGGAAAATAAATGAGGGAAACGCATTTTCGGACCTTACTTTTTTCTCTGCCCATGGTTGATGGATCACCTCAAAACATTCCATGCCCAAACTAGGCAAAAGAGAGCAATTTTTGGGAAAGGTTTGTGGAGATTTTTCAAACTACGCCAAAGTTTTTAGCAACACCAAAAATGAATTTCCTATGGAAGCACAATCCTAACTATAAATACCAGTGGCAATCACCATTGGGTATCTCAAAAAACAAAATTATTAACCATGCAAATGAAAAAACTGCTTACACCAATGATTTTGCAGCAAAGGTGATTTATTGTGATCTCGGCTGCCCCTGACGCGTTTCGGTCATAGCCTTGCTCATGGGTCTGTGGATAAGCCATTTCCTAGGTGCTTCTAATTACCATCAGTGCAACTAACAGAGACAAACAGACTGCAACATGGTCTGACAATCACTTTTGTTAAGTGCGGACATTTTGAAACGTGCAATATTAAAACACAATCCATGTTTTAAACTCCATAATGCAAATATTACCATATATGCCTTTAT
Organism: Triturus cristatus; assembly: GCF_964204655.1. NCBI lineage: Eukaryota > Metazoa > Chordata > Amphibia > Caudata > Salamandridae > Triturus > Triturus cristatus. The sequence continues at coordinate 219,367,718 of NC_140588.1, forward strand.
TGGAACAGTAAGTCAGGAATTATAATAATTCATTCCACAAAATGAATACTATACACAAATTAAATGCAAAACAAATTATTTGAGTAATCCGTGACATTTTTTCAAGTCTTTGATTACACCTCTCTCAAAAACATCTATCTCTGAATACAGACGTGTAGGGAAAAAGATGGAATTAAGGCTTGAATCCACTGTACCCTAGTCTACTATACGCTATTCCACCCTACGCCACTCTGGTCTAGGACACTCCATTATATATCACTCCACAGTACGGTATACCACTCTATGCTCTTCCACTACATGCTACACCTATGTATGCGACTCTACGCCATTCCAGTATATGCCACTCCACTGTACCCAACACCAGTTTATGCTCCTCAACTGTACCGCCACTCCACTATACACTATTCCACTGTACACCATTCCACTCTACGCCACTCAACTCTACACCACTCCACAACACTCTAAACCGTCGCATTGTATGCCATGACTCTACAAATCTATGCTGTACAGCACTGCCCTCTACGCCCCTCCAGTATATGCCTCTTGCGTCTACTCAGCTCTACAAACCTCTATTCCACGGTGCAACACTACGACCCCCACTCTACTTCTCTCTATACTACTCCTCTGTACCAGTTTGTCACTATATAACACTGTACTGCACTCGATGCCAGACTTTACTCCACTGTACGACACTCTATGCAACTCCCTCTATGCCACTCCAACAGAATTTACTCCACTCTACTCTAAACACACTACTCAGCTCTACTCCACTTCCCTACGCCACACATTGGCATTGTATGCCACTCAACTCTACAACACTGTATGCCACTCCACTGCACCACACTCTTCTATACCTCACTCCTCTCTACAACACTGTAGTCCACTCTATGCCATTCCACTCTACGACAGTTTTGCCCTCACTCTGACATGGCATGCCCCTCCACTCTATAACACTGTACTCTACAGTATGCTACATCACTATACTGTACTAAACGAGACACGGCTCCACTATCGGACGCTTTAGTCCATTCTACGCTATGCCAATCGTGTACGACAGTTTACCCCACTCTACACCACTGTACGTCAGTCCAAAGTTTGCCGCTCCACTCTGTGACACCCTACTCTGTAAAAATGCACTTTATATTATTCCACTACTCTCTATGCTTTGTACTACACTGTATGCCCCTACACTGTGCAACAATCTACTCCACTCTATGCCACTGTTCAACACTCTACTCAATTCTGTGCCTCTCTATGACACTTAAGAGACCCCACACAACTATCTCTACGCCACTCCTTAACACTTTACTCCACTCTGACACCCTACGCCACTCTATGCACTACTCGAGTGTGCGTCACTCCACTCTGTGACTCTATGCCACTCAACTCTACAACACTCTAACCTACTACATTCTACCACACTCTGACACTGTATGCCACTCCACTCTACAACACTGTACTCCACTCTAAGCCACTTTACTGTACAAAACCTTTCAACAGTTTAAGATACACCACTCCACTCCACGGTACCACACAGCACTCTACTCTGACAATTTACTACACTGTATAATACGCCAGGCCACTCTACCCCACACCTCTCTACTGTACAACATAACACTCCCTTGTATTAGTTTACTACACTGTATCCTATGTGACTCCACCGAACTCCCCTCCAGTCGATGATACTTTAGCCCACTCTACGACACTGTTCAACACTCCACTCTAGGCTTGTCCACTGCGCAGCACCCTACTATACTCAATGCAACTCTATACTCTACTACACTCCATGGCACTATATGACACTTTACTCCACTCTGTACCCCTCCACTCTGCACCTCTGTATGACACTCTAGCATACGTCCCTCCACCTCTCTCCACGACATGCCAGTCCTCTATATCACACAACACAAGACTCTCCTACACTGTACAACACTGTCCACTATCTTACACACCACTCTACAACGCTTCACTGTACAGCACTACACTGTACGATGCTATTGGCCACTCTACTGGACAACACTCCACAACACTGAACTGTACAACACTTTACTGAACTGTACTCCACTCTGCCACTAAATTGTACAACAAGCTTCACCATTCCATGCCACTCAACGACACTCGGCGACACTGCAGTTGGCGACACTCCATTGTATGACACTCAGCTGTACTGTATGAAATGCCACTCCACAACACGCCACTTCACACTACGATTCCTCACTTCACTACACAACACACCAAGCCACTCCACTGTAACACTTTACTCCAGTATATGCAAAGCCGCTCCGTTCTTTTTCACTCTTCAACACTAGGGTCCATGACACTAGACTGTACAACACTGTCCTTCACTATTCTCTACGACACTGCACTTGAGACTCAAATGAATGGCAATCGACTCTACAATTTGAAACAAATTTTTGTTAAAAAAATTAAAAACTTTCAAATTAAAAGAAAACAATTGAAGGATAAAGGTAAGTTATAGTTAGGAAAACATTATTAGTTGTTTACACAAACCCAATCTAAGCTAGACAAACATTCGATATTCAAAAGTTCTAACTTAAATTTTGTTATTTCTGCACCACCTTGAATTTATTACAAGTCATTTGCTGCTGTTCACTGTCTTGTCACCTTACTCGCTACACTACATTAACTATAACACGCTCCTCCTTCATGCATTTGTAATCCCCTTGCTTATTGCATGACTTGTAGCATATGAAATTATAGCATTGCTTTTGTGCTACTATATATATATCTATCAAACATATTCCCCTGCTGTTCCCAGCTACATCCATCCAGCGGGACTTGTGCTCGGCGGCGAAAGCAGGACCCGCCTTAAATAATTTCACAAATTCTTGCAACCATGAGTACCAGAAATAGCCGGCACTCCAGGAACGTATTTCACTGATCAGCCAACACATCAGCCAATAAACTTCACTGATCAACCAATGTGTCAGCCAATAAACTAATCGGTGAAATATGTTCCTAGAGTGTAGGCTATTGTACGCATGGTTGCAAGAATTTGTGGAATATATGAATATATATATATATATATATATATATATATATATATATATATATATATATATATATATATAAAATATATTTCACACGAAATGCCATCACAAATGAAGAGCCTCACAGGTAAGTTTGTTCTCCCTTTATTATACTAGGAGCCACAATCCGTCAGTGCAGAAACCAGGACAAGTTCCTCTCCCTTTCTCAATGGCTTGTTTGTTTTAGCGATACTTTCGTGATTTCACTTCAATTTTTTAATATTTCCCCAATGGGTGTGGCTTGCACAGCCTTCTGGTCAAAGTAGTTCTTACTCTTTCAGGTATATTTTCTTTTATATCACTGGAAAGCGTCTCTTTACCTGTTTTTCATCTCATGAAAACCACAGTGGGTTGGTGCCTGGTCCTGCACCCTCAGGGTTGTCAACTTTTGCTGCAAGTACGGGCTTCCTCCCGTGTATCGGAAACTCCATCGCCGTTTCCACTGGCCCGCTGCTATGCGGTGGGGCTCTTCGCTGTCGGAGACCAGCTGCTATAGATTCCACACGAAATGCCACCACAAATGAAGAGCCTCACAGGTAAATTCGTTCTCCCTTTATTATACTAGGAGCCACAATCCATCAGTTCAGAAACCAGGATACCACTCATTAAGCCAAACGCATTTCGGGTAAGTTCATCTCCCTTTCTCAATGGCTTGTTTGTTTTAGCGAGACTTTCGTGATTTCACTTACATTTTTTAATATTTCCACAATGGGCGTGGCTAGCACAGCCTTCTGATCAAAGTAGTTCTTACTCTTTCAGGTATATTTTCTTTTATTTCACTGGAAAGCGTCTCTTTACCTGTTTTTCATCTCATGAAAACTACAGTGGGTCGGTGCCTGGTCCTGCACCCTCACTTACCTGTGAGGCTCATTTGTGGTGGCATTTCATGTGGAATATATATATATATATATATATATATATTACCTACTGGCGGTCGCCAGTAGGTAGTTATAGTTAGGACCCCTTTTCCATAGGAAATCCGCAACATTCTATTTTGAATAACTTTGGCGCCGGTCGACGAATCCTCGCGAATTTTTCAAAATAGGTGGGGCGCTATGCTCCGCTCCTACCCTGAAAGTCTCGGGGGGATTCGTCAAGCGGGGGCTGAGATAAAAGGGGGGTCCCAAAACGCGTTTTTCCCATGCATTTTTCCATAGGACCTTTAGACAGGGCTACAGCCCGAACGGCTGAACAGATTTACTTGAAATTTGGCAGAGAGGTAGTCCTCAGGTCAAGGAAGTGCCTTTTGTAGGTTTGGTGTAAATCTGTTCGGTAGAATCTGAGAAAATAGCCTTTAAATCAATATATATATCTGAGCCAGCTTACGGTACGCTTACCGTACGCTTACCGTACGCGTACGGTGGCGTGCGCGAGCGCGATTCTGATTGGCTCTTAGATCTTAGTAAACATTCGAATCGGCCGAAACCAGGAAGCGGGGTCCGCCATTTTGTCTCTCGCACGGAGTGTAATTTTTCAAATATGAAGCCCAAAAACATGTAAAGGGGCAGTTTTGACAACTCCCACCCACATAGCCATGTTGAGGGAGTCCCCAAAGATCCCCCAAGAGCAAAAAAGGATTTTTTTTTTTTTCGGCAATTTCGCCGATTACGCGTACCGTACGCGTACGGTAAAAAAATTGAAAAAAAAAAAACACTATCCACACTCACCCCACCCCCTGTGCTTTTGGTGGCCGAAGGCCACCTAATGTACAGGGCTTATTTTCCGTGATAAAAAACTATATATTGTCTACATGGAATTATAAAATCGAAATAAAAAAAAACACTATCCACATTGACCCCACCCCCTGTGCTTTTGGTGGCCGAATGCCACCAAATGTACAGGGCTTATTAAAGTTGATAAAAACCGTGCACGGAACGAACTGCGTTAAGTGGGCGCGCACGCCTCGAATGGCGTAAAGTAACTTAGCATTTAAAAAACCGTACAAATTCACTGAAAAAACCATAGGTTTCACACACGTTATAGTTAGGAATTAGCATTTAAAAAACCTTGCAAATTCACTGAAAAAACCATAGGTTTCACACATGTTATAGTTAGCGGAAATTTTACTGATAAAAAACCAGTGAAATTGCCCCGTTATAGTTAGTGCTGGCAACTATAACTCACGCGACCGCAATCTTCTGCTGATGACATATGCGTCTTTATGAAAAAAAAATATTTGTAATATATGTATAGCTAAAAATGTATGAAAGAAGACATGGGCAAATAAGTGTCTAAATACAGTATTAGCATCAGCAGAGGATTGCGGTCGCGTGAGTTATAGTTGCCAGCACTAACTAACTATAACGGGGCAATTTCACTGGTTTTTTATCAGTAAAATTTCCGCTAACTATAACATGTGTGAAACCTATGGTTTTTTCAGTGAATATATATATATATATATATATATATATATATATATATATATATATATATATATATATATATATATATATATATTCTACTGGCCAGTAGATAGTTATAGTTAGGACCTATTTTCCATAGGAAGTTCGCAACATTCTATTCCCAATAACTTTGGCGCCGGTTGATGAATCTTCGCGAAATTTTCAAAACTCGTGGGCTGCTCTGGTTGGCTTCTATCTTGAAAGTTTTGGGGTGGTTCGGCAAGCGGGGGCCGAGGAAAAAAGGGGGGTCCCAATACGTGTTTTCCCCATGCAATTTCCCATAGGAAACTTTAGACACGGCTACAGCCCGAACTGCTGAACGGAATTACACCAAATTCGGAAGCCTTTTGTTCAGAAAGAACCCTTTTTGTTTAAATGTAAATCCATTCAGTAGTTGCTGAGAAAATCAAAAGTAAACACAAATATATATCTACGGCCGCGGAGGATCCGCGGACCCTCCCGATCATGAGCTGCATGCTAATTGGCTGTCAACTCTCCAAACCAGGAAGTGCTGGCAGCCATCTTGTGCCTCGGTAGAACCGAGGCACAAGAAACCAGTAAAACAAATGCGCAAAACACGAAAAAGGCGCAGGGTAGAAGCGCCCTGACCCCCTGGGCCTGCGTAAGGGGACCCCACAAGGACATGTCATTTGAGATGTCATCAGTGATGTCACTGACAATGTCATGAGTGATGTAATATGTGACGTCATCAGCAGTGCATTGCGGGCGCGCGAGTTATAGTTAGCTGAACTAACTAGAACGGGGAAATTTCTAGGGTTTTGTACGAGTGAAATGTCCAGCTAACTATAACGCCCCTGAAACCTATGTTTTTTTTAATGAATTTCTAAGGTTTTTTAAATGCTAATTCCTAACTATAACGTGCCTTCAGTGAATATATATATATATATATATACACACACATATATATATCCAGTAGGTAGTTACAGTTAGGGTAGTGTTTTTTTCATTGCTAATAATTTTGGAGACGTTTGACGAATCTCCACGAAACTTTCCAAACTAGTGCTATATTTTGACTAGTTTGTGTAAAGTTTCGCGGTGATCCGTTAAGTGGGGGCCGAGAAAAACAGGGGGTTGAAAACGCGTTTTTCTCATTCATTTTCCTATATGAACTTTTCACACAGCTACAGCCCAAACAGCTGAAACGATTTACATCAAAATTGGAAGAAAGCTAGATCTTGCTCCAGAAAGAGTGCTTTTTATGGTTTGGTGTAAATGTGTTGAGTAGTTTTGTAAAATGTAAAGTTAAATAAATTGTGTATATCATGCCATGGAGGATGCAAGGAGCTGACAGATCTCCTCCTGAGATCGGACTGGATGCTGCCACCTAAACCAGGAAATGGTGGCAGCCAACTTAGGACTCAGGACTCTGTCCTGAGCCCTAAGAAAAACATCAAAAAAAGATATGAGGCAGGGTACAGATACCCTGGCCCTCTAGGCCTGGTGCTAGGGTACCAGAGAGACCCCCGTTTGGGGTCAATTTCTTTTTTTTTGCCTAAAATTCAAGGAGGAGCCACAAATCTGCTGAAATATTTATAAAAGAAAATAGTGTGTTCCCAGGTTTATTTCTATTTTTTAAACCGCAATCCAGTGCCGGGTGGGGGGGGGGGGAGACGTGGCATTTATTTAAATTAAATTAGCATGGCCCCCCTCCATCCTCAGGGCTCATAATTTGATAAAAGGTAGGGAGGCCTCCAAGTCCTTCCGGCTCTGCGGGGGCCCTGGGCTCCCCCCTTAGTCCCCAACAAGGAACCAGTTGGTGGGCACTGATGCACATTTTAGACACAAAACATAAAAATTGCTGGCTCCTGCATTCCCCCATTAAATGCGGTCGCTTTCAGGGAGCCAGTATGGCCTGGGGTTCCCCCCCTCCCCCGTGGCCCTTTATTTGGGGCTCACCCATGGCCCATTAAAAAAAAAAGAATAAAGTAGTGGGTGGATGTCCCAAACATTTTTTGCAAATTGGGAGGGGGGGGGGGGCTGTAGTGAAATCTGCAGCTCCCCCAGCAACACTAGAAAAAAAAACATAAGTCTCCTGTGTCATTCAAACCATGACCTCAGAAGAACTTAACTTATATTTCTAAAGCATTTCTCAGACTGGAGCTTTTGCTATACAGCTGGGATTGCTGTGCCACCTAGGGACCGGTTGAATCTTGTGTGTTGAAGATATATCACATACAATGCAAGCCCTTTATGTGGTTGTATTTACCACTGCATTTTCTGGGTGTAAAATGTTAAAAGGTAGAAAGGAGATATGTTTGTTTTATTTTTTTCTTATAGAAAAAATAATATATCTCTGACTATTTGTTTTCAAACATTTTCACTACCAAAATGTAATAATGTAATAATCAAAACTATGTAAAAGGAAAGAGTCACAGATATGTAATTCAATAAAACTTTATTCAAAATGTTTTAAGTCCTTATTGATATTTTGATTTGATTAATCTTTTTGGTAGTTTTTGGATAACGATGATAGATCTCCTTTATATATAGGGTGTTATATATGGGGTGTAAGTTGAGGGGAGTAGGGAGAGGATTGGTTGCCTGTGGGGCTTGGCCAAACCCCTGCAGCACACTCCCAAATGTAGTGCGCATCGTAGGGTTGGCTGCCTGCCAGGAGTTGGCACTCAGGGAACGTCCAAAGGCTGTGCGCGGCAGGTGGTTGGCTTTACATATGGTAATAAAATTTTACTTTACGTTAAAAAAAACTTTAAAATAACGTTATAGTTAGATGAAATGTTCATTAACAACGTAACGCTTTAAACTCTAAAAACCACAGGTATTCCCCAGTTATAGTTATCTTAAGAATCTATAACTTCGTCATGCACTGCTAATTACGGTACATATTACATAACTCATGAAATCTACTTTGACATCATTGATAATATCACTGCAACATTTGCAATGAAATTATTGATGAGAAAACTGTGCATGGCAGGGTGCAAGTTATAGTTACCTTGGGGCACGAGTTTTAGTGTCAGACAACTTGTTCTGATAAGCAGCCATGGACTTAAACTACATATCTGTTGCTTCCATTACAGTCTCAATGTTAGGCTATGACTCCACCCACTGCAACATGTGGTGATGTGCTTGGTACAAGTTTTAACTTTTCCTTCACACTCTTTAATCATTAGATGTAGGCCCTTCCTCGGTCTTTTATTTCTATCTGCAAATAGAAAGAGTTGCGCACCATGATACCAAAACGAGTTAGGAACATTGCCTGCTTCAAGGAAGAATATCCCAGATAAAGGCACATCAAAATGAGTTCTAGAAGAAACTGGATCCTAGAATAGGCTAAACCTGAATCTCTGTTTATTTTTGTATGTTTTAACACTGGTCCACTTTGTATACTCTATCTCAAAAACAGTCTCATTGATTGATGCCACTATTAACCCATTGCTCTGAAGTAACAATGGCTGATCCTCACTGCAAGATATAGTGATTGTTGTTCAACTAAATCATTTCTAAAATCAAGACCTGCATGTCTCGTGGTTTGTGTTTTTTACACTGGACACTTGAAGCTTATATTTTGATAGTATCTGAAACACTTCTTTTTTAGTAGATATTTTTATTGGCATTTTATGGTATTACATGTCATCTCAGTAGTTTGCAAATCGAAACACAGGAGAAAACATACATCTTATAGCTGCTGCATTTGTTAATATGATCAAATACCAATCCAGTTAATATAACCATTAACCCACCACGCATAGTATGTGAGAGCATCCCCTTACTTATACAAAGGAGGGACATGTGGGTGTCGTGTCTGGGTGTTCGTGTAGAGAAGATTAGGGTGCTGTCTGTATAATAAGAAACTTTGCTTAAAGCTATGTTGAACTATGTGAGTGACCGTAGAAAGAAAAAAGAAGAAAAAAAAACAGGAGGGTTGCGTGCATAGGAAACGACCAGCCAGCTTTTAATCATCACATTTTCAATGTCTAGTTTTGGGGTTCCCCAAGCGGCTAGGACATACGCCCTTTGGCATGGAACCCATGGGTGGGAGGGTCTTCTAACATCTTCGGGGATGATCAGTGCTATCTAGTTAATGTGCACCAACCGCATGGTATGTGGTGTATGGTAGTCACTTAATATTTCCTGTGTCACCCTACTCAGGAATGTGAGAGTCCACTATCACTTCAAGGGCTCCCCCTCTGTCTGGCCTCTAGGTATGGTGGTTCATTCGTCCCCTGACCTATCCTTGCTGTCTGTCGGCTGTCTGTGGATTTTTCCACCCTGTCAATCTCCGGGTGCCCCCATGTTATCAGTTCTTCTGTCCATAAGTCTGCAATTGGGCGGATTCTTATCCCCCCCCCCCGCCTCCTCTCAGGTCAGTGCCCTTTCCTCGGCTTTCGCCCATCTGGTGACATCCGTCCTCCAGGTCTGCACTCCAGCACTCTTGGATGACTTCCAACTCATGGCTATTCACCTCTTAGCCAGCACTATGGCCAGGTCTGTGAACCTCGTGCTGACCTTACTCTGTGCCGGTCTTGGGAAAAACCCCAAAACACATGCCTCCAAAGGGCGGGCAGGAGATCACCCAAGAGTCTTCTTTAAGGCTTCAACTATGCCTTCCCAGTAGGGCCTTAGGGTAGGACAATGCTATGCTATGTTTTTTTAAATCAGCATCTACGTGACCACATCTGGGGCACAAGCACGGTTCACCTCCATACACCACCTGGAGCCTATGCGATGTCATGCGCGTCATACGGATATAGTTAAATTATATATATTTTAAGCTCGTATTCCTAGAGATTTTCACCATGGAGGCTAGGATTCTCCTTCATTCCGGGTCCGTCAGCTCCCGTTCCAGGATCTTCTCCCACTTGTCCTGTAGGGCCAGTAGCGGGCAGTGTACCACTGTCGCAAAGGACTTGCATAGCCATGTTACTAGATGTCTAGTCAGTCCTAATCTAACCAATGACTGTAGGACCGCGTACGTTTCAGGCTCCTCTCGGTCCCCCGCCCATATGTCCCTGAAGGTCCGTATCAGCGCTTCTTAGGTATGGAACTGTCCCGGCGGCAGGCCGTATTGTTCCGTGAGGTCATCCAGTGGTAACATGGCACCCTGGTGGTAGCAGTCACCCACTGTAACAAGTCCTGCGTTTCTCCAGGCCATCATCTGCCCCGCTGTAAAGTGCATAGGAGGTTCACCAAGAGGGAGGCCAGCCAATGGCAGTTCTGAAACTCTTTATTGATAAGTTGTACATTGTCGTTGTCTTACATAAGGGCCTTGAGACCCTCACGGCTGACTTGTTGCGCTTTATAAATCTTGATTGATTGATACACAAACAGATCCCTGTGTTTTCAGTAACAGACTAGATTGAGACACGATTGAGTGAAATGTTCGATTTTCTTTTTTTAAGCCTTCATGTATACTATTGCCAAATTAAATCAACAGAGTATTGAGATAATAGGAATACAGCACAGTGCAGTATGCATCAGTTTAGAGACGAGGGAGATCTAAATAATTACAGAAGGAAATGTATGCATTTTAGTTACTTTATAATCTGTCAGGGTAGTCCAAGCAAATTCTTGAATATGTTGCAAGAGTCAACAACACCTCTATTGCTGAATATATCCACAGCGCCCTCCTCTTCCAGGTGTTGATCTATTTTTGTGGTTCATCCACAGAGTCTGGAATATTAATCTGGTTGTATTTTCATTCAGACTAGATCTCATCACCTTTCTTACAGAGTGCAATGTCTTCAAGAAACTGTTGCAGATGGAGGGTGCTGCGTTTACAGCCATGGCGATCAAGCTTCGAGATAGTAACTGAATGAGCCATAGAGCATTGCTTGATGTTTAGCGTATTTATTTGGTGAATATTCCTTGTGTGAGGAATGGGTCGTGACCTAAAGGGGAGGAAATCTATTTCTCTTGGGGATCAAAAATTGCCAACCTGAAAGCTGTGTACGAGACTAGGAGAAGAAAATGAGCCACTGGGTTAATACAATGAGAACATTTACTCCAGGATAAACACTTGCTCGATGTTCGACCATATAATAACTAGGCTGCATATTTGAATTGGAAGAATTACATTTTGTAGCATAAGGAAACACATTTTTACTAGTTGGCTTGTGTGTATGCATGAAGCTGATTAGCTAGGTCTTGAGTCGGTTCTGTATGCCTTAGACAGTCTTCTTTATCCAGTTATTTATTTTTACTTCCTTATAAAGCACACTCACACCAAGTGTATTAGCCTGCTGTACACAGAACTGGATGAAATATGATATTTGACAATTTATTAGCATTTAGTAAAAAATAACGTTTTAAAAATGCAAACATGTTAAAAAAGGTCATTCCTAAAGTGAGTGGGAAAAGAGCAAATAACAATTTCACAATAGTAAAAAAAAAAAAAAGACAGGAACTTTTGGTACATGGCATTTGATGGGCATGTCGAAATGTTTTGATAACAGGAAAATCTGTGGCTGATGAAAAATATGAATTGGGGGCTCAGAATGCTATAAAACAAATATAGATCATTTTCTTTAGGCAATTGATTCCAATGTTTGAATATAGGTTACTCAGTTCATGGGTTGGTAGTAGAATGCCACCCTGTCTCAAAATGTTCCAAGGTTGAGCTGGTTCATTCTTCAGTCCAATCACTTACATAATACAGCTGGTGCGTGATTGCTTTGAATCAATAAAGCCATTATTGCTTTGAAAAGAAAAAAAGCTATATGGTCAAGAGTAGTTTTCGCCATCTTGTTTTGTACATTTGTATGATGCTGGTGCCAAGACACTGATTTCAGGTGGCAATGAAGAGTGACATAAAAAATTATAGCATACTTATAAATCCCATAAGAAATGTTCCTTGGGAGAGAAAACCATCTCTGAAGAAATTTGTTAGAGGACTTGTTTCACTTTTGAGACGGTGGACGTTAACTTTTTACTTCTTGGTCCAATGCCTGGAAGATTGCTTCACCCCCAGCCCACGATTGTACAGTGTCTTGCTCGACTCCTTTCTGGAATATATACTGTGGTTACCATTCTTAAGTCACTGAAATAGGTCAACTCAGTACCGTTGGTAAGTCCCCGTTGTGTTGCTCATCTGAGGCAAGGTTTGTTTCCGTTGGCATCCCATGGAATAATGGGAGCTTACATTTCCAAGTATTTTACCGAGGTTGGTTTGTGGCCTCTGTAAGGGGGTTGAGACAGGCAGGCACAATCTCTACAACAGGGCAGTTGAAACTGATTGCTTACTGGACCGAAACCTCTGCTTAGACATCCAACGTGTGCTGCCCTGTAACAACATGCGATACAAAGTGCTTTGTTTTATGTTTATTGTTATTTGTTGTATATGGCTTTCTTTGACAAAATCTCAATAAAATTGTATTGAAATAAAAAAAAAAAAATCTGTTTGGTGGTAGGATCCTCGCAGCGATAAGTAGATTGTTTAGAAGTTCCGTTTGTGAGCCTAAACCTGTAACTGGGTCTGTCAGACGACCCTCTGGGCCGAGGAACAACACTTTAATGCGGTTTAGGATGGGACTCTACTGTCTGTGGCCTTTGTGTTGCTCTGTTCCTTGAAGTTGCTCGATGTAGTTTGGGTTGAGCAGGTTAAATGCCCCTTCATCATGAGTGTGGAGGTGTTTTTGCACAGACGTTTCTGTAACATCTTCTATAAATTGGTTATTTCATCTGCTTGTGCTTTTACCAAGGTTTTAATGCGTCCTAGGATATATTCAGTGGTTAGAGGTTAGTATTTGTGTTTTCTGAAGCTGTGAAATTAGGAGCTACAATTAATAGGAGCATTTGCAATGCTCTCCTCCCCAGACTGCTTTGACAGGAAGCAAGTCGTTTTTGGCTTCTCTTCTTTGTTCTGCAGAGGGATCAATGTTGCACATGCCAGCGGTGTGATGCTCCAGCCTTTTCAGGCAGCTCTGTTCTCGACCTCTTTTGTATCCTTTTCCAGCATCCTTTAGATTTTTTGTTCACTCTGCTCCAAGACAAATTGAAAGAAACCTCGAGCAATTATTGATTATTTTTGTAGATTATTTTATTTAGAAATCGTCTCTAACTCATTTTTCCAAAGGGCTCAGGTAGTTCAGGGGATTGAGGACCCACTGCTTTTGTGTCTCATCTAGGCAGGGAGTCATAGGAGGAGTCATGGTTTTACTCATGCTCTCCCCTGAGCCCTTTGTGTCACTAAATGCATCCACGATGCTGGTATATAATTAAATTGTTGGGGAAGAATTTGGAATAATTACAGTTGCTGCTTGGACTATCCATTGAGTTTATGTCCCCCCTCCTTATAGCAGGTGCATGTAGGCCTGGTATAATCCAGTCTGATGATGCACAGAGCCTTCATTCTCCCCACTTACAGTGCAAGATTATTCCTGCCCTGTGAATGTTGTTGGAGGGGCTGGTGATTGTCTTTGCAAATATTCCCTGCTCTTTCCCCAAACTTAAGGGTCTAAGCCTGTTTTATTACCCAACATATCTGCTAGCTCCAATTGCCCTCTTGTCCTACTGCAGGGAGGAGGTTGGGTCTTTGTAAACATTTGGAGCTTAGAGGTGACACTGTTAACATGAATTTAGAAGAAGCTTGTGGCCTCTGAGTCCTGTCCTTTGCTCCCCTGTCCTACTGTGGCTCCTTTGTTACCTAAATGTCTAGGTTTCATTGTGGTATATGGCAATGGCATAGGGGCTCAGATTGAAATTAAAAATAGGAAGCACAAAATAGGACTGGCCGGGAACTAAATTGCCCCTCTGTTCATCTGCCACTTATTTGTTTAGGGGGAAGCATATGTAAGCATCAGAGGAAAAGGACGGTAGATGGCTCTCTCCAGTGGCCCTTCCCTCACACTACTACCTTCCCCCAGTCTACTACACGCAGATATGCCCTTTCTAAACAAGTGGGTCTAAAGTCAAAAGCTCAAAGAGCACGCAATTGCACTTGGATGACCAGGTGTGGGGAACAATGCAAGTAAAGTTTTCACTACACTCGCAACAGACCTGCTAGACTGCCACTCTTTCTCTCTCATGATGCCACTGCCGGGTAAGTGCTTCACAGTTGCTTGTTTTGGCGGGTCACAAGGGGACAACCAACCCACAGCTTCCGGGATATTCTTTCTTGTCTAAGCAGGCAAGTATGTCCATATCTAGGCCACTGTTGAGAGTCCCATGAAGCTACAAAGGCATGCAATGCACAGCACAAATCATGGAGGACTCTGTGAATGTGTGCACTGCCCCCTCACCTCAAATCGGTGAAGCAAGTTACCGAGAGCATGGAATCAAATGTAATATTGCATAAGAACAATTGACGTAAGCAATACATTAGGATACCATGGATGTATAAATGGGATAGATATGGGTCCTTGGATGGAAGAATATGATATAGAGTAAAATAGAAGTGAAACAGAACAGATGGGTGAGTGCAGATAGATGAGGCATAGAAGTAAAAAAGGACCATAACGGAGAGAGGGAAAAATGACGAAAAAGAAGTCCGACGTAACGCCTTGACAAAACAAAAGTTGAGGAAGTAGTTGGTGAGAGAAGAAAGGTTCAAATCAGGTGATCCTCCCAGACCAAATAAATTAGTTAAAAGGCTGTTATGTCAGGATGTGGTCATGCTAGATGTTGTCCACTTTTCTTTGACAGGAAATGCCAAATAGCGGTAGCAGCCCCTCAGAAGGCACGTGTAGCTGCTTTCTTAGTGATACGTTTTTTAGTTTCCTAATTGAACTTCTGGCGCCCCTGGTAATTCTCTTGCTGCTACTATATCTCTTGATTGAGGAAAGTAGGTATTAAGGTTTTTTGTGGTGTAAAGCTTTAGAAGTAAATCTGTTACTTGGCTTAATACTGTCAGCATAAATGCAGAAGCTCACCTCCCCTTCCTGTTGGATTTGATTTCGGTTTCAATGTACCCAGATATCAGGCTTGATATGAGAATTTATTAGTAAAGAATTTAATGGTCCTCAGTAACCTGAAGTACAGCAGCATGTTCAGAGAGTTTTGATGGCGTGGGGATTCTTAAATTTCAAACGGGTGTAATCATCCGAGAAACCCTGCCACTAGTCTTATGGGCTAGATGCAATCGTTTACATTAATTTCTATAAACAGTGATGACCAATTGGACTCCACAAGAAATAGTAAATAGAATTGTATCGAGTTAAGAGATTAGTTAACACATTTAGTTAAATAATTAATTAATTAAATATTCAGATTGTATGCATTGTTATTACAACTTTAAACTGTCCATAAGCCATATTTCAGGATAAGGAAAAATAGAAAATCAACAAGAATTACACAAAGAAAACAAAATATGCAATAAGTGTGTTCCATGAAGGAACACCCTAATGTAAATTAAGCAGGTATGGCTCGGGAAAGGGCATTAGGTTAGGCTAACAAGATAAGGTGTCGGCTTCAGATAAACAAATAATGGTCTCTGATGAGAAAATGTGAAGGCTTTCAGCATAAAGCCTTTGCACTTTGGAAGCGGAGATTGGCAGAGGTGAGAAGGGTCTTCTCAGTTCAAAGTCAGCAAGCATCTCCTCTCTAGTCTAAGGAAAACACACTATTCTTATTCATTAAGGTATTCGTTTGCAGCATTACAGCTTGTTCTCATTCTTGGGAGCCAATCATTTTACTGGGAGCAGGTAAACTCCACTCTTTCTCAGAGCAAGTCATTGGTCCATGCATGGTTATGTCCTTGAATTGTTACACTGGAAAGACTGTTGGGTGCAATCAGCTGTTCCCACAAGTCGCTCTCCCATCGTAGCATCTTCTTTTCAGGAGAAACTCACTATCAGTTTTCTAATACATAACAATATTCTATTCAGTGGCTAGCAACAGGCATGTGGAAAGAACGCATCTGCAATAAGAAACACATAACATGCAAAACAAACGAGAATGAAATGTGCAGGTCTCTTAGCCTTTAACGTGTAAAAGTCAATATTCAAGATGGCAATAGAAACGTGGTTAACTTAGTTACATAGCATGGGAGGGGGGTGGGCGCACACTGCCTCACACTCCAGCACTCCGTTTACCCCGATGCATCATAATAAATGCAGTGCATGATAACACTTTCTTCGGTGTCAGGCTTAAGTTTTTCACCCTTGTTGGTGCAGCCAGTGCTGTGCATCTCTAGACACGTGTTTCAGGATAATTGTCCTTCTTCAGTAGCGAGCAACACTTTTTTTGGGCGTGCTGGAGATGCTGCCCAAAGTTGATGCACCTGCGCCCTGCGAGTGATACTGAGACTTGAGAAGACTTTGGGCTGCATCTCCAGCATCCCCCTAAAAAGTGTTGCTCTCTACTGAAGAAGGACAATTATCCTGAAACACGTGTCTAATGCACCAACAAGGGTGAAATGCTAAAGGCTGACAGAGATACAGGTCCAGTCCTTCTCACTCAGGCAACAGGGCAGCATGTCAGCACAGCATGGCAGCAGTCCTTCATAGCGGCAGTCCAGAAGAGTTAGTCCTTTCAGCAACACAGCACTTCTGATTCCTTAAAAAGTACAAAAAAGGACAAGATGTAGAGCACAATTCAAGAACATATTGCCGTACTGTTTCCTAGGTTGAATTGTCTGTACTTTTAGCTTTAGGGGTAACTGCTGAATGCATGCTAACATTAATATGTAAATGTATAATTGCCTTTGCGAATCTTGTCCAGGGTGTAGCCGAGGGCCCTTTAGCCCTTTTAATCCATGCATACAACTACATGAAATCTGTAATACAGAGCGCCTCTTTCTATAAAAGTGAGACAAGCCAATGAGGCCACAAAATGCCAGCTTTTTTTAGCGTTGGTGCCCACCAGAACTACCTGCTCGTGGTGAGATAAAGAGAACTTCAAAGTGACATATACAAGCGACAAATTGAGACACCATGCACTGGATGTCTACAAGCGACAAACTGAGACTCCATGCCCTGGATATTGCGAGAGTTGATGTTGCAAGGGTAGGAAAGCCTAGCAGAAGCGTCTTTTGAAAACCAGTTCACCTCTGTGTGTTCCCCAATTCACTAGACGGCGCATTGAAAGTAACATGTATATTCGATATTTCTCACCTTTATGCAGCATCTGTTGAATTTTAAAATAAAACATTTCATGTTCTCATGTTTGGAATTGTATACCGACTCCTGCACGGCACACTACATTTCCCACACAGACTAATCAACAGAGAGCATTCTTGAAAACATAGACCCAAAGGGCACCAGGAGCCTCGTGTAGATTGGAGGGACCCTGTGGACCTTGTCAAGACTAAGATGCACTGTATAAATTAATCTTAAAGGGTAGCTACCTAATCATCATTTGAGCAAGTCCTTTGGGTCTTGAAAGGTGTGTAGAAACCGATATATATATGTGCCAATTCAATGCAGTGATTGGATGAAGGTTTTATTATATTGCTTTTTTAGATCTCTGATACAGTGATAATTAGGCATTGTTCTTCTCTGGCTTCAGAAGATAAATAAGTATGATAAGGCACATTCTTTTCCAGAGCGTGGCCAGAAGATATGGCATGTTCAAAAACAGTTGATGGACAAGATGCAGAACAATGTCATACATTCACCCCAGTACAGAGATCTGGGCCTAAATCCATCATTGTTTTGCTCACCATGCCCTTCCAGTTTGAACCCAGTCATATGCAAATCAGTCTTGACCCTGTGCCTCATGGGAACAGTCCAGCTCGAACTGCCAAGCCAGGTCCTCCCTGGACTGGAAACAAGCATCCTAGGACCGGTTTCGGGGTTTCACCCCTCTTCAGCCAGGATAGCTTGATTCCAGTGGTATGGAGAGCACGGGACCCACGTCTGGGCAGACCCTTCCCACTCGGGGTGACAAATGCAAAAACAACAGTTGATGGACAGAATGCAGAATAATGTCATACATTCACCCCAGTACAGAGATCTGGGCCTAAATCCATCATTGTTTTGCTCACCATGCCCTTCCAGTTTGAACCCAGCCATATGCAAATCAGTCTTGACCCTGTGCCTCATGGGAACAGTCCAGCCCGAACTGCCAAGCCAGGTCCTCCATGGACTGGAAACAAGCATCCTAGGACCGGTTTTGGGGTTTCACTCCTCTTCAGCGGGGATAGCTTGATTCCAGTGGCATGGAGAGCAGGGGACCCACGTCTGGGCATACCCTTCCCACTCGGGGTGACTGGGGGTGAGTGCTTGCAATGTTCAACATTCTGTCCATCATCCCCTTCGGTATTTCTTTGTTCGCCCTAAGTTGGCAGGGTATGCCCAGACGTGGGTCCCTTGCTCACTTTGCCACTGGATTCAAGCTAGCCTGGCTGATGAAGGCTGATTAGCCAGAAACCGGTCCCAGGATGCTTGTTTCCGGTCCAGGGAAGAAAGGCTTGGCAGTTCGGGCTGGACTGTTCCCATGAGGCACAGGGTCAGACTGATTTGCATATGGCCATGTCTGACCTGGGTGGCGGAGTGAGCTAAAGAATGATGATGGATTAAACCCAGATCAGTTGACTGGGGGTGAGTGCTTACAATGTTCAACACTCCGTCCATCATCCCCTTTGGTATTTCATTGATATGGCATGTTCACCTAAAGACAGGTGTACATATGAATACTTGCTGGGCTGTTCATTTGTATCACTATTGTAGAGAAGAGAGCACCACAATTTGGTTGTGGGAGTTTTCACCACTGTCATAAGTGTACAGAATACATTCGCTAAACTCCCATAAAAAATGTATTTCAAGTGAGTCACCGAGGAAGATTGTATTTGTGGAGTGGCTTTTGTACTCTTTGTCTGTTGTTTTCTGTAACTCTTGTGCCCAGATTTGAATGTCATTTTCAGATTCATCTCATAGCTTTCAGTGATTTCTGAAGAGGCATTAATAGACCTCCCCCAATCAGAGTTTCGAGTCTGGAATCCACAAGAGGATTGTCTAGTTTATGGATGGTGCATTTAGTGCGATTAACTGCTCTTTGACAGTTGCATTCTGGTTGTGACTACAATCTAAATCTGTTCGTGGACACGGTAGTAAGAGTAACCACTTCTTGGAGCTGGACAGACTGCTGTGGGCGACGAGTCTAGAACCTATGATTTTCTACAACCAACATTTCCATTTCCTTCTTTCCGCTAGATGCGTGGATTTAAGGGGATGTTGTTGTAGATTGTGACGTTTGAAGCACCTTTGTCTTACTGATGTTAAAATACACGTTGCTACTACTAGTTGCGAGAGATTCCTCAACTGTAAGATTTTATTTGCACAGTGAGGTGCTGTTGTATCTCAGAGCTTTCAGTGTTGTGTGGGATAGACTATCCTTAACTGTATGCAGTCTTCAATTTTTAATGATTTGTGGACTTCACAAAACAGTATTAACACTGACATACACTCTGTGGTGCTGTTTGTCCTGCGGTAATAACCTTGTCTCGTGTTTCCTTTCTACTTCCCTCTCCCTTTGCCCCTCGTACCTTCGCTCCCGCTCTCCCCCCGTTGCTCCTATTCCATATTCCCACTAGAAAAGACTGTTCTTTGGTTTCCTTTTTTTCTGTGGACCTTAACCCAGATGTGAAGCTGGAATTCCGCTGTCTGTCCTTTTTTTTTTTTTTTTTTTTTTTAAACTGGTGGGAATCTCCCCTTCCCCATCCCTTTGTGTTAATTTTTTTCCTCTATGGGGTGCTACCTCCAAACCTCAGCTTCTCATGGGGGTCGCAACCACATGTATACTAGCACATGTGCCCTGTGACGGCTAACAGTGTGGCACCAGCTACTGCAGTTACTCTTGCAGTCGGTGTGTGCATGGGGCGAAATGTCCTGTGCTGCACTGTATGTGACAGAAAGGCCGCATACTATTTTTGTCTGTGGAGAACTCTTCTTGTGGTTGATACATGGTCTCTCCGTTTCCACTGTTTCTCCTGACCAGTGACAGTAGTTTGTTTTGCTGCCCTCTGCTTAGTTTTCTTAGCAGTAGGCCTTCTTCGGGAATTGACGCTACTTGATCTGTAAATTAGTGGCTGTATTGATAAGAGACCTCTATTCTGATATGAACGATATTTTACATAGGGTTGGAGGAGAGGAAACACTCCATTCACTGTAGCCTTAATATGAAGTTTTACTGACTTGTGTTCATCTAACCCCAATTCTGTTTTTTTTAAAAAAATTTATCTCCAGTTATCATGGTTTATCCCTGCAGCAGGTGTTTTCAGAATCAGGTTGGCATAAACTCGTCTGTGTTCCAAACCGAATCATTGAGAGCAGTAGCTGCACTACTCAGGACCCCATTCACAGAATGCAGTCATAGGTTTATTGTTACTGCCCCTTACCTTTATTTCCCCATCTTCACTTAGTCCTCTTATTTTTTTCACAAATTCATCACATTGAACTGCCCCTTTGTCCCCTCTTATTCTTCACACCTTCAAAATATCTCCCTTTGTTTAAGCCTACATTCTATTTACTGTTAACCACTTCCTTATTCCTGTTTTAATTTTTTGCAATAAATATCTATAACTAACCTAAACCCAATCATGCATTGAATTAAAAGTAATTAAAATAATAAGTTACCTTGCTGAAACAACCCTGACCCAAAACTTAAATGGACTTAAATTGATTTGAATTACTTTTAATAGCACACGAATGCTATCCGTAACTCCAACTATATTTTTAATATATGTAATTAAATTTAAAGAATAATACATTTACTGTACTCCAATCTAACCTTAATTCAGTTATTTACATTCAATTAGCTTATTTGTATTAAATGAATTCTTAAACTAAATTAAGTTAAAGTAAAATAATTATAAATTGTTGTAACCCGAATTTTAGCCAAAGCCGTATTGTATTAAATGTATTTATCATTTAAGAAATATGCTTAATTATATTTATAATTTTATTTTATTCAATTAAACTCTGACTTTAAATATTATTAGTTTAACTCTATTTAAAAATGAACCAACAAGTATTGTTATTTTGATCCTAACCTTTAACGTATTCTTCAGTTAACTTAATTAAAACTAATCCTAACTTAAAATGTTGCTAAACTACATAAAGATCAATTATTGAGTCGTTTTTTAGTGATTAATTGTTTTGTTACCCTAAGACTAAGTAATGCTTCCTTACAAGTCATTTCCTAATACTTTGGGCAAAGTAGTGCTAAATTCAGTTCATTTAGATGAAGTAAAGGTGCTGTTGAAGTAATTGCAGATAAAAACGTCAGACAAATTAATAAGGGTAAAGTAAAATAAATTTGATGTCGGCACTTGGGTATAGCTAATATGTTGAAATTGGGTGTATATTTCAAAATATATCATTGTTTTTGTAGCAGTGATTTTACGTGTTCACAGTTACTAAACACTCCCCAATTCCAGGGATTTGTCGGTTTATTGAAAACAGAGCCTCTGTCTCCTAAAGTTCTATAAAAAATAAAAAATATTGGTTATTTCATTGTCTAAAACAGTATTCTTCCGCAATATTAAAGGAGGATTAGTAAGCTGACCGATTCCGTGAATTTTCTTCTTTTTTTCTGATCACGAGTTTTAACCTTTGTTCAGATTTCTCTGCAGTAGACCATTTGCTTCTGTCTGCCCCTGCAACCTGACCATAGAGACGGGTTGGCCTGTATTCCTTTGTGTGCCTGTCGCCTGACTGTTCGTCACCAGTCCCACCTACACAATGTGTGACAAGTGAAACGCGCAGAGCGTGAACCCTGCCACATTAATGCTGAAGTCCTTCTTTGGAAGAAACCGGTTTTGTGTACCCTAGATTAACAAGCATCAATCTGTCGCACAGATCGCATGTATGTTTATTTATGGGAGGTTTACTGCCATCCGGCCATCTCGGCATGTCAAAAGGACTAACGGGTCGCTCTCGTGGGCTGAGAATTGTATCTTAAGGTGCGTGATAAATGCGGCAATGCTGAATGTCTGTAGGCCATAGACTGGCTATTGTTCCACACATACTACACTTAGGCGACTTTACGTGTACAGCATTTCTAATGCATACCTCTGATCGAATACTGAAGTGTTCATGAATTACATCGATTATTAAGGGTACTCATCTCATGCACGTCACGTGGAGACGAGTGTTTTATGCAAAATTTATACATCTGGCGTGATGCTTAAGAGCAGAAAAGATGTGCAGTGTTCCACATCAATGTTTACTGCTCACTATGTGTGCTGAAAGAGTATTTTTTTTTTTTTAAATGTAACGAACAATTATAGACAGCGTGAATTATTGCACACCTCCTTTTATTATCGTATGATCTGCCAAAAGACTAGCTATAGAAATTATTTTTATGTTGGAGCTAGCAGCTTATGCAAAATATATGGTGCAGAACTGCACCTTGTTTGCTTAAGAATCAGTTGCATAATGACATGGTGCATGAGTTGCTCACTGTGGGGCGCAAGTTACAAACTTTGTGCTCACTGAAATCAAACTTAGCTTTGCAAAAGATCCTGATTAGCAGAATAAACACCAACAGATCTGCAGAGGTAACTACATATGGCAAGCAATCCGCACGGTGGAGTATTTGCAGTAGTATTTTTGGAAAGGACTGTACAAAAGACCAGTTGCGGCTCCTGCGCCAAGAAAGGACCGTCACCCCACTGCTTGAACTGCAAGCTGAATACAAAAAATAAAATGATAATATACGCAATTATCATTTTGTTTTCTTTATTCAGCTTGGAGCTGAAGCCAGGGGGGCGGGGCTGGGCTCCCTACGTCACAGGGGGAGGGGTAGCAGCACATAAAGTGTGCAAGATGGTTTGGCCAGCCTTCTCGGGCCGTCCAAACAGTCATGCGCACTCTGCATGTTCGCCATGCAGGCTTTCTGCGTGGAGAACATGCACAGCCTGCCAGCCCCTGTCTGAGTGCCGAACCACAGCGCTCGGACCAAACACTGCGCTGCTAAGGCAGAGTTGTGAATCGTCAAAGGATTCTGGGAGGCTGTTTGCTTCCTGCGGAAGAAGGACGGAGGAAGAAGAGGCGGCGGTATAGGTTAGTGCTTTATTTTTTATTATTTCCTACCCCCTCACTACGTTATCCACACCCCCTGCCCGGTAGCTGCAAAAGACCAGATGAGGAGAGGGACAGAAGTCGGCACTATGCCTCTTTAGATGGAGCTTAAAAGCCTCAGACAGTCCTCACTTGCAGCGCTGGTTTCCATTGCCTCCAGCATTTTTCAATGTCTGACTTGCTCCCATGCTCAAAAGAACAGCGGGTTTCCGTATGTTGCGGGGCTCTCATAGGTGTGGGACATGGAGAAAGGTTTGGTGGCAGGGTTGCATGACGATACAATATATACCTTCTCCACGCATGGCAAGGATAATAAGGGAAAAGTAAAACACACACCCTTAGTTTACAGTCTCCAGATAATAAACATATACCCATAGATCCAGTGGACGTATGGTCAATTCCCAACTTTTGCTTTTTTGTTGTGGTTTCCAGCAAACTTGAGATTGTATGACCCTCTATTAAAGATATTCTTCCAAGACCTATGTTGAGAATTGATAAAAGCAAACAGAGAGGGGATAAGGTCTTCCCCAAGTTGAGCTGTTTTTCCCTCTGTGAGCTGCACATCAGTCACACCATTTACAGTGTGGTAGGGTTTAGTTATCACGTTTTAGTTTTTTATTGTAGATGGTGGTGATAGCTAAAAAAATTCTTTAAGACTGGTTAAAAAAAAAAAAAAACAGTAACCAGTGGCTCATACAAATAAATTACTTGCAGTCTGAAGCAAATGGTTTGAACGTGCAAGTGGTGTGATAGTAAATAGCTTGTAGAGGATATAGGTTCAAAAAAAGGAAGTTGAGCGTAGAAAGGCAAGAATGTAGGACTGGAAAAGATCTAGTAGCGGAAGAATAGGAAAAAGGTGCAGAAAGGAGAATCGGCAGGTGTAATGTTAATTCGGAGGTATGAGGCACTTCCCAGTAGGAAAGAAAGAATAGGAGAAAGCACAGAAAAGAGGGAGATAATAAAAATAGAAATAGACTTAGGACTTGACGAAGGAATTGAGCGAGGTGTAGATGGAAATCAAATGTTTGGAACTTATGTACTTTTTTTCCAAAGTGACAAGGACATTTTCGACCCATTTACAGTGAACCACATGTATTTCAGACTACAAATAAATGAATCGTGTAATCAACTAAAAATAACGGTTTTCATCATGTGTTTAATTGTCAGACAGTTCATCACAGTACAGAGAGATTCAAATAAATATTTCCATGTTTCCTGCAGAAAATATCAAATAGACATAAAATCTAGATCACAGTATATTTTTTGTTTAAAATTGTGACGTCACGTCTAGATATTGCTTTCCATCCCACTGTTAATAGTTTCTTCATTCATTTCAGCAAAGGTTAGCTAACCATAAAGCTGCAGCTAGCGAAGTCTGTGACAAGGAGAACTCCGAGGCTCACGCTGAACACGACAAAGAGGGTTATCTTCCCAAACACGAACCACGAAGAGTCAAAATATTTGATGGAGGGTAAGTAAGAGTTAAATGTGCTTTGTACTGTGTATTTCATCACACTTTTTAGTTACCATTGATTTGCCTTCTTTTTGGCTCAAAGAAACTTATTTTATTTATGTCAAGGTCTACGAAGTTCAAAAATTCTGTTTTGAATATCATAGAAGGTTTGCCGCCAAAAAATATAGTTTATAAGTGTTTAATGACTGTGCCTCTATGTCCTGTTTCCGAAGGGTTGTGCGCCAGAAGAGGGAAGGAGAGATGGTTGTTGTATTCAGCGACATGATTCAAAGTGTTTTTCACTGGCTTAGGTCAGAATCACCCATGTAAATATTCAAAACACCACATGCAAAATTGCAATGTGCTTCATTGAGTTACTCACGCAAAGGAGTCGTGAATTGCGAATTTACGCAAAGCGTGCACATATGTTTTTGCATTAGTGTCACCTAGAGGAGAAGTGGGCATGACAACCTTTAGTGAGGTGAACTCCTGTAAGAATTGTAATGTTACGAGTAGTCACAGACACTTGCATTGCCTGTCATACTTTGAGCACTGCTTGACTGATTGTGTGGTAGAGTGCATTGAACGCACCCATTTTCCCAGGGTGGTTGTAGGAAGGGGTATTTTACATGGAAATACGTTTTCCTTATAAAGAAAGTTTTCAAAAAATGTAGCTAAAATTTGCCAATATCAGTTACTGCCTATGCACTATTGGAGCATCACAATTGCAAGGACCCTTAAGGAAGCCAGGCTAATGTACCTTTCTCCCTTCTGAGTGGGCGCAAAAAGACACTCTAATCAGGGTCATTTGGCGGATAAAACTGCTGCTTGCTGAAGTGGAAGCCTCACACTCTTGTGCCATGGTGTCCCTGCACCTGCTACACTAATGATGGGTATTCCCCTGTAGTGCTGCCACCATACATCTAGAGCAGAGGAAGCCTGAATTCTCCAGGAAATGTAAGCAAATGATAAACTTGCGGTGTGGCCTTATGCATTTTGTGCTTCAGGTTCATAGATGTAAAATTCTGAAATATGTATCCTGGAATGTCACTGTGGTCTCAGTTTCCTTTCCATAAGATGCAGTAAGGTGCTTTATGATGCATCTAAAGATTTACTTTTTTTATTGTGAATTGGGCTCCGTTTATTTTAAACGCTGTATGACTTTGTAGATATAAGTGTAGTCTGCTGTGTCTCCATGTCTGAGTCTCTTTTTGTTTTACTGTAGTGGTTTTCAAGTTGTTGTGGTCGTGGCTTAAAACAAAGGAGTGATTTTAGCTGAATCCAGGCGGTACTCTTATCTGTGACATTTG
The DNA here is from genome assembly GCF_964204655.1 of Triturus cristatus. Classification (NCBI taxonomy): domain Eukaryota; kingdom Metazoa; phylum Chordata; class Amphibia; order Caudata; family Salamandridae; genus Triturus; species Triturus cristatus. The sequence goes on from NC_140588.1 coordinate 219,393,872, forward strand.
CACAGTAGAAATAGTGTAAAAAATAAATAGAGAATGAAATAGAAAAACACTACAACACTTTCCTATAGTTGGCATACGTGTATCTTGTCCTTTCACAGACAACAGTAGAATTCTTTGATCGTTGTATTTATTTGTACTACAAATTACTCCATATACAGAAGTGAACAATTCCAGACAAGGCGGGCAGTTCATCGTGTGTCCCTTTGAAATCGGAGCTCTGAAATTATGGAAAGTAGAGTTTTATTTTTTCTAATAAGGTTTTCCACCGACGTTAAAAAAAAAAAAATCTTTCAAAGGTGACCTAGGCCATCATGGCACATAGATCTTTGAAGTGACCCCTGCCAAATGCCTCTTAAGCATCCAGTAGATTGTTGCAAGGGTTCCCTACTGCATTAGCACCCTTTTATACTTCTGTGGTTGGTTTTCCAAGATGCTGATCCTCCAGGATCCGTATTTGTGCAACAGATGATAACCCTGTAGTCTGTAAATTTTTCAAACATCATCAAAGAAATTGAACAAAATGTTGAAGAGAGGGGCTTATCGATGTTTTGATTTCAAAGGATATCATATCGGCCATCTCAGAAGCTTCTGGAGTTTGCATTGTTTCTGGTTACAATAGCAATAATTGATTAATAGAAGTACAGCTAAGCTGTGGGGACTTATTTTGCTAAGTATCCCTGGGTAGATGGATTTTAGCTGCATTTTAAAAGGAAACTGATCGATGGATTGGTATTTATTGGATTATATGAAGTAATTCCTTCTGGGTCACTCCGTGTTTCACGCTTGCCCGGTGCATTTGGAGTGCTTCACACTGATATTCCTTCATTTAATGTGTGAGGTAGCACAACAAAGAAAGTGCCTTCTTTCTCATATTGTATCCTGCAGTGGTGATGGCCAGGTGGGATCTCTAAGGCATTCCCTAGTGATCTAAAACTCCCCGCCCCCACTGAGATTAAAGCTAGCATCTATCATCAGTCAAGGTAAGATGATTGAACGTGATTCAGCATCAGTAGTCTGGATTGCACATTACTCTATTCCTGTTTTGCTCGGTATATGCTTTCTTCCAAAAGTCATTTTAGTCACGGTCTAAACTTTTTTAACCAGAGCAGTCTAAAATCTGCAGAATACGACATTGTGCTTAAAAGCAAGAACCTTATGAAAATGTAATTTTGACTAAAAACCATAGGACCTTGCCAAAAATGTGTGCTAAATTCATGCCCAGAAGCTTGACCTTTAGCGTTCGCTTTGAATATAAATGATCATATATCTATGATCCCTAATTTGATTACAGTGATCCCTTCAACGTTGTCAAATGAGGGCAGTCTTTGCTTTTAGAAGTGTTCAGTGTGCACCATCTTTTATTCCTTTAGTTTAGCCGTTCCTATCTTGCAATCTCTGTTTAGTGTTGCATTCACCTTTGAGACTTTTCTGCAAGCCGTTTATCTTTAAGTATGTAGAATGTCCACGAGTATTTCAAACTCATTGGAAGCGTGATGGAAGCCATCTTTGAGAGGACTGTAAGAAACTAGATTTTCATTGCAAATCCATAAATGCATTAGTCAAATCAATGCCAGAGTATTGCACATTTGAATGTGTGAAATAGATGCATGAAATAAATATATTGTACTTTAATGTGTAGATAAAAATCAGTATTCATAAGTGTAAATTCCCTTTAGATGTGTTTCTTGATCTTAGGAGTTATTTTGTTGCACATTCATACTTTCAATATCAAGATTGAGAACCGTGTTATAATGTCCATCTTCCACTTATAGAGAGGGCAAATTGGATATTTTAAGCAGATTCTAAAAACAGGAGCGGATGAGTAAAAAAACAAAAACTTTACCTTGCTCCCTTTTAAAGCTTAATCTTGCGATTATCTACCTATCTTCAGGTTCATTTGCATTTTGGTGAATTGTTAGTGTATAAACACAGGAAGCCCATCAGACTTGCAAAGTTTATGCCAATGTTTATCTTTCTGTTTATTAATATCTCTTGTAAATAGGGTATTGGTTCTAAGTAATGCAATACATTGTTCTCAGTTGTTACTTTCTTATGGTGTTAAGGCCACTGACCTTACGTTTCAGGAATTTGTTATTGCTGTAGCCGAAATGTGACGGCCCACATTCTGCCATGCCCAATTGTTGCTCCTTCATTTTCCCCTATTTATGTTATTATCTACCCTCCAAATTCCCACATCAAAATTAACTTTTACCCAACTTTGGACCGTGAAAAACTGTAACTATTGAAAGTCTAAAGATGCAGATATTAATGTTCATCAAGAGCTTCTTAATTATTAACCCACTTGCAAAGTAGTAGCCTTATTTTATTTATATATTATTATTACTAGTTCAGGCAGGATAAAAAACAAACTCAGACGTACTAAACGTAGCCCAGACAGTCCATTTATATGGATAATGTAGTATATGATAATATATTTCAGTGTATGTATGAGACACAGGATAATCACTTCCTGGCATCCCTTCTGTCATCTTCACCTGCAAATGTTAGTCATTTCCCTTTCTCTTTAGATGCGTAGCTTCTCCAAAGTTTTTCTCCCCATAATAGTGGCAGGCAAGAAATCTGTAGGCCCAATTCCACATGGAGTTCTAAAGTTTGACAAAACATATATCGTAATGGGTGCTGAGAATACCAAGTACAGTGCTTTCAATGTCTGTTATTGTATAAGAGTTACAGATGTTGTTGCCTTTATCAAACAAATTAGTCCGGTATGCTTCTAGCTTGAAACAGAAAATGAACATGTGCTAACTTTTCATCAATGAAGCATGGGCATTTTGATGATTCTTTAAGCCAAATAATTTCTTAATTTACATTTTTACAATTCTTAATGTCTTACATTCTAAATTAAACAAAGCCGCTTATTTTAAAACTCATCTGATATTCACAGGTTGTACTAGTTTCTTCATACCGGATAACAATTGACTAATTTCACTGCTGCTTATGGGCTTGCCCAACTGGTTACTTCTGCCTAACTGGTCCAAATCTGAAACATGTTAACATGCAATGAGGTGTAGCAAATAATGTGTGTCATTCTAATACTTGGGTATGAATTAATAATTTGTTAGCAATAGAGCAGAGCTTAAAGTGCTTAAAACAACACGATGGATAGATACAAATGTAGGTTTAAGACACCAAACATTATTTACAGGTCTTCAAAAGATTTAATAAAATTGAGATTTGCTTTTCGGCCCGTCAAATAAAGCCCAGTGTTTTTTTTAATAAGCTACATGTGTTATCCCGGATACATGTGTTATCCCGGATGCACAGAAATTAATGATTAGTTTTAAAACATGTTTATTAAAAAGCACAGAAGACTGAATTTGAAAAGAAGGTTCTTAAGGGATTAGTGTGCATATTGTATGTATTCAAATACGTTACTAAATCTTATACATTTGCTGTCAGATTACATTAGTCCAGTGTACGCTCCTTTTCTGCATCGTTGAGTTAATGTTTTGTTAAAAATTCTGTTGCAAACCTATTCAATGCAAACATATTACCAGTGACCGGTTCTAGTACACCAAAAATGCAAAGATTACTCTTCCAGGTTATGGATTCTATTCTTTCCATCATGAGTCACAGCTGGTTAGTCAACAGGAGATAGACCGCTCTTGTATTTGTAGGTATTCTTTTTATAGCCCCTCCTCACTAAAGTTCATCTTGTGGTCGTGCATACCTGAAGGGGTGTGCAACAGGTCATATGTTCCCCTGCTTTGGTTATTGAGGTATTCCTCTGGTATTTTTGATTGTCAGTAACCTGATGATTTGTGCTATTATTTATATTGTTTGCTTAAGTGCAGCTTCATAATGTTTTGCAATCTCAAATTTAGTTGAAACCTCCTAAACCGTTCCCTTTTTCCTAATGTCTTAGTTTTTGCTGAATTCTGGTTTATTTTTCTTCTTGACAAGAGATCACTCAGATTCTCCATCTCCAGTTGAGGCATGAACTCTACAGGCATATGAGACCAAAAACAGGAGCGAGCGATTAGACCAACTGCTAGAGAATAGAGAGAATTTTAATGCTGCAATATTTGCATGTTGTTAGCTATAGTATGTTGACCAAGTGTCCTGGTGCTGCTGGCTGTTTACAAGAAGATGTATTCAAATAGTTATGTTTGTGACACTTTCCTGAAGGCCGGGTTGTTATTGGTTACACGTAACTGCATTTGATGAGGCATTCCACATACGTTATGCTACATATGAAAAAGAACAGCCACTTCATCTCAATCTCTTGAAAGATGGGAAATGATAAACTGTGTCAAAAAACGTGTTATGATCTGCAGGAATGGATTGGCCCTTCCTCTGGCTGATCCATCCAGAGTAATAACAATAATCTCTCCAACCTAAGCTAGTAAACTAGCTTTGTTTTGCCAGCAGTACTTGGTTTTGATTAAGGAGCTATTCCTTTGCAATATACTATAGAATGGTGAGAACCCTCAGAATGTGTTGTCTTCACTGCAAAAGTGGTAATTCAACCACATAATCCTCCTACGCCAATCTTGTTACTTAGTCCACTTCCAAAAGTACCACATATAAGACCTTCTGTGTGCGGGTGGAGATTGGTCTGTATGTGATAGTGGTGTGTCCTGTATTGTACAGCTTCTGCTGATATGGGCGTACACAATATAGTCATGAAGAGAGTTGTATGCTACTGCAGCATTGATACCATTAGTAGTGTCATCCTAACGGGTGCCTCGGTTTTCTAGTCACCACGGTTCCTTCACCATCGATTTTTCTATTGAATTTCCTAGTCCAAAAAAAAATATCAGAATTGCTGTTATGCTTTTCATAAAAGTTTCCAGCTGCCCCTTCCTCTTTCTCTCTCAGGTGGCCAATTCCCAGCTCTCAAGGCCTCCTATTTCCCCAGCAAACCCCATTTATACTGAGATATTCCTATTTTTTTTATTTGCATTTTTCCTTCTTTTCTGTTCTAATCAGCTAATTCTTTAGCTACAATTTTACCTCTCTGCATCCTTCCTTAGTGCTTAGCTGTTTCCACTGTGCTTGCATTTTTCTGCTCCCCATAAAGTTAAGCCTGGCCTAACTTTCTGTCTCTTCTTAGCAGTTCTGCTCTTGACTCACCTGTGCTTGCTCAAAATATTTTCAAATATTTTTGTTGTTCCTACTTTTAGCCTGTGTGCTGCCTATCACCCTTCCTTTTCCAGTCTTGCACATTGTCTGCCTTATGACCAAAATGTACTTCTGTCTAACCGTTTAACTCCAGGAGGCGAGGGACCAGCTGTGGTCTCTTGCTCTGCTGCTTTCTCTCCAGGTCGTTTTCTTAAATGTTACACGTTATTTGTTGTTTTTATTGTAGGCATGCCTACGTGAAAATTATTGGTGATAGGTATTTTACCAATACATCTACTAATTGGAGGGGTTTTTGCTGGTTCTAGTGTTTAAGAATTGCAGCATCCTGTCTTCTCGCACTATCTGTGCTTTTATCCTGCCATTGCAGCCTATCAGACTCTCCTGGCACCTCACTACGATTTAATAGCACATGCGTAGAGATCTACATACTGATGAGATGTTCAAAGACTTTGCACCTTCCCAGAAGGAAAGGCTGTCCCAAGATCATGTTATGATGAACAACACATCATATGATCCTTTTACCATTAGGAGAACTTTTGAGATACCCAGTTCTTTCTCTGGGGGTTCAGTCATCTGTACAGTTCAGATGGTTGCCTGTTCTGCTGAAGGCCTCCTAGGCTTCCACTAATAAATCATGCTATGCCACTGATCTTGACAAGCGGCTAAAAAGACAGAGCCATTAAACCATACTGACCTTTTGATTAAAATAAACCACTATTGATATTGAACTGATAACATGGCACCATCGCTTGCACTGCACAATTGACTATATTGAGACACAGACTACACCGAGGCATTGGTAATACTGAAATACTGGTAATATAAGGGGTAAAGTTGCCCCTGTCGTACATTATAAGGATATTGGGAGTCACAGAGGACTTCAAAACCATAAAGAGGAAGGAGGCAGAAGTCCGAGTTCCTTTGTAAGGATGTGGAACTTCGAGGTGACTTACAATATCCTTATCATGTACGCCGGGGGTACTTTGTCCCATATAATACATGGTCAAACCAGCATCTTTCCCACAAACCAATTACAACCTTGGTGCGCAGCTCTTTCATATGAAGGAGCGAGCATGTTTGTAGACATGAAAACTAAAACCTCTAGTGCAAAGTCAAACACATCAAAAAACTGTTAAATATTTGTTGCAAACATATATTAGAAGCAGTTCAATACAAGTCAGTTTAAAAAAAAAAGCTGCAGTAGCTTGGAATGTGTATTAACGTGCAGAAAGATTCAAGCTTTTCTCTATCTAAGGAGTGCAGAAAATAAACATATTCTCTCTGCTTGTCATTGTAAGCTATTAAAATAGAGCAGAATAAAGAAATGCAAAGTTCTGGATTTGTTGCTTTAAACAGCTCCTTCATTTATGCTCCATGACCTGACCTGCCTTTTATCTTGGCTGCTACCTCTAGCAGCAGGCATTGTGACATCAGACCCAGACTGTAATAACTTATAGTCGAGTTAAGATAACTTTTCTTTATAATCGGCGACTGGGTGAGTCACGTCTCCGATTATAAAGAAATTAGAGACCGCCGTTTATACAGGGATTGCAGAATCCCATGTGTTATAATGAGTCAATGACTGTACAGGGCCATTGATTATACTGAGTACCTGCAATACTACTGAGAAATGGGTATTCCTCATAATCGGAATCATTCGATAATCTTGAGCCACTAATAATCCTAAACCACTAATAATTATGGGTCACCGCTCTACAGTGGGACACTGATCACTAAACTGTAGCACTTTGGGCACTTAAATGTGTCGCTAATGAGAAATAATCTGTTGCACAATGTTCAGCATGTTGTCAGATTGAGTTTATTAGTGAGAATCCCATTGGTTGCTTGTGGACACCTAAATTGGCCAGACAGTTTAACAGGATCTCTTTGTAGCCTGCAGCTAAAATGTGTCAACCCTGGCAGAGTCAGCTGGAGGTATCATCCTTTCCAGGAGTTTGGAACTGCTTTCTTACACCAGGGTAGTGAAAGCACGTCGTAGTAAGTTCCAAAATTAAGTTATTTTTGTGGTGTGTAGTATACAAAGGCCAGTATTGTTATTGTAGTCCTATTCCTAGCAGTAGTGTTTGCTAGCTTTAGAACAAAATTATATTGGTAGAGGTGGCGTTTGTGACCTGTTTTGAGGTGTTTTTATGGCTGTGTTAGAGCATAACTCAACTGAGTCATTTTATTAAAAAAAAATATATATATCAATGTTGCTGTTTTCTAAAAATTGTTTCCTGTTAATACCTTGTGATCGATTTTACCAAATACATATATTAGGAAATTGTTCAAATTGCATTGTTTTTATTTACTCAAAGTTTACCTAAAATATGTGCCTGAAATATTTAACTAGTGAACTTGATTATGATTACTGTAAACTGTATTCTTTCCTGAGAATCCAAACCTTTGCACCGATCAGCTGCTCTTAAGGTCTAGGCCTTATGCAGGACTGGGCCACAATTGAAAAATCTATTGAAAATAGTTTAGGTTTGAATAAAAATCTGAGTGTTTTCAAATGAAAAATACATTTAACCCACCCAATTATATTCATTTTTGATGCCGAAGTCTTTTGAACCCGTATGTTCGAAAAGTAATGTATAAAATACTTCCAACTACAAACATTTACCTCAGTTTTTCGATCAGCGCTGAAGATGACTTCATGTTTTGGGTTAGCTATCTCACAAAATAAAGGGAGTGGATTTGAGAATTAAATGCTGGCCTCAATTTAATAGTCCACTTTTTCTGTATAGCAAGCATTGGACTGTGGTTAAAAAGTGCCATGCATAAATGTTGACCTTTTTTTAACGTATGCTGGTAGTACAGCATTTGACATAACCCAGCACACTTATGGATGTGGTTTGCTTCGTCTCAAGAGTCGTGCTTGTTACGGATTATGTGCCACTGGGTTATGTTAGATTTTTACTATTGTACGGTCAATGAGGGAAATGGAAGCTTCTGAGGCCCTACCCTGCTTCTCCTGGGTCACTTCAGACGAAAGATACTACCCTCCCTCTGCCTCCCTCTTTCTTCCATGGACCCAAAGGAAGTGAGAGAATGTGGACGATGCGCCTGCATCAGCAGCCATCTTCCCTCTTGCCTTTTGAGCTACTTGGTCCAAACTTGTTGCTGGTGGGGGGATTTCACTCTGTGGTGGCTGTTATATTACAGTTGTTCTCAGCATGTTGCGTTGTCTCTGTGCTTTCATCGAGAGCGGGGAGCATAGTCCGTCCTCCGCTCTGAGGAGTATGAAAGACATGGGGTGAAGTGGCCAGCCTGGGATATTGTTTTTTGAAGGGCTGTTTGGAATGGAGGTGTCTGTGTGGGTGGTAGGAGCTACGACGGTTCCGGTATGTGGGGTTGTGTAGAGCCTAGAATGTGTGTGAGGAATGTGAAATAAGTGTGTTTGTGTATCGGGAGCCAGTGGAGCAATGGGAGTTCTGTGTGGGAAGTTGAGGATGAATCTGACTGCCGAGTTCTCATTGGTTTGTAGTCTTCTAGTAAGTCGCTTGCTTGGTGATCCCGGCATAGAGGACGTTCTCTTATTCCAACTTGTTGGAGACTAGGGCCTGAGTGACAGTTTTTCTAGTGTTGCTTGGAAGCCATAAGAAGATTTTCCTCTGCATCTTCAGGGAATGGAAGCAGGATGCAGTAACAGCATTGATCTGTGTGGTCATGTCCAGTTTACTGTCGATAATTATTTCAAGGTACCTGGCATGGGAGATTTGTGTGGAGGGTGTGGGTTTGAGTTTGGCCGGCCACCAGTTGGAGACACATGGTGAGGTGATCTTGTGGAAGATCACTACTTCTGTCTTGTGGGTGTTGAGCATCACAGTTGGCTTTCCTCCAGTTAGCGACTTCGGTCATGCAGGCGGTGAACTTGTTTCTTCTGTTGGTTCTTATCTTGTAGGGCGGTGAGGCCTGGGTCTCAGTTACTGCCACGATATGGAGTAAAGGACACGCACACCACAGTATATCGTTCTGGGCTGGAAGACCACGTGCGGTCCCGCCCACGTTTATTTTTCCCCTCGGGACGAGCCCGCCCCGAGGGGTGTAGGGATGCGTGTTGTAGTGCAACATTGTTCAGGAGAGTCCGGGTGGCTCTCTACATCTCTGAGAGGGAGAGTATGAGTTCTGTCGGTGTAGGAGTGCACGATGACATTGCCCCACGGGATCATGCATGCGTTGCAGAGGGTGGGCTGAGTGATGAACCTTGAGGCACTCCACAGATGGCTTTGCTGGCTCCCAAGGACTTGGGCCATGGAGAAGAAGTGTGTCTCCTTTGGAGCCTCTAGCTTCTTCTGCTGGAATCTAAATACAGCATTGCTCGTGTCTGTCTTGAGACTCTCCAGTGCGAAAGTTGTGTATTTTAATACAGGGGACATTATCGACCATGTAATGTTTATTTAACCACAATAAAACGTATTGGTTATTTGATGCTTGTGATTGTGCAGTGGTTCATATTTGCTGTTACTTTGAGAGTTCAGTTCAACTCTTAGAACGCTAGTTTATTTTCTGCTTTTTGACTTAGTCTAAACTGTGGTTTCTCTTTGCATTTTTTTCACCAGCTACAAATCGAACGAGGAGTATGTGTACGTCCGTGGCCGAGGCAGAGGGAAGTACATCTGCGAGGAGTGCGGGATACGATGCAAGAAGCCGAGCATGTTGAAGAAACACATTCGGACGCACACGGACGTCCGACCCTACCGCTGCAATTACTGCAACTTCTCCTTCAAAACTAAAGGTCAGCCTCTTACCGCATTAGGTCTCCTCGGATTTTCATCAAAGCTTCCTGGGGACACGTCTCTGTTTGAGAAGGAGTGTTTCTGAGAGAGACGGCATGCCTGTTGCCATTACGTATTCCCTTGACAGACGTCATGTGGCATGACAACAAACCGAGCTGGACAGGGCAGTACATTTGTTAATGAAACCTTAGTAAGGCTGTCTACAGAAGTACTCCTCTCTTATCACAACTGAGCGCCTGAAGCACAGAGATAAAGCTACCGGTGCTGGCGATTGATTCTGCTGGGCAAAAGGGGCCAAGAGTAACACGATAGATATAGAAAGAAACAGTGGTGCAGCAGCAGCACCCAGTGGCCGAGGCGAGAATAGCACAGTGGTAGGAATGGGCGCAATCCAACAGCATCACACGTTGAAAGAAGTTAGAAGCAGACATTGCCTGGGCACGCAGCAACACCTAGGACCTATCTGTCCATCCGAATATGTCAAAGACCTTACGGAGTTGTATTTCCGATAGAGGGGCAGGAACGAGTGGCATTCCCAGTTGTTCCCTTACGGCAGTGGTCGAAGTGGGGAAAAAAAAGTAGGGGAACTGTGGGTGGGGCATCAGGGGGCGGGAATAATCAGGGATTGGTTCAGTGGGTGGAGTCATAGGTGTGGCTAGAAAGAGCAAAACATCCTAATTTTTAGCATGTTTGGCATTTCACTGACCTGTTACAGTTTATAAGTGTTTTTTAATGCTACCAATAGAAACACGTTTATTTGAGGTTTAATACAAGTTATTGACATTAAAATACATTTACAATGTGGGATACGTTTTCAATCACAGAATGTCCCAAATACGCATATAAGTGGAATCATAAGCCATGTGTGTCCAAGCCATGTAGTTTCTTTCATCAGCACTTTTCCTCCCTTTTTCTAACCATTTCTGAACATAAAATTTGGCTTTAGATTCTATGACAGAAGGCCCCACGAGTTTTGGAGCACTGTTGATTACATCATTCTGTGCCCCCCCCCCCCCCCCGTCCATGCAAAATTATATTCCTACGTTTTTACGTGATTCACGCAACATGTCACGAAGCCAGCATTAGATGCCTCTTAGTTTCCGGTTATTGTATCTAAACATAGCGCACTCAAAAACAGAGACCTGGTGGTTTTGCACATGCTTTTAGTAGTATCAGACGAATGAAATACAACTATTTTATTAGTAGTATGTGTAATTACTACTCTAGTTAGTTAGCAATGAGAATTGCAAATGCATCGATTCTGAAATTATGAGACTCAAACAGTGGTAGACTCAGAAATAGGTAGTGGTCCTTGGATTATCTCAATCAGTTATTTTCTCCCCTCCAGAATCACTATGAGACATCTTGGTTCTTTATCTCTCCAAGAGCACTGTAGGTGTCTGGAAATACCACCCAACAGAGACTGCATGAGAGAACTTCAAACATGGATGCAAAATATCCTAGTTTGCAAATGTTTTCCACATAATTATAGGTCTCCCGTGTTTGCCACAAAATGCACCATCCGCTGCATAATCTGAAGGTTTTAACTAAAAATAAATTGTAGCTCAAATTGATTAACAACGTGACTTGTGTTGCTGTGAAGTGGAGGGTCCTTTACAAAGGATAACTGATCACATTCTCAGTGCTGCACTTGTTTGTTAAACTGCTTTACAGAGACTATTAGTATGTGTAAAAATGTCAAAATAATAAAGTATCAGAAAATGTACAGCATTACGCTGCAGCCTTTTTGCTGCAGGATTTAGTCAACACTGCAACATCATTTTGTCTTCCATGGCTGCATAATTGCAGTGGCATCAAAGCAGGCAGCACATGCTAAAAGTGCTTGTGCATGAAGCAGAGAGACCGTGGAGTTTGCAAACTTAGGGGAATATTTATGGGAATGGTGGCGTAGAGCAGCGCAGCAAGTTACTTTGCTGCGCTGCCCTGCATCACAGGGAAAGGGCAAGAATGCACTGTATTTATCCAATATGGTGCATTCCTGTCCCTTTCCCCTGTGCTGGTGCCATTTTGGCAAGCTAGCGCCAACGCAGGCACACTTGCACCATGGTGCAAGGATGCCTCTGTTGCATGCACCTTCCTGTACAAAAACAATCCTAAGAGGCTCTTTCCTCTTTCTATGTGTGCTGACAAAAGAAGGAGAAATAACAACATTTCTCCTCGTTATGCCTCCTCTCAGGAGGTGCAAGATTTTGACGCAATCCCAAGTTTAGAAGTCCTTGTAAATCTGTGAATACATCAGAAACCGTGGGAGTTGCGTGGAAACTTTTATTGTTGCAGGAAAACTACTGGGTTTACAAGGAACTCTGCAGTGTGTTATGTGTTTTTAAGAGTGAGTCATTATGCTGCACAGTTCTGCTGGTTTCGTGACTGGGGGCTGATTTTGCAGCATTGCTGCAAAACCAGTCTCCCACCCAACACCCACCGCAACACCTCCTTTGCGCACAATAAGGCAACACAGCACTTTGCACTGCGTTGTATTATTTCATATTTATGAAGCCATTGAAGACTTGCAAAGTGGCTTTGCGTGGCTTTTAAAATATGACTTGGAGCTTTGCGTTGTGCATGCCAATCCCTGGTGAGTTGCATTAGTACTGCTGGAACAAAGCCAATGGAGGCACCAATGAGTGAGGTGGTCTAGCCTCAAGGGTCCTATGACCTCAGTGACAAATTCACTGCTGCTCGAGGGTGTGCTGCTTTTTAGGCCTGCCTTCAAGACTGGAGGTGAAATTCAGTATGGATTGTGGTGGACCATCCTTCAAGGTGCTTCCTCCTATTTTCGAGTTCTGGCTGGTTGGAGAGCAGATTCGCAGCCAGCCAGGGATTCCTCACTGAATCCCTCTTACTTCTTTTCAGTAAGGTGTCCGTCAATCTGGGTGAGCCCGAATATAAAGGGCATACGAGGTCAAGGGCGGGGACACCAAACGTTCTTGATGTGACCATTGTATCAGTCACAGTGGGGGCAGGCATGTAGCATCGGCAGTAAATGAGCTGTAAATCACTGTAATTAGAGCCATCAGTGGTAGCATTTTTCCCACTGACGGCCCTTTCAGTGTTGTTTTACAGGCCCCTGTCCCCAGATACAGAGGGGAAGGCAGTGGGCACCGCAGAGGCCTTCTTCGATATGCACCACACAGGGGACATGGCTAAATGATTAAGATTTCATTTTAGTATGGACCATTCCTGCAGTCCTGGGACGCTTTCTTAATAAAAAGAAGTAGGGGAACGGACTGTAATAAATTTAAAAAGTAGGGGCACGCCGTGCCCTTCCGTTCCCCCCCACTTCGACCACTGTCTGAGAGAGTGGCGTGAACCTAAAGCTGCTGGGCCTGACGCCTGTATGGCGCGGAGTCCGTTTTCCATATTCTTATACAACCGTGTGTACCAGCGGATGGGGCCTTACGTAGAGAGCTTTCCCTTAAAAAAACTATTTTAATTCTCGCGTTCTGTGGAGATCGATGAGCTGAAGATGGAACTTACCCGAGTAAAACCCAGAGTTACCTTATTGTTAGCGAACGGTCAAAGTTCAATTGAATTACGTGAGTTCTCTTATACAGCTCTAGATGTAAGAGTAACGAAGGGGTTAATTCTCACACGTATTGGTAGGTGACATATGTGCTGTTGAAACCATGCGTGCTCCCTGTTGTTCAGCAGTATCCGACAGGCATCAGAATTATGCATGTACTTGAAGTGAGCCCAGTTCTCTAGTGATTAATCCAGCACTAAATGACTAAATAGAATTCTGAAAAACAAGGTTTTGTTATTGAAGGGGTGCAAGGACTTAGGTTGCTAGAGATGGATCTTTAAAGAGTAAGGCAGGGGCACTCCCCATTAACCTAAAAAAAACTTAACAGCGCTATCTAGATACCTTTTTCTAAATCTGTAACTTAAACATTTTTGGGACAATTCTAAGACCTGCACATTACAGGTATTCATTAATTTAATGATAATGTAATGAATTCGTAAGTAAGGAAAGCTCATTTGGCCTTGCAGGATTCGAACTTGTGACCTGCAGGTCATCGCGGATTTCACTCGCTGGTTCATTGTACAAGACTAGCACAAACGAAAAAGAGAGCCCCGTGGACGTTCATGGACCAGCCACCCTCACTCCTCGCTCTTTGTCTGCTCGTGTTCCAGCCGGCTCTTGAGTGGGATCTGCCGCCCCAAGGTTGGTGGGTAAAATAAGACAACACCCACCATGGTAGGGTTTTCCAGGTCCACCTCAAGGACCCACGCCATATTTCAAGCACAAATGCTGACTCTATGCTGCCTCTTACACTCTCGTATGCACAGCGGCACTCCTGGCCTCCGTTTGAAAAAAAAAATCAGGATGTTAACACAAAGACTATTTATTCACAAAAGGGCGAATTCACCCAGTTGCTATTTTTTAGGTCTCGCCTAGGCAACGCTTGTGCTGTCTCTTCGAGACATGCTGTATTCAGGATATGGGCATTCAAAACACCCAGCTTTTCTGGTTGGTTAATTGGTCTGCCTTTCTAAATTGGTTTACTCTGCTTGGTCAATACTGTCCATCTGTCCCCCCCCCCCCCCCCCCATGTGTGCTTGGTTCCCTCCCAGGAGATCTCACCAATTGTTTTTTTTTGGGTGGCCATCTCTGGCCATCTGTTGCCTCCTTGCTTGCACCCTGTCTCTCCCGTCATTGCTGCCGTCCTTCTTGCGGCATGCCCCTCCCCCTGCACAACACTGCATTGACTTTTGTGGCCATGGCGGCACGCCACGTTTTAGCTTTAAACATCTAAAGCGCGGCGTGCCACCAATGCTTAAAAAAACAAAAGGGGGCGAATGCCACATTTTTTTTACATTTATTTACTTTTATAGCAATGGCGGCACACCACAATTTAGCTTCAAACATCTAAAGCTAAATCGCGGCGAGCCGCGATTGCTACAATGGTAAAGAAACAGAAAAAAAGGCAGGCGGACGCTGCATTTCTTTTACATTTGCAAAGCAATAGCTCAACATTTAACTAATGCGAGGCCTATTGCATTGAAAATGCTTGTTTGAAAAAGTGAATGTTTGGGACAATGCAACTGGGTATGTTAGCTCTCGCTCTCGCCATGTGAGAACAACACAAAGACTATAGTCTGTGAATGAAACCGTCCCATCCCTTATAGATAGCCTAGTGGAGGTTTCTTAGGGTCTGCCGTAACCCTCCTAAATATACTTTGGGGTGATGTTATAAACGTGCTCCACTCGTGCACACTTAGCATGTCCTCTGTGGCTATTTTGCCTGTGTACGTTCTTTATTAATATGAAGTATACACAAAGTGAAATGTGCCATTCAGTACATGAGCAAAAGTATGCACGTCACAAACAAACAGAGCAGCAGTTCACTGCTGCTGTGTGTGAAAATGGTCTCCTGACCCCTGAGGGCCCCCTCGTGGGCCAGGTGACATCCTGCCCTTATGCAAGCAGTGACACTACACCCCCTCTCACACCATCATTGTGTACTGATGTGCACCCTGGCCTCCATATGAAAGGGCCCTAGTCCCTGGGGATCCCTCTGCACCCCATCCCAGTAATGGCTCGCTAGTGGACCGTGCATATGGCTTAAGTATTATGCGTACAGGTAATAGCAATTACAGAAGGGGCTCAGCAACTCTGCGACCCAATTGGCATTCCCAAAATGCATCGGATCCCTTTAACGAGAACAGGTGCCTATTGTACCCCCATGCACTTTTGTAAATATAGCTCTGTGTGTGTTGAGCCACACAGACAGGACTATATTTGTGCTGTTTTTGATGAATTCTGCCATTTGCCATTTGCTGTAATTTATAACACCAACTTATTTATGTTTTACACATCCACTAATTGTAAACTCCTTTTCAGCCATTTTGAAGGATGACATGCTTTTGACTGTATTATTGCAGCATAAATCCATTTTTGACGTCCTATTCGACTTGAACGAATGTGAAAGAGAGCAGCAAGGGAAACCCTAGCACTCCTTGAGTATAAGGGATTTGCCAAATGTCCCATTGGGTGGTCCAAGGCTGTTTGACATTTTTTCTCTTAGGTTTTGGGCTAACTCACGAACACCACTCTTGAACCTATTTCATTACGTTTGTTTGGTAGCTGTGATAGGATATGAAATCATTACCAAATTGTCTATCTCTGTAAGACATTTGGAAAAGATACAAACATGGAGATTTTGACATTCTACCAAAAAACCCTACTGTTAATTTAAAACATTCACCACCGAAATGTTTTCCCTATTAAGGTACCGAACACGATGTCAAAGTAAAGCCTTTGACTATTTTGTGTTAAGGAAGTTTACTGTAAAATTTTCAGATCTCAAACCCTGTGTTCACTGTATAAATTGTCTTGCATTTTGAGACATTTGAAACTCAAGTCTGCAAGAATTTGAGGGATTGAAGAGGTATGTCATTGCCAACAAACGGGGCTGTTACAACACTTTAAATTTTTTTTTTTATTAATCTTTTTATTAATTTCACAACAATTAAAGTCACATGAATTTTCCATTTATCATTTCGAGTAATCGTGCAATGCTTCATTGCAATAGTTGAGGTGAAAGCGGTTACAATCATAATATGCCTATACCTCACTCTCCCCCGTACTGCATGTCCATTTCCACTGATGGGGATTTACACAGGTTGCCACGGTGTACATTCCACTTGCCCCATTTCCTATCCCATTTCCTCAGACATCCTTGTGATTTAAATACTTCAGTTTCTGCAATCATACACTTATCGAACTCTTGTACCCACAATCGGGGAGAAGGCTCACCTGCCGCCCCCATCCCTTCGCAATCTCACGCTTGACATGGGTGTAGCCCAGTGTGGTCAGTTGTTGTTCCACCTCCCATGAGGTCAGTCGGTTCCCATATGTTAAGAAGACCTAGTCTTGGTGTTAAGATTTACTCCTTTCCCAGGGCATTCTGGATATGGGTCGTGGCCCCCTCCCATATTTGCAGGGCATACCCAAATCGTGTGATAGAAGGTTGCATTTTGTTGGCATCCCCTGAGGCAGAGCGAATCTAGTTTAGCGCCTATCTTCGCCAGAGTAACCCCTGTTACGTAAGACCTATGTAAGATTTTGAGTTGTATCAATCTGAAACTTCCCTAGGGGACATTAGTGCCATTTGTCAGTCCTCATTGTCCATGGGTCCTAGGTCTCTTTGCCACTGCTCTCTTAGTTTGTGGAACGTGTCAGGTAGGTTGTTGCATAGTTTTTTGTAGGTCAGTGTTATTGCTTTTGAGTGCAGCGGGCCGTCCAGCAGTCGGTCTTCCAGTGGTGATGACTCCGGTATGTCTGTAAGATCAGGTAAAGCTGTTGTAAGGGCGTGCCTAATTTGCAGGTACCTGAATACCTCCCCATGGGCCATGTCGTATTTGTCTCTGAGCTCCTCAAACCTAAGGATCGAGCCCTCTTTGACCAAATCCCCTACAGTGGAAATCCCTATAGTGTCCCACAGGGGCGCGGCTTTTGTGAGGACATTTGACCATCCCAGATGGGAGTCCGCCTGATGCCAGATTGTTATAGTGTGAGATGTGGGCCCAAAATAGCGCCCCTTACTAACTTTTGAGTACAATGCCTCCAAATATTCCATCTGTCCAGTTTGGTATTTGTCCAGCAAATAAGCTGGATCTATAGGGGATATCCAGTGATTTACTACCATTAATTGCGACACCCAATAATAGAGCCTAATGTCTGAGAGGGCAATCCCCCCCCCGTCATACTACCCCTTTGTCAACTTTCTCATCGCACAACACTTCTTTTACAGTTCAATTGCAGCTATTAGTGAAGAGTTATGTTCAAGAGAAACTTTAATAGTGTGATCCTGGCTGCAAAGCATAAGGGCCCTCATGGTTCTGGAGTTCAAGGGAGAAGGAGTACAGGGTATTTTTGTGATCTACAGAAAAGTGGATGTGCATCTGGTTGGGTGGGGACTCTTCGTTTTGGGGCAGTTTACTGGGTATGTTACACAAGGATGAGAGTTGCATATCGAAATGGATTGTTGAAGTGGAGGAAGGATTGTGATTGCCAGAACAATCTGTCGTGGTGCATAGAAGAAGGTCTTTCACCCGTCTTCTGCTTTTTAAAAAAGTTTCTTATCTTGGTCATGGCAATGTTGCATGTCTCACAAGACATTTTGTTCGTAGCAGGTATGGTAGGATGTTTTAGCTTATTTCCTTGAAGATGATGCTTCAGACAGAGCTTCAGGACCAGATTACAGAATGGGCGTACTGTCCCGGCCTGTGCCAAGTACATCATTCGGAAGATGCACCTGGTGACAACTGAGACAGTGCACCCTATTGCAATGCATGGGCTGCCCCCAGGGCAGCTGTGTACTTGTGCCTGCCTTGGGTGCCACGCATTTAGTGAAAGTCGTGGCAGCTGCTTACAAGCTACTTCATGCGTCACGCCACAGTTGGCAGCCGCTTGCACTTTAAAGATGGGACTGAGAACCCCTGCATATTGCTGCAGTGAGTAACTGCAGCGGTGGGCTATCTGGGGGTCCAGGACCCTCTTTGCACCCTCCGGAGTGCTGCCATAAGATGGCACACTAACAGTGCCGCACCTTTTTGTGGGGGCACTGTTTGTGTGCCTCCTAAGGAACTGTTTGCTTCTGTGCCAGTGTCTGTAACAGGGTGCGGGTGCAAAGGCAAAGTGATTCCCTCAATTGCATGGGGCCACATCTCTATGTAATTGAGGGAACACCCTCGCAAGATAGTGCTGGCGCTACATGTGCGCCAGTGTTTTCAGTATTACAGTGGTGGCCACACAAGTGTCTGCAGCCCCTTTTGTAATACCATAGTGCCCCGGAGGGGCACAAAGCAGGCGCAGACATCGGTTGTGGCACTATGCATAATACAGCCCCAGATGTTCAATGTCGGGTTTCATATTGTTTGCATATTGATGAATACTGATATTGATATTGTGGTGGGCAAAGACGTTTCCATGGGAGTTGCTTGTACTTGTACAGGTTGTAGGTCACTGGTGACAAGTTGGAGATTAGTTTATGCCAAACTTGAGGGAATGGTCTTAGTTCTGGAGGTGCTTTCCTGGATAAGCTGAGTAGTGGTAGAAGATCACTTGTGACAGGATTGAGCTTAGGTAATGCATTAATTATGGGAATGGGCTCGGATATGATGGAGCTCACCTGGGTAAGCTGGGATGAGGGCCACTGCAGGACGAAACTCATTTCTGAGGAGAGGGCATTGAGCAGGTTTTGGTGGTTCACCATATGGAAGGCTGCTGAGTGGTAAAGCAGAATGAATATTCAAGGATCACTATAGTGTATGATTTTTCTCTTTTTTTAGCACATTGTCGACAACTGCATGATTGCTCTTTTAGTGCTGCATTGCCGCAGGAGGTGAGATGGGTAGTCTTAAGTTGTTGCTCTTTATCTTCTAGTGAATCAGGGTATTGACAGCCTTCTCCGTGATCCTGCCTTAGAATGGAAAGTGAATGGACTTGTTGGTAGTTGAGGTTATCACAGTTCTGTATGGTATTTTTCAACAGAGAGAGGAGTTTTTCTTTGTGAGGGAGTTTAGGAAAGTGTCTAGGCCGTGGTAGTGTTGACTATGTTGAATAGTTGTTAAAGAGCTTCACCACAGATGTTCTACTGTTTTGATTCAGATCTCATCCTTGTAGAAGGTGGCTTTCAAAGATTTGGTATGCTGAGAAGGATCATCAGTTTAGAGCGTGTTGAAGTGACTCCATTTGGGAGCATTGTGGGTTAGTATTGCCTTGGTGATGTTGTCATATTTTGTTGATTTTCTTAAAAAGACTGCCGTTGGCTCAGAGTTTTGCCTTGGAATGTTTAAGAAATGGTGCAGGTGCAGTTTTGAAACTTTGCCTGATAGTTGCGGAGAGTGAGATTGATAGGTGCTTGGAGTCTTGCCGAGTACCTTAATGGTGATGTTCTTGATTGAAGCGGTCTGGTTTGGCTGTTCCTGGTGGGTGTGTCTAAAGTGAGGTAGGTTGATAACAATGGATTTGTCCATGCCAAGTGTTGTGTGGCGTGGCTGGTGAGACTGGTCCTGGAAAATGAGTTGATGTCCAAGATGTTGTATTAACATGGATTGGCAGGCTAGGTGAGCTGTTTAATGCTAGTGGCTTGAAGCAGGTTGTCGAAGGCACCTTTTGTGGTTCATTATATTTTTAGGTCTGTGTTTCATTATATTTTTAGGTCTGCAGATGAGATGGATAGTGGCAATCTGTGTTGCAATGAAAGCAACCTCAAAGGATATTAAGGTCATTATTAAAGAAAGTGCCAAGTGATGGTCGTTGGAGTACCGCTACATTGCCTCATGCTGTTCTTTAGGTCAGTCAATATGTAGCATGATGTAACGCTCTGGGATCAGGACTTGGAACATGTGAGTTGAGCTGGGTGAGATTACAGCCTTTTGTGATGAAGATGGTGTTTTGGTCTGTGTGGAAGTGATGTCTGCTACATCTCAAGGGCTCTACGTAGAAGTGCAACCATGAATTGATTCTATATGCAATGTTTATTTGTTCTGTGATGCAATGAGCAGTATGCTGTTGAGCTAACCTAAGTATTGTCCTAACGGGAGGTAATACATATTTGCAGTAAACTGATCAATTTCTATTATCTGTTTCTGATGGATAAAAGAAGCAGAATCCTTCAACTAAAATTCAGTTATTGATTGTTCACCACATCATTTAACAGTTGAGGCATTGTTACTATAGTCTTTGACAGTGCTGGCTCATCTGGGTTTACAAAAGATCTGCAGTGTGGACACACTCCAACAAACCAATTTCACTACCTCAAGGTCAAGACACGGGCTTTAGAATCCCTTCCTCTCTTTCTGGTTTTGCATTTTTAAGTCTACCTTCTAGGTGTAAATATCGCAGTAGAGCTGTTACATCTCAGTTACAATTTTCAGTTCCTCAAATTATCATGCTGCAATCTTTATAGTTTTTCTTGTGTTAATAAACGTCATAATATTTGTCCTTAATGCAACCGCTGATATGATCCCATCAAAGGAGCGTGGTCATGCCAGTTTTTGAGCAGTTAAATAGTCATACATGATTAATTCAATGTTTATTTTACATCATGTGGTAGAAGGAAGTGGCTCCCCAATGCATCTCTGACACTCTTGGGTAGCCTAAAATGTAATCCAAAGCACTGTTAACCTCCAGAAATCTCTCTCAGGTGTGTACCTGGCCTCATATAGCATTCTGAAACTTGAAGTAATGTATTTCATTCTGCACCAGCTACATCACAACTGCAAGTGTCAACTGCTCAATTTCTAATCATATTATAGAAATAGCCGTAATTCATGTAGTAACACTTTTCCTCACATTTTGTACGTGATAGACTTTGATGCTCGTTTGCCAGTGGCCATGCACAGCGACAGATAGATTGACGTGATAATTAAATATAACATCTGAAAGAAACACGTTAGTCATAGATTCCTTACCTTAGAATTACCCCCAGGCGTCAGACTGGATCCGAAAAGTTTTCGTCAGCAGTACCCCTGCGCGTCGGAAGGTGGCGTTGTGCAGCTACGCGTCCGTCGTTAGCGTCGTGGTCGCCAAGATGACGTCGCGGCAGCTACTTAGACGCCGCCCTCGCGCACTGACGTCAGTTCTTTCTTTTTCTGCGCCAGCAAGCGCAGATCTGGAGAGAGCGGTACCCCAGTCACTTTTTGATTTTTTTCGAGGCCTTTTTGTCTCTATTTTTCAAGTCGATCGACTCCTGGTGCCGTAGGGATACCCGGCTTCAAGCATTGCAGAGACTGTCCTCGCATGATGTCGGTGACGGACCCGCACCGCTTGTGTCTCTACTGCCTGGGTGAGACCACGACCCCAAGTCGTGCCCTGACTGCCAGGCCATGGCGCCGAAAGACTTTGCGGGAGCGGTATAAAAAGTTGCTTGAAGTCCGGCAGTCGGCTCCATGCCATTCAAGGTCTCAGTCCCATGGGAGGTCGAGGGACTGGTCGTGGAGAGCCACCACCATTGTTCGTCTGTATCGAAGTCTTTGCACTTGGGGTCAGGTAAGACGAAGCATCACAAGAAGTCGGAAGAAGCCCCATCGCACCCCAACTTCCCCTCCCCTGTCGCGCGACGCGGCTGAGGGTGCGGGTGGCGCCTCTCCCGTGGCGCCAGCGGAGCCTACGCAGTCAGCCTACCCACCCTTAACAGGTCCGTCGGCGACTCTGGTCCAGCTGCAGGAATTTCTTTCAGCCATGGCTTGCCTCTTTGGGCCTTTGGGCCCCACCGACGCTCCTTTGGGCCCCGCAGGCCCGACTGGTGGTCCTCGCTCTTTACTGTCGGCAGCTCCGGCGCAGCAGGGCCCCCATGTATCCAGGCCTGGATCCCGGTCGACGGCGGTTGACCTTGTGACACCTCCACCGACGTCGACCCCACCGGCACCACCACTGACGTTGCCCTGATGTGGACACTGCGCCGGAACGGCGTCGCTCTTCACCGATTCAGACGGGGCCTTTCTACCCCTATGTCCAGCCTCCTTATTTTTCGCCCTTTCATCAGCCTTCGGAGGAAGGGGAGGACTGGAAGGGGTCTGAGGACCCTCTCACAGCTCAGTGTGAGTATGACCCAGACTGGGCGGAGGAGCTCGGGGATGCCAGTGGTCTTGACACCTCTCCTGACCTTGGCATGCTAACTCCTCCTACTGTGGCTACGGAGGAGGGTGCGAGTTATGCCGTGGTGTTGCGTAGGGCGGCTGAGGCCCTCCACCTCGAGCTCCCTACAGTGGCCGTCAGGACTAACCTCCTGACAGATGTGCTTCAGCCAGCGGCTAACTCGGCGGAGCCACTACTGCCCTTTAATGATGCACTTTCCAATGTTCTTTTGGACACCTGGTCCAGCCCAACACAGGGGATCCTGTGGATAGGAACGTGGACCGATGCCATCGCCCGGCCAGGACGACCCCCTTTTCCTTTCCCAACACCCCACCCCTGAGAGCTTGGTTGTCCAAGCCTCTATGTCCCAGAGCGCATTTCCTACGGCACCACCGGACAGGGAATGCAAGAGACTGGAGCAGTTTGGCAAGAAGATTTTTTCTTCCGCCGGATCAGGGCTGCATGCTGTGAACACCGCATGCCTCTTGTGCCGTTATTCCCACTCTGTGTGGGATACGGTGGCGCAAGTGCTGCCTCAGTGTCTGGAGGAGGCCCGGGCAGTGCTCTCTCTCAGGCTATTGCTGAAGGGCGAAATGGAACAAAGTTCACAATTCAATGTGGCCTTCATACCGCCGACTCGCTGCGCAGAGTGATTTCCCCCACAGTGGCGCTCCATCGCCATGCCTGGCTGAGGACTACTGGTTTCTCTGGGGATGTCCAGAACACCCTGATGGAAATGCCCTTTGATGGCATTCGCTTTTTTGGCAACAAGGCAGTGCGTTGAAGCGCTGTAAGGGTTCGCGGGCTACAGCCAAATCCCTGGGCCTTTCCGCCACGCGTCCTTCTCGGCCTTCTGCTTTTTGCTCCTCTCGTGGCCACGGAAGGTGTACCCCAACACGTTAGTTCCAGAGCCACAGGCCTGTGTAGCAACAGTCTCAGCACAGACGTGGGACCCGCAGAGGTGGGTCAGGAGGCCAGCTGGCGGATCAGTCCACCTCCACCCCGGCCACCACTGCCACCAAACCTCCCTAGTCCGTTTTTTCAGGCCCAACAAATGCCAGTGGGCGGCAGGATTCGCCATCACCTCCCCCACTGGTGCACCATCACTTCAGACAGGTGGGTTTTACAAATATTCCGAAGGAGCTACTCCCTCCCCTTCGAGACTACCCCTCCAGCCATGCCACCCCAGTACCACCGCATGTTGGCTCTTCTTCAACAGGAAGTCGCGGCCCTCTTGGCCAAGGGGGCCATTGAGCGCATTCCTGCGCCAGAAGTAGGACGTGGTTGTTATTCCCAATACTTTCTGGTACCCAAGAAGGACAATGGCCTGCGTCCTATCTTGGACCTCAGGGACGTCAATTGCTTCCTCCGGAAGGAGAAGTTCAAGATGTTAACTCTGGCTCAGAGGCCTTTGGTCTCCGGCGTTGTCCAGGCTCCATATCAACCTTCTGGAGCTTCGGGCGATCCAACTTGCACTGAAGGCATTTCTTCCCTCTGTCAAGGGCAGAGTAGTGCAGGTGTTCACAGACAACACCACCGCCATGTGGTACTGCAACAAGCAGGGTGGGGTCGTGGAACCTATGTCAGGAGGCTCTGCGCCTCTGGACATGGCTGGAACGTCAGGGCATTTCCCTGGTGGTTCAACACCTGGCAGGTTCACTGAACGCCAGGACGTACGAGCTCAGCCGCAGGTGCATGATGGATCACGAATGGCGTCTTCACTCGGACGTGGCGCAAGGTCTCTTTCAGCAGTGGGAAGAGCCTTGGTTAGATCTCTTCGCCACCTAAGAGAACGCGCAACGTCAGCAGTTCTGCGCATTGGAATTTCCAAGGTGGTACTCGCTAGGAGACGCTTTTCGTCGCAAGTGGAGTTGCGGTCTGTTGTACGCCTTTCCGCCTATACCACTTCTGCCCAGAGTGCTGAAGAAGATCAGGCGCGACCGGGCCCAAGTCATTCTTGTGGCTCCGGACTGGGCTCGAAGAGTTTGGTATTCCGAGCTACTCAGTATGACCATCGATTCCTCCGATCCGTTGCCTCTTCGGGAGGATCTTCTGTCACAGCAGCAGGGGACGGTCCTACACCCGAACCTGCCCAGTCTCCACCTCTTTGCGTTGAGATTGAGCGGCAGCAGTTGATTCCTTTCGACTTGCCTCCTGAAGTCTGTGATGTCATTCTGGCAGCCAGGCGTCCCTCCACTAAGTTGGTATATGCCTGCAGGTGGAACAAGTTTGTGGCATAGTACACAGCAAAGGCTGTCCATCCCCTTTCTGCCCCTCTTTCTGAAGTACTTCTGTTCCTTCTTTCTTTGGCCCAGCAGGGCTCTGCTCTGGGCCCTATCTAGGGCTACCTTTCTGCTATTTCAGCCTTTCTTAGGCTTCCTGATCAGCCCACTCTTTTCAAGTCCCCTGTTGTAAATAGATTCCTCAAAGGCATTACTCACCTTTTCCCTCCTATTCCTTTTGTAATGCCACAGTGGGACTTGAACCTGGTTCTCACATATTTAATGTGCGCTCCCTTTGAGCCTCTCCCCAACTGTCCTCTTCGCCTGTTAACTCTAAACTGCTTTCCTGGTTGCCATCACCTTCACTAGCAGAGTGAGTGAGCTCCAGGCTCTTTCTTGCAAACCTCCTTTTCTGTCTGTCCATCCGGACAAGGTTGTGCTCAGGACACGTCCATCCTTTCTGCCGAAAGTTGTTACTGCCTTTCACATCGGGCAGACCATCACTTTGTCCACCTTCTATCCGCCTCCTTCCAAGGAGGAAGAGAGGCTTCACCTTCTGGACCCAAAACGTGCGCTCTAATTTTACCTGAATCGCACACAACAGTTCCGGGTGGATGACCAGCTCTTTGTTGGCTACGTTGGCGCCAAGAAAGGTCAAGCCACACACAAGCGGACTATCTCCCGATGGGTCGTCTTGTGTATTAAAGCCTGTTATTCTCTGGCAAAGAAGGAGCCTCCGTTAGGGCTGCACGCCAATTCTACCAGGGTGACAGCTGCCACTACGGCGTTGGGACGTGGTGTCCCCTTAAAAGACATCTGTCCGGCAGCTACGTGGGCCTCGCTGCACACTTTTACTAAGCACTATTGCCTGGACAGCCAAGTCCAGAGAGCCGGCTTTTTTGGCCGTTCTGTTCTCCGTGACTTCTGGTGGGATCTTGGTTCACAGACCCCCCACCGGGATTGGTGTTGCTGGGGTATCTATTCTAAGGTAAGGAATCCATCACTAACGTGTTTCTTTCAGATGCTCAAGTTGCCTACCTTCAGTAATGATATATCTGTAAGAAATATTAGTTGGTGATAGATTCCTTACCACCCCACCCATCCTACCCGTTCTGTGAACTGATTTCTAGGGTTAAGGTCATCCCTTTCATGGCCCTCGTTTCAATGCACCAGTGGTCTGTATCTTGCATGGCTCTGTGTTTCTGGCGCGGAAAGTCATGTACAGAACTGACGTCAGCGTGCGAGGGTGGCGTCTAAGTAGCTGCCGCAACGTCATCTCGACGCCAACGACGGATGCGGAGCCGCACAACGGCACATTCCGACACGCAGGGGTACTGCTGACGAAAACTTCCCGGATCCAGTCTGACGCCTGGGGGTAATTCTAAGGTAAGGAATCTATCACTAACTAATGTTTCTTACAGATATATCGTTACCGAAGGTAGGTAAGTTGTGCTTTAGGATAAAATAAACCCTAGAAACCAAAGATTACAGGGCCATTATTATTAAGAAATAGAATTGGAAAAAACTTTAAAAATTACTAAAAATCATACGTATCAGGGACGTTATAGTGGGGTTCAGATTTTACTGCTACAAAGCCATAGAAATGTAGCAGTTATAAAGTTATCTTAATAAGCTGTAACTCGTGCCCTAAAGTAACTATAACTCGCACCCTTGCCATGCACTACTAATTACCCCACAGATTACATCACTCATGACAATGTCTATGACATCATTGATAATATCACTGCAATATTTGCTGTAAAATAATTGATGAGAAAGCGGTTTATGGCGGGGCTGCGAGTTATAGTTACCTAAAAGGGCACGAGTTATAGTTTGAGGTAACTCTAACTAGAGTTCCATCTAATTGTGCAGGCAAATGGCGAGATTATATATAAATTACATGTATTGTATTACATTAGATAGCTAGTTTATTGTAGGCAGCACCTATAACAAAATCCCTAGATTCTTTCACAGTCTGTTGTATGTTTTTTTTGTATATAGAACTGTATTATCAACTGGGAAGGATAGGTAAAAAAAAAAAGTGGCTAGAAAAGAGTAAAAAGATTAAATCAAAGTGATTGTGGAAAAATCTGTATATATATATACACATAGTCCACCTTAAGGCGCAACTGCACTCTTCACGACTGGTTGCAAGCACGCACGGAGGTGGGTCCATGCCAAATATCAACGCTCCAGTTTCAAAGAGACTTGCTGCACTCACGGGGTCCCTTTAAAATAACTTTATTTGCAAGGACACGTTTCGGCTGTATGCCTTCTTCTGCTTGCTTCATAAATAAAACGTCACTGGCATGATTCTGCTTTTAAGTTCATACCTGGATCTTCATTGGTCCCTGCACAGTGACAGGAGAGGGGCTTGGATGATCATGGGCCAATGGCAGTGCCCTGTTTCAGATTTTACATATTATCCGTCTACTTCGGCGTTATTGAATGTTTGGTTCTTAGGCTGTATGCCAATGTTCTTTTTCATATTGCGCCCCCAGATGCAGGGACCAATGAAGATCCAGGTATGAACTTAAAAGCAGAATCATGCCAGTGACGTTTTATTTATGAAGCAAGCAGAAGAAGGCATACAGCCGAAACGCGTCCTTGCAAATAAAGTTATTTTAAAGGGACCCCGTGAGTGCAGCAATTTTCTTTGAAACTGGAGCGTTGATATTTGGCATGGATCCACCTCCGTGCGTGCTTGCAACCCGTCGTGAAGAGTGCAGTTGCGCCTTAAGGTGGACTATGAAGCAAAGTATTGTATACATGGCGTCTTGCACCACCTGAGGGAATCCTGGTAGGAAACGTCGACATAGTCGACAGTCATAGAGACTGTTGGAGTTACGGCTATCTACCGACTCCTGCGTGACGTGCTGAGAACCCTGACGGTCGGACGAGGGATCCCGCAAGATAACCGTCACCACAGCGTTAATGGCCAGTACAGGAAAAAGAGTGTGTTCATTCACATGGAGATTTGTGTGCTTCGGAGGTGCCCATCTGGGGGCGCAATATGAAAAAGAACATTGGCATACAGCCTAAGAACCAAACATTCAATAACGCCGAAGTACACGGATAATATGTAAAATCTGAAACGGGGCACTGCCATTGGCCCATGATCATCCAATCCCCTCTCCTGTCACTGTGCAGGGACCAATGAAGATCCAGGTATGAACTTAAAAGCAGAATCATGCCAGTGACGTTTTATTTATGAAGCAAGCAGAAGAAGGCATACAGCCGAAACGCGTCCTTGCAAATAAAGTTATTTTAAAGGGACCCCGTGAGTGCAGCAAGTTTCTTTGAAACTGGAGCGTTGATATATATACATATATATATATCGCAGTGAGCCTAATGCAAATGGGACTTTCCAGAACGCCCCGCAATCCTACTAAGGAAAATAAATGCTTTTAATGTGCCACTCGATGGAAAACCCACTTAGGGAAATACTGATGCTCCCAAAGGATCCACAAGTCCCAGCATGCTATACCATGTTACGCACTATGCAGGACCCACTTAGGGCAATTAATTAATTAAGCATGCCACGAATAGAAATAAAAGAGGAGCTCTTTTCCGTGAGATTGCAAGCAAGCCTATGACTAACATGCATCCAGCATCGAAACGCGTCAGGCATGAAGAGAATATGCTGGGACGCCAAGAAAGCCAGAAATGAAGACCGGATGGTAGGCGAGCTGTCGTGTGCCCTGTCAAAGCTCGTGGGCATTTGGGGAATAAAATTATTTGCACGGTGGTCCAGCCGTGGACAGGAGCACCATCTCGGATAATACAAGAGAGGCTGCGACGTGGAACTATTCCGTGTCTGAAACAGCGCAGTGAGCCTAATGCAAATGGGACTTTCCAGAACGCCCCGCAATCCTACTAAGGAAAATAAATGCTTTTAATGTGCAACTCGACGGAAAACCCACTTAGGGAAATACTGATGCTCCCAAAGGAACTACAAGTCCCAGCATGCTATACCATGTTACGCACTATGCAGGACCCACTTAGGGCAAATAATTAATTGAGCATGCCACGAATGGAAATAAAAGAGGAGCTCTTTTCCGCGAGATTGCAAGCCTATGACTAAAATGCATCCAGCATCGAAACGCGTCAGGCATGAAGAGAATCTGCTGGGACGCCAGGAAAGCCAGAAATGAAGACCGGATGGTCGGCGAGCTGTCATTAGACACGGACACGGACACAGGGCTATGAATCTTTCAATTTCAAATCTTCGTTTATTCTTTTACGCGTTGTTACGCGTTTCGGCATTTCCTGCCTTGCTCACACAAATGTGTATATATATATATGTATGTATATATATGTATGTATATATATATATGTATATATATGTGTATATATATGTGTATATATGTGTATATATATATATATATATATATATATATATATATATATTGTTCAATAAATTGTTTTTATATGTTGTCAGATCTCTAGTTTGGTCTCATGTTTTTTGTGGTCTCACTACAGATACACTATGCGGTAAAGAGCGTGCTTTTGGTAGGCCATTGCTCGTGATTAAATGGCTTTCTTGTCTATCTCAGTTCCCTGCTCTTTATTAGATGACTTCTACCCCGTTCCATGTCTGTCCTGCTCCTGGATCATCGCCTATTTTTTCTTTCCTTTTGATTGAATATGTTTAATCCTTCAATTTCTGTCGAGCACTCTTGTGCTTTTTCCCTGGCATCCCTTTACACACCCCCTTCTCTCCTCTCCCACTTCTTCCTGGTACTCCTCTTCAG
The DNA here is from genome assembly GCF_964204655.1 of Triturus cristatus. NCBI lineage: Eukaryota > Metazoa > Chordata > Amphibia > Caudata > Salamandridae > Triturus > Triturus cristatus. The sequence continues at coordinate 219,423,306 of NC_140588.1, forward strand.
TATGTCAGGCACCCGATGGCAGCCGTGATAATGCCCTGGCTGTTGTCTTGTACAATAAAAATAAAACCAAAAGTGTGGGTAAATGAATCACCTAAGAAGTTATTCTCCTCCAAAATCAGTCTTAGTTCATTTAGGGTTGCGACTATCTCACATCTGTTGATTCAAACTCATTTACTAATACTAACCACACCTAGCTCTGATTACTCATGTACATATTTTAGTGGCAACATATTCGAAGCAAATAGATACAAATGCATAAATGATAAATATATAGTATCTTGTATACAATTCAACATAACAGTGAAATTATTCTTTGAATGTACACATTCATGTTACCATCTCATCTGAACGTTGAACCGTACATAAATCAACTATGCTTGGATTTTACAGGAAATCTCACCAAACACATGAAGTCCAAAGCCCACAGCAAGAAGTGTATAGATTTGGGAGTTTCTGATGATCTATACGATGACCAGGATACTGAGGAAGCTGGTAGGAATTGAACAGCTGTGCATGCCTATTTACCTTTCTTGTTCTTTTCCACTATGCCCAAATGTCACCTCTACTGGAACAAAATGGTGTTGCTCCGCTGGCCGCATGTTTTGCACTTTTGCTCCCATAACCCAGTATTTTGCACCACTTCATCTGAGGCCAAAGTTGCAATTTATCTTGGGGACGAACTTTCATTAAAAAAAAGAGGTAACCATGTTGTACCAATATAGTTGGACCTGGTTGAGAGGATGTAGCCTAACGGCTTGAGCGGTCGACTTCAAATCTGGGGAACCGTGTTTGAGTCTTGGCATTGACGCTCAACATCCTGTGATTCTGGGCAAATCACTTAATCTCGCCATGCCTCACAAAAATGAATGTGTCCTCATGTAACGCAACTGGTGCTCCTGTAAGGCGCGCTGATACACGGTTTCGGGTCAAGTTCGCGCTATATAAAACTTTAAGAAAAAAAATTGTTTAAATTAATATTGAGACCATATATTTAATTATAAAATACTAGTTGAGACTTATCATTTTTACACCTTGGCAGTGGTGTAAAAATGAAGTATTAATGTTAACTGCACTAAGTTAATGATTTCTCTTTGAATCCTCTGTTCACAAGTCACATGAATGAAAAGGCAAGGGATGGGGGGGGTGTGAAAACTAGCTTTGTACCGACTGATTTTTCACATCTATTCGGATTTATACAGGGCGAGGTGAGACTGAGCTCGTTATCGCCCTGCATTTGTAACATATTGCAGATGTGTGTGATGCTTGGAGCCATGCAGAATGTCCAAATGTTCCCTCTTGCTACTTTGAAGCATGTCAGAAAATCTTTACATAATTTTATGAACTGTAAAATGACCCGGCATGGCAAATGTGTTTTAAAAAGGAAGAGAGTAAAGTGAAAAAGAGAACTTGGGAGAGAAATAGGGGAAGTGAAATGGGGCAGTGGCAGAAAGAAATGTGTATGGAGAAAAAGGGAGGACAAACAGAGTAGAGGTAAGGAAACTATAAAAGGAGTTGGGAAATGGGTGATACATAGATAAAAATGAGGACAGAAGCAAGCACAGGTAATGCAGAAAAGGGGTTCGAATGAGTGGAAGAAAAGAGAAAGTATGAAACGAAACAACAAAGAAGAGACTCAGTGAGAAGTGAACAAAGGAACAAATGAAATGAGAAATTTGACGTAGATGATGGACAAAAAGAAACGGACGGATTGCAACATGTATATATATGGAAGATGGGGTGGAAAAGAGGGGAAAAGCAACGAATGGGGCAGAATAAAGGGTGCAAAAGGGAGGTTGAGAAAGCTGATGAAGGAAAGAAATGGGATAAATGAGCGAAGGTGTAAAGGAGTAGGATGGGAAGGTAAGAGTAAAGGAGAAAGGGGCAAGCGAGAAAAGTCAATAAAAAGGGTAAGAAGAGAAAAGGGTGGCAAGAAATATAACGTGTTTATCTTTAAAACAATGAGAACTGGAGGACAGAAAGGAAGTGCAGTGAAAAAGGAAAGCAAGTAAAGTATCATTATAGTTAACAAAACTTCAGCGCATCATGTGACTTGGCACGTGCTTCTTTGAATCTGCATAATAGTTTCTTACGAATAGATCCAGATGACGAAGTCTCCCGGTCAGTGCATATTGTGAAAACTTTGAACATGTTCTATACTTTGTCCTTTCTAGTATATGAATACCTCCTCGACCCATTTCTTAGATATCATCTCAAAAATGCAGTCTTTAAAAACTTAAATATGTCCTCACATTTGTTAAAAGGATATAAGATCTCTCCTACCCTACGTTCTGAATATTTTTATCTCATTAAAATATGCAGAGTGAGCCCACATCTGCACGGGTTCTTTATATAAAAAAGTACGCGGGAACTGTTGCATGTGAATGTTCGCACAAGCATGCTATTTTCACCTGAGCTTGAGGGGGCAGTTTGTTCATAGCTCTGGTCAAGGGAGTAGCCAGAAAATTAAAATACCCCCCACTTTGAACTAAAGCTGTTCTGGCACCAAACAAGCAAGTCAAGTCATTGAGACCTTCCCCAGAGGATCTCTCTTGTCTCTTCCATCCAAGCAGCTATCCTTTTTATCCTTATATCCACCCACTGATAGCCATCATTTCGCCATTACATTCTGTCATCCATTCATTCTTTCATCCATCATTCAGTCTTTCACCATTATCTGTCCATTCATTCATCCGCCCATCTATATCCAAATCTATTCAACCATCTCCAGACCTATCCAACAAACCTATCCATTCATCTTTTCAGTCATCCATCCCTCCATCCAACCTTTGTCATCTTGCACATATTACACAGCAAAGATCCTTGACAGGATCGAGGTGACTTAATTTTTCCCATTCACCCTCCCTTTCACCCATCCATCCACTCATCCATCCATCCAGCCTTCACTCAACCATCCTTCCATCCATCCTTTTACTTAGCCATCCATCCATTCATCCATCCATGCTTTCAGTCATTCATCTTGCCATCCCTCTATCCATGCGGTCACTCAATCATCCATCTGCCATCCATCAACACACCCTTTCCATCCATCCTCCCTTACACTCCGCCATCCACTCTTCCACCCATCTACCCTTCCACTCATCCATATATGCGTTCACTCATCCACCCCTCCATCCATTCATTCGCTCATCCATCCTTTCGCTCCACCATACATCCATCTTCCTGTTTACTCCATTATCCTTCCTTTCACTCATCCATCAACCCTTTCACTCATCCATCCAGCCACCCTTTCACTCATCCATCCATCCACCCTTTCACTCATCCATCCATCCTTTGACGCAACCATCCACATATCCAGCCATCATCCTTCTAGCCAAACCATCCATCCATTCCTCCACCCATCCATCTACCCTTTCACACAGTCATTCACCCACTCTTTCACTCACCAATCCATCCACTCACTCTGTACACCCAACTCCTCTTTTACTCATCCATCTTCCCTTTTACTCATCCATCCTCCCTTTTACTCATCCATCCACCCGTTTACTCATTCATCCATATAACCAGCCATCCACCAATCAACCCACCCTTTCACTCATCCGTTCACCCACTCCTTCACTCAGCAATCCATCCTTTCACCCATCCATTCATCCACTCATCGATCCACCCATTCTTTGATCCATCCTTTCACTCAGCCTCCCATCCACCCTTTCACTCAGCCACCCCTCTTCCAACTCATCCATCCATCCACCCACCCATGAATCCTTTCACTCTTCCATCCTTGAACCCATTTTTTCACTCATTCATCTTGCCATCTCTCCATTTAGCTTTTTACTCACCCACTCACCCGCTCATCATCCAATCCATCTTTTCACTCGCCCACCAACAGTTTTTCGTAAATAATGAGTCATCTTCTGCTGAGCTGCAGACAAGAGGCCCATCAACCCCCCCCCCCCCTCCCCACACACACACTTGTAGCAGCTAAAGCGGGAGGGGGCGGCGACGCCTTTAACGCCCCATATGATAAAAGTAATCAGACGATGAATGAGCAGGCCCTTCCGTTCACTGAAAGGGAGAGGTCGAATAAACTGGACTGCTGCAGAGGAGTCCTGTGGTCTTGGCTGGCTAACTTTACTTTTTTAGCTCATTTTGTGGCGCAGGCTTTTGTGATGAATGACCTTGTGAACAAAAAGGCAGCACACCAACCTAGTCGTCACCAGCGGCCAGTGTAACATTGGTTGCCTGAACAACGTCCTTCAGTTGACCTTTATTCTCATCTGAAGATTACGCCACATACCCTGCAGCCTACATGTGGTGGGTTCTTAATCAGCACACACGTTTGTAGAGACTTAGTTTTCACCTGTTCGTTTGCTGTTGGCTCTGTCACTGGAAATCCCCACTCTTTCTTTTATGTGTGTTTTTTGTTTGTCAGTCTCATCCGGATATTTTTGGTAAAACCCTAAACTGTTCTCCCTGAAACATTTCCGAAGCCGCTGCTCCTGGAAGATATTTCTATCTTGCTTGCCTGGAGCTCTGGGTTATTATATTATATCCTTTCCTCAAAGCCCCTGGGAGATTTAAATGAGAAAGCTGTAGTTGCAGAAAAATCTGAGAACATTGAGTAATAAAGCTATTTGTTGTCTGCCTTTTACGAGAATACATTGAAATGATTTGATCAAATTGCTAAGGAGGTTGGCAGAGATATTAAATAAGCAGTACTGTTTTGTTGTGGAAAAAACAATAACGTTTATTATAAGTGCCAAATAAAAAAACACTGCACTAAAGAGTCCTACTCCTTAGGTCCAGATCACGGCATTTCATAGGCGATATCATCCTTTTCTGTTCCCCTCCTTTATGTCTAATTCGAATGAAGCGTGCAGTATTGTCACCATATCCACAACATTACATTACACTTCTGGGTTTCCATAGGGCAGGTGTACGTTTGTTTTCAGGTCGATAAATGCTTATTAGATTTGTGGTAGGGGAAATTAAATATAAATTCTATCCCTGAAGTAAAGTTTTCATTTTGAAGCCACCTCATCACTTCAAAAGGTACCCAGAATTTGGATGTCTGGGGATTCTAGGAACCACCTGGATGAGCAGGCGTGAACTGTTATTTTAGACAAACTTCCACAACATCTTAACCCTACAGTTCAGACAGTTGGCCAAAAGTCTTCTTGAAGTAACTTTAGCCAATGTTTGACTAGGGCAGACTTAACTCCACCAGAGGTGACGTGGATGCATGATGAAGCGTGCATTCAACTGCCTTAAGAAAGGAAAGGAAAAGCTTAAGGCTGATACAGGAGTATTTTTTTTTTAAACAGTTAACATTTAAGAACTATACTTCACAAAAAAGTAAGAGTAGAAAGGAGAGGAGAACGCCATCACCGGTTGCAAGAATGTTATTTATGCTCAGTGGGAATGTTTGTTTGACTGGAAAGCCATGCAAGTCTATGGGAAGAGTGGCAAAGACAAGAAATCCTTTTAATACTTTCAGGAGTCTCTTCAACAGTGATCAGAACCATGCCCGGGTGCATGTGGGCTAGGCTAAGCTGCATATGAGGATCAGCCCTGGTGGGAAATAATTTTTTTCTGGCTCTTTATTCTATTTTACTGGATGCATTTTTAAAGAGCAAACCTAACCTCGCAGAGCAGCAGAGCAATTATGCTGGATAGTAATTATGCGTGATGTGTGAAGATCTCAGAAGCATGAATGGACATGCACAAGACCTCTACTGTGATGATGTGTACAGGCGTTAATGCACAAACATGTTCTAACAAAGCATGTGTTTGGAGGACCAGGAAGAGAGACTATGCTAGTAGTGGGTAAAGGTGATGGTAGGAGGGGGGATTTTTAATAATTTTCTGTATGTCAGAAGTTAGAGAACCTGTCCTGACTTTCCTTGACTTGGAGATCTTGAATTTCATCAGTTTTCACTGGTAAGCCAGTGAGGGGAATTAGTTCAGCCAGCTGGTCAGATATATGGGTGTGGATGGCCATGCAGATGAGAATAATTTTAACTATAACATAGTTGATCTCACTCATGAATTATTTCATGCAGCTGGTGAGAGCTGCACTATCTGGCATTTACCTTTCTGTTCAGGATACAATAGATCAGGTGTCTCCAACCAGTCAATCGCGAGCTCCCAGTAGCTCCCAGACACCTTTAGTGTAACTCACAGCCTTGATTTAATTTCTAAGTAAGCACAGGGTCACATTTTCATATCAAAGTTAAGGAAGGCTGTGTTTCTATTGCATTATTATCATCAGGCTGCAGCTAGCAGGGCCTGATATTGAGCAGTGCACAGTCAGATGTTTGACCCAGGATGAGGCTAGGGCACAGAGGTGAAGAACTGAGGTATTTAACTCTTAAACAAAAGTCCTTGTCAACTCAATATTGGAACGTGAGAAAATAATGATGTTTCTGAGTGCTTTTAAATGGGAGAATAGTAAAATAAAAAGTTACCCTAATGATTAAATTAACTCTTCTTTTTAATTTTCTCCCATTTCAAAGTGTCACATTGACATACAGCAGGCCTCTTGCTTGTAATGGCCAGTAAATATAGAGAACTAAAAAAATACACACATTTTTTAAATGGGGGGAAATCTAAAGGGTAGAAAAATGTTCCATATTTTGAATGTTTTTGCAGAACATCTTTCTGCTCTTCAGTTTTTTCCAATTTAAAAACAAGTGGTTCGGGGCGTGGCCAAGATGGCGGCGATGTGAGACGCATCTCTCTGTCTCTCCCTCGCGCGCCCGTGAACAGCGCCGAAACGGGACCGATTCCTTCTCCCGTTTTCGGCACACAGCACCGCCAGCGACGCCCGAGAGCGAGGCGCGCCTGCCGGTACCCCGCACACGCTCCCGTGAGCAGTGGAGCTCTCCCGGTGGCGGAGGACGTCAACGGCCGATCGCGGCCTGGCGACGAGCGTCGCAGCCCCGACCTCTAGTGCAGAGGAACAGGCGAGGGTGAGCGGCTCCCGTGGCAGTTTTGGCGGCGGCCGGGTGGTCCCGGGGCCGCATCCTAGTGGGCACAGCGACAGGACATCCGCGACGGAAGCACAGACTCGAGGGACGCGGAGGCGGCGGGCACTCAGGAAGGCCCGTGGCCTAGTGGGGCACGGCGCGGTGCCGGCCTGGACTGGCGAGGAGATTGCTGTGGCGCCCATGGACGGAGGCAGAGGCCGCGCACCCACACTGGAGCGGGGGGCCTGACTGGCTGGTGGACGCACGCGCATCACAGCGGTGTGCAGCCTGGAGGTGGGAGAACCGGCGACGAAGAGCCCGCAGTCGAGAACGGCGGGCCGGGGTGACTCCAGGCCCCCAGAGGTGAGAAGGCCTACTGCCCGCAATTCCCAGAGGCGGAGAGGGCGACCCACGACAGTCGGGCCCCGGGCGCGAGGAGGGACCGGGAGGCGCCCGGCGGGCGGGAGACGGAGCGGACAGGCCCCTCAGACACGGCTGCGTGATTGGGGCGGGAGAGGGCTGCTGCCACGTCGCCCCACAATCGGTGGGGGAGATCCCCAGGAAGCGGAGAGCGGTAGCAGACGATACTTGTCCCCCATCGGCGGCTGCACAGGTGGGAGGCGCAGAGGCCCACGGAGCCGCGGAGAACAGACCCCGGGGACCTGCCTGGCCGGTATATGGCCCGCTTCCTGGTGCCCCGCTTAGAGAGACGGCACGACGGTGAGCCCACCCGAACGATGGCGACACGGAGGGGTAAAGGCAAGGACAAGGCCCAGGGCAAGTCACTGCAGGAGCTGTTTGCCAAGACCCAAGGGGGGGCCACGGCGGCGGCTCCCGAAACTCAGACGACCGCGTCTGACGCGATGCAGTCGAAGGGGTCCGGAGACGACGGAGCGGAACCGATCACCAAGGCACTCCTGCTGTCGCTGTTCGCGGAACAGAAGGAGGAACTCAAAGGCATGCGGCAGGAACTGGCGGCGGAGCTACAGGAGGTACGGAGGGACCTGGACGGTCTGGGTGAGAGAGTGCAAGCGGTGGAGGACAGAGCGGATGCACAAGACACGGAGCTCTCCCTGGTCCACCAGGATCTTCTACGGCTCCACGACCAGCAGGTGGACATTCAAACCCACCTGGAAGACCTGGAGAATCGGTCGAGGCGGCACAACATCCGCATCCGGGGGGTGAAACGGGACACCGAAGCGGGGGATATCTTCATCTCCACCTTCATGCGAGAGCTTTTCAACCAGATCCTGGGGAGGCCGGCCGGCGCGGCGCTCGTTCTGGACAGGGCCCATCGGGTGGGCCACCCGCGCCCGGAAAATGCCCTCCCCGCCGACATTTTGGTCTGTGTCCAGGACTACACCACTAAGGAGGAGATCCTCCGTAAGGCCAGAACACAACACCCCATCACCTTTCAGGGTCACCTCCCGGTGCTCTATCAAGATCTGTCCGCCCTGACCCTGCAAAAACGCAGAACCTTTCGCCCTGTCACGGATGCCCTCCGTCAACGGGACATTAAATACTCCTGGGGCCATCCGTTTCGTCTTATCTTCCGGCACGAGGACCGACTGTACCAGCTTCAATCCCTGACGGAGGCGTGCAAGCTGCTGGACATTGACTGCCCGACGGAGATGGAGGACGGACAGGCAACGAGTTCACAGAGTCAGCGGTCCGAGCTCTGGCTGGAGCCAACTGAAGCAGCGCCGCAGGGGTGATAGACGACGGAGGCCGCCCCCGAGGTGATCGCCCAGGGACGTCAGGATGCCATATCCTCGGTGGCAGAATCATTGGATCAGCAGGGCGAAGTCCCTTGAGGGTGACTACCTGAGGAAAGTGCTAATGTCGTTCCTTTTTCATCTATCATGCCTCTAAGCTCGTCGGGGCCATGTTGGCGGACACTAGGGCGGACGGGCGGGGGAGGGGGGACACTTCGGTACGCCACGTTACCCCCTTTGACTTTGGACATCCTGATCTTCCTTGGAAGATGGACTTTTGGTGCGCTTAATGTTGTTGGGGAGGGGGAGGGGGGACTTACGGGGTTAGTTGGGGTTTTCTGTTTCTCTATCTCCTTCCTTTCTTTTTCTTCTCTTTCCTGTGTCGGGTTCGGAGGGCGGTGGTTGGATGTCTGGGGCGCACTCTGGCCGTCACGGGGATACACATCACAAGCTGGCGTTCGCTGACCGGTGGGAATGCCTCCAATAACACTTAAGATCCTTACGCTCAATGTCCAGGGCCTGAACAATCCAATTAAACGTCGATCCATAATCTCCCTTCTTGCACAGTCAGGGGCGGAGATGTGCCTGCTCCAAGAAACTCATTTACTCATGAAAGACACGCACCGGCTGCAGTCCAGGTCATTCCCCATACAGTTCTTTTCCTGTGACACCACGAAACGGGCGGGGGTGGCGATACTTCTCGCACCGAGGTTTAAGGGGCTTTCACTGTGTAAAGTGGCAGAGATTAAGGGCAGGCTGCTGGTTTACCAATTCCACATGGGAGACTACACATTCACGGCAGGCACGATTTACGCACCCAATGACAGACCGGAAAACTTCCTCCATGCGGCTCTGACGGAATTGTCGGCCTCCCCGGACCGGAGGCTGTTACTCGGGGGTGACCTAAACCTGGCCTTCGACAACGTGATGGACCGGTCGGCCCACCGCACGGGGCAGGTAGGCGCTCTATCCCAGACGGGTCGCACGGCGCTGCAGGACTTAGATATGGTGGATCTCTGGCGGTTATACAACCCCGCGGCCCGGGAGTATACACACACTTCGGGAGCGCACGGTACATATGCGCGTCTAGACTATTTTCTGGCCACCCAAGCGCTCGTTCGGGAGATGGGTTCGGGGGTGGAGATCTTGGCGGCGTCCCTCTCCGATCATGAGGCGGTGGTTATGACGCTGACACTCCCGCCCATGGGCAGGAGGAAGCGCCAGTGGCGGTTGCGGAATGCACTCCTGCTTCGCCCTGTGGTGGTCAAAAAGCTACAAGGGGTCATTGAAGAATACCTTCGATTCAATGACAATGGAGCCACAACCCTCCCCACGTGTTGGCTTGCTCTGAAGGCGGTGGTCCGGGGTGCCATTATAGCCCTCTCCGCGGCAGAAAACAAAGAAAGGCAGGCGTAACGCGCGGAGTTATCGCAGAAAGTCAGTGAACTAGAACGTATGCACAGCCGTACGGGGGCTCCGAGGGTCTGGCGGCTGTTAAAAACGCAGAGAGCACAGCTGGAAGCACTAGACCGCGATAGGGCAGAGTATGCAGCACTACGCCTCCGGCATAGCTACTATGTGGGGGGTGATAAATGTGGTAGCCTTTTGGCCCGCTGCCTGAGGGAGCGCAGACAGAGAGAGGGCGTCAAGGCGATAGAGGACTCCCGCGGGGTCCTGCATACAGATGACGGGGAGATTGCCGCGACGTTTCGGGATTTTTACGCCCGGCTCTATGACGATCAGCCCCTTGACGGTGGCGGGCTCGACGCGTATTTGGAACAGGCACGGGTGGAAGGCCTTTCACCACCCCAGGCTGAGCTGCTGGAATCGCCGATTCGGCCGGAGGAGGTGATTTCGGCCATTTCGAGGCTCAAGGTGGGCAAGTCCCTAGGCCCGGACGGCTTCACGGCCACGTTTTATAAGCAATTTTGCTCATTGGTTACCCCCGTACTCACGCGACTCTTCAATTCGTTTGACACACTCGGGGAGATGCCCCCTTCTTTGCTGGATGCTGCAATAGTGGTGATCCCCAAACCCGGGAAGGATAGAAAACAGTGCGGTTCCTACCGACCGATCTCCCTCCTCAACGTGGACCTCAAGCTGTACACGGGGATCTTGGCGGCCCGCATTGCGCCCCACCTGCCGAACCTCATAGACCCGGATCAGGCGGGCTTTATCCCAGGCCGCCAAACGAGCGACCACACGAAGGGGGTACTGCATCTCATCGAGAAAGCCTCCCGCTTCCCGGCCGACTACGCCCTCTTGGCGGTGGATGCCGAGAAGGCCTTTGACCGGGTGCACTGGCCCTATCTCGAAGCGGTCTTGCACAGGTTCGGCCTAAAGGACAAAATGAGGGCACGAATACTCAACTGCTACCGCGATCCCCACGCCTCGGTCCGCGTTAATGGCCACACGTCGGCGCCATTTCGGATCTCCCGGGGCACTAGGCAGGGTTGCCCCCTTTCCCCGTTGCTCTTCGCAATGTATATGGAACCCCTAGCACAGCACATACGCCAAAACGGGCGGATCACCGTCATCCGGTTCGGTGGGGACACCCATACGATTTGCCTTTATGCCGACGATGTCCTTTTGACCTTCAGAGAGCCCTTGACGTCCCTGGGAGCGATCTTGGAGGAACTCGCCGTGTTCGGGGACGTATCGGGTTTCAAAGTTAACATTGCTAAATCAGTGGCGCTCTCCCTCTCTCTCGCACCGGGTGCGGTGGCGAACCTACGCGCAAAATATCCGGTCCCCTGGACAACTGGACCAGTCCCCTACCTCAGGGTGCAGCTGACTCCCACGATCCCGGGCATCCGGACCCTGAACTACGACCGTCTTTCCTCCGCCATTAAAACGGATCTCCATCGCTGGCGCCGTCTGCCGATCTCGTGGCTTGGGCGGGTGGCGGCCATCAAAATGACTATACTGCCTAAGATTCTGTACATGTTCCACACGCTCCCCATATACCCCCCGAAGGGCTGGATCAAACGGGTCCAATCCGAACTAGCACAATTCATTTGGCAGGGCAGGAAACCGCGTCTCAAATGCCAGATTAGTTCGCTTCCGCCGGACTACGGGGGCATTGGCGTCCCGGACCTAATGCTCTACTTCCAAGCCGCCCAGCTACGATACAAGGCGGAATGGATGAGGCCCGCATCCGAAAAGCATTGGCTGTTCCAGGACCAGGCGGTGGCGGGGACGCCCCTGGCCGCGATCCCGTTTCTTCGACGGGACCAGCGGCCACCCAATCTGTATGCCTCGTGGGTGACCCAGGCAACAGTGCGGATCTGGGACCAGACCGGTGAGAGACATGAGCTGACGTCCTTCCCCTCGCCTCTTACCCCTCTGTTCGGCAATCCCGACTTCCCGCCGGGGCTCTCGGAGTCCACTTTCCCGGGTTGGCGATACTCCGGCTGCAGAGCACTGGGGGTCCTGTATAATGACGGCAGGTTTATCCCCCTAGCACAGTTGGCAGCTGACTATGGAATTCCGGCCACGGATCTGATCGGGTACTTGCAGGTTAAACACTGGGCCACACGGCCACGGGAGAAACGCGCAGCGCAACGCCGGCTCACACCGTTCGAGCGCTGGCTGATCACCCGCCACACAGACAAGAAACTGACCTCGGATCTGTACAAGATGCTCCTTTCGACACACTATCACTCATATCACGCAGGGAGGGCACGATTGGAGCGGGACCTGGGAAGGGACCTACTAGCGAAGGAATGGGAGGGATGTTGCTATAGGGCCTGTCACACGGCTACACACACAGGGCTCACCGAGACGTTCACTAAACTGGTGACTTACTGGTATTACACACCGGAACGCCTACACCGCATGGATAGCTCACACAACGCGGACTGCTGGAGGGGGTGCGGTCAACTGGGCACTTTAGCGCACATTCTTTGGGATTGCCCCTTGTTATCCTCCTATTGGCGACAGATTCTGGATGAGGTGGACAGATATTTTGACACAGAGCTGCCCAGATTCCCTGCATACATCATCCTGGGGGTCCCCAATGCCATTACTTACCCCTTGATGTCCCACCGGGGGAAACAGATAGCCCTGGCGCTAGGGGCGGCCACACAGTGCCTTCTAGCTTGTTGGAAAACACCCTGCATACCCACACATCTAGAATGGCTGCACCGCCTCTGGCATATCCTGGGGATGGAACGTATCTCTCTGACATTGGCGGGAAAAGGCGCCTCTTTCCCGGAACTGTGGCAGCCGTTCAGGTCCCTTCTATCGCAGGACTTCAGGGAGCTGACGTGTCCCCGATACCTACGCCTCCTACGGCTTAGCACAGATCCAGAGGATGGGGAGTCCGCATAGCCGCCCTGCTTGGACACTTGCCCGGAGGCGGCTCTGGGCACTCTCCTTTCTGGTCCCTTTGTTCCCGAGACAGGGTCTCCCTTCCTTTCTTTCTTCTTCTTTCTTTCTCTCCTCTGACTATCTTGACAACGGGAATGGGGGGGGGGGGGGGGAAGTGACGGCGGGAGGGGGTTGCTGGGGGGTTTGGGTTACGGGGGGGGGGGGGTGTAACTGATAGCGACTGATAGGACTAGCAAGCACCTCTTCGGCTTCCCCCCAACTGTTGGTGGTGGAGGCGAGCTCAGCTGATTCTGCTCCCGCTTAGGCCGGGAATGTGTAAATTGCTTGACGCTATTTTTTCCTTTGTTAAAAACCTTTAATAAAAGATTTAAACCTAAAAACAAGTGGTTCTATGTATGTGGAGTCACATACGTGAAAGGTATGTCCAGCGCCACAAGTACATATGACACAGGCTCTCAGTCACTCATACCCATATATCCCATTCATGCGCACACATGTTTATACATCCCATAGGCCACACTATCACTGACATACATGGCAGCCCTGTCATAGTGCCACTAGTCAAAGTATTTTTTTCAAACCCTAGTATCTGGCTCTATGGACACTAGCCCTAAAGTCCATGAAGCTGGGCATGGGGTGTCTGGTAACAATGCATGAGTTGTTTAGCCTTCCGTAGCTCTCAATGATCTTCATGGATCAGAAGTAGCTCTCACTATAGAAAATGTTGGATACTTCTGCACTAGATAAATTAATCTTAGAAGTGCGGATGTGTCCTGGTAGCCCATGGAGAGGGATATTAAAGAGTGAGCATCTTTTGCTGTGCAAATAACATATTTCTCATTCATTTATCCTTCACCCTTCGTTTGTTGGAGATCAAACAACCCTCAGCTAAAGCGCAAGATAATGTTTCAAAAGATAGCTAAATAAATTGAAAAGATTAGTACATTTCTCTTCCTAATTGTCGGAACGTGGTGTTTTGTTATGGAATTTTACACCCCTGCTTCAGCAGCTGGCCCCTCCATCAGTCAGGCAGAGCATAGTTTCGATCTTCAGTGTTTAAAATCGGGGCACAGATAATTAGTGCACAAGTTTCCTTAAAGTGCCTATGGTTCGCTCCCTCCCTCTCCCAACGACTGCAGCCCAATTTCCACAACATTACTTTGCTGTCTGCTTTGTCTTATTGTCCCCTGAATGCTGCAAGAGGCTTTAGTGCCAAACTGGTCTAAATGTGTGATTAGGGCAAAGCATCCAGCAATCAGCAAATAGAACATGCGGGTAAAAGCAATCTTTACCTAGCATTCTACCTCATTATTCTTTGAGGTGGAATAGAGTTGAGTAGAGATTGCCATTAAGAAAGAGCTATTTATAACCAAGATCAGACCTTTCAGGACCACATGTAGAGCTGAGGGAGCCTCTCTGCAGACAGTCAGCCATGTATATATGATGGAGACTTGAAGTGATCTTGCCTCTTTGGATAAGGCTTTGCTCAATATACTTTGCCCGCAAGATCACACTGATTTATGACATGGCCTCTTTACATCGGACTGTTTTTTAAATTTTAGAACATTGAATCAAGAATCAAAAGAGAGCATTCATATACCGAAACACATTCTCTCTTTCTCCATCGTAGTAATCAAGAAATAAGATACGGTTGAACCGATCTTCTGTTTTACATCCAAAGTCAAGAATTCTGGGATGGGAAAGCGCAGTCGCAGAGTCTTTAAGGGCGGTGGATATATATATATTTCAGTGGCATTTCTGTGCCCTGCCCCACTCCAGCAGTACATTCTGTGCCCGATGATGCTGCAATAGGTGATAATACGGAATATCATTTGAAGAGTTGGTGCTCTTTGTAGAGAAACAGTTGCTTTGCTGGGAATCTAAATGTGATGGCCCAGTCAACCCTCATAAGTTCAAGATTCCTCCCTCCCACCTTGCACCACCCAAGGTTCTGCCCTTTGAGTAGGAATGGAGAGCCAAATCTGTAGTGTGGAGAAAGGGGAATATGGACAGAAAAAAACATCATTGGTGGCAGCCTTGATAACAATTCTCGCACATCCAGTGGAGCGATTCATCAGAGGTCATGGAATATTTTTAAAGTATTTCCTAAGTAATATCGGACTTAAGTTACCAAATGTGTAACAAGTTGCACAATACATATTCTTGCCAGAGACTGCATTGTACTGTTGAAGAGTCAAAGGGGACCCAAAAACCCTTCCACCGCTCGGAAGCATTCAGCAACTATTGATTTAAGGGAATATTAGGATAATGCCACTCGAAGTCTCTGATATGAGGTGAGGGTTAACGAATCAAGAACAAAAAGTTTGCGGGTAAAAACCGTGAGGGATGATGAAAAAGGAAAATCGACCCAAAATGTTGTCAAAAACAAAAAAAAGTTTACCTTTGAAAGGAAAGAAATGTAAAAAAAAATGGTGATGGACTGCATAGGAATACAAACTCGGTGCGAAGCTGCAACCCTACAACTATTCAAAATGTTGAAGAAAAGTGTGATCCCTACTGTCCCCACTTTAATAGTCCCAAATTAATGTTCCAATGCCTGAAAGACACCCCCCCCCTTTGTTGGCTCCAGCTGCTACTAACCTAGCCATCGGATCCATGTTCTGCCTCCAACTGGGTGTCAGTGGTTATGTTTGGAAGCCCAGAGTTAGGGTCTGTGACGAAAGTTTCTGTTGAGTGCCATTAATTACAGGCCATGACACAGCGCCTGATGCTTCTTTACCTCCCCAGTGTTGTGGATCTCCATGTAGCAGTAAAGCGGAGAGAGGGTGTGGCCTAATGGCTAGAGTTGTCGACCTCGAAGCTGAGGGACCTGGTTCGAGTCTCGGCAGAGACGCTCAACATCCTGTGATTCTGGGCAAATCACTTAATCTCCCAAATCTCCAAAATGAATGTGTCCGTCTGTAACGCAACCGGTGCTTATGTAAAGCGCTCTGATACCTTCAAGTCGAGTTTGTGCTATATAACCCCCCCCCCCACCCCCCCCCCCCCCCCCCAAAAAAGCTAATCTGATAACAGTTACATATCAAATGCTTGAGCTTTGAAGCACCAGTCTCTCAGTAGCATTACAAGCGCTCCCCTGGACCTAATGAATTGAGGTAGATGCCATTGTAAAGAACACATAATAAAACAAGTAACAGTGGCTTCTTCGATATAAAGGACATCTTATGTTTCTTATTTTCTCATCGATTGAAGGGAACGACCCCCTTCCGTCAGCGTCACCATATGCGCGGTAAGAAGCTTTAGAGCTTGTGATTGGGATACTCTGCAAGGTTGGTGACTACAAGTGAAAGGAGCTGAGTACTTTGTGCTCGGAATTGCATTGCCAGAGGGTTCCCAACATCAACATCCAGAGAAACAGGACTGCTACAATATTTCAGGAAGATCCGAAAAACCATAAGAAAAATCTGCCATAAAGTGTGAATTTGTTTATTAAAACGGGGAGCGTGAGTAAAACCAGAAGCTTAACGCCAATTAAAAGGGGAGTTTGAGCTGTGGAAGATGTTGTCGTGCATTGTCAAGGTGGTGAACCGTTTTAAAAGAAGTACATTGTTAGGCAAAAATAAGTAGAGTTGCCATATATTGTTTATCTCTTGCTTCTGTGAGTGCAGCCTGGTTGGGGTTTTCATTGCACGAGAATGCAGGTATTGTTGGGGGCTAACGTGCACCGGTGGGAGGGTACTGAGGCAGGAGGAAAACATGGTTTGAAGAGTTTAAACTCGTCAATAAAAGCACTTACCTGAGGTAAAGTCAGTTATTAAGTTAGTGGAACCATTTCTACACTACATACACCATGGAGGTCCACCAGTTTTGGTCCCAGCAAGATGCTGTAATAAACTTTTCAATGGATTCTAGGGTGTCACCCGGTGCACTGTTTCTGCCCCTTAAAGTTTACACACTTTAATGTTATATAAGCCAACCCTAAAGCGTGGAACGGCCTCCCACTCCACCTCAGAGCCTCCTCCACTCGTCTTGAATTTCACAAGAAGCTGAAGGCCTGGCGTTTCCATTAACCAACCTACCATAGGCAGGGCTAGGCACACACACCTCTTTAGCACCAGGATACCCTTGCGGGCGATAGTGTGCTTTATAATTACACATAGTATAGTAAATCGGTTCTTTTTTATTGTTAATTTTGATCAGTACACTTTACTTTCACATGCTGTTGCAGGACACACATCTCCTTTTCCCCAGCGACCCAAACAGGAATAAATTGGGTTTTCCATGAGGATTTCATTAAATAGTTAAACAACACCTGGAAGAAGGGACTGTATGCTCTGCAAATGCATTCAGGCCAGTACTCAAACATTTGTACAAGCTCATATGTATTCACTAGGAAAGCCAGAATGCAAAAGAGAGTAGGCATTGTTGTGGTTATGCTACATGGAGGAACTTAGAAGGCTGCCATGGTGGCAAAAGATAAGAGCCTTGATTAAAAGAATATCACTTTGCAGCGACTTTATAGAGTTCCTTGGGTTGTTAACAAAAAAAACTGTTCGTATAGCTTTGTAATAAAGTTGTGTTAAAACTATAGAGTAATAGATGTATTTTTTTTTTGTACTCCCAAACTTGCTTCTGCTAAGCTGATCAACCAGCTGGTCTTTACATATTGCATGCTGATTTGACAGTGAACGAGCATCAAAACTTACTGCACATCATTCATTGTTATCATGGAAAATCAGTTTGTAAATTGACAAAACGTTTGTTCGTTCAAGCGATACTTCGGCCCAAGGCCATAAAAGCACATAAATAAGGAATGATAAAACATTAATAATCCTAGTGCAATAAATACATGGTCTAAAAGCAAATGTGCCTAAAACAATATTAAAACTGTTGTGTAAACAGAGACTAAGGATTCAAAATAAAATACAACATTAAAAATTCACTTTTGATGGTGCGTGTACGCTCATTAACAGAATAACCCATGATAATTAGCCGTTTAAGGCCCTAAATTTGGCCCTTGTAACGCACATAGCCAACAAGTACCGGTAGAGTGTGAAAACCAATGGTTTACTACAGTTGATTTTTCATATCCTTAGGGCAGACATATTCTCTAATCCCCAAATTCCGGCAGAGTGGTAGGATCCAACAACGCCTACTAGTTAAGTAGTCTGGGCAGAACAACATTACATGTTCTTGAGACTCCTTGGAGGCCCGCAACCTGGGCCCAGCTGCTCATCCACCAGAATTGACAAAACTGTTTGCTCTGATAATGCCATTGCAGCTAAAGTGCAATGTATCCAACTAGCAACGCCATTCTAGCTATAATGGGATGTATCCACCACCAGTAATGACATTTTGGCTAAAGCGGTATGATTCCACCACAAATGAGAACATTTTAGCTGCAAAGGGGGTGTATCCACCATTTGTAATGATACATGGGTGTTATAACCCACAAGCATGCAATCAGTTCTGCCTTGTTTAACTTTCTGATATTCCAAATTGCCAAGCCTGGAATAATAGTCTACTAACCTGCTGAGATTTCAGAGCATTGACCCCTTCTAACACACCCATATTTGAAGCAACTGGTCAAACTCTTCATCAGTGTTATTAAACAAAGCAGCTAAAACGGCCGTGCCACCTCCCTGCAAGGGGACTACAGGGACACTTTTTCCAGTCAAATTCCATGCCAAGGTCAGTGGTTATTGCATTGTGGGTTGAATTTGAAGACGACAAAATGGAAGTATTGGAAGAGAAAAAAGTGTAAAAGAAAAGATGGATGCCCTTGCTGTCGTCTGCGAACAGCGGGCGGCGTGAGTCAGCCGGCATTGAGTGGTGAATCCCTTGGGAGTGTGGCTCTCTCGTGCTTAAGTTCTCGCAACTCAATATTATTCTAAGTATAACGAAAACCGAGTTCGTCTATTTTGAGCACAAATTGATTTGTTCCTATTCGGAAGAAATAACACGAATGAGTCACCCATTGGAAAGAGTCTACTGCTTGCATAAAAAGCAACGTGACTCTTTTTACATAGCCATAGGTTTTGTGGGCTTTATTGTGCCCCTAAAGCACCCACGTTAGTCGAGTTTCAATGCCAGAATCCATCTGATGTGAAGAAACATAAAGCTGTCATTATTTGTTTCATTAGATAAATTACAATGTGTTTCATTCATGTTTGTGTAACGTGCACGATTTTGTTGCATTGTAATGAGCAAGAGAATGTGCATATTTGGGCCACGTGTGGGAACAGCCCTGTCTCAAAATACACACAAAGTTGTGGGTTCTGAAGGAGAAGTTCGAAACATAGCTACGCAAATCACTTATCCCCAAATTACAAGGAGAGTAATTCAGGATTGATTGCAAAACTCAGATCAATTTAGGATTGATTGGAAAGAGTGATACACGTATCATTGGGAAAGAAGTGAAATAAATGGCCACCCAGATGACTGGTAGCGTAGATAAAGTGATGTCGATTACCAAGATTCAGAAAATGTGTGAAAAAACCCAAAATGAACATGTGGAAGTGCTAATAGTGCATATGTGCTAATATGTCACCTTTTTAGGGTATCTGGCATATCGGGCCTCTAAGCGGCCTCCCCTCGGCAGAAGTCCGCCTAGTGCCTTCCCAGTGTCACCGTCCCCGATGCAAGCCATGGCATGATTGGGTAGACGTTGCATTATTGTACCAGATTGAATTGATGGATAATTTTTTTCCGCATCAAATGGGCAATGTGAAGGAAACTTCAGAAGGGTGGGTTGTGAAAATCACAAGGAGTCTCCAGACCCCTATGTGTCATTCTCAAAGGTTCTTCAACGGTGGCGATAGATTTACATTAGGAGACACAGGTTTCCTCAGGTCACCTTTAGTGGACACAAAACAGCACAATGTAGAAATATATATAGTGTGCCTGTGTGAGTGGTACAATCTATAACAAGAGGTCAGTCATTCAGAAACTTCTGCCATAAGGTGCTCCATGAACTTGTTATTGCTGTCAACTTATTTATACTCTCAAGCTTCATTCTTCACTTTCGGAGTTGCAGTGTCATAGATGAAAGAAAACCTGCCTGGAAAACAAGTTACTTTTGTGAAAGGATTTAAAACCGGACCCACGTTTTCCCTCTTCTCGCCACTTCATGCATCTGATGCTTTGATATGTATTTCTTAAGTTCTCAAAAAGCACAAAGTGCACAGAAAGACTTGGTCTTTGAAGTGGGGCTGGGGCCAAGGATTTGTGGGCGCTTTCAATCTCCAGTGGAAAATTTGATGGCAAACATAAAAGCATGGGGAACATTTTTTTTATGAACATCCCATTTGATTTTCTCTTTTTCTTCTGATGTTATATTCTTGCTCTGTGAATCTTTGATTAGCCTTGGATCCGTTGTGGGTGTAGAAGGCAGCCTGGGTCTCCAGGATTAAAATGTATTCTGATTTTCAAATTTGGTGTGTTATTTCTCATGGTCACTTCATATTTATATCAAAGTCTTTTCGAACCTGATCTGATTTTCTATTGACCTCTTTCATCGGGGACTCGCCTTTTCTTATCTGAGCTACTGTTCCTGTATAATCTTCACCAGAAGCCTTCTAATTTCTAAGTAGGCATTATTAAAGAAAACAATTAAAAATCCTTTAAAAAGATGAGGTTAAATGTATCTACCAGTGTCCTTCAGAGCTCATTTCCTAAGATGCTGTTTCCTCAGCCTGCTTGTTCTGAAATCTAAACCGGGTCACCCAAGAGTGCTTTTCGATGATGTCACAGTGAATAAAATTTAGAGCGCGAATTGCGATTTTTGAGGCATATGGAATAAAGTGGTACAGAATCACAGATCAGAAATGTCCACAAGCCTCTGCCAGTAAAATGCACAAGCGTCTAGCAGTGAGGTGCACAATCTCCCTTCCATGTTGGGCACAAGCCCAGTTCGGTAAGATTTTTGTTCATTTGGAGAGCACACACACCTCAAACCGTATTGTACACATTCACATTATTGAAGTTCATAAACTCCCTTCCGTTAGATGCAGATGGTCCATAGCTGAAATGAAATGAAGGCGCTTCCATCTGAGATACAGAAGCAGTCTTAAGTGAGATTTACATATCACCATGTCTGAGGCACAGAAGAGGTTCCAGAGAGGTCCACACCTCAAAGAATTGGATGTTTACCAAAGAGTGTTTGTGGTGATGGTTACATGACCTGAATGGTCACCAAGGGTGGGTGATGCTGGTGCTGTAGGGACTTGGGTTTGGCAAGTACACCCTGATCAAGCACATGTTCCATGTCTGTGGTTAGTGTAGGTGAAGCAGCTGAGAACGATTAATTCATGGCTAATAGGTCCAGATGCAGCTTTCCTTGCACACACACCAGGTACTGGAACACCAACAGCAATGCATGATGCCCATTTCACTGTCGTACAGAACATTTAACAAAGCCAGGAGCAGCTCAAGCGTCCATCACTCTAAGAGTGTGTAAGCTACAGGCCGCGGCAGTAGAACCTTCCATTAAAGATAAGCGCATGTAAGACATGTGCATCACCAGCGCAAACTCGTGTTCTGCACTCAAGGCAAAGCGCAGGCAGATTAAACCACCCGAGCAGAGCTACAGCGTTCATCAGCAGCCTTGTATGGTTTTAATACAACTTTACTAGTGGGACTTAAGTTTCATGCATTATTAGCCACATGGGGGGGGAGGGTTATGACCAAAAGCGTCTCTGGAAGGATCCCATCTGTCTAAACCTTTTGCTGCACTTCCTTTTTGACCTCCACTGGAGGCTAATGCCTTCTGTTTTACTTCAACCACCATGTTTTACTGTAAGTGGACTCATCCATTCACCCCTGAAGAGTTCACATGGGTGAATGTGAATGGCCATACAACAGACAGGCCTGCTCCTGCTGATCTGTGTCTGGAAGTATCAAAGTTATTTGTACTGGACATCTTGCACGTCTTTTAAAAGCACATTAACAAATCCTTCCTACTGTTGTGACACTTGCTGGTGGCTCCCTGTGCCTAATAAGCCTCAGTATCAATAAATGAGTTTTTCGTTAACCCTTCTGGTTGCTAGGTTGACTTGAAAATATCTTGGTGTTTGTACCTTTTGTCTAAACCTCTTTTCTAAAGCTTTTTTTGCAATTTTTGTTTCTCTAAACTTATATTTTTACTACAGAATGAAATCTAAAATAAATGAATTCAAGTCAAATGCACACTGTCATTTCTAAGTTACATTTCTGTGGATGTATATATAAGTCAATGGCCCTTCATATGTGAAGACATTGTGAATTTTTTCACTTTACCTTGGATAAGAAATGTCAGTAGTTATTCGGTGAATCACTTTGCTCAGAGGGCCCAGGGTCAGTCTGCTGGGTCCTTGGCTAGCAGAGGAAACCACTCCTGTATTCTCATACAAAACTAGCTGCCCCTGTGAAATAGCAGGAAGTGGACTGTAGAGAAGAGCAAATCTCTTACTCTCATACAAATATGTCCACTAACTTGGAATTAAGGAGAAGTAGAATATGACATTTGTAAATTATAATTTAGGGTAAAGTTCAGAGTTGTAAACTTAAGGTTTCTTAATTTCTCTGATGGGAGCACAACTTTTCTCCCTATAGTAGCAAGCTAGTGCTCACTCGCTAGAAAAGCTGTATGTACTACACTACTCCTTATTGCCTTTTGATCTGAACTTTCCTGCGCTGATTAAAGAAAGCAACTCTGTGACATAAAGCAGGGATCAGTGTAGACCAGGAAGAGCCGAGATGTCGAACAGAAGGGCAAGGTGATTCGGAAGGTAATACGTCGCACAATAACAGATCAAGCTACATCCCAGGCTGCTCATAAATAGAAACTTGATGTCAAGGGCAGTGCAGAGGACAGATGCTGGTTACAAGCCAGAGAGAGTAAAGGAGAACACCAGAAAACGACCATAGTTTCCGGGTAACACGCTTTGATCAGAGTTAGTCTTCTGGTATGTGTGTAAAGGATTTTGGTAGTTATCGGGAAGCCATCTATATTGATGCCAAGAGATGTGGTTTAGTCATAAAGCAAAACCATAGTTTGACCATGCTTTTAGACACTGTTGCGAAGATGAACCAAGACTGACAACAAACTAAGAAAGGCAAAACTCCACAGGACCTACTTGTAGCTTTCAACAATTGGCTCCATGTGACCATGTCAGCCAACCCTTGCTATTTAGACAATAGAACATAGCTTTGTATCACATGTAGTTTCCTTTTTACTGAAATGTGTTTGGGCTGGGAAGTCCCACATTCAAAGTGCTGCTGTTTGCTGAAAACCAGGACAGGTTGTCTGAGTTGCCTAGGACGTTGGCAGCTGTGTTGGACATTGGCAGCTATGGGTCCTGGAAGCAACCCTTGAAGTTTATCCCTTATTTGGGACTAAAGACAACTCCTCTGGTCACACTGCAAATTAATGCAGGGCTGGCGCAGATGATGGACCAGTCTTGAAATAGGATGGTGAACAAGAGTACAAAGCACAACTGGAATACAAACCAAGTTCAACAGCAGAATGTAAAAACTAGAAGATTATTAGAGCCCGTGTTTTAAGGACAGGAACTATACCAGCACTAGCTCGGATGACACTAGAGACAGGGAGGACCCAACGCAAAAATCGGTCTAGGAAACAATGCCTCATTCATACAAAGAAACGCAAATAGAGTCAAATATGCACCTAAAAAGGGCAGAGACAAGTAATGCCCTGGTGGGGCATGGTGTGAGGAAATAGATCTAAAAAAATGTTGTACGACAACGGCAACAAAGTAGATCAAAAAATGCCATCCAGCATTATAGGTGTTGCCACTGGGTACTGCTTCTTGTTGTTATTACTTACATTTTCGTTGCCGTCTCCCTTCTTCGTAGAGGATGTGTCGGAGTCCTTATTGATGGGACTCGCGCAATTCCCCGTAAAGGTTCAATCGAGGCAACCACAGCCACTGTCTCAACTGCAACTATGTGATAAGCTGACTGTCACTCCTTGCGTATACCCTTTCTGTTTGTGTCTGGTTCAGAGGAGACCCCATTTAGGCCGCTCCCAAGACTCCACCAAATACCATGAAAAAGTGTGATTTACCATGCACAGTGACATGAAGTTTTGCTGAGAAGAGGAGCATGTACTGTTGCCGCACACCCTGACTTTTTCCTTTGTAGCCCGTGAGCCAGCATCTCTGTTGCTACACTGCCATGGTGTCCATTCTAGATTCCCGCTCAGTGCTTGATCTAAGCCTCTGTTTAACAGTTGTGATTGAGTCCATTTTTGTTTTCTCTATAAATTTCGTGTCCATTTCAGCTGTTGTGGCTTCCTATGTAAGGCCAGCATTCTGTGAGGAGAATCAATCAATCAATCATGGCATTTGTAAAGCGCACTACATACCCGCGAGGGTCTCAAGGCGTGGGGGGGGGAGCTGCTACTGTTCGAAGAGCCAGGTCCTGAGAAGTCTTCTGAAGGTCAGAAGGTCTTCGGTCTGCCGCAGGTGGATGAGGAGGGTGTTCCATGTCTTGGCGGCGAGGTGGGAGAATGATCTGCCGCCGGCGGTCACTCTTCGGATGCGGGGGACGGTGGCGAGGGCGCGGTCTGCAGAACAAGACTTTAACTCTCTTGGGGTT
This sequence comes from Triturus cristatus, assembly GCF_964204655.1. Classification (NCBI taxonomy): domain Eukaryota; kingdom Metazoa; phylum Chordata; class Amphibia; order Caudata; family Salamandridae; genus Triturus; species Triturus cristatus. The sequence goes on from NC_140588.1 coordinate 219,447,838, forward strand.
GCTTATTGCCATATAGAAGACTAAGATCAAGGGGAGCTGTGAGGAGAACAAAACACCATTGATGCACCGAAACCGTCCTCAAGAACAGAATGAGTGAAACGAAGGGGTCGGCACAAATATAGGACACACCTCCTCCACAAGGGGAGTAATACAGTAGAGCAGCAGTTCTTGACCTTTTGACTTCTGTGAACTTCCACTGAATCATTACTAGAATCTGGGGACCTCAACCAAGTTATTATTGGTCACTACCGGCCTAAGCAATTTTAATGATTTGAACCACGAGACAGTATACAAAACAAGCACACACAGCATAAATGATGAAATATATAAATATTTTTTAAATTCACACTCCAATATAGAAAACGTTTTTACATTTTCAATGTTGCTTCTTTATTTGTATATACTTTATTAGTTTTCAATATTATTTGCTTGTCAAACAGTCGCGGACCACCCGAGTAGGTCTTGCGGATCCCCAGGAGTTCTTGGACCACAGGTTAAGAACCATTGCTGTAGAGGAATAGGCGACTGGATAGGAATTTTTCTAAACTGGCGATCTGAGCACTGTGGGTCAGAACTTCCGTAGAGGTGTTTCTTACCACGCTCTGCTTCTAAGGGCATTTATCAAGCATCTATTGTGAAGGCTAAGCTTTTTTAGTACAATCCTGCGCTGAAACAGGGTGCCTTGGTTCAACTGGACATGTCACTTAAAATTAAAATAAGTGGAATTTTCCTGCTGGCGTTTTTTTTCCCAATAGATAACACTCTAACCCTTATCCTGAAAACCTGATGGTGGCCCTCCGTGTCACTCCAAACATTGCCATGTTACCTATTTGTCAGGTTGACTCTTCCTTTGCATGTCATATAAGGTCATTATAAGGTCTTCAATGTGCCTGCCACCAGTTTAATTAATCACTATGCCCTTCATGCTCTGCTCTCTCTGGAAGCTCAGGCGTTCTGTGTTTATATTCTGCCCATGCCTGGAAGTCTATCTGAAGAGCATGTTCTGCAGGGACCTCAGGAGGTGGAGGAGAGGACAGATGCAGTCCATGTGAACCTCTCCGCATGCAAACGAGCGAATGTGATTGCAGACTTGCACTTACTCGGATGTCGATGCCCAGGCACAGAGAGTTGGATACCGTATGGTACTTGTACTCTTTTGGAATTGGATTGTGCAATTAATATGTTGCTTCTTGCCACTGCTTAATTTGAGCCTGTGGTTTCCGGTGCTCAGCACCGGCACGTAATTATGAACACCGGCGCTTTTCATGAGCACCAGTTTAGGACATTCTTTCAGGCATTGGGAGATTAAGTGATTTGCCCAGAATCACAGGATGCGGAGCCGACGCCGAGACTTGAACCTGGTTCTCCCGTACCAAAGTTGGCAGCTCTGGCTATTACGCCACATCCTCTCCCCACTTTCGTGGTTAGTAGTTGGTTCTGCTTTAGGCGGCGCTATCAGGAGAAATGGGCTGGTGCAAGCTGCCTCTTAAGGAGAGCCCTGGGACTTATTAATTTCTTTTTTACAAATTAACCACTCCTCCTTTTCTGTAAGAACTGTCCGCTCTCTGGCTATCACATAGATACTCATTACGAGGGCCTGAGAAAATAGCACGGAATTTCCCCGCCCAGGATCTTGCTGAAACTTGGCTGAAAGTCATGAAAAGAGTGGGGAAAATCCAGGGCATTTCAAGTGTGATCCTGAGGATACACTTAGAAATGAAGAATTACTGGGGTAATCGGTAATTTCCCTGGTCAGTGCTTGAAATGGAAATTGGAAGTGCAGGTGCCTCATGCAGTTTACCTGCTTGTTTCTGTGAAGTCCTGGTATTCTCCCTCTCCTGATAAAGAAGTACAGGCACTCAGTACCCGACAGTTATGGCCCATTTAAAGACTGACCCTAGTAATTCCTCATTCTGTCCCCACCCCCCCAAGATGTTTACACTGCGATGTCAGCTAAATCTCTGGGTGAAAATCAGCAGACCTGCTGAAAAAGCACATCTCTCAGAAATCCTGTGGGGTCAGTAACTGCATTTGGCAGCCTCATCCAAACTAAGATGCTACGCGTAATGAGGGCATGGTCGCATGTGAAAAAATAGTGAGCACATTCTAACTCACGGGTGGTAGCTGCACTCCTGGTAAATACTGATACTGCTAGGTACGATAGTTACCAAGTGCTTAATTATTGAACCATTCTGAGTTTTGGGGGGGAAACTGCCTTTTAAACGCTGGCAGAGCCACACTTGGCTTTTTCCGGCAAGCGCAACCACATATGCCTCGTGGTTAAGGCACTGTGCTGGTCTAGATGCGCGGACACAGGAAGAGGAAGAGTTGGGAAAGAACGCGGACTGGTAAGTGGGGTTGGGTTTTTGGGGAGTATTTTTATTATGGTTGGTGTAGTTTTTAGGGCTCAGTGCGGTTGGGGTAGTGTTTAGGGCTCGGGTAGTGTTTACAGTCAGGGGGCTCAAGGTAGTTTTTAGGGCTTGGGGGGGTTGGGGTAGTTTTAGGGCTCAGGGGGGGGGTCAGGGTAGTTTTAGGACTCGGGGGGTCGAGGTAGTGTTTAGGGCTCGGGGGTCGAGGTAGTGTTTAGGGCTCGGGGGTCGAGGTAGTGATCTGAAAGAGACACGTTAGTTATAGATTCCTTACCTTCGAATATCTCCAGGCATCAGACTGGATCCGGAAAGTTTTCGTCAGCAGTACCCTTGCTCGTCGGTAGGGGTCGTGCAGCTCCGCATACGTCGCTGGCGTCGTAGTCGCCGAGATGACGTCGTCGGAGCTACTTAGACGCGCCCACCCGCGCTGACGTCAGTTCTTTCTTTTTCCGCGCCAGCAAGCGCAGATCCAAAAGAGAGCGGTACTCCTAGTTAATATTTTAACTTTGTTCTGAGACTTGTTTCTCTTGTTTTGTCGATTTCTCGACTTCTGGTGCAATAGAGAAGCCCGGGTTTAAGTCCTGTCTGGACTGTTATCGGAACAGGTCAGTGGTGGACCCACTTAAAGTGGGTCTCTTCTGCTTGGGGTATGCCCATGACCCCGAGGCATGCCCTGATTGTCGGGCCAAGGTGCCGAAGGCTTTGCGGGAGCGTTCCCGAAAGTTGTTGGAGGCCCGGCATTCGGCTCCGCGACGCTCGAGATCCCGCTCCTGAGGAAGATCGGGAGACAGGTTGCGAGGCCGTCACCACCATTCGTCGGAATCTGGGACAGATAAGTCCAGGCGCCATAAAAAGTCGAAGAAGCGATGTCGCTCTTCGTCTACCCCTCACCAGTCGTGGTACACGGTGGAGGGGGCGGGTGGTCACTCCCCCGCGGCTCCGATGGAGCCTCCGTTGTTGTAGTTTATTTGCCCCATTGGGTCCCTCCGGCGCGCCCTTGGGCCCTGTGAACCCCTTGGGTGGCTCTGCTCCGTTCCACCGCCTTTGGGCCCCGTTACGCCTGCAAGATGCCCTGAAGCGCCATTGGCTCTGACCTCGGCGCCGCCGTTGGCTCCGGCCTTTGCACCGCCAATGGCTCTGGCCTCGGCGCCGCTGCTGGCTCTGGCCTCAGCGCCCCCGTTGGCTCCGGCCTCGACGCCGCCATTGGTTCTGGCATCGGTGCCGCCTTCGGCTCCGGACTCGGCGCTGGCCTCGGTAACTCAGTTTTATCCCACCTCGGCGCCGGACACGGCGTAGTTGCCTCCAGGGCCAGACTCTATCGAGCCTGCCTTCTCCAATTCCTGTTCCGAGCGGGGGACATTTTTTCACCTTCCCCCTAGCCCCTCGTCCTTCTCGGCCTCTCAAACGGCCAGGGACCGAAGGGGGGTTCTAGGAGGGGTCTGAGGACCTTCTCGCAGCTCGGTGGGAGGATGTACTAACTAAGTTGGCAACACGGAGAGTCCCAGCGAGCTGGAATTATCTCCACACCCTTATAAACTGTGCGCTTCTTCCGTAGCTACGGAGGTGGTTGGTTCATTCTGTGGTGTTGCGTAGGGGAGGCTCCTAACATCACATTCCCTACAGGGACTATCCGGGCTCTCCTGACTGCAGTGTTTCTGCAGCGGCATCCTCCACTGAGCCGCTACTACCCTTCAGTAACGCACTTAAACCTAACACAGGGGCTCCTGTGGATACAAGGCAACCCCAGTTTCATCACCCAACACCTAACGTCAGAGTGGCTAGTTGTTCGAGACTCTGCCTCTCCAAGTGCCATTTGTCCTCTTTTCACACTGTGTGTGGAACACGGTGGCGCAGGTGCTGCCTCTGTGTCTAGCGGATGCTTCCAAGGTGCTCTCCCAAGCAATTGCCGAGGGCAATGATGCGTCAAGGTTCACCATCCATTGTGGTCTTTACTCCGCCTCCTCCATATGCAGGGCAATTTGCATACAGCAGCGCAGCCGCGAACAGGGGACCCGCACCAATGGGACACGGGGCTAGCAGGCAGATCAGTCCTAAAGACCTTCCTAGTCGGCTGTTTCAGTCCAGTGTTTAAGGCCCACCACACGCCAGTGGGCGGCAGGATTCGCTATCCCCTCCCCCACTGGTGTGCCATCCCTTTGAACAGGTGGGGTTCTGCAAATGGTCCAAAGGGGCTACTCCCTTCCCTTCGACACTACTCCTCCTGCCATGCCACCTCAGCACCACCGCATGTCAGAAGATTGCTTGACACTTCTCCAGCACGAGGTTGCGACACTCTTGGCCAAGGGGGCCATTGAGCACGTTCCAGTGTCAGAAGTAGGTTATGGTTGTTACTCTCACTACATCTCAATCCCAAAGGAGGACCGCGGCCTACGTCCTATCTTAAACCTCCGGAACGCCACTCGCTTCCTCCGGAAGGAGAAGTACAAAATGCTCACGCTTGCGCAAGTCTTGTCTGCCCTACACCCACAGGACTGGATTGTACAATTGGACTTGCAGGATGCTTATTTTCATAACCCCATCCTGCCGGCCTACTGGCGTTACCTGCGGATCATAGTAGGCCACAAGCACTTTCAGTTCACCGTGCTTCCTTTCGACCTTACCAGCACCCCTCAGGTGTTCACGAAAATGATGGTGGTGGTCGCAGCTCATCTGCGCAGATCAGGGATTTCAGTCTCCCCCCCTATCTCAATGACTGGCTGTTAAAGGCGGACTCGCCCCAGGCAGTCGTCTCCCACCTCCAGATTAAGGCCGACCTCCTGTATTTGCTGGGGTTTTCCATCAACGGGCCGAAATCGCACCTGATTCCCTCTCAGAAGCTCCTCTTCATCGGAGCGGTTCTGGATACGGCGCAGTTTCGGGTTTATACTCCCTCCATATCAACCTTTTGGAGCTCAGGGTGATCCTACTTGCACTGAAAGCATTCCTTCCCTCTGTCAAGGGGAGAGTAGTGCAGGTGTTCACGGACAACACCACCGCCATGTGGTACTGCAAAAAGCAGGACGGGGTTGGGTTGTGGACCCTATGTCAGGAGGCTTTACGTCTCTGGACGTGGCTGGAATGCCAAGGCATTTCCTTGGTAGTTCAACACCTGGCAGGTACCCTGAACACCAGGGCGGACTAACTCAGCTGCAGGTGCAGGTTGGATCATGAATGGCGTCTTCACTTGGAGGTGGCACAGGGTCTCTTTCAGCACTGGGGAAAACCTTGGTTAGATCTTTCCGCCACCGAAGAGAACGCGCAATGTCAGCTGTTCTGCGCGTTGGAATTTCCAAGGCGGCACTCGCTCGGAGACGCTTTTTGTCGCGAGTGGAGTTGCGGTCTGTTGTACACCTTTCCTCCTATACCACTTCTGCCCAGAGTCAGTGCTGAAGAAGATCAGACGCGGCTGGGCCCAAGTCATTCTTGGGGCACCGGACTGGGCTCGAAGAGTTTGGTATCCCAAGCTACTCAGTATGAGAGTGGATCCCCTGATCCGACTGCCTCTTCGGGAGTATCTCCTGTCGCAGCAACAGGGGACGGTCCTCCACTGGAACCTGTCCAGCCTCCACTTCCTTGCGTGGAGATTGAGCTGCAACAGTGATTCCATTTGACTTGCCTCCTGAAGTCTGTAATGTAATTCTGGCAGCCAGGCGTCCCTCCACTAAAACGGTATACGCCTGTCGGTGGAAAATATTTGTGGCATGGTGCGCAGAGAAAGCTGTAGATCCTCTTTCTGCCCCTCTTTCTGAGGTCCTATTGTTCCTTCTCTCTTTGGCCCAGCAGGGCTCTGCTCTGGGCACTATCAAGGGCTACCTTTCTGCTCTTTCAGCCTTTCTTAGGCTGCCTGATCAGCCCTCTCTTTTCAAGTCCCCAGTTGTCAATAGATTTCTCAGAGCCATTACTCGCCTTTTTCCTCCTATTCCTTTTGTGATGCCTCAGTGGGACTCGAACCTGGTTCTCACATACTTGATGTGTGCTCCTTTGAGCCTCTTCATAACTGTCCTATGCGGTTATTAACTTTGAAAACTGTCTTCTTGGTGGCCGTCAACTCCGCTCGGCGGGTGAGTGAGCTCCAGGCTCTTTCCAGCAAATCTTTCCTGGCGATTCATCCGGACAAGGTTGTGCTTCGACTGCGTCCCTCCTTTCTACCAAAAGTAGTTTCTGCCTTTCATCTCGGGCAAACTGTCACTGCCCACTTTCTTTCCGCCTCCGTACCCTTCCAGAGAAGGAGAGGTTCCACCGTCTGGACCCAAATGTGCGCTTTCATTCTATCTCAACCACACACAACCGTTCCGGGTGGATGACCAGCTCTTTGTTGGCTATGTGGGCGCCAAAAGAGGCCAGGCTGTGCACAAGCAAACTATCTCCCGATGGGTTGTCTTGTGCATCAGAGCCTGTTACTCTCTGGCTAAAAAGGAACCGCCGTTTGGGCTGCGCGCCCATTCTACCAGGGCGACAGCAGCTACTACAGCATTGGGGCGCGGTGTCCCCCTGCAAGACATCTGTCAGGCAGCCACTTGGGCCTCGTTGCATACTTTCACTAAGCAGTATTGCCTTGACAGTCAGGTCCGGAGAGACTGCTTTTTTGGCCGTTCGGTTCTCCGTGACTTTCTGGTCTAATCTCACTTCGCAGACCCACCACCGGGGTTGGTATTGCTTGGGTATGTATTCTAAGGTAAGGAATCTTATCACTAACGTGTCTCTTTCAGATGCACAAGTTACTTACTTGTGTAACGATATATCTGTAAGAGACATTAGTTAATGGTAGATTCCTTACCGCCCGCCCATCCTCCCCGTTCTGCGAACTGTTCTCTAGGGTTCAGGTCATCCCTTTCAGGGCTCTAGTTCTATTGCACCAGTAGTTGGTCTCTGGCATGGCTCTGCGTTCCTGGTGCCGAAAAGTTGTGTACAGAACTGACGTTAGCGCGCGTGGATGCGTCTAAGTAGCTTTGGAGACTACGACGCCAGCGACGTACGCGGAGCCGCACGACGACGCCTACTGACACGCAAGGGTACTGCTGACGAAAACTTGCCGGATCCAGTCTGACGCCTGGGGATATTCAAAGGTAAGGAATCTATCACTAACTAATGTCTTTTACAGATATATTGTTACACAAGTAAGTAACTTGTGCTTTAGGGCTAACAGGGGGGGTCGAGTAGTGTTTAGGGCGGGTCGGGTAGTGTTTAGGGCTCAGGGGTGTCGAGTAGTGTTTAGGGCTCAGGTAGTGTTTACGGCTCAGGGAGGTTGGTTAGTGTTCAGGGCTCAGGGGGGTTGGTTAGTGTTCAGGGCTCAGGGGGGTCAGGGTAGTGTTTAGGGCTCAGGGGGGTCAGGTTAGTGTAGAGGGCTTGGGGATTGGGGTAGTCTTTAGAGCTCAGGGCGGATGGGGGCTGGGGTGTGATCTTTACCACACACCCCTTTACTAGTCATGTCTTTACCAGGAAATTGCCTGGTAAGGGCATGCGTGGTAAAGAAATGTGGTGGTTTAACCATGCGTTCCTCTGTCATACAACCGACTTTTGGACCTTAGAATGACAGTGGCGCGTGTTTTCACCCATTCTAAGTTGTAAGAACAGAATATACTGTGTTTGCTCACATAAGTTGCTCCAGGTTTTACCTGTTGACAGTTGTGTGACAAAACACCAGCTGGGTGTGCTATTTCTGCAACAGTTAAAATATGGAACCAGTTACAAACAAGAGTTTGCACTGAACCTGGATTTACAAGCGAGCAGGAAAGGGGACCGCTGACTACAAAAATATAGACTCCAACATCTACTGGAGAAGTATCTACCACACATAAAAACCTCTCTCCAAAGATCGCCACATGAATGCAATCCCACTGTCGAGCATTTTCCCAAACATGTTTGTTTAAGAATGTGAATGCCCTGCAGAGGACGTGACGTGAGTTGGACTGGATTTTATGTTTTAAAACGAGTACAAATTTTTGGCTGGCAATATTGAAGCATGATAGCTCATTTGACAATACATATTTATTTTCCAATCTGATTTTTGCAATCTTTTGTATTCTGAAGTCGATTTCATGTTAGAAATGGATTAGACTAAATATTTATCTACGAGGTTGAAGTCCATTGTCTGCGAACGGTAGCACTGACGGGGTGGGGGCGGATGAATGCCGTTTTCATTAACAATATTGTGTGCCTTTTGATTTAAAAAAAAAAAAAGTAGGTAACGTACTTAAATCGGATTTCTTTTTTTTTATCCCAATTTTGTTTTTTCGTTCTGACTCGAAAGTCATCCCAACTTGTATTATTTTACTGCAGAGTTTCTTTTTAAAAGACACTGCCTGATATATGTACAGTTTTATTTGGTCAAGTTTCTTTGTCAGCGGAGCCTCCTTGTGGAATCTTTTGTCATCATACGGGAATTAGTAAATTCTTTTTGTTTATTCTTTTGTGTCCTCCGGAATCTTCCCCTATGGCTGTTTATTTCACGTCTCCTGTTCCACGGAATGCGCCTGTCACCGAAACAGCGGGCTGCCATGTTAGGAATGTTAATATGTGAATTAAGGTGTCAGGCCAGGTGAACCGTTTAGCGTGACAAAACGCAACTCGCAGTATCCGATTTCGCCATGTTGGAGGGCAGTTTCTGTCTTTTTCATGGCCTGCCTATGGTCCACACCAGTGTATCCCGTAATATTGCAGCCGCTGAAGCAATTACGCCTTTTCGTCAATGGTCAACATTAAAAAAAAAAAAATCCTTTCGCATAGAAGCATTCTGAAATGTTTTTCTTTTCTTTTTAGCCCTCAGGTATTAAGAGATTGGACTGGGCGCTCTTGTTTGTATTGTTATCTGTAAACTGGTCGTTCTTGATTATAATATAATCAGAAAGAACCATTTATTTAAACACATTGTGGACGCATTTTCATCCTTCGTCTTTCAGAAACAAGTCATTAAATTAATTAGTTTATTCCAGTCTCAGCTTATCCACCCTCCTCCCCCTCCCTCCGCCCGCAGGAGTTGCCACTGAAACACAGAAGACTTGAAGGGGTACAAAAGTAAAATGATGGTACTTTTATACAAGCACCTGGGCGCATATATGTATGTGTCTGGAATAGAATAAATGCGTTATTGATGCAAATTGAGATTGTACAGTCTTCAAATTTGCCACCCCGTTTTTCTTACAGAGTGGTGTTAAATTTAATTTCGTTTTCAAACGCGTTTGTAAAATGCATTGTGAGAACTTAAGCTCTCAATGTGACCATATGTGTCCATTTTGGGGAGTATGGCATTTCAGTAAGCCCTGTGTCTCACAATAACGCTTCGGTGTACTAACCTCAGGAGAACATAGACCGGCATGTTTAAGGTCATCTTCTTTAGGTCTGGCATGACAGCACAACTGTTGCATCTGCCTATTGTTGCCATTTTTAGGTTTCGCTTACACTGTGCTTGCGAAATCTCTTGTAAATAAAAACAAGCATTTGCAATGCAATAGGTCTCGCATTTGCGCGACTTTAAGCTATTGGCATTGTAAATGACTGCCTTTTATTTATGTTTTAAAAACGAAAACAAAAATAAAAGGCATTGTTATTTGCAATGTCAATAGCTCAAACTCGCGTAAATGCGAGACCTATTGCATTGCAAATGCTTGTTGTACATGTGTCCAGCTGAAAAAGTGGAACTACGAGGTAAACAGAAGGGTCCCACATAGTCATTAGGCGCAGAGGCCCGGGCCTCTGCGCCAGTTGGCACATATTGTTTGGTAGTTTATGTGGTCGCACTATGAGCCAGCCAGGATAACACAGCATGCTTAATTGATTATTTTACTCAGAGCAGTTACGCAAAAGTTACACTGAGAAGGCAATTGTCTTTATAATCCAGACTTTGAAGAAGGTACTTCCGGGTTATTTGCTAAAGAAAATGGTTCAAATGTCTTTTAGGTCAGATTGTTCACCGCTTGAAATACACACACCAACAGCTGCTGAGCCGGCACTAGCCCTTTCCCAGGACCACACGCTCTCTCCCCTCATTCGCTAACCATGTCTTCACATATACAAAACATGTGCTAATTTAAAATCGACTTACCTTATTCTTTCATCCATTTAAATATAACTCGATTTCTTACATTCAAAATATCGATTCCTATGAAATCTACCCCATACCATGTGTTATGTCTCGGATATGTTCTTGTACTAATTTTTAGATTTGTGTGTGTGATGCGTTTAAACTCATATAAGGTCGTTGCAACCATTGAGGGTGTTGGGCACGCGGCGCACGTTCATCGTCACTGCAGAGTAGTCCACGTCTTAGAAGCATGATTAACTTGCTGTATTTTCTGGACCTGGCCTGGCAGTTCGGGCTGTACTGTTCCCATTGGGCACAGGGTCAAGACTGATTTGCATATGGCTGGGTCCAAACTGGAATGGTATGGTGAGCAAAAAAACGATGGCTTTCGGCCCAGATCTCTGTACTGGGGTGAATGTATGACATTGTTCTGCATTCTGTCCATCAATAGTTCTTTTTGCGTAACGTGCTGTATTTTCGGCATTAGTGTTGTCTGAACTAATTACCACACGAGGTGCAGACAGGACCTTAAAGAGCATGGGGTACGTACGAACAAAGACCTCGGCGCAGGTCACGCACACTGACTGGTCGCTTCCTCTCAGGTCAGCAAGCCCGGCAGCTTTGCTGACATCACCACCCATAAAAAGGTGTTCCACAATTACGAGCCTTCTGACGGATAATCCAGCAGGAATGCACTTTCCCTGGGCTGCCACATGCCATGGCTGTAGCGTTGTGTCACTCTAGTGCTGCGCAGATGTGGAGGCTAGAGCATTCGATAGGGCACTCAGTCACTGAGACCTTCCACCAGCTTAATGAACGGTTGCTTGCATTCAGGACCGCAGACATGTCGAACGCACAGCTGTTCCATGTATTCTGAAGCCCACACCTCCTATGCCCGCTGCAGTCTATGACAAGCGCGTGTCTGCCTTGTATAGTTGCAGCGCGCAGTGAAACTAAAAGCAGAATCAAGCGCGTGGTGGGAGCGTGTGAGGCAGAGGAGACGCCATGCGTGTGCACATCGCCTGTCCGTGCGCGCACATGGTTTGTCTCCCTTCTCGCACCAAACCGACAACAATAGTCTCGCCAAGGCGAAGTAGTGCATGCGCTGCGTTCGCTAGGCGGGACCTTAAAAGTCTTAAGAGGGGCTTACAGCCACCATTTTTTGCCTGCGTCCTCCGTCTCGTTTTCTTGCCTCGTATTGGTCAGTGCCACACTGGCACTTCCTGATTTTGCTTTCTGTTTCTCGGTCAAAGTCATCGAGCAAGGACCAAGTAGAGCTTCCGGTCCTCAGCCAACGTCCTTTCACTGGCACCGCCTTTGCTGTTAGTTTGGTGGTACACGGTGCGTAACATATATGGTATGGAGAAAGGGTCAACCACACTTAAAGTGAGAGTTGGAAAGTTGCACAGCAATAAAGGGTTTAACCATATATATAAAGGGTTGTAAAGGGCTTAACTAGAATTGGTATTTTCAGTTGGGTACGAAATATGATTACACTGAACTGGGGAACCAGGTTTGAGTCTCAGCATCTGCTCAACATTCTGTGATTCGGGGCAAATCACGTCATGTCCCCATACCTATAAAAATAAAGTAATGTGACCTTGTGTAATGTAACTGGTGCTCACATAAAGCACTCCAATACCTTCCGATGGAATTCGTGCAACATATAACTACATAAGAAACAAGCCTTGGCAAAGCCAATAAGTTTCACCTCTGTGAAATCTATTGCTTTTATCAATGCTTTTTAGGCATGCTACACAGCAGCGCTAGCTGCTATGCAGTGTGTATTAGAGTAAAAAAAACTATGACGAGGGTCGTGTCATAGCCCTTTAAAAAAAAAAAAATTTAAGCCATGTTGTCTAGCGGCTTGCGCCACTGTGCAACATGTCTATGCATTGACTGTCATGCTGCCATTTTTAAACTTTAAGACATGCTGTTTGTAACATATCTAAAAAACATTGACAAAACCAAAAGATTTCATTGAGGCAAAACCTATTGGCTTTGATAATGCTTATTTAAAATCTAGATAGTCCGCTTTATCTCTACCCAAGTACTTCTCTCTCCTCACACTCTATGCTGTTTTGTGTTTCCTTACACTTCAAATGGAGTATTGCAATGCAGAGGAACTATTTTACATCTCAAACGCAGAGGTTGAAGTGGGCGTCATCTATTGAGTACAAAGTTTCCAATCTTTTTTTATATTAAAAACAAATAGTGGCTGCATGATTCCAGGATCTCCAAACTTTGGATGCCGGTCCACTGTATTATCAAGGAATTTCACACAATAGCGAATGCCGCCCACAAGGTAAAGTTAAATGAACGAGGGAAACTGTGCCTGGAAAAAAAGTGACAACAGAGTGATAGCTGCAGGCAAAAGTACTGAACTTTTCATCATTACAGTTTAATGCCATACGTATATGATACGTATATGATATTTCTATAGCGCTGTACATGATGGAAGATGAGTATAAAGGCAGAGTAATAGGAGAGGCGGCTAGGTTGTGGACAGTTCATGCATTGTGCTATAGTGTCCATTCTGCCTTTACTCTCTTTATTGTGTTATAATAGATGCCATCCCCATCTAGTGTTCTTGAAAGAGGTTAGTCTTCAACTCTATCCTGAATTGGAGCTCATCTGCAGTGAATAATGAGATTGTTTCCAGCAGGCATTACCATCAAATTATTGGATTGGCTAAAGAAGGGAACGTGGACTGCTCAAAAGTTACACTGACCATAAAAACAAGTGTACGCTGCTGTGCAACGTGGCTTAAAGTCACGAAAAGAAGTGCTGTGACTCTGCCAGCGCTGACAGCGTCAAAGCGTTTTTTAACCAATGTTGCACAGCAGCCTGCGCTGCTGTGCAATAGGTTTAAAAATTGCATGGGGAGAGGGGGACCAACATGAGGTAGAGGGAACAGCAATAATGGACAGCGGGAGGAGTAGGAATGGGAAAAACAAAATGAGGGAGGTGCGTGGGAGTTAATACCAGACAGGGGAAGGAGGAAGAAATAGTACCTCACAGCGCGAGCTGCGAATGGGCACTATGTAAGTGGAATCAATCTGTGCTCCACAGAAAGGAATGGAAATGACGCTTGGCCTGCGCTGGCCAATTAGGAGACTGCACAGAAGAGTGACACTGAAGCCAACAAATAGTAATTAATGGGTGGGCTCCAAACCCTTTACAGTAAACAGCAGTATTTCACAAGCGAGAGTCGCACGCGCGACCGAAAAAGAGGGCAACGTGGATCAGAGGTATTGGCTCTTAAATGCTATGTAGTTAATCAGCCAACCACTAAGATGCCTCTGTTTTTCCATACTGCCAAGGGAGGAATGGGCTTTTTGCACGAATAGGCTCCATTTCTGGCTCAATGGCGCTGTCTCCTCGCCTTCTTGTTTGGCAAGGCTTTAGTTTGCGTTTGAAATTCGTAGAACCAACAGATACCCCAAGGTTTTTGAACGTAATGAATGCTCAGCAATGCCTCTTTTCCGAATCTGTTACTCCATACTTTGATAGCAAATAATCTTTCCTTGCATGCACGAAATGATAACGCTCCTCAACCCCCGGTAGTAAACCCACAATATTCTGCAATATCACTCGCCTAATACAAGTCTTTGTGTAATTACATTAGTTCTAAAACAATGTGCAAGGACAGAATCTGTAAAGCACCTTGACATCGATTAGGACCCGGTTTGTTATTCAAAACTACTAATAAAACAGATGCACATAATTTCTCACAAGTTGCATTTATTGTATCATGCCGTATGTAAGACTTTACCTTAATTCTGTATTCTCCAGAAACGTTACCATTTCCAGAACAGAAGTGGTTCTATATTTTGGATTGATCATGCATTGTGCACATTCAAAATTGAGCGCCTGCACAGTCTGCAGGGCGAACGGGCTCCCGAGGGAACTCCAGAAATGAAAAGAGCCCCAATGTCCCTAGCCACAAAATAAGCCCCACTAGAGCTGATACAGAGTTCCAGTTCCAGGGTACGGCTGAGAACCAAAACAGCTCTTGCAAAGATGTTCAAACAGCCCCTCTCCCTTGCTCTGTTTACTTTTTCTCTTTTTCAATCCATCTATTCAGTCTCTCCTTCGCTAATCTCGCTTTTCCCTCTCTCTGACATCTAGCCATTCTCTCTTTTCTTCTGCTGTCTTTACCTCTCCTCTGTCTTCCCCTTTCAGTGATGCACCTGCTGCAATAAACTACGGGGAGGTGGACAGAGTGGGAGAAGCTTCATGATGGCCCCGAACCTTCTAAAACTGGCCTCCCATAGCTCCAGCCCACTGGGGATAAGTCAGATGAGATAAAAGGCCAGCCCGCCCCGGCCAAGTGCTGCGAGTTTTAGTGATAGCTACTTCGTAATTCTGTGAAAGGATTTGTTCACTTTACAACAGGATCATTCCACTAAAAACCATTAGGAGTCGAGCTCGATAAAACACAGATTTTAAGACTTTGCTTGCCGCCTTGATTAGGTAGTATTGCCATCTTGAAACTTGGTGGAGGACGTTTGGGGCAGAGGATACCGAGGTACATATGGTGAGACTGACAACCTATAATGCAACCTATGAAAGGAGTATCCAAGCACAAAATGGACTCTGTCGTAAATTAGCCTCATAGGTTTTTCCCAGAAGTTCAGTCCTTTTTCACACCACTAATGCTGTTTTTCCAGTGATTATTTGTAAAAGAATGAGTGTCGGTGCCCAAAGCTGTGCTCAGAAGCCCGTAGCCGGTGCAATTAAATGTTACAGCATCCAATTCCGCATAGTCTTTATTCCACCTCATGCCCTTTTAATCCAATGCCAGACACGTCCTGCCCCTCTATCTCACTTTTGCAGGTTCCTACTTTCTCCCTTTGAGGGGTTTTCCATCTTTCTGTTCTTCAGTGTTTGTTTTGTTTTTCTCTCTCTTACTCTTGGTAAATGTCTGATGCAGAAAAATAAGTGCTGGTCCCCAAAAATAAGTGCCGGTGCTCCCGCCAACAACTACCGGCATAAATTAAGCACTGCTTCTTTCTTCATTAGGAAAGTCAAGGGGCTTGAGGTTACTATATATCACGTCTTATATGAACCCAAATTAATAAATTGATATTTAAACAGAAAACCTCTAGGAAGAAGGGGGATATCAGACTTGGTATATTTGGCGTGGTTTCTCCAGACATTTTGCTTCTACCTCCTGTATTTTTGATGCTGTTTTGGATTTTGTTTTTGCTGGCTTAAATGCTTTGGGCACTTTGCCACTGCTGATCAGTATCAAAGTGCGAGTGCTCCCTGTGTAAATTGTTGTTACAATTGGTTCTCCCTGATTAGCATATTTGATTTACTGGTAAGTCCCCAGTAAAATGCACTGAAGTGTGCCAGGGCCTGTAAATCAAATGCTACTAGTGGGCCTGCAGCACTGCTTGTGCCACCCACATGAGTAACCTGAAAAGGTATCTCAGACCTGCCACTGCAGTGTCTGGGCGCAGTTGTTAACTGCCAAGTCGACTTGGCAAGTGCACTCACTTGCCAGGCCCTAACCTTCCCTTTTCTTACATGCAAGGCACCCCTGTGGTTGGACCAAGGTGCCCCCCTGGGCAGGGTGCAGTGTATGTGAAAGGTAGGACATGTACGTTTCTGTGTGACATGCCCTAATAGTGAAATACTGCCAATTATGATTTTCACTATTGAAAGGGTATCTTCCCCCATAGGATAGAATGGGAAAAACTTTGTAGCATCTTACCATTGGGACAATATAGAGAAATAAAGTTTAGGCTCTCTGAACTCAGAATTTAATAACACATTTTTTACTAAAGATGTTTTTTAAATTGTGTGTCTGAAAATGTCACTAGGCATTTTCTTGTTTAACCATTCTCTGTGCCTCCGCCTGGTTGCGTATTGACTGTCTGGTTTTGGAGTGACAGGGGCTGTAGATGTGCATTCACTGTAGCCAGCCACTGGGTGGGGGTTGAGGTGTGCCTGAAACATCCTGGATGACTCAGAGCTGGGATGAAAAGACCTTGGCTGAATTTAGAGTAGTGGGAAGAGATGGCCTAGCACCTGAATAGGGCCTGTCTCCCTTGCACAATGCTGTCTCCACCCCCTGTGGTCATACTGCACCAGTGAAGACCGACGGTTTGGACTGGGCTCAGAGACCCTTGGACAAAGAGAACAAAGACATTTTGGGGTATAAGTATTTGACCTAAAACCCTAGAACTTTAGATTACTTCTGGACACAAGAGAAACCTTTGCCAAGGAGAAGAGCAGAAGAGCTGAAGAGCTTTGAGGAGGAGTACTTTCCCCTTTGCTGTGTGCTGTGTGGGGTTGGCCTATAGTTGCTGTTTCTGCCAAGGAAAGGACAAAGACTGGATCTTTGCTTTGAACCTGCTTGTAGATCATCTCCAAGGGCCTGTGTCTGCTGGCCTCCTGCTCTGAAGTCTCAGGGACTCAGACTTCACCCACATCTCCCCTGACCTCTGCTGCTGAGAGTTCTGACCTGCCAGGAGGTTCCTGTTCCAGTTCTGAGCCTCTGGAGGTTGTGCTTGCTGCTGGGAGCTGGAAGAAACCTAAAGAACTAACGAAATCGACGCATAGCTCTTCTTGCGGCTGTTTTTCTGATGCAGCATCGCTCTGCAAGAAGAATCTCCACACATCGCGGCGCCGCTGCCGGAACAGACGCAGCGCCTGTCGCTGCTGCAAGAACCAATGCATCGAGGGATCGCAGCTGAAGAAACCGATACAACGCCGCAGCATCGCTCACCGATGCATCCCGGATTTTCATGCATTGCACCTGCGCTGCAAGTTTTCCCGACGCAACACCCGCAGACCAGAACCGTCTTGGAGTCGACGCATCATTTCCCCTGCGTGCAGCAGAACTGTTGCATCGCCTCCACAAGGTCTCAGGAACTGACACATCTCTTTGTTTCTCTACGCTTCCCATCTCTGCAGCTGTTTTGCCTTGGGAATTTTGACGCATCTACAGTTACTTTGTGAGAGTCATGCATCCATAGTTTTCTATGGACCCAGTTGTTTGACACCTTTGAAAAGTTATATTCTTATTACATGTATGTTGGATTTTTTGTCGTTTTTGTCTTGTTTAGTTTAGATAAAGATACTTTATTTTTCTGAACTGGTGTGGTGTCCATTTGTGGTGTTATCACTGTATTACTGTGTGTTTTGAGTACAAATACTTTACACATTGCCTTTGGGATCAGTCTGTCTGCTCGTGCCAAGCTACCCAGGGGGTGAGCAGGGGTTATCTAAAGTGTGTATCCCCCTTACCCTGACTAGATGCAAAGGTCCCTATTTGGACAAAGGTACCTACCTTTGCCAACTAGAGACCCCCATTTCTAACAGGGGAACATTATACCAATATGCAGAAATGGGCCCTCCCTCCCTGGCGATGTAGGGTATGAATTCAGGGATTTGAACAAAAGTTATGCAGCACCTATCATCATAATCTTGGTGTTAACTGCTGATTTGAGGTCTGCTTCTTATGCAGTTTCTTTAGAGCTTGATAAGGCAATATTCCCACATGCATACAAGTAACTGACACCACAAACCTGCCCTTAATAAAAGGAATGGACTCAAAAGTCCTAAAGATTCTGTCCTCACACCTCTATAGTTCCTCATCTGTGGTGGTTGAGTGTACTTGTGTGCCAGTTTCTTCCCCATTGCTACTAAATATCTTTTAAGCCTATCATGGACCTGCCCAGAACCCATGCTTTTTTTTAGTTTCATTCATTTGCAGGTGAGTTCCAGATTTATTAAGCGATTATCACTACTTTTTCAAATGCATTGAAGGTAGCAGTCGGCTTAAGGATTTTGGGGGCACCGGGCAAGACTTATTTTGGGGACCAGATGCAGAGCAAATTTGAATTTCATTGCCCATTTCCTGCTAATTCAAACCCACATGATGCCAAAAATGTTAAATTAAATTTTAAACGTTAACGGGGACCCGCACAAACAGTTAAATTATGTCTTGCCTGGTACCCGGAAGTTTTCCAAAATTAGGTGTCCTTACCAAAAAGGAGCACTTCAGTTTTCTCTGAATTTAGCGGACTATTGATCTCATGCAGTTGTTAAAGCGGTGTGCCACCTCTTCCACATTACTTATGATTGACACTATGATCTGTGTATCGTCAGCGTAAGAGATGGTTGAGAAACCAACAGACCGGATCAGCTTAGCTAGGGGAGCTACATAAATGTTAAAAAGTGTAGGGGTTAGTGATGACCCTTGCGGGACACCACAGGGCAAGGAGAAAAATTTGAAGGTGAACTCTCCAAAGGAGACCAATTGCTTTCGGTCAGTGGGAAATGAAAAGAGGAGATCGTAGGCTAAACCGCCGATCCCAATCTCCACAAGACGCTCCTTCAGAACTGAGTGAGGGTGTCAAAGGCTGCAAATAGGTCCAAAAGTAATACCGCAGCCTTTCCTCCGTTGTCCATGATATGTCTCATCTCTTTGGTAGCCCCTACCAATGCTGACTCAGTACTATGGCCTTTCCTAAAGCCAAACTGGGCTCCATCCAAAATCTCATTTTGATCTAAATACTCTGCACGAGCTATATTCAAATCCCTCTTGACGATTGTTGCTGGCATAGGGAGATGTAGATGAGATGATAGTTTTTTTTCTCGCCTGGATTAAGGGAAGAGTTTTTCAGCAAGGGGAGAATGGAGGCCTCTTTCCAATCGGTGGGGAAGAGGTCTACATTCATGATATTGTTCAGTAGGGTGGTGAGTGGCTACCATTCCTGGTGCATCTTGGAGGACCTTCGGGCGTGGGTCAGAAGGAGCTCCTCATTTACTGCAGTCTGTCTGTTCTGTCACCTGCTCTGTGGTTAGGAGCGGAAACTTGCAAAGTTCAGAGATGCTTTGACTTGAGCTGTTCTTCCCTAAAGTTGGGGAGTTAGCAGTTCGACTGGCGTCAAAAACCCTGTAAACTGTCTCTACTTTGTTCTTGAAATATTCTGCTAAATTATTACAGAGCAATTGACTGGAAAACATTGATATTCTTTTATTCCAAGTAAAATGGGAACTCAATACTGCCTTTGACGGGTTCATTTTTTTGAGTGTACCCGCCACTCCTTCCAGTTCTGGTCGCCCGTCCGTTTGTGGATTAAGTTGTTGTTGGGTGGCCACACAGAGGCTGTGAATACCTTTAGTTCTTACTTTCAAGTGATTGTCTTAAAGGGGCCCATGACTGTACATTTTGTAAATTTTTATAATAACGATTTTGTAAGTGTCTCAAATTTGAGCTTTCCTGTTTTGAGTTTATAAACTCTATGGTGGAGACTGCTTCTAGCAAGGGTCGCCAACTGCATTTGTGTCTGGCAGGAGATTTTAATGCAAAATTGCCAAGCCTGGGTCTAGTGGAGGAGGATATGAGTAGGTGAAAGGAGCCACTTCACACCTAATCAAGGACCTATTCAGCTACCGGATGATACTGTACAATGGCAGAAAGTCACATTTGACTCAGGCAGGAAAATTACAACTTTCTAAAAATTTCATTTTCAAAATACTAATATATAGTCCTTGACCATTGAGTTAGATGTTCGATTACTATCGAAATGAGTAACAATCACTTTTCTAGCTTCTCCTAAACTAAAGGTAAACATTATAAGGTATTATAATGCCATCCTCTGCTTTCCTATAGGAGAGTCAGTCTTACCTCCGTGAAAAAATGACTTTGGAGGTGTTTCACTGTTAGAACATGTAAAACATAAAATTTACATATCTTACTTTTCAGATACTGTGCACCCTGCCCAATGGGCATTTAGGGCCTACCTTGAGTGTGACGTATATGTATTAAAAAGGAAGGTTTGGGCCCTGCTTTCTTCTAACCTTGAATTGCCATTTGGATGGTGGAAAATCTGACCGATTACCTTTGAAATGCTATACACCTTTGCCTCTTCTTCCTCACTTTTAATGTCTTTAAATGGAGATTGACAGCTTTCTTTTATTTCATTAACTATGTGATTGCTTCTCAGTGCTATTGTTTGACACACCCATCACCCTAGCTCAGTGGTCCCCAAACATTTTCAACCCACCGCTCCCTTGGCTTATTGCCCGTTGGCTGTGGCTCCCCATTATGTGACATTTTGTTTGCGGGTGAAAGGATGTAAGCCCGGCCTCGGCAGTACTTCCACTTTTCTCCCTGAAAATAATTGGGATGAAGCTGATAAAGGTTTTATAGATGTAATCCTATCCTATCGACTGCAGAGTCCCATGCAGTGTCAATGATTGACTGGAGGAAACAGGATTCCTGGAGAAGTAAACTGTTACTGCATTGTGATGTAGTGCTGTTTAAAGAGGTGTGTTGTTAGCTCGTTCCTGAGCAGAGTTTGTGGTAGCAAATTCCATATGTGGAAACACATGATCGCAGGCCTCCGTAGCTCATCGAAGTAAGCTATAGATGTAGATTTGGGCAAAACTGTTCAGCCCTTACCTTTAATTAAATCACTAACGATTGTTGCCCGAGCACTCAAACCTCCCAACTTAACTTTCAAGCTGTCTCGGACAATAACTGGAGTATTATGTATTCATCTGAACCGGTTTAATTGGATTCTCAGACAGTCGTCTAGTTGGTGCTATTGTTCAGAGTAAAGTGCCAGTTTAAAGTATGTGTTTTCTATAAGCCCAGATCTTCTGGTCTCCTAGAACACATGTTCTCAATTTACTTAGCAGTGTTGTATAGAACACCTCTACCAATAGGTATTAGGGTGCTCTACTTATAGATCAGGAGTCCATTGTTACAATGACAATTAGCAGACCATACAGAACTCTAAGAAATGCCAAAGGAGATAACCGGTTAGGCGAGGGGGTGGAGAACTAGTAAATGTATTATATATCAAGTTTGTGGGTACCTGTAGGGAAGGAAGAGGTTAAAGGTTTGAGATTTTACGGTCTTCCTAAAGGCAAGTGTGGTGGGCGCAGTTATAGTACTGAAAGGGTAATGAGTTCCGTGCAACTATATCGGCACCACTGGAGCGATTGTCCCTGAAAAGCAGATGGGCTAAATTTAGTGGCCTGGAATTGTAGGAAATCCTGACTTCTAAGGCTTTTTAATGTCCACCAGTGTTGGATAATTGGTCATATACAATAAGAAGGTTGTTGTGGTGAGTGCATTTGTAGGTGAGGCTGCACAATTTGAATTTTATCCTTGCTTTTGTCGGTAACCAGTGAAGCTGTCCTACCATGTGGGTTGATGTGACCAAAGATTTTTGAGGTAGTGATCAATCTGGCGGGTGAGTGGAGGCTTACTTTGAACAGCGACTGCAGATTGTAGTGCTCCTGTAAAGATTGCATTCCCGACGTCTACTATGGAGATGAAAAGAGCCTGGACTTCCATTTTGATATGGTCCATGAAAATGGGATGTTGAACTTATTTGAGGGAGAGCAAGTTGAAATGTGCTAATTTTCCCTCCCTGTTGATCTGCCGTTTGTGAGTGGGGCGAGAACTGGGGGTGAAACCAAAGGATTTCAAAATGGGGCAGAGAACTTGTTGTGGCAGCAAACCATGCACCCATATTTAACTTAATTCTCAGCTATAATTATGCCATCAATGTTACACAACACTGAAGTGCTTATTTTGTTTAGTTGTATGTGTAGCACTTGTTTTGGGATAGCTAGAAATCGATTAGCGATGAAGTCACCATGGATAGACGCACAAGATTCTGCATGTAGTGTCAGGAAAGACCTTTCATCTAATGATTATGCACTGCAGCCAGTCATCTAGACTGTGAAATGCAAAATGGCAGCCTTTTGTAAGACCTTTGGCCAGCTCACAATTTCTGAGGAGCTGTTGCTTCTTTGTTGTATTTTTGGGGTCATGCTGCCTTGCCTGTGATTTGTGTTTTTTTAGGCTTGTTCGTTTGATCTGGATTTTCTAATTGACCAATGGAACTCTCCTTGTGTCCTAGTGCCATACGCCATGAACGTTAGTTACCAGTATGAACCATGTGCAGAAGGTTTTTCCACCCGGCAAATGGATGAACGTGGCACAAATCCTTTACACTTTTTTTTATTTAATATCCAGAACAAAGCAAGCCTGTGCGCGCTGGTCAAGGTTCGTTTAGTACTGGGTTCTGATTAGCAAACCGTCAGTTTTGTGTGTTATGTTGTGCAGATTTGTATAGGACGCTAATCACCTGTAGGGGTATCCAAGCGCTTTGCAGGAGGAGAGATTATTCAGAAAGCCAGGTCTTTCGCTTCCTGCTGAAGTGATGAGGAGACTCCGCTGTGCTTCGCGCGGTCGCTCCATGCTCACTTACATTCTAGCAAATCTCAAGGTTTCCCATTTCTACTGGGATTTGTTTATCTTTGAACATGGTCGCGTCCTCTCTAGCCCTGAAAACATCCCTCCTTCAACGTGTGCTCTTACAACGCCCCTACTGGGATAGCAACCTCACATAACTTCAAAGCCAAGACAAAGCTGAACACAGCCCAAAACCAACCACCAAAGTCTGTCATTAGCACCGCGTATTTCATTTCCACGCAGCCCTCTGAACTGAAAGCTTAGCTGCTAATTAGTGCCAACAAGCTTAACGGGTCAAAGGTTTGGACACTATTTGCGAAAGAGGGCAAGAAGGTCAGGCGGAGAGTTTTAGGTTAAAAAAGCGTAGCTGAATGAAAAAGGCCGCGCCATGTTTGTTTACTCGCACAGTGGCTGGTGCTGAAAGCAGGAACGTTTAAAATGTGTGTAATGGCGGTAAGGGGACACACAGGTTGCACTCTTAGAAGGGTCTCTAGTTTGTACCAAAGGGCTAATCGGTTTCCCTTCTCTCCCACATTTCGACAAAGCTCTTTAAAGATCCCTTATTATTTTAGGGATACCTCTACGGAGAAAATAGTTGATTTTCGGCTTTGTTCTTCATTCTTTGCACAAACTGCGTGTTTTTAATGGTGCCCGGATAAACGGTATTTAAAAAATGCCCTGTCTCACTGCGGTGCAGAAGTTACTGCTTCGCCTGAGGCGCAGTGTATGAGAGTGAGAGGGATGTAGAGAAAACGTCACCCCGTCAATTATCACACAATGGAGACAGTAGGCCCTTGTTAGTCAAGAGCAAACAGTGTGCATTTCTGTTTTCTCCAACATTTTTATTTGTTTTTGTCGCCGTTATCGTTTATTTTTCTGCTGGAGTCATCCAGCAGCAATACACATTAAATGTAAAAAATAATGAAAAATCAAGAAGCCTCGAACCGATATGAATGATATGTAATCAGACTTCCAGACTGCAGAAGGCATAACCTGTATACATCCTTACTTGGATACATTTGAGTAATCGTGGTTACATTTGTCGGTCTCCCTGCACTTCCCTTATGTACTAAAATAGGATATTTTAGAAACAGGCACTTATATGAAAATGATGCCCCTTTCGGTATCAGCCTTGTGCCTATCTACTACTGTTTAAGCATCTTTACTAAAATTCCTTTTTTTTAACACACTTACCTATCAGGCCTCACAGTTATTGGCTTGGCAGTCATGGCAAAGTGTATTTATAATCACTCAAAAAGCACCCAATTTCCTTTTTTATCCACTTTTAAAAATAAATACAGACAAGAAAGTTAATGGTTTTCTGACTGTATTCATCTGTAAAAATCAGTAAAAACGGAAAACAGTGAGCCTTGCATATAATGAAAGCCACTTGACATTATTTTGGTGCAGAGCTAATTGCAACAACTACAAAAAAACTGAGAATCATTCCCAATCTCTCATTCTACACTCTGCATTGATTTATCTTCTGCAGGTGTTCATATCACTAAAAGCTGGCATGCATTCAAGCATGACTGCATATTTATTGGGTAAAAAAATGCTGAAATATACCAGTTTCAGCTTTATTTTTTTCACAAAACCCACAATGAATATGAATAAATGCAGATAAAGTTGACAAAAAAGACATATACCATAAAACCGGGAGCCCTATTTTTATATGTGAGCGAATTGTTCGCATGAAACGTCCATGATGAACAATGAGAGGATGTGGTGCAAGTGGGCGAAAGACCCATCCTGGCAGTAGCGGCTGTAGACTATATTTGTTGGTTGAAGAAATAGGGTGGTGAAGCCATAGGATTGCTTCTGTGGCAGCAAAAGTACTTCTGCTCCAGCCTGTCATAACTCAGAAATGTCACGTGCCCAAACGTAGATTTGTTTGTAGTATTTCCTAGAAGTCGATCAGTTGCCACATTAGAGGAGGCACTTTTGTTAACTATAAAATCTCCCCCCCCCCCCCATATTGTCGATTGTTATGTACAAGCTGCATATTCAGGACTTGTGGCAGAGCCTGCAGCCATAACACTGTGCCGGTGAATTTCATACATTTGCCTGGCTGTCTCATGCCATGGGCAGTGTTGGCACAAGACACAAGAAACTACTGTCAATTAGCAGAAAAGCAGACTAAACAGGTATGCACAGGCACAATTGTAGCTTGAGATTGCAGCAAGTTACCAACCTGTTTTTTTCTAACCCTTTATGAATCTGCACCAAAGCAGCGGCGGAAAATAAACTGCTGATAATAACATCAGGGACAACCTTGTATGGTAGTATAGCACATTTTTTCAGTAGCTTTTATATGGCGTATATTTGAAGGCTAATTCTCATTTATGTGTTTCTTACCTGATACTTGGAGTATTTTACTTTCAGTGAACATTGCCACGCGCATTATCAGTTTCTCAGGAAGGGCACACTTGGTTATTCTCTAAACAATGTGTGTTTAAAAATGTCAGCCCCTCAAAGGACAGAGTTGCAGATTTTCAGGTCCTCATTGTGCTTCATTCCAGCCAAGCAGGAGGCACAAAGAAATGGATCTTCAATTGGTGACGCTCCTATAGCAGGGCTATCAAAGGCGGTGCCACCACAACATGCCACCTCTGTCCATGGGACTGTCGAAGGACCGAAGAGTTCGTACACACTAATTAGCAGCCTTTGTGGTGCTTTTCATTATCAGTCTTGTCATTTCTCCGATTAATTGGCTTTTTTCCTTCACTGGCCACCAATTAACCTTACCGCTTGGCACTGCGTAGTAAAGATGGTGCTGCATATCTCAAACTATCCGCAGCAATAAGGCTGTCTATGGAGCTGTCCAAGCATGTTGCAGCTCCATCTTTTATCAACCCCATTGCTAGTTTACATACAGCTTCTTCTGCACGGTAACAGGAGAACAATGCATGTCCACCCCTGGCCATTGTATGCATCAATTCATTCACATTACAGCACATCTGCTCCTTCTGCAACCCCAAGCCAGTGTTAGACACCAAAGTTAATGTGGGAAATGGGAGGTAAAAGACTAGAGCCACAGTGTAGGAAATGGGGTTCTTGTTGCAGTACCCCCCCCCCCACACACACACTTTCTGCTTGGTTTCAGATGCAACTTGGACTGAGGTGTACTGAGTCCCTTCTAACCAAGTTCCCAATACCAGTGTTCTTTCCCTAAAACTGTACCATAATTGGCACAACTTCAACCACCCCTATAAGTCCCTAGTAAATGGTACCCCTGGTACCTAGGGCATTGGGACTGAAGAGGGTCCTATAGGGCTGCAGCACAAATGGCCCTCTCCTCTCCCCCAGAGACCCCCTCACCAAGACCACAAACTGCCATTGCCGGCTGCGTGTCTTGATGCAGAGAAAACTGAAGAGTCGACATGGCACACATCCCTGTGTGCCACGCCCCCTCACACTGCTTGATGTATAGGTAAGTCACTCCTACTGCAGGCCTTAATACCTAAGGCAGGGTGCAGTATACCACGTGTGGTCATATCTGTCTTATCAGATATGACTCTACAATATCTACGTCCATTCTTAAGTCTTGTAAGTGAGGAAGGAGGGCGAATAAAGTAAATTTACTGGACACCCGTCATTACGGGTTCCCCAGCCCCGTGATGGCTTCACTGTACCCAGGGATGTCTGGTACCAAACATCTCCTCTTAATAAATCCACATTGCCAGTGTTGGATTTTTTGATAAATGCACACACAGAGCACCTTAGAAGGCCTCCCAAAAACCTGTCAAGCACTGGTGTTGTCTCTGACTAGTCTTAGCCAGCCTGCCTCCACAACACATGTTTCTGACCTCATGGGGTGAGGGTCTTTGCTCTCAGAGGGCAGGAATAATGCCTGCTCTGGGTGAGGTGCTTCACACCTTGTCCAGGGTGGAATGGCATTCCAAGGCAGGAAGCTTCAAAGGTGATGCCGCCTTTGAAATGTAACCCAGGCATCTCCAGATGAAGGAAGTGATCACATAGAGGGTGTAGACAACCTAAAGGTATGTAGCCTATTGGCTACTGCCTGTCTCCCCCTGTAACAACCATAGATTTAGTATTTAGGTTGCACCCCTGGGCCCTGAACTTTAGATTTGATGGACACAAAAAGGATGCAGACACATAAGTGCTGCTGACCTGAGAACTGAAGCCCTGCTGCACAATTTGGTGCCAAATCCTGTCTGCTGCCTTAAGGACTTGACAATCGTGGTGTGGTGTGCTGTCTCATCCTGCAACTGTGAGGCTTCCAAGAACCCCAGAGCCCCTCCAGCCTTCGACAAATTACCAAATAACTCCCTTGGAGTGGAGGTACCACTCCCCAGCAGCTACAGATGCCGAACCGCAGAATTCGGTATTACCGACTTGTTGCTCCCTGGCGACTTGGACGCAGCACCAGCTCCGTAGGATCAAAATTGCTTCTACATCTAGTCTCAAGTCACCAGGATCTACCAGAGCCTTGCTGCACCAGTACCTGGAGGACTGGACCCCCTGCAGCGTACAGCGAAATGAAGAGGCCACTCTGAACTCCAACTGCCCAGGAAGCAAGCATCCTTCAAGGGGCGTCGAGGTCCCGGTGACCCACTTCGTGAGTGGCCCAGCTGTTCTGGAATCCCCTCTACAAGCCTGCTCCTGACCCCAAGGACATCTTGATGCGCCCAGCTGACCTATCTGCTCTGCATCCGTCCCGACCGGCCTTCATTTTTTTGCAAATCTGTTTTTATTGTTTTGTTGTTTTGGTAAAAGAATACATGTTTCGGCAGCATACATTACACACAGAAGTTCATGAGCATATGCAGATTAAGCCGTGCCTAGCCTGCAGTCAATTTAATATAACCTGCATTTGAGTTATGTGCCAACCACCACCCGCTCAGGAGCCGGCTGCATTTTCGTGATCAGTTCTGGTGTTGTCACTTGAGGAGGGGCAGTTGCCACCGTATACCAGCCACTTAGCCGTACATGCAAACTTATGTCGCCCACACAACTTAGGCGTTCAGAACAGATGAGTTACCTACAATTCAAAAGAAGAACTCATAACAGTGGCAGCGTGAACAGTGGTACACATAGATTGCTCCCCCCCCCTCCTACCCCTGACTCCCCCCCCGCACCTCCGGGATCACCCCCCCCAACCCCACGGTTGCAACCATCCCCATGTGTTCGCAGACGCCCCGTCTTTAGGCTAGAGGCAATGGGGGCTATGCTATCCCGTCAGTAAGGCAGCCTGTACTACGCCGTCACTCGCGCAGGCATTTCTGACCACCCCCATGAAGGCCCGTGTGACCCTCCCCGTCCAAGCGCCGGAGCTCAGCAAGTAACTGCTCCCAGCGGTCCGCCATAGGTTCCTTCCGCAGCCCCAGAGTGTCCTCCCTACGGATGGCAGTCCCCTCCGCCCTAGCCCATGCCTGGAATGAGGAGCTCCAGGCTCGCGTGTGTGGTGGGTCATGCGCCTTCCATCTCCTAGTGATGAGGCGTTTTGCTACTACGAGCCCCAGGTCCAGAAATCGGGACGTTACCTTGTCTTTGGGCGATCTTTTAAATTGGTGTAAAATGTGTTCGGGCCAGTCTAGTGGGATGTTACGACCCACACTCCCCTGTAACAGCCCACTGACCACTCTCCAATAGGTGCTCAACCCAGGGCAGCTCCACAGCATGTGCAAAAACCCCGCCCCCAGCTCGCTGCACCGAGGGCAGAGTGCGCTGTTGCGGTGAAAGTACCTGTTAATCAACTCAGGTGTGAGGTAGGCCCTGTGTACTATGAACCGCATATTTCTGGGGATACGCACTGGGCCTTTAAGGACTCTTTCCCACTTCTTGTCTGCCAATGGCCTCCCCAGGTCCAGCTCCCATTTTCCGCGAAGCAGGCCCAGACTAACCGCCGTGTGCTCCCGTAACGAAGCCTTGGACCAGATGTCCGCCCCTCCCCATGACGTGCAGGTATTGCATGGTTAGTCGACCGGCCTTAATAACAACTATCCAGCCCCCTTCTTCGCAGCGCACCAGCAACCAACGACCTCGGCATGCTGCTCCCGGCCGAATCCGGGATGCTCCCTAGAATCTACTGGTTGAACATTGGACCAGACTTGCTATTTGCTTAAATCCAGAAGGTGAACCTTGAGATGCAACTGTGATTTTATGTGCATTTTTGTGTTTTCTCCCATTGAGTTCAATGGTGCATAAATGCACACAGAAGGGATTGATATTGAAAAATTCATATCTTTAAAAGTTCTTACTGTAGAATGAGGTTCTTCGTCCGATAAATTATATAATATCGATATTATTTTTATAAATTGGTCTTGGGTTTATTTTTGAGTATGTGTCTCATTTATTGCCTCTGTGTGTACAACAAATGCTTGGCACTACCCTCTGATGAGCCTGACTGCTTGCCCACACTACCAGAAATAGAGCTTTAGTATTATCTACTTTTGCCTCTATATACCAATCTGGGTCCCACTGGACTCTCTACACAGTGTACTTCATTTTACTGCGCTCTATAAAGAGCCAGTATCCAACACCCAGGTATATGATTCCCAACTTGTGACTCCTGCCAGTTGTTGAAACCTTCGCTATTCCACGTTTATCGGGTCTTAAAGACACTGGAGGGGCCAGTGCTGCTGGACCAATTTCCAGAGTGGTCCTGCTGTCATAAATGTTGCATCACTGAAGTCATACGGAGTGTGAAAAATCTAAGTGGTCACAAAGAAGAAGTGCAGCAAACGGTCCACATCAGTTTAGCAGGAGAGTGATGAGGGTGGTATGTAGCCGTCGGTGCGTTTTTGAGCATACCGTCTCAAACCTATTTGTTTTACCGACAGCACATTTTCAGTTAAAATGGTGGCAAAATTCACACTGACATTGATTCTTGCTGATAAAGCCATAGTGCACAAACGATAATGTGTGAAAGTCGGGTTTTAGCAAATGTTTATCGTTTGCATAACACCTTGTAAAGTGTCTTGATTTGTTTTAATCCTATTAAAATGTTTTAATCACACTTCCGAATTACAAACAAAATTGCTTCTGTTATGTTCCTCTATCTGCTGACATGTTTGAAATACACGAGTAGTGTATTTACAGGTATTTAAATTTTTTAGGGTGTTTAAAGAAACTGACATCCTACGGCCTTTCTTTTCATATTTCCTGTACCCCAGCGTGATTGTCAGATGGGTCACCTTGAAAAATGCCTTGAACTTTCAGTTAGAGACAGAAAAGTAAACTCAATTTTCATGTTAAAAGAATAATTAGCAATTTTTCAAAGTAAATAGCCTGACGTTAGACCTCTGCCTTGAACGCACAGCAAATGTGACAAGATAAAAACAAAAAATTAAAGGTATCTTTATTGCTCATTCATCTTCTAAACTCCAGCATGGTTTTTTTCGGCAGCGCCCCACGCACCCCTACTTCCAGGGCCTATGAGAGGGGGCCCAACTACTTTCAGAAACGCAGCATACATTCCAGTGATCTCCTCAAATTCACAGCCCCACCCAAAAATGATTTTTTTTTTCTTCTGTAAAGGCTAGGGAGTAAAAAATGTCCCAGATTGGTCTTGCACAAATTGCGCATTAACATGCATCTTATTTGCACATGTAAATATGTGCATGAGTTAGAGCATATGGGCAAAAAAGAGTGATGCAGCAAAGGAGCTCCCATCTGCATGCGGAAAGTGTAGATGCAAATGGGCATCACAAGTGCAAAATGGGCCCTGAATTTCCAGCTTCTCAATTATATACATTGAATAACAATGTGCTTTTTGCCACAATCCTCCAAAAACAAAATTCCGAGTGTTTGCACATCGGTCAGTTTTTTAGTTGGGAATAATTATTTATCTGAGTTGATAATCCTAATGGTAATATTTAATCAACAATATTAAGAACGCAAATTAATATGACCACCCACATGGCAGAATTTAGAACTAACATTACTGATGATAATGATTTGTAAATAGTATCAACAATTGATAAAGTAGGAATAGAAATGGTGGCAGTTGGCTTTGTTTTGTCTTACAGGTTCCTTTCGTATGTTGTCCTTGCCTTCTGTTTATATGGGTGGGTTCCTTGCACTCAGTTTGTTTTTCGAGTAAGAAAAGTAAAAAATATATAATTCTTAATGTGCTCCTTATAGATCTAACCATGGGTTCTTTGCCTATGCGTCAGCACATATTTATACTTTACGTTTTCTGTTCATTGTGTACCGAGCTTGAAGAATTTGAACAATTTTTCTCCCCCCCCCCCCCACACACACACACACTGTGAATAGGGATGCATTTTATTTTGACACTTCATTTATAATGGTGTTGCTGATCTTTAGTGAATAGATGCGTGTTTTCTGTACTTTTAAATTATTTTCCTTATTATTTATGCCCCTTCCTTCTGACTCTTGCTACTTTTAATTAGGAGAAATTTAATTTTCAATATACCAAAGTTCCCCTCACCCATCTGCTAGCACCAAAGTTCATAATTGCATTGTTCTGTTGTCAGACCTTTGAGCTATAAACATTGCTGAAAATTCATCAAACATGTGGAGAGCCGGACTTATCTCTAAAATCTTAGTTTGCTGCAAAAGACAACTTCACCTTGATGCAATAACCAGGGAAGTAATTTGTAACACATTTATGTTTTTACATTTTCACACTAAATCAACTTGAGTTTTGTCTTTATGGTCCAACTGTTTCTCCAAGTAAATATCTGGAAGTGCTGGAAAAGGCATAATTGTTTCTCTCTATACTTTCTGTAATTTCCTATTTGAAACCAAATAAGAATTTTACTCTCCAACAGATTTTTTTACTTAAGTTCGTTTCACTGCATGTTACATGTTGTCCATGATGGTAGTTAGAAATGCCAGCGCATCTCCTCATGCCAGATAGTAGGTGTTTCACTCGGGACTAGTGTGAAGATGTGTAGGTAACTTTCTCCCCACATACAATCTCTGCTTTTTAACCCCTAGCTTGTTTGCCTGCCAGGTTCTGGGCCATGTTCTGTGAGACATGTTCATGCACTTGGTATTTGTGTGTTAACAACACTGCCTGCCCATTAGGGGGTGTTGAAATGGTAATGTCCCCTGCATGGAAATTGGTGTGCACCCCTGCTGTGAGTCGCCTAGCTGCAAGTGGATCTTGTATCCTGACTTTCTTTAGGCCCACCACACACATTAAATCCTGTGTGTGTTCTAAGGCCTAAGCCTGAAATTAGAAATTCACCATGAGACCCGAAGGAGGGACACCAAAATTGTACTCTCCAATTGCCACAAGACTATGATCTGTGTCTCTGGGACAGTGAATAGTGGTGAATCCATAGTTTTGGTCAGGCCTTTTTTATCTGTTCCAAGTAAGCATGCAGTGCCTATAGGCCTGCTCATGTAAAATTCTGTTTGCACGTCATGACCAGACTGCATCCCTGTGTATATGTCGAGTGCAAGTTGTGTTTCTGGTGCCTGGTAGCAATACTGCATGTAGTGCGAGTGTGTGTATGCAGAAGCCGGTGAGATCACATTAGGATTCCCTTTGGTTTCAACATGTAACAAGATGGAGATTGTGATAGTCTCCTTAACAGTGAAAGTGTATTGCCTGAATTCCTGAGCTTGAAGGTGTACATTAGACCCTGATGTGTGGAGTGATGGAGAAAGGGGTGCATTTAGAAGTTCTTTTACCTATTTCTCTGGGAATTGTGGATCAGTCCTTCCTGAAAACTTGCCATTTGGATGTTGGTGAGGGAATGTGGGTAGGTCAGCAGATTCAGGTGCTAGAGGGAGAGAAGTTTCTAGTCAGATCCTGGGCTTTTCTCTTCCCTTGAGTGACTCATCTAGGAAGAGCTTCACACTTACTGCATGCATGTTATGGGTACTAGTGCCTGGAGCCAGCATTGTCACTATCTACTGTGTGAGCCATCTCTTTATTCAAAGATGTTTTTGTCTGCACTGCAGAAAGATTATGAATGTATGTAAAGGAACCACCACAAACCGTACCCTAAACTGTAGAAGTTGGATCCACATCCCAAGTCTAGAAATCATGTGGGACCTAAACTTTCCCAGTTGGTTCCAGTTCCAAGCTGCTTGTCAGGATGCTGTGATTCTGGGCTGGTATTGTCGCTAGTCCGTCTCCTGCAGGAAAGGGGACATTGCCTGAAGTATGCACATCTTACTGGTGAAACTGTGGACTCTGAGACTAGGGAACCTGCCTTCCTGCTAAGAGGAGAGAAGGAAGTGCATTGTTCGACAGATGCTGTCTGCCCTTGGAGGAAAACCCCAGTTCGAGTCCAGAGAGATGAGCATCCCAGAAGAAGCAGATTGCAATAGGAGCATGTCTGCAGGCAACCTGTGTGAACCTAAGGGACTCCTGGATTCACTGCCCAACCAAAGACTAAGTTTACGTAGTGAACCACCATACCAGCCGGTCCAGTGACTTCTATAGAGGAAGACAGAAAACATGTGTGGACTCTACCTTTGCCCTCCCCACTGGAGCTGAAATAGCCTGTCCAGAGTTTAGTCGATAAAGAGAGGAGGAGGAGGAGGAGGTTTGGCTCAAATGAGCTGTGTTGACCAGAAGAGTGTCTGCTATTCTAGTGTGGACAAAAGTTGCTCCCATGCTTGGAATTCCCAGTACATGCCACTTGAGTTAATGTCAATTGCTGAGACTCATAGACTTTTAAGCTGGCTAAACAGATTTTGATGGAGAAGTAACTGCAGGCCGCATACAAGAGCTGCACAGTTGATGATTACGGATTGATCAGTAGGTCACACAATACAGGGAAACTGCTCAACTTAATCAGTGATCATACAACTACACTTTGTTCCAGGACATTTTGTTTCTCTATGTAGAGAAACATGAAGACTCTGTAGTGTTTATCCCGGTATTGCTTCATTTTCTCTCTGTAACATATTATATTGTGGTGTAATAAAGTACTTCTCTTTTATTTAAAAAAAAAAAAAAAAAACTCTGGCCTGGGCGTCTACTTTTTGAGTGTGTTTGCTTGAGTTCTGAGTCTCTACCACCCCATGCTAGCCCAGTATCCTCAGCTTCCCTGAATCCCTTGCCCCAAAAAGGGTTCTAGGAGGGGGTCATTGGGTTTGAGGAGCATTCAAGTTCCTGTGCCAAGCCTGCTTTGCCTCTTCAGACCAGGGTAAAAAGGTGGCACAAGGAGAGGGTGTGTTTGATGATGCTGGCCCCTTGGTGTGGTATGACAGACTAGGTGAATATAGAGACAAGCGAAAGGTGTTCCTTTCCCACCCTGAGGCCAAGAACCTTGGCCCATTGGCACAATGATCCTTTGAATGGGCAAGATGCTCCTAAGACTCGGGCAATGGTGTGGAAATGTAAAACAATAGGTGCTGCATGTGGAAAGATCCATACAGCTCGGATACTATTTGAGGCAGCCACATCCAGTATTATTGTACAGCGGTCGGACATAAGTTCCAATTTAATATTTCTGAAGATGGGTGCCAGAGGCCTGCGAATTGCAGTTAGTCTATACCTAAATGATAGGTAAAATGTATGCTCGATTCTGGATTGTAGCAGCTTTGTTCTGACATGGGGAAACACCCAAGTCAAGCAGAACACTGCTAGCATCAGGCCAGAACTATTAAACCTGCAGCTTGATCCTCCCCTGCTATCACTTAACCGCAATGAAGGCCAATGAACGAATGGTTCATCGTTATTCTGGAATGCACAGTTTACGTTCTGCATCCTCCCCATAGGCAGACTTTAGTTAGTTCATCGCGTGTTGGTGTAAAGGTCTCTGTATCAGAATCACTACACATTATATTGGTTGCACAGGGGGTTGAGCTGTTTTCCCAAACAAGGCTAGCAAAACCAATGCGCTTACAGAAAGGCATGGATATTGCTGAGGGGGTGACTGACTCAGGGATGTGCCGCAGAACTAATTTAAGTAATTTAATCCAGAGATGGAGGAGTGAAAACCAAGAGGTTTGCCAAATAATTATCCACTGGTTGCAAAGATCATTCCCAGTGCACTCAGTTTCTCAGATCGGGTTCTGCTGTACCAGGGTTCATTAAGCATGTCACACCAGCCTGCGCTTTTTCACGCTAAGGGAATTTGTGATCTATTAGTCAAAAATGAATGTGAAATGGTAATGGGGCACAAACGCCTGTGACCAACACCCTGCCTCAGTTGAGTGTCCTTTGTGGAGGTTGGAGTTCCTTGTTTTTTTGGTGTGCAAAAAGCATCCTGTCCAACGACGGCTGCGTAAATCAGTATTTGTGTGTGGTACCATTGATTGCATCACTTTCATTGTGTTATTTCTTGAGTATTGTGGACAAGCTGGTGTGCTAATGGTTAAGCAGTGCTCTACAATCTACACTGGTTGGTTGTTTTCACCAGCAGTTATCCCTGTCCGTGACTCCCGTACAAGTGTCTGGGATATGCATTGGCATGATGAGTGAATTGTCATAGGCAATGAAGAGAGAGACTAACTTTTCAAAGATCTCAAGTGCCACGGGTAAGTAGGACTGCAAGTGTCGGGGCAAAAAGTGAACTCAGTAGCTGCTCACGCATGGCATCAGCAAACTTTAGAGCTCTAATTTTTGTTGAACAGACTTTCAACTCAAGAATTTCAATAATCAGTAGATTAACTGTTATGATGTACGTGGTTAATGTATTAGTGTATCTTAAAACTCAGTAGTGCAACTCATAAAGTTTTACACAATTGCCTGTACCCTGCCTATCCTAAGGTGAGGTACGGTTGCCACGTGTTTCTTTCACGGTGTGGCGCCGCGGCCAGGGCGACTGACTCCGGAATCTGGGGGTCACGGTTCGATCGCCGGCGGCAGATTAGACCAGCACCATGTGACTCTGGGCAATAGCTTGCCTAATCTTCCCGGCAGCCTCCAGCGCCTAGAGACCCTTACGGGTGATTGTTCGCGCTTTACAAATGTGGATTATTATTATTATTATTATTATTATTTCCCCCTTTTGCTTTTTGCCATCTTCTAACCGACAAGCATGTTTAGGACTCTGGAGCTTTCGACTCTAAAACCGAGCCAGAGAGGAAGAAACAGTGCTTTTAAGGAACAGCAAAAGAAGCCCCTTCTTGAAGTTGCGTAGTGCCATATTACATGTGCTGTTAATTGTTAAAACGGATTAGAGCGCGTAGTTGCTCTCTGTTTCATGCTTCTTACTTGATGATCGGCACATCAAGATTAGGGCTCCCGGTTTTATGGTATTTATTTTTTGAACATTTCCGTCTGTATTTATCCATATTTAATTTTTGGGCCATTTTATCGGAATTGATCCATATTTATTTTATGTTTTGTGAACAGATGGTGTGATAACTCTTATATTTCCACATTTATTTAACAGATAAAAGTGCACTCATTTTGATGCCTGTTGGGTTTAGTACATTACACAGCCAAAAGTAATAGAATAATAAACCCACATTAATACATTTGCATAACCGCACCAATACATATTGAGATATGCAGTATTTTAAGCAAATCTCATCGAGCTTTGTAACTCCTATGCTGCCAATATGTACTGCTTTTGGCCCGCAAGTCATTAATCTCAGCACGGAGAGTCACTCTAAAGAAACCAAATTATCTGCATTTTTCCGCTTTTAAAAATAAATACAGACAGGAAACAAATTTTTCTGTCTGTATTTATCTGTAAGAATCAGTAAAAACGGAAAACAGGGAGCCCTAATCAAGATTCATATTAGCAGTGTTTGCTTCCAAGTGAGGCATCTCAGGACATTATATCCTTGGAAGGCTCCAACCACCATTTGACTTCTAATCTAATTTTGGGTCAAATTCCACTTTGTGCCAAAATCAGGAATACAATGTGGCGGATTTTGTCCCTAGAATTTGCCCGCAGCAAAATGTGGAAGCAAAGCTTACAGATGCACTGTTTGCACACCAGAAAATGGTGAATAACTTCTGTTGGCGCAATATACCTTAGATGTGAAACTCTGAATCGGGTGCAGTTTCTCAATGACTCATTTTCACTAATGCAGATTAGCAAACTCGCAGAATGCACCCGCATTTTGCAGCCCATGGAAATTATTGCCTCAGACTGTCACACAAGATCGGATTTTGCATCACCATTAAATGTCTTCCTCCTTAGTCCTTATTACTAGATAAAGATTGTCACGCGCAGCCTCTTTTGACAAGGAAATGGCAGTGTGCAGAACTGCCAACAAGAATGGATTCAAACAAACTACATCGGTGTGTAGTACTCGATCACGTAAATGTAGAATTGAAATATGCTGCAGTGCAGGTTTGTGCAGTGGCGTTTTGACCTGTTGTCTTTGCTAATTGTTGCTACTGACATCCAAAAATACCTTACACAGGACATTCTGAGATAATGACACCACAAGAATTAAGCACCTTTATTGTAAATTCCTATTTAAAACCTCAGCATCAGCATGGAAACAGTTGTTAAAAAAACAAACTCTGTGAACGCCTCCCCCCCCCCCCCCCCCCCCAACCACCAGTTTGGTTTTTTCCTTCTTGCTTCAGGGGGGTTGGATAATCCAATGCTTGATCTGAAGTGTTTTGACCTTGGACCTCTCTTTCATGCGTGTTGGCGCTGGATCCCTCAAACATGGTTGTCCAAGGTCATGTCAAAGTGATGGGAGATTTGCACCGGAGGTGAAGCCTCTTTCCTCCTGTCAGTTGAGCAGAGTCTTCTGAAGGGTGTTTCTCACTGGCCTGTGCTTATGGAAGCTGCTATCCTACACCACCCCTACTACAGGGAGTAATTAGCTGTGAGCTTCAGTGAGGAAGTCTGCTTTTATTCCAGGTTAGTCTAAATTCCAGTGCCATCAAAACTAATACTAAATGGCCCTCATGAGCTGTCTGCATGTGTGTGACAAGTTAATGGACATATGTTTGAGTGCAGGTAGTTTCCCCATCCGCACAGTCCTCCCTCCTATCTGAATTTATGTTGTGTCCCTGGTTGCCTTGAAAACTTCTGAGTTTAAGGGGAAACACTTCTGTAACTCTGTTCTGTGTCCACCCCCACTCATTTTCTTTCTCCACTGGCAGGTGATCTTCCACACACCTTCATTTTTTTAAATGTTTTATTAGAGTTTTTTAGCAAACCTAAAGAAACACAATATTCTGAGCATTGACGTATCATGTCCGTGCCAGGGGGAAAAAACGATGGTATACACTTCTTTCACACACCTTCATCCCCAGCACTACACTTTTTGTGGAGTTATTTTTCTCATGTCTGTCTCGATTCTGAACTACACCATGGACATCTGTTCCAAGCCCTTTATTGTGAGAGAAGGCCTGCAAATATGCCGCCAAGTTGATTACTTGGCACCAAAAGATTCAGTACTATTCTTTCTGATTCTATTTCTGTCCAAATGCTGTACATAGCTACATAACCCCCAGGGGGTCAAATCACAGGATTTGGTACTGTCCTTTAAAGAATTATGAAGGTCCTTCTAATGTCATATACTCTACATATACGTTGTGCAGACCTGCCTTTCCTCATCTAAATTGTGTATGCCTTTTATTTCGATGCCATCCTTTATTTTTCGCATTTTGCTACATCTCGCAGCAATGTTTAAAAAAAAAAAAGTATAAATTAAAAGTAAAACTAGCTGTGGGCACAGCTGCCACAAATGGAGGATGCAAGCCAATTCCTCTGCCCAGCAATTGGAAGGCCTCTACAGCCTGATGTTAGGACCTGCAGTACTTACCCACGTCATCACACCGTGCCCTGCGTGCTTTCCCCTATGCTAGCACAGAGCCTGAAGTTCTCTCTTTGTCCGTGATAATGACAGCTGCTAACTGTCTGCAAGTGCATCCTGAGAGGAGACCCCCAGCGAGCCAAAGGAGACCAGAGGAGCTGCACAGAGTAACTTAAAGGCTTCCAGAGACCACTGACAAGAAACCAAGGACTGCTGTTGCAACAGTGGGAAAGTGCAGATGATCCAACCTGGGTAGAGTCCCTACCCAGGGAAGCCCTTCCACTACACCTAGCGATCCTTTTAATGTGGGCGTCACCCGTTATTTGTCTCTAGTAACACCTATTCTTCTCTTTTGTAGCATGAGCAAGGGTCAACTTCACCCTTACACCTGGGTTTTTGAAAGAGTAGCCCAAGACACTGCTGACCATAGCTGTCTATGCAGGGGTGCAGGAACTGACGAACCCCAAAGTGCTAGGATCCAGCGTTCATGGAATTAACTGCAAGGTAAATTTGTGACTTTGGACCATACAAGCTTGAATTGTAAATACCACTGAGATGAGCTCCCTGGGGACCAGAGACCCTTAGTCTCATCTGGTTAGCATGCCCAGCACATTTGCAGGTGCATAGACAGAGTTCTGGCAGCTTTCTAATGCTAAAAGAGCGGATGATGGATGGAATGCTGAACAATGCAAACATTCACCCCCCAGTCACAGATCTGGGCTTAATCCATTGTTTTTTGCTCTTTAAACCACCCCAGTTTGGACCTAGCCATATGCAAATCAGTCTTGACCCTGCTCCTCATGGGAACAATCCAGCCCGAAATGCCAAGCCAAGTCCACCCTTGACTGGCAACAAGTATCCTGGGACTGGTTTTGGGATATCACCCCTCATCAGCCAGGCTAGCTTGAATCCAGTGGTACAGTGGGCACGGGACCCACATCTGGGCATACCCTTCCCACTTAGGGCGGCAAAAGCAAAAAGAATAGATAATAATAGGCGGAATGCTGAACAATGCAAACATTCACCTCCAGTCACAGATCTAGGTTTAATTCCTTGTTTTTTGCTCACCAAGCCACCCCAGTTTGGATCCAGCATTATGCAAATCAGTCTTGACCCTGCTCCTCATGTGAACGATCCAGCCCGAACTGTCAAGCCAGGTCTTCCCGGGACCGTAAACAAGCATCCTGGGACTGGCTTCGGGTGAGGGTGGGTTGAGTGTTTGGCAATGTTCTGCATTCCCTCTATCATCTTTTTGAGTTGCTATAGCAGCCCTAAGTGACAAGGGTATGCCGAGACGTGTGTCCCATGGTCTCTATGCCACTGGATTCAAGCCAGCCTGACTGATATGGGGTGATACCCCGAATCCGGTCCCAGGTTACTTCCTGTGGGCAGTTCGGGCTGGACTGTCCACATGGTGCACAGGGTCTAGACTGATTTGCATTTTGCTGGGTCCATACTGGGCTGGCATGGTAAGCAAAAAAGCGATTGCAGATTTTGGCAAATTTGGCACATGTCCTGGTTTTCAGAGAGGGTAACCTGAAAGGAAAGGGAGGCATACTTTCATGCTTTCCAAGGCAGGATTAGTCAGCAGTTATCAGAAAACAATTTAATTAACATGCATGAGGCTGGGTTTAAAACTTGCATGTAAGGTATTCCCTTACTGCAGTTTGTCTGTATTGCTGAGAGCTGACTTTAAAGTCCTCTGTGCCCCTCAGCCGAAGTAAAATTGTAGCCTGTCTTCTTTGTTAGCTAAATATGTTTTTGTTTTTCAAAATCTAGTCACCCTATCTTTGCACATACAACATTCTGCTAGGTCTGATTCTACAAATGAGGATTAGTACTATGTGTGCACACAGATTATTTTTCAGAAGATCAGACCCAAGTTCATTTTTTAAGTTTGCACCCAGAAACGCCCACAAATGTCAAGCTCCAGATTTGTGAATGAGGACATTCTACCATGCTGGCCAAATATCCACATTTTCTAATGCATTTTCTACCGATGAAATTCTGTTAGTCTTGATTGTGTGATTGAGGATTCGGAATATAAGTACACAGTGGTTATTTGGTGCTCCGAAATCCAATTTAGAGGTCCAGAAATGTTTGAGTCAGTTTCATTGTGGCCAGACCTTATCCGCACTCCCAAAACACCGTCCGCTTGCAACAACTCACAAGTGTGACCTGTAAGTTACGAGTCGAATTCTGGCTGGGCCAACTCAGCCTTTCATCTGTATCCGGTCATTAAAGTAGACATGATTGATTTGTGTGGTAAAAAACGTCAAAACCCTTTGCAAAGGTTGTAAACAAAACAATGTTTTTATTCACATGCGCTTAGGGTGATCGCTGTGCTTCATGAGTATGGGGCTGTCAGGCCCCGCACTATTTACAAGGGATCATATTGAGAAAAGCGCTTATCCTGGAAATTGTGCAGATCATGCGGAATCGCTCCAAGGATTCAAACATTCCGATATTGGACTCATTTTCCCATTTGTTTTCCCTAACGCACCTATGGGTTACCCAGATCTTGGGTGTAGAGGGGCTTCCGGCCTGGCGGAGGGAGGAGGTTGAGGATGATTGGCCTGATGATTCTGAAGCACCTTTCTTGGGTGTGCGTTTTTCCTCGCAGTGAAATGTATTTTAAAGATGGCTTATCACATGTTCCAAGGGGCGAACAGGTAAGTATTATCTCCTGTTTTACATTTCACATAGACTGTAAGTCAGGGCCAGCTTTATCGCTGGTGGCGCCCCCTGGTACAACAATCGGTGCCCCCACACCCCCTGACCGCCTCCTCGGATTCAATCACTACCACCGGGAAAAAGTGCCCCTCATCTCTCAAGTCATAAGTTATTGCTAAACACAGCGCCCCCTTCACAGGTCGGCGCCCAGTGCGGCCGCACCTATGGCACTGCCCTAAAGTCGGCCCTGCTGTAAGTGTCCGAAAAGGGGACGCCTGCAGCGCTCATATCCAGGGAATGTGCAGGGAATCCTTGCAGTCACCCTGCAATCCACATCCTATTTAGTTTCACTCCAGACACAGGATCAAAAGGAGGATTATTTTGTAAGATTAGTTTTGTCCACAAACGGGGGCAGCTGGGCCGCTGGAGGGAAGAAAAGGACAGAGGAGTGAAATTTGTCACAGGCTGCTTACTGACAACACCGAGGCGGCCATTAGAAGAGCTTCGGGTTTCTCGGGTCTCAGCGTGCTGTGATCACTGGAAAACCCGCTGGCATCTTCCGAGTGCAGACGATTATAATGGAGTCTCCAGTAGGGTCTTGGATTTTGCCTTTGTTTCCGCCCCTTCCCTGGTTTAGGTTGCTGTGTTGGAATTCTTTCCACTGTCAAGGCAACTTTTTTTTTAATCATAATTTCACTAAACGAAAAATGTCGAAATAAATACGTGTCTTGTGAAAATCCGTAATTGTATACAAAAAATATTTAAAAGAAAACTTTAGATTTGAAAGACCTTCGGGTATGACATTGTATTTAAAACGAGTACTTTTCTCTCCACAGGCAATACTTTTCCTACTCCCTTTAGTTGGGAGTTTTGTCATTTTGTGGAGGGTCAATAACTACTGGGAAATTAACGTCTGTATGCACTTGTGATATTTTGGCGAAACTGAAAAGTTGGCTGCTATATGTTGATGGATATTAAGAACAGACATGTTTATTATTGCAATTAGTTAGAGAATATGGCCTTTGTGGGGGCAGGTCGTTTTTTATTCATTTTTTTTAAAAGGACAAGTGAAATAGTTTGGTAGACGTGAGAATACGTTATTGCATGATTAAGAACATCAGTACAGTGGTCAAAACAATCAGTACTAAAAAATAGTGCTAATTAAGAACATTCACAAAGGACATTCCCTGAGATTAATTAAAATCTTGACAATTATGGCCCGAGCCAAAAGTGCATTACGAGGGAAAAAAAAAATAAAAGCTAATAATGCCCAACAGCGGCCTCTCTGCGAGTTTGTTGTGTGTTGCGAAGCGTTATGGCGGTAGGTGCCCTTTCTTTGTGGCAGTGCACCTGGCCGGAGGTACTCTGTTTGCATTGTAGCATCATACAAGCGTCCTGACCTGACTCTTGCTTATCCATACATTATTACTTGCTCATGCATGTATATGTTTCATTTTGTTTATAAGGTGCATTGTATGAAAATCCTAGAATTACCAGCCTCTAAGCATATTACTTGACAAAAGGTGCTGTAAGAAACTTTGGACATATTTGTACTACATGCGCTTTCCTTGCTCATGACTTGTGTGATGCTACACGCATGACTCCTTTCTGGCTGCAAGGAGGCTGGAGACATGGATCACTAATGCATTAGGACTCTAATTTACATTCTGTAGAGAAGTTTAAAAGTGAATGATGCTTATTATGTAGAATCTAAAATGCACAGTCTTAGGGAAAGATAGAATGGCTATGGTAGAGGCATCATTTTGACTCCGTTTTCCCTCCAATATTCTTCTAAATTTCAGGCACACAATATTTGGAACCCAAGGGCCAGTGGTAGACAAGCACAGCAGGGTTTCACCTGCCATTTATCTCACCCTGTATAAGTTGGTGCTCTCCAAGGTGTAAGCAAGAGTGATTAATGGCGTCAGTGCACATATTGTAGGCTGAAGTCTGCAATGAATGCTGGGGCAGCGCTTGCACTCTTGGCTTCTTGACCTGAGGACCCGAGAGAGGGTTGAACTGTTTCTTCCCTCTAAAGCCCCTCCCAAGAGAATCCCTGCTCAGGAATCTCTCCTGACTAGTCTTCAGGGACCCAAGTTCAGGGAGAAGTGCCAAGAACAGGTCTGTGTCCCCATATAGCTCTTTCTTGACGCTTTACCCAACACTTCAGTGATTGTCTTTCATGCGAACCTTCTTCAGTAGACTGAGCATCAAAGTAAAGCTTGGACATGACTCTTCTCTGGGAAGTGAGACAATTATCAAATCAGAAGGCCATTCAGACTAGGCTCCATGCCAGCTCCACGCCAGCAGTCGTTGCTTTGGAAGCTTCACATAACTGAGCATTTGCTGCAGTGCTAAAGTGATGGGCAAAATAAGGGGCAGGGAAAAACTAATGACTAAACCAAGAAGAGGGCATGTTCTAACCTCTCGTAGTAAGACCTTTTCCCTTTATGAGTTAACGATTATCAGCTTGGCTATTTCTGATGGAAGGAGACGTGTTATACTCCTCTGTTTACATCATCTGCCACAGACCTGAGAGGCAAACTTTGAGAAAGCCCTTCAATACCATCCGATAACACCATTCCTCCCAGCACAGTGTGCTCCAACAATTCCAAGCCCAGACAGGATTGCATACTAACAGGGGCCACAGTGATATATGTAATTCTTGGGAGGAGGCATGGGTGAGGCTCAATAAAATGCACATGCAGCGTTATTTTGAAGACCGGAATCGCGTTGTGATATTTTTCATTTATATCCACTTTGAACGATTCGATAACTCTGATCGTACACCGGCACTTCCTAAAAATCCCCTACATCTTTAGAATACCTCCACACACGATCTCGAACCGGCAACGTCGGTCTTTTTTTGGCTTTTCGAACTGCTCACTGTAGCCTCAAATTTTGAGGCACATCGGTATCACACAGAAGCTCACCCCTGAAGAAGGGACCTGTGAGTCCCGAAATGCATTGGGCTTTCTAAGAATCACGGGGCTTCTTAAGAAATATACAATGAGTGAAATATTCAATGTGATATCAAACCCCGCATTGTATTATAATCATTTGGAATGTACAAGATGATGTTATTCAATTCAAAATTTAATTGTTTGAGCAATCATTAAGTTTATACGATTATACAAAAACTGATGTTAATTTGGTGAAATACATTATGATTTTTTGTAAAGATTCAATAACAAATACAATGATTTTTTTTTATTGATGGAATAATTGTTGTCATAAATTATTAGATAAAGTAGGTTTTAGAACTTTATGTTCATTAGG
Organism: Triturus cristatus; assembly: GCF_964204655.1. NCBI lineage: Eukaryota > Metazoa > Chordata > Amphibia > Caudata > Salamandridae > Triturus > Triturus cristatus. The sequence goes on from NC_140588.1 coordinate 219,492,050, forward strand.
AACAGTGCGCACTACATTCAGGTTCTTTCCTGTGTACCATATAGATCAATACAATGTATATCACACTCAAAGATTGATTAAGGTTTTTAGTCTACCTGCTGGTGTGATGCCATCATTCTGGAAGCAATGCCCTTGCCAGCTTTAATTTCATGCTTCATCATTGGGCATGAGCTTGGTCATATATTTTAAGCTCGATAATGGGTACAGAGATCCAATCATGAATAGATACAACTGCTTTCAGGAATGCCCAGGTTTTTTTTTGGGGGGGGGGATGTTTTATTTAGCGCGAACCACACCTGAAGGTATCAGAGCGCTTTACATGAGCGCCAGTTGCGATACAGACGGATACATTTAATTTATTTGTCAGACAATCGAGATTACGTGAGTTGCCTAGAATCATAGGATGTTGAGCGTCCCTGCTGACCTTTATTTACCGGTTCCTTAGACAGGATTAAAAATATGTGGTTGGTCTCTGTCTGGGTATTATCACCTTCCCACCACTCAATTATTTGTTAACATGTTTTGGCCATTAAGTATTGTGCCAATATGGGTTGACACCTTTATCGAGACTATAAGATCTCTCTGTCTCTAGCTAATTCACTGGGTCAGTCTTACTACTGTCTCAAAAAAAGTATTAGTTATGCGCCAGATACACATCTTACTTTTGGTATTTTTTGTCGATGCTGGAACTCCAGTTGTCTACTTAGGAATTTCTAACCATGAGCATCGCGTGTGTATGTGTCTTTGTGTGTGTGTCTTTGAGGAGGACCGTCCCGTTCGAAAAGAGTCAGCCGAAATAAATACACATCTTGAAACTTTCTCTGGAGTTGTCGCGAGTGCTGCTTTGAGATATATGGATATATCTTCCTTTGTCAGCCTTCTACATGCGTTGGTCTGCTCAAGTATCATTCATGTTTTGCTTCTACCTACTAACTTAGCCCAATTGAGTACCTTGCAGTGCGAGTGACATCATTTTGCCTGATCACATGTGCATTGTTGCCTGAAAAGGAGTACACACCTAAATGCCAGAGCCAGTGTGCCTGCGTTGCATGGCCAGTCCTTTATTTTTGAAGTTTTGCCATTTTCTTTGCGAATTACATGTTTGTGCAAGAAAATAAATACAAGCATTGGCATAGCCAATAGGTCTCACCGGCATAGCCAATAGGTCTCACCTTTGGGACATTATAAGTATTTAGTGATGCAGCACAATATCATTGGTACAACAGCATCAACTGTTGCATGGCTAAACACTTATAAGGTCCCAAAGGCGAGACCTATTGGCTATGCAAATGCTTGTTTTGTTATGGGGGGCATAAATAACAGGAGGGTGAAAGTCAGTCAGTTAGTGAGAGTGAGTGAGAGAGTCAGTCAGTGAGAGAGAGAGAGTTAGTCAGTGAGTCAGTGAGAGTCAAGTCAGTCAGTGAGAGTGAGTCCGTCAGTGAGAGTGAATGAGAGTGAGAGAGTGAGTCAGTCAGTGAGTGAAAGAGAGTGAGCCAGTGGGATAGTCAGTCAGTGAGAGTCAGTCAGTCTTTTAGCGAGAGTCAGTCAGTCTTTTAGCGAGAGTCAGTCAGTCTTTTAGCGAGAGTCAGTCAGTCTTTTAGCGAGAGTCAGTCAGTGAGAGAGTCAGTCAGTGAGAGAGTCTGTCAGTGAGAGAGTCTGTCAGTGAGAGAGAGTCTGTCAGTGAGAGAGTCTGTCAGTGAGAGAGAGTCTGTCAGTGAGAGAGAGTCTGTCAGTGAGAGAGAGTCTGTCAGTGAGAGAGTCTGTCAGTGAGAGAGAGTCTGTCAGTGAGAGAGAGTCTGTCAGTGAGAGAGAGTCTGTCAGTGAGAGAGAGTGGGAGAGTCTGTCAGTGAGAGAGAGTGGGAGAGTCTGTCAGTGAGAGTGGGAGAGTCTGTCAGTGGGAGAGTCTGTCAGTGAGAGTGGGAGAGTCTGTCAGTGAGAGTGGTCGAGTCTGTCAGTGAGAGTGGTCGAGTCTGTCAGTGAGAGTGGTCGAGTCTGTCAGTGAGAGTGGTCGAGTCTGTCAGTGAGAGTGGTCGAGTCTGTCAGTGAGAGTGGTCGAGTCTGTCAGTGAGAGTGGTCGAGTCTGTCAGTGAGAGTGGTCGAGTCTGTCAGTGAGAGTGGTCGAGTCTGTCAGTGAGAGTGGTCGAGTCTGTCAGTGAGAGTGGTCGAGTCTGTCAGTGAGAGTGGTAGAGTCTGTCAGTGAGAGTGGTCGAGTCTGTCAGTGAGAGTGGGAGAGTCTGTCAGTGAGAGTGGGAGAGTCTGTCAGTGAGAGTGGGAGAGTCTGTCAGTGAGAGTGGGAGAGTCTGTGAGAGAGAGTGGGAGAGTCTGTGAGAGAGAGTGGGAGAGTCTGTGAGAGAGAGTGGGAGAGTCAGTCAGTGAGAGAGAGTGGAAGAGTCAGTCAGTGAGAGTCTGTCAGAGAGAATGAACCAGTGAGAGTCTGTCAGTGAGAGTGAGTCTGTCAGTGAGAGAGGAAGAGTCAGTCAGTGAGAGGAAGAGTGAGTGAGAGTCTGTCAGTCAGTGAGAGTGAGTCAGTCAGTGAGAGAGAGTGGGAGAGCCAGTGAGAGAGAGTGGGAGAGCCAGTGAGAGAGAGTGGGAGAGCCAGTGAGAGAGAGTGGAAGAGTCTGAGAGTGAGAGTCTGTCAGAGAGAATGAGCCAGTGAGAGTCTGTCAGTGAGAGTGAGTCTGTCAGTGAGAGAGGAAGAGTCAGTCAGTGAGAGTGAGTCAGTCAGTGAGAGAGAGTGGGAGAGTCAGTCAGTCAGTGAGAGAGAGTGGGAGAGTCAGTCAGTGAGAGTGAGTCAGCCAGTGAGAGAGAGTGGGAGAGTCAGTCAGCGAGAGTCTGTCGGTCAGCGAGAGTCTGTCGGTCAGCGAGAGTCTGTCGGTCAGCGAGAGTCTGTTGGTCTGTGAGAGTCTGTCGGTCAGTGAGAGTGAGTGAGTAAGTGAGAGAGTGAGTCTGTGAGAGTGAGTCAGTCAATGAGTCTGTTAGTGAGAGTGAGTCAATCAGTCAGAGAGTGAGTCAGTGAGAGTGAGTCAGTGAGTGAGAGTGAGTCTGCCAGTCAGTGAGTGAGAGTGAGTCTGTCAGCGAGTGAGAGTCAGTCAGTGAGACAGAGAGAGAGAGAGAGAGTCAGTCAGTGAGAGTCAGTTAGTGAGTCAGTGAGTGAGTGTGTCAGTCAGTGAGAGTCAGTCAGTCAGTGAGGGAGTCTGTGAGAGTGAGTGAGTGACTCAGTCAGTGAGAGTGAATCAGTGAGAGAGAGTGAGAGTGAGTCTGTCAGTGAGAGAGTGAGTCTGTCAGTGAGAGAGTGAGTCTGTCAGTGAGAGAGTGAGTCTGTCAGTGAGAGAGTGAGTCTGTCAGTGAGAGAGTGAGTCTGTCAGTGAGAGAGTGAGTCTGTCAGTGAGAGAGTGAGTCTGTCAGTGAGAGAGTGAGTCTGTCAGTGAGAGTGAGTCTGTCAGAGAGTGAGTGTCAGTGAGAGAGAGTGGAAGAGTCAGTGAGAGAGTGAGTGTCAGAGAGAGTGAGTCTGTCAGAGAGAGTGAGTCTGTCAGTGAGAGTGAGTCTGTCAGTGAGAGAGAGTGGGAGAGTCAGTCAGTGAGAGTGAATCAGTGAGAGAGTGGGAGAGTCAGTCAGTGAGAGTGAGTCTGTCAGAGAGAGTGAGTCTGTCAGAGAGAGTGAGTCTGTCAGTGAGAGAGTGAGTCTGTCAGTGAGAGAGTGAGTCTGTCAGTGAGAGTGAGTCTGTCAGTAAGAGAGTGAGTCTGTCAGTGAGAGAGTGAGTCTGTCAGTGAGAGAGTGAGTCTGTCAGTGAGAGAGTGAGTCTGTCAGTGAGAGAGTGAGTCTGTCAGTGAGAGAGTGAGTCTGTCAGTGAGAGAGTGAGTCTGTCAGTGAGAGTGAGTCTGTCAGAGAGTGAGTGTCAGTGAGAGAGAGTGGAAGAGTCAGTGAGAGAGTGAGTGTCAGAGAGAGTGAGTCTGTCAGAGAGAGTGAGTCTGTCAGTGAGAGTGAGTCTGTCAGTGAGAGAGAGTGGGAGAGTCAGTCAGTGAGAGTGAATCAGTGAGAGAGTGGGAGAGTCAGTCAGTGAGAGTGAGTCTGTCAGAGAGAGTGAGTCTGTCAGTGAGAGAGTCTGTCAGTGAGAGTGAGTCTGTCAGTGAGAGAGAGTGGGAGAGTCAGTCAGTGAGAGTGAATCAGTGAGAGAGTGGGAGAGTCAGTCAGTGAGAGTGAGTCTGTCAGAGAGAGTGAGTCTGTCAGTGAGAGAGTCTGTCAGTGAGAGTGAGTCTGTCAGTGAGAGAGAGTGGGAGAGTCAGTCAGTGAGAGTGAATCAGTGAGAGAGAGTGGGAGAGTCAGTCAGTGAGAGTGAGTCAGTGATAGAGAGTGGGAGAGTCAGTCAGTGAGAGTGAGTCAGTCAGTGAGAGAGAGAGGGAGAGTCAGTGAGAGAGAGTGGAAGAGTCAGCCAGTGAGAGAGAGTGGAAGAGTCAGTCAGTGAGAGAGAGTGGGAGAGTCAGTCAGTGAGAGTGAATCAGTGAGAGAGAGTGGGAAAGTCAGTCAGTGAGAGTCAGCCAGTGAGAGAGAGTGGAAGAGTCAGCCAGTGAGAGAGAGTGGAAGAGTCAGCCAGTGAGAGAGAGTGGAAGAGTCAGTCAGTGAGAGAGAGTGGGAGAGTCTGTCAGTCAGTGAGAGTGAGTCAGTCAGTGAGAGAGAGTGGGAGAGTCAGTCAGTGAGAGTGAGTCTGTCAGAGAGAGTGAGTCTGTCAGTGAGAGAGTCTGTCAGTGAGAGTGAGTCTGTCAGTGAGAGAGAGTGGGAGAGTCAGTCAGTGAGAGTGAATCAGTGAGAGAGAGTGGGAGAGTCAGTCAGTGAGAGTGAGTCAGTGATAGAGAGTGGGAGAGTCAGTCAGTGAGAGTGAGTCAGTCAGTGAGAGAGAGGGGGAGAGTCAGTGAGAGAGAGTGGAAGAGTCAGCCAGTGAGAGAGAGTGGAAGAGTCAGTCAGTGAGAGAGAGTGGGAGAGTCAGTCAGTGAGAGTGAATCAGTGAGAGAGAGTGGGAAAGTCAGTCAGTGAGAGTCAGCCAGTGAGAGAGAGTGGAAGAGTCAGCCAGTGAGAGAGAGTGGAAGAGTCAGCCAGTGAGAGAGAGTGGAAGAGTCAGTCAGTGAGAGAGAGTGGGAGAGTCTGTCAGTCAGTGAGAGTGAGTCAGTCAGTGAGAGAGAGTGGGAGAGTCAGTCAGTGAGAGAGAGTCAGTCCGTGAAAGAGAGTGGGAGAGTCAGTGAGAGAGAGTGGAAGAGTCAGTCAGTGAGAGAGAGTGGAAGAGTCTGAGAGTGAGAGTGAGTGAGTCAGTGAGAGAGAGTGGGAGAGTCAGTCAGTGAGATTCAGTCAGTGAGTGAGTGTGTCAGTTGGTGAGAGTGAGTGGGAGAGTCTCAGTGAGAGTCTGTCAGTCAGTGAGGGAGTCTGAGAGTGAGTGAGTCAGTCAGTGAGAGAGAGTGGGAGAGTCTGTCAGTCAGTGAGAGTGAGTCAGTCAGTGAGAGAGAGTGGGAGAGTCTGTCAGTCACTGAGAATGAGTCAGTCAGTGAGAGAGAGTGGGAGAGTCAGTCAGTGAGAGAGAGTCAGTCAGTGAAAGAGAGTGGGAGAGCCAGTGAGAGAGAGTGGAAGAGTCTGAGAGTGAGAGTCTGTCAGAGAGAATGAGCCAGTGAGAGTCTGTCAGTGAGAGTGGGAGAGTCAGTCAGTGAGAGAGAGTGGGAGAGTCAGTGAGAGAGAGTGGGAGAGTCAGTCAGTGAGAGAGAGTCAGTCAGTGAAAGAGAGTGGGAGAGTCAGTGAGAGAGAGTGGAAGAGTCAGTCAGTGAGAGAGAGTGGGAGAGTCTGTCGGTCAGCGAGAGTCTGTCGGTCAGCGAGAGTCTGTCGGTCAGCGAGAGTCTGTCGGTCAGCGAGAGTCTGTCGGTCAGTGAGAGTCTGTTGGTCAGTGAAAGTCTGCCGGTCAGTGAGAGTGAGAGAGTGAGTCTGTCATTGAGAGAGTCTGTCAGTGAGAGTGAGTCAGTCAATGAGAGTCTGTTAGTGAGAGTGTCAGTGAGAGTGAGTCAATCAGTCAGAGAGTGAGTCAGTGAGTGAGAGTGAGTCTGCCAGTCAGTGAGTGAGAGTGAGTGAGTCAGTCAGTGAGAGAGAGAGAGAGTCAGTCAGTGAGATTCAGTCAGTGAGTGAGTGTGTCAGTTGGTGAGAGTGAGTGGGAGAGTCTCAGTGAGAGTCTGTCAGTCAGTGAGGGAGTCTGTGAGAGTGAGTGAGTCAGTCAGTGAGAGAGAGTGGGAGAGTCTGTCAGTCAGTGAGAGTGAGTCAGTCAGTGAGAGAGAGTGGGAGAGTCTGTCAGTCAGTGAGAGTGAGTCAGTCAGAGAGAGTGGGAGAGTCTGTCAGTCACTGAGAATGAGTCAGTCAGTGAGAGAGAGTGGGAGAGTCAGTCAGTGAGAGAGAGTCAGTCAGTGAAAGAGAGTGGGAGAGCCAGTGAGAGAGAGTGGAAGAGTCTGAGAGTGAGAGTCTGTCAGAGAGAATGAGCCAGTGAGAGTCTGTCAGTGAGAGTGGGAGAGTCAGTCAGTGAGAGAGAGTGGGAGAGTCAGTGAGAGAGAGTGGGAGAGTCAGTCAGTGAGAGAGAGTCAGTCAGTGAAAGAGAGTGGGAGAGTCAGTGAGAGAGAGTGGAAGAGTCAGTCAGTGAGAGAGAGTGGGAGAGTCTGTCGGTCAGCGAGAGTCTGTCGGTCAGCGAGAGTCTGTCGGTCAGCGAGAGTCTGTCGGTCAGTGAGAGTCTGTTGGTCAGTGAAAGTCTGCCGGTCAGTGAGAGTGAGAGAGTGAGTCTGTCATTGAGAGAGTCTGTCAGTGAGAGTGAGTGAGTCAGTCAATGAGAGTCTGTTAGTGAGAGTGTCAGTGAGAGTGAGTCAATCAGTCAGAGAGTGAGTCAGTGAGTGAGAGTGAGTCTGCCAGTCAGTGAGTGAGAGTGAGTGAGTCAGTCAGTGAGAGAGAGAGAGTCAGTCAGTGAGAGTCAGTCAGTGAGTGAGCGTGTCAGTCGGTGAGAGTGAGTGGGAGAGTCTCAGTGAGAGTCTGTCAGTCAGTGAGGGAGTCTGTGAGAGTGAGTGAGTCAGTCAGTCAGTGAGAGTGAGTCAGTCAGTGAGAGAGGGGGAGAGTCTGTCAGTGAGAGTGAGTCTGTCAGTGAGAGTGAGTCTGTCAGTGAGAGTGAGTCAGTCAGTGAGAGAGCGAGTGAGAGAGTCAGTGAGTGGGAGAGTCTGTCAGTGAGAGTGAGTCTGTCAGTAAAATGAGAGTGAGTGAGTCTGTCTGTCAGTCAGTGAGAGTGGGAGAGTCTGTCAGTCAGTGAGAGTGGGAGAGTCTGTCGGTGAGAGTCAGTGAGTGGGTCAGTGAGAGTCTGTTAGTGAGAGTGAGCCTGTCAGTGAGAGTCTGTCAGTGAGAGTCAGTCAGTGTGAGTGAGATAGTCAGTGAGATAGTCAGTGAGAGTGAGATAGTCAGTGAGTCTGTCAGTCAGTGAGAGAGAGAGAGTGGGAGAGTGTCAGTGAGAGAGAGAGTGGGAGAGTGTCAGTGAGAGTGAGTGAGTGAGTCAGTCAGTGAGACTGAGTGAGACAGTGAGTGAGAGTGGGAGAGTCAGTCAGTCAGTGAGAGTGAGTGGGAGAGTCTGTCAGTGAGAGTGTGAGAGAGAGAGAGTCTGTGGGAGTGTGATAGTAAGTGAGGGAGAGTCAGTCATTAATGCAAGGCATTGGCAGTTAGGGTGAGTACCCTAAAGCTCAACTTTCATTGTGACAATGGTTTGAATATCAAACCTGTACATGTTTGCATAGTTTAACGATTTGTGGCTATTCCTAATGCTCTGAGGATACTACATTATTATATGCAAATAAATACATGCAGAACAAATAAAAGACACAATTATAGTGAAGACTTGAATCCGCATGTTCTGAAAACCTGTAATTTCCCATCTTTCAAAAGAGCACAAGCAGCAGCTGTTTTAAAGCACTCACGCTTGTGCTCGTCATTGCTAATTTATATTAATCAATTTCATTTTAAAGTAATTCAATTAAGATAGAGAGACAGCACATCGGGTAAGGATTACAAGGCACCTGAGAAAACTCGTTAAACTCTTATCAAGCCAGGGAGTGGTGCGTGCGTGCACATGCGCGTAGTCTTCACTTTTTCAAGCACTGCACTCGTGCTTGTGGCGCGCCGCTGCTCGCTCCCTCAAGGTGGATGCCGCCACAAGCACGAGTGCAGTGCTTGAAAAAGTGAAGAACGATGGCTAAAGACCCTCCTATGCAGCGCATGCGCGCTGAGTAGGCGAGACCTAAAAAACGAAATCCTGACTAACGTCTTGACCTTGCAATGCTCGGTTTCCTCTGTATCTATTGACATAAGGTGGGAGAGACAGCGCTATTTATTTAAAAAAACAAAAAAACTATCACAAAGTCGACACAATTCAACGTGATCTGCCACTCCCGTCCACCCATCTCGACTTACATGGCACTTTGTGATAAAACGTTGTTTGTTTTTGTAAGGACTTTGTACCAATGTTGCATTTGGTGCCACAGGAACTATTAGTAGAGTGGAACATTCCAATCAAAAAAAGATAGTGGGGTGCACTAACTAAGGATTCACATAAGTCACTTAATGATTCTTAATGCAGTGCTCTGCCAAACCCTGCCCTCCTTTTTCTGCTCTGATCTGGTGAATCAAGGGGTAACGTGTAAGGCTATATTAAGTTGTTAACTAATCCAGTTTAATCAGATGTACCGCCTTACAAATTATATGTTGTGTTGCTATGGTGTTTTGTATATACAGTGGTGATTATCTGTCTTCACAAAAAATGTGACTCCCTAACAACACTTCTGAATTGAGTAGAACATGTAACTGCAGTGTAGCATCTGTAATACTATCTTGGTTTTCGCCCCCCAGGTGAGAGACCTCGGTTTGGCTGTGATAAGCCTGGATTTGATGCGGATGATTCAGATGGGCAAGACGAGGATGACAATGACAACGATGAGGAGGACGAGGACAGTCAGGCTGAGTCTGTGCTGTCCACCACGCCTTCTGTTACTGCTAGCCCTCAGCACCAGCCGTACAGAAGCAGTCAACATGAGACGTCGAGTGCAGATGAAGAACTGCGGGTACCAGGCTGTTTATCTCATGCTGACTCCATGGACGTCCTGCCAAAAGCTTTGCTCACCAAAATGACTGCACTTAGTACGACACCCGAAAGTAAGGAAAGTGGTCCGCGAGTGGCTGTTCAGCAAGAGACAAACAAGAGCTCTCTGCCCGAGACAGGCACCAATTCAAATGGTACTCAAACTTTAGATGCGCCCCCCAAATCGCTGTGCCATCAGATGTCTATTGATTCCCCAGATGCTGAAGATTTGGAGACCTTACCATCCCCTAAAAGCCCAGCTGCAACAAAGGTAAGATTAAAAAAAAATATTTTCTTTCAAATGCATGCTTATGCAATCTGGTTGAATAGGCATAAGACGATATGTATATGCTTGGGTCTGTGTTTTTTATGTAGAGTAGTGTGGGGTGTAGAATAAGAGACAAGCTGGAAATGGCAGGGACAATTCTTGAAAGGTAGATCCATTTTAGTTTCTTGAAGGAAGTGTTTTGATGGCAGTTTGTGGACTCACAATTAGTTTAAGAACTGGCCAAGGTTGTTGTTTGAGCTCATGTCTTACCTCTTACCATTTCGTTTTCAGAAGAGAAAATGGCATTTTACACCTGTGTGTATCTCCTGTCAGATTTGCGTGTGCCCACCTAGCCGTCATTGTGCTCTAGGTTTCCCATGAACACGGTTCAACGACCAAAAGAACAGTGGTTTTCAAAATGTGTTGATTCTCGAAACTTGCAGTGCCTAATAGAATTTTAGGTGTCAGACAGAAAGATTTCATAAAAATACAGATTGGTGAACCAAAGTGTCAACTTACTGTTATTTGACATTCTTTTTATTATATGCAACACCTCTGTTACAAATTTAACTCTAACCACGACAAGATTTCAAGTTGGCCATTGCATGTCTTCCTGTACATTTTTATGTATATCTTTCTAGTAACTTTTCCTGGTCACACAAGCAAAAGTTTGGGCGAAATTTTGAATGGAAAAATAGAACATTTTCGAACCCTGTTATAACATTTGCTTCCTTCGAGCAATCTGCATGGAATTTGGCAGAGAAATACTAAAAATGAGAGAACATTAAATGAGTGAACATTTGTTTTGGAAAACTTCATACAGATTTGTGAAAAGGACCATAGTTACAAATGTGTGTGTGCAGAGGGCACTAGGCATTGCAGCAGCATCTCAGATGCCCATTCTGGAGCCGAGAGTCATGGCGATTGTATTGTATGACTGAATGTGAAGCAGGCATAGTACCTTCTGGACAGCCTGGTCATTTCCCTGTATTAGTTTAGAGACCATGCCTGCCTCTCAACCCTCTGGTGCCTCATACAGCCAACCATATACCAGAAGGTTACAGTAATACAGGTAGTGGGACCCTGTCAGAGCGACACTTCCTCCCTACAAAGACTGTGGCACTGCACTGCAGAAAAGCTAAGGTTTCTGTGGGCACTGCCATCATTAGTAGCTCTCATCCCCTGCCTTCTCTGGCACACAGAGTGCCAGCGTGACCTTCTCGTACCCTTCCTGTTCGCTGACAATGGCCACATACCCATTCTCTCCTGCCCACTTTTTAAAAGGAATAACCTAAAAAAGAAACCAGATCCAGACAGTATTGTATTGTAAAGCGCTTACTGCCACTGTGTGGGGTGCTGAAGTGCTTTCCCACAAAGATAGCAAACTACACCGTGTAGGGTCTATGGTTCAGAGGATATATGTTGTGCTTTAAGCCTATGTGGGAAGTGTTGTCATGTCCTGCAATATTACCACCGGGGTGTTATCGTGTTGTGGGACGCAGAACCTGATAGTGTGATAAGTGAGGGTATGTGAAATATAGAGGTACAAATTATAATTATAATAAGGACAAACCAGCTTAGCCATAGGGGCAATGGGATGCTCTGTGCCCATACACTGAAAAAGAGATTAATCAAAGAAAGCCCAGTATTCAATGCAGCGACATGCGTTATGCATGGATGCTGTCGAATTAGTAAAAGGACACCAAAAGGGAAAGAATGGGAGTTGGTGACACAAGAGGTATCAATGTACCATTTAAGGTTGGCTGTTGGTGACAAAATGAGTAGCTATGTACCATTTCAGGCAGTCTGTGGAAAAGCAAGCAAGGCTGGCAACCTAAGCAGAAACTACACAAACTTGAAAAGACCCAGATTCCTCCCACTCCTCCTAGGTGAAAGGAAGCCAAAGTTTGAGAAGGTGTTCATGTCCTAAATCCTGCTCATGCCGTAGTTAGGCTGTAGCTCAGACCTGCCAATGGGACACCGTGCGCATGCAAGGGTGAAAGAAGACTAGATATGTTGCTGTCCTGACAGCGCAAGAGTGATCTGGCTTGACTTTTGTTAGCTGTCGTCACCCCTTCATGCATTCTCTATACTTTTCATGGATCCCACAGGGCCTTGTTTTTTCTAGTTTAAATAGTAATGCATCTTCCTGACATTCTAGAATTTTCTCCCAGAACGATTTCCGATTTCATTATTAGTAGTGAATGACATTGCAGGGTCACGAAAAGACACAACGAAGTGAAAGATGACTTGCCCTGCTTCCTTTATTTCAACTAGGACAGCAGCATGGCACAGATTTGGTCGTTCTGATTTTATTGTTAGCCCAGCTCAGTTTTGACCTGTGAATCTTGTGACAAACACTTTTTATATATGGCTCCACAGTTAACTTCCCTTCCAAGTTCCTTTGTCCATTCTATTCCCACTCCACCCCTGGAAAACTCCTAACTCAATATTTGATGCTGCAGCCATGGTCTGCTCTGGGAGAGCAGCTCATTTGCTTGCCTTGTTCAATTGAGACCACTTCAGTAACTTTGGTCTTGGTTGATACCAGCACATTGTCTGGGAAAAATGAGACCACCCCTTATTATTTTAATGCTTGTTATTAAGGTTGTGCGAAATTTGTATAATTGACCTTTGTACAATTATGCAAGACGTTGGCAATATTACGCTGAATTACACGTAATCACATGAAATGCAAATCTATTAATTTGCACTGTACTTTTGCTCGATGGTTCATTTTGTTTAAAGAAACAGCGCAAGAAAATCAAAAGCACCATAAACAACAGCCGCTCTCGTTTGGCGTTCCTGTACGTTCATGGTAACTTTTCATCCTGAGTGGTACGCTCGCAGAAAATCCTTACCACAAGTGCCACAAAATTATATGAAGTGGCTTATTGGCACAATCTCAGAAACTTTGTGCAACAAACACAGCGTGAAATTACGCTAGCCTCGCCAGTGCAATTTTAATTTCACCCAGACCTAATCATTATGTCTGGAGCTAGTTTTGCTGATTCCTGGGCGCTTGTTTGCATCCTGCTGACCATCTCTGACATTTTGGGAGCTTCCTGTATTTTATTCAACTGACCAGTGAGAGGTCGCAATTGCTTTTCTGCACATCCCATTATTTCCGAGAGTTCTAGCCAGATGAATGAACAGAAGGCTGTCCTCTCAGTGGTTCTCTGTTACACCTCCTCTGTCTTGCTCTAGCCAGAATCCCTCTCCGTCAACCCATTTGCTTGGTTGAAAATTAGGCTCTTGGCTACATTGCTTTCCATTTCTCATGATTTCTTGAACAGATCCCTTTTGCTTCTTTCACCTATCAGCCTGGACCTTAAGTTATCACTGTAGTGGAATTGTTTAATAGAGCTGGTGTTCCACATGCATCAGCCTTTGTATTTATACGCTTACTCTCATTACATGGCTGTGATTCTCCCTCATATACCTTCGTTTGTCTTCGTCCTAGCCCGTTTGACAAATTGATGGTATGGGAAGGTCTTGATCTTGTTTGCTTCAGTGTCACTTTTTCTAATCTGCATTTCCAGTTAGCCTTTTTTTTTTAATCGTTTATGAGCATGTAAGGAATCATGGAAGTACGCATCTCCGATTGATTTCTTGCTTTGCCAGCTGCTTTTGTTGTGCTGTTCAACATCCAGACAGGTGTACTTCACTGCTGACTGCGCAACCTCTTTTCATCCTGAGCCCCAAAGCTTGCAAGAAGTTTGAGAAGCTCGCATAAGTGGGAGACAGTTCTATATTTCACATGAGGTAGACGGGCCTCTGTTTGAAGAGGGGGGAACCAGGACTGAAAAAAATATTCCCCCACTGCACACTTGCATTCAACACCTACACAACACTTATTCTTCAAACAATGTCTTACACATACTGTGAAATAACCACATGAATATCTAAAAATATGTTAAATATTTATTATTATAAAAACTTCATTTATTCCATTTTACGTATAGCTCATACACCATAGAAAACAAAAACGGATATCACAATCACAAGGCAGAAAATTTAAAAGAGGCCAAATCATTAGACCTTCAACAAATACGCATCTACCAAATGACGTCACTGTACAATCATGAATTGATTGTTCATATACAATAATTCATGGCTGGCGGATTATGTTTTTTAATCTTCGGTGAGTTGTGCCGGTGAAAATAAATTGTACTTCTAGTTCACCTTTTTCAGGACTTTTTTATCTACTTTCCTCCCTTAATTTCTGGATCCTGGAATATGAAGTACAACTAAATATTAGCTTGTCAAGTGGAGCTCCTTAGAGATCTAATAATATTGGGGGTCGATATTATTTTCAAAATAACTTCATTATTTTTATAATGGGCTAGCTTCAACTTTTCACCTCTGCCCTACAAATAAGGTGGAAAGTGGTTTATTTCTTAAAAATATAGTCATATGTTTTTTAAAGGGCATGGGTTGGTGCATGTAATCTGGGCTCAAATTTATCCTTAGATAGTGAGGACAGGGATGACAAAGAGTTCCACTTGGTGTAATGGTGATTACCAGTAAGTGTACGCCATCACAGGGTGCATTACAAACATGTTACACATTTTGTTACCCTTCATAATGGAAACTCATTGTTTATGCTTGCCTGAGTCGTGAAAAGGTTAAGTTACCTAGCAGGAGTCATAACTATCAAACATCAGATATTTTCAGGTCTCCTACACGTACCCTGAGCCCAAAAAGCGTAATGTCACCCTTGTCACTGCTAGGCTTAATGCTTTGTTAATGTCGCACAATTTACTGTAATGTTTCGGCATACCTTTGGGTTAGAGTTAAAAAATCTTTATTCGGTACATAAAAGAATATGAACATAAAAGCATATAAAAGAATTATAAACCAAACGTACAACAAACCCGCCCAGACATTTTTGTTTAATACACCATTATGAATAATCAATTAAAAATAAAATCTTTAAAATAACCGCATAAATCTTGATTGTACAGAAATACAGTAATGATTTAAAAAAAAAAAGGTATAGCTCCATACATGTATCTATCCTATGTCCCTTAATGATTTCCTCATTTTAATCACATAGGCAAGAAAGGATGCAAGGGCAAAACGAATTATTATATCTTGCATTTCCATATAAAATGTGTAGGCTACTGTGTATTACCGCACCCCTTCACTTAAAAAAAAGGTCCTTAAGTACTTTTGTAGGTGTCGCCTATGCGGCGCGCAAGCGCTGCTTAGGAGAGACCTCTTGGAATCACTCCGGACTTTTTTGGAAACTTGTGCATGTACTGCACTGTTTCCAATGAGCACTCGTGCATGGACGGCATTTACCTTGCGGGAGCGAGCAGCGGCGCCATCTGTTTGCAATTATCACGCCTGCGCTTTGGAAACAGATGGTGCCGCTGCTCGCTCCCGCAAAGTAAAGGCTGTACATGGACTGAGCCTCGAGCTCCGTTCCTCAGATACCGAGAATCTGCCTAATCATTTTATTTTCCATCTTTGTGATTCCTACCTCTTTGTACCGGCTCCTGTGTCTGACCGTAAGATCCCCCTAGCTGCAGGCTCATATCCGTGTGTGATTTCCTTACTTCTTCAAAGGGCAATATATTCCAGTCTCCACCAAAAAGGCTCATGGGAGCCAGCCTGCCCTGCCACCAAGGTCTGCTTGTAATATCAGGTCTCGTTGCAAACACTTCTGACGATGGGTCTCGGAGAAGAGGGCGGCGCGCGCCGCAGACTTCTTCAGAAATGGACAGAGTGGGACACTTGTGACTCTGAGAGGCCTGTAGGTCTATGGTAGGGTCAGTCTGGTTTTTTAGTACGAGACACATGCTTTTCTGAAAGGCCAGCTCGGCAGGAATCAGACACACAAGACAAGAGCTTTTGACAGGGCAGTGGGGTTGGCAAGCACTCAATCTCATGACAGGCAATGGAACATCACTGCACTTCCAGGTGGGCAGGCGCTTCTGAAGTGCTGGTTGGGCTGGGGAAGAATTAGTCCTGGATTAGGCTGTGATGTCACTGCTTCTGAAAAGGCCTTAGGACTTCGGCAGCCAGTCATGTGTCAGGCTGCAGGTGCTTTGAAAAGGCTGGTAGGGCGGGCATAGAGTTAGTCGCTGGTTTGAAAATGCGTTGCAGTTTATAGAGTCACATCATTTCATGGGTAAAAAAGCATGCATGGACCACTCTGTCAAATGTCATACCTTTTGATTAATTTCATTCTACAACTGCCCAGAGGCACAAATAATGACAGGCTTCAAGGGGGCGAGCCAGTGATATCCCCCCACGGCTTTAATTAGTCTCTTATGAAGGTCTAGCATTAAAGGGGCGCTGCGTGGCGATCACCACAGGGGCCGTACTGCTCCTGTCTCCATAGTTATTCTAGCATATTGTAACATTTGTATAGCGCTTCCATGCCCCAAAGCACTTAGTGGTGGTGGAGTCTGAGTGATGTGCATGGCTGGCAGAGTGTGAGAGTTTATGGGGTGGTCTGTATGTTTGGGTAGAATGTTGATGTCATGCTGGGGTTGTCGGTAGTGTGCCTCAGTCATGCTGGGGAGTCAGTGGTGGGCCTCAGTCATGCTGCAGTGAGCTTGTGGCTCAGCTGGAGCCTGGAGAGAAGTCGAGGGATGTAGGAGAAACGGGCACAAGTGTATAAAGTTATAAGGCTTTTTATAGGAAATGTTCATTTGCATCCTATTGGCTTTGATGATGCCTTTGGCAATGCTGTACAGATTCAGCAAGTTGCAAAATAAAACAGAAAAAAAAATGTTAAAGGTGCTATAACGGGCTACAGCTGCCACGTCATTTTATAGGCATGCACATGCATGAAGACGTGTGTGTATGCATGCGTCATTATGCCTGTGTGCCTACAAAATAACGCAGGCAACATTTTTATTTAGCAAACCAACATAGAATGGTAAATTAAAAAAAATAACAAGCAGTAGCATGACATAGCTATTTTAGGGCAGAGGGGCCGGCAGCAAATTGCTCCATAAAAAAAATTCAAAAGAAAAAAAGTGGCAGCGAAGAAGGAATAGGTTGGGGAACCTACAGGAAGTGGGTGAAGGAAGAGGAAAATCAAGACATCGGAAAATGCAACCCAGGTGAGTGGAGGGAGAAGCACATGAGCGAGAAAGCAACATGGACCATGGGGAAGCAAGATGTTTGGCCAGGGGACACACATGAGCGAGAGAGCTACCAACACAAAGGAGACATCAACGCAGAGTGCGGGTGGGAGAAGCACACCAGGTGGAGAGCTGAAATCACATGCACTATCATAGAATGCTTTAACAAAAGGAAACAAGCATTGGCATAGCCAATAGGTCTCGCTTTTGGGACCTTATAAGTGTTTAGCCATGCAACAGTTGGTGTTGTTGCACCAAGGATATTGTGCTGCATAACTAAATACTTATAAGGTCCCAAAAGCGAGACCTATTGGCTATGCCAATGCTTGTTCTGCCTTTGCTGTAAAATGTACAAAAGATAACTGCATGCAATGTAGATTGTGGGTTACATTGTCACAAGAGCACTTACAGACCTTGGGAGCTCAATTAGAGCCTGTTGGAAATACTATCAAATGATGGAAGATTTATTTGCAAAATCTAATCAATAGGAACCTGTGATAGTTGTTATAAACCCTTCACAGGTACTGCTGTAGTCCATGGGACGTTTAGTATGATGTATATATTGCAGCTGTTGGTTGGGACTTGCCATACTTCTTGTTATATGCCCCATTTTTTCCTTGACTAGTTGCTTGTCCCCCGGATGTTCCCACAGGTTTGTAATATTGTCAGCTAAAGTGTAGAGGGCCTTTTAAATATAAGACAGCCATGTTAACAAATTCGCATCATGTAGCGGCATTCAGTCCCTTATAATGTCCCAGGTCAGTATAGCTTAATTTGTCGTCCAGACTGAATGCCAGAGCAGCAATTGTCTCTCCTCTAGTAACGCAGCTATGTACTGTAAGGCAAGTTTTAAATGAATGATAATACTGGAAGTTGATTTTGGGACAGATTAGAACCTTTGTAAAAATGTATATTCCTGCATTTGCAAGGCTGTGTTGTCCTCGGAAACCCGGATTCCTGCCATATAGTTGGCAGTGGAAATTGTCTTTGCATTATATAACATTATCATGTCCGGTATTCTCTTCACCCCAGCTTAGTGGCAAATCTAAAGATCGCCTCATTATTCCTGGCTATGTTAGTGACAGTAACGTTTTTATGCATTTGCCAATCCTCTTTATCTGAGAGTCTAAGGCCAAGTTAATTAAAGTGCTTGGCGCTTCTAATCCTTTCTCCCTGTTTTTGAAGTCACTAAAAGAATTAATAAGCGCTTGGGCTAGGCTGGGGTTAAAGCTAGGAGTAAGGCGTAATCCACAAAATTGGTACCGGTCTAGCCCCTGCTTTAGGGGCATCAGTACCAAGTGATGGAAGGCGTTTTATCAATACCAGTGATATACACGGAGAAGAGAAGCGGGGCCAGAACTCACCCCTGTCTGACTCCCTTACGGATGTGAATATAATTGGTAAATTCCCTCTATGGTCCAAATAGTACCTTGGCAGAAATATTACTATACATTTGAGTAAATAGTGCAATGATGTCTTTAGCGCCCCCGCAAACAGACGTTACTCTCCATAGCTTGCTATGATTCACCAGATTAAAAGCACTACATAAATCCATAAAGCACATGTACAAATCGCTAGATCTGGCATTAAAATATTTACCAATTAAAAGATCTAAATTAAGACACTGTTCAGTCGTACCAGGTTTCCTGGAGCTATACTGTGCACTTGAGAGTGTGTCATTGGCCCAGCCCATTCCTCCAATCTCTCTCATAGTACTCTTCACAGCAATTTTACTGAGGAGTCCAACAGTGAGATTGGTCTATAGCATTTGGAGTTCTGTTTGGAGCATTTTTCTAATATCGGAATGATAATGGACTCCGGCCAGGTGGGTGGTATATGACCCTTTCCAGTGGCATTACACCTGTGTTAACCAGGGCACCCATAGATCAGAGAGTTGCTTATTTACATCCATGGGTACCTCATTGGTTCCGGGAGCCTTCCCTTGTACGAATTTAACTAACACTCTCCGAATTTCCTCCTTATTAAAGGTAACGTCAAATTCTTTGATGTTTGGTGATTGACAAGCTACTCCTGGAAGATCAATTGTAGATACAAACATGATGGAGAAGTGGTCTGCCCATGCTTCTGCCCCTATAGTTCTTTCTAAATTCGGGCCAGATTTGTCATTGAGGAATGGGGCATTCACTGTTCCCCAAAATTGATTGTTATCCCTGGTGTTGGCCGCCTGTGTCAGATTTGCCCAAGCTATGTCCTGTAAATTCTTAGTTTTATGGCCTTTTTATATCTTGTTCTTCTCTCTATGATGGCATCCCGATCCCTTGGGGATGCATGTAGATGTTTAATTAAGTCCCTGCGTGCCTTATTGCACTGGCTGTCAAACCACCCATTATTCTTTTTTATGTTAGCTCTTACCACTTTGCTCAGAGGATGGTCAATCGATTGATCGAAATAGCAATATGTGAGTTAAAGACTGCTGAGGGTTCTGGATGATCCTCAGAACATAAATCGAAATTATCCTTATTGCCTCTCAGTAAGTCACGCATAACTTGGTCTCGGTCGACACCTAACCACTTTACCCTTATCCATGTCTGTTTTACTAAATAATTATGTGCAATGGCTTCCATCATAATTTTAGCTTGAATTGGGATCTCAAGTGATAACTTAAGAGGATTGTGATCACTTACACAATTTTTACTTGTCACCAGATGGAGAGATGTTGCATCTTTATTTCTAGAAATGTGTATGTGATCTATGTTACTCTGGCCCCTGGTACCGGTAGAAGTGTATTATTGGCTGTCGACTCTCCTAAGAGTAGGGGCCATAATATACATCTAAAGTATTGCCACTAGCCTGTTAAGATGCGTTCCATATTGACAATGTTTAAAGTGGTCTAAATCTTTATCAATTATGTCCTCTTGCCCATATGCCTTATCAAGGGATATAGAACAATTAGGCAGGTTAAAATTTCCTGCCCAAATGATAAAAACATCCTTATTCTTATCTAACAGAAATTTCTCCAGAGCAGTTACAACTTGGGTCCTATGTTTGTCAAAAATAATATTATAAAATGTGATAATAACAAGATTCAAAATGCCAGCCATGCTTACCAGGAGTAATTAAAAGCGTGGAGAGGCTAGAAAATGTTTAACGTTTCTGAGTGAGGCCGTTCTGGAGATCAATGTCAAAAGTCCCCTTTTGTTTTACCCATCCTCGATGCAGCGACTGAAGTAAAACCGTCTATAGCCATATCCATGGTAGACCAAGTCTCTTGTAGGTAACATAGGACACACTGTACCTCCAAAGGAACGTAAATGTAAGACATCAGCCAACACATGATGGACCCAAACATTAAGTCATGCATATGCTTACTCACCAAAACTATATATTTTTTAACCAATTTTATTTATGTGCATCATAGCGGTAAATCACAGTATACTTCAACA
Source organism: Triturus cristatus (assembly GCF_964204655.1). Lineage (NCBI taxonomy): Eukaryota > Metazoa > Chordata > Amphibia > Caudata > Salamandridae > Triturus > Triturus cristatus. The sequence goes on from NC_140588.1 coordinate 219,511,946, forward strand.
TTTGGAACTCCTCGCAGGTTCTGTACAGATATGGTAGAGTTCATCTTTTGCCAGGAGTAATTGGTTCATAACATGAATACATAAACAGTTACACACACTAGGTCAATAGATCCCTGTCACCATATTAATGACATTCCCTATCATGGTGTCCTCCCGACTTACTTAAATATTCTGCAGCAGAGATATTTTCTTTGCAGCACCTCTTCGCTTCCCAAGTGTCCTTGGGGCTTAACCAAATGGGAATGAAAATGGGGTACATATGCAGAAGACAGGGGTAGGCCGCCTGGTCAGAGTGCAGTGGCAAGCCGCTGTACTTCTGTTTGGATCACAATCTGGACAGTGAGGGATTCTTTGGAACGTTTGCAAGTCCTGCAATAGGACGTTCCGTGATGCTGCTATGGGAATGCTGCGCAAGCCTCGGACCTCCTGCTGCCTTAGCGCCACTGCCTCAGCCTTACCCCATTTAAGTGTTGCAATTCTATTTAAATAGGCCTGAAAGCACCCACTACATAGTAAGCTGGTCTTTCTGACCTCTCAGCTCCAACAATGCTTCTGTAAGCTCTCTCCATAAGGTCCTGGTGGGCGGGCAGTTCCAAAACATGTGAGCCATGATAGCATTCGGTGCACGGCATCTGGGACAGAGAGTGGCGGACCCAAACTTTTTATGTAAGCACGCCAGTGTGAGGGAAGCCCTAAGAAGAATGTTATGTTGGATGTATTGAAATGTAGTGTTCCGTGATAACTTCTGGGGATAATGGAGCACGTCCCATTCCCTGGGCGCCATGTCTCCGCTAATATCTCTTTCCCAGCACCCGCGGGTGGGTAGTAAGGGGCTCCGAGTGGTGTGTACCAATGCCTTGGTGAACCATCTGAGTCTACGACCATTACTCATAATGTAAAGTGTCTGCACTCACAGGTGTGGCCCCGGCTCCTTGTCAGTGATATGCCATATGCTCATCAAAACTAAAATTGAGGTCTTATTTCTGAGCAGCCTGCTTGTGTATCAATCCCACTGTTCACATATGCATTATGATGCGGCATAAGTGGTAAGTGATGCACAAAATAATCCTTTAGCTGAACCCACAACAACATACTCTAAATGCTGTGAAAGGTTTTCTAACCAGATGTTGGTGTACAGGGAAGGAAATGCATTTAAAAGCTACGGTAGCTGGCTCCAGCATGTGCGATCTGTGTTGGGAGGGCGGTGTATTGTTGCTCTTTTAAGTGGAAACCACTGTGTTCCGTGATTATGATTCATGAAAGGACCTTTCCGTAGGTAACTTCTTATTTCTTTGCTTTGAGTTATAACTGCCGCTCATTGTATGTCTTAAGTGAGATGGTAATTTTCTCTGTGGAACTTAAATGGCAAATCCCTCCAAATGTTTGCTTCTAGTGAAAGCTCCATTACAGTGTTTGCCTTTTCCTTCCAACCTACTGTAGTGTGTCATAGAAGACCAGCTTCAGTAAGTGCTCTTTAAATTCAAAGCAAATTATTATAATCAGTTTACAATTTAGGAAAAGCTGCATTCGCTAACGATTGAATCCAATGATTGTAGAACAGAACCACTGCACACATGCCAGCCGCGTTGTGTACAAACTCGGAAACAGAATTGTGAAAGGCACAGAAGATGTGTGCCCTCATCTTCATTCCTTTCCCTCTAATTCTCCTGGGTCCTTTCAGTATTTGTTTCTACATTTTAATCTAATAAACAGTGGAAGATTTTTTGTGTGAATATCTTTGTATTTTCTTCAGGAGATGTGAGCATCACCTCTCAATTTTCAGTTACTTTAATCACTATATTTTTAGGTTGAGCCTGGGCAGCGCATGCGCTGCTCTGCGAGCCATGCTGTATTGGAGTATGGAATACTAGCCCCACCCACTCTCTGCCTATATTTGTCACTGGCTTGTGTCATAGTCCTTCGTAAATGTAGGCTTCTAATTCATTAATTGGCTTTTTAGTCCCTCCTTAGTACCGCCTTGTCTTCATTTGTAAACTCCCATGAAGTCCTCATAACCCTTTTACTTCGGTTGTTATACTGTGATTCCTTTTTAGTCTGTATGCACAATTTTCTTTAAATAGTTTCTCCTACTGATGGCACAACATGCTTTCCTGCAACATTCAGCGCGCCATGCACACTTTCAGTTTCTAAGCAGCCCGGGACAATGGCGGACGTTTCTTTCAATAGGTCTCGCATTTACAAGCGTTTGAGCTATTGGCATTTTTTCATGACAATGCCTTTTATTTGTGTGCTAATTATCAAAACATATAAATAAAAGGCATTGTCATTTACAGTGTCAATAGCTTAAATTCTCGCGACTGCGAGACCTATTGCATTGCAAATGCTTGTTATTTTTTCGTCAACATGCTGCCTTCAGCAAAGAACAGTAAACATTGGTTTTACTTTATTTTGTTATTACAAATGTGTATGTATTTTATATATGGAATAAAGTACCCCCTGCATACACTATAAAGATATTACAAGCCACCAAGGAGATCTGTGACCATATAGAGGAATAAGGCCGCAGGCAGAGTTCCTTCGTTAGGTCATGAAACTCCAAGATGACTTGTAACATCTTTAAAATGTATGGAAGGGGTATTTTATTCCTTATGTTAAATTGTCCCACCAGCATCCATCCCACACACCACTCAAATCCTAGAAGCCTTGCTCTTTTATATGAAGGAGGTGGTATAGTTGCAAACATGAAGATTAAAAGCAGAATCTAGTTTGAAAGTAAATACACAAAAAAGTTAATAATTTGTTGCAAAAAGATATTTAGAATCAGTGCATTGTAAGTCAGATTTAAAAAGACTCAAAGTATAGGAAAGGCAGAAAGTTTCTATTTTACCCGTAATGACCTTTAGTGCTCAAAAACTAAACATGTTGCCATAAATATTTTGTGGTCAGTGTTTAGTTTTAGGAAAAAAATGTATTTGCCTTATTTAAACTGCAGCTACAATTATGATTGTGACCCATCTTTTACCTTGTTTGCTGGCTCAGGCAACAGACATTGTGAGTCATAACTCAACTATAATCATTTATTAGCACCAAACACATTGCTGTGGCAGCCAAAGTGGGATTTGTTAAGCAAAAATATGCTGCATTAATGTATTGTAATGGAGCCCTATTAGACTCCAGATCTACTTCTAAATAGATTGTGATTGGTTATATCTTGTCTTTCAGGATGCATCATCTGTGAAACTCCCCTCATCACCTGTGGACCGTGGCACACAGACTACAATGGTGGCACCCTTCATGGCTTTTACAGATTATGAATTAAATTCGAAAAAAACAGAGGTGTCCAAGGAACAAGCAACTCAATTTCCATCTACAGAGGCGCATCTCTTTAGCCACCTTCCTTTGCATTCGCAGCACCCAGCTAGAGTACCTTACAGTATACCAGTAGGTGGCATCCAGCTGGTTCCGGCGGGCCTGGCTGCATACTCTGCCTTTCTGCCGCTCCAAGCGGGGCAAGTGCAGCTCACGTTCCCTGCGGTTGGTGTGTTCCATAGAAACGCAAGTACACCGGGTGACAAGTCTTCTGAGACATCTGGACCTACAAATACCCTTGGAGTTGCTGAAGTGAACAGTGTCCTGCCGTGCATCCCTATTGGTCAGGTTCATGTGCCTGGTCTCCCCAAGCTGACCACCCCTCTTCCGTCGCTAAGCATGGAGACGCTGAACATCTTGGGCCTGACAAATTCAAACCTAGCCCCACAGATACATCCTTCTGGTCTTACCCTCAATGCTTTAGGGCTACAAGTTTTGACGGCAAGTCCCTCAACACAGAGCAATCCAGGCCCCCAGACTCACATTCCAGGCTTGCAGATACTGAACATAGCACTGCCTACTTTAATTCCGTCTGTCAGCCCAGTAACAGTAGATGGACGGGGGCTTGCCGGCTCACTGACTTCCAACGGGAAACCCTCAGAGACTCCACGTGAGCAAAGGCCTGCGCACTTTCCTGTCACAGACACTCACCAGTTCACCAGAGCTGACTCTCCTCATGCACTGCCTGTAGCCCAAGACTCCAGTGCCAGAAAGGGGTTAGAGCAGGTGGTTGACCATAACAAGGCGAATGTGCAGGAGAAGACCCATGCCGATAGAGGTGACCCAGTGAGGCAAGCGCAGCTCCCTCATGACATTACTTCTTTGAAGGGCAAAACGGCTTCTGCCACCGAGCCCTTCCGAAAAGTACATTCTGAAGCTTCATCGAGGTCTCCCTCTCACCAGACTTCTTCTCCAGACCGACAAATACGCAGGCGGATGGAGTTGTCCCGCAAGCAAAGTACTGTGCAGTTCAGTGATGCCAGCAGTGACGACGACGAGGACAGGCTTGTGATTGCAACCTAGTACTTTTTTAAAGTTTTATTTTGTAAAACTAACTTGAAGGTTTCTTTGAGAGCCTTCTGTTCCTTAAAGCACATTTTTTTCAGAGCGAAACTTGTACCGACCCATGTGCAATCATGAACTCTTGACCAATATTTGTAGTTTCTTGTCAGCTCCAGCCATTTTGTACATGTTGTAAAGACAATTGTGCCTTTTTGGAGTTTTATGTGTAGAAAACTGTACAGGTTGTTTAATATCTATATGTCTGTATGTCTATCTGTCTATCTATCTATCTGTCTATCCCCTATCTTTAGCGATCAATCTTTTTCTCATCCTCTCTGTATATATGTATACATATATATGTATACATGTGTGCCTGTATACATGTATGAAATGTGTACAATTAAGCAAAATAGTTGCTTGTGTTTAGTAAGTAAACCTAAACTGTCTGACAAAACGAGAGATTTAAATTATACATGTTGCACTGTTAAATGTAAATTTCTATGGCTGTGAGGAAGCGTTTTTGTGTACAGAATTAGTATATAAAACTCCATATTTATTGTATCCATACGAGTTTTTGAAAATGGAGCTGTCCTTTGTGTGCAAGACAGTAGCTTTACACTTTACGACAGAACTTGTCTGTGTGGAAAAATGTTACAGTAAAGTTTTCATTACTGACTTTAGTTGATGCTGCGGTGTGTCTTCTTGCTGCCATGCAGCTAGTGAGCCACGCGCGCGAGGTCTTTCAGCGTTTCATTTCTGTGGGTTCCTCTATGAGTGAGCATCATTGCTGGGTTGTTTTCAAGGGTAATGCTGGTTCCAGAGACTGGCTGGTCACAGCTGGCAAACCACAAGGCGCACTTGTGTTAATTTGTCACCTTTCTTTCTATCTGTTAAACCTGTAACGGCAATTAATAAACCGAAGAAGATGCTTACAGTGAACATTTTTGGGATCTCTTTACAAGCTCCCCTTTACTGCCCGGTTAATCCCCACAGTAATCCCTAATTTCCTCCTATAGCTTCACCTAGAGATTTCAGCTGCTTTCAGCAACTGGAGTCCCAGGATGAAGTCACGTGGTCTGTGGATTTTCAGTGGAACTTGTAGTGCCTGATGGAGTTAGGAACTCGGTTCCTGGCCCCTTTGGAAATTTAGGGAAGCTTGTAATCACCCCTTATAGTTTCACTTCTCTATTCAAGGTTGGGAGAAGCGGCTGAAATGGCACTTGTCCCTTAGGTCTCTTGGGTAACGACCTATGCTTATACATCCTCCTGATGCAATCTGAGGGGAAGTCATGGGCCTCAGCTGGTACTAAGCAAGGTGTACCTCAATGAGGCTAGTCCACTCTCCTCATCTTTTCATACTGGGAAATGAAGCCGCGTCGTTGGATCACTGCTCATTACCTCCATACTCCTCCCACTCCATGCTCCACCCACCACTAACAGAGGACCATGGGGCCTGAGCAGCAACTGTGCTACAAACCTAAGAGCGGGAGGATAAACCACCGGTATTGTATATTTTCCTCTCAACAAGGAATGGAGGAGATGTTTTGTGAATGTGATGTCACTTTAGCGAACAATGCCAGATTACATGATTTTAGTAAGAGATTGTTAGCCGCATAATTCCTAAGAAATGTCAGACCTGTTGATATGCCTTACATGGATGAAGTGTGCCACGTGTATTATTGCTAAAGAAGGTAAAGTCACGGTGACATGCAATGACTCAACAGAAATGTTTGAGGGGATCGAAGGAGTATGTTTTTTCCCATCACCAAAAAGTGTTTATATATTTTCTGTTCATAATCATTACTAGCCAAAACATGTGAATACTTCTCTTTATGAAATGATTGCTACGGTTTTGAGTATTGATCTGGATCGTCCTCCAATGCATGTGTTTTGATATATACACTTACATATTTTTTAATATGATACATGCCACCAAAATACCACTGTAGATGATGGATCTAACTTGCAGGTACAAATACACATTTCTATGATTGCATCAAATTTAAAGTCTATCAAATATGGATCATTGATGCAAAAAAATATTCACAACTATACAGGTGATTTGCTTCAGGTTTCTACAGATTATTGCCAGTGTTCACTAGTTTAGTTTGTTCTTATTACATTATTGACTTGGCGGATAGTAACATTCAAGTAAATTACGTATAAGCAATAGTAGGTTTTATTATTGTTTAATTACATATTATAACTCTACTACCACTAGTACAAGCACGTTCCATTGGTTGAAAACTCAAAATACACCAAGTTTGGATACAGAATTATCTAGCTTAGTTGCAGAATACCTTAAATGCTTCCATATGATTAATTATTACACCGTATGAGTGAGCACCCATTATCACCTGCAGGGGTCGACTTAAAAGTGCATTATGCAATTGACATTTGCATAAAGCAATATGACTTAATTCACAGTTTGTGACTTGAGACTTCTTTATTATAATCTGTTTTATATATAGGGCCTGGTCCCTAACGTGATATCAAAGTGATGCACATAATGTTTTGCTAGCATCGAAGTCGTTTCTACTGACTAATGATGTATAGGAAGAGAACAGGTAAAAAGAAACCACATGCACTTTTACATCCACAACCTTGTTCCTGCACTCTTGTGGAAGCTTCAAGCAGGCCAACCCGGATCAATTTACTCTGTTGACTTGACATTCCCTATTTGTTTGTTTTCCCTCACCAAGGAAAGTGGATCATCTTCACAGTGGCTCCTTTATAAGCTTATAAGTTATGTGCCACCTGGTGGCTTCCTTGCATATCACAAAACATCCTTATGTGATTCAAAGGACCAGATTTAATGAATGCAGTGAATTTATGTGACTTATCTCAGAAAGTTATCACACTGAAGTACTTGGATTTAGCCATCCCATCCATAATTGTGATCTTAGTAGCCGTCTTCAAGAAGGGACTTTGAGTACATTGGTGGGAAGGGGTCTTTAGTGCTTCAGAATTTCCACATTAAAAAGCTGAAAATAAGTACCTTTGTTTTCATATAACCAGAATCCCTGTGAAATGTTCTTTCTGCACCGATCCTCCTCTGTCTGGTTAAGGAGTTGGTGTGTTGGAAGGTTTAAGAGTGAGCTAGAAGCCTCTCCACCATGTAATGGTGCAGAAAATGTGTCATCAGGCCTAATGCAAGCAAAGATAATATGCCCTCCGCCATCCAGTTTTGGAAGTAAGACACTCATAGCTTTGTGCATTCAGATCCTTGCATGCGTAGGTACCACTTCCACCCACTTCCACTACAGCTGATTCACCAAGGTTTTCTACTCACCTGCCACCTTGGCTCACTAAACATTTCAGATATGACAGAAGTTCTGTAGAAATCTGACTCGTTCTGTAAAAATCTGACTCCATCAAGCTAGTTCTTAGGATATTTTAACAATGTGCAGCCAGAAGATGTGAGACTGACTCAGATATATTTGAAAACTTTCCTTTTGTCCCCCAAAAAGGGAATGTAGCAGAAGGCTGGTGGATGATTCAGTAAAGGCCATACACATGAGTAGCTCCATCTCCAGTCACATAGAGACAGGAGCGCACTAAGAGTCCTTTATACAGTTACTTATCAAATGTGTAACCAGTTGCTGCTCCTTGTGTGCAGGTGTTTATCACCTTTCATAAACATTATCTAAATCCTTCTTAATCAACCTCTAGGTCTGGCACAATCCATTATGTTTTAATTTTCCCCAAAGACTGTAGTGAAAGCCCACGCCCCTTTTTCATTGTGGATAAGAAACTCAAATTATGAGCCGGTCAAGGACTTTTTCAGGCACTTGCTGTTAAAGGCGGCATTCCCATACATCACCCGCCGACATATTGGATTGCCTCTGCCATAACAACCACTATCACACTGGATTACTTTGCTCCCATTACCCAAAAAACAATCTGAAACAGTTGAAAGCAAAACACAACAAATGGTTCTCCTAATACCTGTGACTCTTGTGATAAAAAGGTGGAGCACTAGCGTGGGGCGGTTTTGTTGCTGGGGACCTGCTAGCCTTGTTCCTACTTGCAGCACTTACCGATAAACAACGCAAAAACAAATGTTTTTAAGCGCGCTTCAAGCACACTTTAAAACATTTTGTTATTGCAATGTGCATTTAGAAGCACTGCAACTGGTAATGTGACTGGCAGGTCCCTAGCAACAAAACCGGCCCCCACAGCAGTGAAGGCAACTACCACACTGCTTGTCCACCGAATCACCTGGTAGCCAGCCCGGCCCTGCCTTTGATTACATTTTTGTAAAACAAACTTTTTTTTTTTTTTAAAGCAGCTCGTTTTCCTTAAAGGAGATTGGACTGGATTGAAAAAGAAAAGTTTATTATTTTTTTGAAAGATTTATGAGGGTTGGAAGTGGACCACTACCTACTCCCCAACAACCTTCTTTTTTTTTTTTTTTTTTTACCATTCACAAAGCGACAGGGGTCCTGGGTAACCCTTCCTTTTTGCGAAAGTATTATCACCCCAAATTGGGAGTAAGTAACTTTTCAGTGTTTGGCGATATTATCACGGGTGCAAAACATTGATACATCCCTTAAACAAACTATTATTTGGCAGGGACTGCCTAAATACCTCCCTAGAAATAGTGATTTGTTACACGTTTCTAAACCCAATTTGTTTTAGTACATAGCAAATGGCTATTTTGCTCTCATAAACCTTGTAATATAGTGAATTGCATTATTTGCAACTGTATAATTGCTTTGTACATAAGGCCCCAAGTGATCTAAAGATTGTATGTCAAAATATCAAGGCAAAAAAACAGTGGAGCCAAAATATCGAGGTCTAAACATCAAGAGCCAAAATATTGTGAAAGTAAGTGCATATAGGTAAGACTGGACTTCCTATTCCTAACTCCACCTCTACATAGCTTCACAATGCATATTCCGTCTTGGTAACAAAGATCATTTTTCCACAATATTCTGGTGGGAAACTGACCTAGTTGAACAGTAACATTCCCCTGCCTTTGTCATCTCATTTAGGCATAGAGAGGTGGAACTGCCAGGTGCAGGCTGTTTCCCAAACTAACAGCGTGGACCAGAAACCCTCTACCTCCACACCTTCCATATCTGTTTTAAAGGACCCCAACAGCCAAGAGTCATCAAATCCAGGTGTACATGCTGAAATGTATGAAACTCCACTGAACAGATCGAGTTGAGCCATACAGTATCAAGGAGAGGATTTTAAATTTCAATGGAACCCAGTGCCAGGATCTCAACATAGGTGGTGATGGCTGGCTGTTATTGCAGACATGTATGTGTTTTATAAGCAATTGTGAAAATCCAACATACATAGCTTAGAGTTTTGCCAACTCTGGGATGAAAGGTAAAACCAGTTGATGGTCATAAATTAAACAAATAAAATGTCCCTTTGATAACTGCTTATCTGCTGGTCCATGCCCATGTCTGCAGCCCACTCAGCGCCACATTTCTTATTTTTTTCCACAAATAACTTGGGTCATAAAAACGGAAGAGAGTTTGTTTGCATAAGAAGAGAACCACGCTTTGTACGGTCACCTCTGGGTAGTTACAGTAACCACCAAGTTTCCATAGGAAATTATTTTTCGTGTTTGCTTATAACTTTGGCTCTGTTTGATGAATCTTCACAAACTTTTCCAAAGAAAAGTCTCTTCCTCATCAGCTTCTTCCTGGACAGTTTCGTGGAGATCCATCAACCGGGGGCTGAGAAAAAAGCGGGGTCTCAAAAATCATTTCCCTATGTAATTTTCCATAGGAAAATTGAAAAGTGATGCTGCAAAAATGGCTGATAGGAATTACACCAAATTTGGCAGAAAAGTAGCTCTTGGTGAAGAAAGTGTAATTTGGTGTAAATCAGTGTTGGACCTGGCCATTTTTGCAGGTTCATCCCCAAACTTTTTGCCCTCTTGCTCCTATTTTTTCTGACCTGTTTTTCTTGGCTTTAGGACTCTGAGCACTTAACCAGTGCTTAATTGCATATGCTCTCTGTTTAAAATGTATTGGTGATTGATTTATCCATGATTGGGATATTTGTTTAAGTACCTAGTAAAGTGCACCAGGTGTGCCCAGAGCCTTGAAATCAAATGCTGCTATTGGGCCTGCACCACCAATTGCACCACCCACATGAGTAACCCTGCAAACATGTCTCAGACCTGCCACTGCAGTGTTGGTAGGTGCAGTTTTAAACTGCCATGTTGTCCTGGCAAGTGTAACAACATTCCAGGCCCAAACCTTCCATTTACTACATGTAACTCACCCCTAAGGTAGGCCCAAGGCAGGGTGCAGTGTATGTAAGAGGTTGGACATGTACTGGATTGTTTTACATGTCCTAATAGTGAAATCCTAATGATTTTGTCTTTCACTATTGCAAGGGTTATCTCTGCCATACGGTAACATGGGGATATCCTTGACATATCTTAAGTCTAATTCCCCTTTGGGAGCTGATAGAGATTTTGAGTTTGGGGTCTCTGAACTCACAATTTAAAAATACATCTTTTGGTGAAGTTGGTTTTTATATTGCGAGTTTGAAAACGTCACTTTTAGAAAGTGGGCATTTTCTTGCTTAATCATTCTGTGCCACTGCCTGTCTGTAGAATACATGTTTGGGTTGGCTGACTGGCTCTTGTGCATTCACTCTAGAAAGTCACACATAGGGTGATGAGGTGTGCCTTGTATATACTGATGGGCCATCTCCAGGCCGAAGGGCCTTCCTGAGCTAGAGTGGTGGGAGGAGTTGTCACTAACACCTGAATAGGGCGGTGCTGTCATCACTCAAAGCTGTCTCCACACCCAGTAGTGTGTCTGGAGCCAGGTCAGGTAAAGGCAAGGTCTTGTGCACTAGAAATACTTTCCTTTGAAGTTTGCCTACTTCAAAGGCAGAAAGGGGTATAAGTATTGGGCCTCAGACACCCCAACATCAGAACACTTCTGGACTGAGTACATTCTGACAGAAAAAAAGAGCAGGATGCTTTAGGAGGGACTGTCACTATTCCTGTTGCTTTGTTGTACTGGCCTGCTTCTTCTTTCCTGGGAGTGAAAGGCTGGGCTTTACTTTATACATCCTGCTTCCAAGGTTCTCCAAAGGTTTGTGCACGCTTGCCACCTGTTGAGATGTCTCAGGGCCATCAAATACTTCATCTACCAGTACCTGGGCTCTTCTGCTGAGAGTCCTTATTTGCCAAGTGGTGTCAATTCCAGTTCCTGGGCCCCTGGAAGTGTAACCTGGTGATCTTAGGGAGAAAATCCACACATCGAGTCCCAGCGCCTGTGTTTTTTGACGCATCGGTGCAAAAGATCGTCGTATCACGATTGCCTGCCCCGAAGCATGGTTCCCACTACAAGCATTGACTAAGGTTTTCACCGAAGGCCCCAGCTCGCCGTTGCAGTGCGTCAGAAGAATTGACACAGCATGAGTCCAGAGCCCCATGCCTCCAACTCCGATGCTATCATAAAAGGAGGGGTTTGGCCCAAAGAATTAGAGGGTAGGTAGGGCCAGTTATACTACATAAGAAAAAAATTACCTATACCTCTAGTGACTTCAACACTTATTCATATGAAGTAAGATAAACGAAAATTAATACGTTTACCTAAGCAGTAATTTCTGCCTTTTATTTATTTTTTAATTTTTAAATAAATATCTTTGATCACAAAAAGAACACATAATGAACTTCACGAAATACCACATTAGTACTTACACAATGAAAATGAACAACGCGAAAAATGTGTTTTGACACACAATTACAAATAAACTCATAATAATCAAACATTGAAACAACCAAATGAAATGTCACAAAGAACAATCATTATATACACAATCCGAAATACAAAGTTGTCATACAAATTGATGAATTAGACAACTAACACCCTTATATTTGGAATAAATCAAATCCTCTGAAATATCAGGGACACAAGGGGGTATATTTGCAATATTTAACCAAGGAGTTGAGTTCCTTTGTCTGCCGACGCGTTTCGAGTGCCGGTTAAATCAATTGCCGCACTCTCATCAGGGCTGGATTAGTCTTTCTCACGAACAGACTGATTGTGACAAAAAAGGGGGGGGGGGGGAGGGTTGGGGAAAAAACAGAGTTTAAGTTTTTATTAAAAAAGGCGCTTCCCAAAGCCCTAATTCTTTCTCTATCTGCACAAGTTGGTGGTCACATACCTGCATTATGCCGATTAAATGTAACCATCAGCAATATGTAACAAGCAGTGGTTGCCAATCTGCAATAAAATACATTATGAATATTTTAGCTCATGGGGTGTAATTCTTTTGTCTGATAGCTATGTCTGGGGACAAGGAGGGAAAAAAAGGTTACCTGGTTTTCAATATTGCGTGGCCAAGATGATTTATAAACAGTAGACAGCAATTGCAGATCTTTACTTCTGCAAGAGAAATAATACATGCAGTTTCGCGGTGTCTGTTTAAATGAGTTTAAAACGTGACAACTAGGCACAAATTATTTACTCACTCAGAGAAAGGGGCCCAAAGGCGTGGCTCCACAGAGGAAGTGTTGTAACAAATGACGGTCCTTCACTCTCTTTAAAAATAGTTCGTGGCTGCAGGGGCAAAAAAATGTAAGGGTTTGTAAAAATCGTTTTTGGCTGAAAGCACTTGGATTCAAGTGCAAACTATGTTTTGCTCACCTAATGAAGCTTCAGGCTCGAGGTTTCAAGTGGGGATTTGTCTCCATTATTGCTAGCAGCTCGCCGAGCTGATTGACACATCATGTGATGGTGCATCAGTGTCACATGATGCGTTTCTGATCGATCACAGGAGGGGATGATCTAATTGCATTTGCAATGACTTCTGGGAGATGTTGTTTATTGAAGTCATGTGTCTCAATTCATTTGCCCAAAGTAAAACTTTTCAATATCACAGGTCGGTTGTGTTTTCCAACATCTCGATATTGATCCCATTTTTACTTTATTAGAGAGATACAGGTCCTGAAGCTGACAGCAGCGCCATATACTTGATTACAGCTCATGAGCCATCTAAGCTCTGTTTAGCTCGCTCATGCAGTTGAGGCCCTGGTTGATGCTATCGAATTTCATAATTAAATATGCCTCTTTCCGCAGTAGAGCGGTCTCAATACATGTAGATTTTGAGTCAATCCATGCAAGAACTGTCCAACGCAGTTCATTTTCGCTGTGTTCAACAGCTAGAAAGTGTTCTACCATAGGTGCTGTCAGGACTTTTCTCCTAATTCGAGATTTGTGCTGTATAATTCTCACATTAACCTGTTGGCTTGTCTTTCCGATATATATTTTATTGCAAGAGCATACCACTGCATAAATGACGTTCTTAGTCTTACAATTTGTAAAACTTTCATGTCTCCATTTTACTCCATTGTATTCAAATAGACTTCCTTCTATAGTAGCTGGGCAGGCCACACAATTCCCACACTTGTGGTGCCCACAAATGGGTTTTAAATTCCACTTGGTGATCAAATCACTCTTTGGTTTAGGGATGTAACTGTCTGCTCTTACTATCTGCTGGCCAATGCTGGGATTCTTGCGCATGGCGAAAATGGGTTTAGCTAAGGGATGTTCCAAACTTTCAAGCAAATGCCAATTCCTTAAGATCATTTGTCTGAATTTATTGGTATGGGCCCCATATGTTGTAACACATACGAGTTTGTCCATTTCTGTCTTTTCCTTTTTCTGTAACAAATTTTCCCTAGGAGTGAACCTTGCTCTTTTTTTGGAATGCTTAAGGAGTTTCTTAGGGTAACCCCTCTTTTCCATTTCCTTACAGAATGACATTGCGTGGTCCTCAAACTCTGCCAGACCTGTACAATTTCTCCTAATCCGCATCAGCTGCCCATAAGGGAGGTTCTCCTTTAGGCCCTGTGGATGCGAACTTGTTTATTGTTCTAAACTGGTGTGGACTCATTTTGTTTGTGTTTTCACTGTTTTACTGTGTGTGTGGGTACAAATGCTTTACACATTGCCTTTGAGATAATCCTGACTGCTCATGCCAAGCTACCAAGGGGGTGAGCATGGGTTATCTTAGTTGTGTGACCCCCACAGCCTGACTAAAGTGAGAGTCCTTACTTGGACAGGGTGCAAAACACTGCCAACTGCAGACCCCATTTCTAACAATCCGTTTAGCAGTTTTTGAGAAATTTTGGTTCCAAATTTAATTTATGTTTATACCAGGCAGCAGAAGATCCGCAGGCTCTTCAGATCAAAAGGTAAAATCTGATTGCTACCACCACATCAACAAAGATGTGACTGCAGCTGTTTTAGTACTTGGTGGCTCAGTTCCCTGTCCTACAGAAAGGTTATTAAAAACATTTAGGGAGGCGGGGCAGGCATGCCCTGCCCCCTTGGACCAAATGGGGGTTCTGTGGCCATTTTATTTGTTTTGATCGGATCTGCAGAGCTGCAAAAAGAAATAAAAAAAATAGCCCTGTGGAGTGGTGCAGACCCACCCCCCTTCCCAAGCCTTCTAGGCCTGGTGTGATTTTTGTTTTCTTACTTGATGAGGAAGGCAGTGTGCCCCCTCCCAGAGCCTTAAATAAGCCACAGGGGCTCGATCCCCTGGGACCGAATGTGTATTTAGGTGAGAGTTAATGTAGGTTCCACTTCCCATGCCGTTATCAGGTCCTGGGACCCCATACCCTGGGGTCGAAACACTAAAATTGCATGTGTGCCCAGTGCTTATCCGCGACACCCTCAGCAATAGGAGGTCATGTGGCCATGGAGGGAGCCCCAGGGCCACCACCGGCTCCCCAGCCTGCTGCCATCGTGGTGTGGCGAAAGCCTGCTCCATCTGTTTGTTTCTGCCAGGCAGGAACTAGCCTGTGTTCCCTGCCAGCTAGAGAGTGGACAGGGCATTTGTTCTCTCTGGCCCCATTTTTGCAGGCAGGAAACTGCAGTATCCCAGGGAATGGGTCCCCGGGACATTGCTGCCATTGGGCCCGGGGGATGGATTCCCTAGGATCACTGTATGGCTAGGGGCCCCATTCCCCCTCCCCCCCCCCCCCCCAAAAAAAATGGCTGTGGGGGATGATGGTCCCTTGGGCCCTTACCTGGTCCTTGGAGGTGTCACACATCAAAACAAGCATTGGCATAGCCAATAGGTCTCGCATTTGGGACCTTATAAGTGTTTAGCCATGCAACAGTTGATGTTGTTGCACCAAGGATATTGTGCTGCATAACAAACTACTTATAAGGTCCCAAAAGCGAGACCTATTGGCTATGCCAATGCTTGTTTTATGGGGGAAGAGAGTGTGATTGAGAGTGCAGCCCGTGTGTTATACAAAAACGATAAGATTCCACCGTAAACATACCACTGCCCTATTCCATTGCTCTGGCAGCTCCGATGTATTTGGAGGGAAAAAAACGAGCAACTATAAATTAAATCACTTCAAAGCTGCCCTTGATGTGCATTGTAAAGTGAAACAGCATTTGATAAATAGACACACTCAAGTGTGACTTAGAGGCAAAAGAAAGGGAGAGACATAGAAAGTCTGTCAAAGAGAGAAATTAAATCGGCCAGAAAGACCAGATGAGACAGGGAAAGACAAAAAGGAATAGTAAGAAACACAGCAGAAGCACAGAAATGCAGGTTAATTTGGGAGAAACAGACTGCAAGATGAAAAGAGAGCAACAGTGAAGGAAACAAAAAGGAAGAGACCGAAAACGAAAAACCTGAAGAGGCAGTGTGATGGAAGCAGGAAGAGGCAGAGGAAGGTATCCAACAGAGAGAGACATGGAAAGTGACACACATGGAGATACAAGAGATGAAAACACACGCCATGCCCAGAGCTGGATGTTTCTACATTTCTTTCTATTAATTTACATGCATCACCTATTCATCAGTCTCTCACTATGCACCTTAGTCAATCCCTTTATCTGCCACTCTCGCATCATTACCCCTTCCTACATCAATCCATCTATTTTGTATACTGAAGCTGCTGCTGTCAGATGACCTTTATATTCAAGCAGTGGCAGCGCATCTAAAGGTTTGTGCATAAAAAAAGAGCAGCCACAATTTAGATGTGAGAAAGCAAAAGACACACAATTGCAGGTCTTTTACAATTTAGATGAGCATTCTAAGATCCAAAGTTAAATCCGAAACCCATACTGTTAAAGGTAGGCAGAAAAGCACAGTATGATACAATTGCAAATATTTTTAGAAGGGCAAAGCATTGTCACAGGGCAGTAAAGATGCCTTGGTATGTCAATACACGCGGAATCACAAGGCTCCGCTTTACACAAAGAGAGTCCACAGTGGGGTCTGGACCTGAGGCTTCATTAACCTCCTGTATGCTGGCGCTGGGGCGCTCAGTGCCAACAGACACTGGCTGTCTAATGCGAAGTGGAGAGGCAGCGCTAAGAGGCACAGGTTAACGCAGCTTGGCGCTCCCATTCAGCCTCTTAAAATGAAAGCACAAAGGAGCCTGACCCGAGGATTAAAGAGAAAACAGAGCACAGAAAGCCTTTAACATGCCTCCTACTGGGCTGCAGCGCCTCCCGGTCCCCTGAACTTAGGCTAGGGATACTACTGCCTCCATTTGAGTGTAGAGTGCGATTTCGATAGAGAGCCAGAACGACCCGCTTACAAGCAGCGATGGGCGGGGATGGCACAGCCAGGTGACCTTGGAGAGTTGGTAGGGCAGGTAAGCAGTGTTGTGGGAGGGCGTGCAAGACGGGACGGGGAGATTAGGTGTGAAACGCCATCTGAAACATTTAGCACCGCTCTGTGAAATGGGCGCCGACACACATGCCTGAGGCAAACCCCAAGGAAACAAGCACGCGCCTCCCGCTAAAAGTGGGAGAGAGAGCACACAAAGCGTTTCTTACACTGCTGTTGATAATAAACAAACATTGGGCGCGCAGAATGCATAGATGGGGCTGCAGCGGGAGAGAGAGAGGTGGAGGGACATGTGTGCGCGCGCGCTGCACGCGAAAGCAGTTAATGAGCTATGACGGTTCGTAACTGTAAAACAAGGCTTAATGAGATAAGAAAGGCAGATGGCGGCTGCACGCGTTCACGTGCAAAGCATGCAAGCTTTAGGCCAGGAAAAGCTTGTGGGTAGCACTTTGAAAAACCCCTTACTAAAAGTCGAGCAAGCAGCGCATGCGATGCTCTAGGCTCGACCTAAAAAGCATCGACCCAGGTGATGGGGTCCCTGGAGCTCTTAAGTGGCAAGGGAAGGAGGGCCGCATGACCACCCTCCCCCAAAAATAAATGATAGCCCTAGGGAATGGTATCCCAGTGCCATGAAATGGCTCAGGGAGGGGGAGCTGCATGCCACCCTCCCCTATTAAAAGTAGATTAAATAAACTGCAAATGTGACATGATCGAATTTGCTGTTTATTTCCCATTCACTGCTCTAGCTAGGGAATAGCCCATAATGTCCTTCAAGGGCTTTAAAAAAATATTTGTTTCATCCTGGTGATGTCTGTAGGAGGGACAGGACACTTAACAAGCTTTGTTTTATGTTTTCAGGGGCTCCACAGAGTGCTGCAGCTCGCCAGCAACATTAACAAAAAATACTGCAAGTCTCCTGGATCATTGAATTCATGACCCCAGGAAAGCTTACCATAGTTTTTTTAAGTACTGTGAGCTGAAACTGCCTGCTGTTTCCCTGCAGTGCAGGGACCTCTTGTAGTAGGCTCTTCTACACGGGCATTTTCTGTCCTGAAAAATGTTAAAAAGAAACTGACATGTTAATATGTTATTTGAGAAACTGCACCCCAAAGGCTGTACTTGGTGGGGGTTTGGGCACCCAACTGCACACCGCGCACAGTGAGGAACAGCTTACTTTACGTCAAACCTTGAAATTCACTGAAAAAAAGAAAGGTTAAAGTGATGTTATCGTCAGTAATTGTAATAATATCTTACTTTATAAATATTTTTTTAATTGAGATATTCATTGAAAAAAACAAAGGTTAAACATATGTTATAGCTAGGGGAAAATCCCAGTTAAAACATACATTTTTTACACTAACAAAACCACTGAAATTAACCAGTTATAGTTCTCTCAATTAACTATTACTTGTACCCACGACTTAGACTGCTAACTATCCCTTATATCACCCATGACGTAATTTATGACATCATTGATAGCATCACTGCAACATCTGAAATAACATATTAGATGAGAACACTGAGTGGCGGGGTGCGAATTATAGTTAAGTTAGGTCACAAGTTTTAGTGGCTGGCTGTTGAAAGCGGGCTTGTTATGGTCGGTCATAGACCACATCCGGACGACGACCAATCTCCGAAAAGTCTTGGGGTTCACTGTTAACGAGGCAAAGTCACGCCTGAGTCTTTCACAGAGGCTTGCAATTATTGGCGCTATCCTGGACACAGTACAGTTCCAGGGCCTTCCCTTCTCCATGACAAGTCTGGAAAATGTGGGTTATGATCTCAATGTGCCTTGCTCCTAGATCATGTAGGGAGCAGCTCTGAGGCTTCTTGGCATGTTAGAAATCTGCATCCTTGTCAGCTACTCCAGGTTCTGAATAGAATCTGAAATTCCAGTGAGCTTAGCTTCAAGGAAATCTGACAGTTGTCAACCCAGATCTTGCAGGAGACAGCTCACAATCTGGAGTGGTGACTGCTCGAATGGTCCAGCTGCAGGCTCTTTACCCTTCCCCGCCCGGAGCTGATGGTGGTATCAGATTTGCCCCTGCTTGGCAGGGAAGGTCATCTGGGGGAGATGGCTATCCGAAGACTCTGGTCTTCGACAGAAGCCCAGCTCCACATCCATCTCTTGGAGCCGTGGGTCATTTGTCTGGCTCTGAAGGCTCTCCTATAATTCATCTTGCAGATGCTGGTGCAGATTCTCATGGGCATCACCACTGCCATGTGATATTGGAACTAGCAAAGTGGAGTTCAATGGTGGATGTTGGAATTTGAAAGTGGTGAGGCATTAGAGCAATTACCTAAGTAAATCACACAAGCGAGCCTGATGTTTCTGAGGGATGGCTGGAGGGGAGGGTTGTCCCCTCGGGAAAACTTGAAAATATTGGTGCGATTTTCAGTACTATTTCTGAGATAAATGGACCATAAACACAGTTCTTATAGGCATTTCTAAAGGAAAACTCAAAATATTTATTAGTATTTTCGTTTTGCCAAGCAAGTTTGACCTCAGTGGGTAATTTACAGACGCACAATAATAGGGATTAAAGGAAGACATGCCTTTTACATGAGTGGGCTGAACTCAAAGAACGGAGGCATGCAGAGAATGGAAAGGAAGAACAGGGTAATTCGAAGGAAAAAGGAGAGTCGACTTGCTGAAGTTTTAAGTGAAGGTTTGGTTTTCATGCAGGGTTTTTAGGAATATCATTGGAGGCTTTTTGAGATAGCTTTCAAACACTGTAGAAGGAAACAACATTGTTTGCATGTGTTACAATCCCACTGTATGCCATGAGAAATCTAGTGTTCACACCCACCGGGTAAATACAGTTTAATAAAAATGGTTTAATTTTCCCAATGAATCTGATAGAAGGAAACTGCAAAAACAGGAATATTATATTTTAAATGTTTATTCTCTTCACTTTTCCATGTGGTTTTCAGAGTGGGATTTAAATAGAATCAAGCTTGTTTTAGTGAGTTTGTGTAAACGAATGCTACTGTCACAGGGAATCTGCTGGTAAAGCAGAACTGTGCCTTGAGATGAGAGAACTTCAGAATGTAAGGACTGAGTCTCTCTACAATGTGAGTATCTGTCGGCCCAAATCCTGGCTATCTCACAGTGCATCACCTGAACTCCTAACCTTCCCAGAGTAGCAGTTGATTTTGGTAACCTAGAACATGGCCCTCTAGACCTCAAGGGAACCGTGGAAGCAGATCCTCACCTTTCGTCACATACTCATGCATGCCCTTTGTAAACAAAAGAAAGACACAAAGAAACTTTACAATAAATTAATTGAAACTATTGTAGTCTGTTATGAAGCAAATGTGCTGCGATCACTAGGCAGATCAAACTAAACAATGTAATTAGCATTACTAAAGGCTGTATAAAATAAACATCCCCACTATGGCAAATAATTGCTTTGGATAGGCCTAACCTTCCTGTGTGGACATAGGGATTTATGTGATCTCTGGGATAAGTAGCTGACCCCATACCTGGTGCATGTAGTTAAGTGATCCGCATCATGAAAGTAAACGTTAATTAAAGATTCCTTACCTTAGAATATCCCCAGGCGTCAGACTGGATCCGGAAAGTTTTTTGTCAGCAGTACCCCTGCGCGTCGGAAGGTGGCGTTGTGCGGCTCCGTGTCCCTTGCTGGCGTCGTAGGCACCGAGATGACGTCACGGAGACTACTTAGGCCCCACCCATGCACGCTGATGTCAGTTCTTTCTTTTTCCGTGCCAGCAAGCGCAGATCCGGTTAGAACACGTACCTTAGTCACATTTTGACTGACTTTTTTGAGACTTTAAATCCTGCGGGGCCTGTCGCCGTACGATGTTGGTGGCCAACCCCCATGGCGTCTGTCTACTGTCTGGAGCGCGACCATGACTCCCGGTCATGTTCCGACTGTCTGGCCATGGCTCCGAAGGCCTTGCGGGAGCGGTTCCGTAAGCTGCTGGAGGCCTGGCAGCAGTCTCCGCGCCGTTCGAGGTCCAGGGGTCGATCGAGGGACCGTCCGCGGAGCCATCATCATCGCTCCCCGGGGTCGAAGTCTTCACACTCTGAATCGGGTAAGAGACGTCATAAGAAGAAGTCGAAGAAGCGCTTACGCTCCGACGTCCCCCCGTCGGTCCCCAGATGCAGACGAGTGGGCCGAGGGTACCTCCCCCGCGGCTTTGTTGGAGCCTGTGAGTCCCGCGGCCTACCCACCTTATCCGGGTCTGTCGGCGACTCTTGCCCAGGTGCAAGATTTTCTTGCTGCCATGGACCACCTTTTCAGGCCTCGGTCTCCCGCTGGCGTACCTTTGGCCCCGGCGCCACAAGGGCCTCCGCCGGCGGCTCTGGCCCCGGCGTCGCAAGGTCCTCCGCCGGTGGCTCTGGCCCCGGTGCCTCCCACGGCTCCGTTCCTGGCACCGCAATGGTTCCTTTTAGTTCCACCTCTGCCCTTGCCCGGGTTTCCGGACAATTTTGCTCCGGGTTGGGACCCTACTTGGGACATGGAGCCGGATCAGTGCCGACCGGCGCAGTTCCCGGTGCCGTTGGACCACTTATATTCCCCTGTCCCTCCCCCACCGCCGCCGCCTTTGCCACGGGCAGTAAAGGAAGGGGACGACTGGGAGGGGTCTGAGGACCCTCTTGCACGGCAGTGCGAGTCAGAACAGGAATGGACAGAAGAGTTGGAGGATGCAGGTGGCCTTGACCTCTCCTCTGAACCTGGTTTTCTTTCTCCTCCTGCTGTGGCCATGGAGGAGGGTGCAACATACACTGTGGTGCTCCGTAGAGCAGCTGAGGCCCTTGACCGTGACCTGCCTACGGTGACCCTCAAGACTAACCTCCTCACTGAAGTCCTTCACCTGGCGGCAAGCTCTATGGAGCCCCTGCTACCGTTCAATGAAGCGTTAACTGATGTGTTGATGGGCACCTGGTCTAGACCAACCATGGGGGTTCCTGTGGATAAGAACGTAGCGAGGCGCCTTCGGCCGACCCTGGGTGACCCTGCCTTTTTGACAACCCACCCAACTCCGGAGAGCCTGGTCATCCAGGCCTCCAATTCCCAAAGCGCATTCCCTACCGCCCCGCCAGATAAGGAATTTAAGAAGCTGGAACAGTTTGGCAAGAAACGTTTTTCTTCTGCCAGCTTAGGGCTGCGGTCGGTGAACACCGCATGCCTCTTGGGCTGCTACTCTCACGCTGTGTGGACACGGTTGCGCAGACGCTGCCTCAGTGTCCGGAGGAGGTTCGGGCAGTGCTGTCCCAAGCTGTTGGTGAGGGGAAAGATGCATCTAAGTTCACCATCAGGTGTGGACTGGACACTGCAGACTCACTGGGTAGGGCGATCTCCACAACAGTCGCCCTCCTCCCAACCCAAGCCCGCCCGCCCGCCCGGACGCAGATGTGGTTCCCGCCGCGGCGGAACAGGGGTCCAGCGTGCGGGTCAGTCCACCTCTGCTCCCTCAGCATCCACCTCAAAGTTTTCCTAGTCCGAGCTTTGGGGTGCACCCCACGCCGGTGGGCGGCAGGATTCGCCATCACCTCCCCCGCTGGCGTTAAGTCACCTCGGACAGGTGGGTGCTGCAAATCATCTGAAGGGGCTACTCCCTCCCCTTCGAGTCTGCTCCCCCAGCCATGCCACCTCAGTTCCACTGTATGTCGGGGGATCACTTTGCGCTTCTCCAACAGAAAGTCATAGCCCTCTTGGCCAAGGGGTCCATCGAGCACGTTCCTGGACCAGAAGTAGGACGTGGTTGTTATTCCCACTACTTTCTGGTACCCAAAAAGGAGAAAGGGGGCCTGTGCCCCATCTTGGACCTCAGGAACGTCAATCGCTTCCTCCGGAAGGAGAAGTTTAAGATGTTGACTCTGGCTCAGGTCTTGGCTGCCCTCGACCCTGGAGACTGGATGGTAACGTTGGATTTGCAGGATGCATATTTTCATATCCCCGTCCTGCCGGCCCACTGGCGTTACCTGCGGTTCACGGTAGGCCACGAGCACTTTCAGTTTGCCGTGCTCCCATTCGGCCTTACCAGCGCCCCTCGGGTGTTCACAAAAGTGATGTCTGTGGTCGCAGCTCATCTGCACAGATCAGGGGTTCCAGTTTTCCCCAATCTTGACGACTGGTTGTTGAAGGCGGGCTCGCCCCAGGCAGTCATCTCCCACCTCCAGACTACGGCCGACCTCCTGCATTTGCTGGGGTTCTCCATCAATGTGCCAAAGTCGCACCTGAGTCCCTCTCAGAAGCTCCTCTTCATCGGAGTGGTTCTGTATGCGACGCAGTTTCGGGTTTATCCTCCCGAGCAGCGAGTCCAGGATATACAGGTTATGATTCCGATCTTTCAGCCTCTATCCCGGCTTTCAGTCAGGATGACCCTCCTGCTCCTGGGCCTGATGGCCTCCTGCATTCTGCTAGTGCTGCATGCTAGATGGCATTTGGCAGCTCTGCAGTGGGACCTGAAGTTCCAGTGAGCACAGCATCAGGGCAACCTGTCCAATCACGTCCAGATCTCGGAGGGCACTGCACTACAATTGCAGTAGTAACTCGCGATTGGGTCAATAGCAGATCCCTCTCCCTTCCCCAACCAGAGCACACAGTGGTGACGGATGCGTCCCTCCTGGGATGGGGGGGCCACATGGGAGAGGAGGAGATCAGAGGCCATTGGTCTCCGGCGGAGTCCCGGCTCCACATCAACCTTCTGGAGCTTCGGGCGATCCGACTTGCACTGAAGGCATTCCTTCCCACTGTCCGGGGAAGTGTAGTGCAGGTGTTCACGGACAACACCACCGCCATGTGGTACTGCAACAAACAGGGCGGGTGGGGTTGTGGACTCTGTCTGGAGGCTCTCCACCTCTGGACATGGCTGGAACATCAAGGCGTTACCTTGGTGGTTCAACACCTGGCAGGTTCTCTGAACGCCAAGGTGGACGAACTAAGCCGCCAGAGCATGTTGGATCACAAATGGCTTCTGAACTCGGACGTGGCACAAGGTTTCTTTCTGCAGTGGGGAGAGGCTTGGTTAGATCTATTCGCCACTGAAGAGAACGCGCAATGTCATCAGTTCTGCGCGTTGGAATTTCCAAGGCGGCACTCGCTCGGCGGCGCTTTGTCACGAGTGGAGCTACGGTCTGTTTTATGCCTTTCCACCTATACCACTTCTGCCCAGAGTGCTGAGAAAGATTTGGCGCGATTGGGCCCAAGTCATCCTTGTGGCTCCGGATTGGGCACGAAGATACTGGTATGCCGAGCTACTCAGCATGGTGATCGATCTCCCGATCCGACTGCCTCTTCGGGAGGATCTTCTGTCGCAGCAGCAGGGGACAGTCCTCCACCAGAACCTGTCCAGCCTCCACCTTCATGCGTGGAGATTGAGCGGCGACAGTTGACAGCTTTCGACCTTCCTCCTGAAGTCTGTGATGTCATTCTGGCAGCCAGGCGTCCCACCACTAAGACGGTATAAGCCTGCCGGTGGAACAGATTTGTGGCATGGTGCACAGCGTAGGCTGTGGATCCCCTTTCTGCCCCTCTTTTCGAGGTTTTTCTGTTCCTTCTCTCTTTGGCTCAGCAGGGCTCTGCTCTGGGCCCTATCAAGGGTTATCTTTCGGCCATTTCCGCCTATCTAAGGCTTCCAGATCAGCCTTCCCTTTTTAAGTCCTCGGTTGTTAACCGCTTCCTGAAGGGCATTACACACACGTTTCCTCCCGTGTCTTTCATAATGCCTCAATGGGACTTAAATCTTGTTTTGACTTATCTGACGTGCGCTCCCTTTGAGCCACTCCATAACTGTCCTTTATGTCTTCTCACTCTAAAGACGGCTTTCCTGGTAGCTATCACCTCTGCCAGGAGAGTGAGTGAGCTCCAGGCTCTGTCTTCTAAACCTCCTTTTCTCTCTGTTCTTCCGGACAAGGTGGTTTTACGGACTCGTCCTTCTTTCTTGAATAAGGGTGTCGCACCCTTCCACATCGGGCAGACCATCACTTTGCCTACCTTCTTTCCACCTCCGCATCCTTCAAAAGAGAAAGAGAGGCTCCACCATCTGGACCCAAAAGGTGCACTCTTGTTGTATCTGAAGCACACACAACAGTCCAGGGTGGATGACCAACTTTTTGTTGGCTACGTGGGCACCAAAAAAGGTCGGGCCGTGCACAAACGGACCAATCCTCGGTGGTTCGTTCTGTGCATCAAAGCATGTTACTCGTTGGCTAAGAAGGAGCCTCCTGTGGGGCTGCGTGACCATTCTACCCGGGCAACGGCAGCCACTACTGCCTTGGGACGCGGCGTCCCATTGCAGGACATCTGTCAGGCAGCTACGTGGGCCTTGCTGCACACGTTTACCAAGCATTATTGCCTTGACAGTCAAGTCCGGAGAGACAACTTCTTTGGCCGTTCTGTTTTCCGTGACTTTCTGGTGTGATCTTTGTTCGCAGCCCACCACCGGGGTTGGTATTGCTGGGGTATCTATTCTTAGGTAAGGAATCTATCACTAACGTGTCTCTTTCAGATGCACAAGTTACTACTTGTGTAACAATATATCTGTAAGAGACATTAGTTAGTGATAGATTCCTTACCGCCCCACCCATTCTCCCCGTTCTGCGAACTGATTTCTAGGGTTAAGGTCATCCCTTTCAGGGCCCTAGTTTCATGGCACCGGTGGTCAGTTTCTTGCATGGCTCTGCGTTACTGGCGCTGAAAGTCGTGTACAGAACTGACGTCAGTGCGCATGGGTGGTGCCTAAGTAGTCTCTGTGACGTCATCTCGGCGCCAGCGACGGACGCGGAGCGCACGACACCACCTTCCAATGCGCAGGGGTACTGCTGACGAAAAACTTTCCGGATCCAGTCTGACGCCTGGGGATTTTCTAAGGTAAGGAATCTATCACTAACTAATGTCTCTTACAGATATATCGTTACACAAGTAGTAACTTGTGCATTACGCATGGCTGCAAGTCAGGCTGTGCAGGCGTTCGTTCCAGGACTGGTCTCTCTGCCCCCTCCTCCCACAAGAGGACAAAACACAGTATATATGATAAGAACTACAGTGTTGGAAAGCTGCAGCTGTGCTACCATATTATGTCTAAAACATTAAAAAGCTGTTGCTGACTGTGCTAAGTAAAGAGTACACCAGGTTGTTATGTATTCTAGGCAACCTTGAATGAAATATGCAGACTGAATAGGAAACAACCTTGTATAGCGTTTTCCTAAAATAATGTCATGAAAAAAATGTATTTTATGTGGCTGTGCAGAGTAAAGGCAGCCTAAAACATCTAATATGGAAAGCTAAGGGAGAACCTAAGTGGGCCCAGACGGGACTACACCCCCTCCTTGGTCGGGAGAGTAATTTAGCGGCTAACAAAATAATAAAGATCACAAGCAAAGTCAAAGCGATGCTAATAAGCATAATATCCACATTTAAAAGTATAATAAAAATGGAGCATTACATTTTTTAAAAGGGGGCCAGATTAGGTTGAGCCGGGGGCACCCAAGATTTCTTCCACAAGATCAATGTTTAGTGAATCCAGAATGGATTCAGTCTCTGCAGACAATAATTCTTCAATAGTCCCATTCAACACTACAAAGAATAGACATGATCCTCGCTCTCAGCCGATGCTGGGAAAGTAGTCTGTTGTTCTGCATCTGTGTTTTTAGAGCTGGAGTTCAGAGGTTCAGGTGCTAAAGCACCTATCTCCCCAGTAGGGAGTAGCTCATACCATGCATCTTGAAGCAGCTGCAAGTTCATAAAACAACTCCGAAAAAGGGTCATTATAAGACTCCTCAACAGGTTCATAGGAACAGGCAATTGCAGTGCAAGGCAAACAGCAAGTGCCCACTTGAAGGGACACCTTAGGCAGTGAAACAGGTAAGCCAGGTGGGGTCAGGTTGCCATTGACCAGTCAGTGTTCAGTTCCTGGAGCAGAGGGACTCCAAAGAATCCTATCATGCGCTAACAAAAACAGCTGAACCGGTGGAAGTTCCATTAATCATGGGCTTCGAAACTGAACATCCATTGCGGAATAGCAAAAATAGAACCAAAATGCAGCAAATGACGAATAACACTAAGGGTATGCCCCGAAAACACTTGAAAACAGAGACTGTATAAAGGCCGGTGTCACTCCAACATTATTCTGGAAGTTACTGACTAAGTCAGTCCTGATTGTTTTAAAAAATATGCACTATATCAACAGTATTGGGAGCATTAAAGATGCGATGTACAAGCTTGCTGAAATGCAGCAGCAGATTTGTGCTCAAAAGTGACTGTATTTCTCTGGATGTCCTTGCAACCTGGAGTTCAACAGTTTCTCAGGAAAATGTTAATGACAAATCTTTAAAAAAAAAAAAAAGGCTTTAATTTTGCTTAGCCAGGTAAAATCTACCTTCAAAGTTGGAATTGAAGGCCATAATTAACTATAGGAAACCACGGGCTTTGGAGGAAAAGGCACGTTTTTGCAGCAGATCACTATCTGACAAACAGAAAGGACATATGGGATTCCGGTCTTCATTCCACAACAATCTTGGTCACTTAACATGAAATAACTGGCTTTGAAAAGGACAGTAATGAGGGGGAGAACTGAAGGGGCTGGTATTCCTTTTAGAAAACAGGCCAGATTTGCTACCGAAGTATTGCAATCTCCATGGATTGTCTCCCTCCCAAAGCTTCATATCTACCTACCAAGAAATGTTTCTTGCAAGATGTAAACTGGAATGTTGAAATTGGCAAGAATTACATGCTATGTATTAACCACTCAGTGGATGGTGTTTCAGCTACTGTAAATGGTAGTTATTCTAACTTCTCGATGTGTAACATTGTGTAGGTGGTATGTTTTGTGGCCACAAGTTGCTTTTTACGTGTGAGGTTGAAAGGCAAGAATAGTTGCGTAGAATTTAATAAACACCATGGCATGCAGCAATTTTGTAGGTCCTGAAGTGTTCAACTAAACTACATAGGAGATCTAAGCTGACTTTGCCCATGGTATAATAAAGACATGTTATCTTGCATAATATTGACCACAGACGACACAATGTTATTCAAGCTGTAAATGCGAGAAGACAACATATCAATACTATAATCCACAACAGCAAGAACGCTATCCAAATAATCTTGATCAATTTGTTTTAAAAGTGCAGCTGCCTCCATTTGTGACACTATCCAAATTTCATTGTAAGTTGCATAATTTAAACTTTAAGAGCATGGAGACTTAAAACCCAACAAGAAATCAGATAGGTCCGTGTCTTTCAGCAGGAGGGAAAGATGGTATTTTACTGCAGACAGTGTGGAATGTTCCAACCATTGTTGTCACAATTTCACTACCCAATAGCTGGTGACTATCCCTGAGTGTTGAGACTGGGAATTGCGAGGGTAAAGTCTGCTTGACTTAAACCCTGATGTGGAATTCCAAAAACAAGCATAACAACCATTTTAGTACATTGGCCACTACAACCAACCATTTTAGTACATTGGCTACTACAACCACCCATTTGGACCTGAAAGAGTAATGTTAAATGTACCCTTCTGCACCATACTATTGAGGTGTTCTTCACTATTAATTGTTAAATGTTGAATATTATCAAATCGGGCAATGGAAGAATTATTGTTTGTATTAATGACTTTAATTTTAGCAAATACTAAACAAGTAGTCTGTTGGACTGTGTAATTTAGTAAAATCATTTGTCTTGGAATTAAGCTGACTCTAAATAAGGTGCCTGTTCCCTGAACCTGCCAGTGTTTGGTACCCCAGATTGATTTCATTCATATGGTATTCTTCCAATTCTCATAGCATTTCAAGGCAAATTGTGTGACAAACAAATCTGTATATATTAGCTTGGTTTGTGTCAGTTTATATTTCTTTGCTGGTGTGGGGACAAGATTAAAATAAAAAGTTTTTGGGTCTAATGAATCATGGCCAGAAAAATATGTGAATGCATCCCTATATGTTTATTGAGCTCCCTTTTGGGGAAGTCGGACAGTGTTCCCATTCCGCGCAATTTATAAAGGGTGCGTTGAACACCAGCTCGATGTAAGTAATGATGTCCATATTGATGATAACTGAACATTTCACCATAATTAGCAGAATTTAGATACAGGTCTTCCCTTTAAAAAACAGTATAATATGTCAGCTCTGAGAGCATAGAGTTAACAGTGTCATCATCCCAGTCATCCAAATGTAACCCAAGTACAATAGCATCGCCCATGGAGACCTTAAAGATATAAGAAATCTGTATTATTTCTTTAGGACCAAAAATATCCCAAACAATTCCATCAGCTTATGGGACAGCTAAAATGTTAACAAGGAACTGATCTCTTTTCAGTTTATGTGAAGAAAAGTGAGGTATTAACACCTCATCCACTAGTTCTGTGGCAGAGCAATCTGGAAGGTAATGAACATTTATTCGTAAGAAGAAAACAGTCACAAATCAAATCAAAAGAAATCCTAGGAAAATGTTATCCAAACATATATCCAAGGAGAGGCCAAATAAGTGTGTTTCAGCCACGAAAAGAAAACGCAGGCTGTGTAGGCGGAGTGTCTAGAACGGTGGAACTGTCAATAGTCGGATGAAAAATCATCTTTTCCCACAAAATAACCAGAAGCAGTTTGTTGAAAAACAGGAGCCACAGGTGCAGTAAGATAACTGGTAGATTCCAAGAGTGGTGGATAAGTATAAATGACATAATCTGCAGGAGACGCAGCAGGAGACTACAGGAAAATTTCCCATTAATTTCATCCCCAAATCCAGGGCAGAAACTGCCCCGTGTTTGTTTTGTATTTGTTTTAACACCTCCAGCAAGACTGACATAGGCAGAGTACCATGCATGATGATATAGACTACAGCTAAGACTGTGCCCCAGGAGGCGCAGTCACCTATTTGGGGAACCATCCCTTAGGGTAAGCCTATAGTCAATATTCTGTGCTTGTCTTGTAGTCTCGTAAGGGGAAACCCTGCCTCAATCTGATCAATGTTTTGGCTATCCAAAAAGGGATTTACTTACGGTTGGTGGGAATTTTACTCATAATTGAACTAATAATCACAGGACTTATTGTAGGTACCACAAGCAACTGTGGTTACCCTGCTAGTACTGACCTCGCTGAGACAGAAAGCAAGGTACGCAATACTGATTTAAGCATCTATATAGTCTAACTAGACCATTGTATTATTGCCATAGCTCATTAACATTGAGGTTTTGTAGGCTATGGTATGATGTATAACTAGCTTACGCTGGCCAAGTGGCCCCTTCGTTACTAAGGGAACCTATGCGTACAGGAGCAAATACGTGTATTAGGGCACCTCTGAACCAATTTTGATGTTCCCAATGAGAAAGTGGAATTTCTAAGAGCTGATCCACTCTGTATTGTTGTGGTGGTGAAATCTCAGTGTAGTGATGAAATGTCTGTGTATTAGCATCCACAGCTGGAAAAATGACCCAAGAATAAAATACTTCCTAACAATAGGCATTGTGGGCTTCAACCATGAAGATTGTCACCACCTGCATTGCCAAGGTCATGTAAAAGTAATTGTGCATGGACTGAAAGTCTACAATTGTCAGCTACAGGTACATGCGGAGGAGCCGCCATTAATAAAACAGTATTGGAACCAGAGTGCAAACACAAATGTGAGTAATCTTTTTAAATATTCAAGCTTGAATAACTAACAGAAAAAAATGTGCTTCCTAAAATACTGTGGCGGATTAATCCCCAACAGCACGGAAGTCTCCAGAGGAGGTGTAAGGGTACTATGCTCACACACAAATATTACTCAGGAGAACAGTTAAAGTACCTGACCATGTTGGTAGTGCTATGGCGCAGGGATTCCGCTGGTAAAGCAGAACTGTGCCTTGGGATGACAGGACGTCAGAATGTAGGGACTAAGTCGCTCTACAACATGTGTTATTCGATCCAAATCCTGGCTAGCTCACAGTGCCTCACCTGAACTCCTAACCTTCCCCGAGTAGCAGGTGATTTTGGCAACCTAGACCATGGCCCCCTAATCCTCAAGGGAACCGTGGAAACAGATCCTCACCTTTCGTCGCTCACTCATGCATGCCCTTAGTAAACAAAAGAAAGACACCAAGAAAGTTTACAATATATTTATTGAAACTATCGTAGTCTATTATGAAGCAAATGTGTTGCGATCACTAGGTAGATGAAACTAAGCAAAGTAATTGGCATTACTGTTAAGCTGTATAAAATAAACATCCCTGCCATGGCAAATTATCTATGTGTGAAGGCCTACCCTTACTGTGAGGACACAGGGCTATTTCTGGGATTGGCAACAGAACCCATACCACATGTATGTAGTTAGGTGATCTGCATCATGATTGTAAACTCCGATTACGCAAGGCTGCTTGGTTGCATGTCAGGCTGTGCAGGCATTTGTTCCAGGACCAGTCTTTCTGTCAGAATTATCTTCCCTGCCACCCAGAGCACACGATTCTGTTTATATGATAAGAACTACTGTGTTGAAAAGCTGCATCTGTGCCACAGTGTTTTAGATGTCTAAAACATTGGGAACTGGTGCTGACCAGGCAAAGAAAACAAAACACCATGTTGTTATGTATACTAGGCAACCAAGGGATGAAATGTGCAGACTGATTTCCCAGAAGAATCCCTGAATAATAAACAACATGTACAGCGTATTCCTAAAATAATGTCATGAAAACCAAGGTGTAACATCTAGTATGGAAAACTAAGGGAGAGACAAAGTAGGCTCAAAAGGGACATATCTACACTTCTGAGGGCAGGTAACACTGGGTTTGTCTCCAGTCTGAAGCACCCGCAACATAGTCCCAATGAAATGTGATATTTCACATCTGGCCGTCATTAAGTCTTCCTGTAGCAGCAATCAGGCATACAGAAGGAAAAGCCCTGCCTAGAAACTTCCTCAAATGAGCAATAGAAACTGTAGGCCCACCCTTCACACTTTCCATCTCCTAAACCTTCAGCACTAGAGGCACATACAAAAACTGTAGAAGGAAACAACATTATTTGCATGTGTTACAAATAATGCCACCATTTACACTTTGTCTAAAAAAGTTATCCCTGGCAGTACATCTGTCACCACCATATGCATAGCTATAAACATACAGTATTGTGTTTTGTGGGGATGTGGTGTAAAGAGAGGTGGTAAAATCCTATGCAACTTCTTGGCACTAATGTGAAGGAATCTGTATGCTAAAGTGCTGTTCTATCGAAATGCTCTTTAGTGCTGCAAATTAAATCGTCTGTCTCTCCACACTATGTGAACAAGTTTATTTCACTGTTTCATTCCTTTCTCTGGAGCAGATTTAGATGTCCATGCCCCCTCCATCTTCCCTTTCTGGAGGATGAGCACACAGCCAGCACCTTCTGGGAGCAAGCTGCACTCCAGTGTTAAGTGGAATGATGATGTACCCATACCCTCCCACAACTTTTGTCCAAATGGTCACATAGACCATTTAAACTCGTACCGTCGTGGTCCAGCTCTCTGCCATCCGCCAGAGTCTAGGAATGCTATATTAAACGAATTCCTCAAATACAATTAAGCGAAAGCAGCACACGACTCAGAGTGATATAAAACAATATATAGTTGAAAGGCAGAGCTCCAAGGTTGGAACACTCTCCTGTCATTTTTTGTGGGCTGGCCACTCCTTCGGGCCCCTTCAGACCACATGTCTTTGTATACAAGGGAAGCAGCTAGTTTTTTTATCTTTTAGGGGCCCCTCACCAAATATTGCATCCTTGATATGGAGTGGGTGTGGCAAAAGGGGGGCAGATGTGACATTATTGTGAGTTATTCCGCCTATGTCACATGTGCCCACCAGTCACATATTCCTTCCTGAGGGGAAGAGCGAAAGCCCCAACCTCACTCCCCAACCCTCCCTGTGTGAGAGGGTGCTTAGCTAGGGGAATTATGAAAGGGACATGGTGAGTCTCTAACACTTGGGATTGCAATGATGTCCTAGTGCTTTGTGGGAGACGTTGTAAATAACTGCCCATAACTGGTAACACAGTGCCCCAGTTGAACTGCAGTCACCATTGAGCCCCAAGTTAGAGGGGAAGGATTGGTCGCTGCTCTACAGGCATGCCCTGTGCCACCGTTGAAGAAGCAATTTCTATCAGTTCCTTTGCATCTACTGCACTATTAGAGAAAGTGTACAAACATATCATTTTCATTCCCAAAGCATCAGTTATCTGCAGGAGGAGGAGTTTTCACTGTATCTTTCTGTCAAATGTGTTGTGCATTGGGAGTTTCTGAAAGAACACTTGTTAGGGGGTTCTGGAATTAAACACAGGACTTCTGTACACTTTTCCGCCCCTGCCTCTTCTGCCCCAAGTTCTGAAAAAGATCAGGAAGCCTTCCTGAGTGATTCCGCGTTAGGCCAGAAGAGAATTGTACCCAGATTTCTAGGTATGAGCATCTGTTCTCTGATCAGCCTACCACTTTGCAAGAATCTTGTTTTTCAGCAATGAGGCAGTGTCTTCCACCAGAGATTTTGTAATCTGCACCTACATGCATAGAGATTGAGCAGCGACAACTGACTGTGTTTGATCTGCTGAGCAGTGACAATTGACTGTGTTTGAGCTGCTTCTTGAAGTGGTGGATATCATCCTTGCCATCATGTGTCCTTCCACAAAATCCATTTATACCAGGCACTGGGACAAATTGGTGGCCTGGTGTGACACTTGTAAGACTGAGCCCTTACAATCAAAGTTGCCGGACATCCTTTTGTTTGTTTTATCTTTGGCCCACCAAGGCCCATGAAGTGGGCACTAGTAGCCCCTTATCTGTTAAGGCTTTTCCATCCCCAGTGCTGAGCTTTTTTGTTGTTTGGGCACTTTGCACTTAGGGCTTCATTACACTTTTTTTTTCCACAAATGGTATCCTGGCTACATTTGCATCCTCATTACTTAGTGTTAGGGTAGCTGCAGTATTTGGTTGTGGACTCGGCCACCACCCAGGGAAACCTAACATACACAGACATATTTCAAAACCCTGCACTCAGGAGAGTACAGGGTGTTATGCCTTGCATGGACCCGACACATTTTCGTACCCTGCAAACCTCAAACATTGTCTAAAATCACACATTTTCCTTAAGCTTCTGTGAGGGAAAGTTCTGGAATCTGCGAATATCTACACATTTCCTACCACCCAGCAAGCCCACATCTCTTCCAATAAAAAGGGTACCTTACTAGTGTATCTGGGTCTAGCACATTTCACATTGTGTGTGCTAGTCTGACACACTCAAGTGGGGGTACCCATTTAATCAAAATAAGTGTGGGAACTCTAAACACACCAAAGAGTAGGAGAGGGTCCACTGACTGGACCCCAAAAGGGTTTTAAGCTCATTCCAAGGAGCATCGAGTGGACAGTTAACTTTTTGTGGAGTTCTCCTGTGTGAAGAAGGGGAAGGCTGTGTAGAAGGAGAACCTGTTGCGATGGACAGTTCTCTGCAATACGATCTTCTATTCACTGGCCAACAAGCAGCCTCCGGAAAGGCTGAAAGTCCATTCCATTAAGTCTGAGGCTGGTTCCTCTGCGTTGGCACATGGAGTGCCTGTTCTTGATATTTGCCAGGCTGCGACATTGGCATTAATGCACACTTTCACAAAGCACTACTGCCTCGACAGCCAGGTTTGGCAGGAAGGGCATTTTGGTTTCTCGGTCCTATAGAACTTTTTGGGTTGAGTCCACTCAACAGACCCCTCACCTTTCAGATTTGCTGCTTTGGTATCCGTTCTAAGGTGAGGAATCCGCAGTTAGAAGTCTGCATCAAAAGAACAAGTTACTTTCCTTTGGAAGCGCTCTTTCTAGTGGATACCCTGTTTAACTGCAGATTCCTAATCGTCCTCCAACTTCTCCTTTCTAAATATATATATATACACACATTACGTCCATAGCATGCGGGGTAGTAAATACACATGCTTTGCATCCTCCTGCCGTCTAGTGTTGGGCCTGGATGTGTGGAACTTGTTTTTCTTTGAAAATATATGACTCACAAGACCTGTTGTGACCCGACCCTTGGTTTACAATAAACCAGCACACTGGCACCACCTTGGATTCTTATCTTCCAACATTGTTTTTCGACTATCAGGAACGCTGCTCTTTTCCTATTGCTCTACACCGGTGTTCTTGATTTCAGCTGCTCACCCTTTGAACCCTGCAACAAAAAATATTTGATTGCATTGTCAAGAGTATTTATCCATTATGCTGAGAATGCAAACTGGAAAGCCACTTACTATTAACCTTTGACTTACCTCAACTTAAGGGCGTGGTCCTTGACGCACTTCGTGTCTTCTCTCTCATTTTCTATGGAACTTAAACCCTTACAGTTTTGCCCTAGGTGTAATACCAAATACCACTGGAATGATCAGCACTTTGTAAGACCACAAGTAGTCCTCCTGTGAAGCATGCCATGCCTATCACTGTGGTATCTGAGGGAAAAAAGGTAGACTTACCACAAAATGCAGTGACAAGCATCGTCCGAGAAGCTGGATCTTTTCGGAGCAAAAGACCTGTCCGGTACCAAGGAAGATGAAGCTAGCCCCTTCAGCATATCAGCAGGCCAAGAAGTGGAGAACCCAGAGGGCATCTTTTGAGAGGCCTCCAACGTCAAAGAAGAGGTGGAATTCCAAGCGTCTACAGTGAAACAGATGCCACTCTCATGGCGAAAGACCAGATCGACTCTCCACACCTTGATAGCACCACAGGCACCAAAATGTCCGTCTGAAGCCCTAAAATGCCCTTTGATGGTGGCGGAGCACTGCTCCCGCAGGAGTCTGGCTTTGAGCCCCACATCGAGCTGAAAACATCAGACGCCTTTGGGTTTGGCTTCTGTGACCGGGATGCCCCATATTTGAAGGGCTGGGTCGACGCTAGTGAAGACCCATGCAAGGATATCAAACCGTGTCATGCTTCGATGCCACCTCAACCCTAAAGGTAAAAAAATGCCCACTCTGAGCTGAAATAGATGGCAAAAGCTCTCCATGAACAGCATCGAAAACAATATTGAACCCCTTTCAACGCCAAAGTCTGAGCAGCTACCCATTGACACATTGCCAATTCTGTGAGTGTCCTTACTAGGTACGATCAGTACCACTGGGAGGAAATGGTGAGCTGGTGAATACCTTCCAGAAGCCCACCTGAAGTGAGAACAGGAGCTAGATGCTGAGGGGGTTTTCATCAGCAACTCTACCACCAGATACATCCTTGACATGGCAGATACTGGTGCTAGAGGAATTATACCAGGATCCTCCTCCACAGGCATGCCTGGCTCTGGGAATCTGAGTTTAGATCTGAGGTGTAGCAGCACTTATTGCATGCCCCTTTGGATGGTGAGCATGTTTGGCCCCCAGGTGGACGAGATGCTAAAAAAAATCAAGAACGACATGGAGATTGCAAAGTCCGTAGGCGCCTTGCTGTTCCGCAGTCTCAGATCTGCCTTTAGTAGGCAGCAAAACAGGGATGGTGCTACATGAGCGGGTTCTTAGCAGACTTCCCTATTAACACCATGAGCCCTTTTAGGACCTCCAGCACACCACAACCTTCCAGTGGGGGAGCCTACAGAAGAAGCATTCATGGTAGAGTCAAAGGCTACTGCCTTAGAGGCACGTACACCAGCTAGCAGTGACTCCCCCTTGTTAAAAATTGGTTCTCTAGTTGGCAGTGGTTTGCACCCTGTCCAAGTCGGGACCCTCACTCTAGTCAGGGTAAGGAAGTCACACAGCTAAGATAATCACTGCTTCCCCCCTTGGTAGCTTGGCATGAGCATTCAGGCTTATCTCAGAGGCAATGTGTAAAGCATTTGTAACCACACACACAGTAACACAGTGAAAACGCAACAAAAAGAGTCCACACCCATTTAGAAAAATAGCCAATATTTATCTGAATAAAACCAGACCAAAACAACAAAAATCCAACATGCACAAATCAAGATATCTCTTTTAAAAGATTAGCAGGTTTAGTCCATAGAAATCAATTGATGCGTAGTACCTTTACTACAAAGGGGTGGTGATGCATCAGCTCCTTACAGGCAGGGGAGGTGATGCGTGGGTTCCTTACTGCTAGGCTGGGGAGATGATGCGTTGGTTCCTTACTGTCAGGAGAGGTGATGCGTTGGTTTCTGGACATGCCGCCTCCATTCCTTACTGCGGTGTGGTGTTGATGAAGACTCGGCATCGAGAGACGATGCATTGAAAATCCAGATGTGCTGCAGCAATGCAGGTGCTGTGTCAATGTTGCAGTATCGAGGCAGGTGCTGTGTCGATTCTTCAAGAAGGTCCTGCGTCAGTCGGTGCGGATGCCACAGAAGTCAGTGAAATAGGGCTTGGGACTCACGCTGCGGCGATTTTTCTGACTCATGCTGCGACGGCGAGCTGGGGCCTGCAATGAAAGCTGCGGTTGATGCTTCCAGCGGGAACCACACCTCGGGGCTGGCACCGGCGATGTGTCGATCTTTTGCAGCGACACTTCCAAGGGCCCAGGAACTGGATGCGGCATGACTTGGCAAGATAGTTCTCTCAGCTGACGAGCCCAGGGACTGGTAGGTGAAGTCTTTAATGGCTCTGAGACTTCTTAACAGGAGGCAAGCACGAAGAAGCCCTTGGAGAACCTTGGAAGCAGGATGTAGAAAGCAAAGTCCAGTCCTTTCACTCCCAGGACAGAAGCAGCAGGCCAGCAAATCAAAGCAAGAGGCAGAATGGCAGTCCCTCCTACAGCATCCAGCTCTTCTCTCTGGCAGAATGTCCTCAGTTCAGAAGTGTTCTGACTTTTGATTGTCAGAGGCCCAATACGTATACCTCTTTCTGCCTTTGAAGTAGACAAGCTTCAAAGGAAAGTCTTTCTAGTGTCCAAGACCCTGCCTTTCCCTGACCTGGCTCCAGACATACTACAGGCGGTGGAGACAGCTTTGTGTGAAGGCAGGCACAACCCTATTCAGGTGTCAGTGACAACTCTTTGGCCACCCCTCTACCTCAGGAAGGCCCATCACCCTGGTGATGGCCCATCAGGATATGCAGGGCACACCTCAGCTCCCTCTGTGTGACTGTCTAGAGTGAATGCACAAGAGCCCAACTGTCAGCCAACCCAGACATATATTCTACAGACAGGTAGAGGCATAGAATGGCTATGCAAGAAAATGCCCACTTTCTAAAAGTGGCATTTTCAAACACGCAATTAAAAAACAACTTCACCAAAAGATGTATTTTTAAATTGTGAGTTCAGAGACCCCGAACTCCATAATCTCTGTCTGCTCCCAATGGAAAATTACTCTTAAATATATTTCAAGGCAATCCCCATGTTACCATATGGGAGAGATAGCCCTTGCAATAGTGAAAAACTAAAT
Source organism: Triturus cristatus (assembly GCF_964204655.1). Taxonomy (NCBI): domain Eukaryota; kingdom Metazoa; phylum Chordata; class Amphibia; order Caudata; family Salamandridae; genus Triturus; species Triturus cristatus. Next base: position 219,550,165 of record NC_140588.1, read on the forward strand.
TAGCAGTATTTCACTATTAGGACATGTAAAACACACCAGTACATGCCCTACCTTTTAAATATACTGCACCCTGCCCAAGGGGCTGCCTTTGGCCAACCTTAGGGGTGACTTACATGTAGTTAAAGGGAAGGTTTGAGCCTTGCATGGGGGTGTACTTGCCATGTCGAAATGGCAGTTTTAAAACCACACACACACCACACACTCATTCACTCACTCCAATGACAGGTCTGAGACATGTTTGCAGGGCTACTCATGTAGGTGGCACAATCAGGGCTGCAGGCCCACTAGCAGCATTTGATTTACAGACCCTGGGCACTTTACTAGGGACTTATCAGTCAATCAAATATGCCAGTTCTGGATAATCCAATCACCAATACATTTTACACAGGGGGCACTTGCACTTTAGCACTGGTCAGCAGTGGGAAAGTGTCCAAAGTCCTAAAACTTGCAAAAACGAAGTGCAGCACAGTCAAAAACAGGAGACCAAGAGCAAAATGACAGGGGAAATCACGGCAAAAGATGCCAGGTCTAACACCCATAATTCCCCCACCAATCACACCATGCATGTTGGTGAAAGACTAAGTTACTTCCCTCAGTTGAAAGACATCAACTCTGACCTGTGGGTCTTCTCTATTGTGCGAGTAGGGTACTGCCTCAAGATCCACCCCATCCCCAGCCTGTCATCTCACCCTGCTGCCACGTCACAGCGACCTTCTAGAGGAAAAGGTTAATGTATTTCTAACAAATGGCCCCATCATCCTCTCAGAAAATTTTCACTTGGTCAACCGTAGGGACGTCATCCGCCTGCTCCGCAAAGGTGACATCATGTCAGCGCTGGATCTTAAAGACGCATTCTTTCCCATTCCAATCCATCCAGCGCATCACCAGTACCTTTGATTCCTGGTAAGTGGGTGACAAAACTTGTTTAAGGTGTTACCCGTCAGAGTCCCTACCGCTTCAAAAAGTGCCCAGTGATAGTAGAGCGCACCTGGGTAGAAAAGCAATGCCTGTTTTTCCATACTTAGACAACACATTCTCAAACAATGATGTCCCTTGTTCACAGACTAGGTTTTACTATCAATGCAAACAAAGTCACACCATCAACCACAGCAAGTCCTAGGTTGTGTTTTAAATGCAGTAACAGAGAAAGCATACCCCAACAGACAGAGGGTGATGGCATTCCAACACCTGGGGCCTCTTTTTCATACATACCATCCCATAGCTGTCCAAACTGAGATGAAACTGGTGGAGATGATTACTTCATGCATAGCAATTGTGCCATATGCCATGTTACAAATGTGACGGCTCAAGGAGTGCCTCTAGAGGTAATGGGCACATGCAGAATGGCATTGAGAGCATCTAGTGTTCATGGCAACCAGGGCTCACCTCTCTTTGGTTTGGTGGAATAGCAACATACTGTTGCTCGACAAGCCATCTCTAGACCCTCATGGGGTGTGGTGCTCAACTTCATGAGATGACTGCCCTAGGCATCTGAACTCCTCAGTACCAAGAGTAGCTCCGTAACTTCCTGGAGCTGTTAGCCATCAGACTAACCCTCAGAGCTTTTTTCAGTCTCTTTCAGGGTAAGACAGTCCTAATAATGATGGACAACCTGAAAACCATGTATTATATCTAGAGCCAAAAGAGCACCCTCTCCCCCAGTTCTCTGCACTAGCTCAGCAAATTTGGCACTGGGCAACCTGAAACAACATTCAGCTGTTGGTGGAGCATTTGCTGGGAGTAGATCACTATTTTGTGGAACTGCTCAGCCAACCATATCAATAAATCAAGGAGGGAACTCCATCCCCCCATATCTTTCAAAAGTACTTTCATCAGTGGGGAACCCGTATTTAGATCTCTTCACCACTCCCGAAAATGCAAAATGCCAAAACCCCACCTCCAGCCAGGTACCTGCATTTCATAGGCAATGCACTGTGAATAAACTGGTCAGTGATATTTTCTAGGCTTTTTCACCTTTCCCCTCATATTCTGTAGATAGTGAGGAAGGTAAGGCTGGTATCCCTGACCCTTATCCTATGTAGCACCAGCCCTGGCAGGTCAGCCATGATATTAAATGCTCCTAGAGGTATCTGTCAATCCTCACAAGAAGTGTTTGATCAGATCGGACCTTTTTACTCAACATTCCCAGTTAGCTGAGATACCCAGGTACTAGACGGCTGAACCTCTCGATTTGGCACTTAATTTCCTTGAATTTGGCTACTTCAAATTTACAGAGGAATGCATGCTTATCTTGCGAGAGGCATGTAAGCCCACTTCTAGCGCCTGTTATGCAGCTAAGTGGAAAAGGTTCATACATTATAGTATCTCTAAATGACTCCTTAAAGGTTTAAATACAGGAGCATGTCTGCTACCTTATGCACCTATACCAGGCAGGCCTTGCCTAGACTTCCACACACTTAACCACACTTTTAGTGTATTTACTAAACAGGCAATACTCACCTCTTTTTAGAGTCTCAGTCATTAAAGACTTCATCGAGGGTCTTAACAGTGTAATACCTACAAAAACTCCCTTGAGCGTGTGTGACAGCTGAATGTAGTCCTCACTATACTCAATGTCCTTCTCTTTGAACCCCTATACTCATGCACTCTACTGTTCTGATCTTGGAAGGTGGCATTCCTAGTCTCAATCACCAAGCTCAGATACATTACTTGGCTCCAGGCTCTTACAGTAAAGGAACCATTCATCCAGGTTCACAAGGATAGGGTAGTACTTCGTCCCAACCTCAAATATCTGCCCAAAGTTGCCTCACCTTTTCACATGAACCAGACCATTCAGATGCCTGTCTTTTTCCCTCAACCGTAGTCTGTAGTGGATAGTGGAAAGAGCCCTTTGCAATCTGGATGTTAGGAGGGTGCTCACATATTGACAGAACTAAATGTTTTAGAAAGTTCAATAAACGTTTTGTAGCCTTCGCCAAACCCACATGGATCATGCCATCTCTAAAGCCGGCAGTGCAAGATGATTAGGTAAGTGCATTCATACTTGCTATGCTAAGCCCAAGGGCACATACCCCTGCCTCCTAGAGGCCACTCTACACGCAACAAAGGGGACACTGTAGTCTTTTTGGGTAATATCTCTTTAGCGAATATCTACAAGGCTGCCACTTAGTGAATGCCTCACAACTTCTTCAAGCATTATTATGTAGATATTTTAGCACATCTGCAAGGATTAGTCAGCCAAGCTGTCTTAAGACCACGCTTTCACATATCTGCATCAACTACATGCTAGACACCTCTTTCAAGAGTGACAGCTTTATAGTCTATGCCGAAAATGTATAAGCTACAGCCACACATGGTACGAATGGAAAATGTTACTTACCCTTTAACCATCTGTTTGTAGTGTGTATTCTGTAGATTCACATACCCACACCATCCTGCCCAGAATCTAGCAATGATCACATATAGTTTCACGTCCTTTTTAATCCCTTTATTATGCACAGAACACTGGCTTTGACACTGCACTTTACTTATACTACTCGCCCGCTGAACAGAAAACAATCTGCGAGGGAGCCAGTGTGTTGCTGCATTTCGGACCAAAGGTGGAGTCCCAACAAGTCTTGTGACTTAGACCTCTTTGAAGAAAAACAAATTGCAAACATCCAGGCCTAACACTAAATTTCAGGAGCATGCAGAGCATGATGCACTACAAATAGCTGTTGACCGGTTAAGTAACACTTTCCGTACTTTAGATGTAGGCTGCTTTGATTGCATAAATTGCAGTGGTATAAAAACATTCTATTTCACCGTGAATGGTGAAATATGGAAAATATTTCCTCGTTGTCTGTGAAGTACGGATTTCATCATCATAATGATGGGCCCTAAGCCACTCTGCAGAGCTTTATATTGTCAGTGTTACTATGATTATGCGGTATAGAGGACCAAAATGTCCTTCAGAAATGCAAATGATGATGCACGTTCTCTGACAGTATTATTTTAATCCAATTTACCTGCAAACAACATTTTTGGGTGAAATCTGTAAATTACATGGCAAATGTAGTATCTCCATAATTTCCATAATTATGTGTTAAATACTGCAGCCACAGAATCACATAAATCTTCTGCTCCTCACCAATGTTTAATGAACAGTTTATTCATGAAAGATAAACCTAAACAATTTAATTCCAATTAGTGCCCATGGATAGATGCACCTTGAAGGAAACTGATTTTCTAGCTAACCACTGCAAAATAAACATGTAATATAAAAAATACAAATACATAATAGGAAACTTATAATATGTCATATATATTGCCATCTCTGGATTCTGATAACATTTATACACCAATCAGCTTTTGGCCTTGTGGTTTCTGAAACCACCAGAATCTCTCAGTGGTAACAATGGGCCATATTACATAGTTACCCTCATGTATTTCCTCTATCTTGCTATATATAGCTAGGTATATATATATATATATATATATATATATATATATATATATATATATATATATATTACCTACTAGTGGTCGCCAGTAGGTAGTTATAGTTAGAACCTATTTTCCATAGGAAATCCGCAACATTCTATTCCCAATAAGTCTGGCGCCGGTTTACGCATCGTCGTGAAATTTTCCAAACTTTTGGCCAGCTCCGGTCCGCTCCTATCCTGAAAGTTTCGTGGTGATTCGTCAAGCGGGGGCATAGAAAAAAGGGGGGTCCCAAAAACGTGTTTTCCCCATGCATTTTCCCATAGGACCTGTTGATGCAGCTACAGCCCGAACTGCTGAACGGAATTACACCAAATTTGGCAAAGATGTAGTCCTCAGTTCAGACTCATGCCTTTTGCATAAATGGTGTAAATCCGTTCAGTAGTTCCTGAGAAAATTAGAGTAAAAAAGATAGATATATCTATGGCCTCGGAGGATCCGAGCACCCTATGCGCCCCCTAAGCGCACCCTCCCCGAACCGAGCACGCACCATCCCGATCACGCGCTGAATGCTAATTGGCTGTCGAGTGTCTGTCTACATTCGAAGCCAGGAACTGTTGGCAGCCATTTTGTGCCTCGGTAGAAGCGAGGCTGATTAAGTAAGGGAAATAAGTGTGTGAAAGATGTAAAGGGGGCAGGGTAGAAATACTCTGACCCTCTAGTGTTGCTTAGGGGGTCCCAGAAGGACCCCCTGGGGCCCCTTTTTTTTTTTAAACAGCAAAATGCGCGCAGGGTGCGCGGATCCGGACGGAAAAAAAACAAACCCCCGAAGCGCGGGCTTCCGTGCTTCGTTAATAATTAGCCCCCGGGTGGGCCAAATCCCGGTGGCAAATTGTTATAAATTAATAGGGGGAGGGGGGCTGCGTGGTCCCCCCTCCTGGAGCCCTCGAGGGCCCTGGGGACCGCCACCCCCAGGGCCAGCTCCTACAGTGTTCTGGGGTGCCCACCCCCAGGACACTGTTGTTTGCTATGAGAGGGCGGGAGTCTCCCACCCTCCCATAGCAAACTTCGTTAGGATTTTGAAAGAGAGAGCAGGGAAACCTGCTCTCTCTTTCAAAATCCAAACGATATTGCTTTTCCACACAGGGAGCTGCATGTCAGCAGCTCCCCATGTGGAAAAGCAATGCCGGCTCCCGAAGGACGCGGGGAGCCGGCTGGGACCGTGGGCGAGTGGGGCTCCCCCCAAGGTCTCCAACGTTTTTTTATAAGCCCAGGGGGATGAGGTCCCCGGGGATAATAAAAATTAGTGATAGGGGCTATTTTTTTTTTTACAGTAAAATTAGGAGTCGCGCATCCTAACTCGTTGGATGCACGGTTTCTCTCGCATTGGGTGCGCGGATCCAAGGGAAAAAAACTGAAATGCTTTCGCGTAGGGATAGAGAACGGTGTGCATAGGGTGCGCGGATCCCAAAAAAATGGGAACAAAAATAAAAAATTAAGTTTTGAAAATATAGCTTAAAAAATATTTGAAAAAATATAAAAAAATATTTAACGAAATTAACAATTTAAAAAAAAAAGCCAATAAAAACAAATAATATTTTTTACTTTTTTTAAATAATTAATTGAAAAAATAAGTTAAACTGGTGATAAAAAAGTACTTTAAAAAACATAATTAAAGGAATTGACACACTGAAATTGAAAAATTTCAAAATTTGATGAAAATCATTAAACATCATAGCTTTAGAGATAAATTATAGATAGGAATTAACATTTAAAAAACCTTTGAAATTCACTGAAAAAACCATAGGTTTCATGGACGTTATAGTTAGGAATAGGCATTTAAAAAACCTTAGAAATTCACTGAAAAAAACCATAGGTTTCAGGGGTGTTATAGTTAGCTGGACATTTCCCTCGTACAAAACCCTAGAAATTCCCCTGTTATAGTTAGTTCAGCTAACTATAACTCACGCGCCCCCGCAATGCACTGCTGATGATGTCACATATTACATCACTCATGACATGGTCAGTGACATCACTGATGACATCTCAAATGACATCAGTGATGACATCACTGATGATGTCATCCATGTAATAAATTAGTGCATCTTCTCACACCCTAATATAACCTTTGATACACCGACTCAAAATATCAGACGGCCATTCTCAAAACCAAAGATACTCCAATACCAATAACTACATACCCACTCATTGACACTTAGGTCTACACACACCTCATTTATACACCTATATAGACACTCAGACACCGCCAATCATCCATAGACATACTCACACACCTAGTCAATCATGCAAATAATTAATCACACTCCAATTTACTCACCTATACAGTTATACACACACAAGTTCACTTACTCATAAAAATACTTCCACATTCTTATGCTCTTATACAATTACTGATACAAGCACACACTCATCTATACAGCCACTCTCACAATCACACACTCTCACATATACTCAGTTATATACTCTTACACACATATACCCTGCCTTTCACATATGTAGTTACTCACACATGTACCACTGAGATATACATTCAATCATTAACACACCCATACATACACTCACCCAACCATACAGTCCATCACAGATGCACTCTTAAAACCATGCACCCATAGATTCACCCACTCACACATCTATGGACAGAGTCACACACACCCTAGCCACACAAACACTCGGGCACCCATACAGATACTCAGACAACCAATCAATAACCCATATAGACACTCATATAGCTATTCACAAAACCATGCAGCCACTTATACACCAACAGACAGACAGATACAGACATTCACACAGTTTAGTCACTAGTCTGCAGTAAGATACATTTAATGACTCACTTATAGAGTCAGTCACACACCTAGAAAATCATCCATTCACACACTTATACATCCACTCATTCTTCTATAGGTCTTTCCCTATATATATTAAACATATTAACACTCTACAGAAACACAGACTCAATGGATGATGTCATCAGTGATGTCACTGACCATGTCATCAGTGATGGAATATGTGACGTCATCAGCAGTGCATTGCGGGGGCGCGCGAGTTATAGTTAGCTGAACTAACTATAACGGGGGAATTTCTAGGGTTTCGTACGAGGAAATGTCCAGCTAACTATAACATGTGTGAAACCTATGGTTTTTTCAGTGAATTGCTAAGGTTTTTTAAATGCCAATTCCTAACTATAACGTGCATGAAACCTATGTTTTTTTCTGTGAATATATATATATATATATATAAGCCCTGTTGCCAAACCTCATGCCTCAAGCTGTACGCGGCATGGGGTTGGTTATCTGTGGAGGGGGGTTGGCTGCCTCTGGTTGGTTTGGCATCAGGGTCTAGCCACATGCCAGGCCCTGTTGCCAACTCCCTGATGTGCATGGCCAAATGGTGTGCACTGTGTGGGGTTGGCCACAGGGCCTGTCCAGAGACCAGGTTTGCGTCCAACCCCCTGCTGCGCATGGCGAAAGGCCTAAGTAACGTTATAGTTAGGTGTGATAAAATGATCTGCTTTTGTTTTTAAAAAAAACTTAGAATTCATATGATAAAACAAATGTTAAAGTGATGTTATAGTTAGGTAAATATCTCGGTGTCAACATTAACTTTTTTAGCTAATAAAATCTCAGAAATTCACTAGTTATAGTTAGCAGAGCTAACTAGAACTTGCCACCACCGCCATGCACTGCTTATGACCTCACATATTACACCACTTATGACATGGTCTATGATATAATTTATGACATCACTGAAGACATCTCAAATGACATCATTGATGACATCACTAACGACATAATCCAAGCTTCTTTTGCACACATTGCTCTATAAGTAAGTGTGGCATTTGGGGTCTGAAAGTAAGTACAAAGTAGACCATAATATTACGAAGGGGCCCCAAGCATTATTGGTGGGGCGGCAAAAAGGAAAAAGACAAGGAAGACCACCAAGAAACAACTTCCTACTGGCACAATGGATCGTATTGAGTCACTGGTTGATGATTGCGAAGTGATTCTTGAATCTGCCCCAAATTTTTCTTTTTTGAACACTGCAGATACAGACATGTGTTTGAGTAAAAGTCCACCCCGTTCTGTGACAATCCCACAAATGTTCTGTAAACTGCCATCTCGCCACCTAGCATCTAGTAACGATAATTTATGTGAAAATGTGGTCTCCCCTGTGGTAGCTTATCCCGACCCTAATACTACCTTATCCGGTATCAATCATATACCTCTTGAACCATTAGTCGTAGTTTGTGCAAACCGCTACGCGGTTCTGGCTGATACCCTCGATGCATCAGATGAGCCTGAACAAGCTAGGGAACCAGAATTACGAGCCTCGGCTCTCAGGGGTATGGTGGGGAAGCCCTCTGATGTAGGTGGAGGGGAAACACCTGATGTCATGGAAACTATTGCTTCTCTTAGGCAAGAAGTAGGTGAGATGAAGTTACTGATTCAAGAATTGCTGACCATTGTTAAAAAATCAAACCCGAATACTTTTCATCCTAGTTTAGGTGGCCTTTCTCCCTTGTTACCATCTTCACAATCCCATCTCTTACTCCCAAATTATACTGGCAATCAGCTCCCCCCTGTCACTCCATCTATTCACGTTAAGAAAGATACAAAGCAGACAGCCAGTACTAGGGCTTACCTTTCTAATCCAACTGTGAAGCCTTGCTTGATTTCTAGCTCGTCAAACCCTTCTAGACTGGCCAAACTACCAAGTAGCATTCCTGAGACTTGTTCTTTCTTTCCTTCTTGCAGGGTCCAGATCCCCAATGTTCCCAAGCAGCCCACTGTTTTCATGGTTCGAGTCCCTGCTTTTGTGGGAAGAGAGGATGAAGGTTCTCTCATAAACAAGGTTACACATTGGATTCACCATGTTTGGGGCTGCCGGTCCCTAATAAGGAATGATATAGTCAGGGCCCAAAGGTGTAGATCTGAAGATAATCTTACTGATACCATCGAACTCACCTTGGCCAGCCACCCATTGGCCAAGGGTCTCTTGGCACTGGAATTTAGAACCTCTTCTCCAGGTTCTTCTCCCATCCAGTTTAGGCGCTTTCCTTTTGTCGAACCATTAATATCGAGGGGTTTTGAATTAGATTAGCTGAAAGTGAGTCAATCCACTTTTGACAACAATGATTGACTAACCTCTGTATCTTTAGCTACGAACTCTAATATTGTTATTCCATTAGTTCAACCCCAAGACAATATTGTCCTACCCCGCAATACCTGTGAGAGTATTGTTGATAGATCGAGTGATTTTTTACCATGTGAAATGCTTGTCCATGTTGATGATACCTCATCGCTCTCCACTTTAAATCTCAAAATAATCTCATGGAACATTGCGGGTTTATGTAACAAATTGTTGTTGCGAGACTGGAATAATTACATTGAAGAACACAACATATGTATTTTTCAGGAGACCTGGAGTCTAGTGCCAATATACAAAACTGGCTTTACTTGTTTTTTTACCAGCAATTTCCAATGGTCGTGGGCGACCCTCGGGGGTCTCATTGTTTGGGTTAGCATTAACCTTAATTGTAGGGTAAAACATCATGAGTGTATATCCCTGGATTTGATGCGGTTAACATTGACCGGGGTTAGAGGTGGACCTGTCATCAAGCTTTTTAATGTCTATGTTAGAGGTACGAAGGGTGGTCTAAAGTCGCCACTTGTTACAGCTTTGGGTGACGAACTTACCTCCTGTCTGCCTGACTCTTTAATCATGGTAGCAGGGGATATGAACTGCACCTTCGAACCTTTGGCCTCAGAAGATTTGCTTGAGACAGAGGTTGAGGATGCCAGGTGGGGCATACCATCTTTGACTTTACCGCCAATCAAGAAGTGGACGCAGTTGGCCATCCAAATGAATGCCCTATCACTTGAATTTGGCCTAAGAGCCGCCAATGGCAGAACGCCTTCTGATATCCATGGTGCCAATACTTTTAATAGAGCAACATGCCCCTCTCGAATTGATTATATTTTAATTGATCATAGACTATGGAGACATTTAGTAGATCTGGTTATAGTTCCTACTACTGAAAGTGATCATAATTCCTTATGTTTGTCTATGAAGAATCCTTGGTCTCCTGACTCCTTTCATTCTGGTACTGGTCGAATCATGTCTTCAAAGGAGGTAGTTCCATCTAATTGCAGGAGGTACCTGAAATGGCCGAAAATCGTCTGCGACGTCCAAAAACTGAACGCTATAAAAGAGGTCTTGTTGGCTAAAACCACGGAACTACAGATAGCATGTAGTGTCGTGGATGGGCCCCCTAACACCGGGAGTATTTACCTAAATACAGTAGAGTTGATAGGCTCTTTTTTCTTGGTACCATCCTCTTTTAGTAACTCAAACAAGCCCCCCAAAGTTTCAGATTCATGGTATAACTCGGAGTGCAGACAAAAAAAGTGTATCTTGATAGCTGCTGTTAAAAAACGTGATTGCCATCTGGTGCAAAGCGCTACAAAGGATTATAAAAAGGCAGTACTAGGAGCTAAGCGTGCCTGGGAAGAATCCTTTTGGTTAGATCTAAAGGCTGCCAGTCTGGCCAAAGATGGAAATGCCTTTTGGAAACTGTTTAGGAAGTCCAATGGCCAGGACTCCGATACAAATCCCAATCATATTACGAACCAGGAGTGGTTCGATCACTTTAAAAAACTCTACTCTGGGGATGTTGCTCATTGCCTAGGTGACTTTCCTGGTTCTTCTTTGTCATCTTTCGTTTTAGAGACATATGATCCATTTGTGGAACCTGAAGTTTTGGCTGCTGTTAATAAAATAGTCCCAGCCAAGGCTTCCGGACCAGATGGCCTCCCTGGTGATTCGTTTCGAGCCGATCCCCAAAATTGGGCCAGGTATTTCCCCACCCTGCTTAATGCTCTCCTTAAAGGATCCCCCGTCCCAGAATCATGGAAAGGGGCGGAGGTGATCCCAATATTTAAAAAGGGACTTAGGGAAGACCCTGCCAACTACCGACGCATCAGCCTCATTGATGCTGGTCAGAAGGTAGTTGGCAGGGTCTTGCTAGAGAGAATCTTGACATGGGCCAATGATAACAACATCCTGACAGATTACCAGGCGGGTTTTAGAGCAAACACGGGTACCATTGACCAGGTCTTTAGGCTCCTTCTTTTGTATTGGAAGGTGGTCTCGATTGGCAAGGGCAGTCTTTATTTGGCATTCATAGATTTAAAGACTGCCTTTGATCTAGTCCCTCGTGACCGCTTGTGGTTGGTCTTGAAGGAAATGGGTGTTCCGCTGCCTATCCTAGACCTTTTGATTCGTCTTCATGAGGGCAACTATGCTCAGGTGAGGTGGGGCTCTCAGCAACAGAAAACGGATAAAATTCCTGTTAATGGGGGAGTGCGCCAGGGCTGTGTTATGGCTCCCACCCTATTCTCTTTATATGTGAATGGGGTGGTAAGTAAACTCCAGCTGATGCCCCGACCCTGGCGGGTGATAAAGTTCCTGCCCTACTTTTTGCCAACGACACCCTGCTAATTTCTAAAACCCCGGCAGGGTTGCAAAAACTTTTGGATAGGTTCGATCTTTTCTGCAGATTGAGAGGCTTGACTATAAACACCTTGAAGACCAAACTTCTCTTGTTTAATCCCTGCAGATCCCTTAAAATAACTCCTACTTTGGATGGAGTCCCCTTGGAGCTTGTTAATACTTTTGATTATCTCGGAATCAGAATTTCAGACAGACTAAGTTGGAAACCCCATATTGATAAAATGCTCTTGAATCACAAGCGGGTTACGGGAGCAATTGGGAAGGAACATCGCTCTTCGCAGAGCAGGCCCATTGCTCCCGCCCTTGTGATTTATGCTGCTAAAGCTGTCAGCTCTGCACTTTATGGTGCCGAACTCTGGGGTCTTGATAATGTCGATGAAATTTCAAGATCTGAAAGCAAATACCTTAGGGACTTGGTCTCGCTCCCAAGGGGCACTCCTCTTAAGCCCCTGATGAGCGACATGGGCAGGCGCTCATTTAGGGATCTTGCTAGATTACGCCCCTTGCTTTTTTGGACCCGCCTATGGCGCACCCCCGAGCTATCCAAATACGTTGATGGCCTTAGAGAAGTGATGAGCGCGACGGGTTCACATAGGATTGGTTGGTTGAGCAATGTCAAAAAGTCTTTTCTTTCAATGGGCTTAAGAGAAGTTTGGGAGACTGGAAAACACTTGAGCGGGGCTGATCTCAAGAAGGCCTGTTGGACCTGGCTAGATAACGAGGAGAATAGCACTCCCAACCTAGGTAGATTGACTGGGGATTTCTATCTACACAAACAGGTGGTAAGGTTGGAGTGCTTTTTTGATTTTATACAGAAACCTAGAGATTGGACACTTTATACCCAGTTTAGGTTTGGCACACTCCCTACTCGTGAGTGTACTAGTAAATGGAACCCCCTCCCCCATCAAACTATTGCAAATTGCCCATGTTGCAATGGGGAGGTTGAAACTGTAGCGCACCTTTTGTTCGAGTGCCCAGCTTATAAAAATCCTCGAGTAAAATGGCTGAGTCCCGTCTGCAGGCAGCTGGGCACTGCGAACTATCGTGTAGCACTTAGAATTTTACAGTCAGACACTAGTGCACTGCTGGTATGTGGTCTGGCCAAATTTCTTGGCTGGTCATGGGTTATTAGATTTAGGTCTCTGCGTTCTTTGATATGATATATCTCTCAACTTATCTTCTTTGGGGAATTAACTGCATTGTTACTTAGTGCAATTTAATGTTTTTTATATAGATTGTGACTGTCCATTTTTAAATCTATTTATTCTTGGTTGTCTTTTAGATTCTCATGTGGTTCTGCGGGGGGGGGGTAGAAACGTTTGGTGTAGCAATGTATCTTTTATTCTACGATTGCTCCCTTTGTAACGATATTCTTTTTCCCCCGACCAGATTTTATTTGTCTTAATTTTAGTTATTTCATTCCCTATGACAAATTTGTATTATTTATGTTTGGTTGTATGCTTTTATGATATAATTTTTTATCGAAATAAAGCTTTGATTGATTGACATCATATATACAACTCCCTGAGGGGAACCAAGCTTGTGTTATGTGGCATTGGTCCCGCCCAGAGGGAACAGCTATCTTTGCATGCTCCCTCCTGGTGGGCAGTGCGGGCGGGAAAACAGTGCACACGTCTGCTCCAAGCCGGTGGGAGCATTTGTAAATCTCCAGCCGGCTGAAAGCAGACTTAAGTGTTTGCTCTCATTTGATGAGAGATTTGAAAATACACCCGCCAGAAGAGAGAAAATGTTTCCCAGCCCATACTAGTGCGGGCAGGGAAACTACTGTGCCTTGGGTGGTGGGCACCCCGGGTAACAGTAATTGAGATGGCTCTGGGGAATGGGATCACTGGGGCCTTTAAAAGGCTCCAGGATGGAGGCTGCATAGCCCCCCCCCTCCCTTTTTATTTCAATTACGGCCACAGCGGATGGAGTCCCGGAGCTTTTTAGGGCTTGGGGTGGAGGGCCTGTCAGCCCACCTCTGGTAGTCTTTTAACTTGGGTGTGAAAGAAATTGGAAAGCAAGCTTGAACAGTTACACACTGCAAATACAAACTCTTATATCCTGCATATAGGCTAGCAGGGATAGGCAAATTAATTCCATTACTAAATATTTAAAATGTGCATGTAGCTTCTGGCTGGTTTCATAAGGTACGAGAGCAATGGGAAGCACTAGTATGGATTCTAGAGTATCTCCGGGCATCCTTGCCTTCAAATGACTCATATACGGATTATTTAGGGAGACTTTAATTCATATGCAGGATAGGATATAGTGAACAATGAGGTGGTAGAGGAGAACCTGCACTGGGGTATTCCAAAGACATATTAGACTGGAAAAAAGCTAGCAAACAATTGGAGACTTCTGCCTAGTTCCTCTTAACCCATAAGGTAAGCTTAATAAATAGGCAAACCCTTTCTGACTTACCAGCAAGAGGCTTTTTGTCGTGGCAAGAGATCCTCACTTTCAGACTATTTCTTGATTAGTATAGAGGCTTGGAGGTGGGTTATAGATTTGGAAATCATACAGAGGGATGAGCGACCATGATCCTTTAGTAGCAAGGCTTATTGTAGACGAGAAAACCCCAGTGGAGTTTAGGACCAATAACCACTCTGTCCATCCATGATCACTTTGAACGTTGTTGCTAGTAACATAGTGTGGTCAAGAAATTTGTGGTTCTGGTTTCACCATTTTGTAATCATGAGTACACATATGTTGAAAGAGCACTATGAAGACCTGAGAGTCAAATCTACCAATTTGTCAATGGCTTTCGCCTAGAAGTCTAATGTAACCCAGCAGTCTCATTGAGCATTTTGGAAACACTACTATTTACCAGTGGGGTCTAGAGGTCATGTTTGGGTAATTTCATTGCATGTATTTGAACTTAGCATCTTTAAGGCTTTCCAATTGTAAACTCACACTAATACCCATTGTTCATTAGGGATCTTTTTCAACCATATTTCCATCCCATTTCTCCCATAGTGTAGTTAGGTGGATCATAGTCCATAAGCATCTTGTGTAATGTGGTTGCATTTGTGCTGTTGAACACCAAGTCTAATTTCATACACAGAGGAATATCTTTCTGTGGTTTATTCCAGATAGCTCCCATTATATTTGTAATAGATTTTGCTTTCCTCCAGAACAGCAAGAACTGTCCATTCTAGAAGTCAAAGCCTTCCTTGGCACATTTGAAAGTGGAAAAACAACAGTTGATGGACAGAATGCAGAACAATGTCATACATTCACCCCAGTACAGAGATCTGGGCCTAACTCCATCGTTTTTTTGCTCACCATGCCATTCCAGTTTGAAACCAGCTATATACAAATCAGTCTTGACCCTGTGCCTCATGGGAACAGTCCAGCCCGAACTGCCAGGCCAGGTCCTCCCTGGACTGGAACCATGCCTCCTAGGACCGGTTTTGGGGTTTCATCCCTCTTCAGCCAGGATAGCTTGATTCCAGTGGCATGGAGAGCACGGGACTCACGTCTGATCATACCCGTCCCACTCGGGGTGACAAATGCAAAAACAACAGTTTATGGACAGAATGCAGAACAATGTCATACATTCACCCCAGAACAGAGATCTGGGCCTAAATCCATTGTTTTTTTGCTCACCATGCCATTCCAGTTTGAACCCAGCTATATGCAAATCAGTCTTGACCCTGTGCCTCATGGGAACAGTCCAGCCCGAACTGCCAAGCCAGGTCCTGCCTGGACTGGAACCAAGCATCCTAGGACCGGTTTCGGGGTTTCACCCCTCTTCAGCCAGGATAGCTTGATTCTAGTGGCATGGAGAGCACAGGACTCACGTCTGAGCATACCCGTCCCACTCGGGTTGACAAATGCAAAAACAACAGTTGATGGACAGAATGCAGAACAATGTCATACATTCACCCCAGTAACTGGTCCCAGGATGCTTGTTTGCGGTCCAGGGAAGACATGGCTTGGCAGTTCGGGCTGGACTGTTCCCATGAGGCACAGGGTCAGACTGATTTGCATATGGCCATGTCTGAACTGGGTTGGTGGAGTGAGCTAAAGAATGATGATGGATTAAACCCAGATCAGTTGACTGGGGGTGAGTGTTTGATTTGCTCAAATGCTCCGTCCATCATCCCCTTTGGTATCGCTTTGTTCGCCCTTAGTTGGCAGGGAATGCCCAGACGTGGGTTCCTTGCTCACTTTGCCACTGGATTCAAGATAGCCTGGCTGATGAGGGTTATGAACCCGAAACCGGTCCCTAGATGCTTGTTTCCAGTCCAGGGAAGACATGGCTTGGCAGTTCGGGCTGGACTGTTCCCATGAGGCACAGGGTCAGACTGATTTACATATGGCCATGTCTGAACTGGGGTGGTGTAGTGAGCTAAAGAATGATGATGGACTAAACCCAGATCAGTTGACTGGGGGTGAGTGTTTGATTTGCTCAAACACTCCGTCCATCATCCCCTTTGGTATCACATTTGAAAGTGGGCCTGATGCAGCTCAGCCATCCTTGACTGAAATGTCTGCCACACACAGATCAATTGAAGCTGTTGCTCTATATTTGTGGTTGATATGGCGACTATGGAACATACATAGATGTTGACCAACAGTGTTCAGCCGCGGTGATTATTTGTGTATCTCTCCTGTTTCTGGACTATGGTAGCATAAAAGCTCACCTAAGGGACTCTAGTGCCAAAGGACTCTATCTGATAGAAGTTCCTTACCTGGATTCTGCTTGCATTGGGATGCACCCTTAATCTGCTTGGCTAGGTACAAAATAAATACTCAGTGATGATGCTCACTAAAGCATTCACTAATACTATTAGAACATATACAACCAAACACGAAGCTAGCGGTGGCCCTCTAGAACAGCACCGGATTTGAAAATTACTCAATGTCAGTTATGGTGATATAATCCAATCACCCCAAGTGTGCAAGCTTGGTAGACACCCGCCAGCACAATGTCGTTCCAAGAACTGGTGATCGTACTATTCGAACATACTTGCTGAGAACTGAAATGGCTTATAGAACTCCTGAATAATTTAGTTAACCAAAGCTTTCATGGACCTTTTGTTTTTGTCTGAAGTACATGCTAAACTACGTTGGTTGTATATCATGGTTGTGTACAATGAAAACATTTAGCATGCATGTTTTTCCTTATTTTAGACGGTAGTGTGGGATATCTACCTGTGAGCTAAGTCCCTCGGGACTAATGGCTGCTAAATGCACACTTACTAAAGTCAAGTTTAAAATTTTTTTTAAAACATGCCTGAAGAGTAACAATTTTTGTTTTGGTAGACAAACATGGTTTCAATTCATACAACATAAGAATGTATTCCTAAAAGAGGAAAACAAGGTGCAGGTAAGAACTTTGAGGGGATGGCACTGTGCTCATTCAAAACAAACATGCGAACATATGAACGGTAAAAATCCCACGTGGTTATAAACAAATGTTTTTTGCTGGGCCACTTTGGGATTAACACACACCAGGTGGAAATCAAAAATCGTGTTCCTCTTTATGTTTTTTTTAATGGACAGTCCAAAATAATTTCAGACAATATTTTGACACCTCATCAGTAAATTCCCAGGATCTTCATCAGGACGTTGTCTATGTGTAGAGGTAATCAAGGAGGAATCGTTTCGTTTTGAGTCTAAAATTATTAGGTAGGGAAACCTACATGTGACATGCTTTGAAAACAAAACACCTGCGTGTCAGTTGAGTATTATTGTGGACTGTGGTTTAGCAGGTTCAGTGTTGTGGTACTGATTGCAGTCCTTGAGGGGGAGAAGAGGACCTAATATGTTTGTGAGTAGAGTAAGATGACTGCTGATTTTAGCTGTACGTGGGGAATTAGAGTAACCATTTAGCATGTTTTTGGGGTAGGTGAGTTCCAAATTTGCTATTCTGCTAGTGTGTAAGAGTAACAAATTGTCTACATGGTTTGTGTTTGTTATGTAGGTGTTAGTTGCTGTGATATATGTTAGGTGTGCAATGTGTAATGTGGTCTGTATGCAAGCTATATCGTAGCTGTACTGTGCCATTCATTACTGCAGATGAATAGGAGGATTCAGTGGATATGATGGGGCCGGTTCCATGTTCTAGATTTACTTTGGAACCACTTCTGGTTGATGGATTGTTGGTTCCTGCTTAAAAGTGTGAAGGGGAGAATAATATCTTGTTTGATTATAATTCTCAATCTCAATAATCATTACTGCAAAGAATCACTGACTCCAGGTTCTAAGTTTAGTCAGTTTATTACAAACCCAAGAACAATTGGTCATACAAACACCTCAAGATGAGGGTGTAGAAAGACATTGGGACTAATACAAAGCCAAATCTACGAGCGAAGTTGAGATGGTGAAGCAAGCAATGGATGACCAGTTCTAGAATCAGAACCAAGGCAATGACTGCCCCTACATCAAGATTATTGCTCATTGGAGGTTCGTTTGTAAAAAGCATTAGCCTATCCCCACACTACCACTAATGTGACATCCCTACTTAGCATTTGCCCAGGCAAGTTCAGAAAAAAAGGTATCAGCATGTGAAGACTTCCTAAGAAGTACACTCACGTTGATTGGGTCATGTAGCATAAAGTTATAGAGCTCGTTCTAAGATGCTCCTTCTCCCACCATCAGATCTCCTCTCCTTACTCAATCTCCGGGGCACTGGCCCTAATTCCAACATCAAAATCCTAGGACATACCCATCTTCACATCACGTGATTGTCCCATCCGGCTAGACACCTCCTCATAGGTAACTTTCCAGTTGTTTTCGATACTCCTAGCCTCTAGCTCGATGACCTTGATTCCCAGGCCTTCTCTAGTGAGAAAGAACACTGTCTCACATTATCAGCACCACTAGTTCAACTGTATCCTCTCCTCCCTAAGCCTAACTCCTTAAACAAAAGCGCTATTCTAACTAATGAAGATGAATTTCTCCACCTGCAACAGAAACGTGAAAAAAGAAAGATTCTGCATATACCCAACCATTTCTGAGAGCTAAGGAAAATACACATGATGCCTACAGAAAATGAGCAAACATAAAAATCACTATGGAACTTCATTAAACATGCATATACATGACCGTTATTATTGTGCACATTTAAATCAATGCGTTACATAGTCAGTAAATTAATTTCTCATTAGTCATTTATGAACGAACATTAAGATTTCACCATTTAGGACACGATTACAATGTTAATTTCTGCATGGTATACCAAATCCCTCTAACACTTCACTTTACATGTTACTACATTTCATAGAAATGCTGTTTGTGGGGTTTGGCAGTTGAGACAATTTGGAACAGATGTTGCATGCTGGGCTGTAGTGTGTTGTGAGTGGAGTCAAAAGGTGTCGATGTTTGGTTTGGTGTCGTACCCTGGAATGTGTGTTGTTTTTCTTCTTCTGTATGTGTGAGATGTGAAGAGGTAGTTAGTGTTTTGAGGGAGTGTTTAGTTGTAGCAGAATCTGATATGATATATGTAGCTGGAGCAAGACCACTGACTCATTGTCACTGTCATTTCTCTCCCACCCTCGCAGCTCCACCATTAAGTGAGGCCTCCCCCGAGCCCCTGCACTCTCGAGTGTTGGTGTTCGAGGCCCTCCTCCACCCACAGGTTTACCTGGGCCTCATCCCTGGTGGTCCAGTGGAACCCTGTCTCCTTTCTCTCGCTCCGCTTCCCTCTCCATTTTCACTCGTTTTACCCTTATATTATTCTCTTTTCTGCTCTTTCCTGCTTTTCTGCACTTTTCTGCTTGTCTGCTTTTTCCACTTTATTTACTACTTGATTCCTCCTTTATTTCTCCTTTCCCTTTCCTGCCCGTTTTCCCTGCCGCTGCTGCCCCCGCAGCCCCTCCCCCTCAGCTTGACCAGCACGACCGGCCCAATCCAGATCCCCTCCCTGCTCCCGCCTCCCAGCTGTCCAGCCCTCCCCGACCCCTACTTAATGGCGGCCGCTGCGGGGACAGGTGAGCAAGACCACAAACTCATTGTCAGTGTAATTGCTCTCCCACCCTCACGGCTCCACCGTTAAGTGAGGCCTTCCCCGAGCCCCTGCACTCTCGAGTGTTGGTGTTCGATGCCCTCCTCCGCCAGATCGTGACCAAACCCACGCACTCAGCAGGACACACCAAGACCCCCTCTTCACAACAGGAAACTCCATCACCTTCAGCCACACCACCAAACTCCCATGGACTGACCATCGATGCGTCCACTTCACCTTCAGAACACCCACCATCCACAGACACCAGTACCTGCTCCCATGAAGAAACTGGCCCAAAATTACCGATGACCAGCTCACCTCCTCACTTAGCGACTCCACCCCAACCATCACGGAAAACGACGACCCCAGCACCGGAGCCCAAACCCTGCACAGATGGATCTCCGATAGCGCCAACACCATAGCCTCCCTCAATAAAAACAACAACACCCATGCCAAGAAAGCCAGATGGTTTACCACCGAACTTCTAGAGTCCAGATGCATTTGCCACTGCCTCGAAAAGGCCTGGAGGAACAGCAAATCCACAGAAGCCCACAACGACTTCAGAGCCGCGACCAACGCCTACCACTAACTCATCAGAAAAACGAGGAAAAAAGCGATTGAAGACAGAATCTCCACACACGCACACAACAACAAAGAACTTTTCAACTTCATCAAGGAGTTTGCCCAACCCACCAGCGAGTCTACTGACATCTCTCCCTCACAAGACCTGTGCGACAAACTCAGCACCTTTTTCCACAACAAAATCAAGAGCATCTATGACAACTTCAACGAAGACAACCAACACACTGAACCCTCACCAACCACCCCCGAACACCCGGAAGCCAGCGATTGACAACTGGACAGCCCTCATCACCGAAAACAGACTGAAGAAAATGAAGTCAATCCACTCCGGGGCTCCCACGGACCCCTGCCCCCCCCACATCTTCAACCGAGCCGCCAACACCATCGCACCCATGCTCCGCCACACCATCAACGGCTCCCTGGCGATCGCCTCGTTCTCCGACGACTGGAAACACGCTCAGGTCAACCCCCTCCTGAAGAAACTCTTGGCGGGCCCCACCGACCTCAAAAACTACAGACTCATCTCCCTGCTCCCGTTCCCAGTGAAAGTCATCGAGAAAGCCATTAACGGCCAACTCGCCACATTCATCGAAGAGCACAACACCCTCGACTCCTCCCAATCCTGCTTCAGAAAAAACCACAGTACGGAAACCGCCCTCCTCGCCGCAACAGAAGACATCCACACCCTACTGGACAAAGGAGAATCAGTAGCCCTCATCTTCCTCGACCTCTCAGCGGCGTTCAACACAGTCTCTAACCGCACCCTAATACGCAGACTCCACGACGCAGGGATCCGGGAGAAGGCCCTCGACTGGATCCGCTCCTTCCTCTCCAGCAGAATGCAGTGGGTCAGACTCCCCCCTTTCCTCTTGGACTCTACACCAAACACCTGCGGAGTCCCCCAGGGTTCCTCCCTCAGCAAGACCACAAACTCATTGTCAGTGTAATTGCTCTCCCACCCTCGCGGCTCCACCATTAAGTGAGGCCTTCCCCGAGCCCCTGCACTCTCGAGTGTTGGTGTTCGATGCCCTCCTCTGCCAGATCGTGACCAAACCCACGCACTCAGTAGGACACACCAAGACCCCCTCTTCACAACAGGAAACTCCATCACCTTCAGCCACACCACCAAACTCCCATGGACTGACCATCGATGCGTCCTCTTCACCTTCAGAACACCCACCATCCACAGACACCAGTACCTGCTCCCACGTAGAAACTGGCCCAAAATTACCGATGATCAGCTCACCTCCTCACTCAGCGACTCCACCCCAACCATCACGGAAAACGACGACACCAACACCGGAGCCCAAACCCTGCACAGATGGATCTCCGATAGCTCCAACACCATAGCCTCCCTCAAGAAAAACAACAACTCCCATGCCAAGAAAGCCAGGTGGGTTACCACCGAATTTCGAGAGTCCAGATGCACTTGCCGCTGCCTCGAAAAGGCCTGGAGGAACAGCAAATCCACAGAAGCCCACAACGACTTCAGAGCCGCCACCAACGCCTACCACCAACTCATCAGAAAAACGAGGAAAAAAGCGATTGAAGACAGAATCTCCACACACGCACACAACAACAAAGAACTTTTCAACTTCATCAAGGAGTTTGCCCAACCCACTAGTGTGTCTACTGACATCTCTCCCTCACAAGACCTGTGCGACAAACTCAGCACCTTTTTCCACAACAAAATCAAGAGCATCTATGACAACTTCAACGAAGACAACCAACACACTGAACCCTCACCAACCACCCCCGAACACCCGGAAGCCAGCGATTGACAACTGGACAGCACTCATCACCGAAAACAGACTGAAGAAAATGAAGTCAATTCACTCTGGGGCCCCCACGGACCCCTGCCCCCCCCACATCTTCAACCGAGCTGCCAACACCATCGCACCCATGCTCCGCCACACAATATACTGCTCCCTGGTGATCGCCTCGTTCCCGGACGACTAGAAACACGCTCAGGTCAACCCCCTCCTGAAGAAACCCTTGGCGGGCCCCACCGACCTCAAAAACTACAGACCCATCTCCCTGCTCCCGTTCCCAGTGAAAGTCATCGAGAAAGCCATTAACAGCCAACTCGCCACATTCATCGAAGAGCACAACACCCTCGACTCCTCCCAATCCTGCTTCAGAAAAAACCACAGTACGGAAACCACCCTCCTCGCCGCAACAGACGACATCCGCACCCTTCTGGACAAAGGAGAATCAGTAGCCCTCATCTTCCTCGACCTCTCAGCGGCGTTCAACACAGTCTCTAACCGCACCCTAATACGCAGACTCCACGACGCAGGGATCCGGGAGAAGGTCCTCTACTGGATCCGCTCCTTCCTCTCCAGCAGAATGCAGCGGGTCAGACTCCCCCCTTTCCTCTTGGACTCTACACCAAACACCTGCGGAGTCCCCCAGGGCTCCTCCCTCAGCCCTACGCTCTTCAACGTCTACATGGCTCCGCTCGCCCCCATCGTCAGAACCTACAGACTCGACATTGTGTCATATGCAGACGACACGCAACTCATCGAACCCAACACCGCCAGACACAACTTTCGAGAAGGCATAGAAGCCGTCGCCAAATGGATGAAAAATAGCTGCCTACAACTAAACACCAACAGAACAGAAGTATTCATCCTGGGCCCAAACCCAGACACCTGGAACGACCTGGTGGCCCCCCGCCCTCGGAAGCCCGCCCACCCCCACGGACCACGCACGCAACCTGGGAACCATCCTGGACTCCGAGCTCAAAATGGACTGCCAGATCAACTCTGTCTCGTCCTCCTGCTTCCACGCCCTCTGCCTCTTATGAAAGACCTTCAACTGGATCTCCCTCAAACACAGAAAGACCGTCACTCACGCCCTGGTCACCAACAGACTCAACTACAGCAACACACTCTATGCCAGAATAAACAAAAAACACACCTGCAAGCTACAGAACATCCAGAACGCCGCCGCAAGACTGGTCCTCAACCTGCCAAGACACTGCCACATCTCCTGTTATATTTCATATTGGTACCCTAATATAGGTCCAGGGAACATCGTACACTTTCCCTATATCATCTCCCCATTATTTCATATGAACGAGCCTGTAGACTTTTATGGACTAAACCTTTCACCTAGTTCCATGCCGAGGGTGGGTATTTCTCAATCGATATTGCTAAGACGTCATCCTTAGCACATATGAATAATTGATGAGTACACTCTCCAGGAGGTGTCCTTCACCTCTCCCATCGACGCACAAGGTTTAATCCCCAACGTCATCCTCATACTGAACAATGGGTAACACACGTACATAGACTGTATAAATACAGCACCTCTTGCTACCAGAGAGCAGGAGGGAACCAAGACTTCAAGACCGACACACTGACCAGTAACGCTGCAGCTCCGGCATGCCATCACTCCAGTTGACAGTGGTCTGACGATCCCTTGCGGGGTGTCCAGCTCAAGTCCAGGACGAAGTCCCACACTCTCACTATTCAGGTATGGGGTTTTGACTCAGTCCTAGCGGGATTCTTGGCTCTTAGCCTCTTAGGCTCTGTAGCACCTACTCACATGTTAGGTACACTTAGGCACATCTAATCAGGCATCTTAGGAGTACGCACTTTATTTTATAAACGCATTTTATAATCATGTATGTGTTCATGACTATTGCAAAATGATAGAACAATACTATTCTTTTTTATTCACTGTACTGCTGGTCCTATATCTCTGCTACTGTGTTACAATGGTAACAGCGCACTTATTTTACATGAGAAGAACTACGGTACAATAAATTCTTATTGTAAAACCACGCGACTGTTTCTTCTCTGTATCTCTCTGAGAGCAAAACAAGCATGCACGAGTGACTGGGTGAAAAGTAGTATATTGTTTCTACAAGTCTGAGGTTATTGTGTTCTGAGGTTGCCAAAAAACAATCTCTATCAGGAGATTCTTGTGGCACTACGAGCTAGCTAATGCAAACCATAGGCTAACATATGCGGCGGGGGTGCACAGAGTCAGTCTGCCACCAGGCCCACAGTATATGTTATCCGTAAATAGCATAGGTCCTGCATGCAGGGTAATATTGGGACTACACTACACTCCCAGCACCTGCGCACACTCCACTGGCTCCCCATCGAGGCTAGAGTCACCTTCAAGATGCTCACCCACACACACAAGGCCCTCCATGACACCGGACCAGCATACCTAAATAGCCGACTCAAATTCCACGCACCCCAAAGGACCCTATGATCAGCCCAGCTCTCCTACGCCGTGGTCCCCCGCACCAGAAAGACCAGATCGGGAGTCCGCTTCTTCTCCTTCCGTGCGGCCAGAGCCTGGAATGCCCTCCCGCTCCACCTCAGACAGACAACATCACTCCCCATCATCGCAAGAAACTTCAAAACCTGGCTCTTCGACAGACCCCCTCCTTGATGGACTGGAACCTGCATCCCCTCCACCCCCAGCGCCTTCAGACCCTTATGGGTGAGTAGTCGCGCTTAACAAACGCCTGATTGATTGATTGAGATGTTATTATTTTGGTTGCGGCTGGTTATGTTGACGGTATTAGTTCTATGAGGAAGGGGACAAATGTCTCAGAAGGTGACAGATTAATGCAAATCAAAATCCACCTGGGTGATTACCACCATGTACAACTTGAGCTGTCTGTGAACTGGTGGAGCATTCTTCACCGATCAATTCAAAACGATGTCCTTATTAAGTACATTTGCTTTATTGGTTTCAGGTGCGAGTATGACTTGTGTTGGTTGTTGAAATAGGTGTTGGAATGTGGAACTCCAAACGCTGGTATCATCTGAATAAGAGAAAATTTGAATTTCCTCTTTGACTGTAATGGTGCAGAACCTTGGTAATTGTATGCAGAGCTGGTGCCAGACCAAACAAGCATTTGCAATGCAATATGTCTCGCATTTACGAAACTCTTGTAAATGTGAGACCTATTGCATTGCAAATTCTTGTTTGTAAAAGCGCCCATGCGGTGCTTTCACTTTAATGTCGGCCGCGCCCCTTTCCTTAGACGAGCTGTGTCTTAAGAAAGGGGCATGGCCGCCATTAAAGTAAAAATGTGGCATGGGGCGTTTTTACAAAAAAAAGCATTTGTTTGTCAAGTTGACGCCGCTGGTCAATGGAAAGGGGCAGAGCCGCCAATAAATTGAAAGTGCGGCATGGGGCAGGTATAAAAATAAAAGTTAATAAACAGTAAAAAAAAACAATGGGGGGCAGCGTGTCCTGCCTGCAACAGCAGGCAGGAGAAAACCATTTAAGTAAAAAGTGCTCGGAGGCTGTAATTAAAGCCCACTGACTAACAACACATGTAACAGGGGGTGTCCTCAGGGAAGGTTATAAAATGAGACAAGGTGGTACTAAGGAGGGACTACTAAGCCTATTGACCAATGAAAAGCCACAGTTTCCAAAGCACAATGGCACAAGCCAATAAAAAATATGGGCGGAGAGCGGGCAGAGGTTCAAGTCCATAACTAAATACAGCATGCCTTGCAGAGCAGCGCATGCACAGCCCAGGCTCGACCTACAAAGTGGTACTACATTCCGAAATGCTGGCCATTTTAAGTTAAATAAAAAAAGCACCAGCTAAGGATTTTTGAAGTATAGTGAGACAAGGAAGTCTCCTGGATCAACTAGAAAGATTATCACTATCATTGAAACCATGAACCAGTTTGCTGCTTTAGTTCGGGTATCTGGCAGATGTCTCCAAATGACGTCTGTACAAGGAAAATGATGGATTAATATTCAAGTCCCAATTCTTCACTAGTAGCAGCAGAACCATACCAGTTTTTCCAAGAAGACCCCAATCTACTGCAGAAGAGCTTCTTGCTTGACTTGACGATGAGGTGGCCGAGTAGGGGGAAACTTGTTGCTGAACAGGAAGAGAGGCTATCCAATCCAGGCCATAGGAGTCCTTCCTGTATTCATTGCCCTGCTCAGTGCTTGAAAGTGCATTAGCAGGGATGGAATTGTGTAGGTGATTTATGTTCGAGTGCATCGCAAAGTTAGTTGCAGGAAAGGATCATTTCACAGGCTCCTCTACACATGTCATCATCGTCTTTATTCGAATTAAAATAATTCATACAAGACACAAACACAAAAAAAACAAATACAAAATAGAACAGATCACTGAATAATTAAAATCTAAAATCTTTCAATAAATAGATAAAATTTTTAGATAAAAGGGGTATTAAACATTGAAACAGACAAGATGATATGCATTAGACATCAATAATCAAATAGTGTTAAAACAGTTAATACACAATTAATGATCATATTTAAGGGCCTACCTATGAGCCTTTCCCCTGGACCGGAGGGCTTTTAATCTAAGGGACCATGCCCACCCCGTGTATTTGGCTAAAACTACTGAGTGTAATGGTAAGGTACTTGTGAGTAGGATTCTAATGGCAACGGCGGATCTCCTTGTACCCAAAAGTTTACATAAAGGAGAGAGCCAATGACGTCTTGGAATGACATATACCGGGCAGACAAACAAGAAGTGGGCGATTGTTTCTTCTTTGGCATCACAAGCAGGACAGGTGCATATAGTTGTTCTAAACCACCCGCAAGTTAAAGCCCTTAGTGGAAGGGAGCCTGCTCTGAGTTGGAAATAAAGTTTCCTGTCAGTTGGTGAAGTAATCAAATCCCAGTAAGGTTCTAGGAAAGGTGAGACCTTAGCCTCTAAAAAGCGGCTGGTCATTGTAGGGGCAGAAAAAGAACCCCATACCCTGTGATTTACCTGTTCCCAATATAATGTTTTCAATAGCTTTTTGGCGGGGAACACGGCACCAACTGGATTAATCCATAAATCTTCCAACCCCAGGGCCTTTAAAGATTCACGAAGGTTCCTTAACCATCCAATCTTGTGAAACTTATCAACCCGGATTATGTCCAAGATACCCAGTGCGTATGATTGTAGCTCCGGTGTAGTCCATAGTCTCCTCCAGTATAGAACCGGGCGGAGACTGGCCAAATCATTAATGCCCTTTCTACCTAGATCGTAACGCAATGGGACCATTGGCGTACTTTGTGGCAAGCCGATAATGTAACGGAAAAATTTATTTTCAACGGCTATTAAAGATGTTAATGAGTCAAAACCCCAAAGCTCTGCCCCATACAAGACAGAGTTTAGGGCCTTTGCCTCATATATTTGTAGCACTGGTTTAACAGGTTTAGTGAGTGATTTTTTATGCTCTTTAACCAGCGCCCCCGTAATCTGGGTGAATTTCAACGTGGACAATTCCAAATGTCTGCTCCACCGATTATTATGAGAGACATGGATGCCCAGGTAAGGAAAGCTTGTTACCTCCTCCAGAATTTGGCAGTTCATTAAAAGCTTGCCAGCTCTATAGCTTGGGTGTGGATTGAAGGTCATAAGCTTAGTCTTTGCCACATTTACCTCCAGGCCATAGTCTTTGCAAATATTTTCGAAAATTGACAGAGCCCTCTGCATGCCACACGGTGTTTTAGACACTATAAGGGTGTCATCTGCAAACATTAGTATTGGTATAGGGACTCCTGCCAATTTGGGGGCGTCAGTATTTGCTTGGAGCATATAATCAACTACTCCGTTGATATACAAAGAGAAGAGTGTGGGAGCCATTGCACATCCCTGGCGCACACCTCTCTCAACTGGAAACTCTTGAGTTGTTTCCCCCAGACCACCCCATTGTATTTTTGCAAAGTTAGGCTCATGGAGTCTCCTGATTAGGGTCAAGAGCTCCAGGGGTAGACCAAGCTTTTCTAGGACCCTCCAGAGATGCTCTCGAGGGACAAGGTCGAAGGCTGCTCTTAAATCCACAAAGGTGACATAGAGACTGCCTTTGCCTAGCTCAACTACCTTCCAAAGTAATTGTTTGAAGCGAAACACCTGGTCCACAGTGCTGGTAAATTTGCGGAAGCCCGCTTGGAGATTAGAAATAATCTTATTAGCTTCTATCCAATTAAGTACCTCATTCAGTGCCATCCTCCCAATGACTTTTTGAATTGTGTCAATTAGGCTGATGGGCCTGTAGTTCCCTGGGAGGGTTTTATCACCCTTTTTGTATA
This sequence comes from Triturus cristatus, assembly GCF_964204655.1. Classification (NCBI taxonomy): domain Eukaryota; kingdom Metazoa; phylum Chordata; class Amphibia; order Caudata; family Salamandridae; genus Triturus; species Triturus cristatus. Next base: position 219,578,669 of record NC_140588.1, read on the forward strand.
TTGGAATTATAATAGCACCCCCCCAGGATTTAGGTACTGGGGCGCCTACAGCCACTGCGTTCGCGATTAAAGCGATGTACTTACTCCAGGAAGCTTTGTTGCTAAGGAAAAGGTCAGATGGAACACCATCCAAACCAGGGGCCCGCCCTGTAGCTACACAGGATAAGGCGACCAAAACGTCGTTAGTACTAAAAGGTCCCGATGGATAGAAAACATATGGAATTTGGCCCAAGTTACTACAATGGGGGTCTCGTGCATATTGGGGTTTGAAGTACCTCAGCCAATCTTCCTGGGTAACATGATTTGCGGGGTTATCAGGGGAACCCCCTCTGCCCCACTTTAGCACGTTCCAGAATAATCTCGTATCACGGGCATGGCAAGCATCCTTCAATTCAAGCCAAAACGAAGCATCCCATTTTCGTTTGGCTAGAGTGATGCTTTTCCTATAAGCTTGTCTAGCAGATTGGATAAGAGGTAAACGTCCACTGGAAAGTACTTTGGCCAGGGTGCCTCTTGCGCTTTTACAATGTTTATCATACCACCTAGGTCGCTTTGATGGTGGCATAGTGTCCTTTCTTAGTTGTTTGAAAAAGAAAGCGCGTAGGTCCTCAAAAAAAGACTCATGTGTTCTGATTACTTGTGCATTTTGGTCATGGGTTTTCAAGATTTCTTGCAAATTTGCAATAGTAGCAGAAAGAGTGGTGTCAATATGGGCCATTACTGAGGCGTTGGTCTTTACCGTAGACCATTTTAGCCTCCGCATGTCGTTCGATGGGACACACGCCAAAGGATCCAAAGTTGTTTCCTTGGTCAATGAGCGGAGAGAACCCCACCAACAATGGGAGACACAAATTGGGTTGTGGTCGCTCTCTAATCTTTTCTCCACCACCATATCTATGGGCTGACGCCACAACCTCAGACAACAAAGGACGCAATCAATCCTACTGACCGAACGGCCATTGTCAAAGGTAGGTGCTCCCATCATGTCACCCTTTGTCCTGCCATTCAGTGCCCGTAGTCCATTTCCAAGGCAAAATGCGTTTACCTGGACTGCGGCCGTAGTCCACCTTTTAATAGGGGGTAACGAAAGAACTGGGATACCCCATTGGCCGTCCTCATCGGGGTCAGAGCCCCATTCCAAATCAGGATCTAAAAGGGGTTCAAAAGTAACATTGAAATCCCCAGCTACGATCAGGTCCCTCCGACACGAATTAAATTCGATGAGTGAGGTTAAAATGTCCAACTCCCTTGACTTTTTCCCTTTAGTGCCCCGGAGATAAATGTTATAGATATCCAGGGAGCACTTATGGTCAGAAGTTAGTCTCACTAATTGGATATCCGGGGACCCGGTATCAATCGCGACAGCATGTGAAAATAGATCCTGGCGAGCCCAAATAATTAGGCCGCCAGAAGGACGGCCTTTCGGGCCTTTCGTCGCTGGGACATGAAAGCTCAGGTAACCCGTCAAAAACCGAGCCTCGAGGGACCATGTTTCCTGCAATAGGCAGAGATCATAGTTGTTGACAAAACTAACCCATTCAGGGGAGTCAAGTTTTGTATTGATGCCCGCCAGGTTCCATGACAAAAAGGTACCAGAGTAGTTACCAGGCCGTGTGGTGTGGATCGTAATAGATTGGCTAAGTGAATTTTCCCTCTCAGACAGACCGGATGAAGTTGGCGTTAAAGCACTGGGTGATGTTTGAAATCTGGTCCAGACCAAAGGGGTGGCCACCGGATCTATTAATGTATTAACAGTTACCCTCGGTGTCACGGGGTGTGGGAGGGGTGTCAAACTATACAATTGTCACTGGCAAAGACCTCCGGTGTAGAAATAAGCTAAGTTGTGGGCCTCTATACTGGATCTAGAATCAAAGGATGGATGCTCGGTGATGAACCTAGGAAGGCGTGGATCTTTGAAATTAACGATGATACAATCCCCCTGCGTGTTTTTTGGTTGGGAGCCTATCCAATGAACCCTTCTAACAAAAAGAATCCGACCATTCAGTTCGTTCGGTATTGGTCTATGAATGTTAAGCCAATGACTTACTTTATTTTTTAGTTGTTCAAAGGACTCATTTTTGTTGTTAGGAAGTTCAGGAACACCCGTTAATACCACAACGTATGGAAAGGATTCTTGTGGTAGATGTATTTGGGTTAGGGATGGCCTAGTTACATTACGTGGGGGAGAAATATCAACAGTCGCATTCAATCTTTGTGAGCTCGCAGTATTGGTGCCTGAGGGTACGTTACACATGTATCTACTGAATCCATTCAGGAGGCATCTTCAGATAAAACAGATGCTTGACAAGAGACCTATAACTCTGGAAGTCCATTGTGACCAGGATCTGAAACTCACTAGAAGTTCCTACCCTTTGGGTAGAAACTGAGGAAAAAGTATACATTCTACTACCTACCATTCCCAGGGGATGACACTGCAAACAGTTCAATGTAGGGCAATGCCCTCTGAGCACTAATAGTGGACAAAAAAGATTTTTGTAGAGTGCAAAACTGAAGTGGCCCCAAAGTCTGATTCCTGAACAAACACATCTGCCACACAGTACGAACTCCACCTCTTGGGGTCCAGGTTGTGGTATCTAAATACACAAGGGGTGTAGAAGATGTAAAAAGAGTTTTAACAATCTCAACAGTATTGTGTGTGATGCTGTTGCACTTAACTGCATAGAGACCCAGGTTACAGGAAATAAACATGCACCCCAAATGTACTTATATCCAAGCTGCTCCTCATCTTGGAGCTTTTGGTAGTAGTAGAAAACAAGTTTATTTGGACAATTGTCCATAAAACCTTCTAAAAAACACACTAAACAGTTACAGTGTAAATCTAATCTACAACCCCTCTGGCCAACCCATCGCCCCCATTCTACTGTAATCCATCATTATAACTCTGTTTAACAAAATGTGAAAACCGAGCAATTCCTAGTGCCTCATCTAAATAACACATTTCTGACAGCAACTCTACAGCCTTCATCCTTTGTACAATTCTATATTTAAAAAACAAGGGTCTTAAAAACTTAATGCAACATGAAAGGTAAAATGCACAATCCATTAGTATATGCAGTATAGAGCATTTTACATTGAGGGGGCAGGGACAAAAACTGTTGTTATCTTGGCCCCTGGCCCAATAAGAGCGGGATGAATGGATTGGATTACATCCCACTCTTGCCCTAAAAATTTCATTCAGCAGGTCGGGATCAGGTACCTGCGTCAGGTAGGGAACAAACGATATCCAGACCTAGAGTGGATATTGAAAAACTGATCAAAGGTTTCTGACTCATGCCAGGTCGAGAGCCCCGGCCACCTTTGCCGCAGACTCTTTTAATACTTGTTTACCTGGAAAAGGGGACCAGGATGTAATTGTACCACAATCAAAATGGATGCAACGTAATCTATTTCTTACTTCCCTTGCCCATCTTCTTTCACTGCATTGAATCTTGTCCCTGCAAAGTTTGGAGACCTTTATCGCTTAATTGTCCTCCAAGAGTCTATTAAAGAATCTTAAAGCCCGGGTAAATGGCAACAGATTCCAGGAGCTTTTGGGAATTGAGGACATCTGAGCAGGGCCAGACTGGCGGTATCAGGCACCAGGCGTTTTCCCGGTGGGCCGGAAGGGTGGGGGCCGGTTTTGGCCTGGTCGGGACAGTTTTTGTTACTGGGGGCCGGTTTTGTAGCAGTGCTACAAAATCGTCCCCCTGTAACAAAAGCGCAGCAGCAGTGTTTCCCACCAGCATACACCCCACTCTCAGGGGCTGGTCCAACGTAATTGCCAGGACTAGTTTGCGGTCACTGTCCAGCCCTGCATCTGAGGAGCGGACCTAGTTTGTGCATGAAAGTTGTTGCCAAATGCAATGCATGGTGCATGCCGTTGTGAATCTGCTGTGTGTGGTTGCTTGACGTGATGCTGGTTGGGGCTGCAGTTTGTAAATGGTGGTCAGTATATGGGAAACAAAGAACAACTTCTATAAACCGATACACCCCAGCTGGCACAGACACACTGTGGAAAAAGTTCTTTGAAAAATCATCTGGACATGATGACAGTGGGCAATGCACCACTCAGCGTGTCAGCATAAAGGCATTTGTATGGCATCTTGGGGTAATGACATTTGGGGAAGGAATGTGTCGGATGGTCACAGTTTGAATGCCCATGAGTGTGGCCATATGTAAACAGTGGAGCTGGGAGGGTGGTGCAGGGAGCACATTAATGGGTTGTAGGAGACATATCGCCCCACTGCCTGCTAAATGTAAATTAAGTTGACACAGGTTAGGAGAATATTCATTTACGTATGAATACTGCTATTTTAAATTTGCTAGTGAAGCACATATGTGGGTATGAAGTAAGGACTTCGGGCTGTGTGGCCGGATGCCATTGGAAAAGGACGCTGCTTTCAGGAGCTTCCAGCAGGGCTCCCACATCCAGCCCTATCCTGACAATACTACCACCACTGTCATATGAGGGGCCACTGAGATCCTTGGCACCATCCTGGGCCCCCTTCAAATGCCTGGGATGAGTGTGGTGGGCTCCCCCGGCCCTCTACACAGATTGAGCCCAACTGTGCCACGAGGCCTCGACAAGATGGCTGGTCCTGAGCATGGTGTCCTCTAACCTGTGGCCTGCTACCTAGGACAGCAGGGAGAGAAGTGCAAGGAAGCCTTTGTGTGATGCGTGGAGCAGACCCTGACAACCATCACCACTGCGGGACCTCAGAGGGAGCTACAGGAGGCCCACTACGTGAGTGCTGTGGGGCCGAACGACATTACTGAAATGGAGCTCGCTGCATTGCCTCCTGGGGAGCGACTTCTTCTGCGGCCTGCGGAGTGAAGAAACGATGACCCCCCCCTGATGTTAATGGTGGCACGGGGCCCTAGGGACCTTTGTATACGAGCTAAAGCCTGAATCTGAGGCAGGCTCTACAAGGCCGAACACCCATGGATGCGAGCTGCAGCGGGCCTTCCCTTGCTGTGCTTGGAACGCACAAGCGGGCGCGGGCAATTAGGGTGTCTGTGGACTGCCCTGTGCTGTGTGAAGTCGCTAGAGGGACAAAATGGGACCACCCCAGTGGCGCAAAAGATGGTGCCCTACCTCCCACTGGAATTCTGCTACTTATTTGCCCATGATCTGGCTTTAGAGATCCTCTCAAGGCTCTATGGGAGAAGTCAGTGTTGGGACTTTGTGACAGCTGCCTTCGGCACTGGGCCCCTGGAGTGCCTTTGTGTGGGTGCAGCCATCGGCTGATGACCTGTGCTAGCGTGGCTGCTGCAAACTGCCGTTTCTTGACACTGCTATTGATGGGGGGATCTCACCTACTTCCTGGGTGCTACTGCAGGAGTGCCCTGTGTTGACCTGGTGCCTATTGTGACCCCTCCAGCACTATTTGACGTCCCTTTGGATTTGTCCTCATTACCTTGTGGGGCAGCCTGCAGGCCCAACTTAGGTTGGGAGCTGTGTGCAACCCTAAGAGGGCCTTCCTAGTTGGACCTAAAGGGGTTGTGATTCTTTCCTAATGCCTGGTGTTCAAGGGCCCGTGTTATCCTTACAGATCCTCCACCTGCGGCCATGTGGCACCAACACTGCTCGTAAGAGGTCCCAGAGCTAGTGGCCGAGGGCCCCCCACAGCCGTGGATGAGACTATCCCACTATGGAATTGGTGCTGGTCCCACAGGATAAGCTCAACTGTATCTTGCTGGCCATATGGACTCAAAAGAAACCTGGAGTGCAAAATAGACACTGTGGTGGCGGACCTTGGTCTGCTCAGAGGAGACCAATGTAAATTAGCTGTGTGCATGCCAGCTACTCAGCTTCCACTCCAGGAAGTGGTCCAGATGAAAGGGGATTTCAGGGGCTAGATGGCAAATGTTCTTGATATGGTTCATGTTCTGGAGGCCTGGATGGAGAACTCTGAAGGTCGTGCCCACAGGAATAATATCTGAGTGGTGGGGAAGCCTGAAAAAGTGGAGAGCGCAGACATGGTTGCTTTTCTTGAGGACTAGCTAAGATGTGTGGTTGTCCTGGAGAGCCTGTCCTCCTTTTTTTGCCCTGGAAAGGGCATATAAGGCGCCGGCTTGCCAATCACCACCTGCGGGTGTGCCTCGCCCTATTGTGCAACTCCTTCTGCACTTCCAAGACTGTGACCACATCCTGAAGTGTGCCTGCGACATAGAGGAGATATGTTTGACAACAGCAGGGTGATGATTTTCCCTGACTTTACCTTGGCACTCCAGAGGCAGAGGACCTCGTTTCTGGAGGCCAAGCAAAAGCTCAGAGACTTGGATATTATGTTCGCTATGCTGTATCCTCGGCTCATTTAGGTTATCACTACCCAAGGGACCAAATTCTTCTTGGATCAATGCGAGGTGTCGGACTGGCTTAACTGAGCCCAGAAGAGCACCCTGTAGCCTTTAACTCGACCCCGGCGGGGTGGCGGGACGCTCCAACAGCAGCATAGCGTGACCGGCAGAATGCGGCGGAGGCAGCTGCTAAGCTTATGACTTTGAGCTTGGAGCAGCACCTACAGCCATCTGGGGATATGGCGGGAGACTGGGACTCAGGACTTGATTCTGAATCCACACTAGACACCACCCAGAACAGAGACCTGCCCCGTGTCACCCCGCAAACTGCCAAGGATATACACTTGCAAAAACAACAATTGATGGACAGAATGCAGAACAATGTCATACATTCACCCCAGTACAGAGATCTGGGCCTAAATCCATCGTTTTTTTGCTCACCATGCCATTCCAGTTTGAACCCAGCCATATGCAAATCAGTCTTGACCCTGTGCCCCATGGGAACAGTCCAGCCCGAACTGCCAAGCCAGGTCCTCCCTGGACTGGAAACAAGCATCCTAGGACCGGTTTCGGGCTTTCAGCCCTCGTCAGCCAGGATAGCTTGATTCCAGTGGCATGGAGAGCAAGGGACTCACGTCTGAGCATACCCTTCCCACTCGGGGTGACAAATGCAAAAACAACAATTGATGGACAGAATGCAGAACAATGTCATACATTCACCCCAGTACAGAGATCTGGGCCTAAATCCATCGTTTTTTTGCTCACCATGCCATTCCAGTTTGAACCCAGCCATATGCAAATCAGTCTTGACCCTGTGCCCCATGGGAACAGTCCAGCCCGAACTGCCAAGCCAGGTCCTCCCTGGACTGGAAACAAGCATCCTAGGACCGGTTTCGGGCTTTCAGCCCTCGTCAGCCAGGATAGCTTGATTCCAGTGGCATGGAGAGCAAGGGACTCACGTCTGAGCATACCCTTCCCACTCGGGGTGACAAATGCAAAAACAACAATTGATGGACAGAATGCAGAACAATGTCATACATTCACCCCAGTACAGAGATCTGGGCCTAAATCCATCGTTTTTTTGCTCACCATGCCATTCCAGTTTGAACCCAGCCATATGCAAATCAGTCTTGACCCTGTGCCCCATGGGAACAGTCCAGCCCGAACTGCCAAGCCAGGTCCTCCCTGGACTGGAAACAAGCATCCTAGGACCGGTTTCGGGCTTTCAGCCCTCGTCAGCCAGGATAGCTTGATTCCAGTGGCATGGAGAGCAAGGGACTCACGTCTGAGCATACCCTTCCCACTCGGGGTGACAAATGCAAAAACAACAATTGATGGACAGAATGCAGAACAATGTCATACATTCACCCCAGACGTGGGACCCATGCTCACTACGCCACTGGAGTCAAGCTATCCTGGCTGATGACGGCTGATAGCCAGAAACCGGTCCTAGGATGCTTGATTCCGGTCCAGGGAAGACATGGCTTGGCAGTTCGGGCTGGACTGTTCCCATGAGGCACAGGGTCAAGACTGATTTGCATATGGCCATGTCTAAACTGGGGTGGTGTAGTGGGCAAAAGAACGATGGATTTAACCCAGATCTCTTGACTGGGGGAGAATGTCTGCATTGTCAGCATTCCGTCCATCATTTGTTTGTTGTAACGCTTTTCGCCCTAAGTGGGATGGGTATTCCCAGACGTGGGACCCATGCTCACTACGCCACTGGAGTCAAGCTATCCTGGCTGATGACGGCTGATAGCCAGAAACCGGTCCTAGGATGCTTGATTCCGGTCCAGGGAAGACATGGCTTGGCAGTTCGGGCTGGACTGTTCCCATGAGGCACAGGGTCAAGACTGATTTGCATATGGCCATGTCTAAACTGGGGTGGTGTAGTGGGCAAAAGAACGATGGATTTAACCCAGATCTCTTGACTGGGGGAGAATGTCTGCATTGTCAGCATTCCGTCCATCATTTGTTTGTTGTAACGCTTTTCGCCCTAAGTGGGATGGGTATTCCCAGACGTGGGACCCATGCTCACTACGCCACTGGAGTCAAGCTATCCTGGCTGATGACGGCTGATAGCCAGAAACCGGTCCTAGGATGCTTGATTCCGGTCCAGGGAAGACATGGCTTGGCAGTTCGGGCTGGACTGTTCCCATGAGGCACAGGGTCAAGACTGATTTGCATATGGCCATGTCTAAACTGGGGTGGTGTAGTGGGCAAAAGAACGATGGATTTAACCCAGATCTCTTGACTGGGGGAGAATGTCTGCATTGTCAGCATTCCGTCCATCATTTGTTTGTTGTATCGCTTTTCGCCCTAAGTGGGATGGGTATTCCCAGACGTGGGACCCATGCTCACTACGCCACTGGAGTCAAGCTATCCTGGCTGATGACGGCTGATAGCCAGAAACCGGTCCTAGGATGCTTGATTCCGGTCCAGGGAAGACATGGCTTGGCAGTTCGGGCTGGACTGTTCCCATGAGGCACAGGGTCAAGACTGATTTGCATATGGCCATGTCTAAACTGGGGTGGTGTAGTGGGCAAAAGAACGATGGATTTAACCCAGATATCTTGACTGGGGGAGAATGTCTGCATTGTCAGCATTCCGTCCATCATTTGTTTGTTGTAACGCTTTTCGCCCTAAGTGGGATGGGTATTCCCAGACGTGGGACCCATGCTCACTACGCCACTGGAGTCAAGCTATCCTGGCTGATGACGGCTGATAGCCAGAAACCGGTCCTAGGATGCTTGATTCCGGTCCAGGGAAGACATGGCTTGGCAGTTCGGGCTGGACTGTTCCCATGAGGCACAGGGTCAAGACTGATTTGCATATGGCCATGTCTAAACTGGGGTGGTGTAGTGGGCAAAAGAACGATGGATTTAACCCAGATCTCTTGACTGGGGGAGAATGTCTGCATTGTCAGCATTCCGTCCATCATTTGTTTGTTGTAAGGATATACACTGGCCCTTTGAACTTGATGGTACACCTAGGGGTATTGCGGGGTGCTTTTGTCTTCAGATCCTATGATGACTAATCGTATTCACTGCGTAGAGAGCCTTAGGACGAGGGCTTGCTCTCTTCTTTTTCCTGAATGACCAAGTGTGGTGTTTCTCCGTCGGGGCTCCCTCCTCTTGACGACAACTGCGTCTTACTTCTGATACCCCACAAGGAGTGGTGCTGGTGGATCCATGGTCTACTGGTTTCTTTGGTTGAGTTTCTTTGGATGGGGTAATGTTGCCTTGCGTCCCCAAGTCACCAGCCAGAAAGTAGACACTGAAGGACGCTATTCCATCCTCATGGGCTGTTTGGGCAGCCAAGATATTTCTTTTGTTAATATTCATGCACCCAATATCGACCAATCCTGTTTCTTGACAAGTTGTACCATGCTCTAGCTCCTCTGCTACCACACCCGCTTATTATTGGTGGTGACTTTAATTGTGATTGTGTCACCAATACTGACCTGGATCACCCTCACTCCCACTTACGGATTCCCCAGCTGTCCGAATAGCTGGGAGATTCTCCACCTGGATTGCCCCTGGGGTCTGAAGGATGGGTAGCGGCATCGCCACCCGCAGGACCATGACTATTTGTTTCATTCAACCGTGCATGCGCTTCATGTCTGCCTCAATACCCTTTTGTGCTCAGCTGACATGCTGGGGGCCATTTCGGACATAGAATATTTGGCCAGAACCATTTTCAATGACAACCCCCAATCTCATAACGATACAGTGGGGTGATGCGCATGCATGTTTCCCAAGATGATGTCTGAAGGCTGCTAGTTTGTAGGACCTGGTGTTCCGCAAGACTATCAGGGAGGGTATCCAGCACTACATTGCCGAGAATGAGGGCACTGCCTCTTCTCTGCTTAATGAATTGGAGGCCTTCAAGGTTGTCTTCCGGGGCTAGTGCATATCAGAGTCAGCTGGAGTGTAGCGGACCCTCTTAGGTGAGATTATTACTCATGAACAGGTCCCAAAAGTTATAGAGCAATTACAGTAGGGGAGACCAGATCTACAACAGGCCTTATTGGAGGCCAAGGAAAAAGTGACATAATATGTGGAGCACCTCTGCTGTTTCACCGACCCTAGAGTTGGGAACCTCTTGGGGGACTAGTCTCTACATACAGGATGAGATAATTCAACCTTTTGCCGATTATTATGCCAGGCTGTACGCCGAGGGTGATGGGACACAAGAGCAGACCATTTCTGATTGGTTGGCTGGCCTCCCACTTTGCAGGTTGGCACCAGAGGTGGTGAGGGCGATAGGTAGAGGGCATCACAGAGGAGGGATTTGAGTTTACATGCAACGTATGTCCTATGTCAAAGTCCCAGGGAAATTCCCAGGGACAGATGACCTCCCAGTGGAGTTCTTTGCAGCTTACATTCGCCTGCTGGCTCCCCACTTGTTTACATTGTACGGGGAGGCGCTGACAGCTCATATCTTACCCCCACCTTGGGGGGGGCCCTTATTGTCCCCCTGCTCTAGTCCGACTTGACTGATCCATGCTGACCAGTCAGGGTTTATCCCTGGCCATAGCATAGATCTCAACATCCGGCATCTGTTGGCAGTTTTGAGGGATGGCCCGGCCCTACCAGAATGGGCTGGCTTCATGTTTGCTGACATTGAAAAGGCTTTTGATAGCTTAGACTAGGAATTTCTCCTCTTCGTCATGATTCATATGGGGCTGTGTATCGATTTGTGAAATGGACTTTCTTGCTCCACGCAAACCGTGTGGAGTTGTTTGCAGCTTCCATTGATGTGCTGGCTCCCCTCCTGTCTACATTGTACGGGGAGGCGCTGATGGCTCGTATCTTAACCCCACCTTGGGGGAGGGCCTTATTGTGCCCCTATTTTAGTCCGGGAGGCCTGCAACTGATGTGATGGCTTACAGACTGTTGTCGTTGCTGGACTTGGATTATTAAAACCTCAATGTGGTCCCAGCTCAGCATATACTGCACCACATATGGGGGCTGATCCATGCTGACCAGTCGGGGTTTATCCCTGGCTGTAGCACAGATCTCAACATCTGGAACCTGTTGGCAGTTTTGGGGGATAGCCCAGCCCTGCCAGAATGGGCTGGCTTCATGTTTGTTGACATTGAAAAGGCTTTTGATAGCTTAGACTGGGAATTTCACCTCTTTGTCATGATTCATATGGGGCAGGGATGTCGATTTGTGAAATGGACTTTCTTGCTCTACGCAAACCCTGTAGCGTGGATCCGAATGGGGTGGATGATCTCCGGGCAGTATAACCTGGAGCAGGGCACCTGTCAAGGGTAGCTGCTCTCTCCCCTGCTTTTTGCCATTGTGGTGGAGCCACTGATGAGCAGGGCCCATGGCGGACTGCTTTATGCTGACATTCAGTCCTGTGAGGTCTCACATTACATCTACATACATGCTGATGATATGGTCCTCTACTTAGGTGAGCTGTGCACAGAAACTGAGAGGGTAGTGCATCTCCTCAGGACTTTTGGGGAGGCATCTGGTCTCCGCATGAATTGGCTCAAAATGAGTCTGTTCCTGATTCGTGAAGACAGGGATGAACCCCCGGCTCTGTGCGGCATGAGATGGGAACGGAATGCAGTGCAATACCTGTGGGTCTGATTGTATCGCATGGTTCCTGAGCTACTGGAGGGTAACGTGGAGATGGCGGTAGCTGCTTTCCGTGTGAATGCAGAGTTTTGCAAGACATTGCCCCTGTCGGTGGTGGGTCGGATAGCCATAGCTAAAATGATAGCATTGCTTTGCCTTCTGTAATTTTTTGCAGTCCTCCCAGTCGTGGTTTCGCGGGGTACGTTTCGGGTCCTGGACATGATTCTGATTGACTTGATTTGGGGCAAGTGCCGGCGGTGTGGTGAACTAGCTAGGATGCATCGAGCATCCATGGACATGGGGAGAAAACCCCTGACTTTGAATCCTACTACCTGGCAGCACAATTGCAGTGGTGTATGGAGTGGATTTGGAGACAAGAGACCCCGGGGATGCTGGGATTTCCGGATGACCCTGACCGGACCCAGTTGTGGACCCACCTGCTTAACACTAAACAGGTTTTCTCTGCGGGTCAAGAAGACCTGCTGGTAGATTGAACTACTGGCTGTGAGCTCTGTAATCCCCAGGATTCCCACTTCAGGCACACTTCGCGCACTCTGAGGTGGTTGAGGAAGGTCGCCTACAGGATTGAATAGAGGGTGGCCTGGATACAATAGATGCCCTTTACATGGATGTTGTGTTGCACCCCTTCTAGGATTTGTGTGTGAAGTTTGACCTCCCAGCGCGGCAGTTTCTGTTATATGGTACCCTGACTGCGGTGGTGCATAGGCTCTAGCAGAGGTAGAAGGTAGAACTGCAGCCACTTCATAGATGCCACTTTAATGTGATGTCACTAACACTAGAAGATTGGCCTTGGGGCTCTATGGTACGCTGAGTGTGGATGTGCTCTCCCCACTCACACTACTGTGCGAACAATGGGAAACTGATCTGGGATCACCGTCTACAGATGGGGAGTGGTCTAAAATGTGGGAAGTTGTGCCCAAGATATCCCACAATGCCCATTTGAAAAGTATTCACTATTATGTTTTACATCAGGCCTACCTCATGCCCTAGAAACTTAGCATTGATTTCCCACCGGCTACCCATTAATGTCCTTGCTTTCATGCTGATGATGGGGATCTCCTTCACATGTTATGGAGGTGTGCTCATTTAACCTATTACTGGTCTGAGGTGGTGCTTGCCAAGCGAAGAATTATGAAGCAATGGAAACATGCTACGGGCCCCAAGGTTGACCGCTGGATGGCAGTTCTACTGCAATGGGCTGTGGGAGGCGCATCAGGGCAGGGCATGGGGCCTACGGAATTTGCTCAGGCTTGGGAGATTTGTGAGTAGGGGAGACTATCGATGATAATCCTATCGCTGATTAGAGGTTGAGTGCTGCCCATACTTGGATGACTAGGGCCGGGAATCATCCCTGACTTTGGAATGCCACGTGGATATGAGAATAGCTGACATCCTCGTTTATTCCCTAGAACTCAAAGGTAGGTGAGGTAATGAGTGACACAGGAGGGCAGAGGTGATTGCCGCAGGTATATTTAGATCGACCATACAACTAGACGAAAGGTGGGGAACAGACACCCCGCTTTAGATGAACAGGTGGGGGTTTCAGTTGTGTTGTGTTCGATAGATGGTTAGGGAAGCCTACCTAATGGCCTGGGTGGTACTGATGCAAACCTCTTGCACCTCAGGGGCGATTGCTGTTCATTACCTTGCGAAATGCAAACCTGAGTATTCGCTATTGTATACTTTGTAATAATGGCTGAAATGTATTGTGCCATGACCCACAATTGTGCATCGTCTTATGCTCTTTTATGTATATATAGCACAGTCTGTATCATGCAGACATGATGAACAATAATAATATTTTGTTTAAAAAAATGTAAGGACTTCAGAGCAAAGTGCAAGAATCTGAGGGCCCGATTCACAGAACTAACTTAAGACAAAATCCTAAACTTACTACCATTTTGGTATTCACAGAAGGCACTTACTCATTTTGGTATTCACAGAAGGCACTTACTCATTTCGGTATTCACAGAAGTTAGGAGTCCTAACTTTAGGACTCCTAAATGCCTTCTGTGAATACCGAAAGCCTTAAAATTTGGATTTTTCTCAGTTTAGTAGTAGTATAGTTAGGACTCCTAACTTTAGGACTCCTAAATGCCTTCTGTGAATACCGAAAGTCTTAAAATTAGGATTTTTCTCAATTTAGTAGTCCTAAGTTTAGGACTCCTAACTTTAGGACTCCTAAATGCCTTCTGTGACTACCGAAAGCCTTAAAATTCCGATTTTTCTCAGTTTAGTAGTAGTATAGTTAGGACTCCTAACTTTAGGACTCCTAAATGCCTTCTGTGAATACCGAAAGTCTTAAAATTAGGATTTTTCTCAATTTAGTAGTCCTAAGTCTAAACTTAGGACTACTAAATTGAGAAAAATCCTAATTTTAAGAATTTCGGTATTCACAGAAGACATTTAGGAGTCCTAAAGTTAGGAGTCCTAACTATACTACTACTAAACTCAGAAAAATCCTCATTTTAAGACTTTCGGTATTCACAGAAGGCATTTAGGAGTCCTAAAGTTAGGACTCCTAACTTCTGTGAATACCGAAATGAGTAAGTGCCTTCTGTGAATACCAAAATGAGTAAGTGCTTTCTGTGAATACCAAAATGGTTGTAAGTTTAGGATTTTGTCTTAAGTTAGTTCTGTGAATCGGGCCCTGAGACTTGTTCCTGATCAAGTAAAATAGGTCTCATACATGAATACAAATAATAAAAAGGCGCCAGCATGGTCATGGCAAATAAACAAAACCCCAATATACAACACTAACGTGTCATTACATTATTACACTACATGCATCTCCACTTCCTATATCGACGTCACAAAAGGGCACCTCCCATGGCTGTAATCAGTGTAGGGCGTGAAAAGTAACTGCACAAAAATAAAACATCTCCACTGGCAGATGACTCCCTCCCTGACGAGTCAGATGAGAGTCCCTCTACCCACAGCATGTATTTATCAACCACAGCTTCTAAATCATGGCTAACACTGTGGCCACCTCGAGTGCAGGAAAAGGAGCAATTAATACACCTAGAAGTTCTGGCATGAAGACACCTAGCAGTGCTAAAACATCTGCAACCTGCTTATCAATCACTTTTGGCAAGCCTGTTGCTGTCTTTGCAGCCAAGACAGATGCCACCTACCCAACCAAGACAGCATCCATCTTTGCAGCCATGCCACTTGTCACCTGCTACCATCTCAGCTGCCATCTCAGCAGCCAATAAATCTGCCTTCTCCATGGCAAAAGCTGCTGCCAGTCTGCAGCCATTAGTTCACAACTGCAGCAGAGACTTTACTCACACCTCCAGCAGACACTCCAGCAGCACCTACTCTAGTCACTTCATCTGTACATGTGGCAGATGCTCTAGCCACGGCAACGCACATAATCCCTCACCTCAGGAAACTCCAGTGGCTACCAGCCATGAAGAGATGCCAGTACAAACTACTCACCCATGCATACAAGACATTACACAACGAGGGACCGGCATTCCTCAACCAATGCAGAACTTGTACACCAGGAAACTCAGATCTGGATCCCTTGCCCTAGCTGCCACCTGTCGCATCCACCGCACATACAGCGGAGGCCGATCCTTCTCCCTGACATACAGCGGAGGCCGCTCCTTCTCCCATCTGGTGGCCAAGATCTGAAACACCCTCCCCTTTCACCTCAGAACCTCCCGATCGCTCCTGCAATTCAGGAAGGACCTCAAGAAATAGATTTTCAACCAACAGGAGAACAGGCAGCACTATCCGTCAGTGCCTCGAGACCCTCATGGATGAAGCAGCCAGGCTCTACAAATTCTGATTGATTGATTGAATAAGCTGCAAGCTAAACATGCAGCAGCACTAACAGTCTCATTTCAGCCCATTCTCATGTTAGTGGTGGAGGTCAGTGAGCGGGTCCTATCACAACTGCCACACAATTACATCTTGACTCTAGAAACTGAGGGTGTAGAAGGTGACACCAAGAAGACCATAGACTGACCAACACACAAGGATCAGTAGAGTCCATCAGACCCTCCATCAGAGGAGGAGACACCATGCCCATTGTTGGAATATGTTCAGCCTCATCATACAGTGGACCTGCCCTCCCAGAAACATTAGGGCATGCTATGATGAGCTTAATGGAAAACATTTTAAAAAATCACTGAGAAAAAAGTTGCAATAAAGAGTAGGAAATGTTATTGTAATTGTGAGGAAGTTATTATTAGACCTGGTACCATTGGCATGAGTCTCCCTTCCCTTTTTCACTGATTGCCTCCTCTGTTTTGATATGTTTTGCTGGTTTAGATGCTTTGGGCACTGTGCCACTGCTATTCAATGCCACAGTGCAAGTGCTCCCTATTGTAAATTCATGTATTGATTAGTGACTCCCTGATTGGATTATTTGATTTACCTGTCAGACATTAGTATAGTGCACCCTGTGTGCCAAGGGCCTGTAAATCAAATGCTGCTGGTAGGCTTGCAGCACTGGTTGTGCCACCCACAGAAGCAGCTTGTAAAAGTGTGTCTCAGGCCTGCTATTGCAGAGCCTGTGTGCAGTCTGTGACTGCCATGTCGACTTGGCACGTGAACCCACTTGCCAGTCCCTAACCTTCCCTTTTCTACATATCAGACACCCCTAAGGTAGGCCCTAGGGAAGGGTGAATTTTATGTAAAAGGTAGGTCATGCCCTGATGTGTGTGGCATGACATGATAGTGAATTACAGCCTATTTCATTTTTCACTATTGCAAGGCTACCTGTCCCCATAGGCCAGAATGGGCAGTTTGATTATAACATCTTATAATACTTACTGACCCAGGGAACATGGTAGAAAAACGAATTTAGTATGCCTGAACTCAGAATGAGTTTTAGCATTCTGTGTTTGAAAATACCACTTTTAGAAAGTAGGTATTTCTTGCCTAACCATCCAGTCTGCCTCTGCTAGGTTGTGTACTGCATGTCTGGTTTGTGAGTGACAGGGGCTGGGTGGCTCCTGGAGACAGGGTGAGTCAGCACTAGGCTGAATAGGCCTATCTGCATGAGGAGTGGTGGGAGGAGTAGCACCTGGGCCTGAATAGGGCTATGCCTGCCTTCCACAATGCTGGCTCCACCTCCTGTGGTGTGTGATGACCCTGGCCCACACTGACAAAGGAAGAAGGTGTGCACTGGCAGAATGCACCCAGAACTGGTTTGAACTAGGTACAGGACCCTCTGCCTTCAGCGAACAAAGAGAATAGTAGTATAAATATGGGGGCCCAGACCCCAAGACTTTAGATCACTTCTGGGAAAACAAGACAAACCTTTGCCAAGGAGAAGAACCAAGAAAGCTGCAGGAGTTTGGACTGCCCCTCTGCCAGTGTGCTGTTTTTCTGGGTTGGCCTGCAGTGGTTTCTATATTGCCAAGGAAAGGAGAAGGAACTTTTAAGGAACTTTCATCATCTTGCAGAATATTTCTCCAAGGACTTGAACTTGTGCTTACCTCCTGCTGAAGTCTCAGGGCTACAAGACTTCACCACCAGCTCCCCTCTGAATTTCCCTTGCTGGGAATTCTGTCTGCAGAAGCCTGCGTGTCGCTGGGAGCTGGAAGCGCGACTCAACGAGAAGTGTGCCGCAGCTGTGCATTTGCATCGACGGAGAAGCGTGTAGCCGCCGCAGAGGCTGCCGCCGCATCACCAGAGAAGCGTGTCTTCGCCGCAGTTGCTTGCCGTCGCATCACCGTAGAAGAGTATCACCACCGCAAGGGTCCCATCACCGGAGAAGCGCGTCACAGGGCCTGTCGCAGCTCAGAAGTTGTCGAGTCACTGCACAGCCATCGGGAGTGCACGCGTCGTCTTCACGTCATCGCATCGCATCAAGGGCGCCATCTTATCGCATCGCGCTGGATTGTCGCATCGCATTGAGGCGCCATCTTGCCGCATCGTAACCGGAACGCAGTATGAGAATCAACGCATCACCTCCTCTCCGGTAAGGAATAAGACGCATCCCCTACTCTACGCAACCATTGAGGAGCGACGCATTGCCTCCCCCGAAGCAAGGAACCGACGCATCACCCTCCCTGCAAACCTTTTGTTTGTTTTGCGTTACGCATCCAAGGTACTTTTGTGAGAAACGTGTCGCATTTATCATCATCTTGAGCTAAGTTACATCTGCCATCTTTAAGTCTATTTTGAGTACAGTATTGTGGATTGTTGTCGTTTGTGGTCTTCTGTTAAGTCTCTATAAAGAATACTTATTTTTTATACAACCTGTGTAGTGTCCATTTGTAGTGTTTCCACTGTGTTACTGTATGTGTTCACAAATGCTCAACACACTGCCTCTGAGATAAGCCTGTTTGCTCGTACCAAGCTACCAAGGGGGCGAGCAAGGGTTATCCAGGAGTGTAATCCCCTTTCCCTGACTAGAAGCAAGGGTCCCTATTTGGTCAAAGGTACCTACCTTTGCCAACTAGAGACCCCCAGTTCTAACAGTTATGTAAATGCCTTAGTAATTCTGGAAAGACTGGGCCACATAATGTGGAGGTTAATTGGTGTGGGAGAGAGCGAAATAATTCAAGTAGAAATTGAAGCGTTGATTTTTTGGGTGTTTTCTAAATCTAAGAAGGCTGGATTTCGTTCTACTATGTGGGAGAGTGAGTTTCTAGCAGAGGACACGCCACCAGTGAAGGAATGTTTCTGTTCAACATACGTTTTGAAGCGAGGTACTTCAAAATTTTAGCTCCAGCCTTCAAGTTCTCTTAGGCCACCCAAAATGGCTCCAAGTTTGGCTTTGAATGTGAGTCTATTCTAATGTAAGGTAAAGGTGAGGCAGCATAATTTGAGCTTGATTGTTGCTGATAAATTTAGCAAAACCTGATCATGTAGAAATTGTGTAATGAAGTCGAATAATTTTGAGTTAGTGTCATGTTTAGCTGCGGTATATAATATTGCCTTGATTAGAGAAAGATAAGATATGTTTGTGGTGGTCACTGTAGGAGGCTGGCTTAGTATATGGTGCACACTTATTTAAGTGGAGCACCTTGCACTAATCCTGGCAACCCTTGTGGTGATGTTAGTGGCCTTAGAAAGCTCTCTAAGTGGTAGCTGTGGAGAGCAGCCTTCAGGCTTAATGCAGAGGAGTTTGAAGCAGCTTGTTTTACCAGTACTAATCATATAGTGTAGGTTAAACGAAAAAGAACCACACATTGTAGTTATAAAAATAATGTTATTTATTATACACACTCACTAACACATTGGTATATCTCCTGTCCGGATATATAAACACAATACACACAATATTTCAATACGAGAACAGGTAAATAGCACAAACACACAGTGGATGCCGGGGGGGGGGGGTGGGGGGGGGCAAACCACATACTAATGAAGTGGAATGCGAACTGCGACCGAAGTCGAGACTGGACCCAGCAGACTTAGAGGAGCTGGGGACCCAAGGAACCACCCAAAGTAAGTACCCAGGAACCTCACGGAGGCTGTTTGCAGAGTGAATACTCAGCTGCATACTCAATACAAGTCAATGGGGAAGTCGCAGTTGCAGTTTTCAAGAAGAAGGACTCTTCCCAGAGGACCTTGAAGATGGAAGGGTGGAGAGTTACCCCACTAATGATACCATGGGACCCAGGGTACTTACACCAGGGAAGCCAGGTGCATAGGTGAGAAGTGACGTCGGGAACCGCCATAGACCACAATGGAGTACTTCAGAATAGATGCCACTGGCGAAGAAGGTGAAAGAGTGCGGTGTAATCCAAGGGTAGATTCAGGAAGAGAGGTACCTGCAAGCAGAGGGAACAAGTCTATGCCACTCAGGAGTGACCAGGAGGCACAGAAGACGAATGCCCACTGAAGATCTCTGGTGAAGAAAGTCAACAAGCCTTGGTATTGGCAAGTCAACATGGTGCACAGGGGTGTTATTCCAGCGGTTCCTACGAGGGATACTGGCCTCAAACTCGGTGATAGGGCAGCGCAGGCCTTGAGGGGGTTGCATTACCACCACCTGTGTTGCTGGACTCAGGAAGTCCGGAGGACGTCAGGAGCAGCAGCCCTCTCAGCTTAATTATTGTGCCTGCGGATGCAGGGGAGTGACTTCTTCACTCCAAGGGAGATTACTTCAGGTGTCTTTTATGCCCACAGGCCTACAGAAGAACCTGGATGGAGCACAAGCACAGACAACGCAGAAGACTGGCAAGACGACGACACCAAGAGCAGCAGGATTCTTCCAGTTGCAGTCTTGGTTCCCTAAGTGAAGTCCAACAAAGTCCAAAGGGCCCAGACGGTTGAAGTGAAGTGGTTTCAGAGCTGAATGTTGTCCCATGATGAACCTGAAGAGCCATCCACAGGTAAGCACTTAAGTACCCTAAGGAAAGGGTTGGGACGATTCAGGGGTCCCTCCCAAAGGAGGGGCTGGACAGTGGGGAGGATACTTCCATGTCATTTGTGCAGTTTCACGCCAGTACAGGAGCCAATGGCTTCCTGAACTGGTTCCAACTGGAGTATGCAAGGAGGGCACCAGATTTGCCCTACAAAGCAGTCTAGTGGTGCTGGCAAGCACCCCCGCCCCAGCCCAATACACTAAATCCTGTCTGGGAGGTGGTCACACCTCACTGTGACAGGAAACCTATTGTTCTACCTTCCCCTGCTTGAGCTTGGCTCAGCAGCAGGAGGGCAGAATCATGTCTGTGGTCAGCAGCAGCCCTAGCTTGCTGTTAGACTCTGGAAGACTGGTACCGGGAGCACTGGGGCTTCCTGGAGGAACCCCATAGTGCATGGAATCATACCTCCAACAAAGTTTAAGGTGTTGGGATATGATTCCAACATGCTTGATACCAAGCATGCCAGGGTTCATTACAGCCAGTTTATAGTTAGCCATAATGACGTATGATCACTATATATATTGTAATGACTGACACACTTACAACGCCTGGAAAATGGACTCTGGGGTTTGTAAGGGTGTCCTGCTCATGGAAGGGCACCCTCACACTTATAACCAAGCACCCTGCCTTCAAGATTGAAAGGCCTGCCTTAGGGGTGAGTTATAGGTTTTAAGTGTAGTGACCCCGGATATAAGAAAACATACCTGTAGTAAGTGGTGCTAGCACCAGCTTACACAGGCTGCAATGGCAGCCTGTAGTCACAATCTGAGTGGTCTCCCATGGGTGGCATAATACCTGCTTCACCCTATTGTGGACCCCTGGTTAACCGATGCCCTGGGAACCTTAGTACCACATACTAGGGACATACAAGGGTAGACCAGAGGCCAATATGGGGAGGTACCTAAGTACTCACCATGGTCTAATTTAGGGGGGTCCTGATTAGCAGGAGTCCAGTCAGATTAGTCAGCAAACAGAATGACACCAGCAAAATGTAGGGGTAACCATGAAAGCAGATCCTACTTTCCTACGATCACCCACTAAAATAGCATTTCTGAAGCGGAGTCTTGCGATAAGAAGCACTTGTACAGCACTTTTCAGGTGCTCTGTTGAGTTTGGAAGCTTGAATTTTTTTGAATGAGTGGAGGGAGAATTTACAGAGCTCACTAAAAGATTTGTTTGGAATCAGAGTGGTGGTAGAGGCTTATGTAACAAGTGCAGTAATATGACACAGCAACCAGCTAATTTTTCCAGGAAAGCCGCAGCAGTGGCTCCATAAAGCTGACATGTGCAGACCGAACAACACATTTCACAGTACCATCTAGTAGCAGTGGTAAGTTTAGGCTTGCTGTAGCGGGACATTTATAGAACTGACTTGTGTGTGGTGCCCATACCTCTCACTGTAAAAACACTTTTCAAAAGAAGAACGATTATTGAGACTATACATCATGCAATAAAACAAATTGTTTATTTAGACTAAATTAATAAAGACTGAGCCTCAGCTCTATTAAACATGGAGCTCTAAATTATCTGTCATAGCACAGGTGTACTTTTGGCCCTAACTGTGTGTGCTTTTCTCTATTTCATCATGTATTTTATTAAGTAGATTCATCATTCTAACTGGTGAGAAGGAAACAGTCTGCCTTGGTATTTCCATTTCTCTTGATTGCGCTGTTTCTTCTTGGGTTCCAGAACAAGCTCGAAATTCCAATAAATGTTCAGGGTGCTTCTTCCCTCAAAAACACTTCCACAAAATTTGGGCCAAATGGTTCTTTTTACAGCGAAATTTTATAGATAAAAAAACCCCATCGTTTTTATAGACATTTCAAATAATCCCGTTGTGCAATCTTATGTAGCATACTATCGTTTTTAAACGATGTGGACCATCTTCTTTCATTCTTACCTTCTCTTCGTTTCATTTTCTCACACTGTCCCTCCAAGTCATTTTTCTAATCACTTCTTTTTTATTCATTGCTAACTTGCTGTAGCTACTACTCCGCTAAGGTGGAGGAGCGTCGCCCCACTGCTATTAAAGCAGTATAGATAAAGGCCGTACGGGATAAAGGAAAAATGAAATGATTATAACTCTTAGTTATTATCATTTTATTTTGTCCTTGTTGCTGCAGTTTTACGGGCGGGGCTGCACTGCTGACAGAGTAAGGGAGTGGAGGAGTGGTTAGCCCTTCCATAGTGCGCATGAATGTTTGGCCGTCCGTCTAGGGCCGTCCAAACAGCCATGCACACTTTGCATGTTCTCCATACAGGCTGCATCTCACCCCCGATCTGTGCCAGCTGCCACTGTTGCTAAGTCCTGTTATTCTGGGGTCGCAGTGTAATTAACAGCTGCTACTAATACCTAGTTTATGGCACTCAATTTACCCTTTCGAAAGGATGGAAAGCTGAGTCTGCCTTGCTGACATTCAAACGCATGACCTTCAGACTAATACATTCGTCAGCAGTTAGTGAGCAATCCTGCCCCCAATGAGAAGTGTGCAATACATATAAAATGTGGGGCCCGATGTACAACCCTCAGTGTTTGCGACTCGCTATTTGCATTGTTTTGCAACTCGTAAACACTGATGTATAACAGTGTCTGAGACACGGTTTGTGATTCCCTAATGGTTTGCAAACAACCTGCCTCCTTAATATTCATGAGACAGGTCGCATTTTGCAAACCATTGGGAATGACCAGCATGTCTGTGACTGCTATTTCAATAATGCATTTTTTTTGGGGGGGGCGGGGGGGGGGGGGGGGGAGAAGCAGCCCATTTTCCTTAAAGGAAAATGGGATGCATTTAAAAAATAAAAATGAAACATTTCTGTTTCATTTTTTAAGAGCAGACAATGGTCCACTCTTAAAAAAACATTTTAGCTGCTAATCACAAACGGGAAGGGGTCCCCTGAGGATCCCTTCCAGTTTGTGACTGGCTTACTACCAACTTGAAATTGGTGGTAAATGCGATTGTTTTGTGAATGCGTTTGCGGCCACAAAACAATCGTATAAGCCCCTGTGACTCGCTATTAGGAAGGGACACCCTTTGTACGCCCCTTCTTAATAACGACTCACAAAATGCATTTTGGGAGTCAGTAACAGGTTAGCGACTCGCAAAATAGGATTGGTACATGTTACAACCCTTTTTAGCGGTCGTAAGCAGCCCGACTTTCAGTTTGCGACCACTAAAAACGGTTGTACATCTGGCCCGTGGTGCAGGAAAATTGGTTCATCATATAGGCTAAGACTATTGGTCACTTAAAAGTTCTGAGAATGGATGTGGCAAGGTAAATAAAGGCTGTATAGAGCTTTCAATGTCATTCTTTAGACAACAGTGCTATGCATCAAATTAGACAGCTTTTACAGGTTCACAGTTAACATTCAATGCACCAAGACATTATGGCTTCAACCTATACACGTATCCTCAGGGTAAACTGTTCTTTCAGGTTAAGGTGTCATTCAGCGGAAGGAACTATATCGATAATAATATCACAAAAATGTATCAGTGTAGGAATGCCCCCACGGGAGCTCTGAAACAGCATATAGCAAGTGTTCTTTAACACAACGAGAATATTATCAGTAACAGGTGCCCCCAACTCAACACGAATCAGTACGTGATCATCAGCTTTTTCTGAGATTGAGATACACTAGTTAGCTCCCAAACATCTTAATTTATTTTAAATATACAAATTGTATCCGAAAATACCACATTTGTTTTGACTCAGTATACTGGTATTTTGACAGACATCAGCTTATCAATGTAGTGATTTTACCCTCAAACACCAGCATGTCATTTTATGAAAATAAATTAGTTTTGATCCCAATTATCAGCCTTCATATTTAATTAATAACTCAAGTCTACATTGAAGCTCCCTGCCAATACAAGTGGTGGTCCGCAAACAGAAGTAATGTCCCGCATGTGCCAAGAATGACCACCACATGCCATGGATATGTGGCAAGTGCCAGAAATTGTTGGCATATGGGCGCATGACAGGAATACCCATGAAATGGTAGATATAGACACCATACCTTACTAATGTCCATCAAATGCCAGAAATGTCCATCAAACTCAATGGATAATCGAAGCTGCCAGATATGCTCCTCTGATGCCAGAGTTACCCATTCTATACCAGGGATGTACACCAGATGCTAACGATGCCTCATCTTTGTTTCTTATTAAATATGAATCTCTCTGCTCTGGATCAGATAATGCGATCTCCGCATCCTATTTTGATAACCCTTCCCTTCTTTGGATAGTCCTCCCAGTTGATCAGTATGCTTTGGTTGACTGTGGTGGTTAGACTACTGGAACACCTTGTATTTAGGCCTTCCATCTTATGCACTCATCAAACTGAAGGATAATCAAAATGCTACCATTTGACATGTGAGCTGGTTGCCGAAAGGTCACCATGTTATAGAAGCTTGGTAATCCTAAAATTGCTTGCCAGTTTCCCAGTGAATAGTGTTGAAGTACTAACCAAATAACTGTAACAGTTCTCAATATCTGATATAAGGGTGACCACCTGACTCCAGGGGCCGTATTATACATTGAGAGCCTGCTTTGTGTGCCCCTGTGCCACTATGGTTTTACAGAAAGGGCTGCAGATGTTTGTGCGGCTCCTTCTGTAATACTGATAACGCTGGTGCACATCTAGCAGCAGCACTATCTTGAGAGGGCAAAGCTTAATTTGCATGAGGCATTGCCCCATGCAAAGAGGAAATCACTTTGCATCTGTGCCCCAAGCCATATTATGGACATGGGCACAGAGGCAAACAGTTTCTTAGGAGGCGCCATGATAGTGCGCCACAAAAAGACATCCCTCTGGTGGTGGGAAAGGGGGCCCCATGAAACTCCCAGACATCCCCTTGCAGGCCGGTGTACTCATTCACTGCACCTGCCTGCAGGGGGATCTCTGTAACCTCTTTAAAAAGCAGGTGGGTTGCCGCCTACTCTGTAATTCCGTATTTCACTGAATGCAATGCCCCGAGGACAGAGGCTGGGCTGGGGCTGCCCTCAGGGTAGCACATTAATTGATAAAAAGATGCACAATCCCTGTCTACACATGTGAAACATGTTTAAAGGTGCGCCATGGTGCATACAGGGACACTGCACCCTCTCTATAATACATGGCAGGTCATTAAGTACATCATTTCCAGTTCTGAACTTCTCAACTACAAAACATAGATTTCGATGTGTTAGTTTAAATACTTCAATGGAGGAAAACAAGACTACAATATCCAGAATGTGTTAGGCTACCTAATCTGGTACTGGCAAAATTCATGTTGATCCAACCCATTGGTTCACTATCAATCCAGCAATGCTTCCTAATATCACAGATCCAGGACTTCATTTATATGCATCAGCATGTGGGACTCATCCTTACAACTCACTGCTGATCACAGATCATCAGAATAGCATTCATTTCAGGGTCCTTGAAATTGTCACCTCTGTGTACCTGTCAAGACATAAAACGAGCAACCATTTCCAAGTAAATGTCTTGTTATTAGGGTTTTTTTTGTTTCTAAGTCTTATGGCAGATAAATCTTATCCAATTCTTGCTTTCACACTTATTGTTGTGTTACTAACGCACACTAAGCCACAAAGGCCCTTTATTGAGTAAATTGTAAATACAATTCCACAGATGCCACCATCTCTTGTGTGAATCTGTTTAGCACAATGCATTTGGAAAACTTTACCTCCATGTATGAACAGATCAATTGTAACCAGTCGGGCACACAAAGGTGCTCCTCTGTGCTGCTTGCAATGCTTGTTGTTATATCTTTATACTAGTCATCGTCAATTTCTTTAAGCAGATAACCACTAATCTTTGAACAACTTATTTGTATTGTATTCATGCCATAACAATTACCAATGCCAAAGAGTCATATTCCTGAGTTTAAACCATAACATCAGAATACTAAGCAGACTCCTAGATCTGAAAGTTTCACAAAGTGAATGAAGAGACATTCAGTTTTGTTCTGGTATACCCTAAGAGAAACAGTGGCCTTGGATAGTACATCAAGAGAGAAGTATGACAGTCAAGTTCAGAAATCTTATGCTCAAGATATATATAATGACGCATTGTCACTATATTTATTGTAATGACTGACACACTTACAATGACTGGAAAATGGACTCCAGGGTTTGCAGGGGTGTCCTGCTCATGCAGGGGCACCCTCACACTTATAACCAAGCACCCTGCTTTCAAGATTGAAAACTTGATAAATTCCTGTTCAACAGAATGCGCCTGGGATTCAGTATGTGGTGCAGGCCATACCAGCTACTGTTATAACGTTACTATAATCAAAGTGTCTTAGGCAGAATCAGATTAATAGAAAAGGTGACATTAGTATCGGCATATGCATTGACCAAGGGAAAAAAAAGTAGGTGTGGAAGATTATGGGGCCAGTACGAGTCGGTGTTTTATCCTGGTATTCTCCATCTCCCTGCCCCACCTAGAATCAACTAATAAAGGAAGCAAGATTTTAGGCAATAACTTGTGGGAAATCAAGATTCCACATTGATTCCTGTTAGTTTTAGTCCAGTATTTCACACAGAGTCATTGCCTACTTTGTCAAAGTCTCAGGGTGAAGTGCGACTGATCCATTGAATTACCCTGGGTCTTGGGATCCCAATGAGACCGATACATCTTGTTACTGGCCTCATCGAGATTACCTTGGCCTTCATAATGAGGGCTTATCAATATGGCTACTAAGCATGTTATGTGTTGGCTCCCTGGTTTGAAGCTTTGGGGGTTCCCTTCAAGCAGCCACTTTCACTTGCCCTCCACCTTCATTTCACAATATTTCAGGCTGAGTTTCCCATACAGACACTAGTGGGATTGTCATTCCCTCATTTTGAGACACAATAAATACCCTTGCAATGGTCTTTGCAATAAACATGTGTGTTGCATTGGTATACTGGAGTCAGGTGGTGTTTTTGCTCCTGTTGGGGACTGTGGTGAGCAAAAAAGGGGGGCTAATGTCTAGGTTAATTTCTGTTAAACTGAGTGTTATCTTCCTTGTCTCAGAACTTAATGCTTTCTCTTCCACACCCCAGTGTTGAGTCATGACAGCAGCAGTAGCAGGTAGCATATAATGACTCAGGGTGGCTTCCACCATCAGAGGGCAAAGTAGATTAGGAGCCTTTCTGGTGAGGGGAAAGGGGAGTGTTACAGTACAGCAAATCCCTCCACAAGCCTTTCAGGCATCTTGATGAGGAAGAGAAGACTCTGCACCAGATATGTCATCGCTTGAAAAAACTAATAAAATTTGTTTAAATAAAAAATGAGGAAGAGAAGCCTCTGGACTGGTTCACAAAGGGCATGCGCACTCATGGCAGAGGCCCGGCATGGGGTAGTCTTGGCACTCGTTTCGGAATCTCTGCCATGAGAATTCTCATCGCGGAGACTCCGCCCCAAGTGACGAGACTCTGCCACGAGTGCTGAGGCGCCCTTTGTGAATCAGGCCTTCTGTGTAGTAATGATAGAGTGGAGAGAACCAACAGAAGTGCCAGTTAGCATATTATATTAGTGGAATATGACTATCTACTAAAATAAATGTTAGCAGAAGCAAAAAGCAGGTTTAGATTACATGTGGAGAGCAAGAATATTTGTCATCATAGAACAGGTGCAACTTTACCTCCTCACACTCCCCTGCAAAGAAAGCCTTCTCGATTGCTTGTAGGAGTTATCTTGTACCCTCTTTCTGGTGGCAACCCTAACCATCCAGCCAGTATCTGTTATCCTAGAACCCTGCCCTTTTAAGATATAACCAGTGTGATGTGTGGGTGGGTTACTAGCTGACAGAGGACATAGTTGGGACCTGCACATGTACAACAGTTGGGGATGAGGAAGCGGATTCAATTTTTCCTGAACCTTTAAACTGACAAATTAAAAAAAATTCAAATATACAAGAAAATTGTAGATTTCATATAAATAAACACTACTGGGTGGAATCACTTGAAGCACAATTCACAAATGAAAGCCAAAAGAAAGAAAGAGGTCTAGGGATAGAGAAAGTTACTGCCATACCCAGGGCCGATGAAATTCTGTGCTTCTGAAGCTATTACAGCCTATATGTTTGGCTGCCACACGTGCTACGTAACCACTAACTGCTGCATAATTTACATATTTTAACAGAAAGAAAATTCTAGCTCAAACACAATGCAAGCAATTAGAAACACTTCACCCAGGACATCTGTCACTTTCAGAAAGTAGAAAGCACAAAGTTAACAATTCACCTATCAACTGTTGATTGGCAGGAAGCAGGCGATAATTATGCTAAGATTATGTTAAAATTGCCAATTAATGTTTGGAAAAGGGGGTTAAGCTTAAGTAGGTTAAAAAAATATTATTTGCCTTAATGTAATTGAACCACAACAGAAATAATGGCTCTTTCTTTCTTAGGAAGATGTTTTTTTCACTGATCATGGAAATTCATGTTTACAGCAGACACACTGATTTAAAAGTTCTCATATCTTGAATCTTAAAGTGGCTGGTAATTTGATATTGCTAAAATGTAATAAATGTAATATGTACATTATTGGTCTAGATGACTTTTTCTGAATGGAAATGGTTGCTTCCAGAGGACCTACAGTGTAACTAAAGGGTAAACTTGAAACTGAGTAGATTTCCATGCATAGTTAGGATGTGCAGAAAAAAAAGAGAAACACCTTTTATTAACACGTACATTGTTCATGTAGGTTTATTTTCTGTGCAATGCAATATTGTATGTGCTTTACATAAACAATTTTACTCAGGGAGACAGAAAAGATAGGATTAATAAAACAGGGTTCCTGTGCTTCCGCTTTAGACAAAATCATTTGGTTTTTTTGGATATAGATTTTCTTAAAAAACCTATGGGCCTGATTTAGATTTGGGTGGACGAGTTACTCCGTCACATGGGTGCCATATATCCCGTACGCTGAAATATACATTCCATTACATCCTATGGGATTTATATTTCGGCAGATGGGATATCGGTCACCGTTGTGACATAGTAACCCATCTGCCGAGATCTAAATCAGGCCCCACGTATTTTTCATAGCATTTACATTCTTTTTGAATCAATGCATGTTAAAAGTGGCAACTGAATGCTACTGTATGTATGGCATAATGTACCATTACTCACATAATATGCCACATAATTTGCATTTACTTTGCCATTTCATTTAGTCAATCCTACCACTCTATTTTGTCCTCCATTGCGCATAAACAACACCAGTACCACTGTTTCTTTATATCTAAAAGCTATTGTGGTCAGACCACTTTTAGTTAAATTCTGTATTGATGACGTGTTCGATAGCGGATCCAAGACTCTCTTTAACAAGATTCCTTCCTCCTTCTCATTTAAACTGAACAAATTACAACAGGAAGCCTTCATCCAGTTGCTAAGATGTATCCTGGACACTTCTCTACCTCCTGATTACATTCTTGATTATATGATCTCAAAGTTAACAAAAACCCTTGATCTTCAGGGAAAAAATATGTCATTTAATAGCTAACAAATGATGTACTAACAGCCAGTGCCATCTGAAACAGCAAAGCAGATTACTAGAAAGATGCAGATTCAAAACTTAACTTCCTTCCAATAGCGTAACCTGCCATGCTTACACCTGTACCGACAAATCTGCATGTGCAAGGGCAAAAGAAAAATAATAATACTAGTCTCAAATCACTGAACTTTCTGACTCCACCAAGGAGCTGTTTTGCACCTTCAAGTAAATGGTGTGTTTCAGAGCCTCCAATTGCTTGCCTGTGCCATCATCAGATCTCTGCTATAACCTCCTGCTCTCATTCTTCTCCAATACATTTTACTCTCTGAAGTCCTAATCGCTGCCACCTCAGAGGGATATAGTTAGAATACTCCTCAGTCTCCCAACACTTCTAGTGTCAGCACTCTATGTGAGTTTTTCCCAGCTTCTGAATCCCAAGTTTGGAACATCATGAACTTTGTCAAGAAGTCCTCTCCATCTTTGGATATCACCAATGCTAAAGTCATCAGTCTTGGGCCTCTAGCACTCTTACCAACCATCAGCAACTTTGTGAATAGCTTCTTAGCCAGTCTTTCAAACATGCAACTATTGGGCCCATTCTAAAGAAATCTATAGAAGATCCTGATATCCTAGCCAACTGGAGTTAGAAATTGGGCCTTCCAGGCTGCAGAGGCAAGATGGCCGCCGTGATTAAGGCTGTGTAACAGCTCGACTCCCTGACCTCTCTCAACTGCTGGAGAGGGTTTTGTTCGATATGGCTATATGGTGATTAAAAGAGGAAAATGCTTCTCGGTCGGTAAATGACCCGCATTTGGAGCCTCTGAATGTTTGGCGGGGTCCTCATTCCCCGCTTTGTTGCCAGAATACTTAACGGCTGGAGGGCGTTAACCGGACAGAGTCGGAGCCAGAACCGGAGTTGGGAGGCGGCTCTGACCCGTTTACCTTCTATCGGCGTTTGGCGTGCTCTTCAGAACACTGTTGACTGGCGCAGAAATACTCAGTGCATGATGCCGCCAAAAGCTGTAACGCGTAGCACTAAGACTCAGGTAGCCCTTGCGGAGAACGCTACTACGGGTGCAACTAATGAATCAACGGAAGGAGCGGCCAACGCCGGCTTCACCCAGCACTCCAACAACGTGCCTCAAAAGAAAGGGGATCGAGGTGGAAAGGAGAAACCTCGTACTGGAAAGCACGGAGCGATAACCCTCCCAGAGTTGTTTGGAAAGCAGGTAACGAAAAAAGATACTTTGTTGCAACTCGAAAGGGAAGGGGAGCCTTGTTCAACTTTATCTGGCAATAGAGACACTGTAGCTGGTAATCTCTCACCCTTTGTTGAAAGCACTAGCCTGTCTCTATCCAACTCCGTAAAAAGTACTTTAACAGAAGAACAGTTAATGGATAGAAATCAGTTGCTTTCCAATCCTGGAAGGGGAATTCTGGGAGATGTAGTGCGTGAAACTCCTGTGTCTGAAGATCTAACATTACAAACAGAGGTATTTGGATTAAACAAAGGAGCTTTACCACAGGCAAGTGCAGGGTCTCAAGAAATTACTGATAACTTTTATTCCTTGTCTGATTTTTCGTCAGATGAAAGCAGTAAGGATTGGTATGACAATGAAGCAGAAAATTATACTGAAAATGAAGCCGATTTAAGTAAGGACTCCCCTATAATAACAGTGAAAAAAACCAAAAAAGGAAAAGAGCGTCTTATTATTAACAGTAATAAGGACATAGCTAATGGTGACACGCCTACAGGACCCATGAAGACGGGGCCAATATCTGAAAAAAATTCTGATATAGTAAATGATTCTGCTACACAATTATCAGATCATGAAATTACATTATCCACAATCTATAATACTATGATGGAGCACAGAGCCGAGATCAAATCAGAAAATGTTCGTATGCAAGCCACATGCCGGAAAGTTCAAAACTCTGTGCGTCGGGTTATAAAAATTTGCTCTGATACGGCAATCAGAATGACTGAAGCAGAGTCTAGAATCTCTACATTAGAAGATACCGTAGCAGCCCAAAAAACGGAAATAAGCTCTATTTGTGAACATAGGGATGATGTTGTATCCAAACTGGCTGAACTGGAAAATCAAGCCAGGAGAAAGAATCTTCGTATTATTGAAATTCCGGAAAAAGAAGAAGGAGCTGATGCTCGGAAATTTATTTGTGATCTATTTGTCGAAGCTTTTCCGGAACTGACTTCATGGGACTGGTCTATGGAGATTCAAAGGGCCCATAGGATTCCCTTTAATGTTAGGAAGACTAGATTGGGAGAAGAAGAGAAACCTCGTGCCATTTTGGTTCGATTCAATAATTTTTTGGCTAGAGAAGCCGTGTTTGGTTTGGCACGACCTGATAAGAAGAGAGTTGCGAAAGGTTGTAAATTCTTTGTTAGACCTGATTTTTGTAAGGAAACAGTTTCTAGAAGATGGCACTTACGACAATTAATATCTGGGTTCCAAGAGAAAGGTGCTGTTGTATATTTGCAGAACCCCGCCAAGCTCAAAGTTATGTTTAAAGGTCAGACTAGATTTTTCTTTTCTGAGATTCTAGCCAGAGGATTTCTAGATTCATTATAGTATGTGTCTTGAATTATAGGGGATGTCTCTCTTTATAAGTTTAACCTTGTCTGCAGTTGAGGGAGGGAGGGAGGGCGGCTGACCATCTCTATTAGGGCCTGCTTGTCCCTATGCCTCATATGGTGGTTTGGGTGGGTTGGGTGGTTTGGGTGGGTTTGGGCGGCTTGCTGGGGGATCTTGGGTCTAGGGGAAGGGAAGAGTGGGGGGTGTTGGGTTGTGTGGGGGGGAATAAAAGAACATCGGCAGTCTGGACTTATGAGTTTATTTGATTGTGCTGATCTGGAAAGCATCAAATTCTATGGCAAAACTATACTAATGTATGTACAAGATATCATCTCGATAATTTTTGTTGTTTTTATCAAGATGATGGTCCGTAACTTTTTGTTTATATTATGGCCAGGAAATTAAAAATTTGTACGCTTAACATCTGTGGGTTAAATGATGTGAAAAAAAGAGAAGTGTTTGCGAAGTTTATACAGATTATAAATGTTGATTTACTCTGCCTACAAGAAACTCATGTTGCATGGGCCAGAAGGGGCTGTTTGAGGAAACTTGGACTAGAACTGGTTGCCTGCTCTAAACAGACAGGGGTGAAGAGAGGGGTTGCAACTCTAATGAAACGAGGCTTAGGTGCATGTATTAAGTCGGCTGAAGACAAATGGGGGCGATGGACGATTAGTTTATTTCAGATCGGATTACTTAGACTCACGGTTTGTAATGTATATGGACCTAATCTGGATGATACAGAACTTATTCATTTTCTTAATGTTGAGTTAGCTCAATGGCCACAACCTCTAGTTTTATGTGGCGATTTGAATATTCATTTGGATGCTAATCTAGATGTTAGGATGACTACTTCATATAAGGGTAGAAAACCCCGTTTATATACAGCATTAAGAAATCTGATTATAGATCATGGGCTATTTGACACTTGGAATGCAATTCATGGGGATGACTTAGGATATACCTTTTACTCTGCTCCGCACAAGAAATTTGTGAGATTAGATTATTTTTTTATGTCTTTACAATATCTAGGAAAATTGGAGCTAGAGATCTTGCCAAAACTTATATCTGACCATAATCCTTTAGTTCTCAAAGTTTCAATTGAATCACAAATAAAAGCAGGGAATCAATCATGGTCCTTTGAGCGGAGCCTCCTCTTAGAAACCGAATATTGTAAATTTATGCTTAAAGTTATACAGGAGTTTTTTTCTTTCAACAAAGGGACGGCATCTATTCAAACTACGTGGGATGCATTTAAAGCCACAGTTCGTGGGGAGACCCTCAGTTTTTCATTATCTCGACGCAAAAGAATGTTGATAAAATATAAAAATGACTTTCAGATGGTCATGTTAGCTGAACATAAACTAGCCGAGGTAATTAGGTCTGGTGGGAACCCAGGATTGGCTCAAAGAGAACTCACTGTCAATAGGGCAAGAGTATACTCTAACATCGCGGATAAAATAGCTTTAAAATATAAACAACATAAAGAGCAAGTATACGAATTCGGTGAGAAAACTGGGAAAATCTTGGCTCAAAGATTAAGGCAAAAAGCGGCATATAATGATATTATTAAAATTATGGATGCCGATGGTGTTATTCAAGAAACAAGAGAGGGGGTCTTGGAGGCTTTTCAGAATTTTTATCAATCGCTTTATAGTGCCCCGGGTAGTGAGATGTATGATCATGATGGGAGGGAGTATACGATGGGGGCTCTGACAACAGAATTTTCTGAACTACAGAAAACTGTCTTATCGGCCCCAATAACGTGGGATGAAGTTGAAGAAGCTATTTTAGCATTAGCTATGGGTAAAGCAATGGGCCCGGATCAGATTCCTCTGGAGTTTTATCGCACTTTCAGAAATATGCTGAAAAAGGAATTACTGGAGGTGTTCCAACATTCCTTCTCGGGTAGACCCCCGGATTCATGGTCAGAGGCCATCATAGTAATTTTCCTTAAAAAAGGAAAACCAGAAGTAGATATGGGATCTTATAGACCCATATCTCTTCTTAATGTGGATAGCAAAATCTATTCTAAAATTATAGCAAACAGGTTAAATAATTTTATGCCTCTGTTGGTATCAAAGAGACAACATGGATTTATTCTACAGCGTGATACAACGGACCACGTTAAAAGAATTATCTCCATATTGGATTGGGCACAGGCCTCTAACTCTCCGGTTGCAGTGGCTCTGTTGGACGCTGAAAAAGCGTTTGACCGGGTCTGCTGGAAGTTCCTATGGTCAACTCTAACTTGGAAAGGCTTTCCCGCTGAATTTATTATAGCTATTCAGGCTCTTTATAAGGATCCAAAAGCAACCCTGCGTATCGCAGGTCGGCTCTCTGGTAATATAATGTTTACGAGGGGTACAAGGCAGGGCTGCCCTACATCGCCCCTGTTGTTTGCTCTGTATATTGAGCCCTTTTTAAATAGTCTGGACAATAACGCTGGAATCAATCCGGTTATGATACACGACATAGCTTATAAGGTGTTTGCATATGCAGATGACATTGCCATAGTCACAACAGATATCAGGACTGCCCTCCCTAAAATAATAGAAGCGGCGGAAAAATTTGGTCAATACTCTGGATATAAGCTTAATGTTGCCAAGACTCAACTTCTTCATTCAGAAGCTGGACGTCCACAAGACATGCATTTCGAGGCAGAGTCTACATACTTGGGAATAAAAATATCTGCTGACCTAGATAAAATTGTTTGTTTAAATACTGATGCGGTAATTGCTTCTGCCAACAAAACTCTGGAGAGGCTTGATAATCTTCGTTTGTCGTTATATGGCCGTAGCAATGTTTTAAAAATGCTAATTTTTCCTAAGTTTTTGTATTTATTTCGAACTATACCTCTGCTTTTTTCCATATCAATATTTAACCGAATTGATAGAATGTCGTCCAGGTTTCTATGGAGCTATCACAGATCTAGAAGAGCTTTAAAAAAACTTACTTTATCAAGAGATAGAGGGGGCCTGGCAATTCCTAATTTTCAATTATACTTTTGGTCTATCTTTTTACAGAATATGGGTGTCCTATTGGTTAATGAAACATATTTGGATGAGTCAGTTAGACCATCTATATATGAGATGGTTTTAGGACAGGAGGCACGCCAATGCTTAGTTCGTATTATCGAGCCGAGCTACTATAAAAAAACCAAATGTAAAATTATATTAACTGTATTTGAGATTTGGAAAAAAATAAAGAAAAGAATAGGTCTCAGCTCCAACTTAAATTATTATACACCTTTAATTAACTGTCCTTTGCTACCGGATATATTCAAAGATCCAATTATGCACAGATGGTATCGGGCCAGTATTAGCCAATTGGGGGATTTATTCGTTGGTCAACAAATGGCTTCTTTTTTGTCTCTACAACAGAAATATGGTCTTTCTCGGATAGAATTTTTTAAGTTTTTACAGATTCGTAGTTTTTTGGATAGAAAATGTTTTGAGAATCAAATTTTGTTTCAAAAAATCAAAATTATTGAAATACTTCGGAAAAGGTCGAGAATTGGAACTATTTATCAATTAATGCTTGCCAACTATCAGGATGACCTATCAATAGTAGGAGACAAATGGCAAAAGAAATTTGATGTAGAAGGAATTGATATGAACAGAGTTATCGAAATATCTAGTAAAACGTTATATAATGGATCATTAATAAGTCAACACTTCATGTCCATTTATGACTTATATTATACACCGGCTAAAATTGCTAGATGGGCACAGGTCAGAGTGAATAAATGTAATCGATGCGACTTAATAGCAGCAGACACTATACATATGTTCTTTTTGTGCCCAAAACTTAGCCAATTTATAAGAGACATCGAGAACTTTTTATCGATTTATTTAGGGGTTTCAACACAAATTACTGCAGAATTGGTGATTCTGGGGGTACAAACTAGTAGTAATAGTATAAGAACAGATGTGGAGGATAGATTTGTATTTATATGTATGTCAATCTTTCGGCGTTGTATTACTACACAATGGCTAGATATTGAACCACCTGTCTTTAATAACTGGCAAGCCAGATTACTTTCTGTGTATCACCTGGAAATGGCTGTTTATAAAACTAAGGGCAAGAAAAGGAGAGCAATTGGGTTGAAACTGTGGACCCCACTTATTAACTGGTTATGAACTGATGTAATACTCTTAATGCATGTATCTTATATGACGTGCCTTCCTGCAAATGATGTTTTTGTTAAATTATATGTATTTCTTGATTTTTGTCCTGACTGCCTGATGTCATAAAAAACTCAATAAAGAAAATTAAAAAAAAAAAAAAAGAAATTGGGCCTTCCATGTGCTGCAAGCTTGCTCCAAACCATTTTCTCTCACCAAATGTCCTACACCTGGAGTCCAATTTTCTCCTCAGTAACCTCCAGTTTGAATATAAACCACACAGGAACACTGAAATCACCTTATTAAAAACTAGGGAAGGCCTTCTCTCTACCCATGAACAGGATACCCCTGTGCACTGATGCTACTTGATCTTGTCACCTTTTAGACTGCTGATCTTCAACTGCTAATTGATAGGCTGTCCACTTAAGCTTTGGTCAGCAGTGCTGCACTGATATAGTCCACCTCCTTGAAAAACCATATCCATCCAATGAAAGTGGGTCCATTCCTCTCCAGAACAGCTGACATCTACTGTGGTGGTCCAGAGGACTCCACCTCATTTATCTTTTATCTGGACTTTTGTCGGGTTATGGAATGTTATGCATGTCATTGGGAGATGGACTGTATGTAAGGTTCACAATTAGGCATTTGCGGCCGGAACCTGGCCATTACGGGTGGAATAATAAACATGGCTTACTTACCTCGATGTGTCCATTACTTTCAGTGCTCCTGCAGAGGTTCCTGACACTGTATGCGTGTTCCTGTGGCTGGGTTCCGGATTTGGGTATGTGGCACAGTGCTGACTGTGTACTCTGGCCCTTCCTCTTGGCAAGTGTCTTTCTGCTGTTCCTGGCACCGCGCCTTGTGAATTTAAGATATTTTTATTCTCGTGGCATATCACAGGGAGATCTGCGTTAGTAAGAATTAAGCTAAACCCCCATTAAAAATAAGCACATCCCTGCATGCGGCACATTTTGGCACCCATGTTGTGAGGTTGGGTGGAATTTGTGCCCTCCCTGCTATAGAAAATCATGTTTTCTATGTTTTGGCAGCCATTTTAGTGGATTGTTAAGTGTTTCATTTCTTAACTTTAAGACTGTGGGCTTGCTAGATATCAGATTTTGTTTTCTTGCCTCAATAACAAAAAAGTGTGAACATTAAGCCTGCATTTACAGTGATGAGCACACCTTGCTCAGTTTGAATATTGTGAGTTTTGCTGGATATCGTATCTCATTTTCTTGTCTCTTATCTAAAAACAAAAGGTGTACATATTAACTTAAGCCCGCATCGAAGGTGAAAGGCACACCTTATTCACTTGGTTACCACACCCTGATGAGTAGATTTTGACCAATGTAATATACAGTATAGTACAGTTATTGGCTGCAACTGACTCGCGCCAGGTCACGCTCATGGAAATAATAGCACCTCCTGCACCATTTTGATCTGTTCCCAGAACTCTCAACTCAATTAGCCAAGTGGAGGGAATCGTTTGAAGCATATTTGGAAGCAATTGAGGATAGATAAATCCACTTCTAAAAAAGCAAAAAGCACTGTTGGTATTCAAAGGGTGAAAAGTTTCCACAGAAAATGCCCAATGCCGAGCACCAAATCTAACTGAGAAAAGAAGGATATGTTGTGTTTCTGTTGTGACAGCATATCACATTTAGGCAGTTCCAAGTTTTGTAATACTGTCAATCAGACTTGCTTAAAGTCTGGAAAGAAAGGACATTTTGCATGTGTGTATAAATCAGCATTAGGAGAAAAGTCTCGTAGTTCAGTGATGGTAAAATCACTGGAGGACGTTTTAACTGATAAAAGTGGGAATTGTATACTGATCTTCTTTACGCCAGAGCATCGCTGGGGCAATATTGTAGAGATATCTACTATGAGTGAGCTTCACAGGAGGAAGCCTTCAGAATGTGGAATTGCTGTCAAAGGCAAAATTGTCAAATTCATGTTCTCCCTTCACACTTATTAATGTGAAGGATTTTTATGAGTTTCAAAGGGTACAATTACAAGCATCATGCATTAGAACATTTGCTTATGGGGGAAAGAGAGTAGAATTTGAGGATAAATTTGACACCACATTGGAGTTTGAAGGCAGTTTCACCAAGGGACTGGTGTATGTTGTGAAAGATGGATTCAATTAGTTAGAGTGGAAATAACAAGGAGATTTGAATATAGTATTAGATCCAAATCAACCTGATATGGTAAT
Source organism: Triturus cristatus (assembly GCF_964204655.1). Taxonomy (NCBI): domain Eukaryota; kingdom Metazoa; phylum Chordata; class Amphibia; order Caudata; family Salamandridae; genus Triturus; species Triturus cristatus. Next base: position 219,617,338 of record NC_140588.1, read on the forward strand.
TTCAATGGAAAAGTGTGTGATGCGATCCTAATTATTTGAGTGTTGGTCAGCTGTGCAAGAGTGAGGGGGTAAAGTATATCCTGATGTTGCCAACAAAAAGTTAGGCAAACTGAAGGATTTCCAACACCACATTATGTTGAAAGACAATATCTGAGCAATTGTGCATAAGGCATGCAAGGGGCTATGGACTGAGCTGAGATCAGAACTTGAGAAATTGTGTAATTTGGGAATCATTGAACCTATTGAAGGTTCAGAATGGTTTGCTCCTGTTGTCTTGGTGCACAAATCAGAGAAGTCTTTGAGATTGTGTGGTGATTTGAGGGATCCGAATGCTAATATATGGGTTAATCGTCAACTATTGCTCAATATTACCAAAATGTTAGCAATCCTTAAGGGAGAGGTGTTTATTTACATCTTTGGGCGTGTCAGCTGCTTACCGCCAGGTAGAGTTGTGTCAAGAATCTAGAAATCGCACAACCTTTGTAATACCCGAAGTTGTGTATCGCTATATTCGGATGCTATTTAGTTTGACGTCTGCATCAGCAGTTTTCAAGAGATTGATGAATAATTAGTTCAAGATTATGTCAGGAGTTTATTTCCAAGATGATGTTTTGGTATATGGAAAGACAGATACGAACATGACAATAGGATAAGATGTATTCTTCACATATTGATATCTAGTGGGCTGACATTAAGGAAGGATAAGTGCACATTCTCGCAAGATGGGGTGGATTATTTAAGACACCATGGGCCAGATGTATGACGCTCTTTAGCGTGCGCAAGAGGGTCTTAGACCCGTTTGCGCACGCTAAAAAGCATGGGCCCATGTTCAAACAGTATTTTGTGACTTGCAAAATACTGTTTTGCAACTCGCTATTAGGAAGGGGCGTTCCCTTCCTAATAGCAACCGCAAAGCTATGTACCAATGTTTTGCAACCTCAATTGCGGTCGCAAAACACTCGCAAATTACCACCTACTTCAAGTAGGTGGTAATGCATTTGCAAATGGGAAGGGGTCCCCAGGAGACCACTTCCCCTTTGCAAATGCATGCAATATTATTTTTAAGTGCAGGCAGTGGTCCCAAGGACCACTGCTTGCCCTTAAAAAATGAAACGAAAACTTTTCATTTTTTTTCTTTAAATGCATCCTGTTTTCCTTTAAGAAAAACGGGCTGCTTTTAAAAAAACAAGAGAGCAGCTTTATTTAAAAGCAGTCCCAGACATGGTGGTCTGCTCAGCCCTGGGAGAGCCTGTCATTCCCAATGGGCTCACAAATTACGAGAGGCTCATTAATATTCATGAGCCAAGCAATTTGCGACCCCATTGGGAATCGCAAACAGCGTTAAACACACTGTTGTACATGCCAAATAACGCCTCACAAATTGCGAGTCGCAAATGCGACGCAATTTGCGAGGCACTATTTGGCAGGTCATACATCTAGCCCCTTGTGTTTAAAGGAGGGGTAGAGTCTAAAGTCAAATCTTTGGAAGCATTTGAGAAGGACCTAAACCCACCAATAAATACGAACTTTGATCTTTTTGGGGTTTAATAAAATGATATGCCAAATTTGTGGATAATTTTGCAAGCTAAATAGTGTATTTACGGGATTTAATCATGAAAAACTCAAAGTATTTTTGGGATAGTGAGAGTTAGTTTTTGATTCAATTAAACATGAAATTATTGTAGCATGCCCTCTCAAACCGTTTGATATGAATGACATCTGCCTTATTTCCACCGATGCCAGCAATTTGGGCCTTAATGCAGTACTCATGCAAAGGCATAGCATTATAAGGAAATCATTGCATTTGCTTCAAGGGTTCTGCAAATTGTTGCGGCCACTTATTCCACCATTGAGAAGGAGGCTTTAGGTTTGTGGTGGGGTGTGCAATATTTCAGAAATTCTGTGTGGCAATGAGTTTATATTAAGAAAGGACCATAAACAGTTGGTGGACCTATTTAGCACGAGTGGTGATGGGAGAGCCACGCCTTGCACTGTCAAACGGCAATAAAGACAGCAAGAGTTTCAATACAAGCTGGAGTATTTGGTTGGTGCTAAGACTTTTATTGCAGATTTTTTTACTAGGTTGCCATTGTGTAAGTCTGAGTCCCGTTATGAAATGATCAGAGAATTGGAAATGGTGTGTGAAGTAAGTTCTATCAAAATTGCTATGAATGAAACCCTCTCTGAAAGGAAATGGATGGAAGCATTAGCAAGCGACAGCAAAATACAAAGTGTTATGGAATTTGTCATCAGTCATTGGCCTGCTGCCAAAGAGATTCGAGGGAACCTAATTCTGTATCGAAGAGTGTCTGTTGAATTGTCAGTTCTCAATGGAGTTTTATGTAAGTGTGGGCTGTTACATCAGATCTGCGTGACAAGGTTTTAACTTTAACCTATGACGGTCATATTGGAATTCGTGCCATGAAGCGTAGGGTACAGGTGGATGTGTGATGGCCTGGAGTTGACATGGCTGAGCAGCTTTTTGTCAGCGATTGTTATATATGTGTTATGACAAATCGCAGGTGACTTGCCCCAGTCCTGTTTCCTTCATAGTCACGTATAATTCACCATGATGTAAATTAGCTTTTGACATATCCGGACCATACAGTGTTTTGAGCATCACGTCAAACTATGCCTGTATTTTGATCAAATTGGTTGAGAGTGTGAATTTCAGTGTGGCCATTAATTTCTTCAAGGAAGTATTTTTGAGGAAGGGAATCCTGGAGAATTCATGACTGACAGTGGTACCTGGTTGGTGTTCCGAGAGATGAGAGTTTTTGGAATTTACTTACATTAAACATGTAAGAACATCTTTGTATCATGCCCTTAGCAACAGTCTAGTGGAGAGGATTTATCGCATCATTAAAGATCAACAGCAGTTGGCATTGGAGAATGGATTGGAATGGAAGTCTGTAGTGAGGGATATGATTTGGGCAGTGAGGACTACACCTCACATGAGCACAGAAATGTCACCTTTTACTTTACTAAGAGGAAGGGTTGCCTGCTCCAAACTGAACAAAGAATGGATGGACATGAAGGGTGTTTATGCTACAAAGATTAGCAATGTGATGAATGTGAGATATGAAGTGCAAAAGAGATTTAGTACTGTCAAGAGAGATTACAATGAATTGCCTGTTAAGGCAGGAAACTGGATAAGAATCGAGAAATCTGGCCATATTCAAATATTTTTCCTGTTTCTCAGCACCATTTCAGGTAAAGTAAGTGAAGCAACATATAGTGGTTCTCAAGAATGGAAAAGTGTACAACAAGAGCCTAGTATTATGGGTGCATAACTCCATGTTTAAGTATGTGTGTGAAAAGGTGGGTATGAGCACTGAGAAGCATGATGATAAGGGTTGTGACCAGAGTCAACCATGGAATTATGATGGCAAAAGTTGCAACCACAGTCAAACAAGGTTTCCCCATAGAGTAAGAGCCAGTCCAGTAACATTTTAAGATTATGTTATGTAATAATTGATTTCACATTATTTGTCATATATATTCCCATCAAGATTGGTTTTGAAGAGTTGTATGGTTCATGTTATTTATTTTTTTTAGCATTTTCATTTTGTGATTATATGTCTAAAATGTTGTTATGATATTCAGGTTATCAAAGTTTGTTTATTTTAAATTGTGAAGACAGGGCAGTATATTGGGCTATTAAATGTTATGTATGTCATCTGGAGATGGAATGTACGTAAGATTCAAGGTTAGGCAGTTGCTGTAGGGACCTGGCTGTTTGTGGTGGAGAATTTAGCTTTCTTACCTTGATGTCTCATCCCTTCAATCGAATGCTTGAACTAATCTCAGCTGATGGTAATTAGCTGGATTGCTTTCCAATCCAATGTTTTTGCTCACTCTGCCATTCTAGTCAGACACTAGACATGGGGTTCCCAACCTTTTCTATACCACACACCCCTAGGAAATGTTTGATCAATGTTTGCACCCCCTACAAAAGTGCATTAAATGCTAATATAAATGATGTCACATACTTTCCCTCTTTGTCGCACCCCTTACTACTGCCCATCTTAAGGTTTTTAAATAATACTTCTGCCATATTTTCTCGATCCATGGAAACACTCATATTAAAGCTACTTGATTGTGTGTGATACCCATGTCTGTACACCCATTATATCCGGTATTGGGGGACCAACAGAGAGACTTTTCGAATATGTAGATTTATTTTTACACCATATGTGGAGAACCTACCTTCCCATATTCGTGATACTAATCATATATTTTTGGATGACTCTTATTTTTTTTATCTATTATTGTGTGTGCCAGAAGACCTGTTTTCAAGTAGTTTACCTCCATATTAAGGGGTGCAGGGATGACATCCTTTCTTTTTTTAGCAATGCACTAATACAATATGCTATAATATTTCTGAACTGTGTACTGAGCACTGAATTCCCTTACTCTCCCCCTAGTTGATATCTAAAGGTTTTTGAGGCTCCTGGTCATGTCCTGGGGTGTTTTCACACCCCTTAATGGACATTGCCTGCTTGCAGCCTTAAAGGACAAGCTGATAATCCACTTTCTGCAGTGGTTTCTAGCTCGCCTTGGCTGCCACCGTGTGTTCTCAGCTCCTCACCAGTAGACTGTGTGAAGGGAGCCTAAATCGTGTGACATATGGCGGCACCGTGTGAGTTGGTAGGTCTAGTCACTGCTGATACGTACGCTGCAAATGGAACTTCTACATAAAGCATTTGTGAGAACATCACAAAGCTTGATGATATTTTACATTGATTTATTTAATTCTCATTGAAACACCAGCTATTGGGAGGGCATACCATACTGAGCATGTTAGTGAAAGAAAGTGTCAATATGTGGTGAAGAGTATATGTAAATAGAAAATACAGAAGCATCAATTGAGTATATATTTATGAAATAAAAGACTTCCACTGTCTTGTATACTCATACTTCCCAGCATGCAATCTTTCCTGTTGTTTGCTGCTCCTCTGATTACATATGGATGGTCACATAAATCGTCACATTATATATATATGTATCTCGTCTTTTTTGTTACCTGATGCACTTTGCACTTTGCATGTTTGAAATCTAAGAAGAAAAAAAGCAAATAAACATGAAGTGAGCAACTTGAAACTAACCTGGATTTTCCGTTTGGTGTGCTGCCTTTCTGTGACCCTCTGGGGCTTGATGGTCATTTTTTTTTTATATTCACTTAAAAAACCATAGGTTTCACACATGTTATAGTTAGGTGGATATTTCCAAAAAAAACAATGAAATTCCCCCGTTATAGTTAGTTCAGATAACTATAACTTGCGCGCCCGCAATCCACTGCTCATGACGTCACATATTACACCACTCATGACATGGTCAGTGACATCACTCATGACATCACTGATGACATCATCCTTGTGATAGAGTGGCGGTCGCGCGAGTTATAGTTATCTGAACTAACTATAACGGGGGAATTTCATTGGTTTTTTACGAGTGAAATATCCACCTAACTGTAACATGTGTGAAACCTATGGTTTTTTAAGTGAATTTGCAAGGTTTTTTAAATGCTAATTCCTAACTATAACGTGTGTGAAACCTATGGTGTTTCCAGTGAATTTGTACGGTTTTTTAAATGCTAATTTATTTATGTATTATTATTTTTTATATATATTTATTTTACAATAAACTACGTATTAAACATTTTTTTTTTTTTCAAGGTGCGCGCACCCCCGCGATTTTTTTACAAAAAAAAAAAAAAAAAATGTTTTTTTTGTTTTTCACCGTGCGCGCAAGGAGCGCGCACCCCCGCGATTTAAAAAAAATAAAATAATAATTCTGCCTTCGGGGTCCTTCAGGGACCCGCTGACAAAGGCTAGGGGGTCAGGAACTCTCTACCCTGCCGCCTTTTCACGTTCGCCACCTTCCTTTTTCACTCTCGCACTGAAAACAAACAAAATGGCGGCCGACACTTCCTGATTTCGACCGATTCGAACGTTGACTAACATGTAACCACCAATCAGAATTACGCTCGCGCACGTTAGGGTGCTCGCACGGTGCTCGCACGGTGCGCGCACGGTGCGCGCACCCTGCGCGCGTATAGATAAATGCTATTTTCTCAGGAAATACGGAACAGATTTACACCAGACCTGCAAAAGGCACTTCCTTGACCTTATGGCTACCTCTCTGCCAAATTTCAAGTAATTCTGTTCAGCCGTTCGGGCTGTAGCTGTGTCTAAAGGTCCTATGGGAAAATGCATGGGGAAAACGCGTTTTGGGACCCACCTTTTTTCTCGGGCCCCCGCTTGACGAATCACCCCGAGACTTTCAGGGTAGGAGCTGAACGGAGCGCCCCATTAGTTTTGAAAATTTCGCTAGGATTCGTCAACCGGCGCCAAAGTTATTCAAAATAGAATTTTGAGATTTCCTATGGAAACACGGTCCTAACTATAACTATCTACTGGCGACCGCCAGTAGATAATATATATATATATATATATCGCGCTCCAAGTAACACCCAGCTGCTGAACTCTTATTCGACGGGTGCTATTCTCCGCCAGTGTGAGGGTGAAATCACGTAAAATACCACAGCTTCCAAAATGCGGAGCACTCTCGGGAGGTATTCAATAGTTCTTTATTCGAGCATCATTCATAGAGCAAATGCATTTCAGCGTTTAGCCTTCCTCAGTGCTCATCAACGCAGCTCTAAACACATAGCACATTTAAATATAACCACAAATGATTTCATTGGGGAAGCCCTTTATCACGGGCAGTGACGAAGGACTACTTGAATTCATGGTGTAATACTAAACTTTATGGCTGCCATGTCTGCGTGTGCTTTACAGCCTCAAGGTAGATACCACATTCTGTTTAAACGGCTGCATTTCCTCTTAAATAACAGGAAAGTCATGTTTGCCAAATGTCACTTACACGCAGCATGATTAATGCCGTCCTTCGTGAAACCAGCCTCTGTGCCTCCTTTTCCATTGCTTGTGCCATGTTACCATTCCTCGCCGTGCCATGGTTTCAAAAAATGTTAAGCACTCCTGCAGGTAAAGTATGGATTACTTTAGTCCTTCAATTCTATAATTGACAGCATCTTCCAGCTGGCAGGATGATTTTCATTTCCTTCGACCTTGGCGGTTCAAGCAGAAATAAACATCGCGCTCCAAGTAACACCCAGCTGCTGAACTCTTATTCGACGGGTGCTATTCTCCGCCAGCGTGAGGGTGAAATCACGTAAAATACCACAGCTTCCAAAATGCGGAGCACTCTCGGGAGGTATTCAATAGTTCTTTATTTGAGCATCATTCATAGAGCAAATGCATTTCAGCGTTTAGCCTTCCTCAGTGCTCATCAACGCAGCTCTAAACACATAGCACATTTAAATATAACCACAAATGATTTCATTGAGGAAGCCCTTTATCACGACCAGTGACGAAGGACTACTTGAATTCATGGTGTAATACTAAACTTTATGGCTGCCATGTCTGCGTGTGCTTTACAGCCTCAAGGTAGATACCACATTCTGTTTAAACGGCTGCATTTCCTCTTAAATAACAGGAAAGTCATGTTTGCCAAATGTCACTTACACGAAGCATGATTAATGCCGTCGTTCGTGAAACCAGCCTCTGTGCCTCCTTTTCCATTGCTTGTGCCATGTTACCATCCCTCGCCGTGCCATGGTTTCAAAAAATGTTAAGCACTCCTGCAGGTAAAGTATGGATTACTTTAGTCCTTCAATTCTATAATTGACAGAATCTTCCAGCTGGCAGGATGATTTTCATTTCCTTTGACCTTGGCGGTTCAAGCAGAAATAAACATTGCGCTCCAGATATATATATATATATATATATATATATATATATATATATATACCATCATCAATCTTAGTTCATGTACTTTAACCAAAACTGAAGAAGATATTCTCAAACTCATGAACTACACCAAAACTAGGTGTGACATTTATAAGGCGGTAAGAAAACTAAAACTTCGCAAGTACTTTGCTCTCAATAAAAACATTGGCAATACGAAATCCAGTGGTCAGACTCAGGACAAAATTGATTCTTGTGATATGTCGCAAACAGCCGAGCTTCTAGAACTATGGGAAACGGATGGGATTGGCTATCAATTCAACACAACGGAAAGCAAACAAGCAACAACACCTTTCAAGCCTCCATCTGTATTTAATCCCATTATGCCACGTGATGCCATAGACATTTTCCATGAGAACACGGTCTGTCAAATAAAAAAACTTTATAAAAAGACAGTAACTCAGAGAAAAAAATATGACCGACAATCCTTTGAATATAACAACCTAATAAAGAAACTAGGGGAAAACAAGAACATTGTGATTCGTCAGAGTGACAAGGGTGGCAATGTGGTACTTTTGGAGCGATCACTCTATGAGAAGGAAGCCTACACTCAATTGAATGACAGAGAGTGCTATATTAGATCTAATGCGAGTGACCTTAAAATCATGGTACAGGACTATCATTTGAAACTTACAAAGTGGAGGAACAAAAAACTAATTACAGAAGCAAAGTTTAAGTATCTCAAAGTTGATAATCCATTAACTCCAATCATTTATTTTATCCCAAAGGTACACAAGGATATAAATAAACCCCCGGGTAGACCTATAATTTCAGCCAGAGGGGGGCTTTTGGAGAAAACTTCTGTGTATATTGATTATTTCCTTCAGCCTTTTGTCAAACAACTACCCTCTTATATCCAGGACACAGGAGATTTTTTGTGCAAGATACAACAAATTAAGTGGATAGATGGCTACTGGATGCTTGCACTAGACGTCACAGCCCTCTTTACCAGCATTAAACACGAGATTGGTCTTAAAGCAGTTTCCCATTATTTGAGCCAAAGGGGTGACCAAGACAATGATCATAACACCATGTTATTGCAGATGCTACAATATTGTTTAACTAACAACTTGTTCATGTTTAATAATTTGCTTTACCGCCAACTCCAGGGTGTTGCTATGGGGGCCAGTTTTTCACCAAGCTATGCCTGTTTAGTGATGGGAGCTTGGGAGGAACTGGTCCTCAGATCACAGTTCAAAGATGTGATGGATAACTTTGTGGTAGCATGGTATCGTTTTATCGATGACTTATTTATTGTTTGGCGAGGAGATGAGAACTCAGCTCTAAGATTTATTAGTTATATTAACAGCAATGACTATAATCTTAGCTTTACTGCAACTATGAGCCAGACATCAGTGACATTCTTAGACACTGAGGTATATGTCCTAATGAAGTATTGGAAACTAGACTATACCGTAAAAAGACAGCAGGTAACACACTGTTACATGCCAGGAGTTCACATCCGGCCCATCTGATAGCTAGCATCCCCTACGGGGAAATGCTGCGTATCAGAAGAGTATGCAGCAATATCACTGACTTGACCTCAGCACAACTTTCTAGTAGCATCAGATTTTTTGAGAGAGGCTATTCTAAAAAAAGCTATAGATAGTGCTATCAGCAAATCTATGCAACACACTAGGGAGGAACTTCTGAGCACCTATACTCCCAGTCAGAGTGTTGTGAATGAAAGCCTAGCTCTCACTCCCCTTGCAAAAATCAACACCTTTAGAATCATTACAGGGTATAGCAAGCAACATAAGGATATCTATAAAATCATCAATCATAATTGGCCCATTGTTCTTAATGATCCAGTTATAGGCGCAACATTACCAACACGTGCCTCGCTTACCTTCAGTAGAGCTCCCTCGATGAGGGACTCCCTGGTGGATACTAATCCTGAAACTATCGAGAGAGCAACTTGGCTACAATCCAACACGGGTTTTTATAAATGCAAAACATGCAAATCATGTCTCCAAGGTGTGAACACTAGATCCTATCAGGATGGTTTTAGTACCTTGGATCATCCGATCAACAAGTTACTTACCTGCAAAACGGAATTCGCAGTTTACATCCTGATTTGCCCGTGTCCATTGAGGTATGTGGGCAGCACCAAATTGCCGGTGCACAAACGAATTCTTCAACACCTTAGGGCAATATCTAATCAAGACAACACATACCCAGTGGCCAGACATTTCAGGGAGTCCCACCACAGTGATAGTCGTCACTGATGCCATAAATGCGAGCAGACGAGGTGGCAATAGAGAAGCGAAGCTCCACAAGTTGGAAACTCAATACATATTACGCTTGGATACTAAGCACCCGAAAGGGCTCAATACAACTGAAGATATGTATACATGTCTACCTTAAATGAACCATACAATTAGGTATGAAATGAACAATGTGAATGACTATAACTTCTGATCAACATAATTTTGCTTATGCCATGAGATGATGTCTCTTTATATATTTGTTGCACTTTTACTCCAATATCACAGTATCTTAATGGGATACTCTTCCCTGATCCCAGGATTTCTTTGTTCAAATATTGTTGAAATTCAGTAGGTAATTATCCAATGAGGTCCCGTTACACGCCAGCGTTGGATATGTTATGTTTTTATCTTTTTTCCTTCCATAACTCATGCACTTTAATCTTTTAGTACCTATTTGTGGATCCGTTTTTAGCCTTGATACAAATCATGAGTTCTACATTGGATCACTTTTTGCACATGACCGATATTGTTGACATATGTTTTTTAGATATAGACTACCTTTATTTAAAGCCCCCTCCATGATTACCCTAATCAATATAACCCCTCTAATATGTAGATGATGGATGCTACAGGCATTTATGCCATTATTGTTTGCACCTAACATATATTTTCTGTGCATCATCCTATATTCTGTTTTTTAGGGCTATAGGTATCGTTTATTTGGCATTTACGCCATGATTACCTGATATGTTTTTACCATGAAGGGCGACAATTATATTTAAAATGGATTGTTTGTTTTTACTGACTTATTTATCTATTTATTGTCTTAATCTAAATATTTTGAATAACAGCAACAATTTGCACAATTCGAATAACTTCATCCTGTTTTATTTTAGGATTAAGTCGTTTTTTGCATTTTGTACAAACACTAAGTGAATGAAGTAGTGTTTTCTCTATGTCAATGATACCAAAGGTCACATGTTTGTAATTTTGCACTTTGAACTCTTTGTTCAGGCTATTTATTGGATCTTGTATTGCACTGACGTTGTCATGTGATCAAGGCTCTGCTGAGCCGAAACGTTATGACGACAACCTTACGAAATAAATAAGCACTTTAACGAAGGTCCGTGTCTGCGAGTGTTTCTGGAGCAACTGATGTCGATTACGTCTTCTATGCACCAGCGGCAATTGGATATATATATATATATATATATATATATATATACATATACATATTACCTACTGGCGGTCGCCAGTAGGTAGTTATAGTTGGGACCCTCTTACCATAGGAAATCCGCAACATTCTATTTTGAATAACTTTGGCGCCGGTCGACGAATCCTCGCGAAATTTTCAAAATAGGTGGGGCGTTGAGCTCCGCTCCTACCCTGAAAGTCTCGGGGGGATTCGTCAAGTGGGGGCTGAGATAAAAGGGGGGTCCCAAAACGCATTTTTCCCATGCATTTTTCCATAGGACCTTTAGACAGAGCTACAGCCCGAACGGCTGAACAGAATTAAATGAAATTTGGCAGTGAGGTAGTCCTCAGGTCAAGGAAGTGCCTTTTGTAGGTTTGGTGTAAATCTGTTCAGTAGATTCTGAGAAAATAGCCTTTAAATCAATATATATATCTGAGCCAGCTTACGGTGCGCTTACGGTGCGCTTACCGTACGCGTACGGTGACGTGCGCGAGCGCGATTCTGATTGGCTCTTAGATCTTAGTAAACATTCGAATCGGCCGAAACCAGGAAGCGGCGGCCGCCATTTTCTCTCTCGCACTCCGAGTGTGGCAGCATAAATGAAGCCAAAAAATGTCTAAAGGGGCAGTATATTGAGATCATAACCACCCAGCAGTGATATACGGGTCCCCAAACAACTCCCAAGGCCCAAAATTTTTTTTTATTTTTTTCGAAAAATCGCCGATTACGCTTACCGTACGCGTACGGTAAAAATGTTTTAAAAAAAAAAAAATTATCCATACTCTCCCCACCCCGTGTGCAAATGGTGCCAGAAGTGCGCCATTTGTGCATGGCATAACAAACATATGAAAATAATAAAGAATACATTTCACAACGATGCGCATAATATGTCCCCCATGTGCGCACGGTGCGCGAAGCGCTTCGTGCGTACAGTGCCCATCCCGCATAACGTGGGTACGCGGTGCGCGCAGCGCACCACGTGACCACCGTGCGTGCACGGCACTAACTGCGTAAAGTGGGCGCGCGGTGCGCAAAGCGCACCGCGTGCTCACTGTGCGCGCACGGTGCGCGAAGCGCACCGTGCGCGCACGGAACTAACTGCGTTAACTGGGCGCGCACGCCACGAATGGCGTAAAGTAAGTTAGCATTTAAAAAACCGTACAAATTCACTGAAAAAACCATAGGTTTCACACACGTTATAGTTAGGAATTAGCATTTAAAAAACCTTGCAAATTCACTGAAAAAACCATAGGTTTCACACTTGTTATAGTTAGCTGTACATTTCACTCGTAAAAAACCAATGAAATTCCCCCGTTATAGTTAGTGCAGGCAACTATAACTCACGCGACCGCAATCTTCTGCTGATGACATATGTGTCTTTATGAAAAAAAAATATTTGTAATATATGTATAGCTAAAATTTAATGGAAGAAGACATGGGCAAATAAGTGTCTAAATACAGTATTAGCATCAGCAGAGGATTGCGGTCGCGTGAGTTATAGTTGCCTGCACTAACTATAACGGGGGAATTTCATTGGTTTTTTACGAGTGAAATGTACAGCTAACTATAACAAGTGTGAAACCTATGGTTTTTTCAGTGAATATATATATATATATTACCTACTGGCGGTCGCCAGTAGGTAGTTATAGTTAGGACCCTCTTACCATAGGAAATCCGCAACATTCTATTTTGAATAACTTTGGCGCCGGTCGACGAATCCTCGCCAAATTTTCAAAATAGGTGGGGCGCTGCGCTCCGCTCCTACCCTGAAAGTCTCGGGGGGATTCGTCAAGCGGGGGCTGAGATAAAAGGGGGGTCCCAAAACACGTTTTTCCCATGCATTTTTCCATAGGACCTTTAGACACAGCTACAGCCCGAACGGCTGAACAGAGTTCCTTGAAATTTGGCAGAGCGGTAGTCCTCAGGTCAAGGAAGTGCCTTTTGTAGGTTTGGTGTAAATCTGTTCAGTAGATTCTGAGAAAATAGCCTTTAAATCAATATATATATCTGAGCCAGCTTACGGTGCGCTTACGGTGCGCTTACCGTATGCGTACGGTGACGTGCACGAGCGCGATTCTGATTGGCTGATAGATCTTAGTAAACATTCGAATCGGTCGAAACCAGGAAGCAGCAGCCGTCATTTTCTCTCTCGCACTTTGAGTGGGGATTAAAAAACAAAGGACAAAAACATGTAAAGGGGCTGTTTAGACAGCTCCTAAGCACCTAGCCATGTTGGGGGAGTCCCCAAAGATCCCCCAAGGCCAAAAACAGAATTTTAATTTTTTCGACAATTTCGCCGATTACGCTTACCGTACGCGTACGGTAAAAAGTTTAAAAAAAAAAAAATTATCCATACTATACCCACCCCATGTGCAAATGGTGCCCGAAGTGCACCATTTGTGCATGGCATATTACAGATGTGAAAAATTTAAATATTACCTTTCACAACGAAGCGCATCATATGTCCTCCATGTGCGCACGGTGCGCGAAGCGCATCGTGCGTACATGGCCCATCTAGCGTAACGTGGGCACGCGGTGCGCGTAGCGCACCGCGTGCCCACCGTGCGTGCACGGCACTAACTGCGTAAAGTGGGCGCGCACCATGCGCGCACGGAACGAACTGCGTTAAGTGGGCGCGCACGCCACGAATGGCGTAAAGTAACTTAGCATTTAAAAAAACGTACAAATTCACTGAAAAAACCATAGGTTTCACACACGTTATAGTTAGGAATTAGCATTTAAAAAACCTTGCAAATTCACTGAAAAAACCATAGGTTTCACACATGTTATAGTTAGCGGAAATTTTACTGATAAAAAACCAATGAAATTCCTTGATTAAAATGTCCATTCTTCCTCTATTAATCTTTTTGTTCTTAAATGTCCCTATTCGCCTTAATCAAACCTATTTTAATGAATTAGATACTTTGTTTAGGGAATTTATTTGGGCAAAAAAGGTTCCCAGAATAAAATTAAGTACAGTACAGCTGCCCATAAATCAAGGAGGTCTAGCACTTCCGCAGATACGAACATATTATCAGGCTGCCCTATTGAATTTAGTCGCTGACCTAACTTTTTATAAGTGCATTTATGATAGCTTTTTTATTGATAAAATGATAATAGAAGGGGGAACGCAAATGCCCGCTTTTTTAAAAACTGCTAAATTACCCAAGAGGACCCGCTATAAGTCTCTACGAGAAGTTCAGTTTAGGCTTCAAGCAGTTTTTAAAAAAAATAGCTCCTCTGGCTTTCAATTTTTGGGTCTGGGAGAATGCAACAGTCTGGGCCTACAATTGCAACTAAGACATATTGAGATTTGGAGGAACTGTGGGTTTTCTCAACTTAAACACTTTATCGCCCATAACAAAATAATATCCTGGCAAGAGATAATGGATAGGACAGAAGGTTGTAGAAAGCCCACATTTCTTGAATATATGCGGATAGCTCATTTTATTTCCAATATGGAGGGTATTTTGAATACTCCACACTATACCATGGTAGAACTCTATGACTTCAAGCTTTTGGGACTGGGGAAATGGTATTCTGTATTGCGGAAGGATGAACAGGCAAAAGGGACAGTCTCCCATATCGAAAAAATAGCAAGGGATACTGGTTGCAGATTTAGCCCTAGGGAATGGGAAAAAATATGCCTTCTAGGGCATAGGTCTCTACGTGCCGCTAATTTTAAAAGAATGTCCTTTCTATCAAGATGGCTTGCTTATTGGACCCCATCTATGATTCAGAAACGATATCCAGACCATCCCAATAGGTGTTTCCGCTGTCACCAGGAGGAGGAAGGAGGATGGCTACACATTTTTTTTTCTTGCCCTCAACTGGTACAGTTCTGGGGGGAGATTTTCAATGATTTGGGAGCAGTTATAGGCATAAGTGTTTCTCCCCAGGCCGAAACTGCATTTTTCGGGTATTCCAGGGACGAGGCCAATTTATCTAGCTCCGATAGGGTTCTTGTAGCAATATCTTGTATGGTGGCGCGTTCTTTGATACTTCAAAATTGGAAATCTAAGGAGATTCCAAATCATCTAAATTGGTTAAATAAAATGAAAAGGATTTGGAAATTTGAAGAGGCATATGCCAAAAGAGTAGGGGGTATAAGGAAATATAAGAAAAATTGGAAAAAGTTTGAAGAATTACTCCTACTCAAGGATAGGTCTTAGAGATGGCGCGGGGATTTTTTAATTGCTAAAGAACAATGCAATTTTAATTATTAAATTATCATTGATCCCCAAATGGATTGGGGAAACGATTTTCTACTTGTACAAGTTTTATACTGGGGTCAATGATGTTAATGTTGCTCTCCTTTTATGTGATTTCAGCAGCTTTTAAATGGTTGCCATTGGTATTTTGTATTTTACCCAGTTGCCTGATATGTTGTATTTTACGACTAAGCTTTGCTGCTAGTACAATTGCACTTTAAACAGTAATAATGTTAATAATACTGTATTCTAACAAGGTAGATTTTGGTTGCATATATATTGATACTTTAATTTAGAACCTAATTAGGTCTTTAGAGCTATAAGATGAGTTGTGTTATATGCGACTCCGTAGTTTTATCTTGCATTTGCACCTTATTCGTTTATACTTTTATTCGATGCTAAGAGTACTGTATTTGTCAAGGTTAACTCTGACTGCTATGGCATTGGGCATTATAATCTGGATTTTAATATTAGTCTTGAGTGATTTAAGATGAATCTTATGTCTCAGCTGAGTTATAAGTTAACTCGTAGTTATATCTTGCATTTGCACTTTATCTGCCAACTTGTCAATAGACAGTGGAAGAATATGTGACTGCCTACAAAATATGAAAATGCATAGCACTTTTTACTTTGCTTAGTAAGTAGCCTATTAACAACCAACATCAATGGTGGGTCTAATTCTGGTTTCAAATGTTGCATTTGCACTTTATCTGTGATGCTAAGAGTACTGTATTCGCCAAGGTTAACTTCGGCTGCTATCGCACTGGGCACTTTAATCGGGATTTTAATTTTTTGTCTTGAGTGAATTTTGTGTCTGTCTTGTGTCTTAGTTGAGCTATAAGTTAACCTGTGGCTACATTTTGCATTTGCACTTTATTTTTTTTTATTTTTTATTTTTTTTTGTCAACAGACAATGAAATTATATGTGACTGTTTATAAAATATGAAAATGCATTGCACTTTGCACTTTGTTTAGTAAGTAGCCAATCAACATCAATGGTTGGTCTAATTGTGGTGTTTCTAATGTTGCTCTTGAAAAATATGCATGTACCTTTTTGCTCTGCTCAATAAAAAAAAATACAAAAAAAAAAAAAAAAAATATGTCCTCCATGTGCGCACGGTGCGCGAAGCGCATCGTGCGTACATGGCCCATCTAGCGTAACGTGGGCACGCGGTGCGCGTAGCGCACCGCGTGCCCACCGTGCGTGCACGGCACTAACTGCGTAAAGTGGGCGCGCGGTGCGCGAAGCGCACCGCGTGCTCACTGTGCGCGCACAGTGCGCGAAGCGCACCATGCGCGCACGGAACGAACTGCGTTAAGTGGGCACGCACGCCACGAATGGCGTAAAGTAACTTAGCATTTAAAAAAACGTACAAATTCACTGAAAAAACCATAGGTTTCACACACGTTATAGTTAGGAATTAGCATTTAAAAAACCTTGCAAATTCACTGAAAAAACCATAGGTTTCACACATGTTATAGTTAGCGGAAATTTTACTGATAAAAAACCAATGAAATTCCCCCGTTATAGTTAGTGCAGGCAACTATAACTCACGCGACCGCAATCTTCTGCTGATGACATATGTGTCTTTATGAAAAAAAAATATTTGTAATATATGTATAGCTAAAAATTTATGGAAGAAGACATGGGCAAATAAGTGTCTAAATACAGTATTAGCATCAGCAGAGGATTGCGGTCGCGTGAGTTATAGTTGCCTGCACTAACTATAACGGGGGAATTTCATTGGTTTTTTATCAGTAAAATTTCCGCTAACTATAACATGTGTGAAACCTATGGTTTTTTCAGTGAATATATATATATATATATATATATATATATATATATATATGTATATATATATATATATATATGTATATGTATATATTACCTACTGGCAGTCGCCAGTAGGTAGTTATAGTTAGGACCTATTTTCCATAGGTAACCCGCAACATTCTATTCCAATTAACTTTGGCGCCGGTTGACGAATCTTCGCGAAATTTTTAAACCTTTTGGCCAGCTCTAGTCCGCTCCTATCCTGACAGTTTCGGGGTGATGCGTCAAGCGGGGGCCGAGAAAAAAGGGGGGTCCCAAAACATGTTTTCCCCATACAATTTTCCATAGGAACCTTTAGTCGCAGCTACAGCCCGAACTGCTGAACGGAATTACACCAAATTTGGCAAAAAGGTAGCCCTTGGTTCAGAGTCGTGCCTTTTGGTTAAATGGTGTAAATCTGTTAAGTAGTTCCTGAGAAAATCTAAAGTAAAATCACTTATATATCTATGGGTGTGCAGGATCCGCGCACCCTTCCGATGACAAGCAGTATGCTAATTGGCTGTCAACACTCCAAACCAGGAAGTGTTGGCAGCCATCTTGTGCCTCGGTAGAACCGAGGCACCAGAAAACAGAGAAAAAAATGGATTGAAGAGGAATTAATTTTCTAACTTAAAACGCGCCACAGGTCGTGTTTGCAGACATGTCACCTCAGGCCACGCCCCCTTCCTTCACCACTGTGCAAACATGCCCCGTGGCGTGTTTTAAGTCGGGGGATTAACTCTCTTTCAATACTGAGGGTCCCTGAGGGCCAACTAGCCCAACAGGTATCTCCAGCATGCGCCAGGGAGCTGCATTGCAGACAGGTGTTCAGAGGCCATGCCCCTTTTTACACCTCTCTGGAACGCAGCTCTGTGGTGCTTACTGGAGGTACCTAGTGGGCTAGTTTGACCCTAGGGACCCTTAGAATTCAAGGGGACTTAATCTCTCAACTTAGAACGGCCACAGGGTGCGTTTACACAGTGGTGAAGGGAGGGGACGGGGCCTGAGGTGACGTGTGCAAACACGCCCTGTGGCGCGTTTTAAGTTGGGGAAATAATTCCCCTTCAATCCTGAGGGACCCTGGGGGCCAACTAGCCCACCAGGTGCTCCCAGTAAGCGCCACTGCGCTGCGTTACAGAGAGGTGGTGCAGGCCGTGACCCTTTTTACATCTCTCTGCAATTGTGCTTACTGGACGTACCTAGTGGGCTAATTTGCACCTAGGGACCCTTAGGATTCAAGGAGAGTTAATCTCCCAACTTAAAACGGCCACAGGGCGTGTTTACAGAGTTGGGAAGGGAGGGGACGGGGCCTGAGGTGACGTGTGCAAACACGCCCTATGGCGCGTTTTAAGTTGGGGAAATAATTCCCCTTCAATCCTGAGGGCCCATGGGGGCCAACTAGTCCACCAGGTGCTTCCAGTAAGCGCCACTGCGCTGCGTTGCAGAGAGGTGGTCTAGGCCGTGCCCATTTTCTCTGCAACGCAGTTCTGTGGTGCTAACTAGAGATACCTGATGGGCCAGTTGTACCCTAGGGACACTCAGGATTCAAGGGGACTTTATACCCCAAATTAAAACAGCCACAGGGCGTGTTTGCACAAGTCAGCTCAGCCCCCCCCCTCCCTTCACCAGTGTGCAAACGCACCCTGTGGCGCATTGTAAGAGGTACGTTTAATCCCCCTACCCTATTATATACTAGGGGCTTACAGAGGAGGTCATGCTAATAACAGGGGTACCCCAACACATAGTGTTCCCTAGTGTATGTAGGTGTTTTAACTGTATTCTAAGTGTCTTTTAGCATAGTACTGGCTCTAGGACTGGTTAGTCAGAGTCAGTTACCACCAGTATCCATCTGAAAAAGTTGAGGGTGCAGAATGATTTTGCAACAAGGCCTCTTTCTGCTCCTCTGTTTGTTCTTCCTGCACTTTTCTTCGTCTTTGAGGACTTCTGTTGCTTCTTTCTATATTTCTTTTTCTTCTTTCTGTGTGTTTTGTCTTCTTTCTTCACATGTCCTACCTCTGTAGGCATAGTTAGAAACTAGCATTTAAAAAAGCTTTGAAATTCACTTAAAAAAACATAGGTTTCAGTTACGTAAAAAGTAGAAATGAGCATTTAAAAAACCTTTGAAATTCACTGAAAAAAACATAGGTTTCAGGAACGTTATCGTTAGGAATTAGCATTTAAAAAACCTTAGAAATTCACTGAAAAAACCATAGGTTTCAGGGGTGTTATAGTTAGCTGGACATTTCATTCGTACAAAATCATTGAAATTCCACCGTTATAGTTAGTTCAGCTAACTATAACTCGCGCGCCCGCAATGCACTGCTGATGACGTCACATATTACATCACTCATGACATGGTCAGTGACATCACTGATGACATCTCAAATGATATCACTGATGACATCATCCAGTGAATGTGTGTCTTTCTGAAGATTAAATATTTTTTATATATGTATATCTCAAGGACAATGGAAGAATAAATGGGTAAAGAAGTGTCTAAAGGGATTTTATTTTTGTAAAATTGATTGTATAACTGACTGATAAAGTGTATCTTCGTGAATACATGGGTTAGCGAGTAATGTTTAAATATGTAAATATCTGTATCAGTCTCTCACTTTGTGTATAAGTGAGTGCATGGGTGGGTGAGTAGTTATATGAGTGTCTATATGGGTTATTAGTTGTGTTTTTGAGTATCAGTATGAGTGTCTGAGTGTCTGAATAGTTCGGTGGGGGGTATTACTTAGCGCATAGATAAATGAATGAGTGACTCACTGTTTGTAGGTGTTGAAGACAGCATGTGTGCAGGACTGTATGGGTGGATGAGTGTGTGTATGGGTGTGTTAGTGAGTGAATGACTGTCTCAATAGTGTCTTTATGAGTAACTATATATGTTTTAAACTAGTATATGTGAGTATTGGTGTGTACAAGAGAGTATATGTGAGAGTGAGAGATTGGAAGAGTTCCTGTATAAATATGTGTTTCTGTAAGTGATTGTTTAAGAGAGTAAGTATGTGTACGTTTCTGTAGAAGTAAGTGTAGTGGTGTGTGTATAACTGTATACACAAGTAAATGGATGTTTGATTCTGTATTAGCATGAGTGACTATGTGTGTGAGTAACTCTATGAATGAGTAGCGGTGTGTAACAGAATGTATAGGTGAATGAGTACATATGATGAGTGACTACATGTATGAGTGACTATATAGGACTGTTGGTGAATAAGTGGATGTGTATGTAGATCTTGGAATTATTGAATAGGTTGTTGTAACTTGTATTGGTATGTTCATTTTTTTGAAAATGTTAGTTTATATTTTTGAATGTGTGTATCAAAGGTTATATTAGGGTGAGAGGAGGTCTGCCACTCTATCACAAGGATGATGTCATCAGTGATGTCATCAGTGATGTCATTTGAGATGTCATGAGTGATGTCATGAGTGATGTCACTGACCATGTCATGAGTGATGTAATATGTGATGTCATCAGCAGTGCATTGCGCGCGCGAGTTATAGTTAGCTGAACTAGCTATAACGGTGGAATTTCAATGGTTTTGTATGAGTGAAATGTCCAGCTAACTATAGCACCCCTGAAACCTATGTTTTTTTCTGTGAATATATATATATATATATATATATATATTTAAATGATGGCTATCTGTGGCCTCAGAGTGCTTGTAGATTGAGTGTGAAAGTACAGCATAAAAAGCTGCCACAAGCACTGGTAATGTGACCCCAATCAGTCTGCTACGATGGACAACGTAAAACAACAGTCCCACTAATAAGTTCAAAGATCAATGTGCATGAGTCCAGAGAACTAGTATAAAGGGTGGGCTGGTCTTAGGTGCCTGACGAACAGTGCAGGGTAAAGCTGTGCTGGATGATACTAAGATAGCAAAGTTGTCTACATGCCAGGGTGAAAAGATGAGTCTACAAGGATTTCCTGAATGTGAGGTAGACCTTTTGAAGGGTCAGATGAATGAGTAGGGAAGAGCTCAGAATGTGGAGGAAATGGTCACTGTACATTTTGTACCTGAATCGTTGGGTGACCAGCCTCTGTTAGCTGACCTGAGACTCCTGGTCAGTTGGTTAGGGATTAGCGTAGCAATGTTACTCGATCTAAATGAGGAGGATATGACGGAAACGCAGATATTAGAAGATCTAGACATCGTCACGGTGAAACATAAAGGATCGGGTCTGAAACCGAAATCAAAATTCTGTCCCTCTCTAAGCCCAGGCAATAGAATTGATTAATTCCACATAACAATCAAACCAGCCGACAAGGGTGGGAATGTAGTTATTTTGAACACCACAGACTACATAAATGAAGCCATGAAACAACTTGGAGAAAAGAAAAACTACACAAAATTGTCCTCCAATCCAATCAACAGATTAACATTGGAGGTAGAAATAAAGATTAAGACGTGGAAAAATGATGGCCTATTGGATGATGAAGAGGCCCAATTTCTTTTCAACGACAGTCCGGTGATGCCCACCATATACTTCCTTCATAAGGTTCACAAGACCCTCATAGGCCCTCCACGGAGATCCATCGTCTCTAGTTGTAACTCCTTATACGAGAACATTTCGATTTATGTGGATCAATATCTCGCACCCATAGTAACCAACTTAAGTTCTTATATCAAAGACACTGGAGATTTTTTTATTTTAAAACATTAACCAACATGGGATGGCAAAAAGGCTTTTATCTAGTAACCATCAAAGTGGTATCCTTATAAACATCCATTGATCATGAATTCGGATTGAAGGCTGTTGGGTATTTTCTACGCCAGAGAAACATTCAGGAACTAAAGCACACAAAGATGTTAATGGAAATGGTGGAACTATGCCTAAGGAACAACATCTTCCTTAAGGTACAGCTACAGGATTGGGCGGAGGCTGGAGTGGAGGAGGTCGGATCGCTCTTCGGCGATGGCACGCTACTAGATCATGAGACTTTTGTGCAGACCACGGGAGCACCAGATCGCCATTATTTACTATATGCTGCAGTCCCCCACTACACTAGGGAGACATGGGCACCCCAGAGCATTGAACCTACACAACATGAGCTAGTACACTTGCTTTTTTATATGGGGAAGGGCGGCCATCTAGTTAAATGGCTGTACACTGGTATTAGGGCACAGGCATCTATCACACTCACTGACCTCCGAGCAAAATGGGCAGAACCCACTGACACGGATATAACTGACAAAGCCTGGGCGAGCATTCTAGAACATCTCAAACGGGTATCCCGTAATGCCAGACTTAAATTCATACAAACTATGGTACTACATAGGTCCCACTTAACTCCTAAGAGAATACAGCGTATGTTTCCAGAGGCCCAGCACTGCTGCCCTTGATGCAAGGTAGAGGAGACAGGCGTTGTCCATATGCTATGGGCTTGCCCCCACCTCAGTGTCTACTGGGGAGAGATCCGAAGAGCACTCGGAGAGGCTACACATTTAACAATCAATGACAACACCCTGGAGTGTCTACTGGGTCTCCGCAAACGTACCAGCACCCTGAGGGTCCAATTGCGCTTCCTAGACCTCGCCCTTATATTAGCCATAAGAGAGATCACCATGAGATGGAAATCTCCTACATGCCCCCCATTAACTATGTGGCAGCAAGATGTGATCAGATGGTGTGGAGCCGAGAGCGCGGCACTTAGACATTAGGAGGCGAGAGGGCTAAGGAAACATCCCATTTCTATGGAATGGCTCTGCATGTTAGAGGATTTTAGAAAGATAGACCTTATACCCGTACACGTCACCCCTACTCCATAACGTATCCATTTCATTATATAACACGAGACACAGACTTCTTATGGGCCATATCAACACCCAAACTACACACCACCGGCAACTGGTGGCAAAAGTTATCTAGGCAGATGTACTGTATTAGGCTGAACAGCATACAAAAGACGGCAGACCAGGAGGGAGAGAGGAGGGAGAGAATGGGGGGTTCTAGTCAACGGAACTGTTCAAAATGTATTTTAAAATGCAATCATTCCAAGTGATAACATTGTACCTTATAAGCACACATTATTTGTTTTCCAATTGTATTGATTGTACCATGGTGTATTGACATCCACACCCAGACGAACTAGTCTGCAAACAATAAGATATTTGTTTAAGATGGCAAAACAAAAAATGAAAATGCCGTATGGTACCTGGCAAAAAACATTGTATTCTCTATTTGGTACTCAATAAAGTTTGTTAAAGGAACAACATCTTCCTTTTTAATCAGCAAATCTACACCCAAAAGTGCGGAACTGCTATGGGATATAATTTTCACCAAGCTATGCCAACCTCACCATGGGTTGGTGGGAAAATTTCATAGCATGGAATGAGGAAAATGAAAGATACATGGCCAAAATAGAACTGTGGTTGAGATACATAGACGATCTCTTCCTTATTTGGAATGGCAGCCCGGACGAATTTAAAGAATACTTCAACATTTTAAACAATAATGTAGTGGGCTTGAATTTCACCTATAACATCAGTTCCATAATAATTCAACATTTGGACGTCTCTGTGTACATAGAAGAAAATCAGATTCATACGAAAGTGTATCGTAAACCCACAGCCACAAACAACATACTCCACGGCACCAGCTTTCATCCAACAAAATTGAAAAAAATCATCCCGTATGGGGAATTTATTAGGGTGAGGAGAACTTTTTCTGTAGATGAAATCGCAGAAAATAACTTTCAAGAAACTGAAAAATTATTCATGAGAAGGGGATACAAACACAGAGATGTAAAAGAAGACCTAGAACGGGCAAAAACAGCATCAAGAGCTAATACTCTAATAAACAAAGTAAAGACTGAAACAGAGGACACAACCAGATTAATCCTAACCTACAGCAAAGAAAGCTTCAAAATTCTGTACAGAAAGCTGTAAATTCTACAAAAATACTGGAATGTATTGGAAAAAGATCCTGATATCGGAAAAAATATTGGACCGAGACCTAATGTAACATATTGCAAAGTAGCATCTCTAGAAAAACTTGTAAATAGCCACTTTTCGATGAAAAAACCAATTACATGGCTGAGAGAAAACCAAAAAGGGTTTGTCCACTGCAACAGATGCAAAGCCTGTAAAATAGGAAAGACCGTAACTAACATCAAAGATTTTAGAGGTAAAACATTCACGATAAATGAAAGGATAACCTGCGAGACAACATATGTTGTCTTCAAGATTGAATGTACCTGTGGACTACGCTACATTGGTAGCACTATCTGTCCGTGACATAAACGAATATTGGAACATCTCAGAGCTATTCATAATAAAGACATGAACTATGCGATATCAAACATCTACACACCCAACACAGAACCAACTGGGAAAACATACGCTATTTTGGTATAGCAACTGTTCCACTCAATGAAAGTGTAGGTAATCGAACCCTCAAACTAAGAAGATTGGAATGGCGCCTTATCATAAAGTTCAAAATAAAGAGCCTGTATGGACTAAACGGAGAGGAAGAATTATATACACATCTATAAAAACACAAGAATTGAACATGCACTAAGAAAAGAAAATGGGTACTACACCAGTAACAATTCTGAATGAAGACAAGCATTGGCATAGCCAATAGGTCTCGCTTTTTGGACCTTATAAGTGTTTAGCCATGCAACAGTTGCATAACTAAATACTTATAAGGTCCCAAAAGCGAGACCTATTGGCTATGCCAATGCTTGTTTCTGTTTATTACTGCTCTGTAGTAATGGCGGCGCACGGGTGCCACCATTACTACATAGAAGTAGTAAACAGGGAAAAAAAACGGGCTCACGGAGAACATCAAAGCCGCGAAAGTGAAAGTGATCGCAATCGCGATCAAACATCAAAGCGGACGCGGAAGTGAGGCGCGCGCGCCTGCGCACATGCACTGTAGCTCTAGGCTACAGTGGTAGCACTTTTTTGAGCCCTCACAAAAAGTCTCGCCAGACCAGCGCATGCGCTGGGTCAGGCGAGACCTAAAAAACAATGAGAATCAAGAAAAAGCGAGTGTAACTCTACATATATCTAAATAAAGTTTGTCCACTATGAAGAAAACAACAAAGAAAAGTAAATAAACACACTTGCATGGAGAATAACATTTACACTACTAAGTGGTTGAGATACACAATAAAGAGAAATTCTTCATCAAACATGGATGAATAACAGTGCCAGAAAACAGGAAAAATAAAATAAAGAGGATAAAAGGAACAAGAATGTGTGATTTACCAAACTAAAAGACTCTTGTGACTAAGTGAAAATACAAGTCCCAGAATGCAGTATATTTGGGCACACAGTGTGACACTATAAAAGG
This sequence comes from Triturus cristatus, assembly GCF_964204655.1. Classification (NCBI taxonomy): domain Eukaryota; kingdom Metazoa; phylum Chordata; class Amphibia; order Caudata; family Salamandridae; genus Triturus; species Triturus cristatus. The sequence goes on from NC_140588.1 coordinate 219,642,906, forward strand.
GCGAAAGCAGAGATGGACTTACGAAACCGTGACAAAGACCATCTCTTGGTCGAAACGTTTGGTGGTGGTAATGGTGGTGGAAACTATGCTTCATTAAAAGCTTTTTTCAAAAGACGACTTCTGGAGTGCGGTGAATTATTTGATGGGAAAAAAATAAATGTATATATATATATATATATATATATATATATATATATATATATATATATATATATATATATTCACTGAAAAAACCATAGGTTTCACACATGTTATAGTTAGCGGAAATTTTACTGATAAAAAACCAATGAAATTCCCCCGTTATAGTTAGTGCAGGCAACTATAACTCACGCGACCGCAATCCTCTGCTGATGCTAATACTGTATTTAGACACTTATTTGCCCATGTCTTCTTCCATACATTTTTAGCTATACATATATTACAAATATTTTTTTTTCATAATGACACATATGTCATCAGCAGAAGATTGCGGTCGCGTGAGTTATAGTTGCCTGCACTAACTATAACGGGGGAATTTCATTGGTTTTTTATCAGTAAAATTTCCGCTAACTATAACATGTGTGAAACCTATGGTTTTTTCAGTGAATTTGCAAGGTTTTTTAAATGCTAATTCCTAACTATAACGTGTGTGAAACCTATGGGTTTTTTTCAGTGAATTTGTACGGTTTTTTAAATGCTAAGTTACTTTACGCCATTCGTGGCGTGCGCGCCCACTTAACGCAGTTCGTTCCGTGCGCGCACGGTGCGCGCACAGTGAGCACGCGGTGTGCTTCGCGCACCGCGCGCCCACTTTACGCAGTTAGTGCCGTGCACGCACGGTAGGCACGCGGTGCGCTATGCGCACCGCGTGCCCACGTTACGCTAGATGGGCCATGTACGCACGATGCGCTTCGCGCACCGTGCGCACATGGAGGACATATGATGCACTTCGTTTTGAAAGGTAATATTTTAATTTTTCGTATATTTTATAAGCCATGCACAAATGGTGCCCTTCGGGCACCATTTGCACACGGGGTGGAGAGAGTGTGGATAATTTTTTTTTTATTATTTTTTTTTTTAATATTTTAGTTTATGTCATCTCTATTAAGCCATGCACAATTGGTGCCCTGCGGGCACCAATTGCACACGGGGTGGAGAGAGTGTGGATAATTTTTTTTTTTTTTTAATTTTTTACCTTACGCGTACGGTAAGCGTAATCGGCGAAATTACCGAAAAAATAAAAATTCCGTTTTTGGCCTTGGGGGATCTTTGGGGACTCCCTCAACATGGCTATGTGTGTGGGAGCTGTCTAAACAGCCCCTTTACATGTTTTTGGGCTTTATATTTTAGAAATCACTCTCAGTGCGAGAGAGAAAATGGCGGCCGCCGCTTCCTGGTTTCGGCCGATTCGAATGTTTACTAAGATCTAAGAGCCAATCAGAATCGCGCTCGCGCACGCCACCGTACGCGTACGGTAAGCGTACCGTACGCGCACCGTAAGCTGGCTCAGATATATATATTGATTTAAAGGCTATTTTCTCAGAATCTACTGAACAGATTTACACCAAACCTACAAAAGGCACTTCCTTGACCTGAGGACTACCTCTCTGCCAAATTTCTAGTAATTCTGTTCAGCCGTTCGGGCTGTAGCCCTGTCTAAAGGTCCTATGGAAAAATGCATGGGAAAAACGCGTTTTGGGACCCCCCTTTTATCTCAGCCCCCGCTTGACGAATCCCCCCGAGACTTTCAGGGTAGGAGCGGAGCGTAGCGCCCCACCTATTTTGAAAAATTCACGAGGATTCGTCGACCGGCGCCAAAGTTATTCAAAATAGAATGTTGCGGATTTCCTATGGAAACGTGGTCCTAACTATAACTACCTACTGGCGACCGCCAGTAGGTAATATATATATATATATATATATATATATATTCACTGAAAAAAAACATAGTTTCCAGGGATGTTATAGTTAGTTGGTCATTTCACTCGTACAAAACAGAGAAATTCGAACGTTATAGTTAGTAGAGCAAATTATAACTCGCGCCCCCACAATGCACTGCTGATGACGTCACATATTACATCACAGATGACATGGTTTCATCCAGTGAATGTGTGTTTCTGTAAAGTTTAAATATATTTTATATATGTTAATGCCGAGGTGTATTGAAGAATGAGTTGGTGTATAAGTTGTGGGTGGAGCATTTAATAGGTGTGTGACTGACTGTATAAGTTAGTGATTAATTGTGTCTTACTGACTGCATGGGTTAGTGACTAAGCTATGTGAATGTCTGTATCAGTCTCTCAGTTGTTGTGTAAGCTGCTGCATGGGTTGATGATTCGGTACATGACTGTCTATATGGGTAACTTATTAGTTGCATGAGTATCTGTATGGGTGTTTGTGTGAGTGGGTGGGTGGGAGGTGTGTGCCTTTCTGCCTACATGTGTGAGTGGATAATTTACTGGGTGTATGGGTTCAATAGTGCATGTGGAAATAGCTTTATAGGTGAGTGAATGTATGTCTCATTGGTATATGTGTGAGCAACTACATATGTGAAAGGCAGTATATGTGAGTGTTGGAGTATATACATGACTATATGTGAGACACTCAGTAATTGTGAGAGTGGCTGTATAAATTAGTGTGTGCTTGTGTCAGTGATTGTATAAGAGATTAAGTATATGTTAGTATCTGTAAGAATAGGTTAGATGGTGAATGTATAACTGTATAGGTGAGTAAATGGCAGTGTTATTGATTCTTTACATAACTAGCTAGGTGTGTCAATAACTCTATGGATGAGTGATGGTGTATGAGTATTTGTATAGGTGTATGAGTACATATAATAGTGCTGTATTGATGAGTGACTGCATGTATGAATAACTGTATGGGTGAATGAATGTGTGTGTATAGCTAGGAATTAGTCAGTGGGTATATAGTAACTGCTATTGATTTGTCTATGGTTTCGAAAATGGTAGTCTGTATTTTATACTGGGTGTATCAAAGGTTATATTAGGGTGTGAGGAGGTGCATCAGATTATCACGTGGATGATGTCATGAGTGATGTCATTTGAGATGTCATGAGTGATGTCACTGACCATGTCATGAGTGATGTAATATGTGAAGTCATCAGCAGTGCATTGCGGGGGCTCGAGTTATAGTTAGCTCTACTAACTATAACGTTTGAATTTCTGTACGAGTGAAATGACCAACTAACTATAACGTCCCTGAAACCTATGGTTTTTTCAGTGCATTTCTAATGTTTTTTAAATGCTAATTTCTAACTATAACGTCTGTAAAACCTATGTTTTTTTCAGTGAATTTCAAAGGTTTTTTAAATGCTAATTTCTAATTATAATGTTCATTAAACCTATAGTTTTATCAGTGATTTTAAATTATCATTCCATTCTCAACCTGGTTAAAACAGCCGATATCGCCAGTTTTTCAGCAATAGCTCCCGCCCAAAAAAATTGCCACAAATGAGAGCAACAACTAACGCAAATAATATGCAGAGTAGGCGTTCCTGTACACAATAATACGAAAACAAAACTTCCCGATATTTTCAACGAGCAGCCAAATCTGCGGTGCGTTCCAAAAACAGGCGAAGAGCTGCGTTAGCAGTAGGAATGTAACATCTGCCTTTTACTGGTGTAAAGTAGGATGACTACCTACAGTGTGAAAGGGAGCCCAGCCCTGAATCACATCTGAAGACCAACACATGTCATAGAGCTACTGTTCATGCACCTCCGACACCCAAGAAGGCCACATAACCCATTGCCACCACCCTCAGGACCTCCGCCTGGACCACCCCCCCTACTACCACCGAGGCTGCGCACAACAGGACAGCGGAGCTTCCAAAAACGGCATGGCCCCTCAGCCACACAATAGCTGAATGTAGCGAGATGTGGCAACCAAACATGTGTGAAGAACGCAAGTCACTCACCAATAATAATGCACACAATACCTAGAGTACAGGGTGACACATTGGCGCTTGCGGCCCGGGTCGCGGCACCACTACAACAGGGACACCCACATCAATTGATTCCTCATACAGCCCAGGACGGAACCACGCCCAGAGCTCCGGAGTAATTGTTCACAACCTCACGCAGGGCTGGCATACGCCAGGCCAGCCCAATCCGTTTACACATACAGGGAGGGACAACAACGCTACATGGCCCAGCTTTTCATTGTAGTCATCTGCTGCTCACAGGTCTAGTTCTCAGTACACCACAGCCACTCCCTGATGGCTGGTTTACACCCACACCACACCCATCACGCACAGGCGTCACAGGACACGTGACCCTGCCAATCAAAACAACCGGACGTACGTGCTCCACGCCATTTCCATTTCAGACTTGGTGCACTGGATGCACTGCGGCCGGCACAGGCACACCGCCACGGGACGATGAATTTTGTTCCACTGAGGTAGGGGCATTGTAAGTGCTGAGTGGGTGTGCAGCCTGCGATGATCCCCCCCCGTCCCACTGGTCCGGACAGCTCATGTTTTGTGTACCCTGCTGGACCGCAGTGTATGCCTGAGCCATTGGACAGCCGGGGCCTACCGCCACATGCGTGGCCTCACTGGTCACTGAGTTAGTGGCACAGCAAGGGGTGAGTGGGTGTGCAACCTGCGATAATGGTGGGTGCACTGGTATGTCCTCTGCCATGGTAAAATCAAGACGCAGCACCAAATGTGAGACCTGGTGGCCTGCGGAGCGGGGTTGCATGATGTGGAGGGTCAGGGACAGGGGCCCTGTCCGAGTAAAGGTGAGCAGTGAGGCCTGGGTGCGCAGGGGCGGGCAGACACCTCGGGCGGCGGGAGTGGATGGGGTGCAGCAGCCTGTGTGCGCAGCGGCAGGCAGACACCTCTGGGCAGTGGAAGTGGATGATGTGCAGCAGCCTGGCTGCACAAAGGTGGGACAGCGATTTAGGCATGCGCATTCGTATATACTCTGCCATTCCTGATTCTGTACTATGTTTCAGATGTGGAAGCTTGAGGGCTCCACTAGGTCCCGGCACATGGTTGGAGACACAGTGGTGGCGTAAAGGTGAGCTGTGAGGATTTTGTCCGCAATGTGGGCACTCACTGTCCCTCCTCATCTCTTCCTTTCTCTCCCTCACACTCTTTCTCTCTCTCTTCCTCTCTCTCACACGGTTTCTCTCTTTTTCTCTCTCTTCCTCTCTCACTGTTTCTCTCTCTCTTTGTCTCTCTCACTCTTTCTCTCTCTCTTTCTCTTTCTCTCTCACTCTTCCTCTGTTTCCCTCTTCCTCTTTCTCACACTCTTTCTCTATCTCTTCCTCTCTCACTGTTTCTCTCTCTTTGTCTCTCTCACTCTTTGTCTCTGTCTTCCTCTCACTCTTTCTTTCTTTTTCTTTTTCTATCTCTCTTCCTCTCACTCTCACTGTTTCTCTCTTTCTCTGTCTTCCTCTCACTCTTTCTTTCTTTTTCTCTCTCTCTTCCTCTCACTCTTTCTTTCTCTCTCTCTCTCTCTTCCTCTCTCACACTCTTTCTGTCTCTCTCTCTCTCCTTTGATGGACGCATGATGCACAATCTTATCTTGCTTTTTGTCTAACAGGCTGTGATTCACGGATTGATGTCCCCCCCCAACACAAAACTCCCACCACTCAGTGCCACCAGAGCTGAACGCGTGTGCAGCCTGCAATGATGCGTGGCCATCCTGACAATCAACACCCAGTCTGAATTGTGAGCTCTGCTGTACCGCGTGTATGCAACGCCTGAGAAGGTTGCTTCGGCACGTGGTGCACCCTCTTACACACACGCAGGTGGCGGAAGGTGGGCAAAGAGGCTTCTTTCCGCAGCAGCGGGCAGTCACCTCTGGGCGGTGGGAGTGGATAGTGTGCAGCAGCTTGGGTGCACAAGAGTGGACAGACACCTCCGGGCACTGGGAGTGGATGGGGTTCAGCAGCCTGGATGCGCAGGAACGGGCAGTCACCTCTGGGCACTGAGAGTGGATGGGGTGCAGCAGCCTGGGTGCACAGCAGCAGGCAGACACCTCTGGGCAGTGGGAGTGGATGGGGTACATCAGCCTGGGTGCGCAGACGTGGGCAGACACCTCTGGGCGGCAGGAGTCGATGGTGTGCAACAGCCTGAGTGCGCAGGCCAGACAGACACCTCTGGGCGACGGGAGTCGATGGGGTGCAGCAGCCTGAGTGCGCAGGGGCGAAACAGTGAATTACGCATGTGCATTTCTATGTACTCTGCCATCACTGTTTCTATACTATGTTTCAGATGACTAAACTTGAGGGCTGCATTATATCCCGGCACGTGGTTGGAGACACACCGGTGGCAGAAAGGTGAGCTGTGAAGATTTTCTCCACAGTGTTAACACTCACTCTCCCTCTCCATCTCTTCCTTTCTGTCACTCACACTCTTTCTCTCACTTATTCTCTATCTCTTCATTTCTCTCTCTCACACTTTCTCTGTCTCTTCCTCTCTCTGTTATTCTTTCTTTCTCTCTCTTCCTCTCTCTCACTCTTTCTCTCTCTCTCTTCCTCTCACTCACACTGTTTCTCTCTTTCTTGTATCTCACTCTTTCTCTCTCTCACTCTCTCTCTCTCTCTCTCTCCTTTGCTGGACGCATGATGCACCATCTTATCTTTCTTTTTGTCTTGCAGGCTGTGATTCACAAATTGTCGAGGGATGACACACCATACCTGTACCTACTTTTATTTTGTTATTTTGTTTAAATAAAATGTTTTATATGTATATCCATACATTACTAAGATTCTTATTTGTCCAACCTCACAAGCATCTTCTTATTAATAATTGTACGACATTAGACAATTTTTTACGTTCCAGATTCCCTAACAAGACTGTCACATTTGTTTGTGCGGGGTGGAGGTGAGGGGGATGGCGGACAAGGAGCTGCTGCTGGGGGGTGTTGGAGCAGTGTTGGGTGTCCGACCTGCATGATCGTTGGCTCCATTGCATCTGCTCTCAGAGACTTGCGAGCCGGCGGACTGGCTCATAGATGAAGAGCTGCGAGCCGACTTGCTAGCTCATAGAGGGAGAGCCGCGGCCTGTCAGTTCGCAGAGGGAGAGCTGCGAGCCAGCTCGCAGAGGAACAGCTGCAGGCCGACAGGTATAGGGAAAGGTGCGGGCCGTCGGCTTCCAAAGGGATAGCTGAGGAACAGTGATGTGGGTAGAGGGAGCGTGAAGGGGGTATCTCGCAGAGAGAGACCTGCGGCATATTTCCAGTCTTGGCTTCACAGATACAACTGCGGGCCCAAGAAGGTTGTTGGGGGTATGCTGGTGAAGTGGGAAGAGGGTGAATTACCTGCTGATGTGGGGAGAGCAGCGTGAAAGGGGCATCTCGCACAGACAAAGCTCCGGTATGTTTTCAGAGTTGCCTCGGACAGATGCGAGCTGATGTACTGAATCGCAAAATGGCTTTTCAATGCTCATATAGTGTGACTTATCAACAGTTTGCACCCAGGCTCACAGAGGGACAGCTGCGGCCCGAGGGCTTTGACTCGCAGAGGGAGAACTATGAGCTGTCCGCTCCCAAAGGAACAGCAGCGTACTAGCTCACAAAGGTAGAGAGCTGCTAGCCGACGGACTGGCTTCTAAAGGCATAGCTGTGAAGTGGTGATGTGGGGAGAGGGAGCGTGAAACGGGAATCTCGCACAGACAGAGCTCCGGTATATTTTCAGTATTGCCTCGCAGAGGTAGAACTACGGAGAGATACGAGCTGACGGACTGAATCACAAAATGGCTGGCAACACTTCCTAGTCTCAACAGTTCGCAGCCAATGAGCCGCAAGCTCGTGCTCGTAACACCTCAACCAATCAGATGTCAGAATTCTCAAATATCGATATCTGTACAATATGATATTTCTCAAAAGCTACTGAACTGATTTACCCCATTTCAACAAAAGCGTGCTTTCTGGACCACGACCTTTCTCCCTGCTAAATGTGGCATGTCCGCTCGGAAAGAGGCACAGCAGCATACTAGCTCGCAAAGGTAGAGAGCTGCGAGCAGACGGACTGCCTTCTAAAGGCATAGCTGCGAGCTGGTGATGTGGGCAGAGGGAGCGTGAAAGGGGTATAAACAAAAGCGTGCTTTCTGGACCACAACCTTTCTCCCTGCCAAATGTGGCGCATCCGCTCGCAAAGAGGCACAGCAGCGTACTAGCTCGCAAAGGTAGACAGCTGCGAGCCGACGGACTGCCTTCTAAAGGCAGAGTTTGTTAAAAAGGGGTGAAAAGCGCCAATGATCCCCACTATGTTCCATCTGCAAGGTAGCCTCCAGGCCACCCGTTCATTTCCTGTTTAATTAAAATAAAAGGTGGACTAAATGTAGCCCAGTTGTTTGCTGCTTTTGTCTCCTGGGATCCATGATTAAGGGATGTCTTTCCCGAAATGCGTCGGATCAATGCTTTGAAGGGGGCGTGCTTTGATCCCCACTTACCTTGCATGGCCCTTTATCCTATCTGCCTGGGAGTGCTAGCCACGTGGGTGTTTCCTTTCTTTTCCTATATGTGTATATATATATATATATATATATTCACTGAAAAAACCATAGGTTTCACACACGTTATAGTTAGGAATTAGCATTTAAAAAACCTTGCAAATTCACTTTAAAAACCATAGGTTTCACACATGTTATAGTTAGCTGGGCATTTTCCTCATGAAAAACCAATGAAATTCCCCCGTTATAGTTAGTGCAGGCAACTATAACTCACGCGACCGCAATCCTCTGCTGATGACGTCAGATATTACATCACTGTATTTAGACACTTATTTACCCATGTCTTCTTCCATTAATCTTTAGCTATACATATATTACAAATATTTATTTTTCAGAAAGACACATATGTCATCAGTGATGTAATATCTGACGTCATCAGCAGAGGATTGCGGTCGCGTGAGTTATAGTTGCCTGCACTAACTATAACGGGGGAATTTCATTGGTTTTTCATGAGGAAAATGCCCAGCTAACTATAACATGTGTGAAACCTATGGTTTTTTAAGTGAATTTGCAAGGTTTTTTAAATGCTAATTCCTAACTATAACGTGTGTGAAACCTATGGTTTTTTCAGTGAATTTGTACGTTTTTTTAAATGCTAAGTTACTTTACGCCGTTCGTGCCATGCGCGCACGGTGGGCACGCGGTGCGCTTTGCGCACCGCGCGCCCACTTCACGCAGTTCGTTCCGTGCGCGCACGGTAAGCACGCGGTGCGCTTTGCGCACCTCGCGCCCACTTTACGCAGTTAGTGCCGTGCATGCACGGTGCACTTTGCGCACCCTGCACGCACGGTGGGCACGCAGTGCGCTACGCGCACCGCGCGCCCACGTTACGCTTAATGGGCCATGTACGCACGGTGCACTTCGCGCACCGTCCGCAGAAGGAGGACACATGATACGCTTTGTTGTTAAGGGTTTTGGTATAAACTGTTAATGATTATATAAGCCATGCACACTCACTGCGCTGCGCGCAGGGTGTGCACACGGGGGGATTGACATTGCGATTTTATTTTAAAGCATTTAAACCATGCGCGCACGCTGCGCGAACCTCGCGGAATTTTTTTCATTTCTATAGTGCGCGCACGCTTCGCGCACTCGGCGAATTACCGAAAAAAATTAAAACATTTTAATTGCCCTTGGGGGACCTCCTGGGACCCCTTGACCCCTGCTAGGGGGTCAGGAACTGTCCAGCATGCCCCCTTTACATGTTTTTCTCCTTTGTGTTTCACCCCCCTCTCAGTGCGAGAGACAAAATGGCGGCCGACACTTCCTGGTTTCGACCGATTCGAATGTTTACTAAGATGTAACAACCAATCAGAAGTGCGCTCGCGGACGGCCGAGTGCGCGCACCCTGCGCGCACGCTGCGCGCGTATAGATATATATATTGATTTAAATGCTATTTTCTCAGAAAATACTGAACAGATTTACACCAAACCTGCAAAAGGCACCAAACGGACCTTATGGCAACCTCTCTGCCAAATTTCACGTAATTCTGTTCAGCCGTTCGGGCTGTAGCTGCGACTAAAGTCCCTATGGAAAAATCCATGGGGAAAACGTGTTTTGGGACCCCCCCTTTTTCTCGGCCCCCGCTTGACGAATCACCCCGAGACTTTCAGGGTAGGAGCGGAGCGCCCCATTAGTTTTAAAATTTCGCGATGATTCGTCAATCGGCGCCAAAGTTATTCAAAATAGAATTTTGAGATTTCCTATGGAAACTCGGTCCTAACTATAACTATCTACTGGCGACCGCCAGTAGATAATATATATATAGCGAGTTGCAACTGCATTGGGCCTCACCTTGTTTGTTTCGCCGAGAAGGTATTGATGGGCTTCCCTGTGCCCATTTTGTGAGGCCACCCTGAAGGGCCAGGAGCTCCTGACAACAGGGGAACGCTTTGATGCTTCTTTTGAATGTTTATGAGGAGCTAGGCTCACTCGCGCCTCCCAACCTACGAAGGATCGCTACTAAAGCAAAAAGGTCGGCGCGTGGAAGGGTTTCAGATGGGGGGACACCCTGTCATGATCGTACAGTTTGCCAACGGCTTTTCCAGAGTCAAAGTCAATGAAAATGAGCAGCGGCAATAATACTCTCACCTGACTGTTAAAAATGAAATTCCACTTTGACATCGAGCTTGTGCTTTAAGATGGAACTATCACCATACAATGCCAAAACACGCACAATGCACTTTGGGAGCAGTAGTTTAAGACTGCAGTCACGTGATGCGCTATGGTATATTAGGCTCGAGCGCACCTGGAGCGCTTGTGATCCAGTCTGTGAACAAGGCAGGAGCCGAAACGTTAGACAATTGGAAACAGGCGCTTTGTGACTTTGGAAATAAAGCGAGTTGCAACTGCATTGGGCCTCACCTTGTTTGTTTCGCCAAGAAGGTATTGATGGGCTTCCCTGTGCCCATTTTGTGAGGCCACCCTGAAGGGCCAGGAGCTCCTGACAACAGGGGAACGCTTTGATGCTTCTTTTGAATGTTTATGAGGAGCTAGGCTCACTCGCGCCTCCCAACCTACGAAGGATCGCTACTAAAGCAAAAAGGTCGGCGCGTGGAAGGGTTTCAGATGGGGGGACACCCTGTCATGATCGTACAGTTTGCCAACGGCTTTTCCAGAGTCAAAGTCAATGAAAATGAGCAGCGGCAATAATACTCTCACCTGACTGTTAAAAATGAAATTCCACTTTGACATCGAGCTTGTGCTTTAAGATGGAACTATCACCATACAATGCCAAAACACGCACAATGCACTTTGGGAGCAGTAGTTTAAGACTGCAGTCACGTGATGCGCTATGGTATATTAGGCTCGAGCGCACCTGGAGCGCTTGTGATCCAGTCTGTGAACAAGGCAGGAGCCGAAACGTTAGACAATTGGAAACAGGCGCTTTGTGACTTTGGAAATAAAGCGAGTTGCAACTGCATTGGGCCTCACCTTGTTTGTTTCGCCGAGAAGGTATTGATGGGCTTCCCTGTGCCCATTTTGTGAGGCCACCCTGAAGGGCCAGGAGCTCCTGACAACAGGGGAACGCTTTGATGCTTCTTTTGAATGTTTATGAGGAGCTAGGCTCACTCGCGCCTCCCAACCTACGAAGGATCGCTACTAAAGCAAAAAGGTCGGCGCGTGGAAGGGTTTCAGATGGGGGGACACCCTGTCATGATTGTACAGTTTGCCAACGGCTTTTCCAGAGTCAAAGTCAATGAAAATGAGCAGCGGCAATAATACTCTCACCTGACTGTTAAAAATGAAATTCCACTTTGACATCGAGCTTGTGCTTTAAGATGGAACTATCACCATACAATGCCAAAACACGCACAATGCACTTTGGGAGCAGTAGTTTAAGACTGCAGTCACGTGATGCGCTATGGTATATTAGGCTCGAGCGCACCTGGAGCGCTTGTGATCCAGTCTGTGAACAAGGCAGGAGCCGAAACGTTAGACAATTGGAAACAGGCGCTTTGTGACTTTGGAAATAAAGCGAGTTGCAACTGCATTGGGCCTCACCTTGTTTGTTTCGCCGAGAAGGTATTGATGGGCTTCCCTGTGCCCATTTTGTGAGGCCACCCTGAAGGGCCAGGAGCTCCTGACAACAGGGGAACGCTTTGATGCTTCTTTTGAATGTTTATGAGGAGCTAGGCTCACTCGCGCCTCCCAACCTACGAAGGATCGCTACTAAAGCAAAAAGGTCGGCGCGTGGAAGGGTTTCAGATGGGGGGACACCCTGTCATGATCGTACAGTTTGCCAACGGCTTTTCCAGAGTCAAAGTCAATGAAAATGAGCAGCGGCAATAATACTCTCACCTGACTGTTAAAAATGAAATTCCACTTTGACATCGAGCTTGTGCTTTAAGATGGAACTATCACCATACAATGCCAAAACACGCACAATGCACTTTGGGAGCAGTAGTTTAAGACTGCAGTCACGTGATGCGCTATGGTATATTAGGCTCGAGCGCACCCGGAGCGCTTGTGATCCAGTCTGTGAACAAGGCAGGAGCCGAAACGTTAGACAATTAGAAACAGGCGCTTTGTGACTTTGGAAATAAAGCGAGTTGCAACTGCATTGGGCCTCACCTTGTTTGTTTCGCCGAGAAGGTATTGATGGGCTTCCCTGTGCCCATTTTGTGAGGCCACCCTGAAGGGCCAGGAGCTCCTGACAACAGGGGAACGCTTTGATGCTTCTTTTGAATATATATATATATATATATATATATATATATATATATATATATATATATATATATATATATATATATATATATATATAAGAGAGAAAGATACACCCATACTTTTAGTCCTACTTTTATGTTTGCCTTGTTGGTCTATCCCGGTTTTTACTTTTCTAAATCTGGTCACCTTATAGCAACGTCAAGCCACAACAAATCAGTGCATGTGCAGTGATGTCCAGTGGTTTTAAGGGACATACATACAGAAGTGTTGCTAAGAATAGCTCTATGCTCACTAACCCAGAGTACTTCTTTTTTTCCTACTTAGAAGCGCCAGTACTCTCCTAATAAAAGTACTGGATGGACCTCAGCTGACAAGTACAGGTATTTGAAATAAAACAAGTGCAGGTAATTGAGTACTTGCCACTACCTGCCAATTTTAAGAACTGGCAATGTCTTAGAATGAAACTTTTGTCACCCAGAGAATGGTTTCTGAAAGAACAAAACGTGTGAAGCATGGACTATGTAGAAACTACGTAAAGCTCAGCAGACCCTCTGTGTCTTTTGTGAGAGCTGGGAAACAAATGTCCAGACACCCGTGAGCTGTGTTCAGTCAGTGCCCGTGGTGAGCTGTGCATGATTCACCACAGCTCCTGCCCTGGAGCCCTTCCCTCCCCTCTCACCGTCTCCTAGTGACATGACGCTGCCTGCAAGAGTAGGACAGAGCCAGTCCATGCCACCGTCTCTTGCCTGCCGTGTTTTGTGCGGGAGATGGCAGCCAGGCCCAGGCTGTGTGGTGCGGTGCAGTCACACGGACTCCTCGGTGGTGGAACCGCACCGCAGACAGACGAGGCGGAGCGGGAGGAGACATTGTGGCCGGGATTCGGACCCCAGTACCGGGCGGCGCTGCTGGGGCTGTTCCGCCAGCGCCTGCAACTGGAGCCCCGGCACCTGCTGCTCTGCCTGGGGCAGGACGCGGCACCGGTGGCCGCAGCCCTCCGGCGAGCCTGCCACCTCCTCCAGCCCCCTGTACTGTGGGAGGGACAGCAGGCTCAGCCGCCCCCCTGCCAGCGGGCCCTTCTCCTGCATCCGCCTCACGACCATCACCAGGTAGGTAAGTGAGAAGACGATGGAGAAGGGAGGAGACAGATATAGAGTTTCCTTAGCTTTGTGAAAAGGCATGTTCACCTGATCCGCAACGAGAAATCTTGGCTTTGAGCATCGGATGCTGGAAGTTAGTTAACAGTCCAACGTCACTTGCAGGGTCGCCCCAACTTCTGACCTATTTTTCGTCCTCTGTGGATCACGTTGTAAAGTCATTTCATTATCTCCACTCTTCTAGAATATTCCGACCATCCGTTTGTTCGCTGTTCTTGTCATATTCGTATTTACTAAATCCACCACCACTGCAACTTTTGCTACATCTGTCGTGACATCATAATTTCTTTCACTGTCGTTTTCTCAAATGTGTTCTTTTGCTGCAGTCTATTGCTTTAAAAAAAGATATCCTTATGTTTGCCCATCAAGCGTGGCCCAGATCTGGAATTGGCACTCATGCCTCCTGCCTACACGCTTCAAAATGTATCCTCCCAATGGTGGATGAGAAGCAAACCTACTGCCATCTCCTGACGGCCTCCACCTTCCATTTCATTGGGCCTGCTACCTTTGGTTGATAAATCTCTCAACTTGACCGTTGGGCTCTGAATGGAGCTCAAACCTAGGCCCAGATTCTCAAAGGTGTCACGGAACGCAGCGCAGCAGCCAAAAATGGTGCGTTGCGTGACAGGGAGAGAGCAGGAGAGCCCCATATTCACAGAGATGTGGCTTTCTCCTCCCCTCTCCCTAGCGCCGGGGCTGATTTCAACTGCCCTGCGCCAGGCACACTTAGCGTCATAGTGCTAGGGTGCGTGCCTGAGTCTACCATAGGATTTGTACAAGAAGGGTAATACCCTTCCTGTACAAAATACTATGGCTAGACAAGTGAAACACGTTTTCCTAATTTGTATATGTGCTGTACAGTGCAGCACAAATGCTAAGTTGCACAAGGAAGGAGAAATTAAAAGATTTCTCTTTTTAACTCCTGATTTTCAGTGGCGCATATTTTTGGTGCTAAACCCTGTCTATAAATATTAGTAAATATGGTTTAGTGTCTAAAAGCATGGGTGGTTGCATGGAATGCCCATGTACCACCCATGTAATGCCCCTTGACACAAAGTAATGAAAAGCAGCGTTTTGCACTGGAAATGAATCAGGAAAAAAACATATGTGCTGGTTAGCGTCACTTTTGTGATGCTAACCCAGCGCAAAATGTTTGCGAATCTCCCCCTTAGTTTTGTAGTCATAATATTGATATTGGGGGAGTTAACGCTTGTCCTGGCGTGAACTCTCTGGTATGTCTATTACACACCCCTGGCCTGTGTGTAAGGCACAGCACTGAACTCCTCTGAGCTGGCTGTGGGTAAGGTACGTCACTGCAAGGTCCTTGACTGTCTGCAACAAGCATTAGTCCGAGACCCGTCTCCCCCATCTCAGTCTGAACTATCAGAGGAGTTCTGCCTCCAGAGATAGCTGTCCCAATATGTACTGTGAAACGAAAGTCTCTCTTTCGTCGTCAGCCCTCCCCTTCGCCACTTAGCCGGACCCACTTCCTTCAGATCCTGCTTCATAGTGAAGCTGAATACCTTGAGAAATAAAGGAAAGGACTCGTTGTAGGGAGTTAGGGAGGAAAGTAATGCTGACTGCGACAGGGAGGACTAAGGTCCAGGGTAACAAGTTTTTTAACACTGTTGAATCAAAATGTATCTGGCCCACTTCACCCCTCTCCTGACAAAACTTCACTGGCTCCCCGTTCACAAGAGATGCTTATACAAGATTCTGACTCACGCCTACAAAGCCCTGCACAACAAAGACCAGCATACATCAACCACCGACTGAGCTTCCACCAGCCCACCAGAATCATGCGATCGGCCTCCCTCTCTCTAGCTCACACTCTTCACATCTGCCAAAGCAACAAGGGAGGACGCTCCTTCTCCCATCTGGCCGCGAAGTACTGGAACAGCCTTGCCCTCCATCTCCAGACTCCATCCTCTCTTCAGGAGTTCAGAACAGGACTCAAGATCTGGCTTGGACCTCTGTTTCTGAAGACCCTGGTGGGTGATTAGTCACTCTTAATTAATCCTTCTTGATTGATTGACTGTATTTCCAAACTCCAACCAACAGTGTTTGACAAATGAATTTGTGGAAACTCATGTTGCCATACTACAAATTTTCTAGCCAAAGGAACACCAGTTGCTTCAGCCCATGATGAAGCCACTCCCCATGTCAGCCTTCTTTATATGCCCTTGCAAACCTGCAGTTCCTTTACTGCATATGCTATTGTAAGGGCCTTTCTCACTCACGTCCTTAGGAAGTGTGTCAATGGCATAGTTACCTGGATTGGCAAGGCCAAAAGAAAGAGAAAAACGCAAGCTAACTTTGGAGAGGAAAAAAGGTCCCATAGTAAGGACCTGCTTGTCACAGATATAATTGCCACCATGAACAAAATAACTTCTAGGTCAAAAAGTCTTAGGACACCATACTCAAAGGCTCAAATGGCTGCTTCTGGATAGAATCTAAAACCAATATTTAATCCCAATCTGATACCATCTTCCTCGCTGTTGGTCTAGATAAGGAAACACTTCTCAACATTCTAGAGACATAAGATTCAAATCTTCTGAGCCCATGGCTCCCTGAATGCTGTTCTTGCCGACCATTGGATTTTTAGGGTATCACAGACAAACACAATGTAAAACCCTTCTGAAAGAGATCCCAAATCTTTACCTCATTACATGAGGCAGGGTCATAAACATCATCTGCACACTATTTCTGAAATGTAGCTCAACGTCAGGCATTGAATGGAAAAGTCAAAGCCTTCTAGAGGATTGAACTGCCACATCTAGCTCTTTAGTACCATTAATCATCCAGGCTGTCAATTTTAGACAAGCAATAACTTTCCCTGCTTACCACAGGGGTCAGTAAGAGATATGGGAAAGAGGGAGAATCCATTTCCGCCCATTCCCCATCTGACGAAGCAGAGGATACCAGAAAGAGCAGGGCCAAAAGGGAACAATTATCACTAAATTCACTTTCTCTCTCTTTATCCTCAATGGAACCCTCCCGATTAGAGGAAAAGGAGGAAAGGCATACAGCACTGCCATGCACAAGTCATGGTGCAGTGTAGTTCCTATATCCCTGATAGGCTCTGCGCATTGGAATAACATACACTATAGATTTGACATAGGACTAAGGTCAGTATGTCTCTGTTGAGTATATTAAACGTAATTACTTGAGTGTGCCAGCTAACTCAGAGGTCACTAGAAACTTCTCGAAATTACAAGAAGGGATTAGTCTCTGACAACCGCATAAGCATGACAACTTTGTTTCCCTTTAGAATCGGAACAGTCTCAGAATCGTGGAAACAATAGATAACAGTTTCACTCAGTCAATCGTGCATGCTTCGTTTCTACAGAGTTGCACAGAAATAGGGAGATGGGCGTTTTTAATAAAAGGGTTTATTGAACAGCCTTATTTCTCGTGCAAGAGATATGAATTGCTACAATCGTAAGACAGACTGCGAAGTACAATATGTACGAGGTTAGCAGTAAGATAAAATAATACTGCAATAGCATGGTTTGTAGCTATGACATATATTGATCAAAATACATACATAAATAACATATGCTAAAATGTGATGCTCATCTTATGCTTCTAAATGTTTCTACCCCAGTGTACCTAACCTAAGTGCAGTACGAGGTTTGAAGTAGGTGCTGTTTCTAAAGTATAGCTAGCTATATTTTAGTTTAGCCAAGAGTTGCCAAAAGTTTCTCTAAGTTCTAATCAGCTACATACCTGAGAATGAGAGAGGTTGGAATCTCTTTTCTGGACTCGATAGTCTAACCCCCCGCAAGGGAAGTCAGAGAGCACTGGAGCTGGACTCTCTGCGAAGAGGATGGCAGCGTCAGGTCAGTGCATCAGGCTGGAACTCGATCTCCTTCCGAACTTGCCGTGGCGAACCGCGTAGTCTAAGTTGGATCGAATCCTCTGGGAACCACAATTTGCCAAGGCAAGTGCTGGTATATTTATACCTTGAAGGTGTCTAGGGATGCCAGTATTGACGTAAAAGTTGGGCAGAGAAACGTCATGAATGAACCCCTAAGGAATAGATGTTCATGCATACTTAATGAGTTCTTGGAGAAATCAATATTCAAGCTGGGGGAAATTCTTTAAGGCTTAAGGGTCTGGTTTTCCAAGAAATCGTTGTGACGTGGATGGACGGATGTAGGTGGCCATGCCTGTATTTGGTTTGTACGGAAAAAGTCTAAATAAGGGCCGCATTTCTATGTCCAAATAAGAGCAATGTGAATTGTACCTACATAAGGGCATAAATCGGGATTCCTATAAATGGAATCTAAATCTACACAGACCACCCACTCCAGTTTCGTATGAACGACGTTACTAAATCCCAAACGTTCTAAACATATCTTAAAACAGAGTATCGCATTGGTTTGCTAAAATAAGCTAAAAACATATTTAAAACATATTGTCTAAAAATACATTACAAAACCATTGCTATGCATAAAGTGTTGTACATATTAAAGGCAATGTTCATTCTAAGCATAGGATCACATAGGAATGCTAAATGAATGAACCAAAATATATACATGTGATGAAATGGCTCGTAAATACAGAAGAAATAGGGCCGAAACCATTTCATATCAGGTTACACAAGTCAATTTGTTATTCATGACAAGGTGGTATACTGTCCCTGGAAGTGTTATCAAAGAATTCTGTTCTCTATGAAAAGTTCTACTATACGCAGATTACTGTGCCCAGAAAACCAAACAATTTTTTGGTCGGGGGAAAAAAATATATAATCATAGAAAATGTTCCAAAGTCAGTATTTACGTTTGAAAAAGAATGAAGGCCAAATTCAGAGTCTCTCCGGAACACTTTGTGCTTGATTCAAAAATCAGTGTTCGGGGATGGAGAAAACATAACATTTTCTAATCCAATAGACAACAAGTCGTCTACCGTAGTGGGTGAGAGTTGGAATACCTCGTGTAGAAGATCAACCGCACATTGCTGCGGATTATCGCCTTCAGCATGGGAAGCATCAGCAATGTCCGGATTGGATGTTACCTGCGTGCCTGGTGTTTCCTCTCGTATCTCAGCAGTAGCATGCTGTGTCTGTGAGATCTCAATGAATGCCGCCATCAGGATTGGTAGCCGCTGGGGACAACACATAGCATGGGCCGTTATTGGGTCAAGCAGAGTATCGATATACGTAGGCATGACTGATGGGAGTGTCAGACAAACGTCCAGCACGCATTCGTCCCCGAAGAGCAGGCAGCGTAGAACAGGTAAGATGCTATCTTGCCAAATTGGTCTAAATGACAGAAACCAAGTGGTGTTTAATTCTCGTAGACGAGTTAACCCCAGAATTTGGACGATGCGCTCACGACACCTCATCTCCAATAGAGTTCTTTCCATGGTGAACTGGGTATCGCTGGTGATTTGGCTTGCCATATCGCAGCAGTAGGAGCAAAAATAGTATCCCTGCAACGAGTGCTAAAAGGAGCGACAGTCCGCCAAACACAGAGTGCATGAAATTCGGAAACATTCAGAGGACTGCTTGAAAAGGTGCTAACAGTCCTGCGCACACATTCTTAAATACATGTACAATACCGCTCGTATCAGACATGTTTAAGTTACGACCTAACATTTCTGAGAAATGCACAGGGCAGTTTGTATACAGAAGGGTATGTATCTCCGCAGAAGTCCTTGCGACTTGGAGGGCATAGGTTTCCTTGGCAGAGGTTAAAGGCACAGTTTTTTGTAAAAGAATGGCTTTCATTCTGCTTAAAGTATCAACTCGTATAGAAGAGATATTCAGTGAAGGCCATAAATGCGACTCCCTGACTAGGTCTACTTGTGGAAACAAGACTTGCATACAGCAAGTGACCCTGGAAGTAACCGTTACTAGATATGGGATACCTGGCAACATGCCACAGCAGCTGTGATCATTCAACATAATGTAACTCCCGTTCGAAAGTTGACCAAAGATTGGTTTAATCACTGCTGCCGGTGAACCGTGCAGGTGGCAGGATAAGTTTGTAGTGGAACTGTCACAGGCCCCGTGTAAGTTAATACCCTGACAAAGGAGAGAACCGCTTAGTGCGTGTTCACAGTTTTCACCGCTAAGGAACACTTCACGTCCCCCACTCCAACATCTGTGTGTGTAAGGTAAATTCCAGGATGTCTTGATGTATTCTTTACCCAACCTTTCATATTTGCCTGCTGGTATATTTTTTAGGCAATACTGAAAATGGACAGTCGTAATAGGCAGAGTATTCTTACCATGTATGATCCACTCAGTAGCTGGTTTTTCTGCCACTGTGAATGGTAATTTCTCTAGTTTTTCAATGCTCAGCACCGTATAGTCTGCTTCTCTTTACGCCAGTTTGATCTGTCTGTCAGTGAGATTGAATTCTGAAAACAGTGACGTAGTATTGATTAAACGCCAAGGCACATAGCCAGAACGCAGGTTTTGAAGCGTCCAGCCTAATAGCATGATAGAACGTAGTTGTGACAGACCATGTTGCAACATGACCAAGTCTTGTTCCATGATGTCTATGACAGAGGATACAATGCTGTCCAAAGAATATATCCTGGACGACAGAGCCGTTAACCCATTGTCTACTACAGAGAGAAATTTCTCTAAATTAATACGATCAATTTCTCGTATTCGTTCTGCAGTCTCTGCTTGAGTGACCTTCCATGCTTCATTATAAGCAGCGTAGATACCGGCATATATGAAACGTTTTTGATGCGGTTTTCTTGGTCCTTGCAAGAATTCCCTAAGATCAGCATCTTCTTGAAGTAAAGTTAAGTGTTGTTTTACATCCTCTAGTGTAGCTTTCTGTAGCCAATCAAGGCAAAGTTTCCCTACACTGTAAGTTGTTACTACCCCCGGATGCTGTCTTTGGACAAGACGTGGGTCTAGCCTATGAAAGGTAAAACCTTGTGTTTTGTTCAGGAATCTATCTTGACAGTTGTTTGTGTCTAAGGGCCAGAGCAAGCATTTTTCCCATTCAGGATCTGATCTGTTGTGATGCAAAATAGTATATACATCGACCTCCCCCTGTGTAGTGCTTTCACTTGTAGGTGCAGGCATAGACGGAGTGTTCATGTCTTTTATCTTGGCTAATCCAAGGCATGAAGTTTGTTGGACAGTGTTGTTCAAAAACATAATTTGCTCAGGGATGATACAGGCTCTAAACAAAGCTTCTATTCCCTGTACTTGCCAATCTTTAGTACCCCAGACAGTTTTTGTCTCAATATTGTCTTTTCAAAAGTCGTAACCCTGTCTAGACTGTTGGGCAATAAAGGCTGCAGAGTAAATCTGTTTGGTATTTGTTAACATATTTTTCATTCCTGTCTTGTTGACATTTTTAAAGTAAAATGTTTCTGCATTTGATACATTGAACCCTGAAAAATATGGAAATTTCATTGCAAATGTTTTGGAGCTACCCTTTGGAGGCGTAGGACAATGTTCCCATTGGTTATACATAAATACATTTCTAGGCATCGCTGTGATGTTCACTGCTGACAAGTCTCTTGCTTCACGATGAGATGATTTGTGTGGCTGGAGAAGTAAATTCACTCTTGTACTTGCTGTGTCCATTTGAATATATCTTCCATTAATCAGCATACCCAAAGTTATTACCAGAGCTAACCAAAGTAGAAAGAAGAATATTCCCAAAACATTCCATAGTTCAATCCATGGTGAAACCAGATACGTTTTTTCCAGTAGATGAAAAAAGTCTGTTGCTTGTTCTTTGAAAGTTCTTTGTACTGGCGTAGTTTCAGGCTCGCTGGGATCCTCAGAAAACATATCAAAGTTCATGAAATAGCCAGAAGCAGTTCTGTCAATGGTTGGAATTGCATCCGTATTTGATGAAATGGCTGGAACCAGTTGATCACTTGTTACTTTGTTGTAGACAGGTGTATCTGGACGAACTGTTATTTGGGTCTCAAGAGGTACAAGGTCCATAGCATTGTTGCTTAGTCCTCTATTTCTTACTGTCGAATCTTCAAAGGTGATGAGTCTCTCAGTTTGAACCTCTTGGATTGTAGCTAGAGGAGTACGTCTGCTACATTGGCGGAGTCTACTTGGCCTACTGTTCAGTATTGGCCACATAGTGTGGTTTGATCAGGTCTATGGACACAAATCTTTTCTCCTTTTTACCAGCAAGGGGCGGCAAAAGTACTGTTCTTGATCCTTGGATTGCTAGGACAGGTGCTGGTTGTCTGTAAGAAGGCCCAAATTCCTTCTTGTCCGAGATATTTTCACTGACTAGATCCCCAAGCTTTGGGATCCAGACAAGCCTTGCTGGGATGGCCGGATTTTTCTCAGTGGTGGTTGGCTTCAGGACCACGTTGCTTTGTTGTTTTTCAAGTCATTTAAGTCCTGTAAAACAGCCAAATGATCTTTGATATCAAATTGTTTGTTTTCCACCACTGTGTCTTTCAAATCTAAGTCCGGAACCAACATTCTTGTCCCAAACAGGACCTCATATGGAGTGACACCCCCTAGAGAACTTCTTGGCAAGTTGTTTAGTGCGCGTTGGACCCCATATAAATGTGTGACCCACCCATCACCCGAACCTAATACCCTAGCTGATATAGACTGCTTTATGTCCCGTTTTTTTCTTTCCACAACAGAATTTCCCTCAGGATTAAACGGAGAAGAATACCGCAATGCTACGCCCAGACTGACCATGGCTTCGTTGTAAGCCCTAGAGCTAAACGCAGGACCCTGGTCAGAATGTAGTGTGCCTAATGCGTATGTGTCGATAAAGACTCGCAAATCTTTTATAACAGTTCGAGCGTCAGCCGAGCGCTGAGGCCACATCCATAGGAACCTAGACTTAGTGTTTCTGGGATTGTATTCGTCCACAAGGACGCATGCACATAGTTAGTCTAATGCTGTCTAACAATGGTGTCTGCACTGGACTGACTACGTTGTAGTCAGGTATCTAGTGGTGTTCTGTACTGCGATCTCTATTGCATGCCATACAGTTATTGATGAAGATGTGAATGTGAGTATTCATCCCAGGCCACCAGTACATCTCTTTTAGTTCTAAAATTGTCTTTGCGATCCCATGATGTATCAGACCCTCTCCCAGATGCGCTTCGTAAATCAAAACTGCTCTACGTTCCCTGTTTGGAATTACTCTATCCCCCACTCCAGGGATTCGAGCAAACGGAACACCATTCACATCAATTATGTATGAGTATTTGAGTGGAAACTTTTTAGGTAATGCCGCACGGCTGTCTTTGCTTGATGCATTGACAGCCAGCATTATTTTGCTTTCTATTTTCGTTTTTGAATTAGTGATTGCAGCTACGGAAGCCGTTTGCACAGCCCCTTTCGCTGCTTCATCAGCCAATGAATTCCCTTCAACGTGAACGCCATCATGTTTGTGACTCAGCGTGTGTATCACATGAGTGTTTTGTAGTCCGTTTTGCAACTGAACTACTTGTTCCCAAAGCATTTTGTGCTTGATTGTGCCACCTTTTGCATCTTTGAAACCATTTTGAATCCAATTCTGTAAATACTTATTGTAAGATTGAACACAGTAAAAAGAATTCCACACTAGCAGTGTGGGGAATTCGCGATCTGTATTTTCAAGTGCCATCTTAAATGCTTGTAGTTCAGCTCGCTGAGCTGTACAATCTCCTAGAGATTGTGTTTTTGTGACCATTGGTCTGAATTTGCCATCTCGCATACGACCTTTAACAATAGCACACGCCGCACTGTAAGCTTGTTTGCTCCCCTAGCGGGCTGTGCAGATCCATCAGTATATATTATAAATTTATACTGGTCAAGAGGGAGAATTTCAGTAGGCAGAGGACATTCATGTTCATATTGCAGGAATGCTTGTGTTTTTAAATATGGATCAAAAACGTGTTCAACATCAGTTGCAGCAAGAGAATTAACCCATTGTATCCATCTCGGATGTAAAGCTTTTGCATTTGGAATGCTAGCCTTTGTGACTGCCTCTAAGGCTTGTACAGGAGTCACAACCATAATGCGTTTCCCCTGTGCTAGGGCTCTTTCTTTTGCTACAGCGGTTTGAACTGCTATCAGAATTTTTTCTGTAGAAGTGAATTTAATTTCTGCTTGTGTATACAAGTGGGATTTGTATGCAATTGGTACTTTTTCACCTTCGTTAAAAGTTAAGTAGGTGAATCCGCATTGACCCGGAATTATTCAGATCACTAAGTTGCGTACGTTTACGCGTGTTTGCAAGTGTTTCGTTGCTAACATGTCTGTTTGGAGTGAACACATAATTTCTGTGTGTTTTTGGGTCGAATCTGTGATTTTAAAATCAGATTTGATTAATTCGTAGAGAGGTTTAACCCTTTCTGCGTAATTTAAAATGTACGTTTTTCCAAAAATCTGGAAACCTAGGATCAACTGTAAATTCTTTATTGTTTTTGGAGGTTGGAGCAGCGCATACTTTTCTAAAAAGTTGGCTGCCAGGCTTTTGCCTTCACTTGATAGTTCATATCCTAGAAAAAGGACGTTGAGGTGGGCAATTCTTGACTTTTTAAAATTGAATTTGTAACCCTCTGAGGCGAAGCCCAATATTAAGGTGCTCACCCTGTTCAAGTGCCTGTCCAGGTCATCGTCTGTCAGATATATATCATCGACATATGACAATGCTTCGTCATCATAAGTTTGTAGTAACTCTGTTACCCTTGCTGAGAATAACCCGGGCTGTTTTTGAATCCCTGGGGCAGTCGACAGAATTGACGCTGGGTCCCCATTATTGAGAAAGTGGTCAAATATCTGCTTTCAGGTGCAATGTTTTGACATAAGAAACCATTTGAAATGTCTAATGTGGTTTTATATTTTTTGCGCACAATGTTATTCATTAATGCTGTAATTCTGCACTGCAAATGTTTTGCAACAAGAATTTAAGTGTCTGTAATCCAAAACTATACGATATGTATTGTCTGGTTTGGAGACATGAAACAAAGGATTGTTCATTGATGAGGTGCATGTTTCAATCACCCCCTGATATTCAAGTTGATATAAGATCTCCCTGACCTGTTTTTTAGCTTTTTGCTTAACTGGGTACTGCCTTTGTGCAGTTGGTTGATTTTTTAACTGGATTTTATGGTGAGGTGAGTCCTCATCCCATCCTACATGATTTTTATACAGTGCTGGGGTTTGGGCTACTGCCCATTTCCTGGCTAATGTATATTTTAAATGTATTGGAAAAATGGTTGGAGAAGGCAGGCATAATGATGGCCTCGCCATGTGAGCACTCCCTGACAAATTCTGGTGGCCAGTCTTTTTCTACTAAAAGTATATCATAACCCCTTGAAAGTTGCTCTCAAAAGAATGCTTTCACTTTTCTTGATATGTCTCGCTCCATCCAGAGTGTTATTTCAGATAACCAATGTGGAGAACTAACCCTGGTGTCTACAGTCTCAGCTTGTATGTCTTCACTCACGTCCACTGTCTCCTGAAGTCCGTTCAGGTTCTGGCGAGCTATTGTAACTTCTGCTGCACTGTCCAGCATGGTCTGGGCCCATTCTATGTTCTGTAATTGAGTTCTCAGTATTCTCGGCATGCCTGATCTTCAGACCTGCTACCTTTTTCTTGGTGAATTGAGGTTTTGCTTTATTTTTCTGAACGTGTTGATCGTCTTTGGACTTCATGCGTTCTTCCTTATTTTCTGACCGTCCTCTTCTTTCGGATGTCTGTGACGATATCTGAAAGGTACAAGAGAAACGTGTAAAATTATCCTGATATATGTCATGTTTTCGCAAATTATCCCTATTCCTGAGGTTGTTCCTGATATCAGAGGCCTCCTTCTGTGATGGAGACCAGCCTCGGGAATGAGAACGCTTCTTTTCAGAATTCTGTTTACTATTTTCCCACTTCTTTTTAGAAGAGGTAGGAGTGTTTTTAGGAAAGAACTTATCAGGACTTTCAGACAGTTGTGGTTTTAACTGTATAGCTCTATTAGCTTTTGTATGTTTTTAAGTAATTCTTCGTCTGACATTGATTTCAATGTCAGGGTCAGGTGTGTAGCCGGCTAAAATCGGCCCTGTTGCTCCTGGTCTACCAAGTGGACCGAGCCTGGTAATGTGATTGTAATGTTTTAGGGCGCCTTTAAACCAGAGCTCATGCTCCTGGTATTTGAGTGGAATTTCAATATCCTCGAAAGGAATATATTCCTCAGGTGGTTCATCTTCTTTGTAGAAGTGAAATATATGTGTTACTGGATTTGATTCTGGGAATACTATCCATGAATAGAATAGCTCTGTCTGGTGAGATTCATATGCCTCTATCACAAAAACTGCTCTACCACCTCTTGGTGTCAGACCATGTTTTATAAGTTTTAGAGTGATGGCTCTCCTTAAATTTGGTGGGATGTGTATAACACCCAACTCGTTAAGACCTGTATGGTCAGCAGTAGCTTGATCGTTGTTGACAACATCATCTCCGGTGTCGGACATTGTTTAATGAAAAATTGCAGAGCAAGATTCAAGGAAACAAAGATAAGGTGCACAATATTTTGGAATACTGTATCCTTCAACGTTGAACAAAACCAAACAGCTAATACATAGGACTTTCGTCCTACTCAGCTATGGCGGATATTATCCCTACCCACTCCAGATGTCTTATGGAGTTTTATGTGTAGAGGGTCTCTGAGAAAAGCACAACTGAGTTACTTCAGTATCTAGCGATAAATTAGTGCCTTACCAAACTGTTGGGCGCCATGTAGTGTAGTTCCTATATCCCTGATAGGCTCTGCAAATTGGAATAACATACACTATAGATTTGACATAGGACTAAGGTCAGTATGTCTCTATTGAGTATATTAAACTTAATTACTTGTGTGTGCCAGCTAACTCAGAGGTCACTAGAAACTTCTCGAAATTATAAGAAGGGATTAGTCTCTGACAACCGCATAAACATGACAACTTTGTTACCCTTTAGAATCGGAACAGTCTCAGAATCATGGAAACAGTAGATAACAGTTTCCCTCAGTCAATCGTGCATGCTTCGTTTCGACAGAGTTGTACAGAAATAGGGAGACAGGCGTTTTTGATAAAAGGGTTTATTGAACAGTCTTATTTCTCGTGCAAGAGATATGAATTGCTACAATCGTAAGACAGACTGCGAAGTACAATATGTACGAGATTAGCAGTAAGATAAAATAATAATGCAATAGCATGGTTTGTAGCTATGACATATATTAATCAAAATACATACATAAATAACATATGCTAAAATGTGATACTCATCTGATGCTTCTAAATTGTTGTACCCCAATGTACCTTACCTAACTGCAGTATGAGGTTTGAAGTAGGTGCTGTTTCTAAAGTATAGCTAGCTATATTTTAGTTTAGCCAAGAGTTCCCAAAAGTTTCTCTAAGTTCTAGTCAGCTCCATACCTGAGAATGAGAGAGGTTTGAATCTCTTTTCTGGACTCGATAGTCTAACCCCCCGCAAGGGAAGTCAGAGAGCACTGGAGCTGGATTCTCTGCGAGGAGGATGGTAGCGTCTAGTCAGTTCATCAGGCTGGAACTCGATCTCCTTCCGAACTTGCCGTTTCGAACCGCGTAGTCTAGGTTGAATCGAATCCTCCGGGAACCGCAATTTGCCAAGGCAAGTGCTGGTATATTTATACTTTGAAGGTGTCTAGGAATGCCAGTATTGACATAAAAGTCGTGCAGAGGAATGTCATGAATGAACCCCTAAGGAATAAATGTTCATGCATACTTAATGAGTTCTTGGAGAAATCAAAATTCAAGCTGGGGGAAATTCCTTAAGGCTTAAGGGTCTGGTTTTCCAAGAATTCGTTGTGACGTGGATGGACGGATGGAGGTGGCCATGCCTGTATTTGGTTTGTACGGACAATGTCTAAATAAGGGCCGGATTTCTATGTCCAAATAAGGGCAATGTAAATTGTACCTATATAAGGGCATAAATCGGGATACCTATAAACGGAATCTAAATCTACACACAACAATTGCGTCTACTCCTGGTGCTCCCATTGTATGAAATCTTGAATTGCATTTTGGGCAAATGGTGTTTTGTACTGTAGCACATAGTCTGCTTGAGGACAACCCGTTCTTGTACAAATCTTTTTGAACACTACTAAATTGCCATGAAAATCTTGTGGTGGCGGAAAAACTTGACTCTGCCTGCTCGCACACTCTCCACTTCCTTGATGTGTAGTGCTGTCAAACACTGTGCACTGCCCAGCAAAAAATGAGAACACTTAGGGCTGCTAGAGACTGAGAGTGGGTTTTGCCTTGCATGTTCATATACGTCTTTGTTGTCAGTATGTCTGTTCTGATCACAACAGATGTCTTTCAAATTTTATCCGCAAACTTTAGAAGGGATAATTTGATCACTTCTCACTCATTCCTGTTAGAGAAATGCAGCTTGTCTAAAGGCGACCATCTGCCTTACGTCTTCTTAGTGTCCACTGTGACTCCCCAACCACTTCCTGGAATCTGCTGTGATTACTGTATTGGGTTAGGAAGGAGACACACACACTTTGTGAGATGATCTTGGTCCGCCACCAAGCCAGTTGTTCCCTCATTTCCCTGGTCAGCAAAACTGGTGCCTGGAGATTCGGAGATTTGAGATCCCACCAAAGAAGGAGATGGTGGACTAATATTATAAATTTAAATCTTGCCCATGAAATCAGGGCTACTGTTGCCGCCATAGCCCTTGTACCTGTAACTAGATCCTTGACCTTGGAGAAAACTCAGTCACCATATATTGAAAATATGCCTGGATCTTGTAGACTCTGTTGACAGGGGACAGAGAATAATCCCTTCCTGGTCTGAATTCTGGGATCAATGAACTTGTGATCCAGCACTGGGGCAGGATCAATTTCTTCCAATTTTTCAGAATCCCATTTCTGGTTAGTGGAGGTATAACATGATGCAGATGCTGTCATTTCTCTTGAAAGGGCATGCATCAGCCAGTCATCTAAGTAAGGGTGTATTGAAATAACACTGTAATGCATAACAGCTACCATAAATTTGGTAAAAAGGTGCCATCAATTTAGTAAAGACTCAAGGCTGAAAGGCAATACTCAAAACTTAAAATGAAGACCTTGCACTGCAAAACATAGATACTTTGGGTGCTCCTCCAAAACTGAGACATGTAGATATGCATCTTAAAGATCTAGCTGCACCATGAATTCTCCTCGCTGAACAAGAGAGCTGATCTTTTGTGAGGAATTCATCTTGAAATGAGTTGTTTTTACCCGTTAGTTTACTCTCTTGAAGTCCAGCACCGGTCGCTATCCCCCTGATATCTTTCCACCTGAACCAGAATTAAGTATGAACCCTGCCCTAGCTCGACATTAGCACTTGGACAATAGTTTGTTTGACAACAAGTCTGAAGTTCCTTTCCATAGTAATTCTGATTTGCTCTGATTCTTTGAAATGGGTGAAGGGTTGTATACTGGTTCTGGAGGCCTGGATGTGAATTTGGCGCTATGTTCGACACCCAGACATCTGTAATGTCCTCCATCCAAGACTGAAGGAACTCTTGCGTACATCCTCCATCTGGACTTTCTGATGATTCCTGTTAGAAATGGGGGTCTCTAGTTTGCAGCTGCTGTAGGGGCCCTTGCTTCTAGTCAGGGTAAGGGGGATACACTTCTAAAATAACCCCTGCTCACCCCCTTGGTAGCTTAGCACAAGCAAACAGGCTTATCTCAGAGGCAGTGTGTAAAGCATTTGTGAACACATACAGTAATACAGTGAAAACACTACAAATGGACACCACACCAGATTAGAAAAATATGTAATCTTTATCTAACCCAAAACAAGATCAAACTTTTTGCTTTCCCCCTAGACCTTTTTTCTGACATGGTTTTGCCAACTTAGATGCTTTGGACACTTTGCCACTGCTGATCAGTGTCAAAGTGCAAGTGCTCCCTGTATAAAGTATAATGGTAATTGGTTGTCCATGATTGGTATGTTTGTCTTACTAGTAAAGTCCCTAGTAAAGTGCACTATGTGCGCCAGGGCTGGTAATGCAAATGCTACTAGTGAGCCTGAAGCACTATTTGTGCCACCCACACAAGTAGCTTTGAAAAGGTAACTCAGTCCTGCCATTGCAGGGCCTGCGCGCAGTTTGTAACACTGCCATGTTGTTCTGTCAAGTGCACTTACTTGCCAGACCTTACCCTTCCCTTTCTATGCACATCAGACACCCCTATGGTAGGTCTAGGGTACCCCCCGGACAGGGGGCAGTGCATGTGAAAGGTAGGACATGTACTGAGGTGTGTGCCATGTCCTGGCAGTGAAATGATCTCCATTTCGTTTTCACTGTTGAAAGTCCATCTTGCCCATAGGACAGAATGGGGAGGCTGTGTAATATGTTTTCCAGCCTTTCTTCCCAAAGGTTTAATATGGAAAGGTGAAGTTTAGTATGCCTGAACTCACAATGTAATAACACGTCTTTTTATGAAGGTGGTTTTTGCATTGTGTGTTTAGAAGCCACTCTTTTAGAAGTGGCTCTAACATTTCTGTGTGTCTCTGCCTGGCTGTGGATTGACTGTCTGGATTTGAAAGCAATAGGATCTAGTGAATGTCTTGACCCAGGGGAAGAGGTGAGACAGCAACAGGCTGACCTGCATCTGGAGTGTAGGGGGAGGAGTAGCCCCTAGAGGTGAAGAGGCCTGGGCTGCTGCTATAAAAAAATTGGCCCATTTCCTGCTGAGTGATTGAGAATCCAGACCCCCACTAATCAAAGGAAGAGAGGTGTCACTGGCAGGGAGGCACCCAGAACTGGTTTGAACAGGGGTCAGTGCCCCCTGAAACACAAAGACTTCAAAGCCATTGAGGGGTATAACTGTGAGAGATGAAGCCCCTGAACTTTGGAGAATGGCTTAACCAAGTGTGAACCAGACTCGAGCTACTTCGTGGTAAAGAGGACCTTTGCCAAGGAAGAAACA
Source organism: Triturus cristatus (assembly GCF_964204655.1). NCBI lineage: Eukaryota > Metazoa > Chordata > Amphibia > Caudata > Salamandridae > Triturus > Triturus cristatus. Next base: position 219,673,587 of record NC_140588.1, read on the forward strand.
ACTGAAGAGACTGAAGGATAGGACTGACCCTTGCTGTGTGTTCTGGGTCTGGCCTGCAGTTTGCTGTTTTTATCAAGGAAAGGCTAAAGGGACTTTGCGGTGTGCTGTGTCCCCCTGCTTGAAAGGACTTTGCTGTATGCTGTGCCCTGAAGTTACTTATCCCCAAGGGCCTGAGGTGAGGTGACTCCCTTTTGCGGAAACACAGGAACATAAAAGTTTCCATGAGAGTCTCATTGGTGCTGTGTGTGTGTGCCTGTTGCAGCCTGAGACCCTCGTAAGGCATGCCCTGTGATCGTGGGCACCTGGAATCCAAGGAAGGATCAGCGACATGGTGTGCGTGTGCTTTGTACAGCCTGAACCCTTTGTGAGTATTGACCAGTGATCGTGTGCACCAGAATCCAAGTGAGTCTCATCGGCGCAGTGTGCGGGTGGTTTGGCACCGTGAGACCTTCGTGAGGATTTGTCTTGTTATCGTGTGCACCAGAATCCAAGTGAGTCTCAACGACGCTGTGTGCGGGTGCGTTGGGCACTGTGAGACCTTCGTAAGGATTTGCCTAGTTATCGTGTGCACCAGAGTAAAGTGAGTCTCAGCGACGCTGTGCGCGTGATCTTCGTGCAGCCTGAGACCTGTGTGTGGAGTGCCCAGTGATCGTGCACCCAAAGTTTAAGGAAGAGCGTGTGCTCTGTGGCATCCTGAGATCTTTGTAACTGTAGCGGCCTGGACTGGCAGTCCCGGAGGAGCTAAGTTGCCGGCCCGAGCCCGCCGTTGCCAATTCACAAAGTTGCATTGGAGGCCCAGCTGCTGGACGAGGAGAGGAGAGGGAGTTTGCGCCCCCCAGGTAACTTGTTTCGACTTCTGGGGCAGGGCACGGGCTTGGAGGGAGACGCTATCGGCCTCTCTCTCGTGTTGGCAGTGCGAGCCTCTGCTTCGGCTCGTGTCGCGGCCCGTATTGCCAAGGGAGTGGCAGTACAGGGTCCGGAGTGCGGAGTTGCACTTTCAGATTACATCGTACCGTGTTGGGGGCAACTATTGAGAGGCTGACTGCAAGTCAGAAGGAGAGGCGGAGAGACTGCCTAAGGCCCAGAGATCAGGGCCTGAGTGTATTACGGATGATTCCATTTCTGTAGAACAGAGTACCTTACTGTCGTATTACACATTGCATCATGTTTGCATAACGGAGTACCTGATTAGTGTATGAAGCATGGCATCTTATCTGCATAACGAACTACCTGATTGTCGTATGACGCATTGCATTGTTTCTGTATAACAAACTACCCGATTAGCGTATTGCGCATTGCATTATTCCTGCATAACAAATTACTTGATTAGTGTATTACGCATTGCCTTATTTCTGCATAACGACGTACTTGCTGCCTGAAACGCTGCCTGAAACGCGCGGACAGCCGCTATACCTGTGCTTTGCTCTGCATTGTTTTACCTTAATAATTGTATTTTAAAACTGTATCTTTTAAAAAAACGAGGTCAGAAACTCACTGAGAGGCTGCTTCCTGAACAATCACGGCGCTCGGCTCCTCGCTTTCGCTGTTCTCTTCCTCTCACTCCCCTCCCCAGGCCCCAGCCTATCGGCCGTAAGGAGGAGGAGCTTAAGGGCGGGGCTTAGCAACAAATACTGGTGGTCAGCGCGGGAAAGGGAATTGTTGCCTGAAACGCGCGGACAGCCGCTATACCTGTGCTTTGCTCTGCATTGTTTTACCTTAATAATTGTATTTTAAAACTGTATCTTTTAAAAAAAACGAGGTCAGAAACTCACTGAGAGGCTGCTTCCTGAACAATCACGGCGCTCGCCTCCTCGCTTTCGCTGTTCTCTTCCTCTCACTCCCCTCCCCAGGCCCCAGCCTATCGGCCGTAAGGAGGAGGAGCTTAAGGGCGGGGTTTAGCACTAAATGCCTGCAATAACGCGGCAGCGCAGCGGACGCGCGCAGCGGGTGTGCCGATGACGCGCCGAAGGCGCGCCTAAGGCAAGCCCGTCTGCGCCCGTCCACGCCTGCCTGGGCCCAAGGGCCACAGACTCTGGCCAATTCACTACGTATACCTCTAACCATCTGCGCTCGCTAGCTAATTTCGGCTCGTTCCCTCAATTACTCATGTGAAAACCGTCTGAAGGAGCTCAACCTCTTTGTTCAACCCCCCTACCTTATTCCCCCCCCTGTCCTCAGTTCTTCAACTACCATTACCTACCCACACAAAACCAACAGGCAGACTGCCTTGAACATACTTTACTTAAACACTCGATCATTGGTCAAACACCAATTGGACATTTTCCTGCTACTTAGTCACAAAAAACCCAACTTACTTTTGGTCAAGGAAACTTGGCTCACTCAGGATTCTGCTCCTGACATATTAGCAGCTCTTCCCTCAGAATATTACATACATACAGCCAACCGTTCTTCGGGGAAAAATGGTGGCGGAGTCGCCGCCATTATTCACAAAGATCACACTTTTACTACCCTCACCCCTCTGATTCTCTCAGAGGTGGAGAATTTAGTGATTCAACTTGAGGCCACCACTGGCTCTATTGTCTTGGTACTATTGTATCGTCCCCCTTCTGCCATGCCTACTTTCCCTTCAGCCCTTAGCGAACAGATGACTGATCTGATCACCAATCACGCAAGTATTATGCTCATCGGCGACATGAACTACTGGTTCAATGATGCCCGGGGTGGCCCCCACGCCACGGAACTGTCAGAACTGCTTGTCAGCTTGAATCTTATCCAACAAATCTCCACGCCCACCCACGCTAAAGGACATATCCTTGACCAAATTTGGTCCTCAAATCTCACTCTCTCGGCCCTTACGGTCGCACCTTGCATCTGGTCTGATCATCACCTCATTAATTTCACTATCACCACCATTCCCAACCAGTACCTGCCCCCCACTGGCGGTGGCTTTTCCAGGAGATGGAGCTCCATTGATAAACCCGGCTTCATTAACTTTTTAGCTAGGTCCACGCCCACCTTCAGTTCAGATGTCGAGGTCATGAACTCGGCAATTACTGATTGGCTACTTGAGGCCTCTGACTCCCATGCTCCTCTCACCAACTTCACCCGTTCCCGCCACTCTGATGCTCACAAATGGTTTTCTGCGGAGCTCAAAAAACAGAAACTTGAGCTACGGCAAAAAGAAAGGAAATGGCGATTACACTACAGCTTAGAGGACAAACTCCTGTTCTCCTCAGCCCTCACGGACTATAAAAATGCCATACGGGAAGTTAAAGCCGCATACTTCTCCACTAAAATCCTGAATGCCTAAAATAAATCTTAAGAGATCTTCGCCATAATCAACGACTTATGCAACTCAGATCGCATTCACCCTGCTCAGTCATCCACTCAGGAGCTCTGTAACTCGTTGAATTCCTACTTCTTAGATAAAATTTCCATCATAAAAGCCATTATCCCTGTTCAACACTGCCCTGACAATGTGGATTTTACCACTACCAGCCCTTTTACTCCGGATCGCCTCCCTGCTCTATGCCCTCAGACCCTTTCAGCACTACTGTCTCGAGTGAAATCCGGTTCCCCCAATGATCACTGTCCCCCTCATATTCTTAAAGAGGCTTTCTCTCACCTTCCTCACTGTGTGCTCCCACTCCTAAATGAATCCCTATCTCAAGGTAAGGTCCCCTCTGCATTTAAGAAGGCTATAGTGGTGCCTATTTTAAAAAAACCTGGAGCGGACCCCCTCAACCACTCTAATTATTGTCCCATATCTCTGCTCCCTTACCTAGCTAAGATCCTCGAGGCTCACGTCACCAAGTCTCTATCCAATTTTATTGAGCTATCTGACTATCTGGAACCCAACCAAGCCGGCTTTCGCCCTGCCCACTCCACGGAATCAGTCATCCTTGCTGTATTAGACACTTTACGATCAAATGCAGACAAGGGCATCCATCAGGCCCTCGTCCTCCTTGATCTGTCCGCCGCGTTTGACACGGTGGACCATCACATCCTCCTGTCCCGTGTCAAACAGGCGGGCATACAAGGCTCTGCACTCAACTGGATCAAGTCATTCCTTGAGAACAGAACGCAGGCAGTTCGCCTCGGCCCTTTCACCGCACCCATGGTGGACTTTCCCTGCTGGGTTCCCCAGGGATCTTCCCTTTCCCCTCTCTTATTCAATCTTTACCTGAGACCGCTTATCAGTTCTCTAAAACATATGAAGGTCACTACATTTAATTACGCAGACGATCTCCAACTTGTCTTTACTCTTAGTGGACCTAACTCGGTCTCCGATTTTCAAGCCACCATGCTCCACATCCAGCGCTGGATGAACTCCAACCACCTTAAACTTAATCCCGGCAAAACTGAACTAATCTTGCCGGGAAACAGCGCAACCACGTGGGGCCCCCATTTCTGGCCCTCTGATCTCGGACTACCCCCCCACCCCTTCCCCCTCAGTGAAAAGTCTAGGAGTGACACTTAATTCCGATCTCTCGTTGAGAGGTCAGGTTGGGTCGGTGGTTTCCTCATGCGTCTTCCAACCCAGGAAAATTAGGAAAATAGCTTACCTTCTCACTCCCTCGGCTCGCACTCAGGCAGTTATAGCTCTAGTTTTATTGCGCCTTGACTTTTCCAATTCTATTTACTTTGGCCTGCCCATTTATCTGCTCAAACGTCTTCAAATGGTACAGTACCAGGCAGCCAGGCTTATCCTCAAACAACCCAAATGGCATTCCGCCAGGCCCCTTCTGGCTAAATTGCACTGGCTCCCAGTTGCACAACGTGCTGCTTTCAAGACTGGGTGCCTCCTCTTCAAAGCCTTGCATTGTAGTAGCCCCAAATTCCTCAGCAGCCGCATTGTGAAATACACCCCCAGTCGCACCCTTCAGTCTGGCAACCTTAGGTTGCTTGCTACTCCGACCATCAAACTCAAACGCCAAGGAGGGCTCAAATTCTCTTACCTCGCTCCCTGCTTTTGGAACTCGCTGCCCTTAGACATCAGAACTCAGGACAACCTCATGGGCTTTAGGAAAGCTCTCAAAACACAGCTGTTTACTCTATCTTACAATTAGCCTCCCTGCCGTGCCACCAGGCCTCAACTCAGCGCCATGAAACCTTCTGGTGTACGCGCGCTTTATAAATTCCTGATAACATAACATAACATAACTTGGTGGTTGTATTACGCATTGCATTATTTTAGATTGCAAAGTGCCTGATTGTTGCGTTACGCGTTGCATTCTTTTTACATTGCAGTGTCTGATTGCTTTGTTACGCCTTACAGTATTTTTACATTGCAAACATACCTGATTCTAGCATTACGTACTGTATAGCATGATATTAGGATTACAGGAGAATGTTTAGAAGTGCTCATTAATACCGCCAGAACTTACAAGGGCTGGCTGGCCTAACAACCGGCCAGGAGAAATGGTACACAACCTCATATGTTGGATTTATATTGTGTGGTCTTATCGTATATCTTTTTATATAAAGTTTATACTAGTTTTTATAAAACTTGTGTGGAGTCTATTTGTGGTGTCATCATTGGGTTGTTATGAGCGCGGTTGCAAATACTTTACACATTTGCCTTGAAGATAAGCCTCGCTGCTTGTGCCAAGCTACCGAGGGGGTGGTCGGGGCTATCTAAGAAGGTGACCTTTATTTCCCTGACGTTGGAACGCGGGTCCCTTCTTGGCCTGAGGTACCTACCTTGGCCAACCAGGGATCCAGGGTCTAACAATGAGGCAGCAGGCCAACACAGCAGAGCACGTTACAAAGTGACAGTCTCTCCTGGCAACACAGCAATCAGCAGGCCAACACAACAAAACAAGTAGTAAAGTGGCAGTACCTCCTTGCAGCACAGCTCCTCTTTGTTGCAGAGTTTCCTAAGGACCCCAGAGTGAACCTAATTGGGAGTGTCAGGGATCCAATGCTTAGACCCAAAATGTGCCTTTTGAAGTGGGGGAGACATCAAAGAGACCTTTGAACCTCACTAGGTCCCGACCGTTCCATCCCTGGCTCCATACGCCCTACAGGGGAGTATGCAGCTCTTTGTTTGGGGACAGGCATAGCCCTATTCTGGTGCAAGTGTCAGCTACTCCCTCATAGTCTACCTCAGGAAGGCCCATCAGCCTGGTGATAGGCCATCTGAATGCAAATGTCACACCCCAGCATACTTTGTATGGGAGTGCACAAAGCCCAGCTGTCACCCTGACCCAGATGTGTATTTGTTGACAGGCAGAGGCACAAGATGGTTAAAGTAAAAAAATGCCAATGTTTTGAGGTACGAATTAGAAGCGGGATATGAGAGTAAGTTAAATTTCGTTTTTAAATGTGTTTCACGCTGTTTAGTTGGTGGTGTGACAGTGAGGGTGGTTAAGGGAGGTGATTCTCTGTTGGGTCATGGGTTATTATTCTTTCATTTTTTTAAGCACTGGGCAGGTTATGTTGTAGAGTGGTTGGCTAAGCGCATCTTTCTAATTTCTTACAGCGACCCCTGACGAAGAACCAGATAGGTGCGAAATGCATTGGGTGATATTCACAGTCTTACAGTGAAATACGATTGATTGCACACGCTCATGTTAAAGCTTGGATAGCGTTTTGAAAATGCATGAATAAAGTATTCAGTGTTATCTATCTGTCTCCAGATTGATTCTACACAAACATAGAGATTATGATAACTAACATGATAAATTGATTGGATTAATATGGATTACTTGGTTTACTGTGAAGACTTGGTGTACATGGAAAATTTTCTCTTTAAAGCAGTGCAGCAGCTGGGGCCGCTAAAAGCGGCACCTTTTTTCAATGTCTTGGACATGCTGTGATGGGACGATTCACAGCGCTGCTTGCACGCATGCATACTGGCAGTTTCAGCATAAACTAAAATAACAGACAAGGGAAGGAGTGCATTCACTATTCTAGTCTCATTAACCTTGTAAAAGTGGCATTTTCAGACCTGCAATTTAAAAAAAACGTCACTAAAAGGTGTATTTTTAAATTGTGAGTTCAGAGACCCCAAACTCCAAATCTCTAGCTACTCCCAATGGGAAATTCCACATAAAAGATGTTTCAAAGCAATCCCCATGTTAACCTATTGGATAGATAGGCCTTGCAGTAGTGAAAAATACATTTAGCAGTTTTTCATTACCAGGATGGGTAAAACTCAAAAGTACATGTCCTACCGTTTAAATTCACTGCACCCAGCCCTTGGGGCTGCCTGGGTCCTACCTTAGGAGTGACGTACATTTAATAAAAGGAAAGGTTTGGGCCTGGCAAGTAGTTTAACTTATCAGGTCGAAGTGGCAGTACAAAACTGCACACACAGGCTCTGCAATAGCAGGCCTGAGCCATGTTTTAAGGGCTACTGGGTGGGTGGCACAATCAATTCAACGCTGAAAGCCCACTAGTAGCATTTAATTTACAGGCCCTGGGTACATATAATGCACTTTACTAGGGACTTAAATGTAAACATAAATACAATATGCCAATATGCCAATTGTGGATAAGCCAATATTACCATGTTTAGAGTACAGAGCATATGCACTAGAGCACTGGATAGCAGTGGTAAAGTACCCAGAATCCTAAAACCAGCAAAAAGGAAGTCAGCAAAACAGGAGGTAAAACATCAGAGGAAACCACACCAAGAATGGCAGGTCTAACAATATGCATTTAACATGCAAACACTGTACTCTTCCTTTATTGTATCAGGCCCTACTCTTCCTGTATTGTATCAGGCCCAGGTACACATACACCTAGTCCTCCTCTAGCAAGTCCGGCATCGTCATCTCGCCCTTCCGCCTGGAGGAGCTCAGCAACCGGCTGGCGTCTCTGCAGCAGGAGAACAAGGTCCTTAAGATCGAGCTCGAAACCTACAAGCTCAAGTGCAAAGCCCTGCAGGAAGAGAACCGCGACCTGCGCAAGGCCAGCGTCACTATCCAAGCGAGAGCAGAACAGGAAGAAGAGTTCATCAGCAATACATTGTTTAAAAAGATTCAGGCACTGCAGAAAGAAAAAGAAACTTTGGCTGTCAACTATGAGAAAGAGGAAGAGTTTCTTACAAACGAGCTATCAAGAAAATTGATGCAGTTACAGCACGAGAAGGCTGAACTGGAGCAGCATTTAGAACAAGAGCAGGAGTTTCAAGTGAACAAACTGATGAAGAAAATAAAAAAACTGGAAAACGACACCATTTCGAAACAGCTGACATTAGAGCAGCTAAGACGTGAGAAGATTGACCTTGAGAACACATTAGAACAGGAGCAGGAAGCCCTTGTGAATCGCCTTTGGAAGAGAATGGATAAACTAGAAGCAGAAAAAAGAATTCTACAGGAGAAATTGGACCAACCAGTGTCTGCTCCACCATCCCCGAGAGAGATTTCAATGGAGATTGATTCACCAGAAAATATGATGCGACATATCCGATTTTTAAAAAATGAAGTGGAGCGACTAAAGAAGCAACTCCGAGCAGCTCAATTACAGCACACTGAAAAAATGGCTCAATATTTAGAGGAAGAGCGTCACATGAGGGAAGAAAACTTAAGACTCCAAAGAAAATTACAGAGAGAAATGGAGCGGAGAGAAGCTCTATGCAGGCAATTGTCTGAAAGTGAATCGAGCTTAGAAATGGATGATGAAAGATATTTCAATGAGATGTCTGCACAAGGATTGAGACCTCGCACTGTATCCAGTCCAATACCTTATACACCATCACCAAGTTCGAGCAGACCCATCTCTCCAGGTTTACCTTATCCAAGTCACAATGTTGGTTTTACTCCTCCAACATCACTTCCTAGAGCTGGAATGTCTTACTATAACTCACCAGGTCTTCACGTGCAACACATGGGGCCCTCTCATGCCATCGCAATACTGACCTGGAGCCCACTTTTCATCATCAACCTGTGACCACACTGAGGAACACAGTTTGTGGCCCAGAGCGATACTGACCTGGAGCCCACTTTTCATCATCAACCTGTGACCACACTGAGGAACACAGTTTGTGGCCCAGAGCGGTATTGAGGGTATTTTATTATGTCTCACCAACCTTCACGTGCACTTAATTTTAACAATTTGGTCCTGACGAAGCGCCATCGACCTCTTATAGGCGGAAGAAGCGCGAAACATGTTGACCTATGACCTATGACCCCTGGGCATAGCGTGCCTCTAGGGTCATAACTTTTCAGCAGTCCAAAGCCTGCTAAGGGTACATCTAATAAAATTTGCTGCATGATGACCCTTTTTTACATATTTTTCACACCAACTAGCACGCACTTCATTTACCCTCCATCATCAACCCACTCCCCACACACCCACATGCACCATCCGGCGGTCCTCAAAAGATCTCCGACAAAGAGACCCTTCGCGGGGCCCGTAGGGAATTGCAGCGCCGGCCCTACGAGGAGCAACCGCCCGATGATGAAGCATGACACCCTTCGGGGTGTGTGAGGGCAATAGAGGACAAAGAGTGGTCTTCCAGTTTCATGAGTGGGTTTCCAATCTAGGAAGTTTTCACACTCTGCTTTCCTTTTTTTCTTTTTTAAGGCTTGGTGACTTTTTGCACTCGCCCATAGGAACTGTGTCCTCTTGGTTTAGATACACATACACCTAGTACATGCTTTTGTCCTGCACTCACTGCACAACACTGCGATCCTTCAGGTACTTTACCACTCATAGGCACATGTACATTCAGCACATGATTCACCATGCACACACGGCTCAGTACTGGATTTTCTTTGTTTGTACCCTTCCCAGGCACACATGCACCCAGCACAGATACATAACCTCTGTGCTGCATAACATTTTACACCAGTCTGATGTAGGCCCAGGGTGAGTTAAGCACAGAGCAGCATAACTTCAAAAATGAATGTGCCTGTAGACGTCACTCCAGTGGCACAGGTCAAAAAGGATCTGTTCTCTCTTACTGATCACTACAGTATGATGCCAACACCGCGCTCATGCTGCTTAGTTCCTGTTGAAGGCAGTAGCCTTCCACCATTATGAGGGTAGACCTTTTGTTTTGTGTCCCTCCCAGTCGAACATGACTGCAGTTCGTAAGACAGGCCTATATCATGGCACACACATGTGATCTGTGTTTGCCTATGACAACAAAAATCCCCATTAGGGATTCAGACATCAGTGCAGTTGGGCACTCAGGGCAGTGGTGCACATCTGTCACCACGCAGAGGAATTTTCTGTCCCAACACTCACAGATTTGTAAAGCAGGCATATTTTACACAACTGTAAACTGTTGACTGTCTCTTGAAGGGTTGAGGATTCAAACTCCAGACCTTAGTGTTTGAAAGAGAAATCTGTCTGTAACTCATGCCCCGTGTTACATGGGTGACACCCTACTCGTCTCTGGGGTGCATCCCAACAGCTAAAAAGTCTTGCTTAAAAATTAGAGACATTTTTATGCAAAGACTCAGTGGGGTATTGCTGAATATTAAATTCGGACTGTGCCCCCCCCCATGTTTTCGGTGGAACTGTACCATAGCAGAGTTGTTTCCACATGCCGTGGAAAGCAGGGATGCGATACAGTGTCCTACTTTTACACTGGGTTGCAGTCATTGATGCCCAAAAGAGGGTCAGTTTAAATGATTGACACAAATCGGAAGGATAGAGCTACTAATATATATTAGACAAATAAGGAGCTGAAAATTGGGGGGCAGGGATTCTCTAATAATTCTTTCCTGGATGACATAGAAAAAAATATGAGAACTATTTTTTTGTAATTGCTTGTGTGACTCAACCATTTCCTTCATCCCACATATAAAGAGAACCTCAAAAGTCTATTTGCCGCTATAGTGATTTACGCATACATTATTGTGCCAATCACTTAGTAATTTTCAGTCTTGCTTATGGATGCTATGGTCATGATCTGGAATTACTTGATTTAAATACCACGTTAATGAGGTTAAAAATGCTTAATAATCTAGGACTGTTGTCAAATAAGGTCCTATGGTTAAAGGCTTAGAACGTACCTTCAAACAAATTGTCCTTGAATATGAGGACTCACTGTGATGACCTACACCCATACGTGGGTGCAACATTTTCTGGCCTAAAAACACCCACTGGTGAAATATTTGAAGTAGCAGGCCCGATGAGAAGTGAAGTTTCGTGGCACTTCCGTGAGGAGGTTTAGTGTCACCCAGCTCACTTCTTTAGTTTAGCCATTTCGGGGTCTTGTCTATTAAAAACCCAGGTACAAAATCTTAGAAATTAGAAACACCCTTTAAATGTAATTCTTCTTTAGGCTATGATAACTCACTGTGCTAACTAAATATGTTTGGCCCTGCATTCTCCATGTGGTAGGTCTGTTTTGTGGCTTTGCTATCCTACATAATTGATTTATCAGCCTTTAGATGTGTTTGTTTCCCAGCATCCTAACAGGTGGTAAATGGTGGATAGATTCATAGTTGCAATACCACTATTATATTCAAGATATTGTGCTCTAAGAAATACACTTTACCAGTCTGCGTTTTAATGATGTCAATAGATATTAGTAGCTCCTCAAATGTGGGATTTTCAATAACACAAATGACCCAAACAAACATTAAAACATAGAAAAGTCTAACTGGCTTCATATGCATATGCTGATGGTTTTGCATATTACTTAGAACATCAGGATCACATTCATCCAACCAGTTCTCTACATTTTACTCAAATCCACCTGTAATCTTAAATAATCATCTATTTTGTTTTCATTAATTTATCTTCCTAGAATGTAATTGGGCTGGTTCGAGAAATCTTCAGTGGCCTGGAGGACCTCGGAGAAATGTTGCTTGTTCATCGTCCAGGATCGATGATAACATTACCATTTTTTGAGAAAGCAAGGAAGAGGTTGGCAGAGGAAGACCATCCTTACATGGTACAACATTTATTTTTTCCCTGTATTCTGTGAGCAGAATGATTTTTAAAACAGTTAAGCTTCCAAAGTTTGCAAAATCAGTTATAATCAAATATTGACAATCAATACAGTCCTTCTTTTGAGATCTCATCCTTAACTATTTATAACAACATAGCTATTTACTTACCTGAAGACACCACTTTTGCTCTTTTGAAAAAGTAAAAGTAGGACTCCTCAGTTAAAACATGGTTTTATTAACATTTATTTATGTAAGACTTCATCAATTACATATTAGAATTTGTTTGACAGTTGACCGTATTAGTTCATAAAGCACTCACAAAGCAGTGTAAAGTCAGGGTCGGAGACAGGTTAAGTGTTTATTTTGGTTAAACACAGCAGCAGCAGAGTAACACCTCCGCTCTCTCCTCGACACAGCATCCACGATCGACACACTCTAGAACCTCCCCTCGCGTGGATGCTGTAACGAGGATCATAAGGAGAGCACGAGACCATTCCACAATAACAAATCATGACATAACACATCTTCCCCTTACACAATAATCAAAACAAATAACACAAAAAAAACAAAAAATTAAAATGCAACATCACAAAAATAATCTGACATCCATTTTGGTTTAGATCGAGTACGTTTGTTACTACAACTTGGTCCATCAGTAGTGACTTGATCTTTCCCATGAACCCCTTCAGATGACAATTCCATATTGTTTTGTTCTTCACAGGGAGATAAATCTCCATTACAATTTTCCCCCGAAATAACAATATCATCGTTAATAGCATCAGAACCAACATTAACACAATTAGGAGTATCAGCATTAACACAGTTAGAAGTATCAGTATCATTTACATTTCCATCCCCCTTTGTAGTACTATCCCATTCTGAATGAGAATCATGTGACTGGTAAACCAAAGAAGGAGTTTGGTTAGACAAATTATGAGGAGGAAGAAAAATAGCAATCCTTTTAAGATTCCAAACCTTACCATCAGACAATTGAACAGCATTTCTTAAAACCTTCTTAACCTTTAAAGGTTCAAAATATTGACTTTCACCCTTACTAGTTTTCCAAGGCTTCTTGACCCTGACCCAAGAACCAACTTTTACAAAAACATCCTTAGTATTGTGTTTTTTGTTATATATTTCATGATACTTGTTGCATTTATTAACTATTCTGGATCTAATAACATCAACAGGTAAGGCAGAAGAAGTACTTTCTAATAACCACTCAGGATTGCATTTTGTCCTGGCACCTCGACCTCTCATAACTTCAAAAGGTGTTACTTCTAAAGATTCATGGGGTGTCGTTCTATACATCCACAAGGTTTTGAAAATTTGCACTTCCCAATCACAACTGTTCTGAACGGCCATTTGAATAGAGTTTTTAAGAACTCTATTGAATCTTTCAACCATGCCGTTACCAGAAGGGTTGTAAAGCGAGGTCGTCCTATGTTTAATGCCAGCTCTCTTAAAGTATTCTTGAGTTAAATTAGACATGAATTGAACTCCATTGTCAGAGATGACCTGAACAGGTAAACCCTCTTCAATGAAAGTTCTGTCAAGAAATTTCAAAACTTCTTGAGAGTCAACTTTGTTAACAACCTTAATTACAGGCCACCTAGAAAAAATGTCAATGAGTGCTATAATGTATTTTTTTTCAATGCCAACCGGACCCATAATGTCAATTGCAATAGTATGCCAGGGCTTTTCAGGAATAAAAGATTCACCCAATTTTGGTCTCAAAGTGACTAAAAATGTGTCCGAATTACAGCAAGGTACACATTCACGAACGACTCGCTCAATCACAACATCAATACCTGGCCACCAAAACCATTGCTTGACCCTCTGTTTGGTTTAAATATTGCCACTGTGCTCCTCATGGCAGAGCTTAACAATTTTCATTCGCATTGAGAGAGGAGGAATAACTTTATCACCTCTAAAAATGGACCCCTTGGTGACAGAAAGCTCATGCCTTATTTCCCAAAAGGCTTTAAATGCACTAGGAAGTCTATTTTTACAAGGCCAACCATTATTTATAAAAATGATCAACTTCTGCAAAGTAGCGTTAAGTTTATAACTATTCGACCATTCTACTTCATTGAAGTTGGATAATCCTTGATTGTGAATCAAAGCAACTTGTTCATCGTCCAAATCATAAGAATCACACTCATGCATTTCAATGGGTAATCTAGACAGGAAATCTGCAGTAACATTCTTTTTCCCAGGAACATAAACAATCTGATAAATATAATCCTGTAGCCTCAACGACAATCTAGCGATTCTTGCTGAGGCGTTCAAAATCCCTTCCGTTGTTAATAGCTTAACTAATGGTTTGTGGTCGGTACGTATTAAACAAGACCTCCCCCAAATGAAAGATCGAAAATGATCCATAGCCCAAACACATGCAAGGGTCTCTTTTTCGATTACGGAAAAGTTTTCTTCAGAAGGGGACAATGCACGAGAAGCATAACCAACGATGTTCTCGTTCCCATCCGGTCCTATTTGAGATAATACACCACCCAACCCCTTGTTACTAGCATCTACTGTGACAATATTGTCTAAGTCAGGATCAAATCCCTTTAGAGCTGGGGCTTCTACAATGGCACGTTTGATATTATCAAATTCAGATTGACATTCAGTGCTCCATAAAAACTTCACTCTATTCTTAAGGAGTTGTCTAATAAAGAACATTTTTGCAGAAAAGTTTTTTACAAATCTAGAATAAAATTCAGCTAGACCAAGAAAAGATCGAATTTCCGCCTTGTTTGTGGGATTGGGTGCATCACGAATAGCCTTGATTAAAGAACGTTTGGGAGAAATACCATCTTTACTAATAGTGTGACCCAAGTAAGTGATTGATTTCACAGCGAACTTACACTTGGAATGTTCAACGGTCAACCCTTTAGACTCCAAAATAGTAAAGACTTCATCAAGTATTCTATCGTCTTCATCTCTATTGGCTCCAAACACAAGAATATCGTCTTGGAAACATCTTACATTTTTAATTTGACCGAATAGATGATACATCAATCTTTGAAAAATAGCAGCCGCAGAAGCTAAACCAAAAGGAAGCCTTTTATACTGAAAACACCCGAAAGGGGTAATAAAAGCCGTTAGCGCTTTGCTCTCATCCACAAGGGAAATTTTATGGTAAGCAGCAGAAAGATCTATAGTGGAAAACCATTCTGCATTTTTCACCAACGACAACATTTCCGAGATCTTAGGAAGGGGAAACTTATCCACGATGATATTATTATTTAGATGTCTAAGGTCAATACACAATCTTAATTTTCCATTGCTACGTCTTGCAACAACAATCGGAGAAATCCACTCAGCAGATTCAATACGCTCAATAATGTCTGCTTTAACTAATTTCTCTAGTTCTTTCTCCAAATCATCTCTGAGGAGAACAGGAATCTGTCTGACTTTGTGAATCTTCAGACAAGCATTAGATTTCAATATAATGCGATGTTCAAAATCATTCAGATTACCTATGCAGCCACTGAAAACTTTGGGAAACTTCTTCAACAACTTTTTACAAAGCGAATTGTTTTCATTAAGTACCATGACAGGGTCTGGACTGTTGGGGTTGAGGATTATATCAAGTTTTCCCTGATCCTTCCACCCTAAAACTGAAGGTCCCTTCTTGGCAACATATAGTTTGCTGGTAGCTTGTCTATTCTTGAATACAAAAAGCAACAACCTATACCCAACCATGTCAATCTTTTCACCAGAAAACCCCACTGGTTGAATATCTGGCTCTAGAAGTTTATTGCCCAAACGTGCCACAAAAAGAGATTTCCACGTCTCTTCATCCACTATCGTATATGGCGAACCGGAATCAGCATACATTTGCACTGAAATCCCACCTATGATCATGGAACATAAAGGTTTTTTAAGAATTCTATCATTGTTGTCATAAATGTTCCAAATGAATAGCTCCTTAGGATTAAGATTTTGTGAATTGGTGGGATCATTGATAGTAAGTTTCTTAATACTATCTTCACATTCGCTTGAATCATAATCAACTTCATCCAAACACTTAACCTTCACTTTCTTTTTCCTATTACAAGCTTTAGTAAAATGGCCCACAATACCACAATTCGAGCATCGTTGCTTTAAGGCAGGACATGTTTTACACAAAGCTAAATGTGAAGGACTATCACAACGGTAACACCTAAAATTGGTGCCACGGTTGTACTCCTTTTTTTTTTTTACTGTGGTGTCATTTTTATATTTGATAGAATTATTAGTTCTGGAATTAAGCGAATTCGCTTTGATTTTGCTAACCACTTCTGCAGAGTTCTCTGCAATAGCGGCATTTCGTTTAAGTAACTTTGCACTACGGCGAGACATTTCCGCCTTTCTTACTATGCTTAAAATATCTTTTAATTCGGCATCGCCGTTTATCCATAATCTGTCTTGAACAGCAGGATCCTTATTATGCATTACCACCTGATCTCTGATGAATTGATCGACCAGATGATCAAACTTACAATCATCGGCAAGTTTCCTCAAAGCTGAAACATACTCGTCAATTATTTCATTAACTTCTTGTTTCCTGTGAAAGAACTTAAACCTTAAAATTCCAATCCAAACTTTAGGAAAAAAGTATGTATCAAAGTCATTCACTATTGCACCAAACACATTAGCATCACCACCTCCTAAAGCTTTAGTCATTTCCTCATAGGCTTTAAGCCCTCCTGGGCCGACAGAATGTAATAAAAGTTTCTTTTTCCTCTCTGGTGTCATTTTCCCATCTTCATCTATAGTGTCAATAAAGTTGAGAAAATATGCCTTCCATTGTGACCATTTTATGCATGGATCAGAACCAGCAGGCCACAACGCTTGAGGAGGCTGAATAGAATAACCTTGACTTGTCATATTTAAAGATAAGACGAAGAAAAAAAAAATATATATATATGCGTATAATGCACCAAAAAAATGGTGATAACACTCTAAAATGTAATATTTAAAACAAAGGAGAAAAAAAAACTATTCAAATGAGCAAGAACAGTAAAGGTGTGCACATCACCGAGTTGCTTGTACAGCCAACAGGATGTGCCTTTAACTATATGCACTTGTAGAGGAATGCACGACGTATGTAAATGTTATGCGCATTGATGTAACGTTCAAAGGTCATAAAATGGTGTGCGCATCACCGTAATCGTCGAATATGCGCTGCTAAACAAACGCGCATAAGCCAGTTGTAAAATTCCAACCAGTGCGAGCAGACTCGTGTGGTGAATTGAAATAACAGATGCGCTCGTATTAAGGTGTGTGCATCACCGTGAATGGGTATTAAGGTGGCAAAGTCATAGCAAAATACGGTAGCACTTGAAGAAAAAGAAAATGGTGGCACGCTGAGTTCACGCAACGTGAACTGGAACGTCACATCGAAAACGTGACCAATAGGAAGGCGAACTCTGCTGATGCTCTGATGAGCGAGACGCGACAGACAAAAGCGCTCGTGGAGGAACGGTAGAGTCTTCAAATAAAAACAAAGCCATAGCAGAGATAATGTAAGTAGAAATTCCCTTCTTTTAAGAGAAAATATGACCTGTGGTATCTTCAGTAGGTCACTGAGGGCCGAAGTTCAAGAAGTAGGTTGCCTCTTCGTGATCACTGAAATCCACGGACACAGGAACTGTAGTTGAATGCTTGTAAATCAGCACGTCAATCATAAACTTGACACATAGGTTCTTCCTGTACAACTCGTCGCCAATTGTAAAGTCAGGGTCGGAGACAGGTAATCGGTTTAAGTGTTTATTTGATTAAACACAGCAGCAGCAGAGTAACACCTCCGCTCTCTCCTCCACACAGCATCCACGATCGACACAGTCTAGAACCTCCCCTCGCGTGGATGCTGTAACGAGGATCATAAGGAGAACACAAGACCATTCCACAATAACAAATCATGACATAACAAGCAGCTTTGAAGATTTTTTGAATTAAGGTCAAAACATTATTAGATTCTCGCAATACCTATATATTTTGCACCCTTATTTCTATATTATTCTTGCTGCTCTTTTGCAATAACTTTCAAACCTTACTGTCAGGTAGGACTGAAAATGTTCACATGTTGCTATCTAAACCATTCCCTGTATGCAAGGTGCTCTTCTCAATAAAGATTTGATTAAACCTCTATTTACAGGCCTTTCCATAAGTATCTGATTTCTAAAGAGCTGTTATATCAATTGTACACTTCAACTATGATTAATTATTTCATGTAGCGCCCACCCACAAAGCGCTTCTTTAGAAAGTCATATCTCTACTCTTGACGATTTCCTCCTATGTTTGGAGTACATTTCCGAATTTCTTGGTTTAAGAAACTCTAGCTATAGATTTCTAATAGCATTCTTAACTCTCCCTGTGGAGAAACCTGTTCCAAAATACCACAGTGAAATTTGGAAGTATAGTCTGACTTATTCCCATCCTGGAAACACACTTATCTCTTCATCTCTTCTTTCTTGTACCATTCCCTATTAGTGAGGTATTTGCCTCCATCCATCAGATGTTTCCACAAAAAATCCCTTTGCATGTACTGTAGTCTTCCTTCTATGTTAATTTCTTTTCTCAAGTTACACATTCCCTGGCTGAAACTCGTATAGTGATTCCTACCCGGTTGACTTCCTGCTTCTTTGTCTGCATCATGTCAGACAGCTTTCCAGTTCTTTCAAAGAAGACCAGGACATTCCCCAACAAAGTATATAGATGAAGTTTTTTCCTTCAGGTATGAGAGAGGAGGAGACTAGGAGGTGATGATTTAAGCTGCTGTGACACGGGCATTACAAAAAGAGTGAGGCAGATGCTCTTCCCCTAGATGAATGGAAGAAAATGACCTGAAGGAGTCAGACATTGCTTATTGTTTTATGCTAAAAGAGAAAGTGAGGATGATTCTAACTCAAGTTAGGGTAAAGTTGGCTTGCCTGTTAGATTGGAGAACCCAGAGTTTGTTGTCCTATATAATAAATATGAGCAATCTTCTTCTTTGTCTGCCCTTTCATCAATCAATGAAATAAGTTATTCAGAGAGAATTGTGAACAGTTACATTCATATCTAGGTTTTATCCAGTTATGGATGACAGTTTGCCTGTCTACTAAATAGGAATAAAAATGTTTGAAAAATAATTACATTTTTGAATAAAAATAATAATGTTTGAATAATAATGGGTAGTACACACAATACTCCTACTCAAAGATTCAGACTTCTTTCTTAAATGGCAAAGAAGTGCTACAATCCTATTTGAAAGCATGAAGGGCCCGATTAACAGAACTAATCTGAGACAAAATCCTAAACGTACTACTTCTGGTATTCACAGAAGGCCCTTATGATTTTTGGTATTCACTTACGACTCCTAACTCCGCACCCGGACCGTACTCTCCACACCCGTACCGTACTCTCCGCACCCGGACCGTACTCTCCGGCTAGGGCCGTACTCTCTGTAATCTCCGGCTCGGGGCGGATAAAGCGTAATCAATGGACTGGAATGCAATTTTTACAAAAAGGAACATTAGGAATGTGTAATAAATGGTAGAGGAGGTTATGAAAAATAGTTTGGGCAGGGAATAGGGTATGGTCAGACACCACATCATAACCCAGAAAGGTTTGCTCCTTTGAATCATGGTACATGCAGTGCACAATATGCGCTCCTTTCAGTGTTGACTGCGGTGTCAACACTACAGTCAACACTGAGGGGAGAGCAAATTGTACCATGATACAACGGAGCAAACATTTCTGGGTTATGACATGTAGTGCCCTCCTGTGTGCATCCACATGGAGTGAATCACAAGGGGGCCTTGTGGTGCCCACTTTCTTTCCTCACTGCCACTATTTTCATGAATGAAAGAATTCTATGAAATCAGTGGCGGATGAGGAAAGTAGTAACACGCTTGGCTGAATCGCGGTGGTCCTGCCAAGCATATTACGCAGGTAACAGGGGTTACATGGTGGAGCTGGCGGTTCCAGGGTGGTGATCACCAAGGTCATAATTTGGCGGTCCGAGGACCGCCAGACTCATAATTAGGCCCCTTAGTCCTCACCATTAACATCCAAGAATGGTCTTGAGTGATGGTTCAAGAGTCCTTGCCAGGATTGTTTTATCTGTGAGGGAGTCAATGAGAATAGTGGATCCTACTTTATCCAGGATACTGTTCTGGAGTCGTTTTTAGTTGGTATTTTGGAGGCCACAGGGCCTTAGATATTCCAGGATGAGTACCATTTCTTAGAAAAGCAGAAGAGAACAACAGTGGTGTCTTAACCACAGATTGAGTGAAATGGCTGTGACACTTCTGGCCATTATTGAGATATTGATAAAGAACTATATGCTTTTTCACATGCTTGTATTTTGGTACGGGGAGTGTGTTCTAGGCACGCCCGCACATTCGTGGGGGTAATGGTCAAGGCACTGGCCAGGTCTTTCCATGAAATGGCAAAAACTGTTGTTCAGATCATTTGTCATAAAATGGTTAGCCAGATGCACAGCACACTGCTCCATTCTTCTGTGAACAGATACGTTTTGCACTGAGTTATATAATCCGCCCCAGAGACACCAAACTGAAAAGTGCAGGCAAACCTCACACAGGATTGTGGCAGTAACATCTGGATCACCACATCTCCTGTCAGACTAATACCTATGATGGGTAGAATGACAGCAGGGTGGATTCAGTAGAGGGATTAGACCATTTTTAAATCAGCTTTCAAAGGATTGTTTTTCAGACTGTGACACTCCAGTGGGATCTTCTTATATGGGATATTTGTGCTTCTATCCTCTAAACCCACCTTAAAAGGGGTTGCTGTTGAAAACTGGGACTATGAACACTTGTGTAGAACACATGCCCAAAGTTGGGCCTGCTGGCACCGATGACCAGAGTAAAAACCTTAGAAAACACGAGGCACCAGTGTCCTAAAGTTGGTAACCTTGAAGTTCCACTAGCACAAAAAATAGCCTTCCTATTTTGGAAGTCGTTTAAAAGGTGGTACGTTGAGAAGTGGATTTTTCAGAGGTGGTGTAGTGCCCACAGATCCCTTTGCCAACGAGTGGTGTGTGCTTTACCTATTTCGCCAATGAGGACACAAATGAGCCTGAAGACCATAGGATAGAAAGTATCCCTAGTTCTTATTGGTCTGCCTACTCTACTATTCTTAATGCTTTTTTATTTTAGGAAGCATCATAAACAACTATTGTTTCCCCTTTATGAATGACACAGTGTTCAGCTCTCCTGGAATTTTTGGTGGATTTGCTGATCCTCTCAAAGTTCCTATTACTGAGCGAGTGGAAATGTTAGATTACTCTGGGATGACCCGGGCCAGTTGAGAGACATTTCTGTTCTTTTATATTACCTGTGGTACCTTGGAATATGAGCAAATTGTGTATGCAACTTATCTGATTTGCTTAGTACCTAGGCAGAATGGAGTATCCATTAGTGGGGGGGGGGCAATGCTAATTACTTCACCCAAAGTAGGTCAAAGTAAGGCCATTCCTCTTTGACGAAACCAACCACGGTTTCCTGACTTTGTCTACTAGCGGCGAGGATTTCATGTCGAAGCCAGAAATTCTGTTTGAAAGTGAACAACATCCTGTGTCAGGGAATTATTCGGTGCTCACTTGAAGCAGGTAAATGATTCTGAGCAGAGGGGAGCTCATGGATGGAGAAGTGTAATTTATGCACTACCGTCCAGAGTTCAGTTTCTAACAGTAAGCAAACATGGCTGCCTTGTGGTGGCTGTTCTGTCCACATAAAGCCAAACTGCGGGCCAAATCTACAATCCCACTGCGCCCGCCAACAGTGCTTCACTTTTGATGCAACAGCAGCACAACGGGCTTGCCCATAATTAGAAGGCCACGTAAAGTCACCCGGCATGACTTTTCATGGCGTTGTAAATATGAAACATTTCACGCATCACTCTTTGTGAAAAGGGCATTCCATGGGTTTTGCTATGGGTGTTTCCATGCAACATCCATGAAACTTGACACATTCCCAGACTTACTATGCTTTTTAAAGCTGGGAATGCGTCAGAATCCTACGCCTCCCCAGGCGAGGCGCTGGAGTGGCGTAATGAGGAGAAATACTTTATGTCTCAACGTTTATTCCTCTTTCTATGCGTGCTTCATTCTGCAGCACACATAGAAAGAGGAAAATGCTATAGATTATGCAGGCACCCTTACAACATGATCGATGGGTGTCTGCGTTGTCTCATGGCTGCTGTTTGTGCCCTGGCTCAGGGGAGAATGACAGGAATGGGCCGTATCTTGTAGATATGGCGCATTCTACCTTTTTATTTTGACGCGCGGCAGCACTGCAGTTAGCCTTCCTAGGCCTCCGTGCGTCAAAATATAGTAAATGAGGTCCTGTGTGTTGTAACAACAAGTAACAGTGCAACCCTCTCCCTCTACCCCCAACAACCAATACTTCTTATGTACCCTCTGAGGTAGATTACATGGAGATCACTTCCTAACCCAACTCATGGGCACAACTATTGTGGAATTGCAACTAGGAACGTTCATCAAACCCCCCTCTAAGTCTGAAAGGGATCATGTGGTGGAAGTATTTATAACGTCTTAAAGTTTTGTTGTATGTCACGTCCTGCACACCTTTTGTAAAGAAACCCAGTAACATGCCCCACGAGTTGATAAAAATAATTCTTTATTTTTTTGGTACACGTTGTGGTAAAGGTGGTAAAGATGCAATGGTTCATGCAAAACTTGAAGACATTGACTGTCACCCTTACATTCTCAATTTGTATATGACTATCTATTCCTTTCTCATCCCTTTCTTACTGCTCTCTCATTGTAATCTCCTCCAAGAAGTGTTCCAACGCTAATTTTAAAGTTTGCCTGCGGAGCCTTTACTGAACGTCCCTTCAGTCATATTGAAAGAGCCAGGTCTTTAACTTTTTCTTGAAGACTGATAGCTTAGAGATGGACTGAAGCTCCATTGGCGAATTATTCCATACTGTTAGACTTGGGGGTCTCTAGTTGGCACAGGTATGCACTTGTGACAAATAGGGACCCTTGCCTCTAGTCAGGGTAAGGGGGTACACTCCTAAAATAACCCCTGCTCAACCCCTTGGTAGCTTGGCACGAGCAGACAGGCTTATATCAGAGGCAGTGTGTAAAGCATTTGTGAACACATACAGTAATCAAGTGACAACACTACAGATGGACACCACACAGGTTTTATATAAAAAATAAGTATTCTTTATATAGATTTACCACAAGACCATAAACGACAAAAATCCACAATACTGTTACTTTAAGATGGTAGAATTTAGCTTAGTTCTCTTTAGTTCTTAAATGCGACACTTTAAGTCAATGTACCTTTAGATGCAACACGCAGGGCTACGAAAGTGTTGCAACGATGTTGATGCGATAAAAGTTTGGTGCAAAGAAATAAAGACGTGAAGATCTACCAGATGTGGCACGCTTCTCCGATGTTGCGAGAAGACTCGATTCGATGCATCAGCTGCAGCGGCAACACCCCTATACGCGATGCGACTGCAGTGGCTTTGGCGGCGACACACTTCTCCGACGTTGCGAGATGCTTCCGCTCGATGCGACAACTGCAGCGGCGACACCCTTTACGCGATGCGACGTCAACAGCTCCGACGGCGGCACGCTTCTCCGTGGATGCGAGGTGCTTTACTTGATGCAGTGCAATGCGACAGCTACAGCGACGTCATCCAAGATGCGACGGCAGCATCTGCGATGGTGATACGCTTCTTCCTCGATGTGAGACTCTTTTCTTGATGCGGTGAAATGTGTCAGCTACGATGGATGCGATGGCGACATGCTTCTTCGGCGTTGCGAGACACTTCTTCGAAGATGCGAGACGCTTCCGCTCGATGCGACAACTGCAGCGGCGACACTCCTTTACGCGATGCGACGGCAACAGCTCCGACGGCTGCACGCTTCTCCTTCTTGAGTCGCGCTTCCAGCTCCTTGTGACACACAGTCCCTCAGAAGGCCCAAAACAGCAGCCAGCACTTCCAAAGAACTCTGGGGAGCTGGTGGTTAAGTCTTTTGTCCCTGAGACTTCAGCAGGAGGCAAGCTCTTTTCCAAGCCCTTGGAGATCCTTCACAAGTTGAGCAAAAGTACACACAAAGTTCCTTTCTCCTCTCTTTGGTGGTAGGCTACCCCTGCAGGCCAATCCCCCAGTTTCAGGGATAGTCGTCAGTTTCTTCTTGGTTCCTCTCCTCAGCAGAGGATTCTTCTTGTTTTCCCAAAGTGATCTAAATTCTTGGGATCAGGGTCCCAATACTTATACCCCAAAGTCCTTTGTCCTCTGAGGGCAGAGGGGCCTTTGCCTTGTTCAAACCAGTTCTGGTCAGTCCTGGAGCACTTTGTTTACCTGACTCCTTCTTTCCTTTCAAAGTGCAGGGTAGAGACATCAGACGCACCACAGGGGGTGGAGCCAGCATTGTGGAGGGAAGGCACAGCTATATTCAGGTCCCAGGTGCTGCTCCTCCTACCCATCTAGATGCAGATCTCTCTATTCACCACTGGGCTACCTCACCCTGTCTCCTGGAATTCCCCAGCCCTGTCACTCAAACTCCAGACAAGGAATACACAGCCTAGCAGAGGCAGGTTTGAATGGTTAGACAAGAAAATACCTACTTTCTAAAAGTGGTATTTTCAAACACAGAATGTTAAAACCGACTTCACTAAAAGATGTATTTTATCATTCTGAGTTCAGGCATACTAAATTCGAATTTCTACCATGTTCCCTGAGTCAGGTAGGATTATAAGATGTAATAATCAAACTGCCCATTCTGGCCTATGGAGAACAGGTAGCCTTGCAATAGTGAAAAACGAAAATGGCTGTAATTCACTATTAGAACATGCCACACACACCAGGGCATGTCCTACCTTATCCTTACAATGCACCCTGCCCTTGGGCCTACCATACTGATATGAAGAAAAGGGAAGGCTTAAGGACTGGCAAGTGGGTGCACTCGCCCAGTCTGCATGACAGTACCAGACTGCACGCAGGCTCTGCAATGGCAGACCTTAGACACACTTTTACAGGCTGCTTCTGTGGGTGGCACAACCAGTGCTGCAAACAACCAGCAGCATTTGGATTTACAAGCCCTGGGCACTCCTAGTGCACTGTACTAGGGTCTGACAGGTAAACCAAACCAACCAATCATGGAATCACAAATTCATACATCAATTTACAATAGGGAGAGCATATGCACTTTAGCACTGATCAGCAGTGGTAAAGTGCCCAGAGTCATAAAACAGCCAACAACAGGTCAGAGAAAATATAGGAGGAAGGCAAAAAGTTCAGGGATGACCCTGCAAAAAGGGCCAAGTCCAACACATACCATTGAGCCAAGGTAGGAAAAGGATCTGCCTCCAATTCTGATTCGGCGTATTTTGGGAACTTTGGCTCAGGAGCCATAAGTTGACTGTAGGTTCTTGGGAGGGACAGATGCACAAGTCCTCTTCCTCAAGCACACTGCTACATTCTCATGAAGAGCTTTATGAGCCAGGATCATTGTTTTAAAGAGAATCCTTTTTTTAATAGGGAGCCGGTGGAGCGATTTTAGATATGGGGTCATGTGAGTTCTAGGAGCAAGGGTAAGAATCATTCTGGCTGCTGCATTCTGCACCACTTGGAGTCTCCTAAAAAGGTATTCCGGAAGACCCAAGTAAAGTGCATTTCCGTAGTCCATGACCTAAATCTTTATCTAATATTTTAAAAGGTTCGTTTTACTCCTGTTTCAATTGTTTTATTAATCAGGCTCTTGATAAGCCAATTCATTGTGCGCTCCATATCTGTGAAATATTTCAACAACTCCTCATAAGGAGAAAATCAATTGTTGTCTACGTCACTATGCGTGGACTTCTGCTTTGTGTCATACTTTTTTTTTTATAAACATTATTATTGGCATTTTTGGTTTTCTTCTAAGCACAAAGTAAAACAACAGAACAAACCGGTCAGCACTGAGCACCACACCCACCCTGCCCGCCCTCCATTCCCCCCTCTCTCTCATTACACAAGAAGTCTGTTCCGGACTTATTCTGCGGGTGGCACCAGCGTCTTCAGTATACACCACTGCCCGTGCCCTAGGGCTGTACACACCGTCCATGAACCGTGCCGGTCCCCTCCACTCCACCGCCCCTCTAGAGACCCCCCTCCAGGCCATGATATCTCCGCCACCGGGACCACACCCTGTTGAATTTTTTGGGACAGCCATGTATACGTCAAGACCCCTCCTCCATTCCTCCAATCGGGGTGGCGAGGGCGCCCCCCAATATTTTGCCACGTCCCTCTTTGCCACCACCAGGGCCAGTACCAGGAAAGTCAGCAGCGGGCGGGGTGCTTTGTGTCATACTTGACCTCAGCATCTTAAAAAGCATTAAGTAACACTGAAGTAAAGGAGTACTCTTTTCTAAGGAGTTCCAAGCGTGGAACATATTTGTAAGGAGACTTACAGCATTGGCTGAACAAATACTTGATTGTCAATGCAAATGAAATGTGAGCGAAACGAAATGTTTGAACTGCATCTACCATAATGCATTACAGGAGGAGCGGTGCAACATGGTCACTGTGCATTTCACTGCCGTGAAATATATCTCTCTCTAATATGCCTCTCTGATATGTTATTCTGTTACAATTACGTACATTTTTTACATTTGTGTATGTACCCTTGCTATTTTGTAATATTTTGTTAATATCCCACCTCTTTGTGCTTTATTTTGAGCTTAACCTTGATGTATAATATCACACTTATAACTCCATCTTTGAACTTGCCCTGCATTCTAATGCATTGGGGGAATGCCCGCGATATGTAAAGTACAAACAATAAAATTAATTAATAAAAAAAGATACCGTATTGACAGTACTTGGAAGGCAACACACATATTTCCGATGGAAAATTAACACTATTTACAAATGCAAAAGTAAATCGAGGGGTTAATAAATAAGTGTATATTTCACCCAGTCCTATTCATAATTCACCACATGTTTAGGCAGGAAATCGACGAATTACACATTTTCAGGCGTAAACCTTGTGGATTGTCAGCAAACAGACAGCTTGTTTTTCTTCCTAGGGAATTTATTTTTCTCTGAAGAACCCTCTTCCCCTACACCTCTTTGAAATGCAGCATTTTTTCATTTCCTTGTCTCATTCCGAAAAAACACTGCGCTCGTTTGCAGGAGTACATTCCTCTGTGAGTCCAGTCTAGCCAATACCATGCGAAGGGTTTCCAAATTCCCACAAAGTTCCAACTTTCTTTGTGTCGAGACGTTTTTGCTTGGGCGCCGCTTTACCCCTTTTCTTGCCCTTAAACCTCATATAGTTATGCAGAAACGTACACCAATCAGGCAGAGCTTTCCATATATTTCTTCACACATTGCACCAATTAGAATATTGGTTGCATCCAGGAGCTTAGTAATGATGTTAATGGAGGAGCAATGTGAGCAGTGAATTTGCGATATCGGTGCTAGCAAGTCTACAATTTGGAATGTGGCCTTCATGACGTAAAAAGTTATAAAAGTATTGAATAAAGTTCACGTTGATGCCAACACAGAACTATCACCCTTCAGGCAATGGATGACCTGTGCACTGGTACCATAACCACATGAAGAGGTTTTTTTGAGACATTGGACTTAGTGTAACATTAATACCAAGACAAATAAACCCGCTGACAATATCTTCACTTCTCCCAGGAAGAGGTCAGTAATATCAATTAAAGGTTTATGCTCACTGCACGGAAATATGTGTTGAGTAAACACATTTCACAAGAGGTCATTCTTCCATACGTCATCAGGTCCAGAAGCATAATAGAATGGGTAACAAGTATTTTGCTAACATTTGTTATCCATATATTTACTTAAAGGTTTGTTTCGCCTTTGCGTGAGAGTGTTTGATGGGCGTTCTGTAGTAGGTAATCGTGCAGGGAACTTTTGGTTTACTATTAAACAGAGTACCCTTTGACAATGACTCAGACCTTTTCTCATAAATTTGATTTAATGAAAAACTTATCACGGATCTTGCAATGTCTTGTTTTGCTTTGGATGTACTGAGTTAACACAAAAGCAGTATTTTATTGGTAATCTCTAAGATATATTAGACACACCTTATGCATCAGGTACGCGATTAAAGACGTTTGGGTCTCTCAAGCAGCTGAATTGACATCTCTAAATGTATGCATGTTATCAAGCCTAGCATCCAGAAATACCACCAGCAGTGGAAGTTAAAGGTTAAGGGGAAGAATTGGGTTGTTTCAATGTGATTGCCTTTGTGATTCAAGGCAGTGCTTTCTGCATTTGTTGGAGAAGAGCAGTATGCCTAGTTGATAGCTTTCACAGGCTGTTTTGTTGTGTGGGATGTATAGCACACAACCGCCCTTCGGTGCTCGTTGAAGCTAATTCCTTGTAACAGGTGAAACCATGGCAAGTTGAAGAGCCTTATTGATTCAATAAAATGCTAAGCCTTTGATTGCCTCTTGGCAAGTTGTGGGGCTGCATCTTAGATGAACAGAGAAGCTTGCTGCCAAAATGAACAAACCCCTTTGCTAATTTGGTGGAATTCTGGGCTGATGAGATAGCTGAGAGAGGAGAGGCTTGGACAGAGAGTTGTATTGTGATATTGAAAACTTAAAAGTACTGCAAGAATCAAAGGCACTATATTATTGTTGCCCCGATGAACCATTCAAAGAGTCTTAATTCTGTCCCTCTCTTAAAAGAAAAACCAGCATGGAATTTTCAGAGTTAGTAACAGGTGATCTATCTTTTAAAGTTGAGAGGAAAGGCAACCTGTGTAGTCTGGATTTGATGGACCGAATAAGGAGTATGATGGCCAGCCCAAATATAGGACATTGCCATAATCAATCTTTGTAGAGAAAAAAAGATTCATATATGCTACCTGAAATAATTGGGCATACAAAAGGAGATCTTCCTTAGCAATTTGGATATTGGAAAATGTCTTGACCTGGATATTTACCCATGAAAACAGGGCCAGCCCAGTATTCAGGAGAAACCCAATATCTTTAAACATCTGGTAGAGGTAAAACACTGGCATGCAGCCAAGCAACAGGTGATGACCCCAGATGTGCTTTCCTACTCCGGAGGAGATTAGTGCTACCCATGCCACATTTAACTTAAGCTAATCGGTTCAAATGTAGGTAGATCACTTCCTACATACCACATCTTCTGCTATGATCTGTCTGTCATCAGTTTACGCACATAAATAAATAGTAAAAGAAGCATTTAAAGCTCCTAGGGAACAGGAAAGGGCTTACAAACGTGGTGGCAGAGGGAGAACCCATGCATGGGCTCCTAAATGCAGAGGCACAATGCAGAAAGTAAGTGGTGGATAGCCACCTCTTGAGGTTGGCTTGCTAGAAAAGAATGTATAAAGTCAAGGGCATGCCTAGTAAAGGCAGTATGTTGTAGGGCAGTGTAGTAAACACATCTAATGTTATTGAATTGTCCAAAATAATCTATGTGCTGACACCATCAGTAAGACTCCCAAATAAATATCATCACATCACAATGGACTCAGCACTGGAAGCAGGAAAGAATCCTGCCTATGGAGAATGGAAACATGCTTGCTCTTGAATAAAGTTTGTACTGCAGTTGTAACCAGCTGCCACAAAGCTTACCAGGAAAGGGCCGTTTCAAAATGAGACAGCAACTAATGGGAGGATCAAAGTTGAGTGATCTGTTTTTAGGTCTGGTATTGGCCAGGACATTTTGATTTTACTAAAATTATATATAATATAATTCTAGGGAATTTCAGCCTACTCTATTCAGCCATTGTGCTGTTGTTGAGACATTCACATTTTTTTCCTCCCACTACAGCATATATCATGGGACAATGGGTCAGCCCCCATCAGCTAGTGGTTAACGTTATTGTGTGTAACAGCATTCTGTCCTTTCACAAGGAGGACATTCACACATAAAGTCCCTGCCTTGAATGCCAGGAATTGCTATGGCAATGTGTGTTGCTTTTAGAGAGTGTTCTCCTGGATCTGGCACTAGCAAGACCTTTTGATTTGATTAAAGTTATATATTTATAAGTATACCTATATGTAAGGTTTTTCAGCTAGTCCTCTTCATCCATTGGTCTGTTGTTGTGCCATTCACATCTTCATCTGCCCACTATAGCATACAGCATGATGCCATGGACCATCCCACCTAAGCCCTTAACTACCTTCAGTGTGAGGGGCAGCATTCTACTCTTTAACAAGAAGCACACCAACACACAAAGTGGTTCCTTTCAGTGCTAAGGACAAGTATGGTAATGTGTGTTTGTTTGTTGGTGGGGGGCCAGCGGCTCCTCTAACAATAAAGTTTTACTAAAACGGCAATAAAACAAACATTGACAAAGCCAAATGGCTAGCTGTTAACACCGGACCTATTGGCTTTACTGATGCTTTAAAAAAATAATGGTGAGATCAATCATATCCTGCAACAATAAAGTTTTACAATACATTTTTACATAACTGATAATAAAGCTAGCATTGACAAAGACAAAAAACTGATTACAAATGCCAGACATATTAGCTTTGCCAATGTTTGTTTTGATAAGTAGAGGAGATGCAACTGGAAGTGCTAAGTGCATAAAGGCTGCAGCAAGATTTGAGGCCATTTCTTTATGAGTGTGTATAAGGAAAGGCGGCACTGCAGATTTCCGCAAGAAGCTGCAGAACATCCCTTTAGATATAGGTTTAAAGTGAGAAAGGATCAATAAAGTGATTGATGTTAATTCCGACTCAGAGGCTTGTGGGTAAGATTATTAAAAGTACATATATCTTCATCAATAATCTTGAGTAATTCCCAGTGTATGTTGAAAGGAGAAAGTTATTTTCAATTAGCATTATATGTCTTCCTTAATACGAAGCAATTGTAGTTTGTATTTGTGTCTTTGGGAGCATACTTTGGCGTTGAATAAGCAGTTATAATGGCAGGATCATACCATTACCTGTCACCGCCCTTTAAGGAGACAAATAGCAGTTTTTATATATTGCAAAGTTGGAGCATACCATTTTTACAGTTCTTTTTTATGGCAGGGTTTTAAATTCTACATAGCTCTTTTCAATCTTCCAAAGAGACATGTAAGCAAAGAAATAGGGTTTTAATGAGAAAGGAGAAATGTGTTTTTCCAGATTCTAGTGAGAAATGTAAGCCTTCTTAGAAAAAGTTGTTCCCAAGATAGTTGGGGCAGGAATTTTACAAGGGTCTGTCTTTGCAATGACCTCTCAAGTTCTAGGGCAGTCTAACAATTCTCTTAAGATTGTTAAAAATCAATTTTAGTTTATGACCACTTTTATTTGTGGGATGCCTATGACTCAATGATGAAGATCAAATGATTCCATATTAATTCGCAGAAGCTGTGTTTGGGAAAGCTTTAAAACCTTAACACGAACAAGGAAATCCAGTACCATTTGGGATTTAATTTGTAAAGCTGCTCCTGAAATTGCATCTACTGAAACTTCTCCAAATCTACGATGTCATTTGGGGACCGTAAAGCACAATCATTGAGACTGCTAAAGTGCGAGGGAGAGAAAGTGCAACTCCAATTTATGGGAGCTGAAAACGAAATGTTCCTAGGCACAGCAAATGGTGACAGATATTTTTGATGCCATCGCCTGGGGCAGACCGGTTCAGTAACCGGAAAGGCCTAGAGGCATAGTGCAAAATAGATTGTCATTTCAATAGCGTGCCTACGCAGTCGCCTGACATTTATCGTCATCGTTTTCAGGTGGGAAGGCTGCAGGCAGGGTTAAGGGAAATGGTGTGTTGTCATATACTGTAACATTGACAACGTAGCATCATCAACAGAGGGCAACGCGGAGGAAAGCACTATAGGCAAGAATCACATCTCTTCAGATATTCAAGTATCAAACAGTTCTGCAGAGCTTGGCCTACCCAAGTGATTGAAATGAAAATATAGACTATGGATGCTCGCAACTCCAGAGAACATGACTGCTACTGAGAAGTGACAGTAAGTTTGCATTTAAAGTATTATTGAGGAGTAGTAGTACTATTTCTTTTTTCGGTTTTAAAATAGAAAACCATGGGGCATATTAACAAAGGCCTTATCTCCGCTTTTTTGGCTTTAAAAGCTAAAAAAGGGGAGATAAGATTATCGCCCTATCTACAAGGGGATGCTAACATGCATTTGTGCATGTTAGCACCCGTTTTCCCGACGCCTCGCTTCGCATCTCTAATGAGATACAAAGTGGGCGTCACTGGGCGTACCCCTGACGGACTACCTTGTAAATTATCGCTAAATACACATCGCAATATTTACAAGGTGGCCCTCAGGATTTTAGCAGACGTTAGTTTTGGGCGAAAACTGCGAAAAACTAACGTCTGCTAAAATCCTGACTTAGCTATACTTACCATTGGGGGTGGATTATGCTGATACGACCACAGGGTCGTATCAGCAAGGTTATCGCCGTTTTCCATGGAACATCGCTGGAAAACCAGCGTTGTTCCATGGAAAACGGCGATATCCCCTCTATCGCTGGAATTTTTATCGCCTCGGTGATACGTGTTGTTAATAACGTGCTAACCGGCCGAAAAATTCCAGCGATAGAGGGCGATAAATAAAAAAGCACTAATCGCGCTTTGCGATATTTATCGCCGTCTATTGCTAATATGCCCCCATGAAAGTACACAACAAAAAATACGTCAGTAACATCTGAGAAACTTAAAATTACTAGGAGTCTGTATATTTGTTTCATATTTCAGTGTCAACCACCTTTGTGCAAAAGATGCATTTATATAAATATAAAAACAGTAATAAAACCAGAGCAACCTAATCAGTTAATCTACAGGCCTACAACATTGTGCAAAGTCATCAGAATATTCACTTTAGCACCAAAAAGTGCAAAAGGTTTAGTTGTGAAGATGATCAACAGTAGGATAACCCCTACTCGTATTACAAAAGCTTCAGACATTATATTTCCCTTGGCTGGGAGCAAATGTGTTCACGACCAGACTAAACATGTCGTATAATAAGAATTAGTTTTCTACATTTGCCTCTCTGCCACAAAGCATGCAATAAGTATCTAGACAACGCAAACACCAGCCACTCAGTACTTACACTCTTAAGGATTCTAAGAACATACTTTAAGTGCTTTAAGTGCTTAGTTGCTATTATGCAGCAGATTGGTATTAACTAGGTCTTCCTGATAGCAGAATACTTGGGACCATTATCCAGTGTTTCACAATCAGTCAAACAAGCGGGACAGTTTGAAGAGGTATTGCAGCCCGTTCATTCACTGCGCAATGCGTTCAGTGGTAGGGTACGGTGCCTACATTTTAAGTACAGAGTTTTAGCCTGGGGGGGCTTGATTCAATTTAGAAAGTCTCCACCTTTTATGTATCCTTTAAGTCCAAACTTCTACCAGTTAGCTCCCCTACAGTGGTACAGCCTAACCACTGAGAATTTCTATGGTCCCAATATCTCCTATTTGTGCAGTTGAGTTTTTCTGTTTGTATATTCTTGGGGTTGGACCATAAATCAGTCATCCCTGGTGTAGTTGAGCATAATTTGATGTACTGTAGCCAAAGTATAGTTCCTTTAGAATCAAGCATAATAAGATCTCGGAATGACAGACGCAGCATGAGAGGTGAAACATTAGTCTATATTCTGGGCCAGAAAGCCAGGGGTCGAAATGCAGTCTGAACCTTGAGGTACTCAACCGTTTAGAGATGGCAAAACCTGTGTGTTGCAGTACCATCTGGCTCTTGGATATTTGTGGTGACCAAGATAGGGTATTTATAAATCAAACTCTCAAATAGTCGAATTGCTTCACTTGATCCAGGTAGTTGTTACCCAGTTTCACTCTCCCTTTGAATGTCCTATGTGGGTTAAAACACATTAATTTTGTTTTGGTTCTGTTAAATTCCAGCCCAAGATTTTCACACAAGAGTGTGAAATGATCTAGTTGATTTTGTAACCCCATAGGCGATCTGGAAACTAGCAGGTTGTCGTCAGCGAATAATAGTGACTCTATTTTATGTCCTGCAAGCATGGGCAAATCCCCATTACAGTCAGCCAAGTGTTGTGTAGTTTCCTCCCTACAGTAGAAACTGCACTATTGTGGACAGCATAACCGTTGGGATGGTACCAGACTAATTCCATGCACCCTCTCAGCATATGTCATCCTATAGGCCAGCTAGCTCACAGCGTTCACCATAAGTACCTCTAAACCTAGGCAGGTAGCAAATCGTTCTGGCAACCACTGAACATGACAACCCTGATCCCCAAGGAATTGCGGTATCAGCTCTATAACCCTTTTGCTCAGTCACACGTGCTGTCTTCCTCTTGGAGAAATATACAAGGAATACATAGTGGAACATTCTCAATATTTATTAAACCAACGTGATTCTTGTATAGAGTACATGTGCTGCTATGATCAATAGACAGAAGCAAATTAAAGTTATTAGAAGTACTAGTACAGTAAACAGAATAAAAAGTTCCACCATCATGCTAAAACAATGTATATATGCAAGCATTTAAAACAATATAGAAATCTGGCATATTCCTACTATGCGTCCCCTACCCTAAGTGTCCAGGGCGTGTGTATGTGTCCTGCTGAGAATCCCCGTACTGGATGATCCAACCCCTGTTACCCGAAGGGAAAGAATGAAGGTCCCATCATGGTCACGAGCTGGACACCCCTCGTAGAGATATCATCAGGCTGCTGGGATGAAGTATCCGCATGTAAAGATCTCGCCAATGACAGCAAAGCGCATCTCTTCTAACACCTGGAAACATATGTTTATTTATTACAAAGGGCATCCTTGCCTTGAGCTGAGATCTTGATCAGACTGCCATTGTTTGTCTTATAGATAACAACAAGCATTTTTGCACAGTGTATGTATAAACCTTGTACATGGTGTCAAAGTAGCATTATAGTGTTCCTACAAAGTTGATTCTGTAAGCAAGAATAATATCCAAGAATCTAATCAAGATTGTCATGGATGCAACTGTGTGTCAGAAGTCATCGTGTAAAAGTGAAGACAACTTTAAGAAATCCCTGTGTATATTTAAAATGGCAGTGATTCCCTCTAGGCCTAATTGGAACACATGATACAAGGAGTCAAGTAACCCGTTAATATATTGGGTGAACATGGTCGGGTTCTAATACATAGCCTTGTCTCACTCCCCTGTCCACCCCAATTTGTTTGGTCAAATCCTGCCTCTGGCTCCATCTTACTTGAGCATAGTTTCCAGTGTGGAGTAATAACTTTCTGAGGGACACCAATCTGCTTAAGGACTGCCCACAATTTCCCCCTGGTATGGGATCAAATGCAGCTCGTAGGTCGACAAATACTGCATAGATATGTTCTTTTTTAATGATCACATACTTCCAGAGAGCTCCTGAAATTGCATCTGCAGGAACATCTCTAAATGTAAGATCTGTCCTTGGGGGGGGGGCTGTAAGGCACAATCACGAGACTGCTAAACTGCGAAGGAGTGAAAGAGCAACTCCAAATTATGAGAGCTGAAGACTAATTTTTCTTGGGTACAAAGAATAGTGACAGATATTTTTGACGCCACCGCCTGGGGCAGACCAGTTCAGTAACCAAGAAGGCCTAGGGGCATAGTGCAAAGAAGATTTTAATTTCAATAGCATACCTACGGAGTCACCTGACATACATTGTCATAGTTTTCAGTTGGGAAGGCAGCAGGCAGGGCTAAGGAAGTTATAAAATGGTGTTGTCATATACTGTAACATTGACAACATAGCATCATCAACAAAGGGCAACACGGATGAAAGCACCATAAGCAAAACTCCCAGCTCTGCAGACATTTAAGTGTCAAACAGTTATGCAGAGCTTGACCTACCCCAGTCATTCAAATGAAAATGTGGAATGTGGATACTCGATACTACAGAGAACATGACTGCTACTGAGAAGGCAAATGTGTTGTAAGAAAGAACATCTTCTCACTGACAAGGGCGCACTTAATATACGATGAAACACGCTGGTTTCTTCATCAGTTTTCTTTTTTATTCAAGATTTTTTTTAAACTCCAAATGATAAGTTTCAAAGCTTTGTCAGTTCATATTAACAATCATATTCATCGTTCATTTCCAATGAGGTGAAAATAAATTTTCATGACAACCTTAGATGTCCACCCAATGCATTTCGGGTCAAGTAGAAGTCTGACCCTTCTTCAGGGGTCTAAAAGTAGATGAGACAGGACCATTAGCTTCACTCAAGCATACAGTCTAATACATGTCAATTAATCATGAATTTAAAATGCATGTAACCACAGTTTAAATTATATTACACATGATCGTTAACTCTTAAGGTCAAAAACACAGAAAAAAGTTTAACCGTTTAAAAATATACTAAAGAATGCCTAGTGGCTGCAAAAAATATTTTTTTTAAAAAATGAAAGCAAAAACAGACGACATTGGTGGTACAACACCCTACAACTGGTAAGGAAACATCAGTGAAAATGGTAGTGTCAACTATACTCAGCGAGATTATAACTAACAAGGTGTAGAGTAAAGAAACAAAATCTAAAACACTAGAAACAATCACTAAATAAACTTACTCAGGACAAAGAAAGGTCTCTGCAGCTGTTGGAGTTACACACTCGGCGTGTAGCGTTCATGCCGAGATAAGTGGCTAGTTAAATTGTGCTGGATAGGTCTATTTATATCACATGGTGCAGAGATGAAAGTTACGCTGTCATTGGCTCACGAAGTGAACCAATGAAAATAGGGGGCTATGTGTAGACCAATGGTTACGCGCACAAAATGTAAAGCTGTCATTGGCTCCCAAACGAACCAATGAAAATAAAAAAGCTGTGAGTGAACCAATCGTTACACGCACATAAGGTAAAGTAGAAACAACGATAAAAAATAGTAAACCGAACTGGGAATTCTGTGCTTCCACAAAAAGTGTATGTGTGAAAAGTGTACAATAAAGTTGCACATACGATAAAGAAAAATTATCAAACAGAGTTAACAGATCCATGTTAATGAAAAACATAATATAAGGACCAAAGGGGGCCCATTACCAATGAGGAATAATGAAAATTCAAATTATAAAAAACACATATATTCAATACGATCGTTAATCCCAAAAGGATGGGAACAATTCAATTTCTTAATCCAAAAATATTCAGCTCGTAGTCTTTGTTTAGTGGGATCCATGTCGCGGCGTTGTGGAATCGTTTCAAGTATAGTGAAGCGTAGTTGTGATATTTGGTGACCCGCTTCCATCAAATGATTTGCTACAGATGATTTTAGGTTCTTCATCCTGATATTGCTCATATGTTCAGTAATACGAACTTTCACTTTACGCTCAGTTTGTCCAACGTATACTTTGCCACAAGGGCATTTAATGGCGTAGACGCAATTCGCTGTATCACAAGTGCTTGTGTGATTGAGGGCTATGGGGTAACCCTTAGAAGGATGGGTGAATTCTTTACCAATAATGACATTACCACAATGAATACAGTTTTGGCATTGAAGCATGCCGCGCCAATTTTGTATTGATTTCTTAGGAACATTCAACAGTTCTTTAAGATTTTTAGAGCGTTGAAAAGCAAAAGTGATTTTATCATCATATAGATTA
Source organism: Triturus cristatus (assembly GCF_964204655.1). Taxonomy (NCBI): domain Eukaryota; kingdom Metazoa; phylum Chordata; class Amphibia; order Caudata; family Salamandridae; genus Triturus; species Triturus cristatus. The sequence continues at coordinate 219,710,966 of NC_140588.1, forward strand.
TTCAGATCTGGTTCCATTTGTATGATTCTCCAGTGTTTGGTGATGGCTTTCTGTATTTTATGTGACTCACAGTTATAATTTGCTACTGAGAAGGGCCTGTAATTTTGCATTTAAAATATTATTGAGAAGTATTGGTTCTCCCCTTTTCAAATTAAAGAAGTGCTGGTACTCAGTACCTGACCGTATCTGTAGATTTATGGGACGTGCCGTAACCTCTGATTTTAATGTCCGCTTGGTGCTGTCATCGGGCAAGTGTGCACTTAGCTGAGTGACCATTCCAAAGTTAAGGTGTGCCTACAATTACTGATGAAGTATAGTGACTGTTAGAAAGATCAAGGGGCATATTTACAATGGTAGTGACGGAGTGTGGCGTTAGCCTTCTTGGCTTAAAGCTGCACTCTGCCACTTCTGGAACGCAGGGCTGCACTATATTTACAACAATATGGTGCACCCTGCATTTCCCCCTGTGCTGGCGCTAAATTTAGCTGCCTAGTGCCAACGCAGGCAGGAGAAGATTGTTTATGCGCAGTGAGGTGACCCTTCCTGCACATATTCTTTAAATGGCGTTTTGTAACTTCCATGTGTGCTGCTTAATGTAGCACACATAGAAGTTGCAAAACGTCATTTTTTTTAATGATTGTTTATGTGCAGGAAGGGACACCTTCCTGCACATAAACAATCAATGGCGTTTTGTTTTTTCCATGTGTGCTGCCCAACGCAGCACACATGGAAGCAGCAACAACTAGGAGAAATTATACATTTCTCCTCATTTTGCTAGGGTAAGACCAGGTTTTCCCTGGTCTTAATTTTGGCGCTGCCCCATATCTACGCCACCCTTGTAAATAAGGGGCAGCACCAAAATCAATGGGTGTTGCGATGGAACGCTCATCGCAACACCCATTGCCCTTATTTTCAAGGCAGCGTTAAGCCTCGTTAAGTGGCCTAACACTGCCTTGTAAGTAAGGCTGAGCATCTATCGCCACCACAACGTCCAAAAAAGTAACTTTGTGGTGGCGATGGGGCTTGTAAATATGCCCCCATGTTCTGTATTATAATCAGGCTAACGTGACAGAATGAAAACTGTCAAAGTCAAGGAGTCAACACAAGGGTTCAGATGGTGTCAATGAGCAAAGGTCAAAAGGAGACGTGAAGGTGTGTAAACAAATGTATTGATGTGTCAGGGAGACGTCAATCGCACATTTATATTTGTGCCAATAGTTTATTAGAAACACAACCATATAGACTTGTCTTTGGTTTTCTTGCCGCATAGCCTGTGTGAAAGGTATGTATCTGCCTGAGCTTTTTCCAACATCAGGTCCCGTCATGTAGATACATTTTGCTGTTTTGAGCCGGTTGCAGGGGTACGTTTTTCTAATCTAGTTTCAGCAGCACAGGCTGTGTTTTATACAACACAGACAAGAAAATGTGTGTTTTCGTCACCGCACTAGCTATATTCGTGACCATCCGATCCATGGTCCAAACTTCCAACAAGAATCAAAAAAGAAAATGAAAAACAAAATAACACATAGGTAAACAGTGTATTGCTATGGAACCTTGTCCTTTGGCAGCCAGGACCTGGACTTTACCATGGTCTTGCTTACAAGTGAAATCTGTAAGTTATTCTATCCCTTTCTAGGTCATTTGACACTGTCACCAAAGGGGGGGAGGCAAGAAGAACAGGCATCCATTTTGCATTAACCACCCAAACAGGATCATGCACACGTGTGGTCAAGCTCCCTAACCTCAGAGTTTATTATTATAATAACTCTTGGTTAAATGTGTTATTACTACAGGGTGGTTAGGGGGCTTGAGAACCTGACTCTTCTCCTGGGCCTTGAAACATAAAGCAGTGCTTTCACTTTGGTATGTTCAGCCTACGAAAATGCTGTGTGTGCAGAATCTTCCTGTATATTTGACCCAGAAGGGTGTGCTGAATCTAGATGCCCTAATGCTAAGTCGAGTATTTTCCTCCATTTATTCCACCCCATGTCTTAACAATTTTGATGGGATGCCTTCCACCTTCAGAATCGCAAACAGGTTGTCTGGCATAAGGAGCCAAATGTAAACAAGATGGCTCTCTTATAGACAAGTTCTGCTATGCAACAAATATCAGAGTTAATATGTTTTGTTATAGAAAAGAACATGATCATTAATTTTGCTGCTGCAAAACAAAACTGACTGCCACCAAAAGGAATGAATAGCACTCATGAATATGTAATTTGCTACTCTATAATTCAACAGAAAAATGAGCAATGACCAAACAAAAAACGTCACCAACACAGGAACTTCGTGTAAAGTGACCTGTGACGGCTCCACGTGGCATCACAGAATGAGAGCCCTGACACAATGTGGGGAATGATATTGAGAGAAATACAAGACAAATGGTCTTCCTCATGAGTTGACAGACTGCATATGCAACCCAAAGAGAGGCACCCTTCTCGACCTATAAACTGAGTTGGGGATCCATGTGGTTAGATAAAATGAGTTCCTCCATTGTAAGAGAGGCATGTTGTTATCCCTTTCCACTTACGTCCCATTTTAGGCCTAGTAGGCTATGCCAAAGGCAGGTGAATCTCAGCAGTGGTGTAGAGTGGAATAACGTTGAGTGTAGTGGCATGCAGTGGAGTGAAGTAAACTGGAGTGCCATATAGTGGAACAGAGTACAGTGGAGTGTCATTCAGTAGAATAGCATAGAGTGTAGTGGTGTAGAGTGGAGTGGCATATATAGGAGTGGCGTAGAGTGGAGTGGTGTACAGTCTAATAGCATACCCGTGAGTGGCGTAGAGTGCAGTGGTATACAGTGTAATAGCAAACACTGGAGTGTCGTCAAGTGCAGCAGTGTGAAACTCAAGTAGGATATGCCAAAGGAGGGTGAAGCCATAAGGTCTAGGGTGCAGTGAGCTGAGAACAAGCTGAAGGTTATAAGCATGAAGATTAGGGTCATTGAGAGCAAGACCGAATAAGTGCTATAGAAACACAATGGATTTCTCTGCCTTCCAACAGTGATTTGCCATTGATGTGCCTCACCTTGAGATGAGAATATAAAATATAATCGGAAAATACCTGGAGTATAGCCAACCTACACATCCTGTTGCCATCAGCCTTGATTGAAGGGGGAAATTTAGAGGGCTTAGAAGAATTTCTATCCACCAAACTACATCTTCAGTGTCTTGGAGTAATTGTGCATATAAGAATGCATTTAGCCTTCCCACCAGATGGGTGGATGGCAGGAAGTTGGGTGGCGATGGTCATGCTGGAGAATGCTAAAGAAAGTGGGGATTCAGAAGAAATTATTACTTGCCAAGTTGTTGGGTTACCCTGAACTCTACCCAGAATCTCAACAAAGAGGAAATAGCTGCAGGCCACTGAGTGTTCCCTCTCTGTACTAAGAGTCACAGTATTAAACTGGCATCTTGCAAAACCGAGGGTGCAGTATGGGGTTAAGATTTTTCTCTTCTCACAAGACTGCACAATCACTCCTTGATAATTTACAGGAAGATGGCAACTGAGGGCATGTGGGAGCCATTTACATTTCATAAGTTGGAGATCTCCTCAAGTACATAATATGTAAAGTAAAAGGAAAGGAAAGATTCATATCCTTTTCAACAAATCTTTCCAAACCTATCCTCTTTCACGACTCATTCTATGCTGGAGGGAAATGTGAGTGAAATGCAATGTTTATTTATTTTTATTTATTTCAAATCTTTTTATTAAGTTTTGCATATGAAATCCCACCTTAGTGGTGGCAACGAATGCAATGTTTATTTGAAAAATGGGGGATTAACAAATGTTAGAATAGTGTGATTTTACAGTTCTGTGTGTAGATGTAGTTGTTTAAAAAAGATCAAGAACTTCGTCACTTCAGGCTCTCATCTACTACAAGATGGGTTCTTTTCAGTGTAAGTACATGCTCAGGCATACGTCCCATCCCGAGAAGGACTGGGGTCCGCTTATAGTTGGCGAGTGGCTGCAAAGGAGCTGAGGTAGCAGAGGCACCACCCCTGCCACCACAATCGTCTGCCAAATCTAAAAATGTGCCACTGGTTTGGCAGCATTTTCTTACTAAAGCTGCGCCCACCGACATGGGGTGAGCAATTAAAAAAAATCTAACAATGCCAGGCAGTCAACCATGCCATGTTGGTATGGCGAACGGTCAGAATCTTTCTTTTAAAGACAAGCCTTCAGGCAGGGTGTTGTGTTTGGAATACAGATCACAGAAAAACTGTGACCCTGACCCACTGGGGTTTATTCTTCGTTTTTGTCCAGTGCTGCTGTTGGTGCATTGTATTCGCTTTGAAACTCAGAGGTGATGGATGGAATACTTATAATTGTCACTGGCAATTCCAGTCCACTGAAAAAATACAAAGGTTAAACCTTTGTTATACTTAGGAAAACTTTATTTATTCTTTCTTTACAAACACAATTTAAACTACAAAAACTGTAGGATTTGAAATGCAAAAATTATAGTTATACCATACATTTATATTTTGTGCACCACCTTTAAATTACTATAACTTTATTCTTTCTATACAAACAAACCTTTAACTACACATAATTTACAAATTCTGAAGTTATACTTATAGCTTTAATTGATCATTTAATACAAACACCTTCAAATTATTAGAACTCACACACCTCCATACACAGCGTATTCAAATCAGTAGCCAAAATACATTAACTATAACTCGCTAGTGGTACAGAGTGTAGTTGCGTACTGTGGAGTAGCTTATAGTGGAGTGGTGTAGAGCGGAGTGGCATATAGTGGAGTGGTGTCGAGTGGAATAGCATAAAGTGTAATTTTGTAGAGTGGAGTGGCATAGATTGGAGTTGTGTACAGTGGAATACCATACAGTGGAGTGGTGAATAGTGGAGTGGAATAGACTGGAGTGCTGTAGAGTGTAATAGAATACAGTGGAACAGCATAGAGTAGAGTAGAGTGGAATGGAGTGGCATACAGTGGAATAGCGTAGAGTGGAGTGACGTAGAGTAGAATAGCATATAGTGGAGTGGTGCACAGGGAAGTGGCGTACAGGGGAACAGCGTGAAGTGAATCAGCATAGAATGGAGTAGCATATAGTAGAGTGCATAGACTGGAGTGGCATAGAGTGGAATAGGGTATAGTTAAGTGGCATAGAGTGGAATAGCATAGAGTAGAGTGGCGTACCATGGAGTTGCGTACATTGGAATAGCATGGAGTGGTGTGGCATAGAGTGTAGTGGCGTACAGTGGAGTGGCATAGACTGGAGTGGTGTAGAGTGTAGTATCGTATAGTAGAATAGCGTACAGTAGTGTGGTACAGAGTGCAGTGGTATAGAGTGGATTGTGGTACAATGGAGTGGCGTACTGTGGGATAGTGTACAGTAGAGTGATGTGGTGTAAAATGGAGTAGCATGGTGTAAATTAGAGTGGCATACAGTGTAGTAGTGTACAGTGGAATAGCATAGACTAGAGTAGTGTACAGTGGAGTGGTGAAGAGTGGAATACTATACAATGGAGTGGTGTACAGTGGAGTTGCATAGAGTGGAGTGGTGCAGAGTGGAATACTGTAGAGTGTAGTGTAGTAGAGTGTAGTGGGGTAGACTGTAGTGGTGCACAGTGTAATAGCGTACAGAGGCGTGGTGTACAGTGGAGTGGCGTAGAGTGGAAAAGCATAGGGTGGAGTGCCGCTGAGTGGAGTGGAATACAGTAGAGTAAAGTAGAGTGGAATAGCGTTGAGTGGAGTGGCATGCTGTGGATTGAAGTAATGTGAAGTGCCATATAGTTGCATAGAGTAGAGTGGAGTAAAGTGTCATATAGTAGAATAGCGTGGAGTGCAGTAGCGTAGTGTCGAGTGGCATACATAGACGTGGCATAGAGTGGTGTGGTGTACAGTGTAATAGCATGCACTAGAGTGACGTAGAGTGGACTTACATAGAGTGGAGTGACATAGGGTTGAGTGGCGTACAGTGGAATATTGTACAGTGAAGTGGTATACACTAGAGTGGCATAAAGTGAAGTGGCATAGCATGGAATAGCGTAAAGTGTAGTATCATAGAGTGGAGATGAGTATAGTGGAATAGAGTAGAGTGGAGTGGCATAAAGTGGAGAGGTATACAGTGGAGTGACGCAGACTACAATGTTGTAGAATGGAGTGGCGTAGAGTGTAATAGCGTTTAGTGAGGTGATGTGGAGTGGGATAGAGTGGAGTGGTGTACAGTGGATTTGCGTGGAGTGTTGTACAGTGGGGTGACGTAGAGTGCAGTGGCATACAGTGTAATGGTTTGTAGTAGAGTGGCATAGAGTGAAGTGTGTTACTTGAAAGAGATATAGAGTGAAAGTGAGTAAACGGATGTAGATGTAATGTGGCAGGAATATAGATTATGAGGTGTAAATGGTAATTTGTGGTAGTAGGTGTAAATAGTGTAAGTGGTGTTAAAGTTATAAGCTGTGAAGAAGTGTGGCTCAATGGTTAGAGCGGCAGACCCTGATGCAGAGTTCTGGCCCGGGAACAGAGTTTAATCCCCCGCCTCGGCGGGTCTTGGATTCAATTTCCTCGGACCTGACAATTCTCGCCTCGTGCCTATTCTAATCATGGGTCCTACGCTGCAACTCTGGGCAATAGCTTGCTTAATCTCCACAACGGCCCCAGCAGCGCTGGGATGCCTGGCTTCACCATGGGGGTGCCCAGGAGTGGACATTTCACAGGGAAAGGCCAGGAAGGGTTCCACAGCGGTATGAGTAAAAGCGCCAGGATACCCCCCATTGGGGGTGGCAGTGCGCTATACAAGTACATACACATTTACATTTACATTTAAAATACTTATATATTGTGCTGCGGAATACTGTGGCAACTTTGTGGTATACCGCAGTACATGACATTGAGAAGGTAGTATCTGATTGCCTAATGGCTGTCTTTTACCAAATCCTAAAGGCATCCCTGTAGTTTTATGCACACTTTCACTTTGTTCTGGGTTGTGGCTTCAGATATAGGTGTGTAATAGGCTTTATTGCTGTTCCCTACCTATTACCACTTTATTAAAGTGATAAAAGGTAGAGAAATGTATTTATATTTTTCTATATATTTTTACAGCACTTTATTGAGAACCGCGCTTTAAAAAAAATGTACATAGCGCAGTAATTGGCAGTTATTACCACGCTACTCTGTAGACTTTTGTTTTTTAAAGAATTAAATATGTAAAACATAGAAAACATGCTGCAGTACACTATATTTTTAAAATATAGTGCAGTTCAGTGTATTTTTTACTTTTTAACATATTTATTTTCATTTTTTGTTTTAAGTGCATTTTTAAAAAATGTAGATCGAAATAATTTTCTCTAAAGTGGTAATAGGTAGGGAAAACATATAAAACATAATACTTACGTATACCTAAGGCTGTAAGCCAGAACACAGCCAAAGTGTACTAAAACAACATGGCTGTCTTTAACTTTTGTAAAGGCAGTCATTAGCCAACCACATAATGCCTTGTCATCGCTATGTATCACTGAGTTTAGCTAAATACCGAAATGTTTTGTGAAATTACTGCAGCCAAGGATATCAGTAAATTAAAATCTCATATATCTTAAAACACGCTTATCCTACCTACCCGTAGCAACTAAAAAGGATCATTTGCATACCATAATGTATAATTCTTCCAAATTTCATGGAAATACGTTCAGCCGTTTTTGCTCTAAGTTTGAAAATAAGTCTATGGAAAATGCATTGGTGGAAAACACATTTTGCTCCCCCCTTTTATCTTTGTACCCCTTTGACCAATCACCACAGAACTTTGCATCCTACGTTAATGAAGGAAAAGCTATAGGTCTGGAAAGGTTTGTGGAGATTCTCCAAACTGGGGTAAAGTCATTAGCTGGTGAAAATCCAAGGAATTTCTATACCTGGGAATCCTAACTATAACTGTAGAGTGGCCGCTCTGGGAAGACTCAATGCCGATAAGACTATCATTGTATGTAGATCCTGTCAATCTCAATTCTTAGCAGTAAATATCATCTAGGATGTAATATTTATTTGATAATCCAGATGCATTATTGACTCCGCCCACTACATTTTCATAATAATTGCTGGTAGCTGAACATAAATCTAAATAAAAGAAAGTAACACACTCTCTTGAGCCAGCTTCTCAAGGGTCATTCCATGTTGAACACTCACACTGGCAACACTTGACTGAATTCTGCTAACAAAATCACTAACCTACTCACCTCATTGTTGATCTATCAACTTCCGATACCTTTCATGTAATAATAAAAGTACGACCCACTCAGATTAACAATCAATCAATTTCTTTATTTCTGCAATTGCCATAAAAGCACCTAGGATAAGATACGTCGATACAATATAACCACTAAAATCATCTCAATAAATAATGTAAAATGAAAAAACATGTGAGAAGCAGGAATTAGCAGCATATGAAAAGCAATCATTCAGGTGCTAAGAAAGATAATATACATAAAGTTCATGCATTTTGCTAATAGTCTAAATCCATAGTAAAAGGACAACATAAAATGTATGTGATAGCAACCAATTGCATAAAACAGATATAAAATGCGTACAAATCCCCCAAGACTTGTTTAGTGGCAACAGAGCATTCCTTTTCTGTCTACATATCCACATGTGTAGTCTGAAACGGGAAACAGCAAATAAAATTGGTTGAACTGTGTTTGATCTAAATATCCTTGATAAAATTCTGTAATCCCTAACACCCTAGTTGCGACATAGCAGCACAATCCATATCCTCTTGTAGACATGATAATACAGTCAACAAAACAGGACATGATCTATACATTCCTTTGTCTCAGAGCAGAAGGGGCAACTCATGTCTAAATCGGAAGGGGGACATTCCCATTTTGCATTAAATGTTCGAAGTGGCAACGTCCCAATCCGAAATTTAATATACAGAGTTCTAGCAACCGGGAGCTCAAATGCATCCATGTACTCTTCCAGAGAGTGAACATCTTTAAACTCCAGAAAGGCTGAGGTCAGAGAGCCCACCCTCCTGGACCTATGGAGCCCTCCATTCACATATCTCCAGTGCATCCCTTGGAGTGCGTGCTTTGATACACTACATGCAGTCTTTGAGTTCAGACTCTCACACCCAATCTCTGTTAAACAGCATTTGATGTGCCCCAACCAAGGAATCTTAAAGGCCACAGGGAGTTTTAAGATTTCATCTAAACCCACCTGATAGGGCACTAAATATGCAGAGGATCAGTTTCTCCTCTAGCACAACAAGGGTCTGAGCCTCACTCTGTGGATGTGGGATCTAAAACTTAGATCTAGCTGGAGAGGGACAAGTGGGGTGCTAGCAAGGAAGTTGGTGAGCAGTTGAATTAAACAATTCTCCACCAGCTCCATGTCACTTGCATTCTCATGCCCCCAAAGTTCCCGCCTTATAATGCCCCCCCCAGAGATTATAGATTGTGATTTTATAGTGCAGGGGTTATTGGGCAAAAGAGGGAGCCCTGCAGGCCCCTCAGGAACCTCCTATGCAATGCTCCGTCCTACGTTTGCACTTCAAAATCTGGGGAGACCATCCGAAATGTTCATTAAGAGTGTACCCCAGATATTCAAATCTACAGCCCCTCTCCAAGGGGATGCCATTGAAGACTGCGTGTGATCGAGTCAAGTGTTCAGGACCATGTACTTGGTTTTTATTAAGGTTGATCTCCAACCCTCCCTGCAGAAGACACTAAACTGTTCCAATAAGTTTTGGATGCCCATGCAGGATTTTGAGACCTGCAAGGTGTCCTCCGCAAACAGGAGAGCTGGGACTTTCATATTGGCCAGACTCAGAAATCATGCTTGCATTGCTCCAAATGGGCCACCAGGTCATTTATGAATAGAAAAATTGGGTCAGAGCTAAAACGCACCCTTGTCTTACACCCAGAGAAACTAGAATGGGATCTGTCAGCTCACCAAGGGAACCATACCTGACCTGTTCATAGTTATTCAAGTGGAGCCTACTGATGACATCTACTAGATATTTCAGGACACCCAAGTCAGTCAGATCTTTCCACAGGGTCTCCCTTGGAACAAGATCAAATGCTGACCAAAGGTTGACAAAGATTACATAGAGGCGACCACCCCCCAATGTAACATGTTTCAAGTAGATTTGTAATTGGAGTACTTGGGCAGTAGTACTAGTCCTTGCCCTAAACTTCGCTTGCAAGGGCGTGGGCATGCCTATATCCTCTATCCAGTTTTGTAGCCTGCTCAACAGAATTCAACTGAAGAGCTGCTGAGAGTTGTCGATGACACTAACTGGCCGATAGTTGGAAGGAAGGGACCTTGAGCCTTTTTTATAGATTGGGATGATCTCAGCCCATGCCCATGTCCGTGGCATAGATAGCCCATTCATAATGCTACTGAAGTAGAGGGTAAAATAGGGACTTGACATCTCCTTTGCAGCTTTAAGCAGATCACCCAGTACCTTGTCCAGTCCTGGTGCTTTCCCTGGGGTAATCCAGTCAATGGCATTGGGAACTTCGCTCACAGTGATAGGGTAAATAACACAATCAACCTGACTGAGCGAAGCTGCCACAGATGGTACATTGGATAATTGACCTTCCTCTGCCCGTTCAGCTGGAACAGCCGTGCCACCTATATAGCAGAACAGAGCCACAGCTTCAGGCGCCCCACTAACTGGAACCACTGCAGTTCCAGCAGCTAGTAAATTGTCCTACTCATTCATGATCAGCTCAGATGGTAGCCGTTATATTACTAGACAATGAGCCTGCAGGTTCTGGGCCCCTGTTAGCCAAAATTTGCCAAAAAGAGCAGTGGTCTTTTACTGCCAGAAGGAACGACTCCCATTTGGCCATTTCATAATCTCACTTGGCCTTGGCTAGTGTGGCCTTGTAAGAAGCCCTAGCTTCCTGGATTGAGAGTCACACCTTTGATAGAAACCATCAGGAAGTGCCTTGCTAACCTGCTTGCCTCATTGTACTATTAAGCCACTTGGGCTCATTTGGGGAGAGCCCTAGGCTTTACCATGAAAAGCTCCTTTAAGGAGCAGAACAGAGAGCTGTGAATGGCTGTGTAATTCTCCCACGAGGCCACTACAAGAGTGCTCCTGGAACATACATATGTCAAATCTGTCCAGGATAGTGCACCAATCAGGACATGGCTGTTTTTTTCTAAATGCTGGCATGGTTCCAGAAGACAAGCTTAATAAGGGTTTCGACCTTGGACAAGGGATCACTGGTAATGGTCACGCAAGGAGAAAAAATTACAATGGATTAGAGGCTATCGGATACAGGTAATTGCAACATATTATCAAAGTAGAGGTTAAGAACTTCAGGTACTGGGTGTGGAAGGTCAACAACTTTGAGGTGCGAGATAACAGTAGAATTAATTCCTGCTTCCTTAACAGTTAATAAAGAAGGGTCTCTCTGTCAGCCTGGGCATTGAACAAGTCACTCATTAGCAACCAGTTCTGAAAGTGCAGATATCTATGATGGTTGGGGACAGCAGAGACACTCAATGCTTCTGTTCAATGGTAAGGTATTCTCCTCCTTGCCAGCTCGCCAGGGGTGCTGGGAGAGGTAGGCCTGTACAAATACCCCAATGGAACAATGCTTTCAGTTAATCCTACATTGCCAGGTCTACAACCAGTTTTAACCAGGCAGTCTGGGTGACTGAAGATTATGACAACACAGCCCCCTCTATTGATTTAGATAAACGGCCAATCCACCCAAATCTCCTCACCAATAATATGTCATCATACTCATAAATGACAAATGCAGTGTTCTGTGAGAGCCAATGGTGGATTTTATTTTTCAGTTCCAAATATTATTCCTTCCTATTGGATAAAGGAGGCTGTACTCCAGACAGAACTGCCACATACAGACAACATTCTGGTACCAGGTTCAAAGACGACTGGACTTGTGTTGAATGGGGCTGGGAATGAGGTCTATTTGCACTTTTAGCCCTTTCTAGCCTTATTTACCTAGGAGCAGCTGTGTCACAACATGTTGTGGGCATAGGCTCTGCCCCTGATACTAAAGTAGGCGAGTATGCAGTTGAAGCAGGTGATTTCTTGGAGAACATGAACCTCTGATCTGTATTGCAGCTAGTGTTAATGGTGATAGGTCCATTGTTTTGAGGTAGTTGATCATGAGATTGCATTGGTACTGCAAGTGATGGTAAAGTGTTCAGTTTGGAGAACAATTCCTAGATAACTCCTTCCAAGGAGCTTTTCCTGATCGCAAGAGGAGTGAAAGCGGATGCCACTATGGTTTTGACTTGGTCCAGAACATTTTCCCTAAATTAATTTAGGCCCCCCCTTCTTTCGCATCAGGATTAGTAATTTCTGCCAATTCCACCTGCAGAAGACTAGGGCCAGTAAATTCCTGTGCAATAGTACAGGAGTGGGCAGTTGGCCCCAGTTTCGTAGAGTTATCAGGGATAGATCCAGTTTTTGTTTTCCTCTTCTTCCTAGCAGTTGATTCGCAAAAGCTAGCAGTCACAGACAAGTCAAGCACATCCATAGCGGGCTCCCTATCCAAGATAGTCAGGGAAGCATGCCTTGGAGCCTCAGGAAGGATTAGCCTGGAACAATTAAAGGGGCTACCTCAGGGGTACCAGACTGTAGTAAGTCCATACGCGATGAAACAAAACTAGGAATTTCCCCCATTTCAAGGGACAGACGCCTCTCTGCCTGTTTTGTTTCCCTGTTGACTACATTTACTGCTTGAACCAGAAAAGAGTGGAACGCTGTGCCAGCTTGAGGATTAACAGTGGCACTGTTCTTCCCTGCATCCAATTTGCACTTGCCGATAGCTACAAAAAAGGACTCACCAGAAGAGCTGTGGTGTGACAGACAAAGGAGTCAAGGGGGGTGGCTCCTTCTGGGTGATGCAGGTGAAGACAGGCCTGTCTTGGCCTAGTCTTCACCTGGGCGCACGCCCGGGTGTGTCCCGTTCTGTGGGCCGAGTTCATATCCTGTTTCTGTCTGGCTCTGGCCCTGCCCCTCTCAGCAAAGAGGTCACTGGTGGATGTAGTCCCACCCCAGCACTTGTGGCAGCAAAAGTCAATTGCAGGCAGGGAACTGCGAGTTGAATCACCTGCACTGTAGGCTGCGCTTATAGCGCGTTTTGACCGGCTCTTGCCGCGTCCTTCTCAGGAATGAGGTCGCAGGGGGACAAAGTACCACCCCACCACTTATGGCAGCAGAAGTCAATTGCAGGCAGGGAACTGCTAATTGAATCACCCCTCAGATTAACACTTCTCCCATTGCTTCCATAAAATTCCCTCTAAATTCTTCTGTCACCACATTCACTCGCCCCTCTGCATAGTAATGCCACTATTGATTTATTTCATTACTTCTTTGTACTTATACATTTATTCCTAAAACATACTTTCTTGTTTCATATCCCACACACCACCAATCTCAATGATACATTGCATAATAAAAAAGGACTCACCAGAAGAGCTGTGGTGTGACAGACAAAGGAGTCAAGGGGGGTGGCTCCTTCTGGGTGATGCAGGTGAAGACAGGCCTGTCTTGGCCTAGTCTTCACCTGGGCGCACGCCCGGGTGTGTCCCGTTCTGTGGGCCGAGTTCATATCCTGTTTCTGTCTGGCTCTGGCCCTGCCCCTCTCAGCAAAGAGGTCACTGGGGGATGTAGTCCCACCCCAGCACTTGTGGCAGCAAAAGTCAATTGCAGGCAGGGAACTGCGAGTTGAATCACCTGCACTGTAGGCTGCGCTTATAGCGCGTTTTGACCGGCTCTTGCCGCGTCCTTCTCAGGAATGAGGTCGCAGGGGGACAAAGTACCACCCCACCACTTATGGCAGCAGAAGTCAATTGCAGGCAGGGAACTGCTAATTGAATCAACCCTCAGATTAACACTTCTCCCATTGCTTCCATAAAATTCCCTCTAAATTCTTCTGTCACCACATTCACTCGCCCCTCTGCATAGTAATGCCACTATTGATTTATTTCATTACTTCTTTGTACTTATACATTTATTCCTAAAACATACTTTCTTGTTTCATATCCCACACACCACCAATCTCAATGATACATTGCATAATAAAAATGCGCCCTACAAATCTACATGTCCTTTTTACTTAGGAAATGGAGGAAATCAAAGTACCCTGAACATGTCATTACCTATAGGTCAGCTTTGAACCACACAGATAGCCACACAATCCTACTCATAACACCTACCTTCATTGATAAGATTAGCATTTTGCATAGCTTAATTGCTTTCTACCTTCCCACGAGATCTTTCAGAATCTCATAGTGTTCAGCAAAATCCCTGCAAGTTTTTCTGTTTCTCAATCTACACCTCTTCTTTGGGCATGATCATCTCTTCCTTTGGATTCAGTTATTTCTATTGGGGCGTCAATCAGTTTTCTTTGCCACCATCAATACTCCCTCTTCTCCAATTCTCACCCTCTGCAGCATCTAACTTGCTTCTCCATTCCAAAACCTTCCCACCTAACACTAATATCCTCCAACACAGTTAGACATTAGTAGTGCTTTGTCAATACAATAGGCCTGAGATAACTACGGTGACTAGGCAGTGATAAAGGCAGTAGGCCTGAATAGTTCATTGGGAAAATGAATATCAGATACCATAGATCAAATCTGTTTACTATGAAACGTTACAACAAAAACAACAACTCTGGCTTATTTATTGTGAAAAGCATATGTTAGAGCCTATAAACCTTTTAGGATGGATTGCTGTTACACTGTACAGACATAGTATTGTGTTGCATGGAATGTCACAAATTACTGGTGTAGGCAAGCCATTTAATGTTAGCCACCTCCTCTGATAATCCCTGGGCATAGACGATTTGTATTTTGATGATGACTGTTAACCCCTTTTAGACGGGTTTGGATATTGTTTTACCAACTGTAGTTTTGTACATAGTTGTAATTTTCTGACTGTATAGCCTAAGACTGCCTGATGGAAAAGTTTATTCTCAATACCATAGGCCTGAGTTGGTTATAGCGACAAGCCAGTGATGAAGACTATATGCCTGATTGGTTCATTAAGAAAAGTTATGGCAGATGCTGTAGGTCTGATCTTTTTTATTTTTTTAAAGTTATAACATAGGCAGTAGGCCTGATTTCTTTTTGTGAAATGCTTATGTAAATAGGCCTTTAAGGATGGATTGGCATAAACCTGTGCCATGTACACATGTATTTTGTTACATGGAATTTCACCGATTACCCTAGTAGGGAAGGATTTTAGCATTGATCACCTCCTATAACTGTATCTGAGTATAGAAAATTTGCACGGAGTCAGACCTATACTCTGCTAGAATAACTGAAAGGTTTAGTTGTCTATCAAACTCTGCTTATAAACAAATTGATAAAAAAATATATACATAAACATACATATATGCACATACATGATGGATCTTTGGGTCAGCCCTCTGCTGCCATTGCTCTGTTCTAGTGTCATTCACATTTAGCTTCCGCCCAAGATGGCATACAGCATGGGACAATGAGTCAGCCCACTTCAGCCATTGAATCTGTTGTTTATTGTACCAGATCACAAGTGCACACCTGTGCACATCTGATGTGTCCTGTAATTACAATCTGGTAAAGCAATATCAAATTACCATGTGCTGTTTTGCTTGGATGAAAACTAATTGAGATAAAATAATAGTAAAGGTAAATGAAAAAGTGAAAATAGCTGATTAAGACTTGTCAAAGCTTTATGACCGGCTCATAGTCTGTGCAGGCGGCGTGTTAGTAACTTGAGTAACTGCTGCATTGGAGAAACTACATCTGTACAATTACATAAGCAAGTTAAGTTTTATATGTAATTTACCTTTACCTCGACCCCAGTACCTCAAACCTATCTCTACTTTGATCTTTAGTAAGTGTACATTTTATTTAATTTGATCATTTAACTACCCTTCACATGAGAAGTGTAACCCTATAATTCAATCACATTAAATTACATTTCATGTAATTGCTAACTACAAACTAACTCTATTCCTAAATAATTTTAATGTTAATTACTTTAAATAAAAAGTAACCTTAACCTAATGCTAAAGCCAGACTTACACTGTTTATTTAAATGAAATAATTAACACTAATGTTACCTCTAACCTCAGTCCTATAATATTTTTTTATTTTATAATATTATATAATACCCTTAATTTCACAATAATGTTGATACAACACTTTAACTATTTATACATTTAATTTAAATTAAATTAAATAACCATAAGGTTAACTACGGTGCCAGTATTTTCTTAAATAATTTTCTTTAAATTAAAATATGGCCAATTTGTTACAATAACATTGTCAGCACACCAAGCCTAACACCTAATCACATTAAATTATAATATAATTAAATAAATTAAATAGATAACATTAAACTAACACTGATGCTAGTCTTAACCCAACCTTAAATTTAATTAAATTTAATTAGTAGTTACAGAGACAAATGTACCTGGTGGTGTGTCCATGAGAGTACTCTCTAATTGTTCTGGCAGACCCAGTATGTTTTCATGTGCAGGGGACCCATGCAGTAAGTCTCATGATGCATGCCGTACAGTGATTTTGTATGTTGCTGACCAACAGAGCGCTACAATATTTTAGTGAGTATCATACCTGATAGACTCTGTTGTATGATAGAGGTACACTCAAAGTGGTAACCCTTTTGAAATTGGTGACTACAGCCTTTATGACCAGGCTATGACATTACTAATAGCAAGGAGGAAAGTGTAGTGTGCGTGCTAGAAATGCAACAAAGCTGACAGAAAACTTTGAAAAACGTATTTTTTTTAATTTTTTTTTATTTTTTTTTATAAGAAACCTTTATTACACATTAAAAAGGATACAAACAAGGGCCTACAACCACAAGGGCCGGCCGCTAGGAAGCTCGGGAGCCAGCAAGGCAGCGCCATACATTCAAATGAGCCAGAAGCAAAAGCTCCCGGTAGTTCGTAAGCGCATATAACAGGCCGCGGCCACAGTCCAAGGGCGATCAAAAAGGACGGTTTCATATTTTTTAATAGAAGAAAAAAAAAAAAAACCAATAAGACACAAACAAGGCAATGAGAGTCCGAAATAGCAGCGTGCGCTCCCCAGGACGGGGGAAGATCCACATTATCTGGAATAACTCTTGACAGGAGGTGGCAGTGGGGGGCAGCGGAGAAGAGGACAAAGCATACACAATTACGTAGAATGCGCGGCTAGGGGGACAAAGCGACGTCGACCTCTCGCGGCAGAGGCGGAGCGCAGATATTTCCACGATAGGAATTCAATGGACCCCACACCTTAGTCCACCTCCCAGGCTTGCCTCTCGCCACATACACCGTCTTCTCCCTGAACATACACCAATCCATATTCTCCTTCCATACCGAAACCGTAGGCGGCCTCGGGGAACCCCACAACTGTGCGATATTGCGCTTAGCCACCATGTACCCCAAAGTCACCCACTGCGTCTGCGCCGCATTATAGTCATTTGGTTCCCAGACATTCAGCAAACACCTCCTGGCCTCTGGTAACAAAGCGACATGCGTGACCTCCTCCATTACAGTATGTACTCTGTTCCAAAATCGCACGACCTCCGAACATTCCCATAGAATATGAAGAAAGGTACCCAACAAGCCACAGCCACGCTTACACGTTCCATCCCTCGAATAACCCATACGTATCAAGCCAGGCCCTGTGACATACACTCTATGGAGTATCTTCAGTTGCACAAATCTAAGGCGGGCCGGGATCGCCACCTCTTTCGGGGAGGCCACCGCCGATACCCAATCCTCATCGTCCAGTTCCAATCCGTCAGCCGTCCACGCCTCCCGCAGATGGGTCAGCAAGTCCGTACGATCATTAATAAGTTTTTTATAGATCAGAGAAATAGTGCTGTCGGGCACATAGCCATCTAACACTCTATCTCCCAACGGGGAATATTCTGGGATAGCAGCCACATCCGGAAAAACCGAACACAGCGCATGGTAGACCTGTGCATATCGGAAGTACTCCCTATCATTTAATTTGTATTCAGTTTTGAGCATTTCAAACGTTGTAAAGGACCCTTTCGCCCAGAGGTCACCCACCTTACTTATACCAATCATATCCCATTTCTCGAAGCCTTTCGTTTTCCACAGACAACCCAAGCGCTGGGAGGCATACAACGGCGTCGCTCGAGTCAAGCGATCCCTCCACCCCATCGCAGCATTCGCCGCATGCCACACGCGTACCGCAACTTGCGTTGGTCCCGTCAACCGTGCATCCAGAGTCGCCGAATACAGTGCCCTATTGTAATCCCCGCCCGGAAGTAATAACTTATCCATCTCGAAGGCCGGATTCAAAGCAGGACCGTATATCCCGTGGTTCACCGCCGCCAACTGAGATGCCCAATAGTATCTATTAATATCGGGGAGGGCAACACCCCCATCATACCAAGGGAGTGTCAACTTGGCGAGAGCGATCCTCGGTCGCCCGTCCCAAAACAGTTGGCGCTGAAGACCCTCCACCTCACGGAAGTAACGGGCCGGCACGACATCTAGCGTATTTTGTAAAGCATACAAGAAGCGAGGCAGCGACATCATTTTAAACAGTGCCGCCCGTCCGAGCGGCGAGAGCGGAAGCCGTCGCCACCGCGCGACGTCGGCCTTCAATCGCTGGAGTGGAGGGAGAAGGTTTCGCTCACAGCGGACCGTGGGGTCCAGTGATATGAAGATTCCCAAATATTTGAACCCCAATGTAGCAATCTGAATAGGGCACCCCCGCGGCAGGAGGGGGGCCTCGCCCGAGAGGACGTAAACACATGACTTGGCCCAGTTGATAACCAGGACAGAATTACGACCGAAGGAATTCAATACGTCCACCAATACAATTAGGGACTTTCGAGGAGAGGTGAGATACAAAAGGATGTCATCCGCATAAAGGGAGACACGGTCCTCAAATTCCGGCGTCCATCTAATGCCCCGCAACGACGGCTCCCAATGCAACCAGGCAGCGAGAGGTTCTAAAGAAAGTGCAAAGAGGAGGGGCGACAACGGACAGCCCTGTCGCGTACCTCTCCCCAGCGCGAGGGGAGCCGACACCCTACCATTCACCACCACCTGCGCCAATGGGTCAGCGTATAGTAATTTTACCCATCTAATGAATTCAGGGCCAAACCCGAATTACGCTAATGCAGCCCAAATATACGGCCACTCTAAAGTATCGAACGCCATGGTAGCGTCCAAAGACGCCAAGATGGCCGGCTCACGCATAAACTCCGCTCTAGCAAGCACGTCATGCAACCGCCTCAGGTTCAGGGCGGTGTTACGATGAGGTATAAAACCGGACTGGTCCTGATGAATCAAGTCGCCCACGACCCGAACCAGGCGATTGGCCAATACCTTAGCCAGGATTTTGGGTTCCGCGTTCAACAACGAGATAGGCCTGTAGGAGGCACAGCGGTCTCGCGGCTTCCCCTCTTTATGTATCACAACTATAGTGGCAAGACGTTGGTCAAGGGGGAGGGCGCCCGCCGCCCGTGCAGCGAGGAACATGTCACGGAGATACGGTGCTATCTTATCTGGACGCAACTTATATAATTCAATGGGGAGACCATTGGGACCCATGGCCTTACCAGAAGCGATCGAGCGAATGGCCAAAGCAATCTCATCCGGCGACAACTTCGCCTCCATCAACATGCTATCAGCCTCCGAGAGGGACGGCAATGCAATATCTCTAAGCAACAGACGAGAGTCCTCCTCCGAACGCCCAGAGACCGGAGAGTATACCCCACGGAAGTAATCCGCGAAGCAGTTAACAATTTCTACCGGGTCAGTCACACACACGCCATCCACTCTCTCCACAACCGGCACCACTCTACTCGCTCTCTCCTTCTTGTCCAACCAAGCAATCAACTTTCCGGCCTTATCTCCCACATCATACAGTCGTCCTTGTTGCTCTCTACTCATCCTTTTAGCAGCATCCGTGACCAGCGCTCTATAATCTGACTGTTTAAGGCTGAGAACGTGCATTTTCTCATCCGTAACACCCCGCTCCAAATCCCCCTCCATCTCAGCTATGTCAGTTTCCAGGCGGACCACCTCTTCCCTCCCGCACCTCCTAGCATGGGAAATAAGAGACAAGGCATGCCCCCGGATCACCGTTTTATAACCTTCCCATAGGGAGACAGCAGACGACACTGACCCTACATTATCGTCGAAGTAATGTTATGTTATGTTAATAACATTTATTACGCGCACAGCTGCCCCAGCTAAGGGGCGTCCTGGCGCGCGACAAGGTACAACACAACCAACACAAGACCACAGGAAAGCAACAGAATTAAAACAAGAAAGTTTTTAAAGATTTCCGGAATAACAAGAGATCGTTAATTGTACGGAGCTGCAGCGGGAGCGAATTCCATAACGCTGCAGCCTTCACCCGGAAAGAGCGCCCACCAGCTCGGCAAAGCCTGAACCTCGGGACTACTGCCAGCGCCTGCTCCGAAGATCTTAATGCACGGGTTGGTACATAACCGGAGATAAGATTGGAAAGAATCTGAGGAGCAGATCCTTTCAGGATTTTAAAAACCAAACATAAAACTTTAAAATGAATTCGCGACTTAATCGGCAGCCAATGCAGTGCTCGGAGAGTGCTGGAGGCCGAGCAAGACCTGGGCAAGCCGACAATTGCTCTGGCAGCGGCATTCTGAATGCGTTGAAGCCGCACAATTTCTGCCTGATTGCTCCCTAGCAGGAGCGAGCTGGCGTAGTCCAGGCGAGATAAGACTGTTGCCTGCACTACCATCTGCCTGGTAGAGGGATCAAAAAACTTAAGAACAGGCCTTAAGCCCCGAAGGACACCAAAGCAGCACGCCGCTGTTTTCTTGGTGTGCCCCACAAAGCTGAGAGTGGAATCCAGCCAAACTCCCAGGTTTCTCAACTCCATAACTGGAGTTGGAGCCACACCAAGTTCCGGCGGCCACCATCTGTCACCCCAGAGGTCCCTACCCTTCCCGACGATCATGACCTCGGTCTTCGTAGCGTTCAGCTGGAGACAGTTGGCCGTCATCCAACTAGCCACCGCCCTTAGCCCGTTCTGGAACTTGGGGGCATCCACATCGGTATCCCCACTGATAGTAACCGCCAGCTGAGTGTCGTCGGCATATGAGACCATATACATGCCCCATTGCTTGACAACATCAGCCAGCGGGCTCACATAGAGATTGAATAGTGTGGGACTCAGTGAGGAACCTTGCGGTACTCCCAAGTCCAGAGGATGGAATTTGGACTGATGGGGGGGTGTGGCAACGCAGAAAGACCGGTCCACGAGAAAGGAGCGGAACCACTGAAGGGCAAGCCCCGTAACGCCAATCTCTTCCAGGCGGTGCAGAAGCATACGGTGCGAGACCGTATCGAAGGCGGCGCTCAGATCTAATAAAACTAGCGCCGCCGTCTGTCCCTGATCTAGCACCGACCGGAGGTGTTCAACCATGGCGAGAAGGGCAGTCTCCGTGCTATGCCCAGCTCGGAACCCATGCTTGGTCTCGTCCAGAATGTTAGCTTGAGTAAGATGGTCAGTAAGTGCCTGATTGACATAGGCTTCCATCAATTTGGCCGGCCATGGGAGCAAGGAAATGGGCCGATAGTTCTCCGGTCTCGAAGCGTCCAAGTTTGGCTTCTTCAAAATAGGAGAAACCACAGCACACTTCCATTTGGATGGGACCGTGCCCGTAGCCAACGAAGTATTAATCAAGGAACAAACCGTAGAAGACCCCACAAAAGACTGGTTCCTAAACAGGGCAGGACGTACCGGATCCAAAGGCGAACCAGATTTGACCTTCTGGGCCAAAATATCAAAAGCCTCAGATGAGAGTTGCAGAAAGGATGCCAACATGGAACCGGCAGGGGCAGTCACTGGACTTAACCAGTTCCGCACGAATATTAGGGTTACGTAAATACCAGGGGTTAATTGGCGCTACTCTTCCCTCTGCCCCAGGAACAACCTCCATCTGAAACAATAGAGGGGAATGGTCAGAAATACCTTGGGCCAAATGACGCACCTCCCCGATCATTCCAGCCTGGAACGCCGGCATAAGTATATAATCAAGTCTCGAGAGACTCCCGTGGGTCCCCGAGTGGAAGGTGTATTGTGCCTGTCCCGGGTGCATCAATCTCCAGCAATCTATAAGTCCTAAAGTATCTAGAAAGCCACCCAGCCAGGCCTGGGCTCTAGGGAGATCCCTGGGGGGGGTGACGGTCCTCTATACCGGATAAAACAGCGTTAAAATCACCCCCTAACACCAGAACCCCCCCAGAGAGTCCCAGGACCAAACGCCCCAAATCAGCAAATGTGGTCGTCTGCAATCCCGGTGGCACATAAACAGCAACGAGCGAAACAGTTCTACCCTCCCATCTCCCCACCAATGCTGCATATCGCCCTCTATCATCGTGGAGCACCTCGTCCACCTCCAACGGGAGAGATGCCCTGACCAAGATACCCACTCCCCTAGAGCCAGAAGTGAAACCAGAGTGAACAGCAAGGCGATAGCCCCGCCTATTCAGGGCATGGAAGGAGTTCCCAATCAGATGTGTCTCCTGCAGGAAAACAATGTCGGGCGAGATCCGTTTCAAAAACTGCAACACCACCCCGCGCTTGATCCTATCCCCCAGTCCGTTCACATTCCACAAAAGTATTCTCAATCCCTTACCCCCCACCCCGCTCCCGTGCATGATGCCCACATCCCGGAGAACACAACCAGGACAAATCCGCAGCTAACCTCACATTGCCTTGTGAAACAAACAAACAGTCCCCAACCCCCCCACCCCCACAATATCCAAACCACAACTCCCCCCTCCCTGCACCCCTGCTTGAGCCCGAACAGCCCCCCCAACTTGCAGTGTGCCTGTCGCCCTAACATGTACTGAACCACAAAAAGAACCCCTGAAGGAGGAAAGGGCCCCAATATGCTCTCCACAACCCCCGAGCATTTGAAGGGCATATTACACCAAACTTGAGTCCCATAGAGCTAAGGTACAAAACGTCACCAGCCTAGTCCATCACCGGGAACCAAAGTTCTAGTCCTGTTCCGCCGAACACTCGCCACTCTCCGCCGTCTGACCATCCCGACCTCGACTCCGGGGCAGGGTATCCAACCAGTCTCCAACCGCCTCCGGCGGGTCGAAGAAGTGCGAGCGATCCTCGAATTCAACCCGCAACCTGGCCGGAAATAGCATCGCATACTTCAGCTCCATGTCCCTCAAGCGCCGTTTGATGCCCAAGAATCCCAGTCGTTGTTTTTGGACCGCTTGCGTAAAGTCCGGATAGAAGCTGACGTTGGAGTTGTCAAACTTCAGCGGCCCATTCACCCTCGACGCCTGAAGGATATCATCTCTGTCCCGAAAGTTAAAAAGTCGGGCAATTATAGGCCGCGGGGGAGCACCCACTTTCGGCGCACCACCCGAAATTCTGTGAGCCCGTTCCACCGCAAAGAATTTGCTCAGCCCCTTGGGTGCGAGATGGTTGACCACCAGATCCTCCACAAAAAGGTCAGCAGCAGGGTTCTCCGACCGTTCCGGTACCCCAATTATGCGAACATTATTCCGCCTGGCCCTGCTTTCGGAATCCTCAAGTCAACGGTCAGTTTGGTCACTGGCCAGCCGTAACCTACGAACCTCCGTTTGCAGGGCGGCCACGTCCACAGTTAGATTCGACGCTGTGTGGTTCAAAGCATTGACCCGCTCATTCGTTTTAGACAGATCCGCCCTGACCAGATTTACATCGATCAGGACCGCATCCAATTTACGAGCCAGGGTATCAAACTGCTGACCCACTGCAGCCTTCATCTCCTCAATGGCGCCCATGACGTCTATCAAAGTCAAGTCAGCAGATAGGCCCGAGACATCCTTGGACCTTTCCGGCGATTTATGCGACCCACCAGGGGATCCCTTTGTCTGCGCATAGCGGTCCATGTTATTAGCCTGGGTGTAAACTCCCCGCCGGGTATTCTTGGGTTTCTGCTTGTCTCCGTCCAGCCTCGCCGCCATCGTCTGGTGACCACTGAGATCGGCACCTGCCAGCACAGGAGTAGGGACCAGATAGCTAATTCAAGGGACTACAGCCGTCACGGACTGTAGCCTGTGTATAGTCCGAGATCCAGGCCAAACACTCCACCATCCACGCTCCTCTGGAACATCAAGGTCCCTCAGCCGATGTCAGCAAACAGGTGCGAAAACGAAAGTGAAAGTGCGGGGTACGTGACAGGCCAGGCCCTGCATGCCGCTGTTGTTCGCTTCGTACCCGGGCACCTCACCAACTAGAGTTCGGGTCCAAGGCAGGAGCAGGCCGTAAACTTCAGATCGCAACCATTCCGGTTCCCCGAGCCCGATTTGAATTTGGAGAACGGATGGCACCTCAGCTCAAGTTCAGCAACAAAAGCCCGTCGACGAAACCAGGATTAATTCAGGATAGATGTGGGAGGTTGCGGAGGCCCTCGGGAGCCTTGAGCCTACGCGGCCATCTTGGTTACGCGCTAGGCTCCTCCCCCTTGAAAAACATATTTAACTTTATATGTGAGATATATACCTGAACGCATGCCATGTTTAAGGGCAGGAGGTGGGGTTGGCATCTGTTGACGTTGGTTAAAACTTTTGGGGTGCACGGAAATACATCACTGCAGCAGGGATATTGCTTTGCGGTGAAGAGTACCAGCCATTTTGTACAAAATATGCCTGCAGTATGTAACTGCTCCTGGTTCACTCAAACACTGCCTGAATGGAAAGGTTAAAGCAAAAAGCCATTCATTTCTTTCTGTATGCAGTACAATGCAGACCTAAACCTAACAAGTGGCAAGGACAAAATAAGGAACATTTTAATAGAGCTAAACAAATCTACCTAAAGATCAGCAGCTTTCAAGATCCATTCTGTGCCATGTCTGACCATTTGAAAGCCTCAAAGAAAGGAAGATTCGAAAAATCTACAAAACATCAGATCTCATTCTGGGATCTTTCTTCATTTCGACCCACTGTTTTTCCCCATCCCGCTTCTTTGACCACCAGGCCAAAAACCCTGCATTCCTCTTCAATAGGACGTAGGGCCTGATTTAGATCTCGACGGATGGGTTACTCCGTCACAACGGTGTCATATAGCCCGTCCGCCGAAATATACATTCCATTACATCCTATGGGATTTATATTTCGGGGGCGGGATATCCGTCTCTGTTGTAATAGGGTAACCCGTCCGCCAAGATCTAAACAGGCCCTAAATCTGCATTCCCATACCAAGTCTATATCTAAATATAGATGCATTCAAAAGAAACAACTTGATAGTATCCTCCAACGCGACTTACCCAAATTAGTCTAGTCAAGTAACCACGGTCCTAGACTAACACCCTCTATAGAAACCTCAGAGTATATACCATGTTACCTGGATGTAAAAGGTCCTGAATGTCATCATCAGACTCATATTATGATCAGAAATTAAAACACGTTTACTACTAGTCAAAGTGAGAACCCAGTCCAGGATCATTTTCCTCTCATACAAATGCCTCTTTAATGCTAGTCATGCTCACCCAATGTGACACAAACTGCACAAACCTAACTGGCCTCAAAGACAGACCAAACAGCATTTACTTATTGTTCTAGTCCCTTCTTCTTCCGGTGGAGAGAGGCAATTTACTATCAATTCTCTGCAATAATCTCTCACCTTAGACACAACTTAACCTCATCTTTGCGACAAACGTGAAAGCATTCTCCTTCCACCTTAGGACTACCACACCTAGGCTGTGAACCCTGCTAAAAAAAATATGTATCTTTGTAACAATCTTGCTCCCTCAACCTCATGGCCTATGCCACGAATATTCACTTGCCAACCTGGGGTCATATTATAGAAAGTGCCAATGCTTAATTTGCAAAAACAATAAGTGCCATGGCCCTCGTCAGGAGGCCACTGCAGTTCGCACTACACATTGCCCCGGACAGCGGTGCTGGTGACAGTACAAACACAACTAACATCACATTCCTACAAATGCAGCACTTCAGACTATGCCAGGCCCCCAAAACTATACGAATGGCTTGGGTGGCAGGTATTAGTCAATTTTAATGTATATTGAATTATTAAACAAATGTTGTTGTGTTCTTCTCTAAATAAAACAAACAGTGCGATCATGTGGCAGACTGTCATAATTGCTGGTGTTAGAAATTCAGTGCTGGTGCTGAGCACTGGCAACCACCAGCTCAAATTAAGCACTGGGAATGCAAGGAACATGTGCACCCAATTTGTTTGCCCATGTACACTTTGGTGTTAAAGAAGCGAACATTAAGGCTTGTGCTGCCTCTTCTGTAATACAGATTGCTCTGACATGAAGTGTGCGCTGATGCAATCTTAAAGTAGTGTGTCTTCATTTGCATGGCTGCATGGTCCCAAGCAAATGAGGAAATCCTTTACATCCATGTCACATGATCGATGTGGAAGCAGAGTCAGAGAGCAAGTGAGTAGAAGAATTGACTGTACTCCATATTGAGGTGCTGCTCAGTCAGTGCACCCCTTCAGAGCACCCTATAGGAGGGGTGCATGTGCATATCCCCATGACACCCTAGGCTTGGCCCTGCAGGTGGGAGCAGTCACCCACTGCACCAGCTGGCAGGAGGATCCTTGCCCCCTTTCAATGTGAGGCCTGTTTGCCACCTGCAGTGAAAGACTGACCTGAGAGTTCAAAAAGCTCATCAGCCTTTCACTAACGCACTGCCCTTAGGCGCGGTGTTGCACCCTCACTCGGAACAGTGTGTCTGCTGTGATATGGCACACTGCCCCACTCTGCACTGGGTGCACACACTTAAGGGAACGAGCAGTGCAGAGGGGTGCAGTATACTGTATCAGTAATGCGGTTCCCTTGACTGCAACTTAAACATCCTATCATACACAGGGCCAGTGCAATTATGCGATTTTGTGATTGTGGTGTTTTACGCATAATTATGGATTTGCTGAATGTGACACATATTCTATAATTTCCTGCATAAACTGTAGATTTTAACAAAAAAAATTGTTTGTAGCTCAAACGATCAATAGTTACCAAAAACGCTATAAACCATGTTGCCACACAGTCGAAGACCCTTTGCAAACCTTGACTAGTCTCCTTTCTGTTGCATATTGCTGGTATTGGGTGTTAAGGTGATACTAATGAGTTGAAACCTTTGCCCAGACAGTGTTAGCCTGTGTGAAAATGATAAAACAAGGCAGTGATATAACCATAAAATGCGCTGAATTATGGCGCTTAGTTTGTGTTTTCTTTTTGCATAATTTAGCCACCCTGCCACATAAGTTGGTCCTCCCCTGACGCATAATTCCAATGGCCCTGATTATACAACCTACATTTCTCTCTGGCCAAATGTAAGTGTACGTGTCAAATGATTATCACAGAGTAATTAAAAAAAAGAGGGGGCTACAACGATAGAGCGAAATTTGATTACAAAACATAACAGATAGATAGATACTATGAGGCTAAAGTAAGGGGCATATTTTTCAATATGTCATGCAGTGCAGCAAGCCTCCTTCCTGCACTGAGTGACAGGGAAAGGGCAGTAATGGCCCGTATCTAACATAATGCAGCACATTACTGCCTTTTTACCAGCGCTGGTGTACAATGGTGCAAGGGTGCCTGGGTTGCCAGCAGGCCTGATTCTGTGCAGGAAGAGACACCTTCCTGCACAATAACAATCCCCTGAGGCAGTTTCCTCATTCTAGAAGGAGAAACGAGGAGAAATAAACACATTTTGCATCCCTGGGGCAGAGTAATGCAACGCAGCGATTTGCGCTGCGTTGAGTTACTCCAGATTTATCAAGCCACGCAACGCCACGCAAGATGGCCTTGCTTGAAAAATCACATTTGTAGTTGCATCACACATGCACCCCATTGTGTGCTGCACAACTCCTTGATAAACAGGGCCCTAAGTGTGGCCCAATAACGCATTACTTAGTGCAACGGTGCTAAGGAACGAACAGTGAAGATCAAAAGCAGTCCCAGTTTTTTGTTTGTTGAACTTAAATCGTCCTTTCTAAAAAGCCTCTTTTCTTTGTTCTAGTATCTTGGTGCTAAAGTCAGCCCTTGTTCCCAAACAAACGTATACGCCCTGTGCCTTGACTTTCTATAGATGGAAGCCTTTAGGGCAATTGTACAGAGCCCTAGAAATGATTTATTTAAAATAAAAGGCATCTATAATGTTGCGAATAACTGTCCAAGAATGTTTTGTCCCTGCGATCCAATAGAATTCCTCTTCATAACCAACGCACATTATTTTCTTTATTATTTCTTGCAGACAAAGAATTTCTGATGTAATCTTATGTTCTGCAATTAAAATATTTGCATTGTTTGGAATAAAAACAGTACATAGCAACATTCTGAGTATGATTGAAAACTATTTCTGAAAATGTGTTTTCTCTTGGCAGAAAGTTCTAGAATGCCTGAGTGAACTAGGAGCCGACGTTCAGTGGGAAATTGAGCACGTGCCAGTCATAACAAGCAAGGTAAACAGGACATTGCAATGAAAGTCGCTGGCTGTGCCTGGAATTTTTTGTCAATTGTCCTCATATTTGCCATATTAACCTAGAGAAATGTTTTGCTTCTCTGATATGCTGCTGTGATTAAGGAAATTACTTCCTTTTGTACACAAAATCCAAATCCCGAAAGTATTGCTAGCATTCTAATTCATTTTTTGAGGCATTAGTCGTTTGGGCATCATTGCTTGCTAATTCTCACCATAAATCCAGAAGTTCTCTTTCCTCTTGCAAACCGGTTATATTAGCAAGCCATTTGCAAGTTGCACGGTGCAAGAACGCATTGTTTAGTGTGGGATCACAGATTTAGATATTTGTAAATGCGCAGCAATGTATAAGGGATTTAAAAAATAATGCTTATTGAAAATAAGAAAATTGAAGACAAAAACATATTATGCTACTTTTTTAGGTCCAGCCTATATGTGTGTGTGCGTGAGCGTGTGTGTGTGTGTGCGTGCGCGTGTGTGTGTGAGATACATTCAGGGTCAGCACTCTTCATCCATTATTTACTTTACCTTTCTTTCACCTTTCATTTCTGCCCACCACAGCGTACAGCATCTGGCAGTGGTGGGTGAGGCTACTTCAATTAATGGTTATCCACACTGTGAGTGATAGCATTTTGCTTGTGCACAACAGTCCTCACCAGCTAAATAATGCACTTCTGTGTCTAGGCTTGTGGTGTAACATTTCGTTTTACATCCCACACAAACCCTGTTAGTGGTGCAGGCAATGAGGAGAAAGATGTGGAAATAGAAGAGGGTTGTTTGAGCATCATGACTTCAGTTTAGTAGAAAGTGAAAACGGCATATCCAAAATGGCTATTCAGGCTCATACATTTTTTTTTCCACAAGACTTCTTGGTCCTTGTTCGGCAAAGTTGTTGCTGGTAGCTGAGGGAGTTGTATTTTCAGATTTTTATGACAACATCAAAGAGATACTGTGATGGTTTTGTAACTTTTACTGAGAATTCAACAGTACACTTGTAATCTTATCAGTTCTTATTGTAAATTGCATAAACGCCAATATTATTTTACTATGTAAAGTCTGTAGTTAGCATGTAGAAAAATCTTTATAACATATATGCTGAAAATAATTTTTCTTGGCCTTGAAAGAGTTTTTTTTCCATCACAAATATTAAATGTTACTTTCAGTCCTGTCAGTTCTAATATGGATATTGTCTTTCATTAAGCTGAGACTTTTCTCTGTGTGCGTGCCATTACAGCCAATACAAGGGGCTCCACATTTCCTCACTGTCCAGAAGTAACCCAGCCATAAAGTGTTCTTGTACCCCTTTCTCATGCTGCGTTCATTAGAACTGGAATCAAATCCCACCCCACAGCTGTTGTGTTGTTGCTCCACAAGAAGGCTTGAAGGAATAAGAACCACACACAGGTCAGAGTGATGTGCAGGTACCTCTTTTATCTAGATTTGCAGCATAGGAAGGTGCAGGCAGAGCTGATCTTTGACCCTCCTCTTCGTCTGGGATCCCGGCTTTAAGTGTGTGGCTTTCCCCCACTTCTTCCCTCATACCAGCTGCATGGAAGTGGTGTACAGTTCTCCAGAGTCTGTTCCTTGTCGCCTCCATGACATCTCAGCCCCTTTGAAACAAAATAAAGATGCAGAAAAGGAGAGAGAGAGAGAGATGGGAAAGTAAAGAATGCCTTATTAAAACCATACTCAAATGCTATGGTAACCAGGAAGTATTTTCTAGGATGCTCAGCAAATTTAGGGCTAAGTCTAACAACTGATAGCCAAATGCTCGGTGCTTCAAGGGGAGAAAAGATTGGTTATCACTACAGCCTTAATAATCTCCTCAAATGAGGGGAAAGATAAACAAATATAAAGTCCCCTTAAGCACACTTCCAATATTTAGTAGCATCCAACAGACTATTGATCCAGGTCCAGCGTCAGTTTTTATTATATATCACATCATAGCCCATCCAGTTAGTTTTTTTCTCTAAACACACGTTGTTCTTTATGTTCTGAATTGCAGTAAAACACCAACACGTGTTTCGTCGTGCAATATGATGCACAGTCAACTTCTTCAGGGCCTAAAATCAAAATCCGTCTGCTTGTAGTCCTCTGTAATCATCAAAAAGGTACACACTCCATGTAGTAATGAATGAACTATTTCAAAACCTTTCCTCGCAAGTTTCGTAGGCATCAAACGATAAATATCACCATGAAATGGTCTTAAATACAGTTGCTATGTGAACATGAATCATGTCCGTGCATCATGAAATGAGCGTTTGAATCATACCAAGTAAAGCGCGTTGTAAACTGTGTCGATTCACGAGTCCGTGACCTGTCCAAATTACCGCGACCGATTCAATCCGTGTTCACGACGGCGTTCGGATGGGCACTTCCCTGTTGTGAGGTGTGTTGCAACAGTCACGAAGAACTTGACACAGAGCATGGCCGAATAATATTTGGATCAGCTTGGCCCTTTGCACTGCTTCCTTGATGGTGGATATGAATGTGATGAAGCAAATTTCTTCATATTGCAAACTTAAAAACATTTAACTGAACAGTGCAAAAGTCTATGCTAAATAATATACTTATTATACATTTTGCAGTAGGCAATCACACTTAGGCATTATAAGCATACAAAAGAAATAATAATGTACTAACTGAAAAATTAGTCTAACAGTTGATGCCATATTAACAGAGAATTTATATCCTAACATTGAAAAGCCTGTTTTCATGCAGAATTGTTGTTAGCCTGAGGTGTTTTTCGTTCCACTGAAGAAGCTATAACTTTCCAGAAGCATTTTGTTAGTTAATGAATGTCTTGTATTAGGCAACTGATAATGAGTTTCTCATGGGGAGGCGAGGAGACAACCGGAAGTATGATTCATGGGAAGAACTGTCTGAACTGCAAAATGTGGATGAAGTATCCTTTCAAGGACTTGTATCTGTGGCCTATTTTGAAGACGTGAGAAACTGGGGAGTTTACCTACTCCCAGGAGTTTACTGAAATCCTATTGGATGTTGTGAATGGAGAATGTGATACTTGTTTCAATTCATAAGTCACTGTGTTTATATTAGTGTGGGTTTCTAGAGTTGGTCATCACATTCTGGAGATCCTCTTCATGAGAGATTACGTTTTGAGCCTATTCCTATTTACTAGATGACTGCTGATTTATAGCTGAGAACACTTTCCAGCTTAACAAATCTCTTATATTTGAAGTGCAAAGACTTCACGCCTATACATTTTATTCTCTCATCTAAACTCTTTAGGGGTTCTGGACTGACACCTTATTCTCAACCTAATTAAGATCAGGGAAATTCCTTTATGGAACACACTTGCGGCATTCTAACTATTTTGTCTATAATTTGCACTAATATTGTATTTTATCTTGTTTTGAAATATCAACTAATGGATTATTAGAATTTATAAGAAAATTAACTAAAGAATAATCGTTTGTAAATAAAATGTATTGCACTTACTAAATTATTATTATAACCCTTTAACTCACACAAATTCTCTTTATTCACTTTTCAAATGTCAAAATGAATTATTGGTACTAGAAGGTTGATGAAAATGATTGCTTCATTTAAGCTGTCTTTATCGACGAGCAAAGGTCTATATGACCAGTGGTGGGGGTTATTTAATCCCTGCTCCATCACATCTTTCTGCCATTCCATTGGCTGGAGGCCATAGCAGTGTTTTCTCCAATGATGAATACCCAGATATGTCATGAATTTGAGTAACTGTTATTCTGAGAAAGGGGTCCCATTGTTTGTCTTGATGGTGAGTGGGACACCGCAGGCTGCAAAAATTTCATTCAGGATGGGCAGCATGGCTGCCTCTGACGTTAAAGGCAGTTGATGCTCTAGAGGTAAACACGATTTTTTCTTGATGACAACCAGTGTCCAGGAATCCATAGAATTCAGCTGCCAACATCAACCTCACTGCATCTGGGAGATCAGATATTTGTAACTGCTCCAGCCTTAAAGGCTTCCCTGTGCTTTGACATGGGTGTTAGGTTTGAACCATTTCTTCTACCTGGCGATCCAGTCCTGGGAACCTTACCTTCTATCTGTGTATCTTCTTGGTTGCTACCATCCATCTGTGACTCTTATGTGCAAGGTTGACAGTTCGCCAACATAATGTCTGAAGTATAACTATTCCGGTGCCACAGAGGAGTATCCCTTGCTCCGTGTCCGTCAACTTCTTTTGCACGTTCTTGGGTACAAGTATCTCATCTTTGTTGACCCCTATCTTGTACTGACTGTTGTTGGTGGTGTGCCTCAATAATTGTCTTCTCATCATGGTTGTTACTTCTTCCATGGCGCTATAGTTGCATGATTCTCTCACCATCTCCTCTAGTGGTATTTGTACTGGGGTGCTCTGACATAGTACAAAGTTGATGTATTCCTCTGCCAGTGAGGGTGCAGGGCAGGCATTCTGAACAGGGTGCCTGGGGACCTAGGGTCTGCATAGTTGTGTTATTTCTCTTGTTTGTCAAGATTTTGAAATTGTAGTCCCTTAATCATATTCACCACTTTTCTTTCGTGGTGGAATTGTTGGCTGTAGATAGTTACTAGTGCTGGATGGTTCATTATGATCATTAATGGTTTTCCATATAGGAACATTTGGTGATGTTTGTATGTCCCCACGATGGCCAAAAGTTCTTTCTCCAGTTGTGAATAAGCTTCTTCCACCTCCTTTAGGCTTCTGCTTGAGAATGCAATTATTTATATTGAAGAATATCGGCCAAGCTATGATGGCTCCTAGTCTTACTGGGCTGGCATCAATTGTTAGATCTGAGCATAGGAAGGCATCAAAGTAAGCTAAGTGATCCATGGATGTTACTTCCTCTTTTATGCTTTCAAATGCTTCTTCACATTTTGCGGTCCACACAAATTGTTTGCCTTGCTGTGTAGGCTCTCTTAGTGGTGTACGTACTGTGGCAAAGTCTTTGATGTAGAGGGAGCAGTAGCTCACCAGGTCCATTAATGAACTTACACCAGCTACTTCCACTGTTGCTTGTATTTTGTTGAGTGTCTAAACCTTGGTTGGATCTTGTTGCATTCCTTTGTGGGAAAATATGTGCCCAAAGAAAATGAGTTTATCTTTTCTCAACTCACATTTGCACTCATTTATGGTCAGATTTATCATGGTTGTGTGTCACCCTTATGCTACACAAGGGGGCACAAGGGTGACGCAAAACCTAAGTGAGATTTATCAAGCCACACAAGGCCACCTTGCACCGCTTGAAAGTCTAGCATAACATAAGGCAGCGCAAATGGCTGCCTTGCGTTACTCTGCGGCAGGGAGGCATTCCATAGGTGGAACGTGGGTGTTACCACGCATTCCCCCTTCGAATGCATGGGGTGCAGTCCCAGATTTGCCATTAATGGAAGACCTGGAAAAGCGCCAAAATGCTGCACCTCCCTAGGAGAGGTGTAACGGGGAGAGATATCTTTATTTCTCCTCGTTTTTCCTCTTTCCTGAGAAGAAAATACCTCTCAGGATTGTTTTTGTGCAGGAAGGTCTAACTTCCTGCACAAAAACAATCCTGGTTACAACACAGGCTCCCGTGCACCAGCATGCAAGGCTGCCTGCACTGGTGCTAGGCAGCCCAAAGTGAACCAGCACTAGGAAAGGATAGGAATGGGCTCTATGATGGTAAATATGGTGCATCCCTGCCCTTTCCTTGTTACACAGAGCAGCAAGGTGGCTTGCTGTGTTGTGCTGTGCAAGAAAATTATAAACATGAGCCTCATTCTTTTGTCCTGTTCTTCTTTTGTGTGGCCAAACACTAAGATATCATTGCTGTAGTTTAGGCAATTTTTACGGGTTTGTGATCCATTTTTCATACTCGGATGAACTCATAGGGCCCGATTCACAGAACAAACTTAAGACAAAATCCTAAACTTAGTACCATTTTGGTATTCACAGAATGCACTTACTACTTCTGGTATTCACAGAATGAACTTACTACTTTTGCGATTCACAGAATAAACATACTACTTTTGCTATTCACAGAATGGATTTACGACTACTAACTTTACGTCCGCACTCGGGCCGGAAATTCCGGCCCGGAGGCGGAGCTTCCGGCCCGGAGGCGGGGCTTCCAGGCTGGAGGCGGAGCTTCCGGCCCGGAGGTGGGGATTCCGGCCAGTGGCGGAGATTTAGCCATAGCAAAAATCTCCACCTCTGGGCCGGAAGCTCCGCCTCCGGCCCGGAAGCCCCGCCTCCGGCCCGGAAGCTCCGCCTCCGGCCCGGAAGCTCCGCCTCCGGGCCGGAATTTCCGGCCCGAGTGCGGACGTACAGTTAGTAGTCGTAAATCCATTCTGTGAATAGCAAAAGTAGTAAGTTTATTCTGTGAATCGCAAAAGTAGTAAGTTCATTCTGTGAATACCAGAAGTAGTAAGTGCATTCTGTGAATACCAAAATGGTACTAAGTTTAGGATTTTGTCTTAAGTTTGTTCTGTGAATCGGGCCCATAATGTTCCATGTGGCTCTACTATTTAACACAAACATGGCTTTATGCATTCCCACGAATAACTACATTGTCACTGATTTCATGATCTCCTTTTTTCCAACATCTGAATGTGTTCTGGCTGTCTGTCTAGTGCTGCAGCTTGTCACGAGGTACACCTGCTCACCATTCTCTCATTCTGGTGATGAATCTGCGGAGGACCTGCATTTGTGTGCCTGTATTTGTCTTGCATGACAGTGTGACTTCATTCTTGGCTTTTCAGGTCACCCTCTTTCTGATTTCACCCACCTTATTTTGCAAATGCTTGCCAAGTGATTGTCTTTGTTGCAGTTCCAACATTTTTGACCTATGGCTGGGCAGGTGCCAGTGTGTATGGCAGTCTGCACTGGTAGCATGCTTTAACATTTCTGATTATTGTCAGCATTTGTCTATGAGGCTATTTGATTCCTCCCACAATTCTGCATACGTGCTCTAGCATCTTTTCCGATAACTTTCCATGTTTATGGTGTGTATATTGGACCTAGCATTGATTCTTGACAAGGCTATTACTTTGTCAAGTGTATATGTTTCTTTGAGGATCTTGGTTCGAAAGACTGTTTAATAGCCCCCTTCGTGATTTGCAATTGTATTGCTTGTTCATTGGTGAATTTTTGGAATTTGCAGTAGTTACCAGCTTTTGTAGTCTCATCATTTGATATCAAATGCTAGGGAACATCAGAAGATGGAGCCATGCGTCTCTTCTTAAGCTCAGGGCCGGCTTGGCCTGTAGAAACAAAAGGGCAAATTTACTAAGCTTTCATGTGGTAATCAAAAGTTGCACTGTTGCTGTTAGACTTGTCATCCTTAGGGTGGTCTTTCCATCAGCTTATTGCCTCTCATTTTTGCTGATTCTTTGTGTTGGCCGTAGGAATCTGAGCACTTTACCCCTGCTAACCAGTGCTAAAGTGCATGTGCTTGTCCCTAAAAATGATGACATTTGTGAAAACCTGATTGGCATATTTTTTGTCTGTTAAGTCCCTTGTAAAGTAGTATACCATATGCCCAGGGCCTGTACTTCAAATGCTACTAGTGGGGCGGCAGCACTTTTTGTGCCACCCACAAAAGTAGCCTTTCAAAGCTGTCTCAGGCCTTCTACTGTTGTGCCTGTGTGTGCAATTTACTGCTACTTCGACTTGGCATTTAAAACTACTTGCCAATCCTTAAACTCCCATTTTATTACATATAAGGAACCCCTACGGTAGGCCCTAGGTAACCCTAGGGGCAGGGTGATATATAAGTAAAAAGTAGGACATGCACCTTTATGTTTTGCATGTCCTTCTAGTTACAAACAGCCTATTTAGTTATTCACTACTGGGAGGCCCACCCCTCTCATAGGCCAGCATTGGGAATTCCTTAATACACTTTTAAGCTGTAATTCCTGATCAGAGAGGAGTAGCTTTTTCATATTTCATATTTTTGGAATGGTAATGCTAAATCCTCCTTACTGGTGAAGTTGGATTTAACATTACTGTTTTAGAAAGTGGACATTTCTCTGTACTTATTGCTCTTTGTGCCAGACAGCCTGTCTCCAATACATGTCTGGGTTGGGTGACAGCTACACTTTGTGCATTCCATCTAGACAACCACAAACACAGGAAGGTGAAGCTCATCTGCATTCTGAGAACTCATCTGCATTCTGATGGGTCTTCCTGGGCATGAAGGAATGGAAGGCGCTTACACTTGCACTTCAATAAGTAGTGTACTGTCCACACACAAAGCACTGATTTACCCCCCAGGGTTAGCAAGGCAGACAGGATTGGGTTGAACGGGATCCTTGTGCACTTCAGAGAGTTCTTTTGAAGTCACCCCCTACATCAATGGCTCTTTTGGGTATATGTTCAGGATCTCTTACCCCCTAAAGTCAGCCACTTCTGGAACTTGAACTGAACCTCTGTCAGAAGGACTATTGTGCTGCTAAAGGACTCAACTGGACTGCTTTTCTGGAAGGACTGCTTTTCTGCTTTTTACCCTGATGCCTTCTGCACCCTGACTCTACTGGAAGGACTCTGCTTTTTCTCCATCTGATCTCCAAGCCAAGGGCTTGCTGGCTTGCATCCTGTTTTCTGAAGTCTCATGGACACAAAAGACTTCCTACAATTCTGTTGGTGCCATTGGACTTTGCGTTCTGTGAGTCCTGCCCTTGCCTGAGGTGCCCCCTCCAAGTGCTGGGCCTCAGAAGTGGGTTCTGGCAGCTTGTTCACATCAATGTCGAAACAGCAGTGACTTTGCGCCCATTAGAACTGACTCATCACCTTCAACACCAAAGCAGCGGTCGCTCTATGACAGCGATTCTACAGCCAGCGCTGCTCGATGCCAATGGACAGTGCGGCTCCTCATCGGCGCAGCTCCTGCATTACAAAGTGGTTCAACACTGAAGCTACTATTGGAGAGAAAGGCCCCCCTGAGATACTTTTAGGTGCGAGAGGAGGGGGGAGGGGATCAAAAACAAATACAATGATACCTCTGTTCCGGCCTATTTTATTTTAGATTGACCAGAAAGGTTCTAACTATCCAATACCCCACACATAGATTCCAAGAAACTCATTTTATTTATCACTTTATTTTATTTGTAGAAAAGAAATTCCTTCAAGTATTAAAAACTTTTTTTATCTTATTATTATTTTCATATCTTTTTTCCTATCAATACGTCAATAAAACTTTATACAAAAATTCAAAACTCATTGACAAAATCACAAAAAATACAGACTTGTCCACAATTCATTGATATAAATGCAGAAATACAAATATATAATCATCCCACAACATCATCTCATCCAATCCAAAACTTTCATACTCATTCACTCCACAGTAGCATACTGTTAAAAAACAAGAGATTCAATCTTATGAGGGGCCCCAGGTAGTGTAAAAGAGAGCAGTGCAAATAGTTTCCAACAGAAACAGTAAGATGAAAATGGCTCTCCTGGGCCACTCCTCAAGAGAAGTGTTGGTCTGGTCTACGCGTGTTTCAGTGGCTGGCCCACCTTCTTCAGGACCAAGGATTAATTCATCTCTAGATGAGCAGAGGATGGCTGTGGGTGTTAAAAATACATGTATATATTGAGGGTATTGGCATAGATTCATTTTTCATTTATTTAATAATTAACTATGCTCTATATTCACACAGATTGACACAGATTGCTAGAAGGAGACAAATGTGCCAATTCACTCTGATACCTTGTGTGGTGCTATAGATATAGTTCAGATAGCAAAAAAAACATTGTGCATACAAATAAAATAAAATGAAAAACGTGCACATAGACTAGCCTGTAATCATCCATTGCCATGGTGCAAGGTGATAGTGGGATAAGGCCATTACATTCCACAACCATATACTCAGAAACAACAGAGAGAAGAATCCTCATGTAGCAAGAACTTCTACTGGCGACCTACTAATACCTTAAAAAATATTGATGAAACTTTTTTTCTCTGTGTCATAGACCCAATTGGTATCTTGCCAGCACTCATCAATTTTTTTTACTCAGTCCCTAAACATAAAGAATTAATGAAAAACGTTACAAACCCTCATGAAATCCAAGGAGGCCAACTGTTCAGACCGCAAGTTACTTTCAAAGAGACTAATAGCATGTTATCCTGTATGGAGCAAGCAGTATCACTTTCCATGTGGTTCAAATAGCTAATATTCGGCTCCCGGACTCAAGTTTAAAACACGGCTGACTCTCGGTTACAGAAACCAACATGCAAATTATTGTGCTATAATATGGAAACGTTATTTTACAAAGGGGAAGATTACTGGGCCTGCATCAAACTATGGGAAATCCTGAAAGAGCCCCTAATAACGAAAATGTCTCCATGGATCTATGCTGCTGTATAGTGGTGCTACCTTTACCTACAAACACTCGTCTAAGCTGTTAGTTTAGGAAAGAGAGGGTCTTATTAAAAAAACGGCAAGAATCTCATGTAGAGAGCGCCGATAGGCATCAAAACCAATACGGACCATAAAATGCACGTCGCGCTATGCTATAAGGGCATACAGCAGGATGGAGACTCCTTACCTCTGATATACAAGGCTCTCCTGGCGTCCACTCAGCGTACGTGTCCCCACGGAATTTTTAAATAATTCTCTCCCACCATCTTACTTTATATGTTACTACCGGTTAACAAATATCGCGATGTTAAAAAGCAGCAGGAACGCAAAGTTGCGTCGCCGCCATGTTAAAGAGTGTTGTTATACTGTATTAGCGGCATCGTCACAAGTTTCAAAACTAATTATAGGACAAGATCTATTAAGGACATGCTATGTATTCTATCCTGCCATCTTATTTTATAATATATGATGCTCCCAACTAGTGCGCGGTCCACCAAGTATTGCGATATTAAAAGCGGCAATTATGCAAAAAATGCATCGCCGCCATGTTTAGATAAATTGTTTTGCTATCTAGCCGGCATCAATCTGACAGCAGGACAAATTATATTGAAAACCTGCAAAAGGAATGCAATGTAAAAAACTGTTGTGAAAAGAAAAAGAAAACCATGCAAACCGCATTAGGGTCAGTGCTCGCGTTGGTTTGCTGGAGGCATCAATAGAAGAACACCAGTTAAAATGGGGAACTCCCCTACGTCTTGCACAAAGCTAACAGCTTTCCATGTTTTTCATTCCTGGGTTTCACAAAGAGCATTTATTTAACCGGTCACCATTTTGGAGAGGAAACCTTACATCTAGTTACATGGACTGTTGCCTTTTACTTACCCCTGGATATGTGCTAAGAGGTGTGGGCCTCAAAAGGTGAAAATGATGGCCAACCCAAGGATATGTTCTTTATGAAAAACTAAAAACTATCCTGATGTACAGTTACTATATCAAAAGGGTTATATATTGATATACCTCACCAACTGTTTTCTACATAGAGTCCTATTTAGACCATAAGAGAAACAGATGTCACTATACCAGAAAAGCTGGCATTGAGACAACATGATGGATATGCCCCTGGCTAGTGCAGTCATGTAGGTCCAAAACATAACTGGACCTTCATGTCACTATCCATGTAATCTCCTCATTCAGTATGCTATTGTGGAGTGAATGAGTATGAAAGTTAAGGATTGGATGAGATGATGTTGTGGGATGATTATATATTTGTATTTCTGCATTTATATCAATGAATTGTGGACAAGTCTGTATTTTTTGTGATTTTGTCAAGGAGTTATGAATTTTTGTATAAAGTTTTATTGACATGTATTGAAAGGACAAAAGATATGAAAATAATAATAAGATAAAAAAGTTTGTAATTCTTGAAGGAAAATCTTTTTCTATAAATAAAATAAAGTGATAAATAAAATGAGTTTCTTGGAATCTATGTGTGGGATATTAGATAGTTAGAACCTTTCTGGTCAATCTAAAATAAAATAGGTCGGAACAGAGGTATCATTTTATTTGTTTTTGATCCCCTCCCCCCTCCTTTCGGACCTAAAAGTATCTCAGGGGGGGCCTTTCTCTCCAATAGCTGTTTTTCTCGGTCTTTACCGCAGGCAATTTAGCTACTAAGCTTAATGCATGTCTCTATATTCACCATGATGGATTACAGGGTGTCAATGTGTGTTTTTCTTTGAATTATACTTTGTAAGATAGACAGGTACATCTTTGTGACATATAGAATTTCTTCCTAAAGAACCAACATTGGTGGTAGTTTCGTTCTTTCTTCATAGGTGCACCATATATAGAGTCAGACAAAGATGGAAGGTTTCAAAACCTTTGGTTTTACTGATTATGTTTTCTCAGCATTCATTGGTCAGATAGCTGGTACTAATGGAGATCGCAGAGACACAGTAAATGACAAAGGCAAATGGAATAAACTGATAAATATAAAGAAAAAAGCAAAAAGAATGGAGTCCCATGCTCACTTTATGCTTGAATATTTGAAGGCAGGGTCGATACCTTCTGGTTTAAGAGTGAGAAATGTCCCAGCTCTCTATGTTGAGGTACGCCAGTTCCTGGAGCGATGGTCGCCAATCGCAAACCATTGCTCCAGGGACTGGATAATCCTCATCATAGAGACAGTAAAAGAAATGATACAGATCTTGAACCAAGAAATACTAGAACTAGAAGAAAAACTCAAAACAAACACCAGTGTAGAAGAAGCGAAAAAAAATTGCTAAGCATAAATCAGGAACTACTTGAATTTGAAGACTACCTAATCAAGAAAAAAACTGACAAGTTAAAAAAAGATATACGCTGGTTCACGCAAGAAAAGGTTTATCCATACCTTCAGAGCAACTTCTATTTAGAGGAACGTTATGAAGGAGGTCCACAACACACACGAGCCTACAATAGACAGAAAACCATGACTTTTTCTGATACCAACTCATCTGATTCAGATTATGAAGGCCCTGCACCTAATGAAGGACTGGGTTACAACTCTAGAAATCGGAGAAGGCACCCCTATAGTCAACATCAACAAGGACAGTCACCTTTTTTAGAGCAAGGCAGGGGCAGAGGCCGTGTGAGATTTCAGAGACAGGACAGAACCCATTACCCTCAGACAGAGCCAGCACATCCGCGACTATACATGTGGACACGAAACCATCAATATTGGAAGTCTTGCAGACATCATTCCTATCTTTAATCTTTCTAGTCATCAGCTTTCCATACAAGAAACCAACATATTGAGTAAAGGTGTATCTTTTGTTCCCAGCACACAGCCAGATATTTTCAAAATGAACAAAGATCTTTTTCATTTTTTTGAAAAATTTGATTGAAGAAGTTTATGGACAATATTACTGCTGTGGGTCAAGATATCAATTACTCAGGTTGTAAGCCCCCTTCCATTCCAGATTTACGCCATCTCTTGAGATGGTAGGACCCGAGGTCGCAGTGTTTGAAAAAACTGTGATAAAGGAAATTGAAAAATTCACCAAATATGTTCCCAAAGTAACTTCTAACTTGACCATTCCTGAAAGACAAGCACTTAGTAGTCTTCAGAATAACACACGCATCACCATAAAGCTATGCGACAAAGCAGGTGGTATAGTGGTGATGGACAGTGATAAATATTGTGGGAAGATGGAGAATATGCTAGCAGTGCCAGAGCACTATGAATGTAAAAGAAGGACAGCCCTGTTAGATCTCAAAATGAGAATAGAGAACAGTGAGGCAAGAGCTTTTACTGATGGATACATTTGCCACAAAGAGTTAGAATTCTTGACTAACAGCAACACAGTCATCCCTGCTTTATATGGAGTGCCTAAAACACACAAAAAAACTGAAGACCCACCCATGCGACCTATCATCTCATCTATCAACTCCTGTACCGAGCCACTTTCTCAGTATGTAGATGCGTTCCTATGTCCTCTCACCAAGCTATATGAATCACACATCAATGACACTTGACACATGATAGCGACCATAGAACACATATCTTTCAATCGAGAGACTCAATTTCTAGTAACTCTATATATAGAGTCCTTGTATACCGACATCCCCCAGGATCTAGCCATAGAGGCAGTGGCAACGCTCTTGGCTAGAGTTCCTGGGGAGAGACCAAATAATTTCATCTTGGAGTGCCCTACATAATAACTATTTTAAATTCAAGGACAATCTCTACCAACAAATAAAGGGCACCAGTATGGGAGCTTCGTGTGCTCCTAGTGTAGCAAACGTCTACATGGGCGAATTTGAACTTAAACACATCTACAACAAGATTGCTCCGTTTTATGAAAACGTAGAAGCCTGGCACAGGTTTATAGATGCCATTTTTTTCATCTGGTCAGGAGAAGAATCAGATTTGATACAGTTCATTGAATGGTTGAACCTGAGTGGTTGTAATTTGAAATTTACAGCGAAATATTCTTCTGATAAAGTAGAGTTCCTAGATATGTGGATCATGAGTGGAGAGGGCGGGATAGAGGTGAGCCTCTAGAGAAAACCTACATCTAAAAATACTATTTTACAGCATAGTACCTTTCATCTCTCCTGTCAAAAAGACTCAATCCCCTTTGGGGAATTTCTGAGAATCAAGCGCAATTGCACTAACATGCCAGATTTCATGAAACATGCAGAACAACTCCAAAAGAGACTACTTCTTAGAGGCTACCCAAAGCGGTTGATCAGACAGTCTACGAAACGTGCGAAGTACTATAACAGAGACAGTCATATCAATGGTAGAGAAAAACAACCCCTAGAAAGAATTGTATGTGTGGTCAACCATTCAAGCTACAACAACAAAATACAACAGATTTTGCATAAGAATTGGAAAATTCTAAATATAAATGAAGACATGGCACTCACTAAACCGATTGTGGCATTCAGAAGAAATCAGAACTTGAGGGATAAATTAGTACATAGTAGGACTAAACCCTCAACGAAAAAGTGGGATCAGAACACT
This sequence comes from Triturus cristatus, assembly GCF_964204655.1. Classification (NCBI taxonomy): domain Eukaryota; kingdom Metazoa; phylum Chordata; class Amphibia; order Caudata; family Salamandridae; genus Triturus; species Triturus cristatus. The sequence continues at coordinate 219,754,260 of NC_140588.1, forward strand.
ATTAACGGCCTCCCCCCTGTTTTAGGAAATCACAGGTATGGAAATTGTCATGTTGTCCTTCAGCCATTACCACCCAATCGTGGTCGTATGGAACCAAGTCAGGTAAACTGAAAAGTCACACAAACTGCAGAAGTAGCAACATAGTATATTGTATCTTCTGCCCCTGTGGGCTTGGTTACATAGGCGAGACTGGTAGGGAATTCCGCCTTAGGTTGTCAGAACATAAGCCAGCTATTAGGACGCATAAAGTGCAAGCCCCGATGGTAAGACATTATATTGACAACAATCACAATGAGAATGAACTCAAGTGGCTCATTCTAGAGAAAATCATCATTAAAACTGGACGTGATACAGATAAAGTGAGGAAGAATAGGGAAACCTTTGGATTTTCAACTGGGACACAGTCCGGAGAGGACTGAATGAGGAGATTACATGGATAGTGACATGAAGGTCCAGTTATTTTTTGGACTCTATGTAGATAATAGTTGGTGAGGTATAGCAATATATAACCCTTTTGATATAGTAACTGTACATCAGGATAGTTTTTTAGTTTTTCATAAATAACATATCCTTGGGTTGGCCATCATTTTCACATTTTGAGGCCCACACCTCTTAGCACATATCCAGGGGTAAGTAAAAGGCAACAGTCTGTCTAACTAGATGTAAGGTTTCCTCTCCAAAATGGTGACCGGTTAAATAAATACTCCGTGTGAAACCCAGCAATGAAAAGCATGGAAAGCTGTTAGCTTCGTGCAAGACGTAGGGGAGTTCCCCATTTTAACTGGTGTTCTTCTATTGAGGCCTGCAGCAAACCAACGCGAGCACTGACCCTCTTGCGGTTTGCATGGTTTTCTTTTTCTTTTTCTTTTCACAACAGTTTTTACATTGCATTCCTTTTGCAGGTTTTCAATATAATTTGTTCTGCTGTCAGATTGATGCCGGCTAGATAGCAAAACAATGTATCTAAACATGGCGGCGACGCATTTTTTGCATAATTGCCGCTTTTAACATCGCGATACTTGGTGGACCGCGCACTAGTTGGGAGCATCATATAATATAAAATAAGATGGCGGGATAGAATAAATAGCATCTCCTTAATAGATCTTGTCCTATAATTAGTTTTGAAACTTGTGCCAATGCCGCTAATACAGTACAACAACACTCTTTAATATGGTGGCGACGCAACCTTGCGTTCCTGCTACTTTTTTTTTATAAACTCTTTTTATTGAAAAAGTGGCATGTTAAATATCAGAGACACAGCATTTCACATGTAGACATTGGCACACAGTATTATAGCATATCAAAGACCATTTCTCCCCTCTGCAGCATAGTTGATATCAGGAATAACACGTTAATCAACATTAATGGCCTCTTCCCCTCGATCCTCTGGTGGTTCACATATCTCTCCCTGGAAAGTGTTCCAAGGCCCCCAAATTTGCGACCACTTTTTCGGGCAGCCCCTGGAGACATAAATAGGTATCTCAGTTACCATGCACCAGTCCATGTCCTAGGCCCAGTCCGCAATGTTCGGTGAGGTCGGAGCCCTCCACAATCGTGCGATATTCCGCTTTGCTACCATGAAGCCCAATGTGACCCATGTCCTCTCTCTGGCTGTAAGATCAATGGGGTCCCATTTGTTCAACAAAATCAGTTTTATATTGCACTGTATCTGCCGCCCCATCACTTCTTCCATCACTGATACCAACCCCTCCCAGAATTTCTGAATTGTATCGCATTCCCAAAGTGTGTGGATGAAGGTCCCCTCTTGGCCTCACTGCCGTGTACACCCACCGTCTGGGGCGTATCCCATACGAACCAATGAGGGTCCAGAGAGATACGTCCTGTGGAGGATTTTTAGTTGAACCAGTTGGAGTCTGGAGGAGATGGCCACTTCACGGGGGAAGCCACCGCAGCTCGCCACTCCTCATCCTCCAAGCCGGCAACGTCGTGGTCCCATTTAACTCTGAGCCGTGTTAAGGGATCAGTCATGTTGTTAATAAGCTTCTTGTAAATAAGGAATATGGCCTTTTCCGGCAGATCCCCATCTAGATTCCTGTCTTCCAGAGGGGAGGAATCGGGGAGGGCCATACCCTTTGTGAGAGTCGATAGTAGTGCGTGCCTAATTTGAAAATATCTGAACTGTTTGGAGCTGGCCATTTCATACTCTTGACTCAATTGAGAAAACTATATGACATTCCCGGATCTCCAGAGGTCTCCAATTCTGGAGATACCGATGGTATCCCATTTGTCGAACCCCAAGGAGCGCGACAGCCGATCCAGCTGGTCACAGTACCAAAGTGGCGTGGCCTGAGTAAGCTTACCCTCCCAACCCAGGCTTTTAGTGGCTTCTTTCCATATGTGCACAGCGTGTTTTGTCGGGCCGGTCAAGACTTTTTCCGGAGCTTTTGTATAGAGTGCCCCCGCGAACCCACCCCCCGGGAGTAGCCATCGATCAATCCGAAATGCCGGGTCATCATGTCGCCTGTAGGTGCATTGGTTAATGGCAGCAAGCTGCGAGGCCCAGTAGTATCTTTTCATGTCTGGGAGTCCGATGCCACCATCGAACCATCCCAGTGTGAGCTTGTACGTGGCTATGTGGGGTGGCTTACCCTCCCACAGCAAGTCTTGCACTGTGCCCTCCAACTCTTTAAAGTAGGATGCCGCGACTGGAAGGGGTGTGTTTTGTAATGCGTACTGAAGACGGGGGAGGGACATCATCTTGAATAGGGATGCTCGTCCATGGAGGGTCTGGGGGAGCGATTTCCAGTGTAGAACGTCAGATTTGAGGCGCTCTTGAGGTGGCCGGAGGTTAGTGTAATAGAATCGCGTCAGGTCTTTAGATATCCAGATCCCCAGATATTTGAGGCCATCAACGGCCTCCGTCAGCTGGCACCCCCGGGGAAGTCGAGGTCTCTGCCCACTAAGGACATAGAGGACCGATTTCGACCAGTTGATCCTATAGCCTGATAACCTGCCAAAGCTATGAAAGATATCCATCACCACATTAAGGGACCTCGCCGGGGAAGCGAGATAGAGCAGGATATCATCTGCATACAGTGATATACGGTCCTCCCAGTTACATGCCCAGTTAAGGCCTCGAATGGCGGGGTCCTGGTGGATCCAAGCTGCGAGAGGTTCCAAGGCCAAAGCAAAAAGGAGCGGTGACAGGGGGCAACCTTGCCTGGTGCCCCGACTGAGAGAGAAGACAGGGGACTTTCGATTATTTACAATCACTTGCGCCAACTGTTGACAATACAATAGACACACCCAGTTAAGAAATTCCGGACCAAATCCTGGCTTGCGTAGCACAGCGAACATGTATGGCCATTCTATGGTGTCAAAGGCCGAAGCAGCGTCCAGGGATACCACAACTGTATCTTCACTGATCGTATCTGCTCTACATAGCACTGCGTGCAGTCTGCGGAGATTAAGAGACGTATTTCTTGTGGGCATAAACCCGGATTGATCCGGGCAAATCAAATTGGGAAGAACGGATAGTAAGCGAGTGGCAAGGACTTTTGCAATTAAGGAGCTAAATGGGTCTATATGAGGAACACTGATCGGCGTGTTTACCCGCTTTGTGGATAACAATGATATTGGCTAGTCTATGATCTTCAGGAAGGATACCTAGCTCTTTACTTTCCTTGAACATGTCGGTGATAAAAGGGGCAGTCACGCCCGCCGTTAGCTTAAAAATTTTATGGCGATCCCGTTAGGGCCCGACGCTTTCCCCCCGCAGATGGTGGATGGCCCTCTCCACTTCGGTCGCTGTAATGTCTTGGTCTAAGTCAAGACTCTCCTCCACTGTGACCACCAGCATGCGTATATCAGTTAAGAGGGAAGAAGCCTCTTCTTCCGAATCAGTCGTACTGGAAGAGTACAGGGTGTGGTAGTAATTACCAAATGCATCCGCTATGTCTCGCAGAGCTGTGGTTCGGGAATGTGAATCGATGGCAATTTCAGCCACTACGTGCCGTGCCCCGTCTCTCCGATCTAGCCAGGCCAACAATTTGCCTGCCTTGTCGCCTACATCGTAAATCCTGCTAAGGGTAGCCCGATACTGTGCCTTAGCCACATCTGTGGCTAGGTCCAAGATCTCCTTAGTTTTAATGCAAAGCTGTTGACGCACTTCTTCCGAGTCGTGCGATCTAACTGTGCGTTCCAACTCTAGGACCTCGCCCTCGATATGCGTCACAGCGGCCGCCTTTTCCTTGTGTTGCCCTGAAATTTGCCCCAGGACCACCCCACGGACAACAGCCTTATAGGCCTCCCAAAGCGAGACGGAAGAGCTGACTGACCCCAGGTTTGCTTGGAAATACAGTTCAGAGCCTTATCCCTGATGGGGGGGTAATGAGATACCACGGGTTGATCGGTGCCACGCGGCCGACCGAGGGCTCCCCTACCTCTATTCTGCACAATATGGGGGAGTGATCCGATATGCCCCTGGCCAAGTGCCATATTTCTTTGACGATATGAAGATGATGTGTAAGAGTAAGCACATAGTCAATGCGTGACATGGTGCCATGGGGACCCGATAGGTGTGTGTATTGCAGTTCCCCTGAGTGCAGGCACCTCCAGACATTCACCAGTCTCAATGCACCCAAGAAGCTATGGATCCATTTACGCCAGACCGGTATGTCTTTCTGGGGCCAGCAATCCATGGAGTCCGAGACAATAGAGTTAAAATCCCCACCAATCAGTAAACGCCCTTCGGGAAGGCCCAGGAGAAGGTCACCGAGATCAATAAAGGCTTGCGTGTGGAGGCCCAGTGGAATGTATACTGAGACCAAGTTGAGGATGGCTCCCTCCCAAGTTCCAGACAGGGCTATGAATCTACCCAGTGGGTCCTCGCGGACCGAGTTATTCGTTAAGGGGAAGGATTTGCGAACAAGGATGCCCACCCCTCGGGAACCTGAACCAAAAGCAGAATGGGCCACCATTTGAAAACCTCATCGTGACAGGGCCTTACAACCATTGCCCAAGAGGTGGGTCTCCTGCAGAAACACGACGTCCGGTAAGTGTTCTTTCAAGAATTGGAGAACCACCCCTCTCTTTATTCTGTCCCCCAACCCATTCACATTCCATGAGATCAAAGTAAGTTTCTGTCTACGTGAGGTACCCATCAGTTGAAATTAGAGACGTAAGATACTCCGGGGAGGAACAAGCTAGAGGGGAGTACACGTATGGATTTTCCTACATTGCTGAATTTCATGGTCAATAAGAGTGTGGCTAACACCGTGTCTACTGCGGTTGTCATCTGGATTCAAGAATACAAACCATGCCTGCACAACAACAATACTCAAACCAGAACACAAAAACAAACCCCTTCCCCCATCCCGCAGACCCAATGTGCATTCTCCAAATTCCCCCATCCTGCCTCCCTGCAGTAACAAAACTTCCCGCCCCCCAAACTAGCAGAGTGCCTATCGTCCACCCTTCCAAAACTTACGGGTTTGTGCTGTCCAACCGAGCACACAACTCTAGGAATTTTACTGTTCCGATATTAACATCTACAGCCTAATGGGCTTGCACTAACAACATCAATATATACCCACAGTCACTCATATATATGGCAAAGGAACTGGCAAAGAGCAAGGAATATTTATCAACAAGCCATCCAAGGCAGTCCAGCTCAAAGCAGCGAGAGTCTGAGGCCTGTGTCGGAGCCGACCCCCATCCCACGTCCCTAAGTCTATTTGGAAGCAGTCAATTCACTCAAAGGAAAGGCATACAGACCAATTATTCAGCTCCACCTGCCACCTAGTCACAATCAGGAACTGTGGAGCCACCACCTGAGGCCCGGGCGTCTCCCTCCATCCTCACGCCCCGGGCCCGATGAGCGTGGCGGCCCGCCATTCGCCAGCCTTCCAGCCAGTCCCAGGTCTCCTCCAGGCTGGTGAAGAACCAGGATTTCCCCTCCGACTCCACCCTCAACTTGGTTGGAAACATCATAGCATATTTCAGTTCCTTGTCTCGGAGCGCTCTCTTCACTTCCAGGAAGCTACGTCGCTGCCTCTGCACCTTGAGGGTGAAGTCTGGGAAGAAAGTGATACGAATATTTTGGTATTCCACTGGCAGGACGGACCGGGCACACTGTAGGATGACATCTCTATAGCGGAATTTGAAGATTCTAGCAAGAAGCGGCCTCGGGGGGGGAGGGGGGCCCGTTCCACCGAAAAGAAATTGGAGAGTCCCTTGGGCTTGAGATAGGTAGTGATCAGCTCCTCCACGAAATAATCCCCAAAGGCCCCTCTGCACGTTCAGGCACCCCAATTATGCGGACTTTGTTACGTCTGGAGCACCCTTCATAGTTGTCCAGCTGCGCTTCTAGTTTAGTGGCCTGTGTTTGTAGCTCCTCCATCTTTTTCTGCAGTTCGGACGTGTCCTCCACCAGGGAGGATGCCTTGATTTCGACGTCTTTCAAATGTGAGTTCATTGAGCGCATGTCCTCTCTGATGAGGGACACCTCAGTGGACACTGAGTCAATGCGCGACTCTAGTGACGTGCAGACGGTGGTGATGGCCTCAAGGATATCATGCAGCGTCGGTTCTCTCTGCTTGCCACCGGGCTCAGATTTGTCGGTCGTGGTTAACCCCCCTTTAGGGCTCGCGTCGGGGGCCTCCATCCCATGCATACTTCATCAGTTTAGTCTGGAGGGCTGTCCGTGAGCCGCGTCCTCCTGCCATAACTTATGCAACACTCTCTGGGGGGGCTCACTAACAATCAGTGACTGGCACCACGTGAGGTAGTCAGCAGCAGAGCTCCAAAGTCCCATTCTCCACACTATACAGACTGACAATTTTCCGAAGTGCGGACCTCTGAGATCTCACAGCCGGAAACGCCTTCACCACCAAGGCGGAAGCATGCAGGTATCAACCTCTACGCAGATATCTGTATAAGGTTGCGACAGTGTCCTGATCAGTGAGCCCCCTGCCTGATGAACAGCCGGTCGAAGATCAGCCCCAAATCTCACCTATCCATAAGGAGGAGCAGATGCAGCGGTCCTACAGTCAAACAGCGGGACGGGAAACACCACAGCGCCTCGATACCGGCCCCGCATAGCCACCAACTCTCGGGGTCACTCGATGACTTCCTGACGGTCCAATGAGCAGTCCGGCACTACTCTTCCCATCCGGTCAGGCAGTGGATAACACAGGTGCTGACCGCAGGAGTCACGCACACAAATCCCCTTCCAGCACCAGGATATTAGCAAGTGCGCACCTCCCCAACCACAAGAAGGTGCCTCAACTACGCAATAAGGCAATTTTGATAGCGAGGGGGGGTACACCGCTGGTGTCTGTTGGCGGTTTCTGCGATGTACTTATGAGGCAGCTCTCATCGGGCAAGAGGGTAGGATGGCAAAGCAGCGCCCACAAGCTGCCATGGGGGGCACAGAAATGTCCTGGTCAACGAGCGCGACGTGCATCTTATGGTCCATATTTGTTTTGATTCCTATCGGCGCTCTCTACATGAGATTCTTGCAGTTTCTTTAATAAGACCCTCTCTTTTCTAATCTAAAGGCTTATACAAGTGTTTGTAGGTAAAGGTAGCACCACTAAACAGCAGCATAGATCCATGGAGACATTTTCGTTATTAGGGACTCTTTCAGGATTTCCCACAGTTTGATGTAGGCCCAGTAATCTTCCCCTTTGTAAAATAACGTTTCCATATCATAGCACAATAATTTGCGTGTTGGTTCCTGTAACCAAGAGTCAGCCGTGTTTTAAACATGAGTCCGCTCGCTGTATATTTCATTTTAGTTGAGTGGACCATTAGTAATTTTAGAACCTTTTGGAGCGGCCGTACTCGTTAAAAAGCACTTAGAACTTCAAGAAATAGGGAGAAACATACATAGTCTTTGGAACATGGCATGCTAATTAACACCTACTCATGTCCCCTTTTTATATATTAGGAATTTAAACTTTCAATAAAGAAAGATCGGAGCGGAAAAAGGAGTACTTGATCTTGTGGACCATTTTGTTGCAACATTATGGGAGCTATTGGAGCTGAATATTAGCTATTTGGACCACATGGAAAGTGATACTTCTTGCTCCATACAGGATAAAATCCTATTAGTCTCTTTGAAAGCAACTTGCGGTCTAAACAGTTGGCCTCCTTGGATTTCATGAGGGTCTCCCACGTTTTTATTAATTCTTTACGTTTAGGCACTCAGTAAATAAAATTGATGACTGTTGGCAAGATACCAATTGGGTCTATGACATGGAGAAAAAAAGTTTCATCAATTTCCATCGACAGCACGGATTGGCGCTGACGTTCGCCTCCATCCACGGATCGATGGCAACGTGGTACCTCCTCGACTTCTCGACACTGGTGCATTCTACAGCACAGGAAAATGCCTCAGGGGATTTTTTTGTGCAGGGGTCCCTTCCTGCACAGAAACAATCCTGCTTACAACGCAGGCACCCTTGCACCATGGTGCAAGGATGTCTGTGTTGGTGCTAGCTAGCACATTGTGCACCAATACAGGGAAATGGTAGGAATGTGCAGTATAGTGTTAAATACGGTGCATTCCTCCCCTTTCCCCATCACACAGTGCAGCCCAGCAAGGTGGCTTGCTGCGCTGCGTGATTTTTTGATAAATATGCCTCTTAGGCCCACATGCATCAAAGCAAAAGCCAGTCGCAAACGGGCAGATTCTCAGAATCTGCCCCTTTGCGACTGGGATTTTTGCAGTTGGGATGCATCATCCCAAATGCAAAAATCGCAATTTAAGGAATCTCTAAATTGCGATTCCTTAAATTGCTATTGCATTTAAGGAATCCCAAATTGAGATTCCTTAAATGCAATGCATGAAAGTTAAAAAATTAGCGATTTCGCTAATAGGGGGAGCAAATTACCATGAAGTTGAACTCCATGGTAATTTGCAAAAACTTTGAAAAATGCACTAAAGTGCATTTTTCAAAGTTCCATTTTACACACACACATGCCCTTGGGGCATGTGTGTGTGCAAGATGTATTCATATGCAGATTTCAGGGGTGCAACAGGGTGTCTTTTTGACACCCTGGCACCCTTGAAATAGCATGAGCAATTTGCGATTCTCTAATTGAGATTAGCAAATTGAGAAAGTCTTCCCATTCATTCCTATGGGCCTCTAGGCCCATAGGAATCAATGGGGAGGTATTCCTTAATTGCGACTCGCAATTTGCGAGTAGCAATTAAGGAATGTTTAGAAATCGCTATTTTGTAAGCGATTTCTACATGCATAGCCTTTTGCTATTCCTTATTAGCGAATCCTTATTTTTCGCTATTAAGGAATCGCAAATGGCATTGTTGATGCATGTGCCAGAAAGTCTCACATGATCTTTCTTGTGAGACCTCATGTCTGTGTCCTTTTTCTCATTTGTTGACGCATTCAGTAAATGGCTAATGTTTACAGCGGTCGCATGGGCTTGTGGGGCGTTTCTTCACTGCTTCTTACTGCTGGGAAATAAATAACAGTCAAGCTGACGTTTGGTGCTGTGGCTTGGACTTGTGGGTGTTTCTTCTGTGCTTCTTGCCATAGGGGCCTGGCTGATACTCGGGCTATGCTGTGGAGTGCTCACTTCTTCCTTCAGCATTGTCGGGGTTCAGAGTACTTTGGCACAGGTAGGTTGCTTTCTTTGGCACACGTGGATCAGCATCCCATTAATCATGGTCAGTTGTTGTGTCGTCATTTCATGAGACGGCGTGGGGGAATAAGAATCAGACACAGATCAGTTAGGTGCACACAAACCTCTTTCATTTAGATGTGCAGCATATAGGGAGCACGGAACTTTTACCCTTGTTTTGTTCTGGAATACCAGACCCAAGTGTGTGTTTGTGTTTACTCCACCTTGTGCCTATGAGCTTCAAGTAAGTGATGTCCAATGCCCCAGTGGCTGCAGGGTCCTAGTGCCCTGTCCCCTTCACAACAACAGCATTACTTCCTGTATAAAATTTGCTACGTTTTCATCAAAATAATGCAAGCACGAGGAGAGTGACACAAGTAAACTTGCTGGTTTCTTCGGATCATTTCTCTCTAGTAATCTTGAGATGCATATCGCATGGAGTCCTTTTCTCAGGATTGCCTGCTTATTGTATGCTATGTGTCATACAAATTGTTATGTTATGTGTATTTGTATAGCTGGGAGGGGTCCAGGTGCTGAAGCAGGAGCTGTATAGGCCACATGTCTGGTTTCTGATGTAGTAAAGGCACTAGTGCGTAGACCAGAGAGCAGACTGCGACACTGCTTGTGCAAAGGTCATGCATGCATGCAGTCCATATCAAGGATTCCTAATCTGCCACTGAAACCAGTTTTACATTAAAAAACACCAAAAATGTATGCAGCTGTATGAACGGGACAAGGGCTACTTCTTGATGCAGCTTTACTCTAGTGTATCAGTTTGAAGATTATTGGCCAGGGGAGGGGAGAGGGAGCTTTCACGTTAGTACTCTACTTGTAGCAGACCTTGTAACATTTAGCATGGATTTTACACTGACCAGATCCTGCTCTGGTATTATCAAGTACTCTGCATTTCTTGGGCTACAGACTATGACTTCGAGAACACTATTTTAGGAAACTCTTGTCAGAGAGCAGCTGGAAAATCCCAGGTTAAACCCTCATGCACAGCCTTTTCACTCTTCAATTCTCATGCCTCGATCTTTTGCCCTGTCTGTCTCTGCCTGTCTGTGTACCTTCCTATCTGTCTCTGTATCCATCTGTCTGTCCCCAAACTCCTCTATCTGATTTTGTCTTTCTCCATTTGTTCATTCTGCTCTCTTTTTTCCCTCGCACCCCCCTCCTTTTCTCTCACTCTTCTGTTGTGCTTGCTCCAGGGAGGATAGCTCTCTTATGCTCCTGATTTAGTCCTCTCCCTGCATTTTTGGTGCCCCATCAGGAGGTGTGTTATCCGCCATTTGTCCTGCATACAGCCACCCCATAGACTACCCATCTGGACCTCTTTCCTAGACTCATAACCGTCCTTCCACAAACCCCAGACCAGTAGATCACCCCATTCTTCTTACCTCAGATGGTAGACAAGATGACCCTACTGATCACTTGAACTGTCTGCCTCAGTGGTCTTACCCACTGAGCCGCCCTATCAGCATCTGGAGAGATCTTCAAGGAGGTGCATTATTTCTCTGTGCACACATGATTAAAAGCTCTAACACACAGGCTTTTGCTTTCGCACTCTCTTATCTCTATCACTGAGCCTGTCATCCCTTGTAACACTTTGAGCCCCCACCTCTCGCTGTATACCTCGAATGTACACTAATATTAAAGTATGCCAACGGAAACATGCACTGGCAAACCCAATTGCTCTACAGCTGGTCAACAAAGGCCAGACCTTTTGGCTTTGCCAGTGATTGTCTATTTAGGTGGCATAAGGCAAAGGCAGGTAGCCTACTGAAATGTAAGAACTTAGTCCAGGATACCCGTGTAGAAAGGGCTGAAAACGATTTTGGGGCACATATGAATAGTGACATGTAAAATACCTTCTAAGCCTTTAACACAAACTTGATTGTAATATAAATGCAAACAGCGCTTACTTTAAAGTTGGAAGAACAATTGCGTTTTTTCTGTTGTCAGTGTAACCCTAGTTTGTCCACTTGTGCGCTACATCAACTCCCAGGTGGTATTCCTATGTATGTGGCTCTGGTTGGTGCTAACCTGTGCAGGAGCAGACATAGTTACCTTTCTGATTGATGCAGATTCTTCATCCCCACCTCTTTCCTTCTCAGGAGCTGAGTGAAGCACTGTTAATTGCTCCATTTGTGTGGGGTAGCATTTGTTCCTGCTGCTGGTGAGAAATGTAATTATTCTGGCACAGCACGGTGACAAAGACCGAGTCTCTCCTAAGGGCCATAGCCACTGGGGGCATTTGAAGTCCATGACAGCCCATAACATTCTCCCCCACCCACCAAGTGACAGGCTGCTGGTACAGTATATAGCTGCAGGAGTTCTATAGGAGGTATGCTATAGAGTGATACATACTTTCATTCAAATGCCTCCATTATGCGTATGCACATCCACCAAAAACTTTAATGTGCACCACTAAAAAGAATCACACTCACAATCTTGCATGGTGCATACAGCAGAACATGTTTTACAGGATCCCAGTCACCCAAAATGCAAAATGTAAGAGACCAACTCCTGCTTTCTGGAAATCCATGAACTCCATATGCGTAGAGAAAAACCTATACCTCTTTTCTGTTCCTCCCTCTCTGTACCCAGTGGCTTACACACTCACACATGAGGGCACATCACCCATCCCTTATGTCATTATATATGCTAGATGTGTCTTCCTTGTACTGTGGCTGGACGAAAGGAGACAACATCTAATCCTGAGGACAAATGTGGGGAAGCTTCCTCATAAAGTCCTTCTCGACTCTCCCTAAATATCAGGTTATGGCTGTGATTCTAAATAGAGAAGTACAAAGGATGTGGCAATGTCTGTGGGAAGGGGTCCCCTATACGTAGTTACCTTTCTATAGTAATATAACCACCGTTCCTGGTGACTTGCTGCATGCCCCACTTACAGCCCACCGGGAACTGCAGGTCCAGCAGCTACTCACTGAACTGTGCACCTTTTTGCAACTTCTGGGGAGAACTTGCTTGGCTCAGATTGCCTCTGGAAATCAGCCCTCAACTTGCTGTATTAGGCCTTTCTTATGGACGTCCAGCTCTTCGGCACCCTCAGATTAGATCCTTTTTGTAGGCTGGAGGCCTTGACCTATCAGGGTCCCTCCAAACAGCGCTGGTGATAACTCCCTGTCACCCATGAGCAGAAGCACTGCAGGACTGTACCACTTCCAGCACGCAATCAACTTTCTGCTTTCTCGGAGACCAGCTCTCAGCTTCAACTCTGAATAATAACTCCTCACTAGTAAGTTCAACTCTTTTATGTACTTCAGGCACACGTTATCAGCCAGAAAACAGCCCTCCCCATTATTCTAGTTCCTGAAGGAGATGCAGTGGTAGCTTCCTCTCACCCCTCCAAGCATGTGAGTAGCTTGGTACTCAGCTACTAGTGCATCTACCATGGTGCTCCTGTGTTCACACTCTTACATACGGCTAGGCCTTTGAGAAGCTAGTCCCACACTCTTAAAACCTGGGCCGCCAAAAAGTTTCTATCCGTGCTCGTGGACACCACTTACTATCCTCGATTCACATCTGCAAATGTCCTGAGACTTCTTCACTCCCTAAGTCACACTCACATCCTTTTATGTGCATCTGGTGCTACTTTCACACTCTAAACCTGTACATTCACAGCATTTCTTCACCTTTTTATATACAGTAAGTTATACACAACCCAGGTGTACACACTTTTAAATCATAACCTCTGTTTATGCTCACCTATATCCATTCGTAGGGGACCTGGCTGGCATTTTGGGCTGAAATATTCTTCATGGAGCAGAACCATGGTTGATTTGTAAATGGCTGATTCCTCTCTGGGGTGGCACAGTGGCCAAAATATTATGGACTTGAAAGCAACTCAACTATTACCATTGCTTACATTGGTTCAAAAATCTCACCCACCACTTGCTTATTCTTCTTATGTTGCATGCTCACTGTGCCATAGGAACCAAGCTGCACCTCACTGCAGATTTCCAAAATTCTCAGTGTCTATTTCATAACAAGACAACATCAAAAGTAAACACCGAACAAATAAATGATACCTCTCTGGCCTTATACCCTTATGTTACAGTAAACATGTTCTTCAGCATTGCCACTAATTGTAATAGCAAACACTTCACTAATACGCCAAGGATCCAAGGGATCGCCAGTTCAGACACAGTCTCAGCCATTGAAGTTGAGTCCTACAGTAAGCCCATAAGCCCCTCCTGCACATACTGTGAGATATATGAATTAGCACTCCAGTAATAAACAACTGGTCAGTGACTGAGGCACTACTAATGCACTAGACCCCTTGTCCACACACACCCATACAAACACATCTTCTTTAAGTCATTCAGGATCACTTCCCCTTTATGAGAGTAAAAAAACAAACAATTAGAGCATGTCAAGAGGAGTCTTTATTATTTTCTGGACTCTTAGCATAACAAAGGTCCCCACAAACATCACATTTGTTATCCTATTTTTTCACACTTTTATCTCAGTTTCCATCTTATAAAAAATGTTTCTTCATTTATAACAATCCACACAGTGAACAAAATTCACTTACCTCTATGCTATGTTTTAGAGCTGGATAAAGATAATGCTCATATAATTGCATAGTTATGCATAGTTATCCATATAGATCTTGTGAGGAATGATTCAAATGTTTTACTAACTACGTTTACTGCTCGGATCTTTCATTTGACCTGTGGATGATCTTGGAAATATTATGAGTTTGCACCATCCCATGGATACTAATAGTCACTCTGGTGGTGGAATAAGACAAAACAAATATGTAACACTATTAATGGGGATGATTATTGTTTGTTTTGTAGCCCTGGTGAAGTCATAGGTAAAGAAATTACTGTGAGACGAAACACATGTTGGCTACAGTCTTCTGGCTTCAAGTTTTGTATTATAAGTTTGCTGAATGCACATGAATATTGAATTGAAAATATAGAGAAACCAATTAATTAAACAATCTGCTCTGCAGGTAAAAAAAAAGAACAACAAAAAGCCTCCAAGTTGTCCTGAATCACTTGCATTTAAAAAGTGCTGGCAAGTTTCTCTTGTTCTGTAGCAGACGTTAAAGCTTTGGACCCTCATTACGACTATCCAATTAATTCTGAAGGCTCTGTAACATGAGTTACTGGGTCCATCTGAATTATGGCCCTGATTTGCTATACCTTTGCATTGCTCTTGCATTGCGCATAGCGATGCAAAGACAACGCAAAGGCTTCAGTGAGATTTAAAAAGCCACGCAGTGGCGATTTGCACCGCTTTGTAAAGAAATGTAATGCAATACAGCAGCTTGCACTACGTTGCGTTACATTTCATAGTGATAGGTGTTCCATAGGTGAAGCGTGGGTATTCCCGTACATCCATCCATGGAACTGGATGCAATCCCAGATTTACTAAAGTCAGTAAACCTAGGATTGTGCCAAAAACCTGTACCTACCTCAGAGAGGCGTAACAAGGAGAAATATTTGTATCTAACCTCGTTACTTCCTCTTTCTATGCGTGATGCATTCTGCACAAGCAGAAGTATCGCATGTGTCGCATTTCTGGTCTATCTGTTTCACGCAGCACAGTACAGCAGCTTTGCTTGCTGTCATGCTTTGCATCAAATAATAGTAAATATGTCCCTATATGTTTAACATGAGCACCACAGCTCAGTGGAATGGCACCTGGAGATTTCACCTGCTGCAAGCAATCCTCAGGAAATAAAATGCTTCCTGCAGGCATTGTTTTAGTGATCTACATGTCCGTATTATTCGCCTAGAATTATGTGTGTAAAACAATTAAGGAACTCAAACTTGCTTTGAACGATGAGGGCTTGTGCTCAAAAAACAGTAGCTCTCTAACTATTCCCCTATCTTGACAATCACGTGAATTAAATGTGTATTTCTATATTTGTTTGCATTTTCCAGGCTAACTGGTTGTCTGTGGTTGGAAGGAAGGGCCCACCCATGCCAGAGACGTTGAGTCCTCATGAAGTGGAAAGAGGACTGCAAGAGTTGCGTCATGGATGCCTCAGATATATTGTGAGTAAAGAATGTTGGAGAGATCCTTGGGTATAGGTCAGTTTTCTAAGCTCCTACACTATTTAGGTCTGATGCACGTCTGTGCTTCAGTGTTGGCAAGACTTACCTGTCATACAGCCTCTCCACCCAGTGGTGGAGTAATCTGTTCTTATATTTGGTGCTATGATTTGGATATCAATACAGCCAGGATTCAGGAATGACCTGAGAGCCTACTTTTTCCTTTCCTCACGCACGATTCAGTTTTATTCTAGACTAATGTTGAACATCCTCTGACTGTCCCTTGTGGATTGCCATCTGTTTTCACCTCTGCATCTGTGACATGAGTGGTTGGCCTAGTGTCAGCTCTGTGTGCAAATTAAAGTGATGATAATGAAGATCGATGGCGCTCATGTTCTGTTTAATAATTGTACATAGTAGATTTTCCGCTGCTTAAAATGCTGTGGAAATGGGGCAATGAAGTTTTCACATTTCTCAAATGTTATGTTATGTTATAAGGTACTTGTAGAGCGCACGGCTACTCAAAAGAGTGTCCCGGCGCTAGTCAGCCCATAGGCTAGCCTAATAACAGTTGTAACAGAAAGAAAAAGAGACCTAGAGATGTTGCTGGAACATTCAGGTTTTAAGTTGTCTTCTGACTGTCATTAAGTCAGGCACCTGTCTGAGTGACATCAGCAAAGGTTCCAGACACGGGCAACCTGTACTTGGAAAGAGCGGCCACCGCAACGGGTGTGGGAGAATTTGGGAACAGCTATCAGATGTTGGTGAGATGATCTTAGAGTTCTCCCAGGTGCATAGTGTAGAAGTCTTTTGCTGATATAGTGGGCCCCCATGCCATTTAGAGCCTTGAAAGCCAGGGCTAACGCTTTGAAATGAATTCTGTTACGGACAGGTAGCCAGTGCAAGGCCATCAGATGGGGAGAGATACGGGTTCTGGGTCCTAGCATGAGAACCGCCCTAGCAGCCGCATTTTGGATGACCTGAAGTTTGTTTAATAAGAACTCTGGGAGGCCCAGATACAGAACATTTACATAATCCAGCTTGGAGGCAATGAGTGCTTGAGCCACAGTCTTTCTGTGCGAGAGAGATAGGGATAACAGGGGAAGGAATTTCCTGAGCATTCTCAGGAGGCCGAAGCAGGATCCTGCCACAGTCTGTATTTGGATTTTCATGGATAGAGAGTCATCCAGTTTCACCCCCAAATTCTTGACTGTCCTTACCGAAGACTGAAGGGGTGACAATTAGTAAGTGCAACATTACTGCATATTTAGAATTAAATGGGGAGTAGCGTATGAGACAGAGCTTCCACATTTTCTTTGCATTTTAAGGTGCAGCTCTATCTCCTGGGTTTTGCTGATGCGGACACGCATTGCTTTCCCAAGCAGAGACATTTTATTACCACATTTCTTAATGTAACAGTATCGCTGTTTTCTAAATACAAAAATCATATCCAATTCACAGAAAACGGCTCGCCACACATTTATTATGAAATTATATACCTCTTAACAATCGCTGAATGTGAGCCTTTGTGTTTTTTTCTTCTGTCCTACTACTCAATTCCTTTCCTTTCATCCTCCCCTATACTATTCATCCTATTTCTCTCATTGTTTCTTTTATCTTTTTTTCCAACCCCTTTTCTTACATCTGAACTGTGTTTCCTATAGTATTCCTGTCCTAAACTTTCTCAATCATTTCTGATTCTCCTCTTAATTCCAGGATCAGTCTTCTCTCCTTAACTACCATGAAATTGGGAAATAGTTGCATCTCGAATTCATAGCATTTTGAAATGGTTGACATATGGTATAAATGGCTTAATATTATTATTACTCTTTTTTTCTTTCTTCCAATTTCTTGGCTCTACTATTCATACCCCTCTCCCACTTTCCCACTGCCATTAAATTTGAGTCCTCTGCCTTACCTCACTAATTCGCCTTTGTCCTCTTACCCTACCCCTTTGCTATTTCCCTTCTTCCTGCCTCTCCTACCCCTTTCTCTCACCCTATCCTGTTTTAGGCCCCTCTACAGGCAGCATTAGTGCTGTGACACAGCCTTAGTCAGCACCGAACCCAGAACATAAAGTCATAAAATACAGAAAGGGGCATGGTGTCAGCCTCTTTAGTCATTGTTCTCTGTCAGGCACTGGCTCGATGGAATGTCCATCACATTTTGGATCAGCCCACAGCATTTGGTGGATGTGCAGTTGTAGCTGAAGTTCTTTAGTGCAGCTGCAGTTGGTAATGAGATTGAGGTAATCCTTTTTTCAGTCATCTAGCTCAAACAGTGCTGTCTCTCTGTCCTTATGCTGCTATGGCACTGACGCCTTCTGCCCTCTCGAGAGCCCTCCCAATGCTGGTGTGACATCATATTTGTTTTTGCAAGAAAGGAAAGCACTAAAATCACTCCCACATTGACTTGTGTCACATATTTGGCTACTCTCATTTGTTGCCTGGGCTACCTGGTGCCACGGCTTCTGCAGCTTGCGGCTGATGGAGAATGCTTGCTGATTTTGGAAATAGCCTTTACAACCTGGTTTTTACTACGTTGTACCTTTACCACAAATGTTTTCAGAATGCATATGGTTTTACAACGTATGCCTTTACCACATATTTAAGGTAATTTCGGGAGTTTGGTGGGTCTCGCCCCACAAATACATTGTTTATATATACGAATATAATTAAATTTCCAGGATCTCTTGGTTTTATATACGAATATATATATAAACAATGCATGGTAAAAGGCATATGTTGAAAAAGCATACGTGTTCCAAAAAAATGCAGGGTAAAAAATGCGTGGTAAAGGCATGCAGAGTATTTCCCCGCGTTGTTACTTCATACAACCACAGAATTCCCAGTCCCTGCTTGCCACCTTCCCTGGCCCTGCCTGATGTCTCAGCTAGAAATTACTAAAATCCAGGGCAAACCTTTATAGAACTGGCGCCTTTGTTATTGTTTGGAAAAAATTAAAAGGATTTGTTTCGCTCAAAAAACCCTTTTATGGTGGACTCCATGAATGAGGTTCAAATTGTCTTCATTCATTTTTTTATTCTTGCTCGCTGAGAAATTGGACAGCCTGAGAGAGGCAGCAAGCGGGGCCCAGGAAATGATCCGCATTGTCCCGCCAGCAACATGTAGAGCAGCATGCATGCCGAAACAGAAAAGGGACTTCTGATTTTATTTCGTGCCCCATGTTCTCCCAGTGCTGTGGAGGAGAAGGCAAATATTACGCATGAGCCGCGCCCGTACCAGCTTACTCCCACTCCTCCGCCAGTTCATGCCTGCTCCACTTGCCCCTCAAAGGCGCCACCATGAAAGTGCCCCTTCTGGCATGCCATTGGAGGCTTGGAGAAAAAGTGGTGGAGGCCTGACTATAACTTTTGTTTTGTTTCTTTATTTATTTAACAGTTTGATATCTTGCCGATGAGGCAATACAAACAATACATAAATATGCATTAACTTGACAAAAACAACATATTTCTTTAAACCTCCATACATCATAAATTAATTTCGTCGCCCTATAAACATCTACATATTTAAAACGCTGATCAAAGGTACACAGTGTTCTAAAAACCACTATGAGGAGTTTACCTATAATAAGACAGTATTCTTATTATATGTACAAAATACAATTGTTAAGGTGCAAAATATGCTAAACTTCAGTACAAAAATATTCTAAGATAAAAACCAAATCGGATTTTACCTATAGTAGGACAATATCTGTAATATTTGTGCAAAATGCATTTGTTTAGGTGCAAAAAACAATTATAGCAGGACCTCGACTTCTGATATAAAAAATAAGTACAGTAAGAGACACAACACAGATGATAAGTACAAAGTATTCTAAAGGCCGCTAACAGGGATTTATCCATAATGTAGTAGAATCGTTATTATTTGTGCAAAGTACACTACTTTTTGTGCAAAATACAATTACACCAGTAAACGGCTGACCATAACAATAAGTGTTTGCTTCAAACATTTCCATCACATTCTTTGTTTTCTGGCATGATGGGCTTAAACATTCCTACAGCATATTAGAATTTGAGGGATACTAGTCAATCAGTGCATAAGTACACAATTTATTACATTACATTCTTAAATTGATAACTTCAAAATTCTTCTCATAAGTAAAGAGAATCTGAGAAAGGGTAGCCAGGGCCTGTAAATAAACTAAGGTTCACACCAAAACTATTTGTTTTTGCTCCCTAGGAAGACAAAGAGCCAGTGACGTTTGAAGACCGCCTGATGTTCATAAGAGCTTCAAAGACACTATCGCCAAAGCAATTTCCACGAATCTGCCGCGGGATCTTAATTCCAACTTCTCCACATGCGAGTGTGCAAGATGTTCCACTAAAACTGCCTCTGACAGAAGACTGGGGCAGGCTGCTGGAGAAGTCCTTGGAACGCAGCAATACCCGGAAGAAACTGCTTTGAAATATTTTCAATTTCTTTCTAAGGACCTTAAAAGTACAGCAGGACCAACTGATCTAAAGAGAATTCAGTGCTCAAAATGAGAGGAGACAGCAAAGAAAGGGAACCATGTGTGAGGCTTCTTACAAGGCCACCTTCCATTTGCACCTTGTCTGTTGATTTGCTGCTACCAGACTAGTGACTTCTACCACTGTGAAGAGCAGCTAATTACCCAAAGGAAATATGTACATTTGACAACTGAGACAGAAAGACATGGTGTGGTGGATGTACTGCGGTTTTAAGAAGATTTCTTTAGTTGTGCTGATTAATTAATAAACCATCGCCTCACTTGGTAGTAAAGGCCTCATACTGGTTTGCCACTGAGCCATTGTTTTAGCATAAGATATAAACTAGTAGCTGCAACTCTGTGTTGCTTGGCATGGAAGGTAGGTATTGTAGCTGTAGTGGGCATCGGGCGTTTTCCTGGTGGGCTGGAAGGGCGTGAGCCGGTTTTGGAGCAGGGGAGTCCTTCTTAGGTCTCGCCTGAGCCAGCGCATGTGCTGCTCTGCGAGACATTTAGAAAGCGGGTTTTCAAAGTGCTACCACAGACATTTTGGTGGCCTCAAGCTTGCGTGCACGCAAGCGTGCACGCGCGCAGCCGCCATCTGTCTTTCCTCCTGTCACGGGTCATTAAGTGCATCGCGATCGCGATGCACTTTCACTTTCGCATACTTCGTCTTGATGCATTAGTGGGGAAAAAAGTGAACGTTTTCCACACTTAATAAGTGTTTTCAAAACCCTACCTTTTAGGTGACATTCAGACATTTTCAGTGGGCTCACAACTCAATTAACATTTTTGCTTGATTAAAACTCATGCCCTGTTTTCTAAATAAGGCTGTTTGCTCCAAAATAATTAACATAAGGAGCTATCTTGTATAAACTAGAACTCTGGGTCGCACAGAGCTATGTAACTAATCAGACCTATGACCAGAGATTACACACACATTTCTCTAACAAGTGTATCAACCACCTTAATTATTTTGCCCATGTCATACCGTACAACTCAGCTCTATGCTCCAGGTACATTAATCTTCTAAGACGTCTTAAAATGCAGTGTATTTGTGACCAATGAAATAACTCAGAATATCTTCATTGTTACTTCTGTTAATAATTTATTTGGGGTTCCAGTTTGTAAACAAGCATTGGCATAGCCAATAGGTCTCGCCTTTGGGACCTTATATAAGTATTTAGTTATGCAGCAGAATATCCTTGGTGCAACAACACCAACTGTTGCATGGCTAAACACTTATAAGGTCCCAAATGCGAGACCTATTGGCTATGCCAATTCTTGTTATTAACTGGGAGACGGTTTTGCAGCAATGCTGCAATATCGGCCCCCAATAACAAAAGCAACAGCAGTGCTTCACACTAGCACTCCCCTCCACCCCCCACTTCCGGGGACAGTCCGACTGAATTGCCAGGGCTGGTTTGTGTTCCCAGTCCGGTCCTGATTGTAGACCAGAGAAGGGGGTTTGCTTGGAGTTATGGGACAATTATCCACTGCTTGCTGGAAAATTGCTGTAAATGCAGAAGGATGACGAAAGGATACACATGCACTCACTGAGTTATTTTTCTTCATCATGTGGTAAATGCACACATTGTTATTTTTTTATGCTTGTTGTGTCAGAAAAAGCTGTGTTTCAAATTGTATTGATTTCTATGAATGAAAATTCTGTTTGTTCTGCTACTACACATGTCTCCTCAAAATAAAACTTGATATCAAAGCCCCATTTTCTGGCCTGATAACACAAATATTTGAGTCCAAGCCCTCGTTGCACAGCTGGGAGCCCATTACTAATATAGACACCAACACAAAGTTGTACTAATGTTCAGCTCAACTGAAAAACTACCCATTGACTAATGACGGCACAGGGTCTAACTCGCGAAAATATATTATTGTCATAATAAGGGTTGATACTAGGGGCCTCATTTATGAGGCCCTACTGGCACTTTCGCGCCGCCGGAATATCACTTTTTCGACGTTCCGGTGGCACAATGTGCGACTGGCATATTTATTAGGAAAAAAAACACAATTGATGGACGGAATGCAGAACAATTCAAAACATTCACCCCCAGTCAAGAGATCTTGACTGGGGGTGAACGATTTGATTTGTTCTGCATTCTGTCCATCAATTGTGTGTCTTCGGCATATTTATTAGGCCACGTAAAGCCACGTGGCTTTTCATGACCTTATAAATAGGTGCCCCTTTCACGCAGAAAACTGCGTGAAAGGGGTCTTCCACGGGTGTTCCACGGGTGTTGCTGGGGGCGTTACCAGCAACATCCATGTCTTTTTGACACTGCCCCCAGATTTATGAGAAATAGTAAGTCCGAGGCGGCGCCAAAAACGTATGCCTAAGGCATTCTGCAGCACACATTGAAAAAGGGAAAGGTCTCTTGGGAGTGTTTTCGTGCAGGAAGGTTTCACTTCAGACACAAAAACAATTATCCCCTCAACGCAGGCACCCTTGCACCATGGTGCAAAGGTGCCTGCGTTGGAGCACGAATGCCCAATGTACGCCGACGCAGGGGAAAAGGACAGGAATGCCCTGTATCTAATTGATACGGCGAATTCCTGCCCTTTTCTTTTGCCATAGGGCGGCACAGCAGCAAGGCCTGCTGCACTGCCCTATGGCAAAAAAACGATAAATGAGGCCCTAGGTTGTTGGCTCTAACTTTAAAATCTTGTTAGGTGTAGTTCTACCACTGGGTCTGTGCATGTAAGGAGAGGGAGAAACGGCCTCATTAAGGGGCCTATAGAACAACGCCATTCCAAAGAAATGGTGAATTGCATCAATGAGGAAATTGACACATAGGTGTAGATTTCCATGTGAAGAGGTCTCCATATGTAAATTTTCCTTAGAGATTTGGCCCCTATGAGTCTGACCCTCCCAGGGTGACAAAGAGCAGTGGATATGAATGTGGGGGGAAATGCAGCGATACTGCCAGTTGGCAGTGCAACTAAAGGTGAGCGGCCACTTGAGTGTTGACGAAGACACCACTCCCTCTCTCCACACAGCACAGGCTGTGTGCCTGCCTCCACTCTAATCTAGGTATTTTTATAGAGACACATGAGAACATCTTTCTCTCCCTCTCAAACAACTTTATGGCAATAAGTGGTTACCAAAATTATGTGACACAGCGAAGGTGCACTAATACAAGATGCTGCTCACAAAGTCTTCTCCATTACCTGTGCTACAGCATATTGGAATGGGAATGTGTCCAGCCTCATGTACAGTTGTGTTTCTCTGCCTTGAGTGACCAATGGCATATGTATTTTATCCTGACTTTTGATTTTGGTCCTACTCTCACACTAGTCTAGTGCACAGAGGCCTTGACATGTTCCTTGACCTTAGTGAGGCTCTGGGCCTATACTGTGACCTGGAGTGGTGCACCAAGTGTGCCCTCATTGTATAAATAATAGACCACTGTCCCAGTTTTGGCTTTAATACATAGAGTAATGTTGGCAGCACACCATGTTTTTGAATCCATAGTTGTGTCCAGACCTTTTTATCTATGTCACTAGAGTGAAGGTTTATAGGTCCACTATAGTTTCATTTCTATGCACTTACTCAAGCCTAGCACTAACAAGTGTATGTGCATGTTTGTGTACGTGGCCTTTGTGGTACATGCATTGTGTTCATGAGTGGACCAGAGTAATAGATGCCTGTGGAATTCATTGTGGGATTCCTTTTGGATAGCCATGGTCTAAGCTTGTGCACAGGATGGAGGTGAGATTTTCTTTTCCCAGACAGTAACATGTGTATTTGTAAAGCCCACGTTCACCCAAGGGTTTCTTGCTGCTGAATAACAGATGTTTATTGTTACCCAACTCAATGGTGCTCATTTTATCGACCTCAGAAGCATGAAAAGCTGAGTAGACCCACCAGGATTTGAACCTGTGACCATGAGGTCGAACACAGGCCTCTACAGTGGAAGCATCAATGATGAGGGCAGTTTCAATGCTGTGATTAGGTCTGAAGCCTGGTTGGGATGGGTCCAGGAGGTGGTTGTCTTCCATTTGTTTAGGTAGTCTCCTGTTGATCAGTTTCTCCAAGACTTTTACTTGGTGGGAAAGCAGTGAGATGAGTCTGTAGTTGGCTGGTGAGGATATGTCTGCAGTGAGTATCTTCATTAGTGGCAATATGGTGGCGTGTTTCAAGGGGTCCAGGAAGGTAGCAGTGGTTAGTGAATCTTTGAGGAACAGGGTGAATGAGGGAAGGGCAGATGGGCTTTAGTTCTCTTGTGAAGGTAAAGTGCGGGCAGTGGTCCTACGGGGATCCCAAGTGGATTGCATGATATTGGCGGTTCTGAGGCCAAATGTGTTAAAATATATTCCCTTCTTGTAATACACCAGCTTTGTGAGGCATGCAAATGTAATGATTTAAAGGTATTTTTTAGCCCTTCCTATATGGAGGAATATGAAAAACTTTTGAAACATAGAAGTAAATTAGACTTGCGATATAAGAGTCATTCATGTAACACTGGAGATACAAATCATTTATCAACTGAAATATGAGTAACTTGTTAGAGTTTTATAGAAGCAGATATGTGTTAATGATCTCTCAGGTTTGTGTACCACTGCAGATTTGAGAAAACTCATGTCAGAAGTTTGAAGAAACACCTTTCATATCATGACAACCTGGAGACCACAGAGAATATGATGATAACGATAACAATAGCAATAATAATAAATGTAATATCCATCGTACTGTGTGATATTATTTATTTATTATTTAAGTAGCTTATACAGCGCGCAGCTACCCCCGAAGGGGTGTCCCGGCGCTAAGACAGAAACTCAAAAAACGTGAGGGGAGAGTCAAATCGAAAACAAACACAGAAGTCATGATAAAGAGAACAGCCATGTTTTTAATTTGCTACGGAAGATAGATTCAGACGGGCAGAACCTGAGGTCAAGTGGGAGACAGTTCCATAATTTAGCAGTAATTACGCTGAACCCTCTACCGCCCATTCTGGAGCGTCGAAAGCGAGGTGTAGTCAAAAGGCGTAAGTTGTTAGATCTCAGTGATCTGACAGATTGAGATATTACCACTCGCCTTTTGATGTATCCAGGCCCAAGGCCGTTAATAGCACGATAGGCGAGGGTGAGGATCTTAAATTGAATGCGGCTTGCAATGGGGAGCCAGTGAAGCTCTTTGCAATAGGAGGCAACCGACTGACGGTAGGGGATATTTCCAATCAGTCTGGCTGCCGCATTCTGCACGATCTGAAGACGAACGATCAGATATTGAGGGGCACCGGCGTATAAGCTGTTGGCGTAATCTAGATGAGATGTAATAAGGGCCTGAGTGATCGTTCTGCGGGCATCTAAAGGAAGATAGGGAAAAATCTTCTTGATCATGCGCAGCTTGGCAAAGCAGGCAGAGGTGACCTTGTTGATTTGCGCTTTACAAGAGAGTGAGTCATCAAATTGAAAGCCCAGGTTACGTGCTGATTGGACAGGGGTGGGCGCAGGGTTAAGTACTGTAGGCCACCATAGACTAGAGGAAATTGGAGTTTTCTGATTAAAGAACAGAACTTCTGTCTTATCAGCATTAAGTCTAAGGTGGTTGGTGGTCATCCAGGCACAGATGTTATCCAGGCATAGGCGGAAGTTGGCAAAGGTGGAGTCCGAGTGGTCTCTAAAAGAGAATATTAGCTGAGTATCATCAGCGTAAGAGACCACTCTGACTCCACAAGACTCCACCACCTCGGCCAGGGGTGCAAGATAAACATTGAAAAACAGAGGGCTCAGGGCAGAGCCCTGCGGGACACCACACAACAGGGGTTTACCCTCTGATCTGAAAGGCCTGAGCACCACCTTCTGAGTTCTGCCAGTAAGGAAGGACTCAATCCAGGCAAGGGCGGAGCCACCAATTCCCACCTGCTTTAGACGGTTTAATAGGATTTTATGTGAAACCGTATCAAAAGCGGCGGATAGGTCGAGGAGGACCAGCATGGCCTCCTCGCCCCTATCCACGCACTCACGGATAGTCTCAGACACTTCCAAGAGGGCAGTCTCAGTGCTGAAGCCTGCTCTGAAGCCAGATTGGGAGTCGTGTAATAAAGAGTTAGTTTCCAGATATTCTGTTAGTTGCAGCTGCACCGCCTTTTCCAGAATTTTTGCAGATTTGGGGAGGAGGGAAATGGGGCGATAGTTAGAGAATTTAGTAGGATCGGCATCCAGCTTTTTCAGAATGGGGACCAACAAGGCTTCCTTCCACATAGTTGGAAAAATGCCATAATGGAGGGAAGCATTCCAAATAGAAAGAAAAGGGATAGCCAGTGAGGGGGCCAGTTCACCCATGGTCTTGGCAGGAATAAAGTCGGAAGGAGAGCCAGATCTGCACTGGGTGAGTAACCTGAGTGCGATCTCAAGAGTCAGCTCGTTATAAGACTGTAAAGAAGCGGATTCCGGAGCCATCACAGGGAGGACCAGGGGAGATTCCTCAGTAGGAAACAAGGTGCTAATTTTAGCAATTTTTTCGAGGAAAAAGTCAGACAGTCCATCACATAGAGCCTGGCTAGAGGGGTTCTGCACAGCTCTGGCCGGGGGATTTACAAATTCTTTAACAATATTAAAAAGGGTTTTAGAAGAGTTCTTAGCGTTGGAGATTTGTAGTGAGAAATAGTCTCTCATGGTAGCTTTTTTTAGTTTGAGAAATTTTTTCAGAGTGGATTTGTAAATTGCTCTGGATTCAGGGTCATAGTTCTGCCGCCACTTGCGTTCGAGAATTTTGCAGCGACTTTTTTCCTCACGGAGGGTTAGAGAAAACCAAGGGGCAGAGGGGCGTGTTCTAGCAGAGGTGATGGGTTTGAGAGGGGCAATGGAATCGATGGCAAGGAGCAGTGCGGAGTTGAGTCTAGACACATTAGCATCAATGTCACTAGACAGAGGGTCCGGCTGATAGTTGAATACGGGGTCTAAGGTTGCACAGGTAACTTTATGCCACTTTCTTCCCAGCTCTTTCCTAAGGACAGTAGGGGTGGGTCTCGAGTTTAACTCTAGGTCGAAAGGGACAAAATGGTGATCAGACCAAATGAGAGGGAGGGAAGGAAAAACTGTGATGTTCGAAAAATTAGCAAAGATAAGATCAAGAGTATGCCCAGCTGTGTGTGTGGGGCCCTTGACCAATTGAAACAAATTCAGACTCTGCATCGATTCCAGCAGGTTGTTAGCTATCGAGCAGAGAGGGTTGTCCACATGGAGGTTGAAATCTCCAAGCACCAAAAAATATTGGTGCTTAAGGGAGAGATCAGCCACCAGGTGGATAAATGCCGTTAGAGAAAGAGACGAGGCAGTAGGAGGGTTATAGACTAAAATACCCGCCAATACTACTGCCGCGGTATCCGAGATAGTGAAGTACATAGCTTCAATCATCCCGATGTTCGTCATTTTGGTGATAGACAGATTGAGGTGAGATTTTAGGATAATGGCAAGACCACCTCCTAATTTGCCCCCTGCACGATTAATGCCCTTTAAAAGATAGCCCGGAGGGGTAGCTAGATGGATATCAGGGGTAGAGGTATCTCTGAGCCAGGACTCAGTAAGAAACAGGATATCCCAGGCGTCCGAAACTATTGACGTCCAGATCTCGTTGGAATGGCGGGGCAAGGAACGACAGTTAATCAGACCTGCTTTCAGCGTCAGGGGATGAGACAGACGTTTCGGCAGGCTGAGGCAGGGAGAGGGACGAAGGCTCCAAGGCGGGAGGGTAAAATTACATTGGGAGCAGTGAAAAGGAGCATCCTCCAGGCAACAGGGACTACAACAAGTAGTGGAGGGACAAGTAGTGGGTTTGAGTAAGCGGAGCTGGGATCCGGTCCAGCAGGTACGGCCAGAAACTGCCCGACAGTCAGAGGGACTGGCACTAGGCACGGGCCAGGAGCGGACGGGCGCAGACGGGCTTGCCTTAGGCGCGCCTTCGGCGCGCAAACGGCGCTCCCGCTGCGCTCGTCCGCTGCGCTTACGTGGGAAGCACATTTGTAGAGAGAGGGGGTGGGCGTGGCCTGACGGGTGGGCGTGGCGTCGCGTTGCAGCAGCGATGGCGGCCGTGGTCTGTTTCCCAGTACACAGCGCTAAGAACCGCTGTTAGTGGGGAGCCTGCTGGGCGGAGATAGCTGAAATAAGCTCTAGGTAAGGTGCATGAAAGTTTAAAATAGAGTTAGAGCAAGATTGCACAGTTTTTAAAAAGCGAGTAGCAACACCTCCGGCTTCCGCCTCAGAGGTCTAAAGTTTCACAATGTTTAAAAAAGTTAGAGCAAAATTGCACAGTTTTAAAAAGCACAGTTGTTTAAGAAGCGAATAACAACACCTCTGGCTTCCGCCTCAGAGGTCAAAGTTTCATATTCACAAGGTCAGATCAGTGCTTATATTTCCTATTGAGTGGAATATGCAACAATATATATAGCCTCAAACCCATGGATGGTCACAATAAAACAGATTAAGGATCCCCCCAAAAAGATGTGCTCACCAAAATTATGTTCCGAATAACTGTCCAGCCAATGGAAAAAGCAACAAAATGCCATGTTTCCTATGACACGCAACGGTGGAAAATAGCATTACTGACTGCATCTACATGTTTTACTCAGGAGCAGGATTTAAGTCTGCATTTCACAATTCAATTTCACATGTCCAGTCAAAGGCTCTTATTATGACATTGGTGGCCCTACAGTGGATGGCACAATGTGCTGTCTGTTGTAGGATCGCCAAAGTGGTGGTGCGACCGCCCACCAGATTAGGAGTTAAATCCTGGTCTGGCGGGCGGTCCTGCTGCGTTCTGTTAGGCTCATAGAAGAGCCTAACATGCAGACCACCGCTCCCAGAGTGCCGACTGCACCTTCTTGCACAGTGTGGCATACATGCCACACCATGCAGGAACTGGGGGGCACTGCATGTACGCCCCCGTGCACCTACAGGTGGAGGAGAGGCAGGTGTTGCCTCTCCACCAGCCTTTTCAGGGTGTGCTCACCGCCATGAAAAGGGAAGTGGACAGGCAACTCCTTATATATTAGTGCTCCTGACTGCTGCACGACTGCCGCAGGATCCTTGATCCCCGGCGGTCGCAGCGGTCCTGAGGCTGTCCAACTGCCACACTCATAAAACTGCAGGTGGGCCCGCATTGTGACGGTGTTCAGGCCCCCACCATGGGTACGGCGGTCCATAAACCGCCAAATTCGTAATAAGTCTTTTCTTTAATAAGGAATTTTAATGCACACACAACTAATACTATGCACAAACTTGCTAATACTTGCAGGTTTTCGGGTGGAATTATACATCGGAAGCCCCTCCTAAAGAGGCCTTGTAGGCTAACCAGGGTGCAAATCATGTACACTAAAGAAATGTCACCGGGGGCAATTAACCCCGCAAATCTACACTGTACCAGTTATTTGTGAGTTACCAAGGCCTTAAACCTAAAATGAGCAATACCCTAAATGCAGCAGCCGGCGACTTTTGACAATAACAAAGGGCTGATTTAGATTTTGGCAGACGGGTTACTCCATCACAACGGTGACAGATGTCCCAACCACATAAATATAAATCCCATAGTATTTCAATTTATATTTCGACGGATGGGACATCTGTCACCGCTGTGACGGAGTAACCCATCTGCGGCAATCTAAATCAAGCCCAAATACATTTTGCAGTGGATAAAACCAAGACCATAGGTGTTTTCAAAACATTAAGTCCTCTCTTGAGGAGACCTAAGACACATTTAGTACAAACTTATACACTTCGATTTCCTTTGCTATGCTGTCTAGCAACCACTCCTACCACAGAACACAGGGGGTAGCTGCCCTTGCTGGACACCTGCTTTCTCACTTCAGAGAAACTTAGTTTCACAAATTTATTTTGTTGTGGGGCCATGTGGGGTATGCCTTTGCCCTGAGCTGGCTACCCAACAGATTGCTGCTACCCCGTCATGAAGGGGTGTGTGACCCAATCCCTCCTGTACTTGCCCTGCATTGTCTTGTTTTCATTTTCCCTTCTTTAAGCCCCTGCAGATGCTTTATTTTTACTCCTTGGTGCCTCTTTCCACCGCCTACTGTTGCCTCCGTCATGATCAACCCAACGCAAGGCACTCACTATTTTATGTGGGGTAGGGAAGCCTGCCACTCTCTCTCTTCCCTTTCGTCCACTCTCTCCCATAAATTACTAGTAGCCATACTATTATGTGGCAGAGTACTTGTGCAGGGATGAGCGTGTGCAGTCCCATCGGCCAGAGATGGTAGACTTTTCCACAAGGGACTGGGGTAGCCTAAGCCTCCTCTGCCTGCTTAGGACCC
This sequence comes from Triturus cristatus, assembly GCF_964204655.1. Taxonomy (NCBI): domain Eukaryota; kingdom Metazoa; phylum Chordata; class Amphibia; order Caudata; family Salamandridae; genus Triturus; species Triturus cristatus. Next base: position 219,784,651 of record NC_140588.1, read on the forward strand.
TGTGGTCCTTTATCAGCAGAGAGGATACTTTCATACAGTTGGGGCTGTCCTGGGAGAACACGTTGCTCTGGTCTATGAAGATTGGACCTAGGCTTCTCAAGTGGGGTATCATGTGGGGATCTCCTTCCTGATGCCCTCTTCTGAGGACATTATCTTCACTGCAGTCCATCACAGCGAAGATGTGATGGCGCTGTCAGCTGCCCCCTTGCCTCAGGGCACATTTTCCAGCTTCACTGGGGCCACACATAAGCGCCCACCTTAGGTGCCTTTCCACAAACTGCATTTTGTGGTATTTTTCGCGGTGTTTGGACAAAATATCGGATCTTAAATATCGAAATACAGAAATATCATGTCAAGAGTTGTATGACTTCAAATATATCGTGGACAGGAATACCGAAGGGAAAAATATCGGTTTTAGTGTTGTATCGTTTTTTAAAATATTGATGTAGGAAATAGCATTGTATATAATATTATTTTTTAGTGTTAATTAAGATGTAATGTACTGTATTTATTTTTATTATAAGTGTTCATGGTTTTGTTAATGTGCTTTTATTTTTGCTAAGTTAAAAAAAATGTAAAAGTAAAAAAAAGTTTCTATTGTATTAATGTTCTTAAATAATTATTGAAATATATTTTTAGTAATGGGATGTTGGGTTATTAGGGGATACGGTTAGGGAGTTTAAAAAAAAATATCTTTAAATTTTAAATTGTAATGTAATAATTGTAAAGATATGTAAATTTATTTTTTGAATTTTATCATTTATTTTATTATAATAGTTTTTAATACAAAAATGTTATTTTATACTAAATAATATATATTGTAATGGAATGTATTTGATTTGATTTTAATTTAATTTGTTTTCGATGTTTAAATAAAAATTAGAAAAATACATTTATTAAACTTTAATAAAAAATTACACACATTTTGATAATTTAAACAATTTTTTTAAATCTGATATTTAAAAATATAATTTAAAAAAACAATTGTATTGATAATGTTGTTATTTTAAATTCATGTAATTGTCGTTTTTAAGAATATGAATGGTAGGAAATTGTAAAATAAATATTGAGATTTTACATCAAATTTATAATATAAAGATTACATTTTGAGTTAAAACTTTTTATATAAAGGTTAGTAGTTTAAAATAGTGTGTTTCAATATTTTTTATTTACTGAAATGTTATAATGTCTAGTAGCAATTTTGAATTTTTTATTTTAATTTATTATATTACGTTTACATACATTTTAATGTGAATTGGATTTATAATATTTGAAGATTTTAGTATCCAAAGTCTTTTCACAAATTAGTATAGATTGGAGCGGGAACAGTAAATGTTACTACTTTAGTGCCCAACACTTTCCTCAAGTTGGTTTAGTTATGAATGGAAATCGAAAATGTCACCCCTTTAGTGTCCAACACTTTCCTTAAATTGGTTTAGGTTGGAATCAGAATATTAAATGCCACCCCTTTGTTGTCAAACACTTACTCCAAGATAGTTTAGGTTGCAGTAGGAATAGGAACTGTCACCCCTTTAGTGTCCAACATTTTCCCCAAGTTGGTTTAGGTTGCAGTAGAAATAGGAACTGTAACCCCTTTAGTGTACAACACTTTAATTGAGTTGGTTTAGATTAGAGTGGGAATAGTAAAGGTAACCTCTTTAGTGTCGAACATCTTCCACAAACTGGTTTAGATTGGAGAGGGGATAGTAAATGTCACCACTTTAGTGTCAAACACTTTCCCCATGTTGGTTTAGATTGGAGTGGGAATAGCAAATATCACCCCTTTAGTGTCAAATGCTTTCTCCAAGTTGGTTTAGGTTGCAGTGAGAATTGTAAATAAATCACCCATTTAGTGTCCAACATTTTCCCCAAGTTGGACTAGATTGGTAAATATCACCCCTTTAGTGTCCAACACCTTATTTAAGCTGCTTTAGATTGGAGTGGGAATAGTAAATTTCACCCCTTTAGTGTTCAACAGTTTCCATACATTGCGTTAGATTGGAGTGGGAATACTAATTTTCACCTCCTTAGTGTTCAACACTTTCCCTAAGTTGGTTTAGATTGGAGTGGAATAGCAAATGACACCCTTTTAGTGTCCAACACTTTCCACAAGTTGGTTTAGGTTGGAATGGGAATAGTAAATGTCATCGCTTTTTTGTCCAACACCTTCTTCAAGTTGGTAGATTGGATTGGGAATAGCAAATGTCCCCCCTTTAGTGTGAAACACTTTCTCCAAGTTGGTTTAGGTTGCATTTGGAATAGTAAATGTCACCCCTTTAGGGTCCAACATTTCCCCCAAGTTGGTTTAGATTGGAGTGGGAATAGTAAATGTCACCCATTAGTGTTCAACACTTTCATTTAGTTGGTTTAGATTTGAGTGGGAATGGCAAAGCGCACCCTTTTAGTGTCTAATAACTTCCACAAATTAGTTTAGATTGGAGAGGGAATATTAAATATCACCCCTATGGCATCCAACATTTTCCCTATGTTGAATTAGATTGGAGTGGGAATAGTAAATGTCACCCCTTTAGTATTCAACACCATATTTAAGTTGGTTTAGATTGGCTAATGATTGCAAAACTGCTATTTAACGATCGCAAAACTGTTACTAAAGCAAGCCAAGATAATTTCTGGGGAACTGGACTTAATGGATTTAAAATCTAAACACCCTGGCAGCTGGGCTGAGAAATGTTATCATCTTGGCACCCTTCCCGCCTATCTATGTTTGCTGCGAGGGGGTAGCCATCACACGATGCAGATGGTGCGGCAAAACATAAGAGACTCTAATGCATGTAACATGCATATGTGACATCCTGAAATCCCAAAGGTGCTACTGGCCCTGCCCTGACCAATATTTCAAATGTAAACATAAGATCATGTGAGGCGGCTGTATTTACCTGTCTATAAGGAGAATCATGCCAGTTATTTGTGCGCTTTATAAAATTCATGACATGAGTAACAGGAAAGCCAAAAAATCCATGATGATTACTGAATTCCTGAAATATATTGATGACAATATCTGCATGAAAATCAATTATACGCAGGACGAATCACTGCATAAGATTGACTGATATTGAGGTGGACATTTTAATAAATAAAAAGAGAATATGCATTTTATAGACTTGTGTCTAAACCTAGGTTTTACTAATGAAAGCACAATGCACTTTTTTGAGTCATAGTTGATTGCACATACAGGGCCACACTACTGTGAGTTTTAGTTTGTAGGGCAATGCTTTCTGCCTACTGCATGATTGCATGTTTTTACTTTGTTTTTATTTCCCATCCTTGCTAGGCTCAAGATGTAATGATTTTATTTATTTGAACGCCAATAAACTTTCAATTCAATTCAATTCCATTAGATTGGAGTTGGACTAGTAAATGTCACCCATTATGGGCCGATTCCGATCCTGGAAAAATTTCCCCCGTCCGAATTGTATCCGGATTTTTTTCCGTACGAATCGTACAAGTAGCGTACAAACTGCCAAGTACGATTCGCATGGGAAAAACTCCATACGAATCACATCGGGGAAATTTCCCCACACGTCCTCGGGTCGGAAATTGTGTCTGACACATCCCCGGACGATTTACCGTACGAATCGGGAAAATGAAGTCCGACCGCGCAAGTACGATCACTCCTGTCCTTTCGATTTCACAACTGTATGGAAAAAAGACCGTACGGACCGAACTCCCATAGCAACCATGGAGACATGTGCCCGCATACGCGCCGAACACCCCACCGCAGACCCCGCATGTACGCGCAAAACGCCCCCCGGCCACGGATGTACGCGCCGAACCCCCACCAGTGTATGCATGGAGCGTACCCCCACCCATGTATGCATGGAGCGTACCAACTCCCCACCCGTGTATGTACGGACCGTACCCACACCCCACCCGTGTATGTACGGACCGTACCCCCACCCGTGTATGTACGGACCGTACCCCCACCCCACCCGTGGATGTACGGACCGTACCCCCACCCCACCCGTGTATGTACGAACCGTACCCACACCCGTGTATGTACGGACCGTACCCCCACCCCACCCGTGTATGTACGGACCGTACCCCCACCCCACCCGTGTATGTACGGACCGTACCCCCACCCGTGTATGTACGGACCGTACCCCCACCCCACCAGTGTATGTACGGACCGTACCCCCACCCGTGTATGTACGGACCGTACCCCCACCTGTGTATGCATGGAGCATACCAACTCCCCACCTGTGTATGTACGGACCGTACCCCCACCCCACCCGTGTATGTACGGACCGTACCCCCACCCGTGTATGCATGGAGCGTACCAACTCCCCACCCGTGTATGTACGGACCGTACCCCCACCCCACCAGTGTATGTACGGACCGTACCCACACCCCTCCCGTGTATGTACGGACCGTACCCCCACCCCACCCGTGTATGTATGGACCGTACCCCCCCCCAACCGTGTATGTACGGACCGTACCCCCACCCGTGTATGCATGGAGCGTACCAACTCCCCACCCGTGTATGTACGGACCGTACCCACACCCCACCCGTGTATGTACGGACCGTACCCCCACCTGTGTATGTACGGACCGTACCCCCACCCCACCCGTGGATGTACGGACCGTACCCCCACCCGTGTATGTACGGACCGTACCCCCACCCCACCCATGTATGTATGGACCGTACCCCCACCCGTGTATGTACGGACCGTACCCCCACCCCACCAGTGTATGTACGGACCGTACCCCCACCCGTGTATTCATGGAGTGTACCAACTCCCCACCCGTGTATGTACGGACCGTACCCACACCCCACCCGTGTATGTACGGACCGTACCCACACCCCACCCGTGTATGTATGGACCGTACCCCCCCCCACCCGTGTATGTACGGACCGTACCCCCACCCGTGTATGCATGGAGCGTACCAACTCCCCACCCGTGTATGTACGGACCGTACCCACACCCCACCCGTGTATGTACGGACCGTACCCCCACCTGTGTATGTACGGACCGTACCCCCACCCCACCCGTGGATGTACGGACCGTACCCCCACCCGTGTATGTACGGACCGTACCCCCACCCCACCCATGTATGTATGGACCGTACCCCCACCCGTGTATGTACGGACCGTACCCCCACCCCACCAGTGTATGTACGGACCGTACCCCCACCCGTGTATTCATGGAGTGTACCAACTCCCCACCCGTGTATGTATGGACAGTACCCCCACCCCACCCGTGTATGTATGGACCGTACCCCCACCCGTGTATGCATGGAGCGTACCAACTCCCCACCCGTGTATGTATGGACCGTACGCCCACCCCACCAGTGTATGTACGGACCATACCCACACCCCACCCGTGTATGTACGGACCGTACCCCCACCCGTGTATGCATGGAGAGTACCAACTCCCCACCCGTGCATGTACGGACCCTACACCCAGTCCCCCCTGTATGTACGATGCGAAACACCACCACCGATGGACGGTGCAGACCAACACCCTGCCCGTGTTCGTACGCACCCTACCCCAGGCCCACACACCAGCACCCTCACCCAACATCACGCATGTACGAGTCGTACTAAGCCATAGCAAAGGACAGCACTGTACAACAACATGGCCCATGTACGCACCGTACAGACGCAAAAAACACTCGTACTGAACCAGGACAAACCAAAAAAACACAAGGAGAGTCAATGCGAGGCACACAACACCACAAAACATATCCAACAAGGCCAAATACATCATATACACTGACCTGCAACTGACAAACAGCTAAACAGAGGCCCAAACCACTACCACTCCTTATAACACACCCACCCAAAGTTCAAACACAGCCACACCCACAAATGGACCAATAAAAAGGCCCAGCACACACAAACCATGATCCTTTGCAACAGATCCCCTACTGCCAGACCACAGAGACAACGCACTGCACCATACTACATACATCAATACACCTTACACTTGCACTCCTTCACACAACCACCATCACAAACACACCCTCATTACATTCACACACACACACCTGCACAAACACACTCACACACCCACAACCATCCACACCCACACCCCCACAACCATCCGCACCCACACCCCACACCATGCCCACTAACAAGAATCCAAAGTTCACAAAGGAGGAGCTGGAGGTCCTTGTCGACGAAATCGTCAGAGTCGAGCCACAGCTCTTTGGAACATTGGTCAGACGGAACAGCATAGCCGAAAAATCTGCCATGTGGGAGAGGATAGTCAATTCTGTGAATGCTGTTGGGGCCACCAGAAGGACCAGGCATGAGTGCCAAGCCAGGTGGTACGATCTGCGGAGGACGGTCCGCCGCAAAATGACGGACGACCACAACCAGGCCAACATCACTGGAGGAGGTCCGTCCCGCAGACCGGTACACTACCATCCCTGGGAGGAGAAGGTGATGGCCACGCTGCCGCCGGTGGGAGTAGACGGACTAGAAGGAGTCCGAGAGCCTGGTGAGTACACAAACAACTCACCTCACATGGGGGGAACGCCATATACAACCCAAATACCAATCATGCACGCAACCCCCCCAAAGCCAGCACCGTACACAACCACACTCCAAAAACACACACATGCCACTAGCGCCTCCATGCCCCATGCCCCAAGCAAGGCCATGCCAAGTCACAGGCCACACAAAACACCAACACAAGACAGGATGTCCCCGATGCCGGGAGGGTGGGCCTCAAAACTAACAGAGCAACTCTGAAGCACACAACAATGCCCTCAGCCCATATGGCTTAGGGCACAGCCATACAAACAGTGTGTCCCCACACAGTACTGTTTTGCCTGCTAATGGTGGCCGCGTTGCAGGACGAAATGGGTATGAAGGCACAATTTGCACACAACAGCAGCTAATGAAGACGTATCACACTGAAAGAGTGTCAGCAAACACTGCCACAGCAGCAGCGCAGACTCAGACACTCCGCCCAATGGGTGCCGGCAGAGAAGAAACAAACCCACATGAACAAGTCAATGGCCTTTGAAAGACCTGCAAACTGTGTGTGCCCAGGAAGCTGGGCTGAGGTGACAGAGGGTGACACACAGAGGGAGGGAGAGGGGCAGAGAGAGGGACAGAGACAGAGGAGGAGGCTGACAGAGGGAGGGAGAAAGGGAGACGGACAGAGGGAGGAGGCTGACAGAGGGAGGGAGAAAGGGAGACAGAGGGAGACGGACAGAGGGAGGGAGAAAGGGAGACAGAGGGAGACAGACAGAGGGAGGAGGCTGACAGAGGGAGGGAGAAAGGGAGACAGAGGGAGACCAAATCACCCTTGGGTGGTGTGGCCATGTCTGCTCGTCAGCAGGTGGACTGTGTGCATGTAGACAAGGTTTGGCACTGCGTGAACCCCCCCTTCAACCTTTGATAAACACTGGGCCATGTGTCAATCTGTGCACGAGTACATCCGTGCTGCAGGCACAAACAGAACCTTACACCCAGTATACCCACCCACTGTGTTTGTCAGAACCCTGTCACAAATTGTTAAGTTACCTACCTGCATTCTCCAATAGCATGGAAAAAACACCATTTGGCCACGTACAGTGCAACACGTAAGGCGGCTCTGCATGGCTTGCTACGCCCGCTCACTACACTGCTGACTGCATTCACAAAAGATGCATCAAGTAAGATTGTGTCACACATAGGTAAAGTGTCGAAAGCTGTGGCCAAGGGACAAACCTATGCACAAGTGCACTGTCAGAGGAATGCTCGCCGAATCCAACCACCCAGAGGAACTGTGCCTAATCAAAAATGAATGAACATGGATGTCGCATGTAACACAATTAACACTGTCTCTCTCACACACAGGTCAACGTCGTCGATCTCCCCCCAACACTGGGGGGGAAGACTCAAAGGACCAGGCTCTGCGTGAAGAGGACCCCACCGGCAGCGACGACTCTCACCACTCCGTGGATGACCCAGACCAACCTGGCCCCTCTGGTGTCCAACCACCTGCAGCACCTGCGTCAGGTACAACTGTGCCAACCACCACGCCCATTCCTGCCACATCCCAGGAGACACCCAGGAGCCCTGCCCGCACACAACAACACAGCCAGTCTGTCCAGGAGGGACAAGGTGCTCCGGGCACCCAGGAGGAGGCAGGCGACACCGCAAATGCCATCCCTCAGGGGTCCCGGAGACCCGATGTGCCCACAACGGCCGGCCAGGCGCAAGTGGGCAGGGGTGGTGGGAGTGGAGGACGGCGGAGGCGCGAACCTAACCAGTTGGCTCAGGAACCGGTAATGTCACATGTCCACAACATCCTGGACGCATACCGGCGTGACTCCAGAGGCATCGACCAGGTAGTGGAGACCCTCAATGAGATGAAGACCCTGCAGGTCGAGCATCATGCCAGTCATCTACAACACCATGGACGGATGGAGGCAAGACAGGCTGAGCTCCTGGCGGTGCACAGGGACGTGAGCCAATCACTCCGTCAGATCGCCCAAAGCCTGGCAAACCCTCCCTGTGCCACCAGGCGTAGACCAGCACCAGAAACAGGGAGGGAGGAGGAGGAGGATTCATCTGACGGAGCGTCCCTAGCATCGTCAAGGCCTGCTTCTGAGGGTCCCCGGAGGAAGGTGGGTCGTCCACGCAAAAGACCGTGAGAGTCAGCGGAACATCACCATCTCCCAGGTCACCTGGCCTGGCACCTGGCCCTCTGGCCCAACAGCAGCACAGCAGCAACTGACATTCTCTGCCACATGGCCGTGCTGGTCACTGTCTGACCAATGTTGACAAAGACTGTGGCACAGACTCTGATGACTTTCAATGGCAGGATACCAACTCCCCCTGTGAACTTTGGATTCTACACTCCCGCCAAGCACCTCTTGTCACCCCCCCAAACACGTACCCCAGCACCAATAAAATTCATCACAATCACAAGATGATGCCGTCAGTTTGCATTATTCCACTACATGTGTGTGTTGTAAAGTCAAACCATGCCTGATTTCAGAAGTAACTCCAAACATCCATACCCTGGGGTCTGAGTCTGGCACAGGACACACATGAGTTACAATGTACCATCCAAGACAGACATGGAGCACCATACTCACCCGTGATGGGCCCAACCAGCTGAGGGGGTGCCCGCACAACTGTGCCTACAGACCTATTTAGAAGAGCAACAGTCATGCGCAGAGGTCAGGGATCATGTGGAGTGTCCTGGGGTGGGAGTCCCAGGTATGTGTAGACACGTGGCAGAACCATGTCCTGCATGCTTGAGTCAGGTGGATGTGGAGAATGGTGGGCCAGCCAAGGTTGGATGCATGGAGATGGCACAATTGGGTGTTGGATCTCAGTGCCACAAGGTTGTGTTGTGGTTGAGGGCTGCATCCTGAGTGTGTGCGTGGATTGAGAAGGTCGTCCTGCAGCTGGCAGTGATCCACTCCCCCCATCTCTGTTGGACGTTGATGTGGCCTGGTCGCTGGATGTAGTAGCAGAGCTGTGCAGATGCAGATGTGGACAAGTATCATGGGATTTCTAACGCACATGTCCGTAGAGTGCAGGGTAGGATTAGACACGGATGTCGTAGTTGACCTGGGGGATGGTCTCCCTCTTGCCTTGAGGTTGATGGAACTGGGGATCTTGTGCATAATGCAGAATGTGCTGCCGCATGAGGCACAGATGCTGCTGATCAGCATAGCACATGTCAGCAAGCAATCCATGATGAACACCAGCTCGTTTGCGTGGACACTGGGTGCCCTTGCTGCAGGGCCTGCAGCAGCATGCACCATGTCAAGAAAACAATGCCACAAGTAGCACACAAAGACAAGGATCTCAGGTAGGAACTATGCAAAAGGTGTATGTCAAGGAAGGAATGTCTGGTTCAACATGGCACACACACACACAATGGATTCACATGCAGCACAGTGGCCGTCGTGGAGACTGACATGCCACAATACCTACACAGCCATGGACATCATGCACAATACAGAATCTAATCCCTGACAAACAGCTTGCATCTTGCTACTCTACACATAGACTCATATGCACCATCTCTGAGAACAATGCCAGACATGCCGCATGCACAGTGGCAACAGACCACCATTGACAGAGATGAGGCACCTTGGAGGCAGAGGGACTCCTTTATTACTCATGTGTGTCGGAATGCTAATGCAACTCTGTCAACACATACACAGGTCATGTGGATGAACACGTGGGACCAACACTGGCACCCCCCTTACCACCACAGATGCTGGAAATCCATGGCACTGGCACACAAGTGACGGGTTACAGCTAATCACCCCCTGCTGCTCACGGAGAGGCTGCTATACACCATTGAGCCCCTAATGGGGAATTCACACACCATGTCAACCCGGTGCAACCCGTATGTTTCCGAGGGCAGTGTTACACACATTGATGGCTCCATCACAATCCACAATCCCATTACAGATGACTGTCACCAAGTCTGACCATCAATTCAGGTGAATTCAGCTCCATGTCATGTGCCCCATGGTGATTCTACATGTATGTAGAGTATCCAAACATGAACAGGAGCAGTGCACACACATTCAAAACAAATACCACTCCCAAAAAGCCGTGCTGCATCCCTTACCCGAAGGAGATTTTCGAACTTGTCCATGCATGTAACGCTGATTCAGCACATGTTGCTGTGTTCATGAGGAATAGCAGGAGCACAACAATGCCACCAGCAGACAGCATGCGCAAGTACCTGTGGATGGGAGACACACCAGATGTCAGCCAAAATAAGCACATCCGCATGCATGTGCATGTACTCGACACGTATAAGGTTGTCAACATGCTAGGTGACAATGATGACTCTGGAAAAACATTCTTCTATTGCACCATCACTCGAGTGACACATCCAAACACACCTCTGACTCACTTGGCAGACATGCAGATGGACACACACATTGCAACACTTGCCACACACGGCCCAATGCGTGCACACTCAGACACTGGAACTCACCACTAAGCAAAGAAGTTGCGTATGAGCCGAGTCCGCATGTCCTCTACCGCCTCCTCCTCCTCCACATCACTTGCCTCGTGACCAAGCCCTTCATCCTCCACGGGTGGATGGTCCTGCTCATCTGGATCCAGGATGAGTGGCACAGCTTTCTCCACTGCCATGTTGTGCAGCATGCAGCACACGAGGAATATCTTGCAGACCATCACCTGTGCATATGGGAGTGCGCCACCGGTCTTGTGGAGGCAACGGAATCGGCTCTTCAGGAGGCCAAACGTCCTCTCTATCACTCGCGTGTTCCGCCCATGGGCGTTGTTGTAGCGGTGATCGGCAGCCGTGCTGGGATTGTGGAGAGGCGTGATCAGCCTTGGCATGTTGGGATAGCCAGCGTCCCCTACATGGAAACATCATGGACAAGAGTGGGTCAGGAGAAGCAGTAAGACAGGAAGATGACGTTAAATACAGGACTGCCAGAGTATACCCACCAACAATTCATGCTCATTCGTTGCGCAGCTGCAGCATCATTTCAGGCACCCTGCTACGCCTCATGATGTAGGCATCGTGTGCTGATCCTGGAAAACGAGCACAGACATGTGAAATCACCATGTTGGCAAGACACACCACAAGGGCATTAATGGAGTGGTAATGCTTGCGGTTCCTATACGCTACCTCCTGTGCCTGTGGTGGTACCAAAGCCACATGTGTTCCATCTATGGACCCAATGACATGGGGCATCCCTCCCAGGGCATAGAACTCACGCTTGACACCTGTCAACTGCTCAGGACTTGGGAATTTAATGAACTCATCCAGGTGCTCCAACATGGCCTCTAAAAAATCATGCAGAACACGGCTGAACATGGTTTGGGACATGCCACCGACATGGGCAATGGTATGTTGAAAGGTACCCGTGGCAAAGAAATGTAGGGCTGCCATCACCTTCATCTTGGGTGTCAGTGCAGTAGGATACCTGTGGAGCGGTTGGAGGTGTGGTGCCAGCCGTGTCGTCAACTCCTCAATCAAACGTTGGGGGAATCGGTAGCGGCGTATACAGTCATGTTCCCTCAGGTCAGCCAAGTCCGGAATTGCTCGAGGGAGAGGCGGAGCCCTGCAGTGAATTAGAAGGGACAACGAAGAGTGAGTACAGTACACCACCAATGTCAATGTACTGAGCACATGCTGAACAGGTAATACACATATGCTACATACAGAGTCAGGTCTGTGCAATATGCCCTGGACACGTATGCCAGGCATGTGACACTCCTACCAAGAGCCAGCTACAAACGTTGATTCTCAACCTCAATATGCCATGCCATGAAACTAGCTGTGGGCCAGTGTAAGTGAGCAGGCAGACGCATTACAGGAGTTACAGACATCCAAATATGTGCAGAAGAAGGATGTTTATTGTACAGACAGGTTGCGGAACACTAGAGGCACAGGTCACATGTCATAGAATAAGGACAGACCACACACCTTGCCATGAAGGATTACATGTCAAGACTGATCGCACATACATTGAGAGTATGCAGATATGTCCTTGTTTTGGAACTCCGTGTCGATGCATACATACACACCTTACGTCGGATGACACATGTGTGCTGGTGTGCGTAACAGTGTGCCATGCCCATCTACACACAGACACATGTTGGTTGCAGCAACTGCAGATGCATTTGACCAAACACCTACATCAAACCTATGGGAACACATGACACACACATGACATAGCTACAGCGTGCAACGCGGGCATTCACTTGTCAGGGGTAACATTCCGTGTACCTGGCATCATGGGACATTTGCGGGTGTCGGTGACTGTGCCATGCCAGTGACGCATGGCCCACCAAGTCTGTACTACATGCACACATGTCAAAGGAGTGAAGGGGATGTGTGGCACATAGGGCACCATCACACGTGACATGTGTACACAGCTCATCATACTTTAATTAGCTTCACACCTCAGGAGTATGGTGCCACATCACAGCCTGACCCACCTGTGCCCGACACATGTAGTACTGCACAGACAATGCCTTGATGTCCAGCCTTGGCCAAGTATGACAGCTCAATTCCTTCCTGTGTGCCGCCTGTCACCACTGTCAGGTGTGAAACGCACCGCACATATGCTCTGAGGGCGTGTGTAGGGTCCCTATCACTATGCGAGTGCTGGCGTACGTGTACGCCATAGTAGTTCGTACCATACACACGCGTGTGTACGGTCCCTATCACTATGGGGGTGCTCGCGTACATGTACGCCATAGTAGTTCGGACCGTACACACGCGTGTGTACGGTCCCTATCACTATGGGGGTGCTCGCGTACGTGTACGCCATAGTAGTTCGGACCGTACACACGCGTGTGTACGGTCCCTATCACTATGGGGGTGCTCACGTACGTGTACGCCATAGTAGTTCAGACCGTACACACACGTGTGTACGGTCCCTATCACTATGGGGGTGCTCGCGTACGTGTACGCCATAGTAGTTCGGACCGTACACACGCGTGTGTAGGGTCGGTCCGTATCACTATGGCGTACGCATACGCCAGCACTCCCATAGTGATAGGGACCCTACACACGCGTGTACGGTCCGTATCACTGTGGCGTACGCATACGCGAGCACTCCCATACTGATGGGGACCGTACACACGCGTGTACGGTCAGTTGCAATGCATTTGGGGTGCCCTAGGGCTGTGGAACGCACTGTACCTGTGTTTTAACATAGGATTGACATACGGGACACATGAGGGACAAGTATAGGGGCCTAAATGCATGCTGGTTGTCATGGAGACCGAGTTTCATGTTTGAATTTCGCATCATGTGGCCAGCAGAAGTCGGTTGGAGACAATATACTTTGTTGCAATGTGGTTGTTGACATTACATCATGCTCAATTTTTAAACCATGCAAAGCCTGTCACTGGGGTAGTTTTAAAGTGATTGGAGGACACGAAGGATGCAAATGTGACTGAGCCAATCACTCTGTACTCCTGTAAATGAAACAGGCCAGCAAGGAAGATATAAGGCAGCCAGGTCCCTTGAGAGAGCACTTGCCTGCACATCCTTTTATTCCACAACACTGCTGCTGCTTGTGATTCCTCTGGCACCATGTCCAGGTCTGTGGAGAGGGCCCAGCCATTCACCATGGAGGAGAATATGGCGTTGGTGGATGTGAGCCTCCCACAGTACACCATGCTGTATGGTCGACCAGGGGAGCAGGTGAGTGCAGACTCCACTAGCTTAAACTGTGGCCCTTTTTGTGACTGTGACTTCTGGTATTGTGTCCAGGTGTGACAGACATGCAGGGTTCTTCATAGTGGGTCCCAGGGGGGGAAGGGATCATGTCTCCCATGCAGAGCATGCTGTAGTTCCTGTGTGCACAACACACTTGCATAGTGCTTACTGTGACGATCACTGCATGGTGCATGCCGCTTTCGGACTGCCTAATCCTCCTGGAAATGTTGTTTCTACAGTCCTGATGTGAGTCTGTGCTCCCCCCAGGGTGACAGGTGCCAGTACCCACAGATGTGTGTCTGTTCAGTGTACCTGTGGTGAGAGTGTCCAAATGATGTGGTCGTCCCCTGGACATTGGTGTGTGTGTGTGAGTCCCCTGTCATCTGGTGTGTGCGTATGTGGAGTGTTGCACCCCAGCTGCATGTGGGATGGATATACCCTGCCCATCTGATGTGAGCAGGGAGCTGTGCTGGATGTCTGCCGTGCTGAGACAGCCCCACATCTGTGACACCCCCAGTCTAGTGGCACATGTGCAGAGTGAGGTTTGTAGTGGCAGTTGCCAATGCCAGGTGATTGTTCAGTGCCTGTGTGTGTCTGTGTACTCTGCTGAGGTAGCGCAAGTGGGCTGGGGCATGTGACTGCTTAGGGGTACTGTTCAGATTCCTGGTGTAGCTTGGGATGCATAGTGTGAGCCTGCATCATTGATTGTGTTGCACCCCTCATGCCACCTGTGTACTTTCAATGGCACCTACTGCATTTGCCCATTCCCAGGAGGATGATGTCACTATGACAAAGGTGCAATGAGTTGGCTGCATACTATGGCCAGTTCAAACATGCATAATTTGTAATATGTGTGTCTCTGTATCATTGATAAGGTGGATTGATGTAATGTCACTTTTGCATCCTCACAGGTAGGCGTCTGTGCCAAGGGGGAGATCTGGAAGCAAGCCGTCAGTGCCGTGAGGAGGACGGAGGGTCGGAAGCGGCGCCTAGCCCAGGTGAGGAAATGCTGGCAGGATATCCGGTGCTGGACGCGGAGGATCGCACGGGTCCTGCTGGAGGACTCACCTGAGAGCCACAAAAACCGTGGGCGCCGGCGTCTGACCCACATCCAGAGGCGTGTGCTGGCAGTGGTCTTCCCCGACTTGGACAGGCGCTTACTGGAGAAGCAGCAGCAGGGAGGGGGTAGGTACATGTGTGTTTGTTGTGTGTGACCAGCTTTTGGAAGTGCGCAGTTGCATGGATACACTGCCAGGGTTTAAATGTGCAGTGCATATCCT
Source organism: Triturus cristatus (assembly GCF_964204655.1). Taxonomy (NCBI): domain Eukaryota; kingdom Metazoa; phylum Chordata; class Amphibia; order Caudata; family Salamandridae; genus Triturus; species Triturus cristatus. The sequence goes on from NC_140588.1 coordinate 219,800,078, forward strand.
GTTCCCCAAAGTAAAGCAATGCTGTTCTTCCTCCCTTCCCCTCCTTGCCATGAGTTCCCTGGTCTGTGTGTAGTCACTCTTGCACAAGGTTATCTAGGCTGGCAGTTAATCCAAGTGCCCAATGCTTGCAGCATCATGTGTGGGGGTGGTGTGTAACAGGTTTTTGGACGTTGCCTGTGCCCTGGCCAGTTCTGTCATTGTAGGGTCCTTGTTAGTTGGCACTGATGCTGAGTCCCGACATGGGAGTGTGTGTTTCATGTGTACTGCCTTACTGCCTGCATGTCAAATGTTGTGCCCTCTGACATGATGTGCTTGAGTGTGAGATATGCATAGTGCAGGGATGGTGGCTTGTGTTCCAGTCATATCCATCCAGGGCCATGGAGTAGTGTGGCCACTCCAGTCCCCTGGGGCACCTTTTCCTAGGTATCATGTGTGTCATCAGACAATGTGGACATTCTCTGTGTCTTCAGCATAGTTTGGGCCCTGTGGCATAGTACCCTGGCCTCAATTGTATTCAGGTATACTGTGCTACATGTGTCCACTGTACAGGGTGACCTAATGTAGCTGGTGCATACTCACAGGGGCCAGTGCCTGTGTGTCTTGGTACAACTATCTGATGATGGTTGTTTGTCAGTGATATATGTGGACGGGCGCACCAGGGGTAGTTTGTGTACGATCAGGATTTATTGCAGGCCATGTGTTTCCAGCCCAGACTAAGAGGTGTAAGTACTTCCTCTGTCTCAATCACATTGTCTCAGGTAGGGGGGGAGTTGGTGCGGGCAAGGCCTACATGTCCAAACCTGAAGTCTCCTTGCTCGGTCTGGCCAGTGTGTGATGTTTGTGTGGACAAACACTCAAGGTGCAGTGACCCAGTCATGTTGGCCATGGTTTTCAGTATTACCTTTGCAGCATGTCCCAAGAGTTGATAGACATGGTTCCTGATCATCCCTTTCTTGTCTACGCTGTGTGTCGCAGATGCTGTGCTAGATTGTCCCCAGAGCCTGGCTCCTCTGTACAATTTGATATAAAGTTATTTGCTATTGTGTCATGCTCTCCATATTTTAACAGTGGCATGGTGGGTCAACAAACTGTGTGTTGCAGGGACTACATATGTACCTTGTATTGTAGATGTTACTCTTGTTGCTTTTCAGGCTATGCACTGTGACCTATGTAGAGTTGACTCATGTGACATATGTATACAGGTGTCTGATTTCTCCTGTCTCTTCACCTTGCCCACAGCATCGTCGGGGAACTACGAGGGAGACACTGGCACGGACCGTGAGGAGGGAGCGAGCACCAGTGCCAGCAGTGCTGAGTTGGCTGGCACATCGGGTGGCACGGAGGCCGACGGGAGTGCAGCGGAGGACCTGTCCAGTCAAACCACCACCGACTATGACGCTGACGGGTCCGAGGCTGAGCTCTCCGAGAGGGCGGAGGCTGCTCCCACAGCTGACAGCAGCACTCCATCACTACCCGCCCCCTCCATTCCGATCACCAGCCTCCCACTTGCTCGTGTCCCTTCCCGCCGTGCTAGGTCACCACGTGTCTCCTTCTTGCCAGGCACCGCACCCCCTGCTCCTGTCTCCACTGCTGCCACCAATGCCGAGTCTGTGGACATCCTGCGGCAGTTGCAGGTTGGTCAGACTGCGATGCTTAGTGTCCTCCATGGCCACAGCCGAGTGCTCAACCAGATGGAGGCATTCATGGAGGGCATTTCAGCTGCGCAGTCTGACCAACGCAACTTGCTGAGGTCCATAGACTCGACACTGACTGCAGCAGTGGGTCTCCTGCAGCGCTACGTCCCCCCCTACCCCTGAAACATCCACACTTCCCACTCCCATGCCTGTCCAAAGCACACCCAGACGTCCCCATGCATGCACCCCACCAGACACAGGCACCACACAACCAGGGAAGGCAAAGCGCACAGCTCCTGGCACGCACACACAGGGAGAAGTAGGCACACCCACTGGGTCGGGGGGGAAACGGAAGACACGCAGCCAGAGTGGGAGTCCACATTCCTCACGACCACCACCCTCCAAATCCACTCCCCTCAGCTCTCCTGGCCAAGAGTCGGACACAGGGTCAGTCCTGCCCAGTGTGTCCATCAGCCCCAGTGTGGCACCACCCCGCAAGCGGTGAAGGCAGGACACCGGCAGGGGAGTTGAGTCCCCCCCTATCCACACCCTCCACCAGTAGCGCTGCGACCCATCCCTCCGACCCCCCCCCCTCCTTGGGGCCTGTGGTTCCTTCGGGTGCAGGGGAGACGCTGGGCGACCTGGCAGTAGTGTGCAGCGCCGTGCTCGAATCCACCTTTGGCGCTGCCCCACCCCCTGTGTTGGAGTCGTCCATCCCTGCACCCACAAAACCTACCCTTGCCCCTCCTGTCCCTGCGGTGTCTGTGCCTTCCCCCCCACATGATGCCCCCCCCCTGTGGATGACAAGGTAGTCTGAACTGTGCAGGCAAGCTAGGGGACACGCATCCCAATGTGTCCCCACCTGGATTGGAACTATGGACTGCCCTATGGGCCTTGTGCATATGGAACTTTTCATTCAATACATTTTAGAACATTGCTGAATAAAGCTATTTTATTTTCCTTGGCACACTACTGCTTTTCTGGCATTGCTGTTGGTGGTGCTGCTCCATGATTTGGGGTGGCGATAATGTGTTAGGTGTCTGGGATATGTTGTTGTGTGCTGGTCGTGGGGTGGACCCTGTTATCTGTGTGCCATCACACGGTATTTGCTATCAAACTTTGCTCATGTAAGCTGTTACTGCATGGTGACATTGTCCCAAGGTGTGTACCTTCCTCTGTGGACCCTGACATCTTCCCTGCAGGGTGTTGTGAAGACATTTGTGCAGTGCTGTGTCTACATTTGCTGGGTGTGTGACGGACCTCTTCAACTTTGGCCATGCATGCTGGGCAAGGTCTCCACCTGCATCATTTGTGGCATCCTTGGGGGTCACTGTACTTGTGACTGGAGTATATTGACATGACTTCATGTGTACATGTTACCTTTTCCACACTATGCATGTGTGTACTCCCAGCCTCGCACACATGTGTTACGTGTTCTGCTGGGTCTTTGAGCACCTGACTGACAATTGTGGGCATTGTATCTGTGGGTACTCCACCCCTTTCTTTCCATGGGCACAGCTGGGAGGACTCTGCACCCACCCCTCCTGTGTCTGGGCACTGCTGGGAGGACTCTGCACCCAGGAGTGATAGGCACCCACCCCTCCTGTGTCTGGGCACTGCTGGGAGTGATAGGCAACCACCCCTCCTATGTCTGGCCATGTACGCTCCATGCATACACGGGTGGGGGTACGCTCCATACATACACGGGTGGGGGTACGCTCCGGACATACACTGGTGGGGTGGCAGTACGCTCCATTCATACACGTGTGGGGGTACGCTTCGTACATACCCGTACCCACGCTCTGCGGGCCTGGGTACGGGCCGTACCCATGCCTTTGAAACATGGGTGCGGTGCGGACCCCCAATGTTGGTGGGCCATAGGGGTCCGCGCCGTACCCAGCACTTCAGAGCGTGGGTACGGGCTGTACCACGCACACACCTACATCACCCCAACAATGGTGGTACGACCCGTACCCACGTTCGGAAGGCCTGGGTACGGGCCGTACCAGCATTGTTGGGGTGATGTAGGGGTACGCGTGGTCCGACCCGTGCCCACGCTCTGAAGGCCTGGGTACGGCGCGGACCCCTACGGCACCCCAACATTGGGTGTCCGCACCGTACCCACACTCTTCAAGCATGGGTACGGTGCGGACCCCTATGACACCCCAACATTGGGGGTCCGCACCGTACCCAAGCTCTTAAAGCATGGGTACGGTGCGGACCCCCAATGGGGTGCCGTAGGGGTGCGCACCGTACCCAGGCCTTCTGGGTGTGGGTACGGGTCGGACCACGCGTACTCCTATATCACCCCAACAATCCTGGTACGGCCCGTACCCAGGCCTTTAGAACGTGGGTACGGGCCGTACCGCCATTGTTGGGGTGACGTAGGTGTGTGCGTGGTACGACCCGTACCCACGCTCTTAAGGCGTGTGTACGGTACATACCGGATTTGTTGTGTTGGCGGTTCGCGTCATCACCCACTTCCATTGTGGCAGACGCTGGCGTTGCTGGACACGCCCCCACCCCCTCGAGGTGACCAGGCCCTGGAGGTCAGGTATGTGCAGGGCATGTATGACTTGTGACATGGGTGGGGGTTTGGTTTCCTGCCCCTGCCCCCCCCTTTGCCCCTGGGTGTGGTTCTGACCTTCTGCGGCGTCTGCGTCAGTACCTGTAGAGCAGGTGGACTGCTATGAGGGCCGGGATGACACGTAGGTTCGGGTCCATGGCTGTCCGTCGCGTATAGGTGCTCCTTGTGCGCGTCGTCCTGATTTCCCGGCACTTTTTGGCAGCCGGAGAATATAATCCGTGTGGGGTGACGTCGGTGCGGATCGTACTTCCTGGTTCGTGGACCGCAGGCTGAATGCGTCCCGACGTCACGTCGGCATTGTCTCGGATCACATTGGTATGTATTTTTTCGTCGGTCGGTGTTTTTTACGATTCGTACGGGAATGGCGTTTCCGTGCGAATCGTACTTGCATGTTTGTAATGTTTTTTAACCGGGTATGAGTCGGACGGAGAAAATGCTCCGTCCGACGGTTCGTACCCGGTTTCTCCAGGATCGGAATCGGCACCATAGTGTTCAATACTTTCATTGAGTTGGTTTAGATTGGAGTGGGAATAGTAAAGGTCACCCCTTTAGTGTTCAACATTTTCCATACATTGGTTTACATTGGGGTGGGAATACTAATTTTCACCCCTTTAGTATCCAACACTTTCCCTAAGTTGGTTTATATTGGAGTGGGAATAGTAAAAGTCACTCCCTTTAGTGTCCAACACTTTCCACAACTTGGTTTAGATTGAAGTGGAATTAGTAAATGTCATCCCTTTAATGGGCCAACACCTTCTTCAAGTTAGTTTAGATTGGATTGGGAATGGTAAATGTCACTCCTTTAGTGAGCAACACCTTCTTCTAGTTGGCTTAGATTGGAGTGGGAATAGTAGATATCAGTCAGTTAGTCAAAAAGAATGTTTATTTAGACCATTGGCCTCTACACTGCATAAAACCTCACAAAATTAGTCGTCATAAAAATATGAATATACAATTAGACATCCAAAAACGTATATAAGCCATTAAAATCTTCTCATATAATTTATAAAAACATAATCAGAACAATATATGTGAATAAAATCTTATCCTAGGCTTACATAGCAAACACTGCCATTTCTACATAAAGAAGTTAAAGACAGCTTAAAAATGGCAGATGCTCTAACAAACCAATTAAAGTCTTTTAAACCTCCCCAGGGCACAAGAAAAATCCAGATAGCGCATATCCATTAAAAGTGCCACTACTTGCGCATGATTATAAGTGCCCTATTTTTTTTAAAGCGGTCTTAAAATAGTTTGTTGAAGGGTCTGTACTTTTAAACATTCCAAGAGGCTATGTAGATTATTGCATTTTACACTCAAGCCACAGGTACATTTACAAGATACATCCATCATTGCCATGTTTGTCTTGTCACTGCTATAAAACAGATTAATACCTATTCTCAGCCTTAACAATTCATATCTGAGACGAAGGTTAGGCAGTGAATCCACAAGAGGGAACCGCTCCTGATTTTGCCATGAATTGAGCACACATTGGGCTGAAAGCTTCCTCTTTAAGTACCGACTATCATGTTCTGTGGCAATATTCTTCATAATGATGCTGAGTTTACTTCTTGTGGTTTCTATATGCAGATTCTGGGAGCCTATCCTAGGACTCATTATCCTACATATGTCCTCTAGGTTTCTCCTGACACCCTTGGCCCACTTCAATTCACTATGTGTAATCTCATTCTTACACCATAAAGATACCTTTCGCCCGTCTCCTGTATTGAAATGTAGACAGAATTGAACTGCCTCTGCCCGTGGCATATAACTCTATGACGTAGTATCTATTTTCTTTCTTATTGCCTGGATCATTGAGGACCTCGGCAGGGACAATAAACTTTTCAGATATTTCCACTCCTCAGATTCTGAATTCCTTTTGCTGCATAAGCTTTACAACTCGGCTCCATACTGAAATTGAGGTCAGATCGTAGGCTGTTGAAACAGCCTTAGGGACATATCCCCATAATCTCTTTTACATTTTATCAGACCACTTACTGATGCTAGGGTTCTCGCTTTAAGCGATTCAATACTAACGTTCCACAGTAACCTCTTCTCAAACCATACCCCTAAGTACTTATATTTATCAACAGATTCTAATTTTGTGGATCCTAAGTACCACCCAAAATGTGCATATTTTTTGCCAAAACCAAATACCTATTTTGGGACTTACACCCTTTTCAACTGCTAAAGCTGATGGTAGGTCTGCTATAAACAAGGAGAAGAGTAAGGGGACCAAGTCACATCCATGTCTCAGCCCATTGTTGATTGGGATTTTCTGTGTCAAAGTCCCATCAGTGTCCGTAATTACCTGAGCCCAGTTGTGTGAGTGCAGCTCCTTTATAAATGCCAGAAGGCTCTAGGAGATATCTTGTTTTGCAAATGTCTCCCCTAAACTATTCCGGTCCACCAAGTTAAAGGCTGCAAAATAAGCTGCCCCATTGCTCCATAGACATCCGAGCAAAGAGACCATAAGCAGAAGCAGTTATCTATTGTGGAGTGGTCTTCCTTAAAGCCCCTTTGTTCTGGGAGTACAACATGGTATAATTTATCCCATTCCTTAAGACTACCTAGGATTATTTTTGCAAACAGGTTTTCACCCACATCCAGCAGGTTAATCAGCCTGTAATTTTTAAGGTCCTTTTTTTCCACCTCGTGTGTATCGGTCTAATGATAGCCCCTTTCCAATTGTTTGGAAACTGGCATACGGCTCAAATTCCTTGGGATGTCTGGTGAAAGAATTTTCCCACCAGCCTGCTCTGGTTTTAACTATAATGGCAAGGAGGTTATCTGCTGCTCTAGTCAGGACCAGTGTTGAGATGGTGTTTTTAATATTGACCAGAGTAAACTGATATCCTCATCCACCTCATTCCATTCTATTGATCTTGTATTCTAAGACTCCGATCCATAGATTTCTTTTAAATATTCGACACATGCTTCTTCTTCCACCACACATTTCAATTTCCCCATCTCCTTGCCTGAGCCCAGCTGCAAGAGCTTTCAAAACTTTTTACATTTTTTGTTTCTATAGCTTCTAACACATGTTCCAGCAGCTCTCCTTATATACTCTTTTCCAATCTCTGACCAGTTTTTATATTCTCCTTTGGTGTTCTGGAGGCTGACATAGATCCCATGGTCAAACTTTGTGTTGAGGATTTTTACTCCCTTTCTGACTTTAACTTTCTACAATAGCCATCAAACCAATCCTTAGCTTTCCTTGTGTCGGCCCGGGCCCTTTTCTTCATCTTCCTGTTAGCATTTAAATTATCCGTAGGCAGAGAACAACCTGACTAATTGAATTTTTATACCATTTTATACAATTTACAGAGGCTTGTGTCAGCTCTTGTCTCTGCTGAAAATTAACTAATTTCACCATTCATTCCTCTATGATTCTGGTGGTTAGGTGCTTTGGGTGATCTATCTGTAGGCGTAAAGCCATATCTCTAATCCTATTTACCCCCATGCTTTTTTCCAGTTGCAGGGGATAATGGATGCTTTTCTCAACTTGCGATACCTGGAAGCTCCCATTTGTATCAAAGAACCAGGCATGCAAAAAGATGTAATCAATTGGGTAAAGTGGCAACACATTTTTAAATGTCTGGCATGCAGGCCAGTTGGGTTCCCTGCACCCATTAACATACAAAAATCCCTTTGAGCCCAAATAATTTCCTAACACGATGTCACACATAGCTAACATTCTAGCGAGGTAACTAGCAGTATTAATATTAAAAGACAATATCTCCTTAAACAAGGGATCAGATATTGTTGAGTCCAAATTATGGTTAAAATCTCCAATCAATATAGTCATATCTTTATGAAAATTAGTACACATAAATTCCACATCCTCCTTAAATCCCCTAAGTTCAGACCCAAACTCGTCCGCACTCCCCATCTGTATGTAGACATTTTTTATTAGCATACAGTCATATCTCTTGTCTGGATTATAAAGATGTACTCTGCAGGCCACCATCCAATTACATTTTACTCCTATTGGTGTTACCTTTTTTGCAATCTTGGTAGATGTAAAAATAAATAACCCCCCAGATGGTCGCCCCTGCTGCCTCTTCTTTGCTGTTCTATTCACCTGCACAAACCAATCAATTGTCGGTGTTTTGTCGCAGAGTCAGGTTTCATGTAAACATGCAATCTCATATCAATCTGTTATCTCTTTAAATCTTTCTGAGCGTGACATTTTTGCAAATCCTATAAATATTACCTGAGAGGGCACCCAGGCTGTGCGACCACTCTTTATCCTAGTCGATATCGCTCTACCATCCGTCCTCACTATATGCTCTTGAAGAAAGTAACGCGTATCTATTCTCACAGCTACTGACACCCCAAGTTCCTTCTGAGCTGGTGTGTGGGACCATTATTTTTAGGTCTTCTTTCTTGCTATCATCTGACTGTCTAATATTCATGAACCCTTGTTCAAACAGCATGACCTGCCTTGGAACCAACACTACATGATACCTCAGAAAGGCTTTATTAGAGTAGCCAGCTTCAGGTATTTCTGTTTCTGGTATGAATTTAATCCCTTTCTTTAATACCTCACTTTCTACCTTTTCAAGCACTGTCTTGAACAGACCCAAATACAGTACAGTACCTATGTTACTTCATTATCTTTGTTATTGTTTGTAAACCCTACTTGTCTGAGGTCCTCTGACTCTATTGCTTTCAGACTTGTTTTTTTTTAGAAGGAGTATAATAAATGAGCGTGATTCAGGGGGACTAACTTCCTTACTCTCTTTCCCTTTTCCCCCTTTTGGTATAGGTTCGAGATAAACCCATAGCTTATTTACTTCTCCTCCCTTTGCTAGTGTGGTTTTTTCAAGTACATCTCCCCTGCTAGTATCCCTTTTTACTTTATCTATATTACTTCCCCACCCTGGTTCACTAGAGCCTCCACCTTCAGTACTTATTCCCCCTCATTTAACATTCCCAGGATCTTTCTTTCTTGAAGGTTGGGAGTTGCTCCATGAAAGACTCCCTGAGTTTCCCCTTCCAACCTCTTCTTCCCTGTATGCGTTACTAGATCCCTTAGGAATGATTCCATGGGGTTTCTTTTTTAGATCTTTAGCTTTTTGTTTTGACTCTCCTTATGTGTTCATGGCTGCTTTCTCCTTTTTTCCCTCCCTTGCACCCCTCCCTGCCTTTTTTCTAACTCTTTTGTACAAGGGCTGTACTGCCTATATATAGTTAGTTCTCCCAGCTTCTTTATCAACATTGGATGTTTGGAAACATGAACACTTGGAGCACCATCCACCTAGGAATTAGCCCCTTCCGCCTCCCTGCAGTCTTCATTACTCAAGGATTACTTATTTTCATAGACAGGCCTTACTAAGGTTGGCCTATGGTCCTTTATTTGCTTTAGTTACCCTGCGATGATTTATAATTGTGCTTTCTGTGATTTTAAAATGTCATTTTCCTCACTGTCACCTCCAGTAATCCTTGCAAGGTTTTTTGTAGGATCAGCATTATGTCCAGCATTGAGGCTGATGGTGACGCCGAAATCTCCAGATTTAAATTGAATTTTGCATGGATCCACATGTTTCTTTGTTTACTGCTGGCATGAGTTGATCTTGTGTGTTGTCGAGCTTCTCCCTACTTTCTTTTGCATTCCCTTTATCTATCCCTTCATTCAACCCACCTTCTGCCCCCTCTTCTTGTATCACCCAATTATCTAATAAGGAGAAAAGCCGGGGTGAAGAGAACAACCTTGATTCTAATGTGAACTCTTTACAGTCCATTGTATCTGGATTGTTTATGGAGGTCTTAAATCCGAAACCTGATAACAATCATTCCTCGTACTTTTGATGTCCTTTCTCTAGAGACTGGACCCTCGGGTTGACCTTGCCTTTTTCAAAAATGTTTGCCCACAAAGTCCATGATTGATTTAGAGACTGACGAGCCACCAGTCTCGCTCAGCGTGGGGCTTTTATAACGATCGTGCTTCTTTGCACTTTTTCAATCAGACTTCCTTACATCATCCTTTTGCACAACCTGATTCCCTTCTTGGGCCTTATTTCCTGCTGTGGTTGCTTCTCTCTTCTTTAAGTGTCTACTCAAGCCTTGGGCTGTTCTACCTCTCCCTGGCGCCATACTTTCTGGTTTGATTCTTGGATCTATTTTTTCAAGGGTTGCTACTGCTCTCTCTTTACAGGTTATAGGCCAAACCACTCACTCTCTAGCAGATGAGACCCACATTTTTCCCCCTTAATTATGGTTCCAACACCCACTCTGAAATGGGGTATATTAATCACTTTTAAATCCTTGTTTCAGAAAATGTCACTTACCTCTGCACTGCTTATGCGCTGTGACGGTGAATCGCTCTCACCGCCTCCACCCGTTTCCTCCTTCGGTGCACTTTCCTCAGAGTTCTGTGTAATTGAGCTAGGGACCTTATTTGCACCCCTCCTTTTTTGTCCACATAACAGGTGTCATTTACCAGTGCCAGCTTTGTCCCCTGCAGGCTGCATTCTGGCACTGCCGTGCTCCAAACTCTTTACGATTTACCGTGGTGAGCAGGTACAGGAGAGGCACATCAGGCTCCGGAGGCTCAGTGAGGCACCAGACTGTCACCAGGGTGCTGGTCCAACCACCCCACCTCAAAAGTGCCTCCAAATGTATTAGGAGTACTTGGGAGGGGCAATTGTATATTTTATTAACCGCTCCATTCTAACTCCAGTTCCAACTTATTGGCGATCTTCTCTGTAGCAGATACTGGGTGGGCGGGCACGAGCATGGCATGGCACCCCATTGTTTCCTCTCTGACACAGTTTTCATAGAGGAGGAACCGAAAAAGAGCCCCCTCGCGGGGGCCCGTTGGGTATTGCGCCACCGACCCGACGAGGAGCAGGTCCATATGATGAAGCATGACACCTAGCTTGCTGGGTATGTGAGGACCCTAGTTCTGCCACAGCGGGATCCCCTCCGAATCCCCCTTCCACCTAGCATCCCCCCCACCACCACCACCTCCTTGTTGGTGGATGGTCCCTTTACTTCTAATAAACTAAGCACCACAACTAGAGGAACAGCATCTACATTTGCTTTAAGGTCTGCTGAGCCCAGCAGGCCACCATACCTGGGAGGGCCTGTCATTCCCAATGGACTCGCAAATTGCAAAAGGCTCATTAATATTAATGAGCCTAGCAATTTGCGACCCCATTGGGAATCGCAAACAGTGTTGAACATGTAAGATAGCGCCTCTCAAATCGCGCGTCTCAAAAGACTCGCAATTTGTGAGGCGCTATTTTGCACGTCGTATATCTGGCCCATAGTCCTTTGTTATTTCTGAAGAGTTTTACTTTAAACTGTAGCATGCTGTACATTCTTTTAGTTTGTTTGCTTAGTTTAGGGCCAATTTGGGTAACCTTTTGCTTGATTCTTAGTTCTTGGTAGCTTTGCTCTTTTTGTAATGCTTTGAAAAATTTGTATGCTGTAAGTTGTGTTCTGCCTGGTGTGGATTGTAATGCATTGTTTGTTTTGCCTCCGTGTCCCAAGGGGCCTTTATAGACATTCCACCATGGTATCTGGTACTTGGCTTGGCTTCTGTGTCCTTACGGATGCAGTCTGGCAACCCATGTATTTTCGAAATAGTCCATTAGGGGACTAGGTTTGTCTTCATTTCGTTAGTACAAAGGTCTTTCTATTAGTAAATTACAGTGGTTGACTATCTCTGTGAAACATAGGCTACTGCTATAATTTTTTTTATTTACAAAGCGAATTGGATGTTAGTAGAGTATTCTACACTAAGAGCCTGATTATGAGTTTCATGGTCCGACCACCCGAACACCGCTGCTGCGTCCTCCAGAAGACAGCAGTTCCGACCTTCTCCCGAACGCTGTATGACAAGTTGACCGCGGTGTCCGTGCTGTGGCAGAAGAGGTCTTGTGGTGGTGGTGAATGGTTTTCCATGAATATCGATACCTTTGTGAGCATTTTGACTGGATGTATGTCGTTACAACGCACACTTTTACAACGCATGCACTTACAACGCATTTTTTACAACGCAAAATCCATTACCGCATTGCATTACAACGCATGACACTACAACGCATTTCTAAAAACTACCTTTACAACGCATTCCATTACAACGCCTACTACCTTTACAACGCATACCATTACAACGCATAATATTAAATTGCATTTAAGGTAAGTATTAGATAGTATAGGGGTAAAAATTACTATTCTAACTCCAGGGGGTGCAACAGTAGGGTAAGTGTTGGATAGTATAGGGGTAAAAATTACTATTCTAACTCCAGGGGGTGCAACAGTAGGGTAAGTGTTGGATAGTATAGGGGTAAAAATTACTATTCTAACTCCAGGGGGTGCAACAGTAGGGTAAGTGTTGGATAGTATAGGGGTAAAAATTGCTATTCTAACTCCAGGGGGTGCAACAGTAGGGTAAGTGTTGGATAGTATAGGGGTAAAAATTACTATTCTAACTCCAGGGGGTGCAACAGTAGGGTAAGTGTTGGATAGTATAGGGGTAAAAATTGCTATTCTAACTCCAGGGGGTGCAACAGTAGGGTAAGTGTTGGATAGTATAGGGGTAAAAATTACTATTCTAACTCCAGGGGGTGCAACAGTAGGGTAAGTGTTGGATAGTATAGGGGTAAAAATTGCTATTCTAACTCCAGGGGGTGCAACAGTAGGGTAAGTGTTGGATAGTATAGGGGTAAAAATTGCTATTCTAACTCCAGGGGGTGCAACAGTAGGGTAAGTGTTGGATAGTGTAGTGTAATATTATGCGTTGTAATGGTATGCGTTGTAAAGGTAGTATGCGTTGTAATGGAATGCGTTGTAAAGGTAGTTTTTAAAAATGCGTTGTAGTGTCATGCGTTGTAATGGAATGCGTTGTAATGGATTTTGCGTTGTAAAAAATGTGTTGTAAGTGTAGTGCGTTGTAAAAGTTGCGTTGTAAAGGTTGTTCCCCATTTCGACTGCATACGTGTCGATTGCACACATATGCATGATACATGTTTAAAAATACCAACTACCCATTGCTGGAGTCTGACCTATATGTGGACAGTCCAGGCAATGGGTATATGGTACAAAAAGCACATACCTGTGTTTTGCAGCAGAGAGGGTCCTATTCCTCGGGGGGAAGATGCTGCTCTGAAGTGAGGACCTGGAGAAAGGGATCCACATCGAACTCTGATGGGAATAACAAGAAAGAGGTGAGTATGCACCCCAAATCCTTCGTTTCCAGCGACCTGACGACGGCGGTTCTACCGCCACGGTCGACACATAAGAAGCTCAACTTGTAATACGGACGTCGGTGAGATTCCGCTGTACTGCACTATGGCAGCTGAATTTCCCTGGCCACATCGGTCTGCGGGTGGCGGTGGTTCAACCAGGGTCTTTGCAAAGGTAATTTGACAATCTTGTAATACGGTGGTAGGACCGCTGAGCTTGCGGCGGTCGGACTGAGGTCATGACGGTTCACGGACTGACAAACTCATAATCAGGCCCTTAGTGTATATTTTTGGAGGTGTCACAATATAGTTTAATTAAAGTGATAGTAAAAGCCTTGTATAGCTGTGTGGGGGAATAATATTTTTAGAATTGTTTGAATTATAGCTTGCTCAAAGTCTATGATTATTTTTTGAAGGTAGTAGTTATTTGAATGTTGCTTAATATTGTTTAGGTGTTCATATTAGGTACTGCTTTGTTTGTTTAATAGCAAAGGTTGTATGAAAGGGATATTTGTGTTTTCATATGCTCCATGTATGGTGTATGTTTGAGTGAATGTTTTGGGACACATTTTGAAGGTCTTATCCATCATCCAGGTTTGGCATTGGGTAGGTTTCATTCCAAAGGCCAGCTGACTCAGATATTTTAATGAGAAAAGTTCTTCTACCTCTTAGTAGCTGCTGACTTCTGTTCTTTCTTTCTTAGCAGCAGCTTCAGTTATTGACACCGCTACTCCTTCCTCCTTAGCAGCATCTTCACTGCAGAGGCCTGAGCTTAGCTTCCTGCCCAGCACCTGTGGCCGCCTCACTAGAGGTGTTCCTCAGGAGCACCAAAAGGATACTCCGCGGATGACCACTGTTTTTGCCAGCACATCCCAGATCTTGCTGGACTTTCTGAGTGAGTTTGCGTAGCAGCCAGGGTTTGACGGGTTCCGCAGCAAACTCGCTTTCCACTCTGTCTGGGAAAGCATCACGGATGTGGAGTTTCATATGACTTGTTTGGCACTGACCTAACCTAGTGGAGCCACATCATTCCTCCACCCCCTAGGTTCTGAATACGAGTGGCAAAATTTAATCTGCAAATCCAAGTGTCCTTGGGCCCTGGAATTATCGGGTCCCCAAACCCCTACCCTGATTATTCCAGTCCAGAGACACAATTACATGTTGCCTAGGCAGGGTCTGTGAACAGGAGCATGGCGAGCCCACTTCCTGACCCCTGCAGCAGCACAGGGTTAGCAGCCAGTGCTGCCCTGAACCCCTGAGGGGACTCTGGCCCTTCGGTATCTCCGCACCAAAAATCAGTAACCTTGTAATTAAGCTTTAGTGTCGCCAAAAGGAACATGTACACTGCCTTCCACACCCCTGTGCTGCATTCCTGTCATTTTGGGTAGGATTGCACAGAGCAACCATAACTGAGGCAAGAAATGCTTAATATTCCTAGAATGGCCCAATTAGCTCCTGGGGCTTCTGATATGCCACCTCGTAGAGCAGAGTAATTAACTTACTCAGCCAGGCAGCTCAAAGGATGAATCTAATTGAGACCAGATAAATATGGCATTTCATATAGTATATTAGAGAATACATATATGTCCAAAATGACTTCCTAGCTGAATTATGTGTCCACTAAATTATTTACAAGGCAGTGACACTCATCCTTGTATCATGTTGCAATCAGAAATGAAAGTTAAAACTCAACTGTACACAAAAAGTGCAAAGTGTATCATTGCATGTTACCCACGGATTCTGCAGTCTCTGTTAATCTCCAGCTGAATCATAACAATTTAGTCTGTGCCTTATCTGTCACACTGCGACTTGTGTAGGCTGAGTTAGAAAAGTCTTCCATGGTTAAGTTGCATGTGTGAAGAAGCGTGTGAGTACTTATCACGTGGAAGCTGCTCAGAGCCTTCACCCAGCTGTTCACAGCATCTTACATCATTTTAAAAGACTGGCTCTGGATGTATAAGCTCAAATCAGTTCTATACAGAAAATTGGGTTGGTTAAGGCTCCATCAGAGGGAGCCACGCCATTGCAGCTGTCCAAAAATGGAATGTCCACAAATAAAATAAAAATTTGGGATATTTCATGGGTAGAACTATTGTGCTACAAGCTGTACATGGATATGTCTGCACTTAGTATGCTCAGGAATAGGAATATGTTTTACTACCATACATGGGCAAGCCTACCAGTACGAGATCTAGTTGTTAATAACTGGCCAGCATTTTTTCTAGCAGGGATCTATCCCAATGCCATGCTGGAATCAGAGCCACCAAGGCTGCAAGGCCTTGTGAATACATAAATGATGACTATCGACAGGAGTCCAGGTATAGCAGTGTGAGTTGCAAACTGCCTAATATCAGCGACACAACCGGTGACCATGCCTAAGGATCCACACTCGCATAAAGAGGAATGAGCAGCTCAAAAGATTCCACCATGCAGTTCTCTCTTTCTCCATATTTCCTCCTACCATAGGTCCCAAGATCACTCTGCGTCACAAACCTGCACCATCATACACCACTATTCCCTTATTCTTCCCAATTGTACCATTCCATGCATGTAATTGTGGTCCTGCATCAAGGATAACAGCTTTCAACCTCATACAACCCTCAGTCTTGGATGATCCATAGAATGCCTTGACTTCTAGTGGCCTTTGTGTATTTTTTCTGAAGGTGATGTGTTTAAACACATTTTATCACATTATGTAAAAACTATAAATTACATTAACAAAGACTCCTTTTCAGGGTGATGAAAAAAGCATTTAACTGAACAGAATAATACATTCAAAATGCTAAGCTAGACCACGTAGAGAAAATATTTAAAACAAAGGAAACAAATGAACATTAAGAAAGAGAACAAGCTTTGACAAAGCAACTTGCTACCAGAGTATTGGCTTTGCCAATGTTGTTTCTATTAGCTTGGTAAATCTTTTTTTACAAAAACATTTTTAAAATGAACGCTCATCTGCAGACATGCATTCACATGCACAGGTACCTGTCTTTGAATGTTTTTGTACTGAAAGCCTATTTACGAACATGTGGACACAAGTAGTGTGTACATGGGATGTGGCACACTGCAATTGGCCGCTAGAGCTGTCCGGAGCTGCTGGGCCATTGCAAAGTGTGAAATAAGTTCTAGATAAGAAAAAAAAATCTCAAATATTTTAATTGGGTTTTCCATCGTGAGACAAAGCAATGTTGCAGCTTGTTATATGGTAAAACAGAAAACTATCCCCACGCCCTCTTACCTGTTTACCCCCGAAAGAAGGAGATCCCTGGAAACATTGTGGGAATAGAAGTAGAAAGATTGAGGGGGAGAAATTGGGTGCATCAGTGGGGTAACATGGTAGGATTAGAAGTAGAAAAAGGGGGGGGAGGCAATGGGGTGTGTCGGTGTGGTGAGGGCAGGGATGCTAAGCGCTTAAGTTCCTAGTGTTGGACTATTCCTCTAGGAAGGTTCAAAGAGTTGGATAGCCCTGAGGTTCTGCAGTGTAAGGCTTTCGTATTAGAGCCACTACATGTAATTTATCAGGAGTTGCTAAAGTCGGATGAACTTGTCCGTGTTGGCAAGACTGTACATTTTAATTCCAAAGCGAGGATCTGCCACACCTTATGGAACCAAAGGGAGGTGGGGGAGGTCGCTTTTCTTCCAGTAAAGGGCAATCAGCTGTTTGGCCGCACCAGTCATGTGGCACATCAGCACAGATTAGGAGCTCGTCATGCTCTCCAGTTGGCTCGGTCTCACTCCTCAGAGGAGAGTGACAGGTTTGGCTGGAATGGGGTAACCTGGTGTTCTCTTGACTTGTCGTACTATCTCATTCCAGAATGTTCAGATGAGTGTGCATTCTCACCATACATGCATGAATGTGCCCAATTCTTGATTGCATCTCCAACAAAGGGTGGAAGCAGTGTGGTATATGGGGTGTAGCCTATTCAGAAAAAAGGTACCATTGGTACATCACTTTGCGTGCCGATTCCCTCTGGGGGATGCTTCAGAGGGATTTGGATATGTTCCTTCCACAAGAGATCCCTGTCCTTTGGGGATATATCTTTTTCCAAGTCAACCACCCATTTAGTTTGGTAGGTGAGGGTGGTCCAGGGTTTAGAGTCCTGGATAGAGCCGTATGTTTTAGAGATTACTCCCCTCATTCCCTCCTATGTATTTATCAGTTTTCAAAGTGTGTGAGTGGTTTAGTGGCTGCTACAGTGTTGGTTGGATTAATGCCCAGTGACTGAGCTGGTAGTACTGGTGACACTTTTTCTCAGATATGTAATAGCCTTGTGTACATTGCTCATACAACTTTACTTTGTCTCCTGAGAACAGATCACGCAGAGTTCTGCATTTTCCCTTTTCCCAACCCAAAAATGCAGTGTCGTACAGTACGGGGGTGAGTTCTGAGTTCCTCGCGATTAGTATATTGGGGAATGGGAAGGTTGTGAGACTCCATTTGAGAGCTAGCTGGTCCCATACATCTAAGTCTGTCCTACTTGGGGTAGCGATGTAGATGCTTTTGGGTTGCGCATGCTGGGACAGCCATGGTAGGTCCCAGAGTGGGTGGCAGGCCACTGCATGATCCATGTGATGCCAGTGTTTTTAGCTTTTCTGTCCAGGAATTTTGGGCATCCCAGACCCCCACTGTCCCCCAGAAGCATTAAGATATTGTTGGAAATGCGTGGCTATTCCCCAGACCATTTGAATATGTATATGCTATTGTGCAGCTGAACAATGGTCTGGGTAGTTATAGGGTCAGGAGAGTTTGAAATAGCTATAGAGATCTGGGGAGGATATTCATTTTGATGACATTGATTTGTCTCGGCTGTGACGGATACAGTGGACTCCACCATTGCAGGTCCTCAAGTATATTTCTGTAGAGTGGTGCCTAGCTAGCCTTCGGCCATTACTCAAGGTGTCATGTAATGGTAAGCCCAAGATATCTGATGAAGGTTTTGGCCCAGTGGAAGGGAGTTGTCTCCATGCAGGTGGGAGATCTGCAGGTGGTATTGTGATGTTGAGTATAAGAGATTTGCCTACATTTAATTTAAATCCCGATACTTCCTCAAATTCTTCTAAGATGGGGATTAGAGAGGTGAGAGATTCTGAGGGGTTGTTTAGTGTAAGGAGGATATCGTCAGAGAAGATATGAATTTTGTGTGTCCAGACGCCAAACGGGATACCTGCTATCGTGCATTTCTGTGGGATATTTATGGCCAGGGATTTGATCGCAAGGGCAAAGAGAAGATGCGATAGTGGACACCCCTGTCTTGTTACCCGTGCTAGGGTTATACGGTCCATGAATTGCCTGTTTACCCTGTTCACTGCAGTGGGCTTGGTATAATCTGCCACTATATTGCCCATCATGCCCTGTCCAAGTTGAAGTTTGAGAAGGCCCAACTCACATGGTCAAAAGCTTTCTTCGAGTCCAGCAAAGGATCAGTGTCAGAATGTGACATTTATGTGATTTTTCAATGAGATAAGCTACACAACAGATGTTACAAAAGTATTTTTTAAGGAAAATAGCAGTCCTTTAATGCTTTTACGGGGACATAAATAAATATGCACTATGCAGGAACCAGTGCCAGTTACACATGCTTTGTCAGCTCGCTGCCTTTCCTGATTAACAGTTCAAAGTCCCTTTTGTGATTTCATTCTTAGGCAGTGTTGTTGCCTCTTAGTCCATCCCATTAGTAGAACAAGATGGCCCACTGATTTATAGCTTTACAGATTTTAAGTTTAAAAAAAAGGTATGCTATTTTCTAAACATACCTTCATGCAGTCTGCAGACAACACAATCTTAGACTTAAAACAGGGGAGGCAGGATTTGCTGTCATATTTGACATATTTTAACAGGTTAGTCCTCAAAGCCAATTGGCCAAAGGACAAAAGGGCATAATTTGTTTACTGAGGACTCAAAGATGAGATAAAAGATTTAGTAACCCTGGTAATGAACCCCAGTGAAAGTTGCACAGAACTAATTGAACTCATAATTAAGTTAGTTCACAGACTGCGGGAAAGACAAATGGAAAAACCAAGAAATGACCCAACATTATTCACAGTCAGGTAGCATGACAAAAGCCTAAGAATCCCAATACCCATGGAATTTATTTTGGATCCACCAAGAACTTCATGATCTTTGCTTAGGCCAAGTCATTAGAATTGCCATTTATACATACAAAATAAACACCCAAACAATCTTTGTCATCAATGGCAAAGGACTTCTGAACCTCTAGGGTATACTACTGAATCACTGAAGATATCAGTAGGAAAGATCATAATGAAACAATGGATTTTGATTTAATCAGAACCCCAAAATATAATACAATTCTTGGAAGGCCTCAGCTAAAGACTCATAATCCAACAGCAGACTGAGTATTAGAGGAAATAATCCTAACTTTAGTTTTCTGCAAAATGACACACACCATTAGAGAGAGTGGTGTAAGATAAAACCTCCCTTAGGAAAATCACAACTTCATCAATATATTTGACAAAACTAAAGCACGTATCCTGCCATCTCAGAGGTCCTTTAATTGCCAGATTGACAAATTCCCTGGCTCTCAAATCTCTTGTACCCATATCTGCACTCTAACTGAACCTGAGAACCAACATCTAAAAGAATAGTTGGAAGAGAATCTGGCCACTGTGTATATTTGGTAGTCAAACTCACCTGAATTATCCCCACTCTTTATTTGTAACCCAAAAGAGTAGAGAAGTACGTCCATGTATTGACTACCACAAACTGAATAAGATCACAGTAAATAATCATTAACCACCACCACTGACTCCAGTCTAACTAAACCAGCTAAAGAACACCAGGGTTCTTACTAAACTGGACATTGGGAAAGCCTATCATTATGTCAGAGTCCAAATGGGTGACAAATGAAAAACTGGATTAAGTACCAAATTTGTTCTCTGTGAATACTAAGTCATGCCCTTCATATTCAGCAAATCCCATGCAGCGTTCCAATTCTTTATCAACAAAGTCATGCAACAATTCATCATCTATGTCATTGCGTACATTGAGGAGTATTCAGAGCATGTATCTCAATTAAGACGTGTTGCTGGCCTTAAGATACCTTGAGAAATGTATTTTTCATGTCCACAAAGCAGATTACTTAGGTTTTATGACTATCTTTACAGTCATTAGCATGGGCCTTAAGAAGGCGGAAGTAATTACATAGTGCAATATGCCTACATCTATAACAGAGGTGCAAATCTTTTTAATTGTTGCTAATTTCCACAGACAATTTCTTGACCAATTTTCAACAGCCGTACCACCAATACCAAAACTCCTAAGGAAAGGGTGACCCTTTGAATGGAAAGAAGGTGGACAGGCTTTTGAAAATCTCAAAACTAAATTTAGCTCAAGTACCCATACTCTACTCAACCTTTCCAGGTAGAAGCTGATATTTCTTTAGTGGCGGTAGGTAGAGTCTTATCTCAATGGGATCCAAACTCAAGCCTATTACACCTACTATCCTTCTTCTCCGATAAGTTACCTCCTGTGAAAATCAACTTCTCAGTAGCAGACCGAGAACTTCTAACCATTAAGAGGGCCTTCGAGGAGTGGAGTTTTTATCTTCTTTGGTCATGTCACACTGATATAATTCTGGAAGAGCACAAGAACTTACAATTTTTTAAATAAGCCTCAGACTTGTCCACCAGACAATGGTGTTGGATGCAATTACTTAATGTATATGACTTTGTCTTTCAGTGCCAGCTCAGAAAAAGGCATGGTAAGGCTGACACCTTGTCCAGGTTTGGATTTCCAGACCAAAATAAGTTCTCCAAACCACAGCCATCAAGAATCATTGCTGAAGAGAAATTTGAAAATAACAGAGCCTAATTCACAAACGCCCTGCTCAGTCATGGTGGATGACTCACAGTCACGGCAGGTGTTTTGCACTCGTGGCGGGACCTCAGTACAGCAGTTTCCCATTGCGAGGTCCGAGTTTGAGTGCTGGACCACCGCAGTGACACATGCTTCCTCTGGTTTTTCTCCATTATTCTGTGCTTTCTGGAACCATCCAAAGATGTTGGAGACCAGGCCAAAACACATAATTACATTTCCTGCTGTACATGAATGTATCCTACAAATTAATCAGGCCCACCAAGAAGCCAAAAAGAATCTCAAAGAAGCCAAGAAAATGTACAAAGATTTTACGGACCAACTTAGAGCTGTGACTCCATGTTTGAAGCCAGGAGACAGAGTCTGATTGCCCACTAAGAACATAAAGTTAAACTGAGCTATTAAATTGAAAACAAAGTTTATTGGACCTTTTGAAGTGATTAAAATTATAAATCCTGTGGCAGTACTAATACAACTATGAAAAACCCTAGCCATTCATCCAAAGTTTGATGTATCCTTGGTGAAAACGGTTCTTGAAAAAACTCATCCCTCTACACCTCCTCCATCCATTTTCTTCAATGACATCCGAGTTATGAAGTTAAGGCCATATTGGACCTTCAAGGAGGAGACAGAGAGATGGATTGCAGAAGAAACCATGCTGTGCAAGGACAAAATGGAAGAACCCCTATCTCATTTGCTGCTTCCTCCTGAATTTCCAGAAGTAGACAAGTAAAAAGAGGTATGGGAAGAATCATAACAAGCATTTGCAATGCAATAGGTCTCGCAGTTACGAGAGTTTAAGCTATTGGCATTGCAAATGACAATGCCTTTTATTTATCTGTTTTGCTAATTAACACATAAATAAAAGGCTTTGTCATACACAATGCCAATAGTTCAAACTCTTGTAAATGCGAGACCTATTCAAAGAAGCGGCTGCCATTGTCCTGTGCTGCTTGGAAAGTGAAAGCGCGCATGGCGCGCTGAATGTTGCAGGAAAGCATGTTGTGCCTGCAGTAGGACAAACTCATTAAAGAAAAGAGTGCTTACAGACTAAAAAAGACGTACCGTGTAACGACAGAAGCAATAGGGCAAGTCCTCATGGGAGGTTACAAATGAAGACAAGGCGGTACTAAGGAGGGACTAACACGCCTATTAATTAATCGGAAGCCAGCATTTATGAAGGACAATGACACAAGCCAATGACAAATATGGGTGGAGAGTGGGCGGGGCTTCTATTCCATATTCCAATACAGCTTGCCACAGAGCAGCGCATGCGTGCAGACTCTAGACTCAACCTAGAGCAAGTTATCACATTTTTTAACATTCTGAAGGAAAGGGGCCCTAAATCCTAACACTGGCAGTCTTTATAAAGACCTGCAGAGCCAAGGCGCAGATTTGGCTCATTCGCTTTGCTCAGAAGTTGTTTGAACAGCTTGACGAATTTCAACAATCTGGCTGGGAGTCAAAAGAGATGGCAATGCATCAAAATTAGCAAAGAGTGCGACAAAACCAGTCATCAATGTGATGTGACTGCGCCATGACCAGGCTTGCTTGTGCCAATGCAGGCCTATGTGTGTTAAAACAAGACCTGCTCTCAATAACAGATAAGATCACTGTGCCTCTCAAAACCGAGCACACAAAATAAATGCTCATCCTTCAGTTGTCGTCATTCTGTGCGCTCGCACCTGTGCAATATCTGGGTCTCAGTACAAATGGCAATCCTAGATCAGTGAATTGAAGAATCCGTGCATACTTTCACAAAAATATGATCTGTTTCCGGCAGGCAGACAGGAGAGCAGACAGGCAAGCAGAAAGATTAGCCTCCAATCTACGAAGGAGGATCATGGGGCTGCTTGTCCTTTATGCTTAAATTTTGCCAAAATAATCATACAACGACACTGAACGATCACTGATCCCTGTCATTGGGCAGTGGGGGGCGGAGCTATGCGAATGTCATGTGCCCCAACAGCAGACTGAAGAAGCAAGAGTATGATCCAACAGGTAGGGTTACTTATGGCATACCTTTGATGCACATGTGATGTACCAGAGAATGATTCCCTAACTGCCCTTTTCTAAAGTTTCTCGCTTTCTTTGGTTTCCTAAATATTACTGAGTAATCGCTGGCTTACTTATGAATGATTTTGATTGAACTGTAGAGCTATTGGGAAGCTTTATTAAAATTAGCACCAGACAAATCTAATAAAAATAGGAAAATCTCGGTGATACAAATTGAAAGTAAACGGACAATGCCATTGAGCTGAGTCTTCAGCTTATTGACATGGAAGGTTCAATGTGTTCCAAAAAGTTACTAGAAAGTCAGTTTTAACATCTAGATTTTGAGGGAAAGTCTCTGATCTGATGGCTCTCCGCGTTCATCTAAAATGTACCAGAGCACGCACACTGTGTTCTACTAACACTGCAGATCCCCTTTTTTTGATTTTCTGGCTGACATTGACCAGAAATATAAACAAGCATTGACAATACTAATGGTCTAGCTTTAAAGGGATGTTGTATGGTAATGTGAAGCATTATCAGTAAATAGCACCAGAATAGATATTTATTTATGTGGAACAAAGAAATGTAGAATAGGATTGGTGTAGGTTAAAAGGTCAGGATGCAGTTGCACTGCCTAGACAGACCTAAAAATCCATGTAGGTTGATGACTTCCCTCCTCCCATCCATGCTGCTGCCAGAGAAAAATACCACAAATTATCTAGTTATCTAAGGACCAATATTCCTCTAGTGATAGCAGAATTGCTACTGCCCTCTACTTGCATACATCTGAAATGTGAAAACATTTCTTATACTCCAAACTATGTGACCCACGGATCTCTGACATATTATCGAAAGACACATTATCGAACTACACAAATATCGCATCAAATATATCGACATCAAAATTATCGACATTGTATACTTAATTAAAAAACTGCACTAATATCGACACTACAATATCGTAATACAATTATATCGATCACACAAATATCGCACACATCAATATCGCAATACTAAATATCGACATAAGTACATAAATATAACAAATATTGATAACCAAAATATAGACATCAATAATATCGTTTTTTTTAAATATATCGACAATTCTAATACTAATAAAACCAATACTTTAAACAACATAAATACAATATTTTGCGAAAACATACATTTTCCAATTATATTCTACTTAAACATAAACATTACATTTATAACGATCTAAATATTTAACAACATAATAAAAAAACACTGAAATAATTATCACATAGACATTTCGAACACATTTTACACAATTACAACACATTATAAACAATCGTTTTATATATAATTATTTAAAACTCTCCTCCTTTAAAACTAAATATACTCTTACTTAGCATTTTCCATAAAAGGAAACCAATTAACTTGAAAAAATTCAAACCATCCAATAGAAAGGCCACATACAGAAAACAACCAATAACATTCAAGAAACAATTTAAAACCACTATATAAACCAATTAAAACAAGTCTTCTACTGTGCCTTAAACCAAAGCATTGAACGAAGAAGAAGCTCTGCTAAACAGAAGAAACCTACATCCTACTACTATTCTAAAAACGTAAGTAAATAATCTTTTCTAACTAAACTACCAAATTAAACTAAAACACTAATTTATCTGTACTCAAATAAATAACTAACTTATATATTCCATCTCTTTATGTTTCCACTACAGATATTACTCAAATCAGCTAAAGAAAATATTGAAGATTGCCAGAAAGGACTCACTAAAAAGTAAGTATACTATCAAAATACTTTATAAAATATTAATTAAATCCTACTCAAACCCCAAAACATCCTAAACCCCTAAACAAATCCATGTTCTCTTTTTTAAGTTTTTAAAAACCTGTATAAATAAACACCTATAATCTATACCACTCGGCATTAGGGAAGGCTCCGTTTGCTTAGGGAGAGGTTGGGCTCCTGCATCTTATTTATTAGGGAGGAGGTGCACATAGGAAGAGGGGTAGAGGACAGGGGTACATTGACATGGGGTGGGGGAGGGGGGGTAGAGAACTGGGTGGGAAGGTTGTTCCTTCTCCTGAATAATTGGTCTTGATGATAAATGTGTGGTACTTCCGGGACGGGTGAAGGCAGGGGAATGTTTGTTGAGTTGTTGATTTGTAAAACAATAAAAAAAGTTTCTACAAAAAAAATAGTCTATACCAAACAGCAATACCACCCCACTTAAAAAACTAAACCAACCAAAACAATATATCTTCTTTAACTTTCAGAGACTACATCAACTAAACAGCATTTTGTCTACAAAGAACATCTTCATTCAAATACAACCAAAAACACTTGGTAAGTATATATAAAATAGTTTTTTGTTTCCTATTTTTATAGAAATATATAAAGTACAATTGCATATATTTTCATATACATTTTTTCCAGATTTCTAACACATCAAGATGACAGAAGAAGCCCAATTTATAACTTCGCAGAAAGGAAAATTCCTATTGTGTTACATGGGTTACACATACACCCAAGAAAAGCAGACGGACCGAAAAGTGAACTGGAAGTGTTCTAAATATTATTCTAACAAATGCTACGGACGAGCAACAACAAGAGAAACAACTGTACTATATACAAGAGAGCATAACCATCCACCCAATCTCTCTGAAATAGAAGTCAGATCAACCCTTGAAAATATAAAAGAATTAAGCACTGGCTCACAAACTGCTACAAGTGTAATCCTAAAAGAACTATTACCTAGAGTGCCCAAAGAAGCAAGAGGCCAATTACCATCAATTGCTTCTATAAAAAGAACAATTGCTAGGACCAAAAAATCAACCACGACAACTATACCATCCCCTAAAACTTTTCAAGATATCATCATTCCACCAGAATTAACTATCACCCACAATAATGAACCTTTTATTTTTTTTGATAACAAAAGCACTGAAAAAAGAATCATAATGTTTGCTACTGCAAACAATATAACTAAACTCCAACAATGCCAAACATGGATGATGGATGGCACCTTTACAATATGTCCAAAACCATTCTACCAGCTTTACACAATACACGGTCAATATCACAACACTTCCATACCTTTAATTTATGCACTATTACCTAACAAACAAAACACAACATATAATGAAATGCTAGGAAAACTAAAACAAGAATCACATGATTTTTACCCTCAAAGAATTATCATAGACTTTGAGCAAGCCATGATAAATTGCATTCTAAAACTGTACCCCCATACAGCTATCCAAGGATGTTACTTCCATCTAAACCAATGTATATGGAGACATTTACAAAAATCTTCACTAAGTGTAGAATATGCCACAAACATAAGTTTTGCACATCAAATAAAACTTCTAACGGCCCTAGCTTATGTACCAACCACAGATGTTGCAGAACATTACAATCTTTTATTAGAAAGTCCATTCTACAAACAAAATGAAGTAAAGTTATCTCCCCTCTTAGATTATTTTGAGGATACCTGGGTGGGGAGACTACACAGATCAGGCCATAGACGTCAGCCCAAGTTCCAAATACCTTGGTGGAATGTATATGTAAGTACACTCAACCAACAAGCCAAAACTAACAACGCCGTCGAGGGCTGGCATAATGCATTCCTAACTTCTACTGGGAGAACAACTCCAACACTACAAAAACTACTAATTGCCATACAAAAGGAACAAAGTTTCCAAGAATTAAGAATGCAACAATCTGTCCTACAATTAAAACCAAAACAATCTAGACAAACTACTCAAATGTATAATTACCTACAACAACAGGTACAGCTATACCCATCCACAAGAGGACTTGAGTACTTAAATATAATAGCTCAAACTCTCTTCTAAACCCTTTCCAAAATATTAACCCACAATTCTACTAAAACAACTATCACAACATAAATAAACCACTTTATTAAATCACATATTTAATTATGTGGTCTAAAATATATAAATAATTTATATCTACATATATTTAGACAACATAATTAAACAAACCAAGTACACAATAACAATATTAAATATATAAGATTTGCCCACCCACAATTAAAATATTTAAATAAACTTACCTGTGTAGTTGCTCCAATGGGATAATAACATTCCTTCCAAATAAATCCAGGTAGTTCAAAATCCATAGGTATCAAAAAGAAATCCAAATAAAATGGAAAAATACAACTGTTTTTCGAAAAAAACGTCTACGCCAAAAAACGACTATCCATTAACCATAAAAATCCCGAAAAATATTAAAAAGGTAAATAACCGCTCCTGGAAACCCGAACAATAAAGGAAGTGTAAAATAAAGATTAGTAAACACTACTAATCCACACTTCCTAAAAAAAAAAAGGTGTTTGAAAGAGACGAAAATATCTTCTCCGTAAAACCTACAAAAGAGAAACAAACATTCCCACCCACACACAAACACACATAATGCACCTAAAAACATCACTACAAACATTATTCAAACCCTATAAAACTTTAACACACCTAAATAACAAAACACTAACAAAGCCACAAACACGGAACACAACGTAAATTATAAAACCGTATACAAACTATTACTAACACCCTAACTTCTAAAACATCAATCCATACACACTTATTACAACATTACTACTTCCACAAAACACTTAAAACTATTTAATAATAAAGAAAATAACTCTTACCTTCTCAAACGCGAAACAGCTCCCGACCGCGACCTGGATTCTACCAAAATAACCCAAAACAACAGCGAGCGGTTACAAAATAAAAGACCCAAACAAACATAACAACTAAGAAAATCCCAAAAAATGCCCTAACTATTTAATTAACATTACACATTACTTTAAAAATTAGTAAAACATTAGAATAAAATACTCAAAAAGAATACCTATTTTTTTTATATATGTGAAAATTATTTAACTTATAAAAATTAATATAATAAATAAAATATATTTAATAATATAATAATCAAACTGTATATATTACCCAAAAAAATGTATGAACATGATATAATTAATATATTGTATCTACAACATACCAAAACTAAAAATAAAAAGAAATATTCTAAAATGTAAATAATTTCAATATTAATTATCTAATATAAATATTAATAATTAAAATATATTTATCATATATTTCAAAACATACAATTTCTTATAAATCCAAATAAAGTCTAAAAATATTGAGAGTACACAATATAAATTTAAAAATATTAAACAGCTATAAAAATCACAATTGTTATTTTTTTATTATTTTGTCTGTTCATATATTAATGTCCAAAATATACATTAAACAAATATATATCCATTATAAAAAAATTATTACAATAATACAAATGTTAAATATTAATTATGTTATCACATGTTTATTTCAATGATTTAATTATTATAATATGCGTAATAATAAACAATATTTTCTCTCTAATTAATATACATTCCAACAACTATAAAACAAATCTTATTTTCATTTCTACTATTTTATACAAAAATTTGGAATTTGCATTCTGATATAACTTCTATCTTTTATCCAAACAAAACTAAAATCTACAGATTTGTTGTAAATTAAAACAAATTAATTTAACTGTTCCTATTCAGCTCTATATTTAATTCTAATATTTGCTATTTACCAAACTTAATTAACATACTACTCCCACTACATACTGAACTTAATTAATTTACTATTCTCACTCCAACCTATATTAAATTAGAGTAGTTGCTGGACACTGAACTGAATTAATTTACTATTCCCACTCCAGTCTATATTTAATTAATATAAGTGCTGGACACTGAACTTAATTAATTTACTATTCTCACTCCAAACTATATTAAATTAGAGTAGGTGCTGGACACTGAACTGAATTAATTTACTATTCCCACTCCAGTCTATATTTAATTAAGATAAGTGCTGGACACTGAACTTAATTAATTTACTATCCTCACTCCAACCTATATTAAATTAGAGTAGGTGCTGGACACTGAACTGAATTAATTTACTATTCCCACTCCAGTCTATATTTAATTAAGATAAGTGCTGGACACTGAACTTAATTAATTTACTATTCTCACTCCAACCTATATTAAATTAGAGTAGGTGCTGGACACTGAACTGAATTAATTTACTATTCCCACTCCAGTCTATATTTAATTAATATAAGTGCTGGACACTGAACTTAATTAATTTACTATTCTCACTCCAACCTATATTGAATTAGAGTAGGTGCTGGACACTGAACTGAATTAATTTACTATTCCCACTCCAGTCTATATTTAATTAATATAAGTGCTGGACACTGAACTTAATTAATTTACTATTCTCACTCCAACCTATATTAAATTAGAGTAGGTGCTGGACACTGAACTGAATTAATTTACTATTCCCACTCCAGTCAATATTTAATTAAGATAAGTGCTGGACACTGAACTTAATTAATTTACTATTCTCACTCCAACCTATATTTAATTAGAGTATGTGCTGGACACTGAACTTAATTAATTTACTATTCCCACTCCAGACTATCTTTAATTAATATAAGTGCTGGACACTGAACTTAATTAATTTACTATTCTCACTCCAACCTATATTAAATTAGAGTAGGTGCTGGACACTGAACTGAATTAATTTACTATTCCCACTCCAGTCTATATTTAATTAAGATAAGTGCTGGACACTGAACTTAATTAATTTACTATTCTCACTCCAACCTATATTTAATTAGAGTATGTGCTGGACACTGAACTTAAATAATTTACTATTCCCACTCCAGTCTATATTTAATTAAGATAAGTGCTGGACACTGAACTTAATTAATTTACTATTCTCACTCCAATCTATATTTAATTAGGGTAGATGCTGGACACTGAACTGAATTAATTTACTATTCCCACTCCAGTCTATATTTAATTAAGATAAGTGCTGGACACTGAACTTAATTAATTTACTATTCTCACTCCAACCTATATTTATTTGGAGTATGTGCTGGACACTGAACTTAATTAATTTACTATTCCCACTCCAGACTATCTTTAATTAATATAAGTGCTGGACACTGAACTTAATTAATTTACTATTCTCACTCCAACCTATATTAAATTAGAGTAGGTGCTGGACACTGAACTGAATTAATTTACTATTCCCACTCCAGTCTATATTTAATTAAGATAAGTGCTGGACACTGAACTTAATTAATTTACTATTCTCACTCCAACCTATATTTAATTAGAGTATGTGCTGGACACTGAACTTAATTAATTTACTATTCCCACTCCAGTCTATATTTAATTAAGATAAGTGCTGGACACTGAACTTAATTAATTTACTATTCTCACTCCAATCTATATTTAATTAGGGTAGGTGCTGGACACTGAACTGAATTAAATTACTATTCCCACTCCAGTCTATATTTAATTAAGATAAGTGCTGGACAGTAAACTTAATTAATTTACTATTCTCACTCCAACCTATATTTAATTAGAGTATGTGCTGGACACTGAACGTAATTAATTTACTATTCCCACTCCAGACTATCTTTAATTAATATAAGTGCTGGACACTGAACTTAATTAATTTACTATTCTCACTCCAACCTATATTAAATTAGAGTAGGTGCTGGACACTGAACTGAATTAATTTACTATTCCCACTCTAGTCTATATTTAATTAAGATAAGTGCTGGACACTGAACTTAATTAATTTACTATTCTCACTCCAACCTATATTTAATTAGAGTATGTGCTGGACACTGAACTTAATTAATTTACTATTCCCACTCCAGTCTATATTTAATTAAGATAAGTGCTGGACACTGAACTTAATTAATTTACTATTCTCACTCCAATCTATATTTAATTAGGGTAGGTGCTGGACACTGAACTGAATTAATTTACTATTCCCACTCCAGTCTATATGAAATTAAGATAAGTGCTGGACACTAAACTTAATTAATTTACTATTCTCACTCCAATCTATATTTAATTAGGGTAGGTGCTGGACACTGAACTGAATTAATTTACTATTCCCACTCCAGTCTATATGAAATTAAGATAAGTGCTGGACACTAAACTTAATTAATTTACTATTCTCACTCCAATCTATATTTAATTAGGGTAGGTGCTGGACACTGAACTGAATTAATTTACTATTCCCACTCCAGTCTATATTACATTAAGATAAGTGCTGGACACTGAACTTAATTAATTTACTATTCTCACTCAAATCTATATTTAATTATGGTAGTTGCAAAACACTAAACTTAATTA
This sequence comes from Triturus cristatus, assembly GCF_964204655.1. NCBI lineage: Eukaryota > Metazoa > Chordata > Amphibia > Caudata > Salamandridae > Triturus > Triturus cristatus. The sequence goes on from NC_140588.1 coordinate 219,831,553, forward strand.
ATTTAGTATTCCCACTCATAAATATATTAAATTACACTAGATCATGTATACTAATCTTAATTAATTTTATATTCCCACTCCAATATGTATTTAATTACAGTAATTGCAATACAAATATATAAATATAAATATATAAAAAAACAATATGTTTTAATCATTATTAATAAATTAACATAAAAAAATACCCACACTTATCCTCTACAAATCCAAATCCCCAATCTAAAATGTATCCCAAATATTATATTATAATATATTATATCTTAATATAAATTACTCAACATTACTAATTTCAAATACATTTTTAAAACACTCCCCACCCTTATCCCCTATAAGCCAACATCCCAAGCCCCAAATAAATTTAAAATTGTACAATAAAAAGCAAAATTTATACATAGTTTGTATACAATATTACCAACATTTTACACATTTTTATCAAACTCCACACCCTTATCCCCATAACACAACATCTCACTCCTAAAATTCAATATAACATTCGAAATTTTATTATAATTTTCTAAATTTTGTATACAAATTATTCACACATAAATCAAATTTTTTAAAACACTCCCCACCCTCATCCCCTCTAACCCAACATCCCACTCCTAAAAGATAATATTAAAAATATATTTTTATTCCAAATTTCAAATAAAATGTTTTAAATATTTAAAATTTAAAAATAATTTTTACAACAATTCCCACCCTTATCCCCTATAACTCAACATCCCACTCCGATAATTTTAACTAAATTTCTAAATTAAATTTAAAATTACAATTTTTTTTTATAAACAATTCAAAAATATATAAACATTTGCAAAACACTTCCCACCCTTATTCCCTATAACCCAACATCCCACTCCTAAAATTATTTTTAAATTTCTAAATTAAAATTAAAATTTCTACATTATTTTTTTGAAACATTCTAAAACATATAAACATTTTTAAAACACTTCCCACCCTTATCCCCTATAACCCAACAACCCGCTCCTAAAATTATTTCTAAAATTCTAAATTTAATTTACAATTTCTAAATTATATTTTTTTTAAATTTAACAATATATAAACATTTTTAAAACACTTCCCACCCTTATCCCCTATAAACCAACATCACGCTCCTAAAATTATTTGTAAAATTCTAAAATTAATTTACAATTTCTAAATAATTTTTAAAATAAATTAAATAATATATAAACATTTTTAAAACACTTCCCACCCTTATCCCCTATAACCCAACATCCCGCTCCTAAAAAAAAATTAAAAAATCTAAATTTATATTAAAATTTCGAACTAAATTTTTGTAAAAATTCAAAAATATATAAACATTTTTAAAACACTTCCCACCCTTATCCCCTGTAACCCAACATCCCGCTCCTAAAATTAAATATACATTTCAAATTGGAATTAAAATTTACTAATTAAATTTTACAATATATTTAAAAAATAATTAACTTTTTTAAAACACTCCCCACCCTTATCCCCTATAACCCAACATCCCGCCCCTAAAACAAAAAAAATATTTCTCATATTATATACATTTTAACTATTTATACAAACAACTTCAAAATATTTACTAAACACACAATAACGATATTTTCACATGTCGATATTATTACTAACGATATTACTTACATCGACATATAATAAAAAAAAAAAAATCGATATTTTGCACATCGATATTATCTATTTCGATATTTTGTACAGTAGATATTTTTGACTCGATATTTATGTCCCTCGATATTTAAAAGTCGATATATAGACTGCTCACCGTGACCCACAACCTGCAAGAACCTAAAAAAATGAATAACACCTGTTATTACCTAAATTATGCAACCCAATATATGCATGCATCAGAAACAGTTCAAGACCATTCATTATACCCAGAGGTCGAAGTGCACACAAAAACAAGCAGTGTTCTTACTGCACTACACTTCTTGTTTTAGAGAAATAAAATGTGGTGTCCCACAGGGATTGGCTCTCAGTCCTACAATGCTTAATGTATAAGTGTCTCCAATGGCCCTACAAGTTCAGCCTTGGGATTTCAATATAGTATCTTATGCAAATGACACTCAGTTGTCGCTTGATTTTCAACAACCGGATAACACTAGGATTGGAAACTTTTAGGGAGGTCTCGGCTGTAGAAAACCGGATGCCTAGCAGCTGAATTCAGATAAATCTGAAATTTGTGTTTTTGAGAATGTATATCCATTGGACATACAGAAATTCTGGCCAGTTGTGTTGGGGGACTCGCCCATTCTAAAGGCAGTAGTCAGGAATTTTGGGGGTGCAACTGGACACTAGACTATCATTTCAATAACCGCTACAGTGGACTTAACAGCGGTTTGTTTTGCTCTATTAAAATCCTTATGAAAGACTAACATTTCTTCCAGTTTCTACCTGGGAAGACATCATGCATGCCTTAATTACATACAGGCTGGATTATGCAAATGTACTTTACCTGGAGGGATGAACGAAACTGGGGATAGGCTGCAAAGAGTGCAGAATGCGGCAGTGGAAAGATTGATCCTAAATATTCCCAAGAGGCAAAGGTCTGGTGCTACTGTACTTGTTACCAGCCAAGCAAAGAATTGAGTTTAAGGCACTAATAATTACCCATATGGCTATACATAAAAAGGTCCGTGTTATATTCAGAAGAAAGAAAATATATATTCCATATGGCACTTCCCTCAGTGAAAATAGGTCATCTTTGCTTCCCTAGGATACATAAGACTAGAGAATGCAGGAGGCCTTTTGCTTTTCAGACTCGATGCGACTCTTGGATCTTCCCTCCCCCAGTTTCCACACATGGAAACCAAACCCTCCTTTGGGTCAGCTCAATAACTCGTATCTAATTTTGCCCACAACACAAAACGTCCCACGAAGCAAAGCTTTCGCCACTAATCCGCTTTACAAACTCCGGGAGCATTTTACAAAGCACACATGTTCTTGAGAAAGGAGACGGCGATGGATAAAAAAATGGAGACAGGAATATGGGACGCAGTGATGCCGATTAACAGGACAGCACTGCACTAAGAAACTCATAACTACACTGGGATTAACCATCAAGACAGACCTAGACAACAAAATAAAAACCTTAATTTAAGATTACACCTGTCACTAAACACAGCAGTCAGACATTAAAATAAACAATGTCAGCAATGCAAGCAGATCCATATCACCTTTCAGAAAGATCCAAGAAAGTGGAGTTCTATCCTATACAGAAGGGTTCTCTAAAGTCGGACCTGGAGGGTCGAATCCATGCCAAATTTTTAGCATATTCCCATTGATATAAAAGTAGTTATCTTAAAAATGTTGCATGGATCTGGCCCTCCAGAAAATACTTTGGAGAACCCTGCTATACAACCTAAAGACCACCAAGAAATGAGGCCGACTGCCACAGCTGACATATGTTAGGGTAGAGGGTCAAATGACTGGCACCCCAAGTATGATACATTCCACAGAAACAATCCTAAACTAACTCAACCCTCACACAGGATCGTCCAACAGCTTGCAACGACCCACCCTTAATGACGGAAGAACCCGGAAAAACCCAACAGGGTGTGTACACATATCCGAGAGGTCAAATAATTGTCTCACAAGGCGAAACCAACAGCCCCTGGGGCGGCAACTATTGAACCAATGGGCCACCTGTATGATGCCTGAACATGAGACCATGTTCAGCTAAAAGAGAACATTAAAATCAGTATACTTGGGATTTTCCATCGGAGTTTAATTACCACCTTCCTTATGGAACAGGTGGAAAGCTGAGAAACACTGACAGAGGCAGGTCAAATTTATTACGGTTAATTGAAACCTTTACATACAACATGTGCAGCAAATATGAAAATTACTGGAATTCAAATACAGATTCATAAGTAACATCTAAAACGCTAAAATAATACAATGTTATAAAAAAAGTAAAACGGAGCAGACAGACATTCAACATTAAAAATGCATTAAGGGATTGTTTAAAAAAAAAAATTATGTGTTATTAGAATCTAGTCAGGCAAGAGTTTGTTATAATCAGAACGCAAAGGTCAATGGACAAATACCACGTGAGTAACCGGAACTGGTTATTGCAACAGCCCATAGTACTAAAGTGACCTTGCACATAAGCCAACCATTTATGCCAGTAAATTAAACTGCAACTGCAAATTTGGCTAACGGAATTTCATCAGGCTGCGTGACCCATACGTCCTATTGATGGAAACAGTGACTCTTTACAGCGGGTCAAATAATGGCTCCTACAAATGTAATTTAGAGGGGTTGGAAAGGATCGGTGCAAGGTACAAGTTCGCTAAGGTGGGAAATGAGGACGTTCCAGGCAAATTACACAGAGACAGTAACAAAACACTTAGGTGCCGATCACGATCCGGTAAAAAAATTCCCCGTACGACTCGTATCCGGTCTTTTTACTGTACGAATCGTACAAGTGTCGTACAAACTGGCAATTACGATTCGCATGGTAAAAAGTCCATACGAATCGCATTGGGAATCATTCCCCACACGTCCTCGGGTCGGAAAATGTGTCCGACACGTCCTCGGACGATTTACCGTACAAACGTGAAAAGTCAAGTCCGACCGAGGAATCACGATCCCACCCGTGCGTCCGAACTCACAACCGTATGGTAAAAACACCGTCCGCACCGAACTCCCATTGCAACCATGGAGATATGTGCCCGCATACGCGCCAAACACTCCCCCCAGCACCCATACGTTCGAGTCGTACCCCCGTTCAATGTACACCCCCCCCTGGATGTACACCCGTGTACGTGTCGAACCCCCACCCGTGTATGTACACCCCAGTACGTTCGAGTCCTACCCCCACCTCTGTACGTGTCGTACCACCGTGTACCCACACCCCAGTACGTTCGAGTCCTACCCCCACCCCTGTACGTGTCGTACCACCGTGTACCCACACCCCAGTACGTTCGAGTCCTACCCCCACCCCTGTACGTGTCGTACCACCGTGTACCCACACCCCAGTACGTTCGAGTCCTACCCCCACCCCTGTACATGTCGTACCACCGTGTACCCACACCCCAGTACGTTCGAGTCCTACCCCCACCCCTGTACGTGTCGTACCACCGTGTACCCACACCCCAGTACGTTCGAGTCCTACCCCCGTTCAATGTACACCCCCCCCCCCTGGATGTACACCCGTGTACGTGTCGAACCCCCACCCGTGTATGTACACCCCAGTACGTTCGAGTCGTACCCCCACCCCTGTACGTGTCGTACCACCGTGTACCCACACCCCAGTACGTTCGAGTCGTACCCCCACCCCTGTACGTGTCGTACCACCGTGTACCCACACCCCAGTACGTTCGAGTCCTACCCCCACCCCTGTACGTGTCGTACCACCGTGTACCCACACCCCAGTACGTTCGAGTCCTACCCCCGTTCAATGTACACCCCCCCTGGATGTACACCCGTGTACGTGTCGAACCCCCACCCGTGTATGTACACCCCAGTACGTTCGAGTCGTACCCCCACCCCTGTACGTGTCGTACCACCGTGTACCCACACCCCAGTACGTTCGAGTCCTACCCCCACCCCTGTACGTGTCGTACCACCGTGTACCCACACCCCAGTACGTTCGAGTCCTACCCCCACCCCTGTACGTGTCGTACCACCGTCAATGTACACCCCAGTACGTTCCGGTCCTACCCCCAACACAACCTCCTAAGTACGGAGCGCACCCCAGGCCCCAACATCACAACCGCATGTACGAGTCGTACCAACCCACACACAAGGACAGCACCGTACAACCAAATGGCCCATGTACACACCGTACACACGCTCAAAACGCACGTACACAACCAGGACAAAACAAAACAACACAATAATACACTATACGAATGGCACAAAGCCACTAAACATGGCCAACAAACACTACAAAAACACCTTCACTGACCTGCAACTGCCAAAGACAAACAGAGGCCCAAAACACCACCACTACTTATAACACACCCACCCAAACTTCAAACACTGCCACACCCACCCATGGACCAATAAAAAGGGCCCACACACACAAACCATGAGCCTTTGCAACAGACTCACTGCTGCCAGACACCACAGCACCATACTACAAGCTTCACCACACCTTACACTTGCACACCTTCACACAACCACCTTCACTAACACACCCTCATCACATTCACACACACACACCCACAACCATCCACACACCCCCCCCAACATCCACACCCCCCCCCACCATCCACACCCACACCCCTCACCATGCCCACTACCAAGAATCCAAAGTTCAGTAACCGAGAGTTGGAGGTCCTTGTTGATGAAATCCTCAGAGTCGAGCCACAGATCTTTGGAACATTGGTTAGAAACACCAGCATGGCAGCAAAAACAGCCATGTGGCAGACCATCGTCGATGCTGTGAATGCTGTTGCGGACACCAGAAGGACCAGGCAGGAATGCCAGAACAGGTGGTACGATCTGCGGAGGAGGGTCCGAGCCAAGAGGCAGGAGGAACACGACCAGGCCAACGCCACAGGAGGAGGGCCCTCCCGCAGACCCGTACACTACCAGCCCTGGGAGGAGAGGGTGATGGCCATACTGCCGGTGGAGGCAGTCGAAGGATTAGAGGGACTCCGAGACCCGGGTGAGTACACAAACAACGCACCTCACATGGGGGGAACGGCATCCACAACCAAAATCACTAACAGGCACGCAACCACCACAAGCCATCGCATGACTCAACCACACTCCATGAGCACGCACATGCCACTGCTGACACCATGCCCCATGCACCCAGCTGGACAATGTCAAGTCACAGGCCACAGAAGACACCAACACATGACACGGTAACCCGGATGGCGGGAGGCTGGGCCACAAAAATCACTAAGTGCAACTCAGAAGCAGACAACAATGCCCTCTGCCCATATGGCCTAGGTCACAGCCAGACAAACAGTGTGTTCCAACACAGGAATGACTTGCCAGCAAATGGCGGACGCCTTGTATCAACACATGGGGGTGAAGGCACTGTTTTGCACATGACAGCAGCTAATGAACAGCCAACATTGTGAAAGAGTGGCAGCACACACCACCACAGCAGCAGCGCACAGACACACATCACACCCAATGGGTGCCTGGAGATCAGAAACAAACTCACATCAACAAGCCAAGGGCCACTCAAAGATCTGCTAACAGTGTGTGCCCAGGAAGCTGGGCTGAGGTGACAGAGGGTGACACACAGAGGGAGGGAGAGGGGGACAGAGAGGGAGGGAGAGGGGGACAGAGAGGGAGGGAGAGGGGGACAGAGAGGGAGGGAGAGAGGGAGGGAGAGGGGGACAGAGAGGGAGGGAGACGGACAGAGGGAGGAGGCTGACACATGGAGGGAGGGAGAGGGGGACACAGAGGGAGCGAGACACAGGGAGAGCAAATCAGCCGTGTGGCGTGTGCGAATGTCTGCTCGTCAGCAGGTAGACTGCGTGCATGTAGACAAGGGTGGCCAGTCCCAGAACCCCCCCTCTTCACCATGGCAAAACACAGGGCCATGTCACAACCTGTTCACGAGCACAACGACAGCTACCTGGATCATATAAGTGTGTGGATCCACTCCATGTGCACATGTACAGTGCTACACGGAAGGCGCCAATGCATGGCTCGCCACACCTGCCCACTCCACTGCTGACTGCAGTCACACTTGACGCAGCAAGTAAGACCGTGCCACACATAGTGAAAAGGGCAAAAGTGGTGCACAAGGGACACACCCATGCACAAGTGCACTGTGAGTGGAATGCAAGACAGATCCCAATTCCAAGAGGAAAAGTGCCAACTTTGACACTGATGAAACATGGATGTTGCATGGACCAAAATTAACATTGTCTCTCTCACACACAGGTCAACGTCGTGGTGCACCCCCCAACACTGGGGGGGAAGACTCACAGGACCCGGATCTGCAGGAGCCCGATCCCACCGGCAGCGACCACTCTCACCACTCTGTGGACGACCCCGACCGACCTGGCCCCTCTGGTGTCCAACCACCTGCAGCACCTGCGTCAGGTACAACTGTGCCAACCACCACCCCCACTCCTGCCACATCCCAGGAGACACCCAGGATCCCTGCCCCAACACCACAATGCAGCCAGGCTCGCCAGGAGGGACACGGTGTCCCGGGCACCCAGGAGGAGGCAGGCGACAACGCCAATGCCACCCCTCAGGGGTCCCGGAGACCCGATGTGCCCACAAGGGCAGGCCAGGCGCAAGTGGGCAGGGGTGGTGGGAGTGGAGGACGGCGGAGGCGCGAGCCTGACCAGTTGGCTGGGGATCCGGTATTTTCCCATGTCCGTAACATCCTGGACTCATACCGGTAGGACACCACGGGCATGGCCCAGATTGTGTCCGTCCTCGAGGGGATCAAGGCCCAGCAGGCCCAGCAACATGCGGAGCTACATGCCTGTCTACTGCAACACCAACGGAGGATGGAGGACAGACAGGCTGAGCAAGTGACGGCATTCCAGGGGATTCACGCTACACTCCGTCGGATGGCCGACAACATGGCCGACCCTCCCTGTGCCAGAAGGCGGAGAACATCACCACCCACAGGGAGGGATCAGGAGGAGGAGGAGGAAACATCCGATGGAGCATCCCAGACGTCGTCACGGCCTGCTGCTGAGGTTCCCCGCAGGAGGGCGGGTCGTCCACGGAAAGGACCGTGAGGGTCGGCGCTACATCACCATCTCCCAGGACACCTGGCCTGGCACCTGGCCCACTGGAGCAACAGCATCACAGCATCAAGAGACATTCTCTGCCACATGGCCCTGCTGGTCACTGGCTGACCAATGTTGACAAAGACTGTGGCATGGACTCTGAGGATTTCCAATGGCAAGGACACCAACTCCCCTACTGAACTTTGGATTCCAAAATCCCGGAAAGCCCCTCACTTTGTCTCCCCCCCCCCCCCAATAATAAATCACACTATGAAGAGTAGATGCCTGCTGGTAGCATTATTACCTAACATGTGTCTTGTAAAGTCAAAACATGCCTGAGTCATCTTTTGTCTTCAACCATCCACACCCTGGGGCCTGAGTCTGGCACAGGACACATGGGTCACAGTGTATTAGGCAAGACAGACATGGAGCACCATACACACCCGTGATGGGCCCAACCAGCTGAGGGGGTTGCCGAACAACCGTGCTGACACACACATTGAGTACAGCAACAGTCATGCGCAGAGGTCAGGGATCCAGTCCAGTGTCCTGGGGGGCACCCAGGTATGTGTAGACAGGTGGCAGAACCATGTCCTGCAAGCTTGAGTCCGGTGGATGCAGAGAATGGGGGCCTGGCCAACGTTGGATGCATGGGGATGGCACATGTCACAATACCCACACAGTCATGGACATCATGCCCAATACACAGTCTCAGCCCACACACACAGCTTGCATCTTGCTACTCGACACATTGACACATAGCCACAATCAGGGAATACCATGCCAGACATGCTGGATGCACCGTGGCAACACACCAGCATTGACTGAGAAGAGGCACCTTGGAGGCATAGGGACACCTTTATTAGTCATGTATTCGGGATTGCAGAGGCAACTCGAAGTACACATGAACACGTCATGTGGAGTAACATGTGGGTCCAACACTGGCACCCCCCTTCTGCAGCACAAATGCGTGTTCGCCATGGAACTGGCACACAAGCGTGGGCTAACAGCTAAATACCCACAGCTGCACACGGAGAGCCTGCCATACACCATAGATCCGCTGATGTCGAAGTCCCACACCATGTCAAGCCAATGCTAACCGTATGTGGCCGAGGGCAGTGTCACACACATTGATGCCATCATCACAATCCCCTATCCCATCACTGATGACTGTCAACCAGGCAGACCATCTATTCAGGTGTACACAGCTGCATGTCGTGTCCCATGGGGATGCGACATGGCTGCAGAGGAACCAAACATTGACAGGGGCAGTGTGCATACATCGTGAACAACTGCCACACCCAATACACCCCAGATGCATCCCTTACCCCATGGAGACTTCCAAACGTGTCCGTGCCTGTAACGCTGAGTCAGCCCACGATGTCATGTCCATGAGGAATAGCAGTGCCACAACAATGCAAGCAGCAGACGGCATGCGCAAGTACCTGGGGAAGAGAGACACACAAGAAGTCAGCCACAAAAACACAGCCACTTGCATGTGCATTTACTCGACACATGTATGGATGACAACATGCTAGGTCACAATTATGACTGGGGAAGTACAACCATCACTGGCACCATCACTCCAGTGACACACCCACACACACCTCTGACTCACGTGCCATACATGCAGGTGGAGACACACATCACAACACATGCCACACGGGGACCAATGCGTGCACACTCAGACACTGGTACTCACCACTAAGCAAAGAAGTCGCGTATGAGCCGAGTCCGGATGTCCTCTTGCGGCTCCACATCCTCCACATCACTAGCCCCATTGCCAAGCCCTTCGTCCTCCACGGGTGGATGGTCCTCGTCATGTTGATCCAGGATGAGTGGCACAGCTCTTTCAACTGCCATGTTGTGCAGCATGCAGCAGACCATGAAGATCTTGCAGACCTTCGCCGGGGCATATGGGAGTGCGCCGCCGGTCTTGTGGAGGCACCTGAATCGGCTCTTCAGCATGCCAAACGTCCTCTCTATCACTCGCCTTGTCCGGCCATGGGCGGTGTTGTAGCGGAGCTGGGCCGGCGTGATGGGGTTGCGGAGAGGTGTCAGCAGCCAAGGCATGTTGGGATAGCCAGCGTCCCCTACATGGGAAGCACATGGACATCGTTAGAAGTGGTGAAGCGGTCGTGCTGGTAGGCTATACAGAATACAGGACAGACAGACTGTACCCACCAACAACACATGCCCGTTCGTTGCGCAGCTGCATCATCATATCAGGCATCCCGCTACGCCTCATGATGTAGGCATCGTGTGCTGATCCTGGAAAACGAGCACAGACATGTGAAATCACCATGTTGGACTGACACACCACAAGGGCATTGATGGAGTGGTAGTGCTTTCGATTGCGGTACGCCACCTCCCGTGCGTGTGGTGGTACCAAAGCTACATGTGTCCCATCTATGGACCCAATGACATGGGGCATCCCTCCCAGGGCATAGAATCCACGCTTGACCGCAGTCATCTGTTCAGGGGTTGGGAACTTGATGAAGTCATCCAGGTGAATCAACATGGCCTCTAAGAAATCATGCAGCACACGGCAGAACATGCTCTGGGACATGCCACCAACATTAGCTATGGTATATTGAAAGGTACCCGTGGCAAGAAAATGTAGGGCAGCCATTACCTTCAGCTGGGGTGTCAGTGCCGTAGGATACCTGTGCTGCGGTTGCAGGTGTGGTGCCAGTCTCGCCGTCAACTCCAGAATCAACGGTTGGGTGAAGCGGTAGAGCCGGATGCTGTCATTCTCCTGCATGGCAGCCAAGTCCGGAATTCTTCGGGCAAGAGGCGGCGCTCTGCAGTAATTTGGAAGTGACAAGGAAGAGTGAGTGCAGTACGACAACAAATCATGTGTACTGAGCACATGTTAATCTGTCAATACACACATGCTACATAGGGAGTCAGGTATGTGCTACATGGCCAGGACACGTATGGATGCAAGGTGCCACTCCTACCAAGACCCAGCTACACACGGAGATTGAGAACCTCCCCATGCCACGCCATGGGAATAGCTGTGTCCCAGTGCAAGTGAACAGCCAGACGCAAGACAGGAGTGACATACGCCCACACATCACCAGCAGTAGGATGCCGATTGCAGAGACTGGTAGCGGAACACTGGAGCCACAGGTCACATGACATTACACTAGGACAGCCCACACACCTTGCCATGAAGGTGCACATGTCATGACTCACCACACATTCCTTGTGAGGATGCTGACATGTCCTTGTCACGCTACTCCGTGTCCCATGCATACATGTGCACCTCACATCCGATACCACATGTGGCATGGTGTGCGGAACAGTGTGCAATGACAATCTACACACAGACACATGTTGGTTGCTGCAACGGCTGCAGCTTTTGAGGGTGCTCCAACATCAACCTGATGGGAAGCCCCCACACATACATGACATAGTCACATTGTGCACCGTGGGTAGTGACAAGTCAGGTGTCATAACCCCTGTACCAGGCATCAGGGGACACTTCCGTGTGTTGGTGTCCGTGCCATGCCAGTGACGCTCACCCCAAGTGCGCAGTACGACATGCACACATGTCAAAGGAGTCAAGGGCATGCCTGGCACACATAGCACCATCACACAGTACATCTGTACACATCTCATCATACATCTGGTGCCTTCTCGACTCAGGAGTAATGTTCCACATCACAGGCCGTCACACCTGTGCCCCACACATGTAGTGATGCACAGACGATGCCTTGATGTCAATTAATGGACAAGTATGTGCATCCATGGACAAGTATGTCCGCCCTATCCCTACCTGTGTGCCGCCTGTCACCACTGTGATGTGTGAAAACTGCTGTACTGCTGCGAAGAGGGCCTGTGTACGTTCCCATATCACTATGGGAGTGCTGCCGTATGTGTACCCATCGTGAAGGCGAGCGTACAGGCATGTGTACGGCCCGTACCACTACGAGTACGCATACGCGAGGACACCCATAGTGGTACGGGCCGTACACACGCCTGTACGCTCCCTATCACTATGGGTGTCCTCACGTATGCGTACTCGTAGTGATAGGGAGCGTACAGGCGTGTGTACGGCCCGTACCACTATGGGTGTCCTCGCATATGCGTACTCGTAGTGGTACGGGCCGTACACATGCCTGTACGCTCCCTATCACTACGAGTACGCATACGTGAGGACACCCATAGTGATAGGGAGCGTACAGGCGTGTGTACGGCCCGTACCACTATGGGTGTCCTCGCGTATGCGTACTCGTAGTGGTACGGGCCGTACACGCGCCTGTACGCTCCCTATCACTATGGGTGTCCTCACGTATGCGTACTCGTAGTGATAGGGAGCGTACAGGCGTGTGTACGGCCCGTACCACTACGAGTACGCATACGCGAGGCCACCCATAGTGATAGTGAACGTAGGCACGCGTGTACGGGCCGTTGCAATGCATTTGGGGTGCCCTAGGGCCCCGGAACGCACCGTACCTGTGTGTGAAGCTCCAAATTACATAGGGGACACATGAGGGACAAGTATTAAGGCCTACATGCATGCTGGTTGTCATGGAGACCAAGTTCAAAATTCGAATTTCTTCTGGAAGGTGCACAGCAGAAGTCAGTTGGAATTAATCTACTTTGTTGCAATGTGTTTGTGGAGCTGACATCATGCAGGAGAATGAAACCGATAGAGTACACACAGACTGCTAGGTTTGAAGGGATTGGTGGAAACATAGGATGCAAATGTGAGTGACCAATCACTCTGTACTCCTGTGCATGAGACAGGGCAGAAAGGCACATATAAGGCAGCCAGGTCCCATGAGGGAGTACTTGCCTGCACATCTTTGAATTCGTCGACCCAGCTGCTGCTACTGATTCCCTGGAACCATGTCAAGGGCTGTGGAGAGGACACAGCCATTCACCCTGGAGGAGAACATGGCATTGCTGGATGTGATCCTCCCACAGTACCCCATGCTGTATGGGCGACCAGGGTATCAGGTGAGTGCATAGGACACTGGCACAGACTGTCCCTATGTTGTGACTGTGACTTCTGGCATTGTGTCCTGGTGTGACACACATGCCATGTACTGTAGGGGGGGTCTCGGGGGGGGGATGCCTGATGTCTCCCAGCCAGAGCATGCTGTGATGCATGTCTGCTCTCCTCACTTGCATTGTGTTTACTGTGACATTCACTGCATGTGGCATTACACATTGTGCCTGTCTAATCCTCCAGGGTATGGGGCTACTACAGTCCTCCTGTGATTCTGTGGTTACCCCAGTGTGACAGTTGACTGTGCCTACAGATGTGTTTTGTCCACTGTACCTATGCTGAGAGTGTCCACATGATGTGTTCGTCCCCTGGACATCTGTGTGTGTAAGTCCAATGTCATTTGTGTGGGTGCATATGTGTAGTGGAACACCCCAGATGCATGAGGCCTGGATATGCCCTGCACATCTCATGTGAGCAGGGAGCAGTGCTGTGTGTCTGACGTGCAGAGACAGCCCCACACCTGTGAGCCCCCCCCCCCCCGATCTAGTGGCACATGTGCAGTGAGGTTTGTATCTGCATTTGGCAATGGCAGGTGAATGTCCTGTGCCTGTGTGTGTCTGTGTACTCTGCTGAGGTGGCGTCAGTGGCCTGTGGCATGTGACTGCTTTGAGGTGCTGGCCAGACACAGGAGGTGTGTGTGCAGAGTCCTCCCAGCAGTGCCCTGAGACAGGAGGGGTGGGTACAGAGTGCTCCCAGCAGTGCCCTGAGACAGGAGGGGTGGGTACAGAGTGCTCCCAGCAGTGCCCTGAGACAGGAGGGGTGGGTGCAGAGTCCTCCCAGCAGTGCCCTGAGACAGGAGGGGTGGGTACAGAGTGCTCCCAGCAGTGCCCTGAGACAGGAGGGGTGGGTGCAGAGTCCTCCCAGCAGTGCCCTGAGACAGGAGGGGTGGGTACAGAGTGCTCCCAGCAGTGCCCTGAGACAGGAGGGGTGTGTGCCTATCACTACCAGCAGTGCCCTGAGACAGGAGGGGTGGGTGCAGAGTCCTCCCAGCAGTGCCCTGAGACAGGAGGGGTGGATGCAGAGTCCTCACAGCAGTGCCCTGAGACAGGAGGGGTGGGTGTGATGCACAGTGTGAGCCTTGATCATTGATTGTGACATTGCCATCATTCCACCTGTGTACCCACAATGGCACGTACTGCTTTTTCCCTCACCAGAGGATCATGTCCCTATGACAAAGGTGCAATGCGTTGGCTGCATGACATGCCTTGTTGTAACCAGCTAATTTGTTCTCATATGTCTCTCTGTGACATGTGGCTGGTGTATTGATGTGGTGTCACTTGTTCTTCCTCACAGGTAGGCGCCACTGCCAAGGAGCAGATCTGGCTGACCGCCGTCAGTGCCGTGAGGGGTGTGGATGGTCGGAGGCGGAGCCTGTCCCAGGTGAGGAAACGCTGGCAGGATATCCGGTGCTGGACGCGGAGGATTGCACGGGTCCTGCTGGGGGACTCACCTGAGAGCCACAAGAACCGCGGGCGCCGCCGTCTGAGCCACCTCCACAGGCGTGTGCTGCCGGTGGTCTTTCCAGACTTGGAGAGGCGCTTACAGGAGATGCAGCAGCCGGAAGGGGGTAGGTACATGTGTGTTTGTTGTGTGTCACCGGCATTTGTAAGGGCACAGTAGCATGAATTCACTGCCAGGGTTTAAAGGTGCTGTGCAGATCCAGTTTGCCCCAGTATAGCGCTGCGCTCCTGCCACCCTTCCCCTCCTTGCAATGTGTTCCCTGGTCTGTGTGTAGTCACTCCTTCACAAGGTAATGTAGGCTGGCGCTTTGTCCACGAGAACTATGCCTGTAGCATCATGTGTGGGGGTGGTGTGTAACAGGTTTTGGGACCTTGGCTGTGCCCTGTCCAGTTCACTGCATGTGGGTTCCATGTCAGTTGGCACTGATGCTGAGTCCAGACATGGGAGTTAGTCACTCAAGTGTCATGCCTTACAGCGCGCATGTCCTATGTAGTGGCCTGTGACATGATGTGCATGAGTGTGCGATACGCATAGTGCAGGGATGGTGGCGTGTGTTGCAGTCATTACCATTCAGGAGCATGGAGTTGCGTGGCCACTACTGTCCCCTGGGGCATCTTTTCCTCAGTGTTGTATGTGTCATCACAAAACGTGGACACTCTCAGTGTCTACAGCGTAGGTTGTGCTCTGTGCCATTGTCCCCTGGCACCATGTATATAGACGTGCAATTTTGTACAGGTGTCCACTGTGCAGCCTGACCTGAATGTCCTTCTTCATACTCACAGTTGCCAGTGCCTGTGTGTCTTGTTATACTCATCTGAGGATGGGCACTGGTACCTCATTATTTGTACAGGCGCACCTTGGGTGTTTGGCGTCCAATCTTGCATTTTGCCTGCCCCTGTGTTTATCACCCAGACTATGAGATGTTGGTGCCACCTGTGTCTCAACAATTTGCCTCGTGTAGGGGGTGGTTGGGGCGGGCAAAGCCTATATGTCAAATCCTGATTTCTACTTGCTGGGTCTGGGCAGTGTGTGATGTTTGTCTGGACACACACGCAAGGTGCAGTGACCCAGTCATGTTGGCCATGTTTTCAGCATTACCTATGCAGCATGTGTCTCAAGTTCATGGATATGGTCCCTGGTCATCCGTATTTTCGCCAACGCTGTGTGGTGCAGATGCAGTGCTGGATTGTCCCCAGGGCCTGGGTGCTATGTCAGACTCCGTTTCCTGTCTTTTGCTATTGTCTCATGCTCTCCATGGTATTTCAGTGGCATGGTGGCTCAACCAACTGTGTGTTTCATGCCCTACATCGGTACCTTGTTTAGTAGATGTTAGGGATCTTCCTTTTCAGGCTATGCAATGTTACCTATGTAGATTGGACTCATGTGACAGATGTGTACAGGTGTCTGATTAATTTCTGTCTCTCCACCCTGCCCACAGCATCGTCGGGGGACACAGAGGGAGACATGGACACAGACCAGGCGGAGGGACCGAGCACCAGTGCCAGCCGTGACATCGGGGCTGGCACATTGAGTGGGACAGAGGCGGAGGATAGTGCGGCCGAGGACCTGTCGACTGGCACGTCAGAATACGAAGCTGACAGGTCCGAGGAGGATGTCTCCGAGTGGGCGGAGGCTCCACCAGCAGCTGACAGCGGAACAACACCTCGCACCGCCCCCTCAGTTCCCATCAGCCGCCTCCCACTTGCTCGTGTCCCTTCCCAGCGTGCCCGGTCACCGCATGTCTCCTTCATGCCAGGCACCGCACCCCCTGCCCCTGTCTCCACTGCTGCCGCCAATGCCGAGTCTGTGGACATCCAGCGGCAGCTGCAGGTTGGTCAGGCTGCGATCCTTAATGTCCTCCATGCCCACGGCCAAACCCTCACCAACATCGAGGCATACTTGGAGGGCATTCATTCATCGCAGGCTGACCAACGCAACTTGCTGAGGTCCATAGACTCCACACTGACTGCAGCAGTGGGTCTCCTGCAGCGCGACCTCCCCCCACCTACCCCTGCCCCATCCACACTTCCCACTCCCATGCCTGTCCCACGTACACCCAGACGTCGGCATGCACCCACATCAACAGACACAGGCACCACACCAGCAGGGAAGGTCCACCGCACTCCTCCTGACACGCACACACAGGGTGAGGTAGGCACACCCACTGGGTCGGGGGGCAAACGTGTGACACGCAGCCATAGTGGGAGTCCGCATTCCACCCAGTCCACTCCCTCCAAATCCCCTCCCCTCAGCTCTCCTGGCCACATCTCCCCCAAGGACTCCTTCATGGCCGCTCTGTCCCTGAGCCCCACAGTGACACCACCACGCAAGCGGTCAAGGAAGTCCTCGGTCAGGGTGGTTGATTCTCCCCCCCTGTCTCCACCCTCCCCCGGTGGCGCTGCGACCCATCCCTCTGACCCCCCCCCCTCCTTGGGGCCTGTGGTTCCTTCGGGTGCAGGGGACTTCCTGGAGGACCTTGCAAAGGTGTGTAGTGCCATCCTGGCCTCCGCCTTTGGCCCTGCCCCACCCCCTGTGGTGGAGTCCTCCATCCCTGCACCCACAACGCCTCCCCTTTGCCCTGATGTCCCTGCGGTGCCTGGTGCTCCCCCCCCCATGATGCCCTCACCCCTGTGGAAGACGAAGGCATGTAACTGTGCAGGCAAGGTAGGGGACACGCATCCCACTGTGTCCCCCATCCAGCTGAGACTCATTGACTGCCCTATGGGCTTTGTGAATATTGAACTGCCTGCGATCCACGGACATTGTGCTCATGCTGAATAAAGCTTAATTTTTTTTCATTATAACACTACTGCTATGCTGGTATTGGTGTTGGTGGGGCTGCTACATGGTTTTGGGTGGTGTTTATGTGTTGGGTGTGTGGGATATGTAGTAGTGTGCTGCTCATTGGGGGGACCCTGGGATCTGTGTGCCATCACAAGGTGTTAGCTAACTTTCTTTGTTCATGTAAGCAGTTACTGCATGGTGCAATTGTCCCAGGGTGTATTCCTTCCTCTGTGTACCCTGATATCTTCCCTGCAGGGTGTTCCCAATGTTTAGCGCAGAGCTGTGTCTACATGAGCTGTGTGTGTGACGGAGCCCTTCTACTTTGGCCATGCATGCAGGGCCATGTCTCCACCTGCAACATTCGTGGCATCCTTGGTGATCACTGTACTTGTGTATGGAGTCTGTTGACATGAGTTCATGGGGACATGTTCCCTTGTAGGCAGTATGCATGTGTGTACTTCCAGCCTCACACACATGTGTTACACCCCTCCTGTCTCAGGGCACTGCTGGGAGGACTCCACACCCACCCCTCCTGTCTCAGGGCACTGCTGGGGGGACTCCACACCCACCCCTCCTGTCTCAGGGCACTGCTGTGAGGACTCCACACCCACCCCTCCTGTCTCAGGGCACTGATGGGAGGACTCCACACCCACCCCTCCTGTCTCAGGGCACTGCTGTGAGGACTCCACACCCACCCCTCCTGTCTCAGGGCACTGCTGGGAGTGATAGGCACACACCCCTTCTGTCTCAGGGCACTGCTGGTAGTGATAGGCACACACCCCTCCTGTCTCAGGGCACTGCTGGGAGGACTCCACACCCACCCCTCCTGTCTCAGGGCACTGCTGGGAGGACTCTGCACACACACCTCCTATTTCTGGATATGTACGCTTGGAACATACATGGTGGGGGTACGCTCCATGCATTCGAGGTGAGGGTACGAGTCGTACTTACACTGTTGGGGTGGGGGTACGCTCCATGCATACGCGGGTGAGGGTATGAGTCGTACTTACACTGGTGGGGTGGGGGTACGGTCCGTACGTCCGCGGGTGAGGGTACGAGTCGTACTTACACTGTTGGGGTGGGGGTACGCTCCATGCATACGGGGTGAGGGTACGAGTCGTACTTACACTGGTGGGAGTGGGGGTACGGTCCGTACGTCCGCGGGTGAGGGTACGAGTCGTACTTACACTGGTGTGGTGGGGGTACGGTCCGTACGTCCGCGGGTGAGGGTACGAGTCGTACTTACACTGTTGGGGTGGGGGTACGCTCCATGCATACGCGGGTGAGGGTACGAGTCGTACTTACACTGGTGGGGTGGGGGTACGCTCCATGCATACGCGGGTGGGGGTACGAGTCGTACTTACACTGGTGGGGGTGGGGGTACGGTCCGTATGTCCGCGGGTGAGGGTACGAGTCGTACTTACACTGTTGGGGTGGGGGTACGCTCCATGCATACGGGGTGAGGGTACGAGTCGTACTTACACTGGTGGGGGTGGGGGTACGGTTCATACGTCCGCGGGTGAGGGTACGAGTCGTACTTACACTGGTGTGGTGGGGGTACGGTCCGTACGTCCGCGGGTGAGGGTACGAGTCGTACTTACACTGTTGGGGTGGGGGTACGCTCCATGCATACGCGGGTGAGGGTACGAGTCGTACTTACACTGGTGGGGTGGGGGTACGCTCCATGCATACGCGGGTGGGGGTACGAGTCGTACTTACACTGGTGGGGGTGGGGGTACGGTCCGTACGTCTGCGGGTGAGGGTACGAGTCGTACTTACACTGTTGGGGTGGGGGTACGCTCCATGCATACGGGGTGAGGGTACGAGTCGTACTTACACTGGTGGGGGTGGGGGTACGGTCCGTACGTCCGCGGGTGAGGGTACGAGTCGTACTTACACTGGTGTGGTGGGGGTACGGTCCGTACGTCCGCGGGTGAGGGTACGAGTCGTACTTACACTGTTGGGGTGGGGGTACGCTCCATGCATACGCGGGTGAGGGTACGAGTCGTACTTACACTGTTGGGGTGGGGGTACGCTCCATGCATACGCGGGTGGGGGTACGAGTCGTACTTACACTGGTGGGGGTGGGGGTACGGTCCGTACGTCCACGGGTGAGGGTACGAGTCGTACTTACACTGGTGTGGTGGGGGTACGGTCCGTACGTCCGCGGGTGAGGGTATGAGTCGTACTTACACTGTTGGGGTGGGGGTACGCTCCATGCATACGCGGGTGAGGGTACGAGTCGTACTTACACTGTTGGGGTGGGGGTACGCTCCATGCATACGCGGGTGGGGGTACGAGTCGTACTTACACTTGTGGGGTGGGTGTATGCTCCATACGTACGGGGTGAGGGTACGAGTCGTACTTACACGGGTGGGGGTACGGTCCGTACGTCCGCGGGTGCGGGTACGAGTCGTACTTACACTGGTGGGGTGGGTGTACGCTCCATACGTACGCGGGTGGGGGTAGGGTCCGTACATATCTGTCCCCACGCTATGTGATGCTTGTGCGGGCCGTACCCAGGCCTTTGCCACGTGGGTACGATCCGTCCCGCCATTGTTGGGGTGACGTGGGTGTGGGCGTGGAATGTCTCGTACCCACGCTCTTCAGGCGTGGGTACGGGACGTACCGGTCTGGTTGTGTTGCCGGTTCGCGTGGTGACGGACTTCCGTTGTGGCGGTCGCTGGCTTAGCTGGACACGCCCCCACCCCCTCGTAGTGACCAGGGCATGGGTGTCAGGTATGTCCTGGGCATGTGTGGTGTGTGACTTTGGTGGGGGTTTTGTGGCCTGCCCTGGTCCTGCCACCCCACCCCACCCCACTTTCCCCCCTCCCTTAGTTATTCTGACCTTCTGCGGCGTCTGCGTCGGAACCTGTAGAGGAGGTCGACTGCTATGAGGGCCGGGATGACACGTAGGTTCGGGTCCATGTCTGTCCGTCGCGTACGGGTCCTCCTTGTTTGCGTCGTCCTGTGTGTCCGTCGCGTACTGGTCCTCCTTGATCGCGTCGTCCTGTCTGTCCGTCGCGTACTGGTACTCCTTGATCGCGTCGTCCTGTCGCGTACTGGTCCTCCTTGTTCGCGTCGTCCTGTCTGTCCGTCGCGTACTGGTGGTCCTTGTTCGCGTCGTCCTGATTTCCCGGCAGTTTTTGGCAGCCGGAAAATATTCACCGTGCGGGATGACGTCGGTGCGAATCGTAATTCCTGGGTCGTGAATGGCTGGCTGCGAGCGTCCCGACGTCAAGTCGGCGCTTTCCCGGATCGCATTTGTAGGTTTATTTTGTTCGCTCGGGCTTTTTTACGATTCGTACGGAAATGGTGTTCCCGTGCGAATCGTAATTCCTTGTTTGTAAATTTTGACGACCGGGTACGCGTCGGACGGAGAATATGCTCCGTCCGACGGTTCGTACCCGGTTTTTACAGGATCGTAATCGGCACCAAAGTGCCAAGATAATGAAGAGCTCCCATATGCTCATAGAATGTGATTATAAGAAAAAAAAAAACAGCTCTGTGCAAACCGAACCACTTAGGTCTTTACAGCGCGTTATTAGAATCACAGTTTGTATCACAGTAGGACAAAATTGGCTACTGCTGGTTTGGTTTCACTAAGAAAGTAGAAATCATAAATTTAATAAATCTGGGTCACCACTAGTGGGTGTTCGCCTTTTAAACAGGTGAATAATAGAGTAGCGACAATTCTGGATGTTAAACTTGTTGAAAGGAGTTGCGATCTACCTTCTGTATTCAGTGATAAAAAAAAACAAGCGATCGCGAACAAACATCAAAGCGGCCGTGCGGCCGCGAAAGTGAAAGTAATCACAGTCAAGCGCTGTGTGCGCGCTCGCGCACATGCACTGTAGCTCTAGGCTGGCCTGGTAGCACTTTTTGGAGCCCTCTCAATAAGTCTCGCCAGCCCAGCGCATGCGCTGGGTCAGGCGAGACCTAAAAATGAAGGGGTGACCAAGAAGTAGATGGATTGTCCACTCTTCATATTCCTGGAGAAGGAAATCAAAAGCAAAACCAGGGGATTTTAATATTTTCTGGTATTGTAAACGGGTCTAGAAAAGAGGTCTCTAAATGAAAGGCGAGCACATAGTTGATATTTTTGTGATGCATCTGTGCCTTGCCCTTAAAAAGAGATCCCATTTAGTTGCAATATTTATACTTTCTGCCAGGGCTGATGCATGTACCACATCAAATGAAATGTCACAAAGAAATCCCACCTGCCTTTCAATAGATTCTACTAATGCAGAACATCCTGATCTTTCGAAAATGATCTTGAAAATTTCTTCGGAATCAGAGTTAAGGGATTGACTAGTAAATGTTCCACAAACGACGGCTCTCATAGACAGATGCGATCAAGGAAATGCCTTCTTTAAAGCAGAATTGATCTTCTTTTTAGTTGACCTTAGTAGTATATAGGTATAGCTTTCATCAAAAAATCGTGTCCGCAAAAGTGACAGGTCTGTGTCCGCAAAAGTGACAGGTCTGTGTCCGCAAAAGTGACAGGTCTGGTCTCAAACGCGGGCCGCAAAAGTGACAGGTCTGGTCTTAAACTTGACAGGCCTAGTCTTAAACTTCTGGCCTTAAATTTGACAGGTCTAGTCTTAAATTTGACAGGTCTGGTCGCAAACGCTGGTCTTAAATTTGACAGGTCTAGTCTTAAACTTGACAGGCCTAGTCTTAAACTTGTGGCCTTAAATTTGACAGGCCTGCCAGCAAAAATGGACAGCTGCAGGGGAACAGCTGCGGGGGCAGTCCTGAGGCCACGTGACCGTGTTGTGTTGTAGAGGTGTACGCCTCTTTTAGGGGTTGTGGCTTCTTAGAATACATATAAGCATGTGGCAAGAGCCGTGTACAGCAAGCAGACGTTTGAATACGAAAAGGGACCCACAGCCAAAATGAAGAGATACAACCCGTTCGTGAAAAGCACAGGGGTGGATGGCTCCCAGACCCTTATTAATAGATATTACCGCAGCTTAACACCTCTGGTAATGGACGAGAATGCTCAACAAGAAACACCTCGGGATATGGGCTGCGATGTTACTGGTTTTGGCACCGGCCTGTGTAGGCCTATGGAAGAACTTAGGCTCAAGGATTACGGATGTCGGATGGTCCCGGTTAAGGGCGACAGCAGCGAAAGTGAGGGATCATGTAGTGACAGTGTGCTTGCTGGCCTCAGCTCAGTGGACATGGAGGACGTTGAAGAAGTTGTAGCACCTCCTAACACACCCGTCTGTGAAGACATGGACCTTCAGGAGAATACGGATGCTGAGAAGGACGGGCTGCAACAGCCCGGGACAAGCGTCGAAAATGTTGGGGCCTCGCAGGACATTAACGACTCGCAAGATTTTAGAGCCGCAGCAGAGGGCTGTGATAATGCAGAGGTTAGTAGGAAAATGTTATGAACAGGTAGTTACAAAAAATGATGTATTTTATTTCTTCAGCTAGCGTATTGTCATTCTGTCTTCTTTTGACCCCATAGAGAGCAAAACCCGCTGGATGCACATACTTCATAATGCGCTATGATAAAGAGGCTGTAGAACCCCCTAACACACCCGTCTATGAAGACATGGACCTTCAGGAGAATACGGCTGCAGAGAAGGAAGGTCTGCAACAGCCTGGGACAAGAGTCGAAGATGATGGGGCCTCGCAGGACATTAGCGACTCTCAAGATTTCAGAGCCGCCGCAGAGGGCTGTGAAAATGCAGAGGTTAGTAGGAAAATGTTATGAGCAGATAGTTACAAAAATGATGTATGTTATTTCTTCAACTAACGTATTGTCATTCTCTCGTCTTTTGAACCTAGAGAGAGACCCCCAAAAGGTCTGCTACAGAGTGGAGGCATGTGTCAGGGTGGCGACCTGCAAAAGCGAACAATGTAATTTTCAATTGTCTGTGGTGTTCAAAACAAACTGAAAGTTCCATATGTCAAAACCGTGAGGGCTGCGACAAGTGTGTATGCGGCTCTGACGCGTGTGAAAAGGAAGAGCAAGGATTGCCCGATGACATCCGACAGGCAGTTAAGGCTTTCGCCGCGTCGGTGGTACTAAATTGTGTCAAACGGGACTATTACAGCCTTTGTCAAGGTCATCAAATCAAAGATCCTCAGCAGGCGGCGCACGAATGCTTGTGTGAATCATACAGAACAAGAACAATACGTTATATTTGTACTTTGCTAGACCCTTACAAGGTATATAAACTGCTAAGGGTTGTGTATGGTTTGTACAATGAAAAGAAAGATGTCCACCCCGATATGTTGATGATCTTGATAGGGGCACTCAATGAGATCCGATACGCCTTAGACCCGACCTCAAAACTAACCGTTATGCAGGGAATGGACACTGCTTTCAATAGAAGGATGATAGAAAGACTCATAGCAAGGCGTATGTGTAATGTGTATAAAACAAATAGACTAGCAGGGTCTTTGGCCCCCCGAAGACTGTTTTAAGCAGGTTCTTATGTAACGTTACATGATAGCGTGTATTTAGAACAAACTAGTAGAATGTTAAACCCAAAAGGGTGACGCTGTGTTGTCGTACTATGCAGAATGTGAAAAGATATGAAACCAATGTCTATGATTTTGCTAATAGTCTTTATTTTTTAATAAAGTGTTCTTACACAAAACAAGCGTCATTCAGTGCATTGTGTAACGGCTGATAACATGCAGGGGGGCGTGTTAAGAAAACTTTATTACGATACTAGGGGAGTTGGTAGCTTGGGGAGCGCCGAAGCTCTATATACAAGGGCTGTGGATGAAAAGGAGTTGGTAAGCAGAGAAGCTGTGAAGACTTGGTTATCAGGCGAGGAGGCGTATTCACTCCATAAACCGGCCAGAAGACATTTTAAGAGACGCCCAACAATCGTTAATGCGCAAATAGATTATCAATGGCAAGCGGACATAATAAGTCTACAAGATATAGCAAAACATAACAACGGATCTTGTTATATATTAACCGTCATAGATGTGTTGTCCAAGTACGCCTACGCAGAGGCGCTGCGTGATAAAAGTGGGGCTAGCGTCACAGCCGCTTTTAAAGCCATCTTCGATAAGGGTCGTATTCCTCAAAAACTACAAACAAACGCCGGAAAAGAATTCTTAAACAAGGCATTTCAGAAATTATTAAAGCAACACAATGTTCAACATTTTGTAACACACACGGAGGTAAAAGCAGCTGTTGTAGAACGGTTTAACAGAACCTTAAAGTCTAAGATGTGGAGGTATTTTACGGCCCACAACACCTACAGATACGTGGATGTCCTGCCGGCTTTCTTAGCTGTATATAATGCCAGTTATCATAGGACCATCAAAAGGGCCCCCGAAGATGTGACCCCTAGTAATTCGTTAACTGTTTGGAGAAATGTGTATGGTCGTAATTTCAATACAAAGGTGAAGAAGCCTGTTTTTAAAAAAGGTGATCACGTAAGGATTTCAAAATTGAAAGGAGTCTTCACAAAGGGTTACCAGCAGACTTTTAGCGATGAAATATTTATAGTGGAAAGTGTGGAGCTTAAGGAAGGGCTGTATATTTACAGGTTAAAGGACTACGATGGGGAAACGGTGTCTGGGGTTTTTTACAAGGAAGAGTTACAAAAAGTGCCAGATGATCCGAACAGGGTGTACAGGGTTGAAAAGGTTCTGAAAAGGAAAGGTAGCGGGGCTAAGAGCCAGGCATATGTCAAATGGCGGGGATGGCCTGAGAAATTTAACAGTTGGGTGTTGGCCAGTTCCCTGAAGGGTGTGTGAGCTCAAAACAGCTGATACGATGGAGACAAAACCCTTTTATATAACCTTACCATCCAATGCCTCTAAGGGCATGTTCCCCAACAATCAGATTTCTAATTACACCGTCAAATTGGCTAAGCCTGTGGACCTGAAAGGGGACTGGGAGGTTGCCCTAACAGAAATCCAGTACCCTAGAACATGGAATACCTTTACAGCGGCCGAAACCAAGTTCCAATTCAAGCGTGAAGAGGACCCCAAGGTCCTAAACGTATCCTTCCCTCACGGCTACTACCCAAGCGTTTCAAGCGTTGTCGAAGCCATCAACAAATCCATAGCTGCCATAGAACCGCTGCCGAATATTCATCTGGTGCTAGATAACGTTAGAAGGAAGGTGTTTCTCAAATCCATAAACCGCAATACTCTGTTTAACTGCTCCGGTAAATTAAAAAGGGTTTTAGGGACAGTACAACATGTGAAAAGTCCGGTGGAACAAGATCACACGTGCCCCGATATTAACGGGGGTTTCTACACGCTCTATGTGTATGGTGATATTGTAGAGGCTCAGAGGATCGGGGATAGTTACTCGCCGCTGTTAAGATGTGTTCATGTACAGGGTGATAATAATACCATGGTCAACATCCAATTTAACAAACCTGACTACGTCGCAGTTTCTAAAAACCATTTTGACACTATTTCAATTATGATCTACGATGATCAGTCTGAGCCGGTGGCCTTTAAATACGGGAAAGTTATTGTCAAACTTCATTTAAGGCCTAGACACGACAGGGGATATTAAGCAGCAGGAATGGTGGTTATGAAAACCTACGGAGATCCGTCTATGTACAGAGACTATTACAGAAGTCAAGCCGGTTATGGAGGACCGCCATACTTTCAAGGGTCACCTGTTATGTACGGGGCTGGATTAGGAGGATTCTTTAGAAGTCTGTTTAGAAGAGCTATGCCTTTCCTGAGAAGAGGCTATGAAATTGCAAAACCACATGTTAAGGCGGCTGCCACGAACATTGCCCAGGAGGTGGTGGGGTCTGTTACATCGGCGGTTGCAGAGCGCATGAACAAGCAACCTCAAGAAGTAGCGGGTTTGATGTATAAACCACGCGCGAGTGTCAAAAGGAAACGTGGGGTTTCTAGACGCAGGGGCCCTCCGGCCCCCTATAAAAAAAGGAGGAGCTCTTCAAAACGCACTCAGAAAAGAAGAGCCCCAAGAAGGAAGAGAGCTGCCAAGAAGCGAAACGGCTCTAAAGTAAATATTTTTTAAAGCCTCGTAAACACAGCCATGGCCTTCGTACATTGTGGATCTGGAGAGTGCGCCAAATCAGAGTTAGACTTGTTTAGTCTAAAACCCACGCAGACAAGCATCGAAAACAGCTTCTTCATGGAGGTATCACCTTTAGCAGCATTGACGCCGCTGGCCCCCATAGAGTTTTTTGTGTCAGGGTCCACGGATATGTATTTGGATCTCAACAACACTTTGCTACATCTTATGTGTAAAATCGTCAAAGCCGATGGGACCGACATTGAAGACGACGCTAAAGTGGCAACGATCGCTTACCCGCTAGCTACCCTGTTTAACCAAGTGGACATCACCTTAGGTGATCGACTCATCACCCAGAACGATAACATGTACGCCTACAGAGCCTACATCGAGAGCATTCTAAATTACAGTAGCGATGCCCTTGACACACAACTTTCAGCTGGTCTGTTTCACCGGGATACATACGGACAGTTTGAAATCACAGCTCTGGATGGAGCCAATAAGGGTTTTATAAAAAGAGCAAGGCAGGCGGCAAGTAGTCGTACCTTTGACCTCCTAGGTCGCATACATTCAGACCTCTTCTTCCAAGATAAACTGCTCATCAACGGAATTGATCTTAAGCTCAAGCTCACTCGCAACAAGGACTCATTCTGCCTCATCAGCGGGGATGCGGAACACTACAAGCTGAGCATCCTGGCCGCGAGCCTGTTTGTAAAGAGAGTGAAAGTGTCACCGAGCGTCAGGTTGGCGCACGCCGAAGCTTTACAAATATCCAACGCCAAGTACGCTGTGGAAAGAGTATCTCTGAAGGTATTCAGCATCCCTGCAGGAACCCGCTTAACACAGCAGCAGAATTTATTTCTGGGCCAGCTACCCAAACTCATCATCATAGGTTTTGTGGACAATACAGCTTTTAGTGGTACCTATGCCTCAAACCCCTTCAATTTTAAACACTACAAAATCAACTACGCGGCGCTGGTCCACGAGGGCAATGTGATTCCTGCAAAACCCTACACACCCAGTTTTGCAGCCGGTCATTACATCAGGGAATATCAGGGTCTGGTTTCGATAACAGGAAAGCATGAAAGGGACTGTGGTGTAGCCGTGTCAAGAGAAGGCTATGGGAGCGGATACACGCTGTTCGCATTCGACCTGACACCGGACATGGAAGATGGCGATCACTACAACCTGGTCAAAAATGGGAATCTAAAAGCTGAAATACGTTTCGCCGACCCGCTGGTGGCTAATGTGAACATGGTCGTATTCTCGGTATTCAACAGCATCATTCAGATCAACCACGCAAGACAGATTTTGTTTGACTATCTTTAAAAACATTTGCGAAATGGATACTGTACAGATACGTGACTTCTTAAACAGACATAAATACGCTAGGAAATACTTTTTGGGTGTTTTCCCTAGCGATGGGTTACCAAGCGAAATAGGGCCAGAAAGACCGTGCACCCTAGTCTTTAACACAGACCCGCATGACCAAGAGGGGACACACTGGGCCGCCTTGTTTATAGCTAGGGACAAGGTTACAGTGTTTGACAGTACAGCAGAGTTCCCTGAACACAGACTCTATACACGGCCCATATTCAAGTTTGTGAAAAAAGCTGCAGCGGTGGTGGAGTATAACAAGCTAAGGGTGCAGGATTCCATGGCCATCACATGCGGTGAACACTGTGTTTATTTTATCAGTAAAATGTCAGAGGGTCTTTCGTTTAGAAATTTCTTAAATCTATATTCGAGGGATCTTGTTAACAATGACAGTATAGTTGTGAAATATGTAAAAGAAAACACAAGGTCGTCGGTCAGACCTGTGAAAACAGAATATGCAGCTTGTCAAAACTGTAAAGGTTTATAACAGTCGTATGCTTAATGTTGAACATGTAAAATAAAGACAATGGTGCCGATCACGATCCGGTAAAAACCGGGTACGAACCGTCGGACGGAGCATAATCTCCGCCCGACGCGTACCCGGTCGTCAATTTTTACAAACAAGGAATTACGATTCGCACGGGTACACCATTACCGTACGAATCGTAAAAAAGCCCGACCGAACAAAAAAAACCTACCAATGCGATCCGGGAAAGCGCCGACCTGACGTCGGGACGCTCGCAGCCAGCCATTCACGACCCAGGAATTACGATTCGCACCGACGTCACCCCGCACGGTGAATATTTTCCGGCAGCCAAAAACTGCCGGGAAATCAGGACGACGCGAACAAGGACCACCAGTACGCGACGGACAGACGACGACGCGAACAAGGAGGACCAGTACGCGACAGGACGACGCGAACAAGGAGGACCAGTACGCGACGGACAGACAGGACGACGCGAATAAGGAGGACCAGTACGCGACAGGACGACGCGATCAAGGAGTACCAGTACGCGACGGACAGACATGGACCCGAACCTACGAGTCATCCCTGCCCTCATAGCAGTCCACCTCCTCTACAGGTTACGACGCAGACGCCGCAGAAGGTCAGAATAACTAAGGGAGGGGGGAAAGTTGGGTGGGGTGGGGTTGGCACGCCCAGGGCAGGCCACAAAACAACCACATAAGTCACACACCACACATGGCCTGGACATACCTGACTCCCATGCCCTGGTCACCACGAGGGGGTGGGGGCGTGACCTGATAAGCCAGCGACCGCCACTACGGAAGTCCGTCACCACGCGAACCGGCAACACAACCAGACAGGTACGTCCCGTACCCACGCCTGAAGAGCGTGGGTACGAGTCGTACCACGCCCACACACACGTCACCCCAACAATGGCGGGACGGATCGTACCCACGTGGCAAAGGCCTGGGTACGGCCCGCACAAGCATCACATAGCGTGGGGACGGATATGTACGGACCCTACCCCCACCCCGTATGCATGGAGCGTACTCCCACCCCAACAGTGTAAGTACGACCCGTAGCCCCACCCGCGGACTCACGGACCGTACCCCCACAACCAACAGTGTAAGTACGACCCGTACCCCCACCCGTGTATGCAAGGAGCGTACCCCCACCCCAACAGTGTAAGTACGACCCGTACCCCCACCCGCGGACTCACGGACCGTACCCCCACCCCAACAGTGTAAGTACGACCCGTACCCCCACCCGCGTATGCAAGGAGCGTACCCCCCACCCCAACAGTGTAAGTACGACCCGTACCCCCACCCGCGTACTCACGGACCGTACCCCCACCACACCAGTGTAACTAGACTCGTACCCTCACCTCGAATGCATAGAGCGCACCCCCCACCCCAACAGTGTAAGTACGACCTGTACCCCCACCCGCGGACTCACTGGCCGTACCCCCACCCCAACAGTGTAAGTACGACCCGTACCCCCACCCGCGGACTCACGGACCGTACCCCCACCCCAACAGTGTAGGTACGACCCGTACCCCCACCCGCGTATGCATGGAGCGTACCCCCACCCCAACAGTGTAAGTACGACCCGTAGCCCCACCCGCGTATGCATGGAGCGTACCCCCCATGCCACCAGTGTAAGTACGACCCGTACCCCCACCCGCGGACTCACGGACCGTACCCCCACCCCAACAGTGTAAGTACGACCCGTACCCCCACCCGCGTATGCAAGGAGCGTACCCCCCACCCCAACAGTGTAAGTACGACCAGTACCCCCACCCGCGTAAGCAAGGAGCGTACCCCCACCCCAACAGTGTAAGTACGACCCGTACCCCCACCCGCGGACTCACGGACCGTACCCCCACCCCAACAGTGTAGGTACGACCCGTACCCCCACCCGCGTATGCATGGAGCGTACCCCCCACCCCAACAGTGTAAGTACGACCCGTACCCCCACCCGCGTACTCACGGACCGTACCCCCACCACACCAGTGTAACTAGACTCGTACCCTCACCTCGAATGCATGGAGCGCACCCCCACCGTGTATGTTCCAAGCGTACATATCCAGAAATAGGAGGTGTGTGTGCAGAGTCCTCCCAGCAGTGCCCAGAGACAGGAGGGGTGGGTGCAGAGTCCTCCCAGCAGTGCCCAGACACAGGAGGGGTGGGTGCAGAGTCCTCCCAGCAGTGCCCAGAGTCAGGAGGTGTGTGTGCAGAGTCCTCCCAGTAGTGCCCAGAGACAGGAGGGGTGGGTGTGGAGTCCTCCCAGCAGTGCCCAGGCACAGGAGGGGTGTGTGCAGAGTCCTCCCAGCAGTGCCCAGAGTCAGGAGGTGTGTGTGCAGAGTCCTCCCAGCAGTGCCCAGAGACAGGAGGGATGGGTGTGGAGTCCTCCCAGCAGTGCCCAGAGACAGGAGGGGTGGGTGTGGAGTCCTCCCAGCAGTGCCCAGAGACAGGAGGGGTGGGTGCAGAGTCCTCCCAGCAGTGCCCAGAGTCAGGAGGTGTGTGTGCAGAGTCCTCCCAGCAGTGCCCAGAGACAGGAGGGATGGGTGTGGAGTCCTCCCAGCAGTGCCCAGAGACAGGAGGGGTGGGTGTGGAGTCCTCCCAGCAGTGCCCAGAGACAGGAGGGGTGTGTGCAGAGTCCTCCCAGCAGTGCCCTGAGACAGGAGGGGTGGGTGCAGAGTCCTCCCAGCAGTGCCCAGAGACAGGAGGGGTGGGTGTGGAGTCCTCCCAGCAGTGCCCAGAGTCAGGAGGGGTGGGTGTGGAGTCCTCCCAGCAGTGCCCTGAGACAGGAGGGGTGGGTGCAGAGTCCTCCCAGCAGTGCCCAGGCACAGGAGGGGTGTGTGCAGAGTCCTCCCAGCAGTGCCCAGAGACAGGAGGGGTGGGTGCAGAGTCCTCCCAGCAGTGCCCAGAGTCAGGAGGTGTGTGTGCAGAGTCCTCCCAGCAGTGCCCAGAGACAGGAGGGATGGGTGTGGAGTCCTCCCAGCAGTGCCCAGAGACAGGAGGGGTGGGTGTGGAGTCCTCCCAGCAGTGCCCAGGCACAGGAGGGGTGTGTGCAGAGTCCTCCCAGCAGTGCCCAGAGACAGGAGGGATGGGTGTGGAGTCCTCCCAGCAGTGCCCTGAGACAGGAGGGGTGGGTGCAGAGCCCTCCCAGCAGTGCCCAGAGTCAGGAGGGATGGGTGTGGAGCCCTCCCAGCAGTGCCCAGAGACAGGAGGGGTGGGTGTGGAGTCCTCCCAGCAGTGCCCTGAGACAGGAGGGGTGGGTGCAGAGTCCTCCCAGCAGTGCCCTGAGACAGGAGGGGTGGGTGCAGAGTCCTCCCAGCAGTGCCCAGAGACAGGAGGGGTGGGTGTGGAGTCCTCCCAGCAGTGCCCAGAGTCAGGAGGGGTGGGTGTGGAGTCCTCCCAGCAGTGCCCTGAGACAGGAGGGGTGGGTGCAGAGTCCTCCCAGCAGTGCCCAGGCACAGGAGGGGTGTGTGCAGGGTCCTCCCAGCAGTGCCCAGAGACAGGAGGGGTGGGTGCAGAGTCCTCCCAGCAGTGCCCAGAGTCAGGAGGTGTGTGTGCAGAGTCCTCCCAGCAGTGCCCAGAGACAGGAGGGATGGGTGTGGAGTCCTCCCAGCAGTGCCCAGAGACAGGAGGGGTGGGTGTGGAGTCCTCCCAGCAGTGCCCAGGCACAGGAGGGGTGTGTGCAGAGTCCTCCCAGCAGTGCCCAGAGACAGGAGGGATGGGTGTGGAGTCCTCCCAGCAGTGCCCTGAGACAGGAGGGGTGGGTGCAGAGTCCTCCCAGCAGTGCCCAGAGTCAGGAGGGGTGGGTGTGGAGTCCTCCCAGCAGTGCCCAGAGACAGGAGGGGTGGGTGTGGAGTCCTCCCAGCAGTGCCCTGAGACAGGAGGGGTGGGTGCAGAGTCCTCCCAGCAGTGCCCAGTCAGGAGGGGTGGGTGTGGAGTCCTCCCAGCAGTGCCCAGAGACAGGAGGGGTGGGTGTGGAGTCCTCCCAGCAGTGCCCAGGCACAGGAGGGGTGTGTGCAGAGTCCTCCCAGCAGTGCCCAGAGTCAGGAGGGGTGGGTGTGGAGTCCTCCCAGCAGTGCCCTGAGACAGGAGGGGTGGGTGCAGAGTCCTCCCAGCAGTGCCCAGAGTCAGGAGGGGTGGGTGTGGAGTCCTCCCAGCAGTGCCCTGAGACAGGAGGGGTGTAACACATGTGTGTGATGCCGGAATTACCCACATGCATACTGCCTACAAGGGAACATGTCCCCATGAAGTCATGTCAACAGACTCCACACACAAGTACAGTGATCACCCAGGATGCCACGATTGTTGCAGGTGGAGACATGGCCATGCATGCATGGCCAAAGTAGAAGGGCTCCGTCACACACACAGCTCATGTAGACACTGCTCTGCGCTAAACATTGTGAACACCCTGCAGGGAAGAAATCTGGGTACACAGAGGAAGGAATACACCCTGGGACAATTGCACCATGCAGTAACTGCTTACATGAACAAAGAAAGTTAGCCAACACCTTGTGATGGCACACAGATCCCAGGGTCCCCCCAATGAGCAGCACACTACTACATATCCCACACACCCAAACCCTTAAACACCACCCAAAACCATGTAGCAGCCCCACCAACACCAATACCAGCATAGCAGTAGTGTGATAATGAAAACAAAATTAAGCTTTATTCAGCATGAGCACAATGTCCGTGGATCGCAGGCAGTTCAATATTCACAAAGCCCATAGGGCAGTCAATGATTCGCAGCTGGATGGGGGACACAGTGGGATGCGTGTCCCCTACCTTGCCTGCACAGTCAAATGGCATCGTCTTCCATACTGGTGAGGGCATCAGGGGGGGGGGAGCACCAGGCACCGCAGGGACATCAGGGCAAAGGGGCAGCGTTGTGGGTGCAGGGATGGAGGACTCCACCACAGGGGGTGGGGCAGGGCCAAAGGCGGAGGCCAGGATGGCACTACACACCTTAGCAAGGTCCTCCAGGGACTCCCCTGCACCCGAAGGGACCTCAGGCCCCAAGGAGGGGGGGGGTCAGAGGGATGGGTCGCAGCGCCACCGGGGGAGGGTGGAGACAGGGGGGGAGACTCAACCACCCTGACCGAGGACTTCCTTGACCGCTTGCGTGGTGGTGTAACTGTGGGGCTCAGGGACAGAGCGGCCATGAAGGAGTCCTTGGGGGAGATGTAGCCAGGAGAGCTGAGGGGAGGGGATTTGGAGGGAGTGGACTGGGTGGAATGCGGACTCCCACTATGGCTGCGTGTCACACGTTTGCCCCCCGACCCAGTGGGTGTGCCTACCTCACCCTGTGTGTGCGTGTCAGGAGGAGTGCGGTGGACCTTCCCTGCTGGTGTGGTGCCTGTGTCTGTTGATGTGGGTGCATGCCGACGTCTGGGTGTACGTGGGACAGGCATGGGAGTGGGAAGTGTGGATGGGGCAGGGGTAGGTGGGGGGAGGTCGCGCTGCAGGAGACCCACTGCTGCAGTCAGTGTGGAGTCTATGGACCTCAGCAAGTTGCGTTGGTCAGCCTGCGATGAATGAATGCCCTCCAAGAATGCCTCGATGTTGGTGAGGGTTTTCCCGTGGGCATGGAGGACATTAAGGATCGCAGCCTGACCAACCTGCAGTTGCCGCTGGATGTCCACAGACTCAGCATTGGCGGCAGCAGTGGAGACAGGGGCAGGGGGTGCGGTGCCTGGCCGGAAGGAGACATGCGGTGACCGGGCACGCTGGGAAGGGACACGAGCAAGTGGGAGGCGGCTGATGGGAACTGAGGGGGCGGTGCGAGGTGTTGTTCCGCTGTCAGCTGCTGGTGCAGCCACCGCCCACTCGGAGACCTCCTCCTCGGACCTGTCAGCTTCGTATTCTGACGTGCCAGTCGACAGGTCCTCGGCCGCACTATCCTCCACCTCTGTCCCACTCGATGTGCCAGCCCCGATGTCACGGCTGGCACTGGTGCTCGGTCCCTCCGCCTTGCCTGTGTCCATGTCTCCCTCTGTGTCCCCCGACGATGCTGTGGGCAGGGTGGAGAGACAGAAATTAATCAGACAGCTGTACACATCAGTCACATGAGTCCAATCTACATAGGTAACACTGCATAGCCTGAAAAGGAAGATCCCTAACATCTACTAAACAAGGTACCGATGTAGGGCATGAAACACACAGTTGGTTGAGCCACCATGCCACTGAAACACCATGGAGAGCATGAGACAATAGCTAAAGACAGGAAACGTAGTCTGACAGCACCAAGGCCCTGGGGACAATCCAGCACTGCATCTGCACCACACAGCGTCGGTGAAAATACCGATGACCAGGGACCATATCCATGAACTTGAGACACATGCTGCATAGGTAATGCTGAAAACATGCCCAACATGACTCGGTCACTGCACCTTGCGTGTGTGTCCAGACAAACATCACACACTGCCCAGACCCAGCAAGTAGAAATCTTGATTTGACATATAGGCATTGCCCGCCCCAACCACCCCCTACACGAGGCAAATTGTTTAGACACAGGTGGCACCAACATCTCATAGTCTGGGTGATAAACACAGGGGCAGGCAAAATGCAAGATTGGACGCCAAACAGCCAAGGTGCGCCTGTACAAATAATGAGGTACCAGTGCCCATCCTCAGATGAGTATAACAAGACACACAGGCACTGGCAACTGTGAGTATGAGGAAGGACAATCAGGTCAGGCTGCACAGTGGACACCTGTACAAAATAGCAAGTCTATATACATGGTGACAGGGGACAATGGCACAGAGCACAACCTACGCTGTAGACACTGAGAGTGTCCACGTTTATGATGACACATACACCACTGAGGAAAAGGTGCCCCAGGGGACAGTAGTGGGCACGCAACTACATGCTACTGAATGGTAATGACTGCAACACACGCCACCATCCCTGCACTATGCGTATCGCACACTCATGCACATCATGTCACAGGCCACTACATAGGACATGCGCGCTGTAAGGCATGACACATGAGAGACCAACTCCCATGTCTGGAGTCAGCATCAGTGTCAACTGACATGGAACCCACATGCAGTGAACTTGACAGGGCACAGGCAAGGTCCCACAACCTGTTACACACCACCCCCACACATGATGCTACAGTCATTGTTCTCGTGGACAAAGCGCCAGCCTACATTACCTTGTGAAGGAGTGACTACACACAGACCAGGGAACACATTGCAAGGAGGGGAAGGGTGGCAGGGGCGCAGCGCTATACTGGGGCAAACAGGATCTGCACAGCACCTTTAAACCCTGCCAGTGAATTCATGCTACTGTGCCCTTACAAATGCCGGTGACACACAACAAACACACATGTACCTACCCCCTTCCGGCTGCTGCATCGCCTGTAAGCGCCTCTCCAGGTCTGGAAAGACCACCGGCAGCACACGCCTGTGGAGGTGGCTCAGACGGCGGCGGCCGCGGTTCTTGTGGCTCTCAGGTGAGTCCCCCAGCAGGAGCCGTGCAATCCTCCGCGTCCAGCACCGGATATCCTGCCAGCGTTTCCTCACCTGGGGCAGGCTCCGCCTCCGACCATCCACACCCCTCACGGCACTGACGGCGGTCAGCCAGATCTGCTCCTTGGCAGTGGCGCCTACCTGTGAGGAAGAACAAGTGACACCACATCAATACACCAGCCACATGTCACAGAGAGACATATGAGTACAAATTCGCTGGTTACAACAAGGCATGTCATGCAGCCAACGCATTGCACCTTTGTCATAGGGACATCATCCCCTGGTGAGGGAAAAAGCTGTACGTGCCATAGTGGGTACACAGGTGGAATGATGGCAATGTCACAATCAATGATCAAGGCTCACACTGTGCATCACACCCACCCCTCCTGTCTCATGGCACTGCTGTGAGGACTCTGCATCCACCCCTCCTGTCTCAGGGCACTGCTGGGAGGACTCTGCATCCACCCCTCCTGTCTCAGGGCACTGCTGTTAGTGATAGGCCCACACCCCTCCTGTCTCAGGGCACTGCTGGGAGGACTCTGCATCCACCCCTCCTGTCTCAGGGCACTGCTGGGAGGACTCTGCATCCACCCCTCCTGTCTCAGGGCACTGCTGTTAGTGATAGGCCCACACCCCTCCTGTCTCAGGGCACTGCTGGGAGGACTCTGCATCCACCCCTCCTGTCTCAGGGCACTGCTGGGAGGACTCCACACCCACCCCTCCTGTCTCAGGGCATTGCTGTTAGTGATAGGCCCCCACCCCTCCTGTCTCAGGGCACTGCTGTGAGGACTCTGCATCCACCCCTCCTGTCTCAGGGCACTGCTGTGAGGACTCCACACCCACCCCTCCTGTCTCAGGGCACTGCTGTTAGTGATAGGCCCCCACCCCTCCTGTCTCAGGGCACTGCTGTGAGGACTCTGCATCCACCCCTCCTGTCTCAGGGCACTGCTGTGAGGACTCTGCATCCACCCCTCCTGTCTCAGGGCACTGCTGTTAGTGATAGGCCCCCACCCCTCCTGTCTCAGGGCACTGCTGGGAGGACTCTGCATCCACCCCTCCTGTCTCAGGGCACTGCTGTTAGTGATAGGCCCCCACCCCTCCTGTCTCAGGGCACTGCTGTGAGGACTCTGCATCCACCCCTCCTGTCTCAGGGCACTGCTGGGAGGACTCCACACCCACCCCTCCTGTCTCAGGGCACTGCTGTTAGTGATAGGCCCCCACCCCTCCTGTCTCAGGGCACTGCTGTGAGGACTCTGCATCCACCCCTCCTGTCTCAGGGCACTGCTGTGAGGACTCTGCATCCACCCCCCCGTCTCAGGGTACTGCTGTGAGGACTCTGCATCCACCCCTCCTGTCTCAGGGCACTGCTGGGAGACATCAGGCATCCCCCCCCTGGGACCCCCCCTACAGTACATGGCATGTGTGTCACACCAGGACACAATGCCAGAAGTCACAGTTACAACATAGGGACAGTCCGTGCCAGTGGCCTATGCACTCACCTGATACCCTGGTCGCCCATACAGCATGGAGTACTGTGGGAGGATCACATCCAGCAGAGCCATGTTCTCCTCCAGGGTGAATGGCTGTGTCCTCTCCACAGCCCTTGACATGGTTCCAGGGAATCAGTAGCAGCAGCTGGGTCGACGAATGCAAAGATGTGCAGGCAAGTACTCCCTCATGGGACCTGGCTGCCTTATATGTGCCCTTCTGCCCAGTCTCATGCACAGGAGTACAGAGTGATTGGTCACTCACATTTGCATCCTATGTTTCCACCAATCCCTTCTAACCTAGCAGTCTGTTGGTTCTCTATCGGTTTCATTCTCCTGCATGATGTCAGCCCCACAAACACATTGCAACAAAGTAGAAGAATTCCAACTGACTTCTGCTGTGCACCTTCCAGAACAAAATCGAAATTTGAACTTGGTCTCCATGACAACCAGCATGCATGTAGGCCTTAATACTTGTCCCCTATGTAATTTGGAGCATCACACACAGGTACGGTGCGTTTCGGGGCCCTAGGGCACCCCAAATGCATTGCAACGGCCCGTACATGCATGCCTACGTTCACTATCACTATGGGTCTGCACGCGTATGCGTACTCGTAGTGGTACGGGCCGTACACGCGCATGTACGCTCACTATCACTATGGGTCTGCACGCGTATGCGTACTCGTAGTGGTACGGGCCGTACACGTGCATGTACGCTCACTATCACTATGGGTCTGCACGCGTATGCGTACTCGTAGTGGTACGGGCCGTACACGCGCATGTACGCTCAATATCACTATGGGTCTGCACGCGTATGCGTACTCGTAGTGGTACGGGCCGTACACTCGCATGTACGCTCAATATCACTACGAGTACGCATACGCGTGCAGACCCATAGTGATAGTGAGCGTACATGCGCGTGTACGGCCCGTACCACTACGAGTACGCATACGCGTGCAGACCCATAGTGATAGTGAGCGTACATGCGCGTGTACGGCCCGTACCACTACGAGTACGCATACGCGTGCAGACCCATAGTGATAGTGAGCGTAGATGGGTGTGTACGGCCCTATCACGATGGGTCTGCACGCGTATGCGTACTCGTAGTGGTACGGACCGTACAAATGCCTGTACGCTCGCCATCACGATGGGTACACATACGGCAGCACTCCCACAGTGATTTGGGAACATACACAGGCCCTCTTTGTCAGCAGTACGGCGGTTTTCACACATCACAGTGGTGATAGGCGACACACAGGTAGGAATAGGGCGGACATACTTGTCCATGGATGGACATACTTGTCCATGGATGGACATACTTGTCCAGGAATGGACATCAAGGCATCGTCGGTGCATTACTACATGTGTGGGGCACAGGTGTGACAGGCTGTGACGTGGAACATGACTCCTGAGTGGAGAAGGCACCAGATGTATGATGAGATGTGTATAGGTGTAATGTGTGACGGTGCAATGTGTGCCAGGCATGCCCTTGACTCCTTTGACATGTGTGCATGTCGTACTGCGCACTTGGGGTGAGCGTCACTGGCATGGCACGGACACCAACACACGGAAGTGTCCCATGAGGCCCGGTACAGGGGTTATGACACATGACTTGTCACTACCCACAGTGCACAATGTGACTATGTCATGTATGTGTGCGGGATTTCCATCTGGTTGATGTTGTAGCACCCTCAGAAGCTGCAGCCGTTGCAGCAACCAACATGTGTCTGTGTGTAGATTGTCATTGCACACTGTTCCGCACACCATGCCACATGTGTTATCGGATGTGAGGTGCACATGTATGCATGGGACACGGAGTAGCGTGACAAGGCCATGTCAGCATCCTCACAAGGAATGTGTGGTGAGTCATGACATGTGCACCTTCATGGCAAGGTGTGTGGGCAGGCCTAGTGTAATGTCATGTGACCTGTGGCTACAGTGTTCCGCTACCAGTCTCTGCAATCGGCATCCTACTTCTGCTGATGTGTGGGTGTATGTCACTCCTGTGTTGCGTCTGGCTGTTCACTTGCACTGGGACACAGCTATTCCCATGGCGTGGCATGGGGAGGTTCTCAATCTCCGTGTGTAGCTGGCTCTCGGTAGGAGTGTCACCTTGCATCCATACGTGTCCTGGGCATGTAGCACATACCTGACTCCCTATGTAGCATGTGTGTATTGCCAGATTTACATGTGCTCAGTAGACATGAGTTGTTGTCGTAGTGCACTCACTCTTCCTTGTCACTTCCAAATTACTGCAGAGCGCCGCCTCTTGCCCGAACAATTCCAGACTTGGCTGCCATGCAGGAGAATGACAGGATCCGGCTCTACCGCTTCACCCAACCGTTGATTCTGGAGCTGACGGCGAGACTGGCACCACACCTGCAACCGCAGCACAGGTATCCTACGGCACTGACACCCCAGCTGAAGGTAATGGCTGCCCTACATTTTCTTGCCACGGGTACCTTCCAAAATACCATAGCTCATGTTGGTGGCATGTCCCAGAGCATGTTCAGCGGTGTGCTGCATGATTTCTTGGAGGCCATGTTGATTCACCTGGATGACTTCATCAAGTTCCCAACCCCTGAACAGATGACTGAGGTCAAGCGTGGATTCTATGCCCTGGGAGGGATGCCCCATGTCATTGGGTCCATAGATGGGACACATGTAGCATTGGTACCACCACACGCACGGGAGGTGGCGTACCGCAATCGGAAGCACTACCACTCCATCAATGCCCTTGTGGTGTGTCTCTCCAACATGGTGATTTCACATGTCTGTGCTCGTTTTCCAGGATCAGCACACGATGCCTACATCATGAGGCGTAGCGGGATGCCTGATATGATGATGCAGCTGCGCAACGAACGGGCATGTGTTGTAGGTGGGTACAGTCTGTCTGTCCTGTATTCTGTATAGCCTACCAGCATGACCGCTTCACCACTTCTAACGATGACCATGTGCTTCCCATGTAGGGGACGCTGGCTATCCCAACATGCCATGGCTGATCACACCTCTCCGCAACCCCATCACGCCGGCACAGCTCCGCTACAACACCGCCCATGGCCGGACAAGGCGAGTGATAGAGAGGACGTTTGGCATGCTGAAGAGCCGATTCCGGTGCCTCCACAAGACCGGCGGTGCACTCCCTTATGCCCCGGCAAAGGTCTGCAAGATCTTCATGGTCTGCTGCATGCTGCACAACATGGCAGTTGAAAGAGCTGTGCCACTCATCCTGAATCAACATGATGAGGACCATCCACCCGTGGAGGACGAAGGGCTTGGCAATGGGGCTAGTGATGTGGAGGATGTGGAGCCGCAAGAGGACATCCGGACTCGGCTCATACGCGACTTCTTTGCTTAGTGGTGAGTACCTGTGTCTGAGTGTGCACGCATTGGTCCCCGTGTGGCATGCCTTGTGATGTGTGTCTCCACCTGCATGTATGGCACGTGAGTCAGAGGTGTGTGTGGGTGTGTCACTGGAGTGATGGTGCCAGTGATGGTAGTATTTCCCCAGTCATTATAATGACCTAGCATGTTGTCATCCATACATGTGTTGAGTAAATGCACATGCAAGTGGCTGTGCTTTTCGTGGCTGACTTCTTGTGTGTCTCTCTTCCCCAGGTACCTGCACATGCCGTCTGCTGCTTGCATTGTTGTGGCACTGCTATTCCTCATGGACATGACATCGTGGGCTGACTCAGCGTTACAGGCACGGACACGTTTGGAAGTCTCCATGGGGTAAGGGATGCATCTGGGGTGTATTGGGTGTGGCAGTTGTTCACGATGTATGCACACTGCCCCTGTCGATGTGTTGTTCCTCTGCAGCCATGTCGCATCCCCATGGGACACGACATGCAGCTGTGTACACCTGAATAGATGGTCTGCCTGGTTGACAGGCATCAGTGATGGGATAGGGGATTGTGATGATGGCATCAATGTGTGTGACACTGCCCTCGGCCACATACGGTTAGCATTGGCTGGACATGGTGTGGGACTTCGACATAAGCGGATCTATGGTGTATGGCAGGCTCTCCGTGTGCAGCTGTGGGTATTGAGCTGTTAGCCGACGCTTGTGTGCCAGTTCCATGGCAAACACGCATGTGTGCTGCAGAAGGGGGTGCCAGTGTTGGACCCACATGTTACTCCACATGATGTGTTCATGTGTACTTCGAGTGGCCTCTGCAATCCCGAATACATGTCTAATAAAGGTGTCCCTATGCCTCCAAGGTGCCTCTTCTCAGTCAATGCTGGTGTGTTGCCAC
Organism: Triturus cristatus; assembly: GCF_964204655.1. Classification (NCBI taxonomy): domain Eukaryota; kingdom Metazoa; phylum Chordata; class Amphibia; order Caudata; family Salamandridae; genus Triturus; species Triturus cristatus. Next base: position 219,873,563 of record NC_140588.1, read on the forward strand.
GGTGCATCCTGCATGTCTGGCATGGTATTCCCTGATTGTGGCTATGTGTCAATGTGTCGAGTTGCAAGATGCAAGCTGTGTGTGTGGGCTGAGACTGTGTATTGGGCATGATGTCCATGACTGTGTTGGTATTGTGACATGTGCCATCCCCATGCATCCAACGTTGGCCAGGCCCCCATTCTCTGCATCCACCGGACTCCGGCTTGCAGGACATGGTTCTGCCACCTGTCTACACATACCTGGGTGCCCCCCAGGACACTGGACTGGATCCCTGACCACTGTGCATGACAGTTGCTGTACTCAATGTGTGTGTCAGCACGGTTGTTCGGCAACCCCCTCAGCTGTTCGGGCCCATCACGGGTGTGTATGGTGCTCCATGTCTGTCTTGCCTAATACACTGTGACCCATGTGTCCTGTGCCAGACTCAGGCCCCAGGGTGTGGATGGTTGAAGACAAAAGATGACTCAGGCATGTTTAGACTTTACAAGACACATGTTAGTTAATAATGCTACCAGCAGGCATCTACTCATCATAGTGTGATTTATTAGTGGGGGGTGGGGGGGGGCAGAGTAAGGGTCTTTCCGGGATGTTTGAATCCAAAGTTCAGTAGGGGAGTTGTGGTCCTTGCCATTGGAAATCCTCAGAGTCCATGCCACAGTCTTAGTCAACATTGGTCAGCCAGTGACCAGCAGGGCCATGTGGCAGAGAATGTCTCTTGATGCTGTGATGCTGTTGCTCCAGTGGGCCAGGCGCCAGGCCAGGTGTCCTGGGAGATGGTGATGTAGCAGCCACCCTCACGGTCCTTTCCGTGGACGACCCGGCCTCCTGCGGGGAACCTCACCAGCAGGCCGTGACGACGTCTGGGATGCTCCGTCGGATGTTTCCTCCTCCTCCTCCTGATCCCTCCCTGTGGGTGGTGATGTTCTCCGCCTTCTGGCACAGGGAGGGTCGGCCATGGTGTCGGCCATCCGACGGAGTGTAGCGTGAATCCCCTGGAACGCCGTCACTTGCTCAGCCTGTCTGTCCTCCATCCTCCGTTGGTGTACCAGTAGACAGGCATGTAGCTCCGCATGTTGCTGGGCCTGCTGGGCCTTGATCCCCTCGAGGACGGACACAACCTGGGCCATGCCCGTGGTGTCCTGCCGGTATGAGTCCAGGATGTTACGGACATGGCAAAATACCGGATCCCCAGCCAACTGGTCAGGATCGCGCCTCCGCCGTCCTCCACTCCCACCACCCCTGCCCACTTGCACCTGGCCTTCACTTGTGGGCACATCGGGTCTCCGGGACCCCTGAGGGGTGGCATTGGCGTTGTCGCCTGCCTCCTCCTGGGTGCCCGGGACACCGTGTCCCTCCTGGCCAGCCTGGCTGCATTGTGGTGTTGGGGCAGGGATCCTGGGTGTCTCCTGGGATGTGGCAGGAGTGGGGGTGGTGGTTGGCACAGTTGTACCTGACGCAGGTGCTGCAGGTGGTTGGACACCAGAGGGGCCAGGTCGGTCGGGGTCGTCCGCAGAGTGGTGAGAGTGGTCGCTGCCGGTGGGATCGGGCTCCTGCAGATCCAGGTCCTGTGAGTGTTCCCCCCCAGTGTTGGGGGGTGCACCACGACGTTGACCTGTGTGTGAGAGAGACAATGTTAATTTTGGTCCATGCAACATCCATGTTTCATCAGTTTCACAGTTGGCACATTTCCTCTTGGAATTAGGATCTGTCTTGCATTCCACTCACAGTGCACTTGTGCATGGGTGTGTCCCTTGGGCAACACTTTGGCCCCTTTAACTATGTGTGGCACAGTCTTACTTGCTGCGTCAAGTGTGACTGCAGTCAGCAGTGGAGTGGGCAGGTGTGGCGAGCCATGCATTGGCGCCTTCCGTGTAAAATGTAAATGTAAATGTTGTAGACTTGTAAAGCGCACAGCTGCCCCAGCAACGGGGCGTCCCGGCGCTGTAGACCGCTGGGGAACCCGTCCTGGCTATCCCTGTGAGATGGTCCCTTTCTGGGTATCTCCAAGGTGAAACCAGGCATCCCCGGCGTCTGTGGGGGGCCGTTGTAGAGATGAGGCAAGCTTAATGCCCAGAGTTGCCGAGTGTGTTCCTGGTTAGAGTAGGTACCGAGGCGAGAATTATCGAGTCCGTTTTTGACCCTGGTCCACGACCCTGCCGCGTCGGGATTGAACCCTGGTCCCTGGCCGATTCTCTGCTTACGGGTCTGCCGCCTCTAACTAGTGAGCCACACCTCTCCACACCTCTGCACATGTAGCACTGTACATGTGCACATGGAGTGGATCCACACACTTATATGATCCAGGTAGCTGTCCTTGTGCTCGTGAACAGGTTGTGACATGGCCATGTGTTTTGCTATGGTGAAGAGGGGGGGTTCTGGCACTGGCCACCCTTGTCTACATGCACGCAGTGTACCTGCTGACGAGCAGACATTCACACCCGCAACACGGCTGATTAGCTCTCCCTGTGTCTCGCTCCCTCTCTGTCCCCCTCTCCCTCCATCTCTGTCCCCCTCTCCCTCCATCTCTGTCCCCCTCTCCCTCCCTCTCTGTCCCCCTCTCCCTCCCTCCGTGTGTCAGCCTCTGTCACCTCGGCCCAGCTTCCTGGGCACACACTGTTAGCAGATCTTTGAGTGGCCCTTGGCTTGTTGATGTGAGTTTGTTTCTGATCTCCAGGCACCCATTGGGTGTGATGTGTGTCTGTGCGCTGCTGCTGTGGTGGTGTGTGCTGCCACTCTTTCACAATGTTGGCTGTTCATTAGCTGCTGTCATGTGCAAAACAGTGCCTTCACCCCCATGTGTTGATGCAAGGCGTCCGCCATTTGCTGGCAAGTCATTCCTGTGTTGGGACACACTGTTTGTCTGTCTGTGACCTAGGCCATATGGGTAGAGTGAATTGTTGTCTGCTTCTGAGGTGCACTATGTGCTTTTTTGGGCCCAGCCTCCCGCCATCCGGGTTACCGTGTCATGTGTTGTTGTCTTCTGTGGCCTGTGACTTGACATTGTCCAGCTGGGTGCATGGGGCATGGTGGCAGCAGTGGCATGTGCGTGCTCATGGAGTGTGGTTGAGTCATGCAATGGCTTGTGGTGGTTGCGTGCCTGTTGGTGATTTTGGTTGTGGATGCCGTTCCCCCCTTGTGAGGTGCGTTGTTTGTGTACTCACCCGGGTCTCGGAGTCCTTCTAATCCTTCGACTGCCTCCACCGGCAGTATGGCCATCACCCTCTCCTCCCAGGGATGGTAGTGTACGGGTCTGCGGGAGGGCCCTCCTCCGGTGGCGTTGGCCTGGTCGTGTTCATCCTGCCTCTTGGCTCGGACCCTCCTCCGCAGATCGTACCACCTGTTCTGGCATTCCTGCTTGGTCCGTCTGGTGTCCGCAACAGCATTCACAGCATCGACGATGGTCTGCCACATGGCAGTTTTTGCTGCCAGGCTGGTGCTTCTGACCAATGTTCCAAAGATCTGTGGCTCGACTCTGAGGATTTGATCAACAAGGACCTCCAATTCTCGGTTACTGAACTTTGGATTCTTGGTGGTGGGCATGGTGAGGGGTGTGGGTGGGGATGGTGGGGGGGTGTGTGTGGATGTTGGGGGGTGTGTGGATGGTTGTGTGTGTGTGAATGTGATGAGGGGGTGTTTGTGAGGGTGGTTGTGTGAAGGTGTGCAAGTGTAAGGTGTGTTGTAGCTTGTAGTGTGGTTCTGTGGTGTCTGGCAGCAGTGAGTCTGTTGCAAAGGCTCATGGTTTGTGTGTGTGGGCCCTTTTTATTGGTCCATTGGTGGGTGTGGCTGTGTTTGAATCTTGGGTGGGTTGGTTATAAGGAGTGGTGGTGTATTTGGCCTCTGTTTGTTTTTGGCAGTTGCAGGTCAGTGAATGTGTTGTTTTAGTGTTTGTTGGCCATGTTTAGTGGCTTTGTGCCATTCGAATGGTGTATTCTTGTGTTGTTTTGTTTTGTCCTGGTTGTGTACGTGCGTTTTGAGCGTGTGTGCGGTGTGTACATGGGCCATTTGGTTGTACGGTGCTGTCCTTGTGTGTGGGTTGGTACGACTCGTACATGCGGTGGTGATGTTGGGGCCTGGGGTGCGCTCCGTACTTGGGAGGTTGTGTTGGTGGTACGACTGGAACGTGCTGGGGTGTACATAGACGGTGGGACGACACGAACTGTGGTGGGGGTACACGGGGGTATGACACGTACTGGGGTGGGGGTACGACTGGAACGTGCTGGGGTGTACATAGACGGAGGTACGCCACGTACTGGGGTGGGGGTACGACTGGAACGTACTGGGGTGTACATAGTCGGTGGTACGACACGTACTGGGGTGGGGGTAGGACTGGAACGTACTGGGGTGTACATAGACGGTGGTACGACACGTACTGGGGTGTGGGTACACGGGGGTATGACACGTACTGGGGTGGGGGTACGACTGGAACGTGCTGGGGTGTACATAGACGGTGGTACGCCACGTACTGGGGTGGGGGTACGACTGGAACGTGCTGGGGTGTACATAGACGGTGGGACGACACGTACTGGGGTGTACATAGACGGTGGTATGCCACGTACTGGGGTGGGGGTACGACTGGAACGTACTGGGGTGTACATAGACGGAGGTATGCCACGTACTGGGGTGGGGGTACGACTGGAACGTACTGGGGTGTACATAGACGGAGGTACGCCACGTACTGGGGTGGGGGTACGACTGGAACGTACTGGGGTGTACATAGACGGAGGTACGCCACGTACTGGGGTGGGGGTACGACTGGAACGTACTGGGGTGTACATAGACGGAGGTACGCCACGTACTGGGGTGGGGGTACGACTGGAACGTACTGGGGTGTACATAGTCGGTGGTACGCCACGTACTGGTGTGGGGGTACGACTGGAACGTACTGGGGTGTACATAGTCGGTGGTACGCCACGTACTGGTGTGGGGGTACGACTGGAACGTACTGGGGTGTACATAGACGGTGGGACGACACGTACTGGGGTGTGGGTACACGGGGGTATGACACGTACTGGGGTGGGGGTACGACTGGAACGTGCTGGGGTGTACATAGACGGTGGTACGACACGTACTGGGGTGTGGGTACACGGGGGTATGACATGTACTGGGGTGGGGGTACGACTGGAACGTGCTGGGGTGTACATAGACGGTGGGACGACACGTACTGGGGTGTACATAGACGGTGGTACGCCACGTACTGGGGTGGGGGTACGACTGGAACGTACTGGGGTGTACATAGACGGAGGTACGCCACGTACTGGGGTGGGGGTACGACTGGAACGTACTGGGGTGTACATAGACAGAGGTACGCCACGTACTGGGGTGGGGGTACGACTGGAACGTGCTGGGGTGTACATAGACGGTGGGACGACACGTACTGGGGTGTACATAGACGGTGGTACGCCACGTACTGGGGTGGGGGTACGACTGGAACGTACTGGGGTGTACATAGACGGAGGTACGCCACGTACTGAGGTGGGGGTACGACTGGAACGTACTGGGGTGTACATAGACGGAGGTACGCCACGTACTGGGGTGGGGGTACGACTGGAACGTACTGGGGTGTACATAGACGGAGGTACGCCACGTACTGGGGTGGGGGTACGACTGGAACGTACTGGGGTGTACATAGACGGAGGTACGCCACGTACTGGGGTGGGGGTATGACTGGAACGTACTGGGGTGTACATAGTCGGTGGTACGCCACGTACTGGTGTGGGGGTACGACTGGAACGTACTGGGGTGTACATAGTCGGTGGTACGCCACGTACTGGTGTGGGGGTACGACTGGAACGTACTGGGGTGTACATAGACGGTGGGACGACACGTACTGGGGTGTGGGTACACGGGGGTATGACACGTACTGGGGTGGGGGTACGACTGGAACGTGCTGGGGTGTACATAGACGGAGGTACGCCACGTACTGGGGTTGGGGTACGACTGGAACGTGCTGGGGTGTACATAGACGGAGGTACGCCACGTACTGGGGTTGGGGTACGACTGGAACGTGCTGGGGTGTACATAGACGGTGGTACGACACGTACTGGGGTGGGGGTACACGGGGGTACGACACGTTCTGGGGTGGGGGTACGACTGGAACGTGCTGGGGTGTACATAGACGGTGGGACGACACGTACTGGGGTGTGGGTACACGGGGGTATGACACGTACTGGGGTGGGGGTACGACTGGAACGTACTGGGGTGTACATAGACGGGTGGGGGTGTACATACACGGGGGTACGTGTCGGACGTACGGGGGCTGGGGGGAGTGTTGGGCGCGTATGCGGGCACATGTCTCCATGGTTGCTATGGGAGTTCGGTGCGGACGGTGTTTTTTCCATACGGTTGTAACCTCGGACGCACGGGATGGATCGTGATTCCTCGGTCGGACTTGACTTTTCACGTATGTACGGTAAATCGTCCGAGGACGTGTCGGACACATTTTCCGACCCGAGGACGTGTGGGGAAATATTCCCAATGCGGTTCGTAAGGACTTTTTACCATGCGAATCGTGATTGCCAGTTCGTACGGCACTTGTACGATTCGTACGGTAAAAAGACCGGATACGAGTCGCACGGGGGAATTTTTTACCGGATCGTGATCGGCACCAATATATTTTAAAAAAACATGTATTCAGACTCCGTATTTCAATATACATACACCTTAAATGTTTTAAAAGACGACTGAGACGGATATAAAAGTTATAACAAACGTTTATTACAAACAGGTTGGTAGTGGGGTCATTAGTTTCACAAACTTTATTGAAGAAACCAATGAAGTAGAAAAACCAGGAACGTTTATACATATAATACACACAATTATTCAAAAAGTCTGCGGAGCCATCAAGGCGTAATCCACGGGAGGGGTTTGGGCATAGTCTTTTTTTTGCGCGGTGGTGCCTTAGGTGCAGGGGTCGACCATGTCGAGGATAGCCTCTGCCCTTCAGAATTTATAGGTGATGGTAGTAGGGGGTCCTTCAAATTTTCCAACAGGCGACGGTGTTCATTATTCCCAACGAGCGTGGAGGGTATATTGAGTTCAGCAGCGGCTTGCAGAAACTGCGCCCACCCTCTCGGTGCATTTTGAGGCGTTAGGATTTTGGGGTGCGTGAGACCTTTGACTAGATCGTACATGTGTGACCCTGCAACCGGGTGTCCCTTGTAGAGAAATTCACCTCGCTCATTCCAAGAGGTCAGGTCTTTAGAAGCGGCTAGTTTACTCATTAGCATCTGCGCAGCCCCTCTGTGCCTCTGGCTTATATTTTTTAAGAGATCGTCAACAAAGGTATCTGAGGATGTCGCAAGATCGGGAGGCGGCTGTAGGGGTTGCGGGGCGGTGGCTGGTGCTGGTGGTTGTTCAGAGTCTGGGGTATATAGAGTCAGCTTGTTTTTCTCGGTATTCCACAGGGTGTATGAATTTAAGAATTTTTTGAGAGTGGCTGTGTAAAGGTTAGCCTTGTCGTAGGGATTTAGATCAGTCCTGCTCAAAATGTCTTGAATTTCAGTATCCAGGCGTAGAGTCTCATTTCTACGTATATCCCAGGCGTTGTCCGAGGAAGACCCCATATGCTCCATTTGCTGTCTAGGCACCAGATACATTTTTGTGGCATGTTCCATCACCGGCCCGTGATGAGGCTTGTAATTATAGGTATAGCAATGCCCATCAAGTTACCTATAAAACCCCCAGACTGTTTCACCAGTTTCTTCTTTGTGATGAGCGAGGCCCTTTTATTACTGAGCTTCCTGATAAGACCCCTCTTCTTCTTCAACACCTGTAACTGACGCTTTGATATAGGAACATTGCCTTTTAGGGTGTTTAGGGCTATTTCTGAAATGGCAGACACTAAATCGTCAGAAGCGGCGCCCAGGATGGCCTTTCTGTGTTGGGGGCTGGCGGTAGCAAGCATTTTCAGGAGCGCTAGATTGCGACGTAGGCGGTCAGACATGGTCACCACTGAGCGTTATAATGGTTGAACTGTAAATGGCTCTAAAAGACATCAGCGTTGCTTTTTATAGGGCCTAGTCTTGGGCTTTGGGGTGTAAACCACAGGGTGCTCTGGGGGAAAAATATCAGCCCTTAGTCTATAGTCTTCTAGAGTTTCATTTTTTAAGTCTACCAGCAGGTATCCGTGGGGTTTTGATGTAGCGTCGCTAAAGGCCTCCATGAAGAAGTGTGTGTTTCCGGGGTACATCTGTTTAGCTATGACGGATATTTGTTGTTTGTCACGGGGGTTTTTAAACAAAACAAGGTATGAAGCGTTGAGAGCTATAGACCGACTGTTCTTGCCCTTGTAAAACAAGTTCTGCACAATGTAGCAGATGCTTAGATTGCGATGATGTGAATATTGAGTAAAAGCTCTCTCTAACTCGGGGTGATCACCCCCTTCACGCATCAGGTCATCAACAATTATCATATTTACATGGGTTGGGGGCAGTAGCTCATCATCGTTGAGGTTATCCGGTATACCCTCTATAAATTTGATATGGGGGGACCGACGGCCCAAGTCTGTATAAAGAGGCTGCCAGCATGAATAAAGCCATACAATATTGTTAGGGGTTTGTGATAAAGCAGAGTCGGCATTTTCTAAGAGCTTTTTTATAAAGTAGCTTTTACCGCAGTTTGAGGGGCCTGCTAGAACGCAGGAGAACGGATGCTGTAACCGGGTGTCCATGTTGTGGCGGTTGTCTCTCTAATGGGTCTAATAACCATAAGGCAGTGTTTTATAGTCGCTGGTCAGGACCCTTTTATCAAAAACAACTCGCAATGTTTTATGTAGAGGCTGGGTTGTGATTTCCCACTTCTTTTTGGATCTGACTATGCAGGGCTGGTTCACGACTATGGTTTTAGCATTCTCAGAATCGTCTGCTGTAGCGTATTCATGCACCAGATTCATCAGACTATCAAAATTGATTTTTAGGGTGTTGCTGACATTTAATGTTATCCCTTTGACCTTCATACAAACCTTGTTCTTGTTGGTACGGTAACTGTATGTTTTAGGCCCTGAGGAAGTATATTCTTTTATATACTCATCCTCATCTAGCTCACTGGTTAGATTACCCAGATAATCTCCTAGAGGAGGGTCTTCATCCCCAGGCTTGCTGAGAAAAATCACTGAATCTGTATCATGATACAAGCAACGATCCTGGAGCTTATCCATAACCCCATAAAGCTCTAGACGAGCGTGGGCTGTCGTGAAGCATGCTATGAAAATGTTTATGTTGTTACTCGTTGTGGGGTACTCTTGGGCATATTTCCAACACAAAGCCGCGGTATCGTCATCGATAAAATTGCAGCTGGACACCTCGTAGCAGGGGGCAAACAGGTACTTGAACAGTTCATCAGGATCTGATATTAAGGTAGTATTTGAAAGGTTTGTGCGCTGTGCAAATTTTCCCATAAGGAGTTGAGACAGAGTTTGGCTAACTGTCGGCGTGCAGGATTGACCTCTATCAGGTGGGGGCGTAAACGGATACCCTCATGAGCGTAGTAGTCGGCGATGTATTTCTGTTTTGCACCCTGACTAGTACACCATTCAGGATACCCGGAGGCCTCATGTTTGTCTCTGAGAAACAAATTAATGTAGGGGGCAAAGAGTTGTGTTGTAGTGCTCTTAAAATGCCACACTTCGTGTACTCTACCTAACCTGTACCCTTTCTCTAAGGCAGCTTGTACCTTGTTGCTACACCAGGTCCCTGTGAGCATCCTTTGTTCATCGGTGTGTCTGCACCCCGCAACCTCTTTAAACATCGCACATGTTCGACAGAGGGTGAACAGCAGCTTACCATCAACTCTACATGGTAACACCGGGAAGTAGAGCTGCTTAGGCGGATAGATTTCACATTTGATAAGCCCAAAGTATTCGGATAGGGGCTTAAAATCTCTATAGATGATGGTGGGATGACCCAGTGGGTATAACTTCATTTTGTTCACAAAAGGGTACAGACTGGTGAAGTCATAGTAGTGTATTTTCTCACCCTCACCAGCGGCCTTGTACAGTTGTATGGCATTTGTACGCTCCCCAAATAAGGCATCTCGGGGCTCCAAAGGTGTGGGTAAATCATGAGTCTTAAGAAACGAGCAGAGGGCTGTGTCAGTTTTTAACATATCTAACCACTCGTGCTCCCAAAGAACTCTCATAGCAAAGCCCTGATTTTCAACATACTGGGTCTTTGTCAGAGTACGTCTGTATAAGTGTTCAAATTTGGTGCCCAGCATTTTGTTATACTCGTGGGGTTTGTAACACTTGGGGCAGCCGTGGTAAAAACAACCATTGAATTTAAAGGCTGTCGGCACACCCTGAATTACAGAGTACCCGTCCAGGTAATAGGGTCCCAAGCGGTATTCACCACCCTGTAAGGCATGTTGAATCTGGATGTCCTCCTTCTCAGAGATGTGCATGAGCCACTGGATAGAGGGGGTTGAATAACGTTTCTGTTTACCGTTATAGAGGTCTGGCGGTACTAGAGCTATAGTTTCCGGCACTAAAAACATGTGTTTGTAGATGGACATACACATGGATGCCAGAGTGACGTTTTGAAAGGGGTCTATGTATTCGACCGCATGTTGTATTTTAGGGGTTTTGGATGTCAAGGCCTTGACTTTCTTAGGCATTGTCTTAGGTTTCAAGACCGTGACTTCTTTAGTCATAGACACCACAACATCTCTGAAGAGGTTACAAGCTTGCCTGAGGATCATTACATCAGCCTGACAATAAGCTTTCAACTCTGTTTGAAAGTGAAACTCCTTTTCACAGTTTTCAGAGTACCACTGTAGAAAGCGCGCTTTCTCATCAGGCATCATGTATTCAACCCCGTAGCTGTCAGGAGGAGTCATAGGACCCACATAATTCTGGTTAGCCCAGGTGTTAAAAAAGTGTGGAAAATAACCTTTACATCCTGGGAACCCGAAGGCCTTTGGCAGCATGCTCAATTTCATGGGGAGGAAATTCAGGGTGTCTATGAACCGTATTTTTAAAGGGCATACCGTCATCAGCATCAGTTTAGAACCTTGGGTTATGAGTTCCACCTGTATCTTTTCACGAATCATGTCGCGTAGAATAAAGAAGGAGTCATAGGCTTTCGAGTTGTGGGCGAGCATGGTATATCCTTGGAACTTGGCTTGAATGAAAGTGCTTAGGAAATCACCAACACACGTTCGCCCCTCAAACTCCCAACTTACGTCGGAGGTTAGATGGTGTGCGTAAATGTAGTTAGGCTGGTGTACCCCCGTCTCTTGTGTGCACTCTGTATCAAATACTATATAGTCTTCGGTCCTGGTCTGCGGGGGACCTTTAACCATATAACATTGGTGGTTGGTGCCGGCCTTGTAAGACACGTGGCAGCGGGGACATATCATACCTCTGCACTTGTGATCCCCTGCCACATATCGCCCACACTCGGTGCAGTCCTTTTTAGGGACGCAGTTGTAAGATTTCTCGTGTATGCTCAAGCAGTTTTGCGAGCGACAAAACATCCTACATGTGCCACACCTCACCTTCAGGGTGGTGTCTTCTATACAGCCGTCCCTCTGACACATCTTACAATGCATTTCACACTGGTGAAATGCTTTATTGGTGTATATATGGTCGCAGTGGGTGCACACATACCTGGTTCCCAGAAAACCTTTAAGGTTCAAGATGCCGTAAAAATGATTTTCAACGTGGAGGACATATACGGTCTTGTTTCTCACAGGTCCCCCGGTTGTAAAGTACTTCCAGGAACCATTGTGATAAAGAACTTTCACCGTCACGGCGAAATAGTTCTCAAAAAGACCTATATCGCCAAAGCCGACCATTCGGTCAGGAGGTATTTCAAGAACCTCATGGGCTTTAGCAGCTCTAGACATGATGACAGCGTCAGGGGTCTTGCGAGCCATCAGCAGCCCCACGATGCTGGCCGCCAGACATGTATTGGCCGAGGCGCTGCTAAAGTTGAGCAGCCACCTCTGTTTCTTACCAATTAGTTTACTGTATAGTATGCTCTTTAAGGGTCTGGAAACACCTCCCCCCTCACGCCCTCGTACAATAAGGGCTATGACTCTAAAAGTGCCATAGGCGACTAGTTCAGCCTTACTCTGTAACAGCCTTGAGAGGTTTTCTAAAAATTGCACAGCGTCAAAAACATCTCGGCTCTTCCGCCTGGTGAACAAAGGAGTGTCAAAACCCTGCCCCTGGAAGCGGAGTTGGAAAAAGTCATTAGGCCCCACATCGTGTAACAACCTTTCTATGAGCGCCTGCACAGCCTGATGTATAGCTAGAACACCATGAGTGTTTGATGTTATTTGGTGTAGGTTAACAAATCTAAACTCCTCATAGTGTTCTACGGCCCTAAATCTCTCTACTTCGCGAGTGTAACTTCTAACACTCTCTAGAAACAAGGGCTCGGGTCCCTCATCAGTAGGAGTGTGATTTGTGGAGTTGTTCTCTGGTGTGTCATTTTGGGGGGTAGGGGTGGGATCTGTCTCAGGGGTCCTTGTAAACCTGCGGGTAGCGCATATTCTAGCCTTCTTCAGCTTATGTATTAAAAGCCGTCGTTGCTTTGTACTATTAAGCCACTTGTGTTTTTTTTTACGGGCCCAGGCTTTTCTAGATACAAAACCCCTGCCTAGCTGAACAGTCATGGGGGTATCAGGGGACACCTTGTTCATGGAGGCAGCCGCTACAGTTCCACCCCTAGGTCCTTCTGAAGGCTGTGGTGTTTGGAGTTTTAAAGCCAGGCCCCCTACTCCCTTCAAATGGCCGACCCTCGGTATGTTAGACCCTGACCCTATGTATTGTTGTTGGTGAAGTGCTGGGTTAAGTGTATCAGGAGTTGGTGTTGAAGCTGCGGGACCCTGTTTGAAGGGGTTTAGGGAAACAGCGGGGTCTTGTCTGCGGGGATGTGGGGAAACAGTTGGGTCTTGTTGGTGAAGTGTTGGGTTAAGTGTTTCAGGCGGGGCTGTTGAAGCTACGGTAACCTGTTTGAAGGGGTTTAGGGAAACAGCGGGGTCTTGTCTGAGGGGATGGGTGGAAACAGTGGGGTCTTGTCTGAGGGGGTGTGGGGCAGCAGATGGACGCTGCTTGAGCCGTTTTAAGAAGCGTACAGACTTTGTCACTAGCCTCTGGACCTGACGGCTATATTTTAGAGACCGCTTATGAGCACCAGTCGCTGTGGGGGTCTTTAGGGGTTGGTCTTGTCTTAGTCACCGTTGTATACCATGTATGTCGGCCATGGTTGTCTGACACATCTGTATGATCCCATTTTTACACAGCCCAGTCCTTGCAGCGATCAGATGTTGGGCCTCCCTCCTGTTACAGCTCTTGGTAAACCCCAGATCAATTCTCATGATTGCGCGGTTCCCCTGACGCCTTAATTTTCGAACAGCCATCTGCATGTCTTTTACATGAGCCTTGAATACATCTTCTGCGTTTACAGACACATCTTGTCCCTGCTTAGGGGGGCACACCTTGCACGGTCTTATAAATGGAGGCAACTCCGCAGCACCAGCTATACTGCCACTAGCGGGCGCGGGGTTGGAAACAGGACTGTACACTGGGATGGCAGAGGGGTTGGACACAGGACTGTACACAGGTATGGCAGAGGGGATGGACACAGGCCTGTACACGGGGCTGGCATCGGGGCTGGACACAGGACTGTACACAGGTATGGCAGAGGGGATGGACACCGGCCTGTACACGGGGCTGGCATCGGGGCTGGACACAGGACTGTACACGGGTAGGGCCGCGGGGCTGGACACTGGTCTGTACACGGGGTTGGCAGTGGGGCTGGACACAGGACTGTACAAGGGGATGGCCACGGGGCTGGTAGGGTCGTATGCTCCCGGTGGGGTACCGTGGGACACCGGGTATGAGGATTGTGAGGAGTTGTCGTTGTAATCCTGGGGCCGCGCTGAAATGTCGGTGCTAGGGTGTTGTGCATGGTTACCGGTGTTCTGTAAACCCGCTGTGCTCAAAGACCCCTGGTACGCCTCTTCTGGGGTTCTACCTATGCTGTCTACCAACCCCCTCATCAGCGTGAGTGCGTAGGTATCCGTGCTAGAGGGACCTTCTAGGGGATGCGTATTATCCACTGTTGAGACCCGTGGCTGGGCCTGAACACTTACAAACGGCTTAGGGGGCTGCTCAGGGGCGTGCACCTCT